>NC_082678.1:25677478-27095598 GCF_025265405.1 Mesoplodon densirostris | reverse complement strand
GCCCAACTTGAGGCTGAGAGCAGCGGGGAGATGGGGATCTGGGGGTTAGGGGCTGGGGCAGCCAAGCTGCAGAGGGAAAGGGCACAGACAGACTAATGTAGTGAGTGTAGCTATAGCTGAGGCTTAACTGGGAGGGACGCAGTGCTTGCTAGAACCACTGGGACCAGGAATGGGGGGATGGCCCCGTGCCCTTGCTTGCACTCCTGCAGGGGAGTGTCTTGCTCCACCATAAACGCCCTGGCCTGCATCCCACATCCACTCTCCTAACCCGTCGGGCATTTTAACCTTTTTCATAGAAAGTTATTTACAATAAAAACATTTTTAAAAATAAAGTTTTAAAAAGTCTCAAAATGGACCTGCTTGCAACTTTCTCTGGGGAAAAGCATGGGCCAGTTTTGGGGAGGCCACGGCCCAAGGGGGAATGGCTGGGAGGAAGATGGGGGGCACCAAAGGCCTGCAGAGTGTCCCCTGATGCACTCCTCATGATCTCTGGGTGCCCAGAGAGAAAGGGGGTGAGAGGCGGCCCTCGGGGGTCCCCTGCAGCCAGGGCCTCGGCACCTCTATATGTGCAATGGGGAGACTGTACCCACAGCCCCGAGGAGCAGGCGGCAAAGGAGGCCCAGCCCCCTCCCTGGCCCTGGGGACTCACTCACAAAGGCCGTTCTTGCCCAGGGCTCGGCTCACGTTCCCCACCTCGCCCAAGTTGAGGGCCTGCCCAGACTCACCTGCGGTCCTCGCCTGGGCCTGTCTCCAGCTCCTCCCTCCCTTGGTCCCTTCCTGAAGGGACAGGGTGTGAGGTCAGAGGGCCCCAGCCCCTGGGGCCCCACTTGCCACCCTGGGGTTCATTCACCCCGCCCAGGGCCTTCCCTCCAATGCAGGTTGGGGCTGAGGGAGGCCATCAGGGCAGACGGAAGACAGGGTGCCTAGACCCTACAGCTCCAGCCTGTGCGGAATCAACGTACCAGAGTTCTGATGGGGAAACTGAGGCACAGCAAATATGTGACACTCAGCAGGCACCTTTCAACCCCCTCACCCCAGCTTTGCCGGGAACCCATCTCTCCCCCGAGCCCGCACCTGGCCCCGCCAGCACGTCCTTGTGGTGCACAGCCCCTTCCCCCAGCACTCACGTGCACGTGCGCACAGACACACACACACACACACACACACACACACACACACACAAACGGGCACTGTCCTACACAATCCTGCCCATCCTCCACGGGCCCCTTTCTCCTGAAGCCCCTTTCTTTCCTTGCACTGGAGGCTGGCTCCAGAGCACCCTGGCATTCCCCCGCCAACTTGCTGCTTTCCCTTGCTAATTATTCCAAATATTTCAGAAGGGTGCGCCCACTGCAGGGCCAGCCGGGTTGGGGCCTTACAGAGCTCAGGAGGCAGCCCATCCCCTTCCCACCGCTTGCTGAGGAGGCTGCCCCAACCTCCCTCTGAGACTCCCTTCACCCCCTAAGCAACGACTCCCTCCCTCTCCCCACCACCCTCCGGCCTTCCTCCCCACGCTCCCCAGCACTGGGGGAACATGGGGGCTCCAGCCTCTCCACTGGTCCCCAGGCTCAGCCTCCAGCCCCCGCCAAAAGGGGTACACCCTGGATTGACAGGTGGGGCCGGTCACTGTCCCCCCTCCTCACCCTCTGCCTGGGCCCATGCTGGGGGAAGAGGGGCAAGGTCAGGGGCTGGCAGAACTGCCTGCCAGGTAAGGAAAGGCTGAAGAAGCTTCTGGCTGCCAGGAAGAATCCCCAGGAGCTCCTGGAAATCCCTATGCTTGGCACTAGCGTCTCTGGGGCTGGGACCCAAACACTGGCACTTTTAAGGGTCCATGGATGCTGCCAACGAGCAGCCAAAGCTAAGAGGGGGCTCCGAAGCGGCCAGAACACAGGGCTTCACACACCCTTTCAGCAGGCAGCGTTTGGGGGTTGGCGGTGGAGGGGGCGGGAAGCGTGAGTGGATCCTGTCCCTCCTATTCATCCCTGCCCCGGCCCTTGGCTGGGTGGCTTTTTCAAAAAACGTTCAGTGACTCCGTATTTATTTAGAGATTCAATGTAATCCCAGTCAATATATATTTGGCGCCCTTAACAGTAAGTTGCAGACAGGCTGCCCCATTAGCACTAGATACTTTAGTGTGTGTTTCCTTAGAACAAGGACACGCCTCCATAATCCCAGTACCACCATCACAATCAGGAAATGAACACTGACCTGGTAATCCCATGTAACCGCAGACCCCCTTCACATCTTGCAGATCACCCCAGTAATGCTCCTCTCCATTCCAGCATCCCAATCCAGGACCCCATGTTGCACTGAGTTGTCCTTTCTCTTTTGCCCTGTGTGGCTTTGAGCCCATGACTCAAGCTCTCTGGGCAGGTTTCGCATTTCCTTTGATCTCCACTTTTGAGGTGAGAAGCCCTTCAGCCACTTCAGCCTCAGGTGTGGTACAGTCCCTTCCCGAAGCAAGAAGCCAGCTTTCTGTCTCCTCACTTTCCACCTCTTCCCTATCCTCCCTCCCCCATGTATCGCCAGCCAGGAAAGGGATGAGGGGCAATGTTCAGGAACTCAGTGTTTGGGGACCCTCGCCGTCTGCCCACGGGACAGGCCACCCCCAGCTCCAGTGACGGCAAGGCCCCCGGGATGGGATTCCATGCTGGCCTGAAGCAAATGCGCCAGGCCTCCTGAAGAGCTGAGCTGAGGGCAGGAAACACTCTTCTCCCCGCCTCTGCCCCCCTCAACATACTGGGGACCCAGACTTGAAGAAGGAAGGTCATGTCCATGGTGTCCTCCCAGATCAGCACCGACACCGTCTCCTCCATGTCCGGCTCCTACATCGCCCCTGGCATGGAAGAGGACGGGGAGGCTCTCCCCTGCCCCCGGGCCGCCAGCAGGACGCCCTCAGAAGAAGGAGACGTAAGAGAGGAGCATGGGATCGCCCTCGCCGCTCTGCTCTGCTCTGTACTCGAGTCCCAAGGAGCTCAGTCCAGGGCCTGCCAGGGAGATCGGCAAAGCCCCCCAGTGCTCGGGAGGGGAGCCCTGGAAAACACGGTACCGGGTTGTTGAATCAAAGACTCCCTCAGATGTGATCTTCCATGTGGCACCACTTCTGTCCTGAGGACTTGGTTTGGGTTTGCTGCCAGGCGAGCTGGGTAGGAGAGCCGGTGGCATCTGCACCTTGACTTTTGTTGCTCCTTTGCAGGTGACGCCAGCGGCGTCTCCAGACTGCAACTTTGCGGGCCTCGTCGCCACCGCCGAAGAGCAGGATGCAGAGGTAAGAGCAAGGTGGACGCTGGTGCCCCTCCCCGGTCAGAGGGACTGCCGGCGCTGGCACAGGATGCAAATAGGATGGGGGCTCTTCTGGAAGAAGCCTTCCAAGGTGGTGCACTTGGATCTGTTAGAGGCAGGGTGCAGAGCAGAGGGACTGTCCGGTTAGCAGAGGGCGCTGGTCTCAGCGTAATAGGCGTGGGGTGAGTTCCAGAGGGAAGTCTTCCAGGCCAGACCCTTGAGAGGGCGTTTGTCCTCCAATTCACTTAGTATTTACCTGGCACAGGCATCTCACATCTTCCTGGCACTGGGGGACACAAAGACCGAGTGACATGGCTTTTGCCTGCCCACACCCCCAATCCACCCATCCCATCCATTCCGGAGCTCCATCTGATGGAGGAATCAGAGTTATAACTCAGCGTGAGAAGTGCTCTGACGGAGGTGTGCCTGAGGTATATGGAATGCCCAGCTCCCAGTGGGGACTCTACAACTTTCTCTTGAGCCAGATGTTCTCAAAGGAGTATCTGGATGGGATTGGGGATCCTAAAGGGTTTCTGAAAGTTTTATGATCTCACGGTTTGCTTTTTCATTTGGCAACTTTGATTTCCACCTGAGAGAAACAGTGTGAGCTAAACTATTACCAAGGCTATTCCTGACAGTCCCAGGGTCCCTCTGTAAGGTGCCTCAGACCTGGTCCCCCTGTAATGTGTCTCAGACCTGGTCCCTACGGGCCGATCCTGCCTCGCCAAGCAAAATCTGCCTCTGCTGGGCCTCCCAGCCATCTCACACGGACAGGAAATGTATGGATACCATGAGGGTGATTAGTTCTGTCTTCTGACAATCAGTAGACTCATTTCACTGCTTTATGGACTCACAGTGCCTTCCTTCTGTCCTAGGGGAATGATGTTCTAGAAGAAGAGGACGGATCACCCACACAAGAAGATGGTAAAAGACCTGGTCTTTTGCTCCCTTTTATTATATTTCTTTCCCGGGTATTCTCTGAAGGGTACAGAAAGGGGCACTGGTGTGACTTGGTGGCACTGCTCAAGGGTGTGGCTTTGGGGAAAGGTCGTCTTCTTGATGGAATATCAAAGCAAGCAGGGTATCTGAGGACCTCAGCAGCCTTCCTGGCTCTTTCTGGGCCTCTGAGCCAAGGCTGCAGTAGATACATGGAGTTCTCCACCTACGTTGAGTAGATCCTGAAGCTTCTTGGGCAACTGCCATCACCTTCCTTCCTGCTTCAGCTTCTCAGCTGAGTCTCACAGAACTGCTCTAGCAGCCCCAAAGTTCATCTGCAGCAGGAGAACAGCTTCCTCCCCTTGGGGGAACCGACTGTTAGGCAGTAGGTTTTCCTGCTTTAGTGAAGAAAACGGCTGATGTTACAGTAGCAGAAGGATCACAGCCCTGGCGGCACAGCAAAGGTGAGGTGAAGAGACGTTAGCAGCTCAGCGTACACTAGTGTTTGTAGGCTATTGGCACGAGTCTCTTTACCATCGTTCAGGCCTCAAGTAGATATTTTTTTTTAATTGGAAGAGTTGGTTTACAATGTTTTGTTAGTTTCTGCTGTACAGCAACGTGAATCAATTATACATATACATATATCCACTCTTTTTTTAGATTCTTTGCCCATATAGGCCATTACAGGGTACTGAGTAGAGTCCCCTGTGCTCTACAGCAGGTCCTTATTAGTTATCTATTTTATATATAGTAGTGTGTATATGTCAATCCCAATCTCCCAATTTATCCCTCCCCTCCCTTGCCCCCCGCCATAATCATAAGTTTGTTTTCTACACCTGTGACTCTATTTCTGTTTTGTAAATAAGGTCAACCATATCTTCAGTCGGAAGAATTTGGTTTCTAGTAAGCCAAGAAGCGAAGGAACGACCTACATATAGAGCAAGGAAGTGGCGGGGTGGGGGGAGGGTAGGCGAGCTGGGAATCCCACCTGGGAGTGTAGGACCAGGCGTCCCAGGAACCGGTGTCTCTTCCCTCTGCTCCTCTGAGGTGCCTCCACAGAAGGGCAACCTCCAGAGCAAACCTGGATCCCAGCCTGGATGCAGATGTCACACTAGTCACCTCTGCTTTGGCCATGGCAGTTGCTTGGGGGGCGGTGTGGTGTGCAGGGGTGCGCATGCGCACATGACCACTCTCTCCTGGCCAAGTAGTGCCGGAGGAGGGGTGGTCGCCCAGGCTGTGCCTCTGCCGCACGCACACGCCAACCAAGCCGGGGTTGGGCGCTACCTCCCCTCGGTTGATGTCTTCAGGGCACAAGGCTCCGAGATCTCCATTGTGATTGCCGTCCCCAGTAGAATATTTGCTTCTAAAAGGCACAGGGCAGTACGTGGTTTCCACCTGACATTCCATATGTGGTTTCCACCTGACATGCCGTACGCAGTAGATGTATGTTTCTTCCTCTCCCTTTCACCAAGGAAAAAAAACCGAGTGGGGTGCTTGAAAAAATAACATCTAAAACTGTCCCCTTCCCATCTTACACGACTGTAGGTTTCTGGTCAGCCCCTTAAAACATCCTCAGAATAGCAAATTAAGTCTCAAAGAAAATAAATCGTAATTTTGTGAACAATGCGATTCTTTGATTTGAGGTGCAAAATTACGGGACCAAAGAGCTTTAATTGCCATTTTATGTATTAGTCATTTCACAGTGCCTTGTGGTCATAAACACACCCCACGTGCACCGACAGACACAGGCCGGAGTCCGGGGTCACTTCCCCCGTGGCTCTCCTAGCTCTTCCAGCCTGGCTTAGCTCTACTGTGGGCCCGGGTCTGCGTGTCCGAATCCCACAGACCTCCCCAGGGTCCGATTTCCCAGGAACGAAGGCTGGAAAGGGGCCAGTTAAGGAAACAGAGCAGAACAGAGCGAGAACACAAACGTACCCACACAGTTTCCTTTATTGTCCACTCTACCCACTTAATTCTTGTTTTTAATTTTAATTATTTATTTTTTTAACATATGATTTGATGTTTTTTGTCTCCATCCTTAAGATTTTTATTTTAAGGACAGCAAAGCAGAGAAAAACACAGCCAGGTCCTCTCTAACTGCCTTAACTCCGTTACAGGCCAGAGGACATTCGCATTTCTAGGTATGGAGTGTGACAATAACAATGACTTTGACATCGCCAGCATGAAAGCACTGGACAATAAGCTGTGCTCTGCGGTCTGCTTACCCGGTGAGTGGCAGTCTGCTGAACATGAACTTGGTGGGAGACGCTCCCCTGCTCGCACCCCTGCTCTCACCCTGGGACACCCATCTCCTGCCCTGCAGTTCCTGCAAGAAGGCATGGGCTTTGCTAAGGTGCTGGGAGCCAGTTGCTGAAAGGAAGTGAGGCGGCCTCGGGAGAGTCCTTGGGCAAAGAGCGACTCTGCTCTAAGCGAAACTATTTGGGCATGGAGAAAGGCACAAAAATACCTCCAAAGCCTTCCAATTTGACCTGGCCGTGTCCTCTCCATCATGATCTTGCAGATCTCATGGCAGGGGGCCTGGTCTTGTTTCCATCAACAGGCAGTTTAAGGCAGACACGGCGTCTGTGATAAGGTCTTGGAAAGAGAGCCTGAGCCCTTGAAAAGGGAACCTGTAGCCCCTCAGAGGAGAGTGGTTAGTTAGGATCAGAGAGGAATTTCAAAGGCTGCATTTTATAGACTAGCTCTGTGACCCAGTGAGCCCTGGGCCACCACCAGTTGCCTTGTGCTCCCTAGATTTGGATCCCAAAGGAACGATCAGGGGTCGAGGGTGACTCTTCTCCCTGGAGCCCTAACTGTAAATTCAATCAGGGCCATCAACGTGCCCCTTATTCCTTCTCATGACACTAAACTGAATCCGGGATGAGTTCTCAGGAGGAGCCCACCTGTCAGTCACACTCTGGGCACTGATGTCCCCCTGCTCCATGCTCACCAAGGGCTTCAGCAACCATGGCTCTAAAGCCACGTCTTGCCCGGTGGACTAGGTCGAAATTGCCCCTTCTGGGTTCACGGCAGAGACTGCCTTCATGTTGCATGGTTTGTAATCTCTTAAACATGCCCTGGACATGTTTAAGCTTCAGGACAGCCACGTCCCATCGTGGGTCCAGTGCTTTACTCCCTTGGCAACGTGGCTACAGGTGCTGGAGGGACACAAACTCCTGTGGTTGCCACTCTCCATCAGCTTGCAAAAGACCCAGGTCCTCACCCCTCTGGCCCCATGCAGGCTTGTGGGGGAGGAAGCCGTAATCCCCAGAGACACCTCCCACGGCCTTCCCAGGGGCTCGCCAGCCTTTCCACTTAGCGTTGACCCAGCCAGGCCTGGGCCAGAGCGGCTGAGGTCCAGGGTACACTTCACTTCCTGCCTTCCCACTCTTTACCTGGCTTCTGTCTGTCCATTGGTTTCTCATGTCTTTTTGCCAAATGTACGTCTGTCTGTCCAGTTTGTTTATTTTGAAACTCATTTAGGTTATCCAGACTTCGTGTGAAAGTTCATGTTCACCCACACCCAACCCCAAGCTTGCTGGGCACGCGCACATCCGAGGGGTCCTCGCTGAGGCTTCCATTCCTAACTGGCAAGAGCCTGTATTTAATATGCTGAAATTTTCCAGGAAAAAAAATATTTGTGAGACTAGATTAATCCCTGTTCCACAAAAGCAGGGATGCTTCTGTGGCAAAGGTTACAGGCAGGATTTGTTTTGGTCACTAGTTGGGGAAGACGCCATCTCTGCCCTCACTCCGCCCTGAGTCTGGGGCAGCGGTGCCGGCCAGCCGCTCACTGGGCTTCAAGAGAGGAATCTAGGCTCCTGCCTCCCCGCAGTGGCCGCCCACCAACCCCCGAGTTTGGCAGAGAGAGCTCCTGGGAATTGTTTCAGCCACCCATGCTGTTGGAAACTGACCCCAGGCCTTGTGCTTCCTCCTCTCCCTAACTCCTTCGGGCCAACCTGCTGGTGGATGTTTATTCCACTCTGGGATGGCGGCAGGGGAGCGACACCTGGAAGGAAAACAATGCCTGGGCTTCTTTACAGTGATCTCGGGAGCCAGCCATTCTCAGATTAAACTGGCTTCACCGTTCAGGCCAGACATGAAACCGAATGACAGTGGCGGCTGCCGGGAGAGGGAGTTGAGGGTCGCATCGTAGCCTCACCCCGAGGTCTCAAGGGCTCTTACGGGAGAAGGAAAGTGCATCTGCTCTCTTGGTAAAAGGTTTCTCGGGTTCTGCTGTTAGCGTCACACTGGTAATAAAGAGCTGGGGAACTCTCTGGAAGCATCTGTCGGGTTAATGTCAGGTTAATGACAGGATCATCCACTGTGGTAGTTCCCGTGGAATCAACAGACCTCACCACGCTCAGCTGTAAGTTCAAAGTTCCATCCTATGACTGAGGTGCCTCAGGCTGGCTTGGCCGTCAGGACAGCTTCTCAGGCACTCGGTCTCCCTCTCCACGCTGTTTCCCTCCCCACACGGATGCCACTCCCCTCACGGAGCGCCCACAAGGAGGGAGCCCGGGGAGCATCCCATGGTCCACCCTCCCCAGGCCCAAAGGTGCTCTGCCAGGAGCCCCAGCTGGTGGCAAGTATGGCTCAGGTCCCCATCCTCGCTGCTCTCATCACCCTTGTGGGAGTGATGCTGAGAAAGGACCCGTGTCATTCCAGCACCTCTTCCCCTAAGAAGCCTCTGGGTCTTCTTTGGCCCCAAGACCAATGCGGTGCGGCGGGGGGGGGGGGGGGGAGGCGATGGTATGTTCTGAGATTGTTCTGCAAGGTTCACAAAGGGAGGAAATCTGAGTTGACCATTGTAGGTGGTGAGCCGATTAGAATCACGAGGCCGTGCTAGGTAGACGGGCCTCCAAGGAATCTGATGGAGTATCACACAGGCGGCAGGATAGTGGCCAGGGGACCAGTGACAATTCTGTGAAAAGGCTCTGGGGTGTGTGATGGGAAAAAGCAAAGATAATTTGAGTTTATTAGTGGAAATACAAATGTTTTTGTTTTGTTTTGTTTTGTTTTTTGTGGTACGTGGGCCTCTCACTGTTGTGGACTCTCCCGTTGCAGAGCACAGGCTCCGGACGCACCGGCTCAACGGCCATGGCTCATGGGCCAAGCCGCTCCGTGGCATGCGGGATCTTCCCGGACCGGGGCACGAACCCATGTCCCCTGCATCGGCAGGCGGACTCTCAACCAAGGGTAAGCTGTGAAAAGGCGAAAGAGAGGCATGGACATATATACACTACGAAACGTAAGGTAGATAGATAGTGGGAAGCAGCCGCAGAGCACAGGGAGATCAGCTCGGTGCTTTGTGACCGCCTGGAGGGGTGGGATGGGGAGGGTGGGAGGGAGGGAGGTGCATGAGGGAAGGGATGTGGGAACAGATGTATATGTATGACTGATTCACTTTGTTATAAAGCAGAAACTAATAAAAAAATAAAAATAAAATAAAAATTAAAATAAAAACAATAAATACTTGGGAAGAAAAAAAAAACTTTGACTCAAGACAAGCTGGACATGGAGGAGTGAGAGAGGGCAAGGGGTAGAGGGAAAGACATGTTTCTGCGTGGGGGCTGGTGTACCATCCCCCGGGCACAGCTCCTGCGCAGAGGCTTGATATGGAGCCCTCACCTCCACCCACCCACAGCAATCAGAGAAGAAAAGGAAATAAAAGGAATCCAAATTGGAAAAGAAGATGTAAAGCTGTCACTGTTTGCAGATGACATGATACTAGACATAGAGAATCCTAAAGATGCTACCAGAAAACTACTAGAGCTAATCAATGTATTTGGTAAAGTAGGATACAAAATTAATGCACAGAAATCTCTGGCATTCCCGTACACTAATGATGAAGAATCTGAAAGTGAAATCAAGAAAACACTCCCGTTTACCATTGCAACAAAAAGAATAAAATACCTAAGAATAAACCTACCTAAGGAGACAAAAGACCTGTATGCAGAAAATTATAAGACACTGATGAAAGAAATTAAAGATGATACAAATAGATGGAGAGATATACCATGCTCCTGGATTGGAAGAATCGATATCGTGAAAATGACTCTACTACCCAAAGCAATCTACAGGTTCAATGCAATCCCTATCAAACTTCCACTGGCATTTTTCACAGAACTGGAACAAAACATTTCAAACTTTGTTTGGAAAAACAAAAGACTCCGAATAGCCAAAGCAATCTTGAGAACGAAAAACGGAGCTGGAGGAATCAGGCTCCCTGACTTCAGACTACACTACAAAGCTACAGTAATCAAGACAGTGTTTTACTGGCACAAAACCAGAAAGATAGATCAATGGAACAGGATAGAAAGCCCAGAGATAAACCCACGCACATATGGTCAACTGATCTTTGATCAAGGAGGCAGGAATGTACAGTGGAGAAAGGACAGCCTCTTCAATAAGTGGTGCTGGGAAAACTGGACAGGGACATGTAAAAGTATGAGATTAGATCATTCCCTAACACCATACACAAAAATAAGCTCAAAATGGATTAAAGACCTCAATGTAAGGCCAGAAACTATCAAAGTCTTAGAGGAAAACAGAGGCAGAACACTCTATGACATAAATCACAGCAAGATCCTTTTGGACCCACCTCCTAGAGAAATGGAAATAAAAACAAAGATAAACAAATGGGACCTAATGAAACTTCAAAGCTTTTGCACAGCAAAGGAAACCATAAACAAGACCAAAAGACAACCCTCAGAATGGGAGAAAATATTTGCAAATGAAGCAACTGACAAAGGATTAATCTCCAAAATTTAAAAACAGCTCATGCAGCTCAATAGCAAAAAAACAAACAACCCAATCCAAAATTGGGCAGAAGACTTAAATAGGCATTTCTCCAAAGAAGATATACAGACTGCCAACAAACACATGAAAGAATGCTCAACATCATTAATCATTAGAGAAATGCAAATCAAAACTACAATGAGATATCATCTCACACCAGTCAGAATGGCCATCATCAAGAAATCTAGAAACAATAAATGCTGGAGAGGGTGTGGAGAAAAGGGAACACTCTTGCACTGCTGGTGGGAATGTGAATTGGTACAGCCACTACGGAGAACAGTATGGAGGTTCCCTAAAAGACTAAAAATCGAACCACCATATGACCCAGCAATCCCACCACTAGGCATATACCCTGAGAAAACCATAATTCAAAAAGAGGCATGTACCAGAATGTTCATTGCAGCTCTATTCACAATAGCCCGGAGATGGAAACAACCTAAGTGTCCATCATCGGATGAATGGATAAAGAAGATGTGGCACATATATACAATGGAATGTTACTCAGCCATAAAAAGAAACGAAACTGAGCTATTTGTAATGAGGTGGATAGACCTAGAGTCTGTCATACGGAGTGAAGTAAGTCAGAAGGAGAAAGACAAATACCGTATGCTAACACATATATATGGAATTTAAAAAAAATGTCATGAAGAACCTAGGGTTAAAACAGGAATAAAGTCACAGACCTACTTGAGAATGGACTTGAGGATATGGGGAGGGGGAAGGGTAAGCTGTGACAAAGCGAAAGAGAGGCATGGGCATATATACACTACCAAACGTAAGGTAGATAGATAGTGGGAAGCAGCCGCAGAGCACAGGGAGATCAGTTCGGTGCTTTGTGACCGCCTGGAGGGGTGGGATGGGGAGGGTGGGAGGGAGGGAGATGCATGAGGGAAGGGATGTGGGAACAGATGTATATGTATGACTGATTCACTTTGTTATAAAGCAGAAACTAATAAAAAAATAAAAATAAAAACAATAAATACTTGGGAAGAAAAAAAAAACTTTGACTCAAGACAAGCTGGACATGGAGGAGTGAGAGAGGGCAAGGGGTAGAGGGAAAGACATGTTTCTGGGTGGGAGCTGGTGTACCATCCCCCGGGCACAGCTCCTGCGCAGAGGCCTGATAAGGAGCCCTCACCTCCACCCACCCCCTTCAACCAGAGAACTTCCAACTGCAGCTCCTCAGTAATTGAAGAGCAGGAAAGCTGGTGACTGGAGAGAGGCTGGGGGAGGGGAGGAGGAAGGACCACAGTCCACCGTTAGTCCGTCACTTAAAGGCTGGTGAAATTAATGGGGCAAATGACCCCAGTCAAAGAATTTGGCAAGTCCACGGCTTTCCTGGGTTTCACCCAGCGGCTCTGTTTCCTCGGCTATCTGGAAAGGAGGGAGAGCACTTGCGAAGAAGCCTCTGGAATGTCAGCTTCTGGGAATCTTGCTGAGGACGGGGCGGGGAGGGAGCGCTTACCGGGAAACACTGGAATACCCTAGCCGCCTTGGGGTGCCTGCGACCGGGGCTGCGGTTTCTGCGGACCTGAGCGGCAGGTGGCATCAGAGAGTCAGACCTGCTTGCGGGCACCAAGACGACACTCGGTCGGGAGACCGGGACAGGCCGCAGAAACGTGAGCAAGTGCCACTCGCAGCCCAGAGGAGAGGAAAGGAAAGCCCCAAGCATGCACCCAGCCCTGGCCCCCACGCCACGGGCTGCGTCCCAGGAGCCGTCGCCACCTCTGAGCAGCCCAGATGGGAAGGGGGTGGGGCGGAGGACGGTTCCCGCGGCGAACTGCTCGCCGAGGGCCCCGGGGCCTCTGCGGGAGCGCCAAGCCGCGCGCCTCTCCGAGCCCTGCGCGGGGCCCTCGGGCGGGAATGCGCGGAGCCGGGACGCGGTGGCGGGTAGGGGGCTGGGTCGCGCGCGGGAGAGGGCAGCAGGAGGGAGCTGGAAGAGAGTTACCGCGTGAGAGAGCGGTTAAGAGCGCGCGGTCTCTTTGGAGATGCCCTGGCCAATGGCAGAAGCGGAAGCTGTTTATATGGGCGGGGCGTCGCCACGGCAGCAGGAGACGCCTTGCGAGCGGCTACTGAGTGCCGGTCCCCGGCCGCTGGCTTTCAGAGAGGCGCCGTTGGGCGTGAGTGGCGACGAGGATTGCTGGCTGGGCCCTCGAGCTGGGAGCAGAGAGCCGCGGTGAGGGTGGGCGGTGGGAGGACTTTCTTTGAGAACCTTCCTTTGGCCCGGGCTGCGCTCTGAGCCAGGTAAGGGACGGGGAGGGCTGCAGGCCGTGGGAAGGGAGGGCGTCAGTACCAGCCCGCTCTCCCATCCGTCCCCGACGGAAGTGGTGGGCCCGGGGACTGACATCAGAGGCGTTTGGGGGACACTCACTTCCCACCCCCTTATAACTCTCTGTATTGTTTCCTTCCTTCCCCTTGATCCCCATCCTAATATCCCTTTTCAAAGATCAGACGACCTCCCCCGCCCCCCGACCCGTCGTACTGCCCTCCTGGACTCTCTCGCCCCATTTCCATTGGTTGTGGACGGAGAGAGGGGGGTTAATTCCCCGCTTTGAGGGAGAAAGGGGTGGCCTCGCATGCCCCTACACTCTTCCCTCGTTTGGCTAATTAAGTCTCCTCTAAAAGATCCAAGAGGAAAAGAGCGAGGCGAACCCCCTGTGGGTCGGACCCCCGGGCACACCTTCTGTTTCCCAGACCTCGGCAGTAAAAGATCCTCCCCAGCTGCAGGAAGGATTTTAGTAAGAGCCTCCCCCCTCGCCCACACTCTCCCCTCGGGGGTGGGGAAAGAGGGCTCAGTTCCCGCTCTGGTCCCCGCAGGCACCACACTCCGTTTGGAGGAGGCTACCCCCGGATCGCGGGATGGAAGCCCGCTTCCGGGAGGCTGCGTAACTGAAGCGGCGGGAGTCAGCGGGCCGGAGAGCTCGGCGGCCACCCTCGGCTCGGCTCGTGGATGTTGACAGCCCCCTCGGAGAGTCCCCGCAGATATGGCGGAGAGCTGGCTACGCGTCTCGGGAGCAGGGGCAGCGGAGGAGGCCAGACCGGAAGGCGGCCTGGAGGAGTCCAACGCCCTGAATGACAGCCTGACCAGCCTGCAGTGGCTGCAGGACTTCTCCTTTCTCAACGCCGAGGTCCCCGCCCTGCCTTCGGCGGACACCGACCCCCACGGCTACCACGAGCTGTCAGGCTCGGCCGAGCCGGGGTCTCCCCTGGCGGCGGACCCCGCCTGCCTGGGGCAGCCGCACACACCCGGCAAGCCCACGTCCTTGTGCACGCCGCGGAGCGCCCCCTCGGGGCTGCAGGCCTCGCCTCCCAACGACGTGGACTACGCCACCAACCCGCACGTGAAGCCGCCCTACTCGTATGCCACGCTCATCTGCATGGCCATGCAGGCCAGCAAGGCCACCAAGATCACCCTGTCGGCCATCTACAAGTGGATCACGGACAGTTTCTGTTACTTCCGCCACGCTGATCCCACCTGGCAGGTAGGGAGGCACTCCCTCCCTCCCTCCCCATGCCCGCGCGGACTGGACTCACATCCCAGATCCGCAGGCCAAGTAGGCGCGGTACGGCCAGGGCCCCGAGAGAGGAAGGCCGTCCAGGAAGGACCTCAAGGGAGCCCAGTGCTTGGACTGCTGCCCCTTTGACTTCAGAGACGGAGGAGGGAGGATGTTCAGAGGGCTGTAGGGGTGCCGACCTAGAGGTTCAAGTGGAAAGAACTTGTCACTCATCCGGCAGGCTCAGCCCAAAGACCAGGGCTGAACTATGCGTGGACACAGCCCCCCAGGGTAGGTTGATGGACTGAGGGACACATTTTTGTCCCAAGTCCTGGAATTCCTCGACACTACCCTCCTCAAGGTCAGTTTGTCAGGGCCTGACTGGAGGCAGAGCATCGTTCCTGCCAGGCTCTGCATCCCGCCTGCTTTCAGTTGGCTGGAGGGGCTCTGGGAGGGGAGAGGGGCGTGCTGCAGGGTGTGAAGGCCATCTGTGTCCCAGTGGAAGGGCTCCGGGGCCTTCCGAAAGCTGCCGTGCCAGCCCCCACCCCAAGCCCTCCCTAGTTTCCTGCCTACACTCCTCCCCCTCTTCTCATCAACCTCCCTGGGGGGACAATTACCTCAGCCACGTGCTTTCCACAGGGGCTCTTTCCTCCCACACTGGCTTCATGTTCCAAGTCTCCGGAACCTGGCACAGAGCAGCCAAGGGGCCCAGACCACCATGTAAATCTCCCAGTCTTGCCAGGGGGCACTACTCACCTGCCGGCCCCACCCACCAGGCCCCAGACCCCTGTGCCCCAGCGTGGTTTGGACTGTGCACCCAGGCGTGAACAAGGCAGGATGGTGATTCAGGCTGGGCACACACTGCCCTGAGCCTCTTCGACCATCAGGATGAGGGGCTACTTGGGGACAGAGACCCTGAGGATGCACAGATCCTTCCCTGTGGCACAGGTCACAGGATCAGAGTTCCTGTGATCACACCTATTCCACGTTTGCTTGGGCCCTGACCCTGGGGCAGGTACCATTTGTAACCTTGGTGAGAAAGCAGAGACCCTCCACCACCCCCCACCCCACCCCAAGCCTGAGAGGCCCCAGGAATGAGCGCTATGCTCTTGGCTGGGTAATAATCAACTGAGGCCTCAGAGCCTGGGGTGGGAGGAGGGGGACATGGTGGGTGAGGGCCCAGGCCAGCAGCCGGCTCTAGAAACAAGGAAAGTCATCAGATCCTCCCACACTTCATCCCCCCCGCCACACACACCCCCTCACACCCACTCACTCATTTCACAAACAGAGAAGGCCAGCCAGGCCCAGGCAGAGGGAGATGGCCGTCCAGGACCTGGGGGAGCCAAGGCCTTTGAGCAGAGGCCGCAAGCAGCGGGGTAAGGGAGGGAGGGCAGGACAGGCTGGCACTGAGAGCCACCCTGCGGCTCAGGGCTCGGATGACTGAGCAGGCAGATATCCTGGCAAAAGGGAACAAAAGCCCCCGACAGCACTCCCAGCTCCTGGTGCCCCGTGGCTGGTGTCCCAGAGCCTCCCGCTCGGAGCAGCGCCTCTGTCTCCCCTGCCCCCATCGGAGAGAAGGTGGCGGTGGGACTGGCAGTGGCGCTAGGAGCCCCCCATCACTGACCCCACCCACTCTCCCAGCTGTCTTCCTTCTCTCCTATCTCCCTGTGTCCAGAACTCCATCCGCCACAACCTGTCCCTGAAGAAGGGCTTCATCAAGATGCCCCGGGAGAAAGACGAGCCAGGCAAGGGGGGCTTCTGGCGCATCGACCCCCAGTACGCCGAGCGGCTGCTGAGTGGGGCCTTGAAGAAGCGGCGGCTGCCCCCAGTCCACATCCACCCGGCCTTTGCCCGCCAGGCCGCGCCAGAGCCCAGCGCCGCCCCATGGGCCGGGCCACTGACCGTGAGCACCGAGGCCCAGCAGCTGTTGCGGGAGTTCGAGGAGGCCACTGGGGAGGCGGGCTGGGGTGCAGGCGAGGGCAGGCTGGGGCGTAAGCGTCAACAGCCGCTGCCCAAGCAGGAGGCCAAGGTCCCGCGGCCCTCCAGCCCCCTGCTGCTGACCCCGGAGGAGCAGGGTGAGCTGGAACCCCTCAAGGGCAACTTTGACTGGGAGGCCATCTTGGACGCTGGCACGCTGGACGGGGAGCTGGGCACGCTGGAGACCTCGGAGCTGATCCCGCCGCTGAGCCCTGCCTCCCACGGGGACGTGGACCTCACCATCCATGGCCACCACATCGACTGCCCTGTTACCTGGGGGCCTCCAGTGGAGCAGGCTACCGACAGCCTGGACTTCGATGAGACCTTCCTGGCCACATCCTTCCTGGAGCACCCCTGGGACGAGAGCACCCGTAGCTCCCTGCCCCCCGAGCCCCTCTTTGAGGCCGGGGATGCCACACTGGCCTCTGACCTGCATGACTGGGCCAGCCTGGGCGCCTTCTTGTAAGAAGCCAGGCCCTGCCCCACCTCCAGACAGCACCGAAGTCTGGGCCCAGACTGCCCCCCTCCCCGCCAGTGCAGGCCCATGGACACCCTACCGCCCAGGCAGGGGCTGGGCCAGGTCACCCCACCAGGCCACACGGCCCCCAGCCCAGGCCATCCTCAGATTCTAGTCCAGCAGGCTGAGAATTGGGGCCCAGGACCAAAATTGCTGCCTCCGCTCCCCAGCCCCCCATACACACAGTGTTTCATGGATCCACTTCTTCCCTGCCCCAGAGACACGCTAAGGGCCCTGCACTATGAGAGCTGCGGCTTGGAGGGGCCCTGGCCAAGCTGGAAACATCAGTACGGGGCCCGCCCCGAACACCTTAGCTTCTGAAGCTTCTCTCTCTCCTGCTCTCCTCCCCAGGTCTCTATCCAGAGCAAGTTCCCAGGTACAACACATGCTGATTAGGTGACTGCAAATTAACACCCAAGAGGCCTCTCCCGGCAGTCTGTGAGGAGGAGCTAGGCGGAGGGGGGAAGAGAGAGGAGACAGAAAGGAGGCCGGGGTGCCGGGTGGAACCAGGAGATTTTCTAAGACCTCTGGGATCTTCTGGCTTCATCCCTAGAGGTGGGGCAGAGGGTATGTGTCCCTAATCTTTGAGCCCAACTTGAGGCTGAGAGCAGCGGGGAGATGGGGATCTGGGGGTTAGGGGCTGGGGCAGCCAAGCTGCAGAGGGAAAGGGCACAGACAGACTAATGTAGTGAGTGTAGCTATAGCTGAGGCTTAACTGGGAGGGACGCAGTGCTTGCTAGAACCACTGGGACCAGGAATGGGGGGATGGCCCCGTGCCCTTGCTTGCACTCCTGCAGGGGAGTGTCTTGCTCCACCATAAACGCCCTGGGCTGCATCCCACATCCACTCTCCTAACCCGTCGGGCATTTTAACCTTTTTCATAGAAAGTTATTTACAATAAAAACATTTTTAAAAATAAAGTTTTAAAAAGTCTCAAAATGGACCTGCTTGCAACTTTCTCTGGGGAAAAGCATGGGCCAGTTTTGGGGAGGCCACGGCCCAAGGGGGAATGGCTGGGAGGAAGATGGGGGGCACCAAAGGCCTGCAGAGTGTCCCCTGATGCACTCCTCATGATCTCTGGGTGCCCAGAGAGAAAGGGGGTGAGAGGCAGCCCTCGGGGGTCCCCTGCAGCCAGGGCCTCGGCACCTCTATATGTGCAATGGGGAGACTGTACCCACAGCCCCGAGGAGCAGGCGGCAAAGGAGGCCCAGCCCCCTCCCTGGCCCTGGGGACTCACTCACAAAGGCCGTTCTTGCCCAGGGCTCGGCTCACGTTCCCCACCTCGCCCAAGTTGAGGGCCTGCCCAGACTCACCTGCGGTCCTCGCCTGGGCCTGTCTCCAGCTCCTCCCTCCCTTGGTCCCTTCCTGAAGGGACAGGGTGTGAGGTCAGAGGGCCCCAGCCCCTGGGGCCCCACTTGCCACCCTGGGGTTCATTCACCCCGCCCAGGGCCTTCCCTCCAATGCAGGTTGGGGCTGAGGGAGGCCATCAGGGCAGACGGAAGACAGGGTGCCTAGACCCTACAGCTCCAGCCTGTGCGGAATCAACGTACCAGAGTTCTGATGGGGAAACTGAGGCACAGCAAATATGTGACACTCAGCAGGCACCTTTCAACCCCCTCACCCCAGCTTTGCCGGGAACCCATCTCTCCCCCGAGCCCGCACCTGGCCCCGCCAGCACGTCCTTGTGGTGCACAGCCCCTTCCCCCAGCACTCACGTGCACGTGCGCACAGACACACACACACACACACACACACACACACACACACAAACGGGCACTGTCCTACACAATCCTGCCCATCCTCCACGGGCCCCTTTCTCCTGAAGCCCCTTTCTTTCCTTGCACTGGAGGCTGGCTCCAGAGCACCCTGGCATTCCCCCGCCAACTTGCTGCTTTCCCTTGCTAATTATTCCAAATATTTCAGAAGGGTGCGCCCACTGCAGGGCCAGCCGGGTTGGGGCCTTACAGAGCTCAGGAGGCAGCCCATCCCCTTCCCACCGCTTGCTGAGGAGGCTGCCCCAACCTCCCTCTGAGACTCCCTTCACCCCCTAAGCAACGACTCCCTCCCTCTCCCCACCACCCTCCGGCCTTCCTCCCCACGCTCCCCAGCACTGGGGGAACATGGGGGCTCCAGCCTCTCCACTGGTCCCCAGGCTCAGCCTCCAGCCCCCGCCAAAAGGGGTACACCCTGGATTGACAGGTGGGGCCGGTCACTGTCCCCCCTCCTCACCCTCTGCCTGGGCCCATGCTGGGGGAAGAGGGGCAAGGTCAGGGGCTGGCAGAACTGCCTGCCAGGTAAGGAAAGGCTGAAGAAGCTTCTGGCTGCCAGGAAGAATCCCCAGGAGCTCCTGGAAATCCCTATGCTTGGCACTAGCGTCTCTGGGGCTGGGACCCAAACACTGGCACTTTTAAGGGTCCATGGATGCTGCCAACGAGCAGCCAAAGCTAAGAGGGGGCTCCGAAGCGGCCAGAACACAGGGCTTCACACACCCTTTCAGCAGGCAGCGTTTGGGGGTTGGCGGTGGAGGGGGCGGGAAGCGTGAGTGGATCCTGTCCCTCCTATTCATCCCTGCCCCGGCCCTTGGCTGGGTGGCTTTTTCAAAAAACGTTCAGTGACTCCGTATTTATTTAGAGATTCAATGTAATCCCAGTCAATATATATTTGGCGCCCTTAACAGTAAGTTGCAGACAGGCTGCCCCATTAGCACTAGATACTTTAGTGTGTGTTTCCTTAGAACAAGGACACGCCTCCATAATCCCAGTACCACCATCACAATCAGGAAATGAACACTGACCTGGTAATCCCATGTAACCGCAGACCCCCTTCACATCTTGCAGATCACCCCAGTAATGCTCCTCTCCATTCCAGCATCCCAATCCAGGACCCCATGTTGCACTGAGTTGTCCTTTCTCTTTTGCCCTGTGTGGCTTTGAGCCCATGACTCAAGCTCTCTGGGCAGGTTTCGCATTTCCTTTGATCTCCACTTTTGAGGTGAGAAGCCCTTCAGCCACTTCAGCCTCAGGTGTGGTACAGTCCCTTCCCAAAGCAAGAAGCCAGCTTTCTGTCTCCTCACTTTCCACCTCTTCCCTATCCTCCCTCCCCCATGTATCGCCAGCCAGGAAAGGGATGAGGGGCAATGTTCAGGAACTCAGTGTTTGGGGACCCTCGCCGTCTGCCCACGGGACAGGCCACCCCCAGCTCCAGTGACAGCAAGGCCCCCGGGATGGGATTCCATGCTGGCCTGAAGCAAATGCGCCAGGCCTCCTGAAGAGCTGAGCTGAGGGCAGGAAACACTCTTCTCCCCGCCTCTGCCCCCCTCAACATACTGGGGACCCAGACTTGAAGAAGGAAGGTCATGTCCATGGTGTCCTCCCAGATCAGCACCGACACCGTCTCCTCCATGTCCGGCTCCTACATCGCCCCTGGCATGGAAGAGGACGGGGAGGCTCTCCCCTGCCCCCGGGCCGCCAGCAGGACGCCCTCAGAAGAAGGAGACGTAAGAGAGGAGCATGGGATCGCCCTCGCCGCTCTGCTCTGCTCTGTACTCGAGTCCCAAGGAGCTCAGTCCAGGGCCTGCCAGGGAGATCGGCAAAGCCCCCCAGTGCTCGGGAGGGGAGCCCTGGAAAACACGGTACCGGGTTGTTGAATCAAAGACTCCCTCAGATGTGATCTTCCATGTGGCACCACTTCTGTCCTGAGGACTTGGTTTGGGTTTGCTGCCAGGCGAGCTGGGTAGGAGAGCCGGTGGCATCTGCACCTTGACTTTTGTTGCTCCTTTGCAGGTGACGCCAGCGGCGTCTCCAGACTGCAACTTTGCGGGCCTCGTCGCCACCGCCGAAGAGCAGGATGCAGAGGTAAGAGCAAGGTGGACGCTGGTGCCCCTCCCCGGTCAGAGGGACTGCCGGCGCTGGCACAGGATGCAAATAGGATGGGGGCTCTTCTGGAAGAAGCCTTCCAAGGTGGTGCACTTGGATCTGTTAGAGGCAGGGTGCAGAGCAGAGGGACTGTCCGGTTAGCAGAGGGCGCTGGTCTCAGCGTAATAGGCGTGGGGTGAGTTCCAGAGGGAAGTCTTCCAGGCCAGACCCTTGAGAGGGCGTTTGTCCTCCAATTCACTTAGTATTTACCTGGCACAGGCATCTCACATCTTCCTGGCACTGGGGGACACAAAGACCGAGTGACATGGCTTTTGCCTGCCCACACCCCCAATCCACCCATCCCATCCATTCCGGAGCTCCATCTGATGGAGGAATCAGAGTTATAACTCAGCGTGAGAAGTGCTCTGACGGAGGTGTGCCTGAGGTATATGGAATGCCCAGCTCCCAGTGGGGACTCTACAACTTTCTCTTGAGCCAGATGTTCTCAAAGGAGTATCTGGATGGGATTGGGGATCCTAAAGGGTTTCTGAAAGTTTTATGATCTCACGGTTTGCTTTTTCATTTGGCAACTTTGATTTCCACCTGAGAGAAACAGTGTGAGCTAAACTATTACCAAGGCTATTCCTGACAGTCCCAGGGTCCCTCTGTAAGGTGCCTCAGACCTGGTCCCCCTGTAATGTGTCTCAGACCTGGTCCCTACGGGCCGATCCTGCCTCGCCAAGCAAAATCTGCCTCTGCTGGGCCTCCCAGCCATCTCACACGGACAGGAAATGTATGGATACCATGAGGGTGATTAGTTCTGTCTTCTGACAATCAGTAGACTCATTTCACTGCTTTATGGACTCACAGTGCCTTCCTTCTGTCCTAGGGGAATGATGTTCTAGAAGAAGAGGACGGATCACCCACACAAGAAGATGGTAAAAGACCTGGTCTTTTGCTCCCTTTTATTATATTTCTTTCCCGGGTATTCTCTGAAGGGTACAGAAAGGGGCACTGGTGTGACTTGGTGGCACTGCTCAAGGGTGTGGCTTTGGGGAAAGGTCGTCTTCTTGATGGAATATCAAAGCAAGCAGGGTATCTGAGGACCTCAGCAGCCTTCCTGGCTCTTTCTGGGCCTCTGAGCCAAGGCTGCAGTAGATACATGGAGTTCTCCACCTACGTTGAGTAGATCCTGAAGCTTCTTGGGCAACTGCCATCACCTTCCTTCCTGCTTCAGCTTCTCAGCTGAGTCTCACAGAACTGCTCTAGCAGCCCCAAAGTTCATCTGCAGCAGGAGAACAGCTTCCTCCCCTTGGGGGAACCGACTGTTAGGCAGTAGGTTTTCCTGCTTTAGTGAAGAAAACGGCTGATGTTACAGTAGCAGAAGGATCACAGCCCTGGCGGCACAGCAAAGGTGAGGTGAAGAGACGTTAGCAGCTCAGCGTACACTAGTGTTTGTAGGCTATTGGCACGAGTCTCTTTACCATCGTTCAGGCCTCAAGTAGATATTTTTTTTTAATTGGAAGAGTTGGTTTACAATGTTTTGTTAGTTTCTGCTGTACAGCAACGTGAATCAATTATACATATACATATATCCACTCTTTTTTTAGATTCTTTGCCCATATAGGCCATTACAGGGTACTGAGTAGAGTCCCCTGTGCTCTACAGCAGGTCCTTATTAGTTATCTATTTTATATATAGTAGTGTGTATATGTCAATCCCAATCTCCCAATTTATCCCTCCCCTCCCTTGCCCCCCGCCATAATCATAAGTTTGTTTTCTACACCTGTGACTCTATTTCTGTTTTGTAAATAAGGTCAACCATATCTTCAGTCGGAAGAATTTGGTTTCTAGTAAGCCAAGAAGCGAAGGAACGACCTACATATAGAGCAAGGAAGTGGCGGGGGGGGGGGGAGGGTAGGCGAGCTGGGAATCCCACCTGGGAGTGTAGGACCAGGCGTCCCAGGAACCGGTGTCTCTTCCCTCTGCTCCTCTGAGGTGCCTCCACAGAAGGGCAACCTCCAGAGCAAACCTGGATCCCAGCCTGGATGCAGATGTCACACTAGTCACCTCTGCTTTGGCCATGGCAGTTGCTTGGGGGGCGGTGTGGTGTGCAGGGGTGCGCATGCGCACATGACCACTCTCTCCTGGCCAAGTAGTGCCGGAGGAGGGGTGGTCGCCCAGGCTGTGCCTCTGCCACACGCACACGCCAACCAAGCCGGGGTTGGGCGCTACCTCCCCTCGGTTGATGTCTTCAGGGCACAAGGCTCCGAGATCTCCATTGTGATTGCCGTCCCCAGTAGAATATTTGCTTCTAAAAGGCACAGGGCAGTACGTGGTTTCCACCTGACATTCCATATGTGGTTTCCACCTGACATGCCGTACGCAGTAGATGTATGTTTCTTCCTCTCCCTTTCACCAAGGAAAAAAAACCGAGTGGGGTGCTTGAAAAAATAACATCTAAAACTGTCCCCTTCCCATCTTACACGACTGTAGGTTTCTGGTCAGCCCCTTAAAACATCCTCAGAATAGCAAATTAAGTCTCAAAGAAAATAAATCGTAATTTTGTGAACAATGCGATTCTTTGATTTGAGGTGCAAAATTACGGGACCAAAGAGCTTTAATTGCCATTTTATGTATTAGTCATTTCGCAGAGCCTTGTGGTCATAAACACACCCCACGTGCACCGACAGACACAGGCCGGAGTCCGGGGTCACTTCCCCCGTGGCTCTCCTAGCTCTTCCAGCCTGGCTTAGCTCTACTGTGGGCCCGGGTCTGCGTGTCCGAATCCCACAGACCTCCCCAGGGTCTGATTTCCCAGGAACGAAGGCTGGAAAGGGGCCAGTTAAGGAAACAGAGCAGAACAGAGCGAGAACACAAACGTACCCACACAGTTTCCTTTATTGTCCACTCTACCCACTTAATTCTTGTTTTTAATTTTAATTATTTATTTTTTTAACATATGATTTGATGTTTTTTGTCTCCATCCTTAAGATTTTTATTTTAAGGACAGCAAAGCAGAGAAAAACACAGCCAGGTCCTCTCTAACTGCCTTAACTCCGTTACAGGCCAGAGGACATTCGCATTTCTAGGTATGGAGTGTGACAATAACAATGACTTTGACATCGCCAGCATGAAAGCACTGGACAATAAGCTGTGCTCTGCGGTCTGCTTACCCGGTGAGTGGCAGTCTGCTGAACATGAACTTGGTGGGAGATGCTCCCCTGCTCGCACCCCTGCTCTCACCCTGGGACACCCATCTCCTGCCCTGCAGTTCCTGCAAGAAGGCATGGGCTTTGCTAAGGTGCTGGGAGCCAGTTGCTGAAAGGAAGTGAGGCGGCCTCGGGAGAGTCCTTGGGCAAAGAGCGACTCTGCTCTAAGCGAAACTATTTGGGCATGGAGAAAGGCACAAAAATACCTCCAAAGCCTTCCAATTTGACCTGGCCGTGTCCTCTCCATCATGATCTTGCAGATCTCATGGCAGGGGGCCTGGTCTTGTTTCCATCAACAGGCAGTTTAAGGCAGACACGGCGTCTGTGATAAGGTCTTGGAAAGAGAGCCTGAGCCCTTGAAAAGGGAACCTGTAGCCCCTCAGAGGAGAGTGGTTAGTTAGGATCAGAGAGGAATTTCAAAGGCTGCATTTTATAGACTAGCTCTGTGACCCAGTGAGCCCTGGGCCACCACCAGTTGCCTTGTGCTCCCTAGATTTGGATCCCAAAGGAACGATCAGGGGTCGAGGGTGACTCTTCTCCCTGGAGCCCTAACTCTGTAAATTCAATCAGGGCCATCAACGTGCCCCTTATTCCTTCTCATGACACTAAACTGAATCCGGGATGAGTTCTCAGGAGGAGCCCACCTGTCAGTCACACTCTGGGCACTGATGTCCCCCTGCTCCATGCTCACCAAGGGCTTCACCAACCATGGCTCTAAAGCCACGTCTTGCCCGGTGGACTAGGTCGAAATTGCCCCTTCTGGGTTCACGGCAGAGACTGCCTTCATGTTGCATGGTTTGTAATCTCTTAAACATGCCCTGGACATGTTTAAGCTTCAGGACAGCCACGTCCCATCGTGGGTCCAGTGCTTTACTCCCTTGGCAACGTGGCTACAGGTGCTGGAGGGACACAAACTCCTGTGGTTGCCACTCTCCATCAGCTTGCAAAAGACCCAGGTCCTCACCCCTCTGGCCCCATGCAGGCTTGTGGGGGAGGAAGCCGTAATCCCCAGAGACACCTCCCACGGCCTTCCCAGGGGCTCGCCAGCCTTTCCACTTAGCGTTGACCCAGCCAGGCCTGGGCCAGAGCGGCTGAGGTCCAGGGTACACTTCACTTCCTGCCTTCCCACTCTTTACCTGGCTTCTGTCTGTCCATTGGTTTCTCATGTCTTTTTGCCAAATGTACGTCTGTCTGTCCAGTTTGTTTATTTTGAAACTCATTTAGGTTATCCAGACTTCGTGTGAAAGTTCATGTTCACCCACACCCAACCCCAAGCTTGCTGGGCACGCGCACATCCGAGGGGTCCTCGCTGAGGCTTCCATTCCTAACTGGCAAGAGCCTGTATTTAATATGCTGAAATTTTCCAGGAAAACAAATATTTGTGAGACTAGATTAATCCCTGTTCCACAAAAGCAGGGATGCTTCTGTGGCAAAGGTTACAGGCAGGATTTGTTTTGGTCACTAGTTGGGGAAGACGCCATCTCTGCCCTCACTCCGCCCTGAGTCTGGGGCAGCGGTGCCGGCCAGCCGCTCACTGGGCTTCAAGAGAGGAATCTAGGCTCCTGCCTCCCCGCAGTGGCCGCCCACCAACCCCCGAGTTTGGCAGAGAGAGCTCCTGGGAATTGTTTCAGCCACCCATGCTGTTGGAAACTGACCCCAGGCCTTGTGCTTCCTCCTCTCCCTAACTCCTTCGGGCCAACCTGCTGGTGGATGTTTATTCCACTCTGGGATGGCGGCAGGGGAGCGACACCTGGAAGGAAAACAATGCCTGGGCTTCTTTACAGTGATCTCGGGAGCCAGCCATTCTCAGATTAAACTGGCTTCACCGTTCAGGCCAGACATGAAACCGAATGACAGTGGCGGCTGCCGGGAGAGGGAGTTGAGGGTCGCATCGTAGCCTCACCCCGAGGTCTCAAGGGCTCTTACGGGAGAAGGAAAGTGCATCTGCTCTCTTGGTAAAAGGTTTCTCGGGTTCTGCTGTTAGCGTCACACTGGTAATAAAGAGCTGGGGAACTCTCTGGAAGCATCTGTCGGGTTAATGTCAGGTTAATGACAGGATCATCCACTGTGGTAGTTCCCGTGGAATCAACAGACCTCACCACGCTCAGCTGTAAGTTCAAAGTTCCATCCTATGACTGAGGTGCCTCAGGCTGGCTTGGCCGTCAGGACAGCTTCTCAGGCACTCGGTCTCCCTCTCCACGCTGTTTCCCTCCCCACACGGATGCCACTCCCCTCACGGAGCGCCCACAAGGAGGGAGCCCGGGGAGCATCCCATGGTCCACCCTCCCCAGGCCCAAAGGTGCTCTGCCAGGAGCCCCAGCTGGTGGCAAGTATGGCTCAGGTCCCCATCCTCGCTGCTCTCATCACCCTTGTGGGAGTGATGCTGAGAAAGGACCCGTGTCATTCCAGCACCTCTTCCCCTAAGAAGCCTCTGGGTCTTCTTTGGCCCCAAGACCAATGCGGTGCGGCGGGTGGGGGGGGGGAGGCGATGGTATGTTCTGAGATTGTTCTGCAAGGTTCACAAAGGGAGGAAATCTGAGTTGACCATTGTAGGTGGTGAGCCGATTAGAATCACGAGGCCGTGCTAGGTAGACGGGCCTCCAAGGAATCTGATGGAGTATCACACAGGCGGCAGGATAGTGGCCAGGGGACCAGTGACAATTCTGTGAAAAGGCTCTGGGGCGTGTGATGGGAAAAAGCAAAGATAATTTGAGTTTATTAGTGGAAATACAAATGTTTTTGTTTTGTTTTGTTTTGTTTTTTGTGGTACGTGGGCCTCTCACTGTTGTGGACTCTCCCGTTGCAGAGCACAGGCTCCGGACGCACCGGCTCACCGGCCACGGCTCATGGGCCAAGCCGCTCCGTGGCATGTGGGATCTTCCCGGACCGGGGCACGAACCCATGTCCCCTGCATCGGCAGGCGGACTCTCAACCAAGGGTAAGCTGTGAAAAGGCGAAAGAGAGGCATGGACATATATACACTACGAAACGTAAGGTAGATAGATAGTGGGAAGCAGCCGCAGAGCACAGGGAGATCAGCTCGGTGCTTTGTGACCGCCTGGAGGGGTGGGATGGGGAGGGTGGGAGGGAGGGAGGTGCATGAGGGAAGGGATGTGGGAACAGATGTATATGTATGACTGATTCACTTTGTTATAAAGCAGAAACTAATAAAAAAATAAAAATAAAATAAAAATTAAAATAAAAACAATAAATACTTGGGAAGAAAAAAAAAACTTTGACTCAAGACAAGCTGGACATGGAGGAGTGAGAGAGGGCAAGGGGTAGAGGGAAAGACATGTTTCTGCGTGGGGGCTGGTGTACCATCCCCCGGGCACAGCTCCTGCGCAGAGGCTTGATATGGAGCCCTCACCTCCACCCACCCACAGCAATCAGAGAAGAAAAGGAAATAAAAGGAATCCAAATTGGAAAAGAAGATGTAAAGCTGTCACTGTTTGCAGATGACATGATACTAGACATAGAGAATCCTAAAGATGCTACCAGAAAACTACTAGAGCTAATCAATGTATTTGGTAAAGTAGGATACAAAATTAATGCACAGAAATCTCTGGCATTCCCGTACACTAATGATGAAGAATCTGAAAGTGAAATCAAGAAAACACTCCCGTTTACCATTGCAACAAAAAGAATAAAATACCTAAGAATAAACCTACCTAAGGAGACAAAAGACCTGTATGCAGAAAATTATAAGACACTGATGAAAGAAATTAAAGATGATACAAATAGATGGAGAGATATACCATGCTCCTGGATTGGAAGAATCGATATCGTGAAAATGACTCTACTACCCAAAGCAATCTACAGGTTCAATGCAATCCCTATCAAACTTCCACTGGCATTTTTCACAGAACTGGAACAAAACATTTCAAACTTTGTTTGGAAAAACAAAAGACTCCGAATAGCCAAAGCAATCTTGAGAACGAAAAACGGAGCTGGAGGAATCAGGCTCCCTGACTTCAGACTACACTACAAAGCTACAGTAATCAAGACAGTGTTTTACGGGCACAAAACCAGAAAGATAGATCAATGGAACAGGATAGAAAGCCCAGAGATAAACCCACGCACATATGGTCAACTGATCTTTGATCAAGGAGGCAGGAATGTACAGTGGAGAAAGGACAGCCTCTTCAATAAGTGGTGCTGGGAAAACTGGACAGGGACATGTAAAAGTATGAGATTAGATCATTCCCTAACACCATACACAAAAATAAGCTCAAAATGGATTAAAGACCTCAATGTAAGGCCAGAAACTATCAAAGTCTTAGAGGAAAACATAGGCAGAACACTCTATGACATAAATCACAGCAAGATCCTTTTGGACCCACCTCCTAGAGAAATGGAAATAAAAACAAAGATAAACAAATGGGACCTAATGAAACTTCAAAGCTTTTTGCACAGCAAAGGAAACCATAAACAAGACCAAAAGACAACCCTCAGAATGGGAGAAAATATTTGCAAATGAAGCAACTGACAAAGGATTAATCTCCAAAATTTAAAAACAGCTCATGCAGCTCAATAGCAAAAAAACAAACAACCCAATCCAAAATTGGGCAGAAGACTTAAATAGGCATTTCTCCAAAGAAGATATACAGACTGCCAACAAACACATGAAAGAATGCTCAACATCATTAATCATTAGAGAAATGCAAATCAAAACTACAATGAGATATCATCTCACACCAGTCAGAATGGCCATCATCAAGAAATCTAGAAACAATAAATGCTGGAGAGGGTGTGGAGAAAAGGGAACACTCTTGCACTGCTGGTGGGAATGTGAATTGGTACAGCCACTACGGAGAACAGTATGGAGGTTCCCTAAAAGACTAAAAATCGAACCACCATATGACCCAGCAATCCCACCACTAGGCATATACCCTGAGAAAACCATAATTCAAAAAGAGGCATGTACCAGAATGTTCATTGCAGCTCTATTCACAATAGCCCGGAGATGGAAACAACCTAAGTGTCCATCATCGGATGAATGGATAAAGAAGATGTGGCACATATATACAATGGAATATTACTCAGCCATAAAAAGAAACGAAACTGAGCTCTTTGTAATGAGGTGGATAGACCTAGAGTCTGTCATACGGAGTGAAGTAAGTCAGAAGGAGAAAGACAAATACCGTATGCTAACACATATATATGGAATTTAAAAAAAATGTCATGAAGAACCTAGGGTTAAAACAGGAATAAAGTCACAGACCTACTTGAGAATGGACTTGAGGATATGGGGAGGGGGAAGGGTAAGCTGTGACAAAGCGAAAGAGAGGCATGGGCATATATACACTACCAAACGTAAGGTAGATAGATAGTGGGAAGCAGCCGCAGAGCACAGGGAGATCAGTTCGGTGCTTTGTGACCGCCTGGAGGGGTGGGATGGGGAGGGTGGGAGGGAGGGAGATGCATGAGGGAAGGGATGTGGGAACAGATGTATATGTATGACTGATTCACTTTGTTATAAAGCAGAAACTAATAAAAAAATAAAAATAAAAACAATAAATACTTGGGAAGAAAAAAAAAACTTTGACTCAAGACAAGCTGGACATGGAGGAGTGAGAGAGGGCAAGGGGTAGAGGGAAAGACATGTTTCTGGGTGGGAGCTGGTGTACCATCCCCCGGGCACAGCTCCTGCGCAGAGGCCTGATAAGGAGCCCTCACCTCCACCCACCCCCTTCAACCAGAGAACTTCCAACTGCAGCTCCTCAGTAATTGAAGAGCAGGAAAGCTGGTGACTGGAGAGAGGCTGGGGGAGGGGAGGAGGAAGGACCACAGTCCACCGTTAGTCCGTCACTTAAAGGCTGGTGAAATTAATGGGGCAAATGACCCCAGTCAAAGAATTTGGCAAGTCCACGGCTTTCCTGGGTTTCACCCAGCGGCTCTGTTTCCTCGGCTATCTGGAAAGGAGGGAGAGCACTTGCGAAGAAGCCTCTGGAATGTCAGCTTCTGGGAATCTTGCTGAGGACGGGGCGGGGAGGGAGCGCTTACCGGGAAACACTGGAATACCCTAGCCGCCTTGGGGTGCCTGCGACCGGGGCTGCGGTTTCTGCGGACCTGAGCGGCAGGTGGCATCAGAGAGTCAGACCTGCTTGCGGGCACCAAGACGACACTCGGTCGGGAGACCGGGACAGGCCGCAGAAACGTGAGCAAGTGCCACTCGCAGCCCAGAGGAGAGGAAAGGAAAGCCCCAAGCATGCACCCAGCCCTGGCCCCCACGCCACGGGCTGCGTCCCAGGAGCCGTCGCCACCTCTGAGCAGCCCAGATGGGAAGGGGGTGGGGCGGAGGACGGTTCCCGCGGCGAACTGCTCGCCGAGGGCCCCGGGGCCTCTGCGGGAGCGCCAAGCCGCGCGCCTCTCCGAGCCCTGCGCGGGGCCCTCGGGCGGGAATGCGCGGAGCCGGGACGCGGTGGCGGGTAGGGGGCTGGGTCGCGCGCGGGAGAGGGCAGCAGGAGGGAGCTGGAAGAGAGTTACCGCGTGAGAGAGCGGTTAAGAGCGCGCGGTCTCTTTGGAGATGCCCTGGCCAATGGCAGAAGCGGAAGCTGTTTATATGGGCGGGGCGTCGCCACGGCAGCAGGAGACGCCTTGCGAGCGGCTACTGAGTGCCGGTCCCCGGCCGCTGGCTTTCAGAGAGGCGCCGTTGGGCGTGAGTGGCGACGAGGATTGCTGGCTGGGCCCTCGAGCTGGGAGCAGAGAGCCGCGGTGAGGGTGGGCGGTGGGAGGACTTTCTTTGAGAACCTTCCTTTGGCCCGGGCTGCGCTCTGAGCCAGGTAAGGGACGGGGAGGGCTGCAGGCCGTGGGAAGGGAGGGCGTCAGTACCAGCCCGCTCTCCCATCCGTCCCCGACGGAAGTGGTGGGCCCGGGGACTGACATCAGAGGCGTTTGGGGGACACTCACTTCCCACCCCCTTATAACTCTCTGTATTGTTTCCTTCCTTCCCCTTGATCCCCATCCTAATATCCCTTTTCAAAGATCAGACGACCTCCCCCGCCCCCCGACCCGTCGTACTGCCCTCCTGGACTCTCTCGCCCCATTTCCATTGGTTGTGGACGGAGAGAGGGGGGTTAATTCCCCGCTTTGAGGGAGAAAGGGGTGGCCTCGCATGCCCCTACACTCTTCCCTCGTTTGGCTAATTAAGTCTCCTCTAAAAGATCCAAGAGGAAAAGAGCGAGGCGAACCCCCTGTGGGTCGGACCCCCGGGCACACCTTCTGTTTCCCAGACCTCGGCAGTAAAAGATCCTCCCCAGCTGCAGGAAGGATTTTAGTAAGAGCCTCCCCCCTCGCCCACACTCTCCCCTCGGGGGTGGGGAAAGAGGGCTCAGTTCCCGCTCTGGTCCCCGCAGGCACCACACTCCGTTTGGAGGAGGCTACCCCCGGATCGCGGGATGGAAGCCCGCTTCCGGGAGGCTGCGTAACTGAAGCGGCGGGAGTCAGCGGGCCGGAGAGCTCGGCGGCCACCCTCGGCTCGGCTCGTGGATGTTGACAGCCCCCTCGGAGAGTCCCCGCAGATATGGCGGAGAGCTGGCTACGCGTCTCGGGAGCAGGGGCAGCGGAGGAGGCCGGACCGGAAGGCGGCCTGGAGGAGTCCAACGCCCTGAATGACAGCCTGACCAGCCTGCAGTGGCTGCAGGACTTCTCCTTTCTCAACGCCGAGGTCCCCGCCCTGCCTTCGGCGGACACCGACCCCCACGGCTACCACGAGCTGTCAGGCTCGGCCGAGCCGGGGTCTCCCCTGGCGGCGGACCCCGCCTGCCTGGGGCAGCCGCACACACCCGGCAAGCCCACGTCCTTGTGCACGCCGCGGAGCGCCCCCTCGGGGCTGCAGGCCTCGCCTCCCAACGACGTGGACTACGCCACCAACCCGCACGTGAAGCCGCCCTACTCGTATGCCACGCTCATCTGCATGGCCATGCAGGCCAGCAAGGCCACCAAGATCACCCTGTCGGCCATCTACAAGTGGATCACGGACAGTTTCTGTTACTTCCGCCACGCTGATCCCACCTGGCAGGTAGGGAGGCACTCCCTCCCTCCCTCCCCATGCCCGCGCGGACTGGACTCACATCCCAGATCCGCAGGCCAAGTAGGCGCGGTACGGCCAGGGCCCCGAGAGAGGAAGGCCGTCCAGGAAGGACCTCAAGGGAGCCCAGTGCTTGGACTGCTGCCCCTTTGACTTCAGAGACGGAGGAGGGAGGATGTTCAGAGGGCTGTAGGGGTGCCGACCTAGAGGTTCAAGTGGAAAGAACTTGTCACTCATCCGGCAGGCTCAGCCCAAAGACCAGGGCTGAACTATGCGTGGACACAGCCCCCCAGGGTAGGTTGATGGACTGAGGGACACATTTTTGTCCCAAGTCCTGGAATTCCTCGACACTACCCTCCTCAAGGTCAGTTTGTCAGGGCCTGACTGGAGGCAGAGCATCGTTCCTGCCAGGCTCTGCATCCCGCCTGCTTTCAGTTGGCTGGAGGGGCTCTGGGAGGGGAGAGGGGCGTGCTGCAGGGTGTGAAGGCCATCTGTGTCCCAGTGGAAGGGCTCCGGGGCCTTCCGAAAGCTGCCGTGCCAGCCCCCACCCCAAGCCCTCCCTAGTTTCCTGCCTACACTCCTCCCCCTCTTCTCATCAACCTCCCTGGGGGGACAATTACCTCAGCCACGTGCTTTCCACAGGGGCTCTTTCCTCCCACACTGGCTTCATGTTCCAAGTCTCCGGAACCTGGCACAGAGCAGCCAAGGGGCCCAGACCACCATGTAAATCTCCCAGTCTTGCCAGGGGGCACTACTCACCTGCCGGCCCCACCCACCAGGCCCCAGACCCCTGTGCCCCAGCGTGGTTTGGACTGTGCACCCAGGCGTGAACAAGGCAGGGTGGTGATTCAGGCTGGGCACACACTGCCCTGAGCCTCTTCGACCATCAGGATGAGGGGCTACTTGGGGACAGAGACCCTGAGGATGCACAGATCCTTCCCTGTGGCACAGGTCACAGGATCAGAGTTCCTGTGATCACACCTATTCCACGTTTGCTTGGGCCCTGACCCTGGGGCAGGTACCATTTGTAACCTTGGTGAGAAAGCAGAGACCCTCCACCACCCCCCACCCCACCCCAAGCCTGAGAGGCCCCAGGAATGAGCGCTATGCTCTTGGCTGGGTAATAATCAACTGAGGCCTCAGAGCCTGGGGTGGGAGGAGGGGGACATGGTGGGTGAGGGCCCAGGCCAGCAGCCGGCTCTAGAAACAAGGAAAGTCATCAGATCCTCCCACACTTCATCCCCCCCGCCACACACACCCCCTCACACCCACTCACTCATTTCACAAACAGAGAAGGCCAGCCAGGCCCAGGCAGAGGGAGATGGCCGTCCAGGACCTGGGGGAGCCAAGGCCTTTGAGCAGAGGCCGCAAGCAGCGGGGTAAGGGAGGGAGGGCAGGACAGGCTGGCACTGAGAGCCACCCTGCGGCTCAGGGCTCGGATGACTGAGCAGGCAGATATCCTGGCAAAAGGGAACAAAAGCCCCCGACAGCACTCCCAGCTCCTGGTGCCCCGTGGCTGGTGTCCCAGAGCCTCCCGCTCGGAGCAGCGCCTCTGTCTCCCCTGCCCCCATCGGAGAGAAGGTGGCGGTGGGACTGGCAGTGGCGCTAGGAGCCCCCCATCACTGACCCCACCCACTCTCCCAGCTGTCTTCCTTCTCTCCTATCTCCCTGTGTCCAGAACTCCATCCGCCACAACCTGTCCCTGAAGAAGGGCTTCATCAAGATGCCCCGGGAGAAAGACGAGCCAGGCAAGGGGGGCTTCTGGCGCATCGACCCCCAGTACGCCGAGCGGCTGCTGAGTGGGGCCTTGAAGAAGCGGCGGCTGCCCCCAGTCCACATCCACCCGGCCTTTGCCCGCCAGGCCGCGCCAGAGCCCAGCGCCGCCCCATGGGCCGGGTCACTGACCGTGAGCACCGAGGCCCAGCAGCTGCTGCGGGAGTTCGAGGAGGCCACTGGGGAGGCGGGCTGGGGTGCAGGCGAGGGCAGGCTGGGGCGTAAGCGTCAACAGCCGCTGCCCAAGCAGGAGGCCAAGGTCCCGCGGCCCTCCAGCCCCCTGCTGCTGACCCCGGAGGAGCAGGGTGAGCTGGAACCCCTCAAGGGCAACTTTGACTGGGAGGCCATCTTGGACGCTGGCACGCTGGACGGGGAGCTGGGCACGCTGGAGACCTCGGAGCTGATCCCGCCGCTGAGCCCTGCCTCCCACGGGGACGTGGACCTCACCATCCATGGCCACCACATCGACTGCCCTGTTACCTGGGGGCCTCCAGTGGAGCAGGCTACCGACAGCCTGGACTTCGATGAGACCTTCCTGGCCACATCCTTCCTGGAGCACCCCTGGGACGAGAGCACCCGTAGCTCCCTGCCCCCCGAGCCCCTCTTTGAGGCCGGGGATGCCACACTGGCCTCTGACCTGCATGACTGGGCCAGCCTGGGCGCCTTCTTGTAAGAAGCCAGGCCCTGCCCCACCTCCAGACAGCACCGAAGTCTGGGCCCAGACTGCCCCCCTCCCCGCCAGTGCAGGCCCATGGACACCCTACCGCCCAGGCAGGGGCTGGGCCAGGTCACCCCACCAGGCCACACGGCCCCCAGCCCAGGCCATCCTCAGATTCTAGTCCAGCAGGCTGAGAATTGGGGCCCAGGACCAAAATTGCTGCCTCCGCTCCCCAGCCCCCCATACACACAGTGTTTCATGGATCCACTTCTTCCCTGCCCCAGAGACACGCTAAGGGCCCTGCACTATGAGAGCTGCGGCTTGGAGGGGCCCTGGCCAAGCTGGAAACATCAGTACGGGGCCCGCCCCGAACACCTTAGCTTCTGAAGCTTCTCTCTCTCCTGCTCTCCTCCCCAGGTCTCTATCCAGAGCAAGTTCCCAGGTACAACACATGCTGATTAGGTGACTGCAAATTAACACCCAAGAGGCCTCTCCCGGCAGTCTGTGAGGAGGAGCTAGGCGGAGGGGGGAAGAGAGAGGAGACAGAAAGGAGGCCGGGGTGCCGGGTGGAACCAGGAGATTTTCTAAGGCCTCTGGGATCTTCTGGCTTCATCCCTAGAGGTGGGGCAGAGGGTATGTGTCCCTAATCTTTGAGCCCAACTTGAGGCTGAGAGCAGCGGGGAGATGGGGATCTGGGGGTTAGGGGCTGGGGCAGCCAAGCTGCAGAGGGAAAGGGGACAGACAGACTAATGTAGTGAGTGTAGCTATAGCTGAGGCTTAACTGGGAGGGACGCAGTGCTTGCTAGAACCACTGGGACCAGGAATGGGGGGATGGCCCCGTGCCCTTGCTTGCACTCCTGCAGGGGAGTGTCTTGCTCCACCATAAACGCCCTGGGCTGCATCCCACATCCACTCTCCTAACCCGTCGGGCATTTTAACCTTTTTCATAGAAAGTTATTTACAATAAAAACATTTTTAAAAATAAAGTTTTAAAAAGTCTCAAAATGGACCTGCTTGCAACTTTCTCTGGGGAAAAGCATGGGCCAGTTTTGGGGAGGCCACGGCCCAAGGGGGAATGGCTGGGAGGAAGATGGGGGGCACCAAAGGCCTGCAGAGTGTCCCCTGATGCACTCCTCATGATCTCTGGGTGCCCAGAGAGAAAGGGGGTGAGAGGCGGCCCTCGGGGGTCCCCTGCAGCCAGGGCCTCGGCACCTCTATATGTGCAATGGGGAGACTGTACCCACAGCCCCGAGGAGCAGGCGGCAAAGGAGGCCCAGCCCCCTCCCTGGCCCTGGGGACTCACTCACAAAGGCCGTTCTTGCCCAGGGCTCGGCTCACGTTCCCCACCTCGCCCAAGTTGAGGGCCTGCCCAGACTCACCTGCGGTCCTCGCCTGGGCCTGTCTCCAGCTCCTCCCTCCCTTGGTCCCTTCCTGAAGGGACAGGGTGTGAGGTCAGAGGGCCCCAGCCCCTGGGGCCCCACTTGCCACCCTGGGGTTCATTCACCCCGCCCAGGGCCTTCCCTCCAATGCAGGTTGGGGCTGAGGGAGGCCATCAGGGCAGACGGAAGACAGGGTGCCTAGACCCTACAGCTCCAGCCTGTGCGGAATCAACGTACCAGAGTTCTGATGGGGAAACTGAGGCACAGCAAATATGTGACACTCAGCAGGCACCTTTCAACCCCCTCACCCCAGCTTTGCCGGGAACCCATCTCTCCCCCGAGCCCGCACCTGGCCCCGCCAGCACGTCCTTGTGGTGCACAGCCCCTTCCCCCAGCACTCACGTGCACGTGCGCACAGACACACACACACACACACACACACACACACACACAAACGGGCACTGTCCTACACAATCCTGCCCATCCTCCACGGGCCCCTTTCTCCTGAAGCCCCTTTCTTTCCTTGCACTGGAGGCTGGCTCCAGAGCACCCTGGCATTCCCCCGCCAACTTGCTGCTTTCCCTTGCTAATTATTCCAAATATTTCAGAAGGGTGCGCCCACTGCAGGGCCAGCCGGGTTGGGGCCTTACAGAGCTCAGGAGGCAGCCCATCCCCTTCCCACCGCTTGCTGAGGAGGCTGCCCCAACCTCCCTCTGAGACTCCCTTCACCCCCTAAGCAACGACTCCCTCCCTCTCCCCACCACCCTCCGGCCTTCCTCCCCACGCTCCCCAGCACTGGGGGAACATGGGGGCTCCAGCCTCTCCACTGGTCCCCAGGCTCAGCCTCCAGCCCCCGCCAAAAGGGGTACACCCTGGATTGACAGGTGGGGCCGGTCACTGTCCCCCCTCCTCACCCTCTGCCTGGGCCCATGCTGGGGGAAGAGGGGCAAGGTCAGGGGCTGGCAGAACTGCCTGCCAGGTAAGGAAAGGCTGAAGAAGCTTCTGGCTGCCAGGAAGAATCCCCAGGAGCTCCTGGAAATCCCTATGCTTGGCACTAGCGTCTCTGGGGCTGGGACCCAAACACTGGCACTTTTAAGGGTCCATGGATGCTGCCAACGAGCAGCCAAAGCTAAGAGGGGGCTCCGAAGCGGCCAGAACACAGGGCTTCACACACCCTTTCAGCAGGCAGCGTTTGGGGGTTGGCGGTGGAGGGGGCGGGAAGCGTGAGTGGATCCTGTCCCTCCTATTCATCCCTGCCCCGGCCCTTGGCTGGGTGGCTTTTTCAAAAAACGTTCAGTGACTCCGTATTTATTTAGAGATTCAATGTAATCCCAGTCAATATATATTTGGCGCCCTTAACAGTAAGTTGCAGACAGGCTGCCCCATTAGCACTAGATACTTTAGTGTGTGTTTCCTTAGAACAAGGACACGCCTCCATAATCCCAGTACCACCATCACAATCAGGAAATGAACACTGACCTGGTAATCCCATGTAACCGCAGACCCCCTTCACATCTTGCAGATCACCCCAGTAATGCTCCTCTCCATTCCAGCATCCCAATCCAGGACCCCATGTTGCACTGAGTTGTCCTTTCTCTTTTGCCCTGTGTGGCTTTGAGCCCATGACTCAAGCTCTCTGGGCAGGTTTCGCATTTCCTTTGATCTCCACTTTTGAGGTGAGAAGCCCTTCAGCCACTTCAGCCTCAGGTGTGGTACAGTCCCTTCCCAAAGCAAGAAGCCAGCTTTCTGTCTCCTCACTTTCCACCTCTTCCCTATCCTCCCTCCCCCATGTATCGCCAGCCAGGAAAGGGATGAGGGGCAATGTTCAGGAACTCAGTGTTTGGGGACCCTCGCCGTCTGCCCACGGGACAGGCCACCCCCAGCTCCAGTGACGGCAAGGCCCCCGGGATGGGATTCCATGCTGGCCTGAAGCAAATGCGCCAGGCCTCCTGAAGAGCTGAGCTGAGGGCAGGAAACACTCTTCTCCCCGCCTCTGCCCCCCTCAACATACTGGGGACCCAGACTTGAAGAAGGAAGGTCATGTCCATGGTGTCCTCCCAGATCAGCACCGACACCGTCTCCTCCATGTCCGGCTCCTACATCGCCCCTGGCATGGAAGAGGACGGGGAGGCTCTCCCCTGCCCCCGGGCCGCCAGCAGGACGCCCTCAGAAGAAGGAGACGTAAGAGAGGAGCATGGGATCGCCCTCGCCGCTCTGCTCTGCTCTGTACTCGAGTCCCAAGGAGCTCAGTCCAGGGCCTGCCAGGGAGATCGGCAAAGCCCCCCAGTGCTCGGGAGGGGAGCCCTGGAAAACACGGTACCGGGTTGTTGAATCAAAGACTCCCTCAGATGTGATCTTCCATGTGGCACCACTTCTGTCCTGAGGACTTGGTTTGGGTTTGCTGCCAGGCGAGCTGGGTAGGAGAGCCGGTGGCATCTGCACCTTGACTTTTGTTGCTCCTTTGCAGGTGACGCCAGCGGCGTCTCCAGACTGCAACTTTGCGGGCCTCGTCGCCACCGCCGAAGAGCAGGATGCAGAGGTAAGAGCAAGGTGGACGCTGGTGCCCCTCCCCGGTCAGAGGGACTGCCGGCGCTGGCACAGGATGCAAATAGGATGGGGGCTCTTCTGGAAGAAGCCTTCCAAGGTGGTGCACTTGGATCTGTTAGAGGCAGGGTGCAGAGCAGAGGGACTGTCCGGTTAGCAGAGGGCGCTGGTCTCAGCGTAATAGGCGTGGGGTGAGTTCCAGAGGGAAGTCTTCCAGGCCAGACCCTTGAGAGGGCGTTTGTCCTCCAATTCACTTAGTATTTACCTGGCACAGGCATCTCACATCTTCCTGGCACTGGGGGACACAAAGACCGAGTGACATGGCTTTTGCCTGCCCACACCCCCAATCCACCCATCCCATCCATTCCGGAGCTCCATCTGATGGAGGAATCAGAGTTATAACTCAGCGTGAGAAGTGCTCTGACGGAGGTGTGCCTGAGGTATATGGAATGCCCAGCTCCCAGTGGGGACTCTACAACTTTCTCTTGAGCCAGATGTTCTCAAAGGAGTATCTGGATGGGATTGGGGATCCTAAAGGGTTTCTGAAAGTTTTATGATCTCACGGTTTGCTTTTTCATTTGGCAACTTTGATTTCCACCTGAGAGAAACAGTGTGAGCTAAACTATTACCAAGGCTATTCCTGACAGTCCCAGGGTCCCTCTGTAAGGTGCCTCAGACCTGGTCCCCCTGTAATGTGTCTCAGACCTGGTCCCTACGGGCCGATCCTGCCTCGCCAAGCAAAATCTGCCTCTGCTGGGCCTCCCAGCCATCTCACACGGACAGGAAATGTATGGATACCATGAGGGTGATTAGTTCTGTCTTCTGACAATCAGTAGACTCATTTCACTGCTTTATGGACTCACAGTGCCTTCCTTCTGTCCTAGGGGAATGATGTTCTAGAAGAAGAGGACGGATCACCCACACAAGAAGATGGTAAAAGACCTGGTCTTTTGCTCCCTTTTATTATATTTCTTTCCCGGGTATTCTCTGAAGGGTACAGAAAGGGGCACTGGTGTGACTTGGTGGCACTGCTCAAGGGTGTGGCTTTGGGGAAAGGTCGTCTTCTTGATGGAATATCAAAGCAAGCAGGGTATCTGAGGACCTCAGCAGCCTTCCTGGCTCTTTCTGGGCCTCTGAGCCAAGGCTGCAGTAGATACATGGAGTTCTCCACCTACGTTGAGTAGATCCTGAAGCTTCTTGGGCAACTGCCATCACCTTCCTTCCTGCTTCAGCTTCTCAGCTGAGTCTCACAGAACTGCTCTAGCAGCCCCAAAGTTCATCTGCAGCAGGAGAACAGCTTCCTCCCCTTGGGGGAACCGACTGTTAGGCAGTAGGTTTTCCTGCTTTAGTGAAGAAAACGGCTGATGTTACAGTAGCAGAAGGATCACAGCCCTGGCGGCACAGCAAAGGTGAGGTGAAGAGACGTTAGCAGCTCAGCGTACACTAGTGTTTGTAGGCTATTGGCACGAGTCTCTTTACCATCGTTCAGGCCTCAAGTAGATATTTTTTTTTAATTGGAAGAGTTGGTTTACAATGTTTTGTTAGTTTCTGCTGTACAGCAACGTGAATCAATTATACATATACATATATCCACTCTTTTTTTAGATTCTTTGCCCATATAGGCCATTACAGGGTACTGAGTAGAGTCCCCTGTGCTCTACAGCAGGTCCTTATTAGTTATCTATTTTATATATAGTAGTGTGTATATGTCAATCCCAATCTCCCAATTTATCCCTCCCCTCCCTTGCCCCCCGCCATAATCATAAGTTTGTTTTCTACACCTGTGACTCTATTTCTGTTTTGTAAATAAGGTCAACCATATCTTCAGTCGGAAGAATTTGGTTTCTAGTAAGCCAAGAAGCGAAGGAACGACCTACATATAGAGCAAGGAAGTGGCGGGGGGGGGGGAGGGTAGGCGAGCTGGGAATCCCACCTGGGAGTGTAGGACCAGGCGTCCCAGGAACCGGTGTCTCTTCCCTCTGCTCCTCTGAGGTGCCTCCACAGAAGGGCAACCTCCAGAGCAAACCTGGATCCCAGCCTGGATGCAGATGTCACACTAGTCACCTCTGCTTTGGCCATGGCAGTTGCTTGGGGGGCGGTGTGGTGTGCAGGGGTGCGCATGCGCACATGACCACTCTCTCCTGGCCAAGTAGTGCCGGAGGAGGGGTGGTCGCCCAGGCTGTGCCTCTGCCACACGCACACGCCAACCAAGCCGGGGTTGGGCGCTACCTCCCCTCGGTTGATGTCTTCAGGGCACAAGGCTCCGAGATCTCCATTGTGATTGCCGTCCCCAGTAGAATATTTGCTTCTAAAAGGCACAGGGCAGTACGTGGTTTCCACCTGACATTCCATATGTGGTTTCCACCTGACATGCCGTACGCAGTAGATGTATGTTTCTTCCTCTCCCTTTCACCAAGGAAAAAAAACCGAGTGGGGTGCTTGAAAAAATAACATCTAAAACTGTCCCCTTCCCATCTTACACGACTGTAGGTTTCTGGTCAGCCCCTTAAAACATCCTCAGAATAGCAAATTAAGTCTCAAAGAAAATAAATCGTAATTTTGTGAACAATGCGATTCTTTGATTTGAGGTGCAAAATTACGGGACCAAAGAGCTTTAATTGCCATTTTATGTATTAGTCATTTCACAGTGCCTTGTGGTCATAAACACACCCCACGTGCACCGACAGACACAGGCCGGAGTCCGGGGTCACTTCCCCCGTGGCTCTCCTAGCTCTTCCAGCCTGGCTTAGCTCTACTGTGGGCCCGGGTCTGCGTGTCCGAATCCCACAGACCTCCCCAGGGTCCGATTTCCCAGGAACGAAGGCTGGAAAGGGGCCAGTTAAGGAAACAGAGCAGAACAGAGCGAGAACACAAACGTACCCACACAGTTTCCTTTATTGTCCACTCTACCCACTTAATTCTTGTTTTTAATTTTAATTATTTATTTTTTTAACATATGATTTGATGTTTTTTGTCTCCATCCTTAAGATTTTTATTTTAAGGACAGCAAAGCAGAGAAAAACACAGCCAGGTCCTCTCTAACTGCCTTAACTCCGTTACAGGCCAGAGGACATTCGCATTTCTAGGTATGGAGTGTGACAATAACAATGACTTTGACATCGCCAGCATGAAAGCACTGGACAATAAGCTGTGCTCTGCGGTCTGCTTACCCGGTGAGTGGCAGTCTGCTGAACATGAACTTGGTGGGAGACGCTCCCCTGCTCGCACCCCTGCTCTCACCCTGGGACACCCATCTCCTGCCCTGCAGTTCCTGCAAGAAGGCATGGGCTTTGCTAAGGTGCTGGGAGCCAGTTGCTGAAAGGAAGTGAGGCGGCCTCGGGAGAGTCCTTGGGCAAAGAGCGACTCTGCTCTAAGCGAAACTATTTGGGCATGGAGAAAGGCACAAAAATACCTCCAAAGCCTTCCAATTTGACCTGGCCGTGTCCTCTCCATCATGATCTTGCAGATCTCATGGCAGGGGGCCTGGTCTTGTTTCCATCAACAGGCAGTTTAAGGCAGACACGGCGTCTGTGATAAGGTCTTGGAAAGAGAGCCTGAGCCCTTGAAAAGGGAACCTGTAGCCCCTCAGAGGAGAGTGGTTAGTTAGGATCAGAGAGGAATTTCAAAGGCTGCATTTTATAGACTAGCTCTGTGACCCAGTGAGCCCTGGGCCACCACCAGTTGCCTTGTGCTCCCTAGATTTGGATCCCAAAGGAACGATCAGGGGTCGAGGGTGACTCTTCTCCCTGGAGCCCTAACTGTAAATTCAATCAGGGCCATCAACGTGCCCCTTATTCCTTCTCATGACACTAAACTGAATCCGGGATGAGTTCTCAGGAGGAGCCCACCTGTCAGTCACACTCTGGGCACTGATGTCCCCCTGCTCCATGCTCACCAAGGGCTTCAGCAACCATGGCTCTAAAGCCACGTCTTGCCCGGTGGACTAGGTCGAAATTGCCCCTTCTGGGTTCACGGCAGAGACTGCCTTCATGTTGCATGGTTTGTAATCTCTTAAACATGCCCTGGACATGTTTAAGCTTCAGGACAGCCACGTCCCATCGTGGGTCCAGTGCTTTACTCCCTTGGCAACGTGGCTACAGGTGCTGGAGGGACACAAACTCCTGTGGTTGCCACTCTCCATCAGCTTGCAAAAGACCCAGGTCCTCACCCCTCTGGCCCCATGCAGGCTTGTGGGGGAGGAAGCCGTAATCCCCAGAGACACCTCCCACGGCCTTCCCAGGGGCTCGCCAGCCTTTCCACTTAGCGTTGACCCAGCCAGGCCTGGGCCAGAGCGGCTGAGGTCCAGGGTACACTTCACTTCCTGCCTTCCCACTCTTTACCTGGCTTCTGTCTGTCCATTGGTTTCTCATGTCTTTTTGCCAAATGTACGTCTGTCTGTCCAGTTTGTTTATTTTGAAACTCATTTAGGTTATCCAGACTTCGTGTGAAAGTTCATGTTCACCCACACCCAACCCCAAGCTTGCTGGGCACGCGCACATCCGAGGGGTCCTCGCTGAGGCTTCCATTCCTAACTGGCAAGAGCCTGTATTTAATATGCTGAAATTTTCCAGGAAAACAAATATTTGTGAGACTAGATTAATCCCTGTTCCACAAAAGCAGGGATGCTTCTGTGGCAAAGGTTACAGGCAGGATTTGTTTTGGTCACTAGTTGGGGAAGACGCCATCTCTGCCCTCACTCCGCCCTGAGTCTGGGGCAGCGGTGCCGGCCAGCCGCTCACTGGGCTTCAAGAGAGGAATCTAGGCTCCTGCCTCCCCGCAGTGGCCGCCCACCAACCCCCGAGTTTGGCAGAGAGAGCTCCTGGGAATTGTTTCAGCCACCCATGCTGTTGGAAACTGACCCCAGGCCTTGTGCTTCCTCCTCTCCCTAACTCCTTCGGGCCAACCTGCTGGTGGATGTTTATTCCACTCTGGGATGGCGGCAGGGGAGCGACACCTGGAAGGAAAACAATGCCTGGGCTTCTTTACAGTGATCTCGGGAGCCAGCCATTCTCAGATTAAACTGGCTTCACCGTTCAGGCCAGACATGAAACCGAATGACAGTGGCGGCTGCCGGGAGAGGGAGTTGAGGGTCGCATCGTAGCCTCACCCCGAGGTCTCAAGGGCTCTTACGGGAGAAGGAAAGTGCATCTGCTCTCTTGGTAAAAGGTTTCTCGGGTTCTGCTGTTAGCGTCACACTGGTAATAAAGAGCTGGGGAACTCTCTGGAAGCATCTGTCGGGTTAATGTCAGGTTAATGACAGGATCATCCACTGTGGTAGTTCCCGTGGAATCAACAGACCTCACCACGCTCAGCTGTAAGTTCAAAGTTCCATCCTATGACTGAGGTGCCTCAGGCTGGCTTGGCCGTCAGGACAGCTTCTCAGGCACTCGGTCTCCCTCTCCACGCTGTTTCCCTCCCCACACGGATGCCACTCCCCTCACGGAGCGCCCACAAGGAGGGAGCCCGGGGAGCATCCCATGGTCCACCCTCCCCAGGCCCAAAGGTGCTCTGCCAGGAGCCCCAGCTGGTGGCAAGTATGGCTCAGGTCCCCATCCTCGCTGCTCTCATCACCCTTGTGGGAGTGATGCTGAGAAAGGACCCGTGTCATTCCAGCACCTCTTCCCCTAAGAAGCCTCTGGGTCTTCTTTGGCCCCAAGACCAATGCGGTGCGGCGGGGGGGGGGGGGGGGGGAGGCGATGGTATGTTCTGAGATTGTTCTGCAAGGTTCACAAAGGGAGGAAATCTGAGTTGACCATTGTAGGTGGTGAGCCGATTAGAATCACGAGGCCGTGCTAGGTAGACGGGCCTCCAAGGAATCTGATGGAGTATCACACAGGCGGCAGGATAGTGGCCAGGGGACCAGTGACAATTCTGTGAAAAGGCTCTGGGGCGTGTGATGGGAAAAAGCAAAGATAATTTGAGTTTATTAGTGGAAATACAAATGTTTTTGTTTTGTTTTGTTTTGTTTTTTGTGGTACGTGGGCCTCTCACTGTTGTGGACTCTCCCGTTGCAGAGCACAGGCTCCGGACGCACCGGCTCAACGGCCATGGCTCATGGGCCAAGCCGCTCCGTGGCATGCGGGATCTTCCCAGACCGGGGCACGAACCCATGTCCCCTGCATCGGCAGGCGGACTCTCAACCAAGGGTAAGCTGTGAAAAGGCGAAAGAGAGGCATGGACATATATACACTACGAAACGTAAGGTAGATAGATAGTGGGAAGCAGCCGCAGAGCACAGGGAGATCAGCTCGGTGCTTTGTGACCGCCTGGAGGGGTGGGATGGGGAGGGTGGGAGGGAGGGAGGTGCATGAGGGAAGGGATGTGGGAACAGATGTATATGTATGACTGATTCACTTTGTTATAAAGCAGAAACTAATAAAAAAATAAAAATAAAATAAAAATTAAAATAAAAACAATAAATACTTGGGAAGAAAAAAAAAACTTTGACTCAAGACAAGCTGGACATGGAGGAGTGAGAGAGGGCAAGGGGTAGAGGGAAAGACATGTTTCTGCGTGGGGGCTGGTGTACCATCCCCCGGGCACAGCTCCTGCGCAGAGGCTTGATATGGAGCCCTCACCTCCACCCACCCACAGCAATCAGAGAAGAAAAGGAAATAAAAGGAATCCAAATTGGAAAAGAAGATGTAAAGCTGTCACTGTTTGCAGATGACATGATACTAGACATAGAGAATCCTAAAGATGCTACCAGAAAACTACTAGAGCTAATCAATGTATTTGGTAAAGTAGGATACAAAATTAATGCACAGAAATCTCTGGCATTCCCGTACACTAATGATGAAGAATCTGAAAGTGAAATCAAGAAAACACTCCCGTTTACCATTGCAACAAAAAGAATAAAATACCTAAGAATAAACCTACCTAAGGAGACAAAAGACCTGTATGCAGAAAATTATAAGACACTGATGAAAGAAATTAAAGATGATACAAATAGATGGAGAGATATACCATGCTCCTGGATTGGAAGAATCGATATCGTGAAAATGACTCTACTACCCAAAGCAATCTACAGGTTCAATGCAATCCCTATCAAACTTCCACTGGCATTTTTCACAGAACTGGAACAAAACATTTCAAACTTTGTTTGGAAAAACAAAAGACTCCGAATAGCCAAAGCAATCTTGAGAACGAAAAACGGAGCTGGAGGAATCAGGCTCCCTGACTTCAGACTACACTACAAAGCTACAGTAATCAAGACAGTGTTTTACTGGCACAAAACCAGAAAGATAGATCAATGGAACAGGATAGAAAGCCCAGAGATAAACCCACGCACATATGGTCAACTGATCTTTGATCAAGGAGGCAGGAATGTACAGTGGAGAAAGGACAGCCTCTTCAATAAGTGGTGCTGGGAAAACTGGACAGGGACATGTAAAAGTATGAGATTAGATCATTCCCTAACACCATACACAAAAATAAGCTCAAAATGGATTAAAGACCTCAATGTAAGGCCAGAAACTATCAAAGTCTTAGAGGAAAACAGAGGCAGAACACTCTATGACATAAATCACAGCAAGATCCTTTTGGACCCACCTCCTAGAGAAATGGAAATAAAAACAAAGATAAACAAATGGGACCTAATGAAACTTCAAAGCTTTTGCACAGCAAAGGAAACCATAAACAAGACCAAAAGACAACCCTCAGAATGGGAGAAAATATTTGCAAATGAAGCAACTGACAAAGGATTAATCTCCAAAATTTAAAAACAGCTCATGCAGCTCAATAGCAAAAAAACAAACAACCCAATCCAAAATTGGGCAGAAGACTTAAATAGGCATTTCTCCAAAGAAGATATACAGACTGCCAACAAACACATGAAAGAATGCTCAACATCATTAATCATTAGAGAAATGCAAATCAAAACTACAATGAGATATCATCTCACACCAGTCAGAATGGCCATCATCAAGAAATCTAGAAACAATAAATGCTGGAGAGGGTGTGGAGAAAAGGGAACACTCTTGCACTGCTGGTGGGAATGTGAATTGGTACAGCCACTACGGAGAACAGTATGGAGGTTCCCTAAAAGACTAAAAATCGAACCACCATATGACCCAGCAATCCCACCACTAGGCATATACCCTGAGAAAACCATAATTCAAAAAGAGGCATGTACCAGAATGTTCATTGCAGCTCTATTCACAATAGCCCGGAGATGGAAACAACCTAAGTGTCCATCATCGGATGAATGGATAAAGAAGATGTGGCACATATATACAATGGAATGTTACTCAGCCATAAAAAGAAACGAAACTGAGCTATTTGTAATGAGGTGGATAGACCTAGAGTCTGTCATACGGAGTGAAGTAAGTCAGAAGGAGAAAGACAAATACCGTATGCTAACACATATATATGGAATTTTAAAAAAATGTCATGAAGAACCTAGGGTTAAAACAGGAATAAAGTCACAGACCTACTTGAGAATGGACTTGAGGATATGGGGAGGGGGAAGGGTAAGCTGTGACAAAGCGAAAGAGAGGCATGGGCATATATACACTACCAAACGTAAGGTAGATAGATAGTGGGAAGCAGCCGCAGAGCACAGGGAGATCAGTTCGGTGCTTTGTGACCGCCTGGAGGGGTGGGATGGGGAGGGTGGGAGGGAGGGAGATGCATGAGGGAAGGGATGTGGGAACAGATGTATATGTATGACTGATTCACTTTGTTATAAAGCAGAAACTAATAAAAAAATAAAAATAAAAACAATAAATACTTGGGAAGAAAAAAAAAACTTTGACTCAAGACAAGCTGGACATGGAGGAGTGAGAGAGGGCAAGGGGTAGAGGGAAAGACATGTTTCTGGGTGGGAGCTGGTGTACCATCCCCCGGGCACAGCTCCTGCGCAGAGGCCTGATAAGGAGCCCTCACCTCCACCCACCCCCTTCAACCAGAGAACTTCCAACTGCAGCTCCTCAGTAATTGAAGAGCAGGAAAGCTGGTGACTGGAGAGAGGCTGGGGGAGGGGAGGAGGAAGGACCACAGTCCACCGTTAGTCCGTCACTTAAAGGCTGGTGAAATTAATGGGGCAAATGACCCCAGTCAAAGAATTTGGCAAGTCCACGGCTTTCCTGGGTTTCACCCAGCGGCTCTGTTTCCTCGGCTATCTGGAAAGGAGGGAGAGCACTTGCGAAGAAGCCTCTGGAATGTCAGCTTCTGGGAATCTTGCTGAGGACGGGGCGGGGAGGGAGCGCTTACCGGGAAACACTGGAATACCCTAGCCGCCTTGGGGTGCCTGCGACCGGGGCTGCGGTTTCTGCGGACCTGAGCGGCAGGTGGCATCAGAGAGTCAGACCTGCTTGCGGGCACCAAGACGACACTCGGTCGGGAGACCGGGACAGGCCGCAGAAACGTGAGCAAGTGCCACTCGCAGCCCAGAGGAGAGGAAAGGAAAGCCCCAAGCATGCACCCAGCCCTGGCCCCCACGCCACGGGCTGCGTCCCAGGAGCCGTCGCCACCTCTGAGCAGCCCAGATGGGAAGGGGGTGGGGCGGAGGACGGTTCCCGCGGCGAACTGCTCGCCGAGGGCCCCGGGGCCTCTGCGGGAGCGCCAAGCCGCGCGCCTCTCCGAGCCCTGCGCGGGGCCCTCGGGCAGGAATGCGCGGAGCCGGGACGCGGTGGCGGGTAGGGGGCTGGGTCGCGCGCGGGAGAGGGCAGCAGGAGGGAGCTGGAAGAGAGTTACCGCGTGAGAGAGCGGTTAAGAGCGCGCGGTCTCTTTGGAGATGCCCTGGCCAATGGCAGAAGCGGAAGCTGTTTATATGGGCGGGGCGTCGCCACGGCAGCAGGAGACGCCTTGCGAGCGGCTACTGAGTGCCGGTCCCCGGCCGCTGGCTTTCAGAGAGGCGCCGTTGGGCGTGAGTGGCGACGAGGATTGCTGGCTGGGCCCTCGAGCTGGGAGCAGAGAGCCGCGGTGAGGGTGGGCGGTGGGAGGACTTTCTTTGAGAACCTTCCTTTGGCCCGGGCTGCGCTCTGAGCCAGGTAAGGGACGGGGAGGGCTGCAGGCCGTGGGAAGGGAGGGCGTCAGTACCAGCCCGCTCTCCCATCCGTCCCCGACGGAAGTGGTGGGCCCGGGGACTGACATCAGAGGCGTTTGGGGGACACTCACTTCCCACCCCCTTATAACTCTCTGTATTGTTTCCTTCCTTCCCCTTGATCCCCATCCTAATATCCCTTTTCAAAGATCAGACGACCTCCCCCGCCCCCCGACCCGTCGTACTGCCCTCCTGGACTCTCTCGCCCCATTTCCATTGGTTGTGGACGGAGAGAGGGGGGTTAATTCCCCGCTTTGAGGGAGAAAGGGGTGGCCTCGCATGCCCCTACACTCTTCCCTCGTTTGGCTAATTAAGTCTCCTCTAAAAGATCCAAGAGGAAAAGAGCGAGGCGAACCCCCTGTGGGTCGGACCCCCGGGCACACCTTCTGTTTCCCAGACCTCGGCAGTAAAAGATCCTCCCCAGCTGCAGGAAGGATTTTAGTAAGAGCCTCCCCCCTCGCCCACACTCTCCCCTCGGGGGTGGGGAAAGAGGGCTCAGTTCCCGCTCTGGTCCCCGCAGGCACCACACTCCGTTTGGAGGAGGCTACCCCCGGATCGCGGGATGGAAGCCCGCTTCCGGGAGGCTGCGTAACTGAAGCGGCGGGAGTCAGCGGGCCGGAGAGCTCGGCGGCCACCCTCGGCTCGGCTCGTGGATGTTGACAGCCCCCTCGGAGAGTCCCCGCAGATATGGCGGAGAGCTGGCTACGCGTCTCGGGAGCAGGGGCAGCGGAGGAGGCCGGACCGGAAGGCGGCCTGGAGGAGTCCAACGCCCTGAATGACAGCCTGACCAGCCTGCAGTGGCTGCAGGACTTCTCCTTTCTCAACGCCGAGGTCCCCGCCCTGCCTTCGGCGGACACCGACCCCCACGGCTACCACGAGCTGTCAGGCTCGGCCGAGCCGGGGTCTCCCCTGGCGGCGGACCCCGCCTGCCTGGGGCAGCCGCACACACCCGGCAAGCCCACGTCCTTGTGCACGCCGCGGAGCGCCCCCTCGGGGCTGCAGGCCTCGCCTCCCAACGACGTGGACTACGCCACCAACCCGCACGTGAAGCCGCCCTACTCGTATGCCACGCTCATCTGCATGGCCATGCAGGCCAGCAAGGCCACCAAGATCACCCTGTCGGCCATCTACAAGTGGATCACGGACAGTTTCTGTTACTTCCGCCACGCTGATCCCACCTGGCAGGTAGGGAGGCACTCCCTCCCTCCCTCCCCATGCCCGCGCGGACTGGACTCACATCCCAGATCCGCAGGCCAAGTAGGCGCGGTACGGCCAGGGCCCCGAGAGAGGAAGGCCGTCCAGGAAGGACCTCAAGGGAGCCCAGTGCTTGGACTGCTGCCCCTTTGACTTCAGAGACGGAGGAGGGAGGATGTTCAGAGGGCTGTAGGGGTGCCGACCTAGAGGTTCAAGTGGAAAGAACTTGTCACTCATCCGGCAGGCTCAGCCCAAAGACCAGGGCTGAACTATGCGTGGACACAGCCCCCCAGGGTAGGTTGATGGACTGAGGGACACATTTTTGTCCCAAGTCCTGGAATTCCTCGACACTACCCTCCTCAAGGTCAGTTTGTCAGGGCCTGACTGGAGGCAGAGCATCGTTCCTGCCAGGCTCTGCATCCCGCCTGCTTTCAGTTGGCTGGAGGGGCTCTGGGAGGGGAGAGGGGCGTGCTGCAGGGTGTGAAGGCCATCTGTGTCCCAGTGGAAGGGCTCCGGGGCCTTCCGAAAGCTGCCGTGCCAGCCCCCACCCCAAGCCCTCCCTAGTTTCCTGCCTACACTCCTCCCCCTCTTCTCATCAACCTCCCTGGGGGGACAATTACCTCAGCCACGTGCTTTCCACAGGGGCTCTTTCCTCCCACACTGGCTTCATGTTCCAAGCCTCCGGAACCTGGCACAGAGCAGCCAAGGGGCCCAGACCACCATGTAAATCTCCCAGTCTTGCCAGGGGGCACTACTCACCTGCCGGCCCCACCCACCAGGCCCCAGACCCCTGTGCCCCAGCGTGGTTTGGACTGTGCACCCAGGCGTGAACAAGGCAGGATGGTGATTCAGGCTGGGCACACACTGCCCTGAGCCTCTTCGACCATCAGGATGAGGGGCTACTTGGGGACAGAGACCCTGAGGATGCACAGATCCTTCCCTGTGGCACAGGTCACAGGATCAGAGTTCCTGTGATCACACCTATTCCACGTTTGCTTGGGCCCTGACCCTGGGGCAGGTACCATTTGTAACCTTGGTGAGAAAGCAGAGACCCTCCACCACCCCCCACCCCACCCCAAGCCTGAGAGGCCCCAGGAATGAGCGCTATGCTCTTGGCTGGGTAATAATCAACTGAGGCCTCAGAGCCTGGGGTGGGAGGAGGGGGACATGGTGGGTGAGGGCCCAGGCCAGCAGCCGGCTCTAGAAACAAGGAAAGTCATCAGATCCTCCCACACTTCATCCCCCCCGCCACACACACCCCCTCACACCCACTCACTCATTTCACAAACAGAGAAGGCCAGCCAGGCCCAGGCAGAGGGAGATGGCCGTCCAGGACCTGGGGGAGCCAAGGCCTTTGAGCAGAGGCCGCAAGCAGCGGGGTAAGGGAGGGAGGGCAGGACAGGCTGGCACTGAGAGCCACCCTGCGGCTCAGGGCTCGGATGACTGAGCAGGCAGATATCCTGGCAAAAGGGAACAAAAGCCCCCGACAGCACTCCCAGCTCCTGGTGCCCCGTGGCTGGTGTCCCAGAGCCTCCCGCTCGGAGCAGCGCCTCTGTCTCCCCTGCCCCCATCGGAGAGAAGGTGGCGGTGGGACTGGCAGTGGCGCTAGGAGCCCCCCATCACTGACCCCACCCACTCTCCCAGCTGTCTTCCTTCTCTCCTATCTCCCTGTGTCCAGAACTCCATCCGCCACAACCTGTCCCTGAAGAAGGGCTTCATCAAGATGCCCCGGGAGAAAGACGAGCCAGGCAAGGGGGGCTTCTGGCGCATCGACCCCCAGTACGCCGAGCGGCTGCTGAGTGGGGCCTTGAAGAAGCGGCGGCTGCCCCCAGTCCACATCCACCCGGCCTTTGCCCGCCAGGCCGCGCCAGAGCCCAGCGCCGCCCCATGGGCCGGGTCACTGACCGTGAGCAACGAGGCCCAGCAGCTGCTGCGGGAGTTCGAGGAGGCCACTGGGGAGGCGGGCTGGGGTGCAGGCGAGGGCAGGCTGGGGCGTAAGCGTCAACAGCCGCTGCCCAAGCAGGAGGCCAAGGTCCCGCGGCCCTCCAGCCCCCTGCTGCTGACCCCGGAGGAGCAGGGTGAGCTGGAACCCCTCAAGGGCAACTTTGACTGGGAGGCCATCTTGGACGCTGGCACGCTGGACGGGGAGCTGGGCACGCTGGAGACCTCGGAGCTGATCCCGCCGCTGAGCCCTGCCTCCCACGGGGACGTGGACCTCACCATCCATGGCCACCACATCGACTGCCCTGTTACCTGGGGGCCTCCAGTGGAGCAGGCTACCGACAGCCTGGACTTCGATGAGACCTTCCTGGCCACATCCTTCCTGGAGCACCCCTGGGACGAGAGCACCCGTAGCTCCCTGCCCCCCGAGCCCCTCTTTGAGGCCGGGGATGCCACACTGGCCTCTGACCTGCATGACTGGGCCAGCCTGGGCGCCTTCTTGTAAGAAGCCAGGCCCTGCCCCACCTCCAGACAGCACCGAAGTCTGGGCCCAGACTGCCCCCCTCCCCGCCAGTGCAGGCCCATGGACACCCTACCGCCCAGGCAGGGGCTGGGCCAGGTCACCCCACCAGGCCACACGGCCCCCAGCCCAGGCCATCCTCAGATTCTAGTCCAGCAGGCTGAGAATTGGGGCCCAGGACCAAAATTGCTGCCTCCGCTCCCCAGCCCCCCATACACACAGTGTTTCATGGATCCACTTCTTCCCTGCCCCAGAGACACGCTAAGGGCCCTGCACTATGAGAGCTGCGGCTTGGAGGGGCCCTGGCCAAGCTGGAAACATCAGTACGGGGCCCGCCCCGAACACCTTAGCTTCTGAAGCTTCTCTCTCTCCTGCTCTCCTCCCCAGGTCTCTATCCAGAGCAAGTTCCCAGGTACAACACATGCTGATTAGGTGACTGCAAATTAACACCCAAGAGGCCTCTCCCGGCAGTCTGTGAGGAGGAGCTAGGCGGAGGGGGGAAGAGAGAGGAGACAGAAAGGAGGCCGGGGTGCCGGGTGGAACCAGGAGATTTTCTAAGGCCTCTGGGATCTTCTGGCTTCATCCCTAGAGGTGGGGCAGAGGGTATGTGTCCCTAATCTTTGAGCCCAACTTGAGGCTGAGAGCAGCGGGGAGATGGGGATCTGGGGGTTAGGGGCTGGGGCAGCCAAGCTGCAGAGGGAAAGGGCACAGACAGACTAATGTAGTGAGTGTAGCTATAGCTGAGGCTTAACTGGGAGGGACGCAGTGCTTGCTAGAACCACTGGGACCAGGAATGGGGGGATGGCCCCGTGCCCTTGCTTGCACTCCTGCAGGGGAGTGTCTTGCTCCACCATAAACGCCCTGGCCTGCATCCCACATCCACTCTCCTAACCCGTCGGGCATTTTAACCTTTTTCATAGAAAGTTATTTACAATAAAAACATTTTTAAAAATAAAGTTTTAAAAAGTCTCAAAATGGACCTGCTTGCAACTTTCTCTGGGGAAAAGCATGGGCCAGTTTTGGGGAGGCCACGGCCCAAGGGGGAATGGCTGGGAGGAAGATGGGGGGCACCAAAGGCCTGCAGAGTGTCCCCTGATGCACTCCTCATGATCTCTGGGTGCCCAGAGAGAAAGGGGGTGAGAGGCGGCCCTCGGGGGTCCCCTGCAGCCAGGGCCTCGGCACCTCTATATGTGCAATGGGGAGACTGTACCCACAGCCCCGAGGAGCAGGCGGCAAAGGAGGCCCAGCCCCCTCCCTGGCCCTGGGGACTCACTCACAAAGGCCGTTCTTGCCCAGGGCTCGGCTCACGTTCCCCACCTCGCCCAAGTTGAGGGCCTGCCCAGACTCACCTGCGGTCCTCGCCTGGGCCTGTCTCCAGCTCCTCCCTCCCTTGGTCCCTTCCTGAAGGGACAGGGTGTGAGGTCAGAGGGCCCCAGCCCCTGGGGCCCCACTTGCCACCCTGGGGTTCATTCACCCCGCCCAGGGCCTTCCCTCCAATGCAGGTTGGGGCTGAGGGAGGCCATCAGGGCAGACGGAAGACAGGGTGCCTAGACCCTACAGCTCCAGCCTGTGCGGAATCAACGTACCAGAGTTCTGATGGGGAAACTGAGGCACAGCAAATATGTGACACTCAGCAGGCACCTTTCAACCCCCTCACCCCAGCTTTGCCGGGAACCCATCTCTCCCCCGAGCCCGCACCTGGCCCCGCCAGCACGTCCTTGTGGTGCACAGCCCCTTCCCCCAGCACTCACGTGCACGTGCGCACAGACACACACACACACACACACACACACACACACACAAACGGGCACTGTCCTACACAATCCTGCCCATCCTCCACGGGCCCCTTTCTCCTGAAGCCCCTTTCTTTCCTTGCACTGGAGGCTGGCTCCAGAGCACCCTGGCATTCCCCCGCCAACTTGCTGCTTTCCCTTGCTAATTATTCCAAATATTTCAGAAGGGTGCGCCCACTGCAGGGCCAGCCGGGTTGGGGCCTTACAGAGCTCAGGAGGCAGCCCATCCCCTTCCCACCGCTTGCTGAGGAGGCTGCCCCAACCTCCCTCTGAGACTCCCTTCACCCCCTAAGCAACGACTCCCTCCCTCTCCCCACCACCCTCCGGCCTTCCTCCCCACGCTCCCCAGCACTGGGGGAACATGGGGGCTCCAGCCTCTCCACTGGTCCCCAGGCTCAGCCTCCAGCCCCCGCCAAAAGGGGTACACCCTGGATTGACAGGTGGGGCCGGTCACTGTCCCCCCTCCTCACCCTCTGCCTGGGCCCATGCTGGGGGAAGAGGGGCAAGGTCAGGGGCTGGCAGAACTGCCTGCCAGGTAAGGAAAGGCTGAAGAAGCTTCTGGCTGCCAGGAAGAATCCCCAGGAGCTCCTGGAAATCCCTATGCTTGGCACTAGCGTCTCTGGGGCTGGGACCCAAACACTGGCACTTTTAAGGGTCCATGGATGCTGCCAACGAGCAGCCAAAGCTAAGAGGGGGCTCCGAAGCGGCCAGAACACAGGGCTTCACACACCCTTTCAGCAGGCAGCGTTTGGGGGTTGGCGGTGGAGGGGGCGGGAAGCGTGAGTGGATCCTGTCCCTCCTATTCATCCCTGCCCCGGCCCTTGGCTGGGTGGCTTTTTCAAAAAACGTTCAGTGACTCCGTATTTATTTAGAGATTCAATGTAATCCCAGTCAATATATATTTGGCGCCCTTAACAGTAAGTTGCAGACAGGCTGCCCCATTAGCACTAGATACTTTAGTGTGTGTTTCCTTAGAACAAGGACACGCCTCCATAATCCCAGTACCACCATCACAATCAGGAAATGAACACTGACCTGGTAATCCCATGTAACCGCAGACCCCCTTCACATCTTGCAGATCACCCCAGTAATGCTCCTCTCCATTCCAGCATCCCAATCCAGGACCCCATGTTGCACTGAGTTGTCCTTTCTCTTTTGCCCTGTGTGGCTTTGAGCCCATGACTCAAGCTCTCTGGGCAGGTTTCGCATTTCCTTTGATCTCCACTTTTGAGGTGAGAAGCCCTTCAGCCACTTCAGCCTCAGGTGTGGTACAGTCCCTTCCCGAAGCAAGAAGCCAGCTTTCTGTCTCCTCACTTTCCACCTCTTCCCTATCCTCCCTCCCCCATGTATCGCCAGCCAGGAAAGGGATGAGGGGCAATGTTCAGGAACTCAGTGTTTGGGGACCCTCGCCGTCTGCCCACGGGACAGGCCACCCCCAGCTCCAGTGACGGCAAGGCCCCCGGGATGGGATTCCATGCTGGCCTGAAGCAAATGCGCCAGGCCTCCTGAAGAGCTGAGCTGAGGGCAGGAAACACTCTTCTCCCCGCCTCTGCCCCCCTCAACATACTGGGGACCCAGACTTGAAGAAGGAAGGTCATGTCCATGGTGTCCTCCCAGATCAGCACCGACACCGTCTCCTCCATGTCCGGCTCCTACATCGCCCCTGGCATGGAAGAGGACGGGGAGGCTCTCCCCTGCCCCCGGGCCGCCAGCAGGACGCCCTCAGAAGAAGGAGACGTAAGAGAGGAGCATGGGATCGCCCTCGCCGCTCTGCTCTGCTCTGTACTCGAGTCCCAAGGAGCTCAGTCCAGGGCCTGCCAGGGAGATCGGCAAAGCCCCCCAGTGCTCGGGAGGGGAGCCCTGGAAAACACGGTACCGGGTTGTTGAATCAAAGACTCCCTCAGATGTGATCTTCCATGTGGCACCACTTCTGTCCTGAGGACTTGGTTTGGGTTTGCTGCCAGGCGAGCTGGGTAGGAGAGCCGGTGGCATCTGCACCTTGACTTTTGTTGCTCCTTTGCAGGTGACGCCAGCGGCGTCTCCAGACTGCAACTTTGCGGGCCTCGTCGCCACCGCCGAAGAGCAGGATGCAGAGGTAAGAGCAAGGTGGACGCTGGTGCCCCTCCCCGGTCAGAGGGACTGCCGGCGCTGGCACAGGATGCAAATAGGATGGGGGCTCTTCTGGAAGAAGCCTTCCAAGGTGGTGCACTTGGATCTGTTAGAGGCAGGGTGCAGAGCAGAGGGACTGTCCGGTTAGCAGAGGGCGCTGGTCTCAGCGTAATAGGCGTGGGGTGAGTTCCAGAGGGAAGTCTTCCAGGCCAGACCCTTGAGAGGGCGTTTGTCCTCCAATTCACTTAGTATTTACCTGGCACAGGCATCTCACATCTTCCTGGCACTGGGGGACACAAAGACCGAGTGACATGGCTTTTGCCTGCCCACACCCCCAATCCACCCATCCCATCCATTCCGGAGCTCCATCTGATGGAGGAATCAGAGTTATAACTCAGCGTGAGAAGTGCTCTGACGGAGGTGTGCCTGAGGTATATGGAATGCCCAGCTCCCAGTGGGGACTCTACAACTTTCTCTTGAGCCAGATGTTCTCAAAGGAGTATCTGGATGGGATTGGGGATCCTAAAGGGTTTCTGAAAGTTTTATGATCTCACGGTTTGCTTTTTCATTTGGCAACTTTGATTTCCACCTGAGAGAAACAGTGTGAGCTAAACTATTACCAAGGCTATTCCTGACAGTCCCAGGGTCCCTCTGTAAGGTGCCTCAGACCTGGTCCCCCTGTAATGTGTCTCAGACCTGGTCCCTACGGGCCGATCCTGCCTCGCCAAGCAAAATCTGCCTCTGCTGGGCCTCCCAGCCATCTCACACGGACAGGAAATGTATGGATACCATGAGGGTGATTAGTTCTGTCTTCTGACAATCAGTAGACTCATTTCACTGCTTTATGGACTCACAGTGCCTTCCTTCTGTCCTAGGGGAATGATGTTCTAGAAGAAGAGGACGGATCACCCACACAAGAAGATGGTAAAAGACCTGGTCTTTTGCTCCCTTTTATTATATTTCTTTCCCGGGTATTCTCTGAAGGGTACAGAAAGGGGCACTGGTGTGACTTGGTGGCACTGCTCAAGGGTGTGGCTTTGGGGAAAGGTCGTCTTCTTGATGGAATATCAAAGCAAGCAGGGTATCTGAGGACCTCAGCAGCCTTCCTGGCTCTTTCTGGGCCTCTGAGCCAAGGCTGCAGTAGATACATGGAGTTCTCCACCTACGTTGAGTAGATCCTGAAGCTTCTTGGGCAACTGCCATCACCTTCCTTCCTGCTTCAGCTTCTCAGCTGAGTCTCACAGAACTGCTCTAGCAGCCCCAAAGTTCATCTGCAGCAGGAGAACAGCTTCCTCCCCTTGGGGGAACCGACTGTTAGGCAGTAGGTTTTCCTGCTTTAGTGAAGAAAACGGCTGATGTTACAGTAGCAGAAGGATCACAGCCCTGGCGGCACAGCAAAGGTGAGGTGAAGAGACGTTAGCAGCTCAGCGTACACTAGTGTTTGTAGGCTATTGGCACGAGTCTCTTTACCATCGTTCAGGCCTCAAGTAGATATTTTTTTTTAATTGGAAGAGTTGGTTTACAATGTTTTGTTAGTTTCTGCTGTACAGCAACGTGAATCAATTATACATATACATATATCCACTCTTTTTTTAGATTCTTTGCCCATATAGGCCATTACAGGGTACTGAGTAGAGTCCCCTGTGCTCTACAGCAGGTCCTTATTAGTTATCTATTTTATATATAGTAGTGTGTATATGTCAATCCCAATCTCCCAATTTATCCCTCCCCTCCCTTGCCCCCCGCCATAATCATAAGTTTGTTTTCTACACCTGTGACTCTATTTCTGTTTTGTAAATAAGGTCAACCATATCTTCAGTCGGAAGAATTTGGTTTCTAGTAAGCCAAGAAGCGAAGGAACGACCTACATATAGAGCAAGGAAGTGGCGGGGGGGGGGAGGGTAGGCGAGCTGGGAATCCCACCTGGGAGTGTAGGACCAGGCGTCCCAGGAACCGGTGTCTCTTCCCTCTGCTCCTCTGAGGTGCCTCCACAGAAGGGCAACCTCCAGAGCAAACCTGGATCCCAGCCTGGATGCAGATGTCACACTAGTCACCTCTGCTTTGGCCATGGCAGTTGCTTGGGGGGCGGTGTGGTGTGCAGGGGTGCGCATGCGCACATGACCACTCTCTCCTGGCCAAGTAGTGCCGGAGGAGGGGTGGTCGCCCAGGCTGTGCCTCTGCCACACGCACACGCCAACCAAGCCGGGGTTGGGCGCTACCTCCCCTCGGTTGATGTCTTCAGGGCACAAGGCTCCGAGATCTCCATTGTGATTGCCGTCCCCAGTAGAATATTTGCTTCTAAAAGGCACAGGGCAGTACGTGGTTTCCGCCTGACATTCCATATGTGGTTTCCACCTGACATGCCGTACGCAGTAGATGTATGTTTCTTCCTCTCCCTTTCACCAAGGAAAAAAAACCGAGTGGGGTGCTTGAAAAAATAACATCTAAAACTGTCCCCTTCCCATCTTACACGACTGTAGGTTTCTGGTCAGCCCCTTAAAACATCCTCAGAATAGCAAATTAAGTCTCAAAGAAAATAAATCGTAATTTTGTGAACAATGCGATTCTTTGATTTGAGGTGCAAAATTACGGGACCAAAGAGCTTTAATTGCCATTTTATGTATTAGTCATTTCGCAGAGCCTTGTGGTCATAAACACACCCCACGTGCACCGACAGACACAGGCCGGAGTCCGGGGTCACTTCCCCCGTGGCTCTCCTAGCTCTTCCAGCCTGGCTTAGCTCTACTGTGGGCCCGGGTCTGCGTGTCCGAATCCCACAGACCTCCCCAGGGTCTGATTTCCCAGGAACGAAGGCTGGAAAGGGGCCAGTTAAGGAAACAGAGCAGAACAGAGCGAGAACACAAACGTACCCACACAGTTTCCTTTATTGTCCACTCTACCCACTTAATTCTTGTTTTTAATTTTAATTATTTATTTTTTTAACATATGATTTGATGTTTTTTGTCTCCATCCTTAAGATTTTTATTTTAAGGACAGCAAAGCAGAGAAAAACACAGCCAGGTCCTCTCTAACTGCCTTAACTCCGTTACAGGCCAGAGGACATTCGCATTTCTAGGTATGGAGTGTGACAATAACAATGACTTTGACATCGCCAGCATGAAAGCACTGGACAATAAGCTGTGCTCTGCGGTCTGCTTACCCGGTGAGTGGCAGTCTGCTGAACATGAACTTGGTGGGAGACGCTCCCCTGCTCGCACCCCTGCTCTCACCCTGGGACACCCATCTCCTGCCCTGCAGTTCCTGCAAGAAGGCATGGGCTTTGCTAAGGTGCTGGGAGCCAGTTGCTGAAAGGAAGTGAGGCGGCCTCGGGAGAGTCCTTGGGCAAAGAGCGACTCTGCTCTAAGCGAAACTATTTGGGCATGGAGAAAGGCACAAAAATACCTCCAAAGCCTTCCAATTTGACCTGGCCGTGTCCTCTCCATCATGATCTTGCAGATCTCATGGCAGGGGGCCTGGTCTTGTTTCCATCAACAGGCAGTTTAAGGCAGACACGGCGTCTGTGATAAGGTCTTGGAAAGAGAGCCTGAGCCCTTGAAAAGGGAACCTGTAGCCCCTCAGAGGAGAGTGGTTAGTTAGGATCAGAGAGGAATTTCAAAGGCTGCATTTTATAGACTAGCTCTGTGACCCAGTGAGCCCTGGGCCACCACCAGTTGCCTTGTGCTCCCTAGATTTGGATCCCAAAGGAACGATCAGGGGTCGAGGGTGACTCTTCTCCCTGGAGCCCTAACTCTGTAAATTCAATCAGGGCCATCAACGTGCCCCTTATTCCTTCTCATGACACTAAACTGAATCCGGGATGAGTTCTCAGGAGGAGCCCACCTGTCAGTCACACTCTGGGCACTGATGTCCCCCTGCTCCATGCTCACCAAGGGCTTCACCAACCATGGCTCTAAAGCCACGTCTTGCCCGGTGGACTAGGTCGAAATTGCCCCTTCTGGGTTCACGGCAGAGACTGCCTTCATGTTGCATGGTTTGTAATCTCTTAAACATGCCCTGGACATGTTTAAGCTTCAGGACAGCCACGTCCCATCGTGGGTCCAGTGCTTTACTCCCTTGGCAACGTGGCTACAGGTGCTGGAGGGACACAAACTCCTGTGGTTGCCACTCTCCATCAGCTTGCAAAAGACCCAGGTCCTCACCCCTCTGGCCCCATGCAGGCTTGTGGGGGAGGAAGCCGTAATCCCCAGAGACACCTCCCACGGCCTTCCCAGGGGCTCGCCAGCCTTTCCACTTAGCGTTGACCCAGCCAGGCCTGGGCCAGAGCGGCTGAGGTCCAGGGTACACTTCACTTCCTGCCTTCCCACTCTTTACCTGGCTTCTGTCTGTCCATTGGTTTCTCATGTCTTTTTGCCAAATGTACGTCTGTCTGTCCAGTTTGTTTATTTTGAAACTCATTTAGGTTATCCAGACTTCGTGTGAAAGTTCATGTTCACCCACACCCAACCCCAAGCTTGCTGGGCACGCGCACATCCGAGGGGTCCTCGCTGAGGCTTCCATTCCTAACTGGCAAGAGCCTGTATTTAATATGCTGAAATTTTCCAGGAAAAAAAATATTTGTGAGACTAGATTAATCCCTGTTCCACAAAAGCAGGGATGCTTCTGTGGCAAAGGTTACAGGCAGGATTTGTTTTGGTCACTAGTTGGGGAAGACGCCATCTCTGCCCTCACTCCGCCCTGAGTCTGGGGCAGCGGTGCCGGCCAGCCGCTCACTGGGCTTCAAGAGAGGAATCTAGGCTCCTGCCTCCCCGCAGTGGCCGCCCACCAACCCCCGAGTTTGGCAGAGAGAGCTCCTGGGAATTGTTTCAGCCACCCATGCTGTTGGAAACTGACCCCAGGCCTTGTGCTTCCTCCTCTCCCTAACTCCTTCGGGCCAACCTGCTGGTGGATGTTTATTCCACTCTGGGATGGCGGCAGGGGAGCGACACCTGGAAGGAAAACAATGCCTGGGCTTCTTTACAGTGATCTCGGGAGCCAGCCATTCTCAGATTAAACTGGCTTCACCGTTCAGGCCAGACATGAAACCGAATGACAGTGGCGGCTGCCGGGAGAGGGAGTTGAGGGTCGCATCGTAGCCTCACCCCGAGGTCTCAAGGGCTCTTACGGGAGAAGGAAAGTGCATCTGCTCTCTTGGTAAAAGGTTTCTCGGGTTCTGCTGTTAGTGTCACACTGGTAATAAAGAGCTGGGGAACTCTCTGGAAGCATCTGTCGGGTTAATGTCAGGTTAATGACAGGATCATCCACTGTGGTAGTTCCCGTGGAATCAACAGACCTCACCACGCTCAGCTGTAAGTTCAAAGTTCCATCCTATGACTGAGGTGCCTCAGGCTGGCTTGGCCGTCAGGACAGCTTCTCAGGCACTCGGTCTCCCTCTCCACGCTGTTTCCCTCCCCACACGGATGCCACTCCCCTCACGGAGCGCCCACAAGGAGGGAGCCCGGGGAGCATCCCATGGTCCACCCTCCCCAGGCCCAAAGGTGCTCTGCCAGGAGCCCCAGCTGGTGGCAAGTATGGCTCAGGTCCCCATCCTCGCTGCTCTCATCACCCTTGTGGGAGTGATGCTGAGAAAGGACCCGTGTCATTCCAGCACCTCTTCCCCTAAGAAGCCTCTGGGTCTTCTTTGGCCCCAAGACCAATGCGGTGCGGCGGGGGGGGGGGGGGAGGCGATGGTATGTTCTGAGATTGTTCTGCAAGGTTCACAAAGGGAGGAAATCTGAGTTGACCATTGTAGGTGGTGAGCCGATTAGAATCACGAGGCCGTGCTAGGTAGACGGGCCTCCAAGGAATCTGATGGAGTATCACACAGGCGGCAGGATAGTGGCCAGGGGACCAGTGACAATTCTGTGAAAAGGCTCTGGGGCGTGTGATGGGAAAAAGCAAAGATAATTTGAGTTTATTAGTGGAAATACAAATGTTTTTGTTTTGTTTTGTTTTGTTTTTTGTGGTACGTGGGCCTCTCACTGTTGTGGACTCTCCCGTTGCAGAGCACAGGCTCCGGACGCACCGGCTCAACGGCCATGGCTCATGGGCCAAGCCGCTCCGTGGCATGCGGGATCTTCCCGGACCGGGGCACGAACCCATGTCCCCTGCATCGGCAGGCGGACTCTCAACCAAGGGTAAGCTGTGAAAAGGCGAAAGAGAGGCATGGACATATATACACTACGAAACGTAAGGTAGATAGATAGTGGGAAGCAGCCGCAGAGCACAGGGAGATCAGCTCGGTGCTTTGTGACCGCCTGGAGGGGTGGGATGGGGAGGGTGGGAGGGAGGGAGGTGCATGAGGGAAGGGATGTGGGAACAGATGTATATGTATGACTGATTCACTTTGTTATAAAGCAGAAACTAATAAAAAAATAAAAATAAAATAAAAATTAAAATAAAAACAATAAATACTTGGGAAGAAAAAAAAAACTTTGACTCAAGACAAGCTGGACATGGAGGAGTGAGAGAGGGCAAGGGGTAGAGGGAAAGACATGTTTCTGCGTGGGGGCTGGTGTACCATCCCCCGGGCACAGCTCCTGCGCAGAGGCTTGATATGGAGCCCTCACCTCCACCCACCCACAGCAATCAGAGAAGAAAAGGAAATAAAAGGAATCCAAATTGGAAAAGAAGATGTAAAGCTGTCACTGTTTGCAGATGACATGATACTAGACATAGAGAATCCTAAAGATGCTACCAGAAAACTACTAGAGCTAATCAATGTATTTGGTAAAGTAGGATACAAAATTAATGCACAGAAATCTCTGGCATTCCCGTCCACTAATGATGAAGAATCTGAAAGTGAAATCAAGAAAACACTCCCGTTTACCATTGCAACAAAAAGAATAAAATACCTAAGAATAAACCTACCTAAGGAGACAAAAGACCTGTATGCAGAAAATTATAAGACACTGATGAAAGAAATTAAAGATGATACAAATAGATGGAGAGATATACCATGCTCCTGGATTGGAAGAATCGATATCGTGAAAATGACTCTACTACCCAAAGCAATCTACAGGTTCAATGCAATCCCTATCAAACTTCCACTGGCATTTTTCACAGAACTGGAACAAAACATTTCAAACTTTGTTTGGAAAAACAAAAGACTCCGAATAGCCAAAGCAATCTTGAGAACGAAAAACGGAGCTGGAGGAATCAGGCTCCCTGACTTCAGACTACACTACAAAGCTACAGTAATCAAGACAGTGTTTTACTGGCACAAAACCAGAAAGATAGATCAATGGAACAGGATAGAAAGCCCAGAGATAAACCCACGCACATATGGTCAACTGATCTTTGATCAAGGAGGCAGGAATGTACAGTGGAGAAAGGACAGCCTCTTCAATAAGTGGTGCTGGGAAAACTGGACAGGGACATGTAAAAGTATGAGATTAGATCATTCCCTAACACCATACACAAAAATAAGCTCAAAATGGATTAAAGACCTCAATGTAAGGCCAGAAACTATCAAAGTCTTAGAGGAAAACATAGGCAGAACACTCTATGACATAAATCACAGCAAGATCCTTTTGGACCCACCTCCTAGAGAAATGGAAATAAAAACAAAGATAAACAAATGGGACCTAATGAAACTTCAAAGCTTTTGCACAGCAAAGGAAACCATAAACAAGACCAAAAGACAACCCTCAGAATGGGAGAAAATATTTGCAAATGAAGCAACTGACAAAGGATTAATCTCCAAAATTTAAAAACAGCTCATGCAGCTCAATAGCAAAACAACAAACAACCCAATCCAAAATTGGGCAGAAGACTTAAATAGGCATTTCTCCAAAGAAGATATACAGACTGCCAACAAACACATGAAAGAATGCTCAACATCATTAATCATTAGAGAAATGCAAATCAAAACTACAATGAGATATCATCTCACACCAGTCAGAATGGCCATCATCAAGAAATCTAGAAACAATAAATGCTGGAGAGGGTGTGGAGAAAAGGGAACACTCTTGCACTGCTGGTGGGAATGTGAATTGGTACAGCCACTACGGAGAACAGTATGGAGGTTCCCTAAAAGACTAAAAATCGAACCACCATATGACCCAGCAATCCCACCACTAGGCATATACCCTGAGAAAACCATAATTCAAAAAGAGGCATGTACCAGAATGTTCATTGCAGCTCTATTCACAATAGCCCGGAGATGGAAACAACCTAAGTGTCCATCATCGGATGAATGAATAAAGAAGATGTGGCACATATATACAATGGAATATTACTCAGCCATAAAAAGAAACGAAACTGAGCTCTTTGTAATGAGGTGGATAGACCTAGAGTCTGTCATACGGAGTGAAGTAAGTCAGAAGGAGAAAGACAAATACCGTATGCTAACACATATACATGGAATTTTAAAAAAATGTCATGAAGAACCTAGGGTTAAAACAGGAATAAAGTCACAGACCTACTTGAGAATGGACTTGAGGATATGGGGAGGGGGAAGGGTAAGCTGTGACAAAGCGAAAGAGAGGCATGGGCATATATACACTACCAAACGTAAGGTAGATAGATAGTGGGAAGCAGCCGCAGAGCACAGGGAGATCAGTTCGGTGCTTTGTGACCGCCTGGAGGGGTGGGATGGGGAGGGTGGGAGGGAGGGAGATGCATGAGGGAAGGGATGTGGGAACAGATGTATATGTATGACTGATTCACTTTGTTATAAAGCAGAAACTAATAAAAAAATAAAAATAAAAACAATAAATACTTGGGAAGAAAAAAAAAAACTTTGACTCAAGACAAGCTGGACATGGAGGAGTGAGAGAGGGCAAGGGGTAGAGGGAAAGACATGTTTCTGGGTGGGAGCTGGTGTACCATCCCCCGGGCACAGCTCCTGCGCAGAGGCCTGATAAGGAGCCCTCACCTCCACCCACCCCCTTCAACCAGAGAACTTCCAACTGCAGCTCCTCAGTAATTGAAGAGCAGGAAAGCTGGTGACTGGAGAGAGGCTGGGGGAGGGGAGGAGGAAGGACCACAGTCCACCGTTAGTCCGTCACTTAAAGGCTGGTGAAATTAATGGGGCAAATGACCCCAGTCAAAGAATTTGGCAAGTCCACGGCTTTCCTGGGTTTCACCCAGCGGCTCTGTTTCCTCGGCTATCTGGAAAGGAGGGAGAGCACTTGCGAAGAAGCCTCTGGAATGTCAGCTTCTGGGAATCTTGCTGAGGACGGGGCGGGGAGGGAGCGCTTACCGGGAAACACTGGAATACCCTAGCCGCCTTGGGGTGCCTGCGACCGGGGCTGCGGTTTCTGCGGACCTGAGCGGCAGGTGGCATCAGAGAGTCAGACCTGCTTGCGGGCACCAAGACGACACTCGGTCGGGAGACCGGGACAGGCCGCAGAAACGTGAGCAAGTGCCACTCGCAGCCCAGAGGAGAGGAAAGGAAAGCCCCAAGCATGCACCCAGCCCTGGCCCCCACGCCACGGGCTGCGTCCCAGGAGCCGTCGCCACCTCTGAGCAGCCCAGATGGGAAGGGGGTGGGGCGGAGGACGGTTCCCGCGGCGAACTGCTCGCCGAGGGCCCCGGGGCCTCTGCGGGAGCGCCAAGCCGCGCGCCTCTCCGAGCCCTGCGCGGGGCCCTCGGGCAGGAATGCGCGGAGCCGGGACGCGGTGGCGGGTAGGGGGCTGGGTCGCGCGCGGGAGAGGGCAGCAGGAGGGAGCTGGAAGAGAGTTACCGCGTGAGAGAGCGGTTAAGAGCGCGCGGTCTCTTTGGAGATGCCCTGGCCAATGGCAGAAGCGGAAGCTGTTTATATGGGCGGGGCGTCGCCACGGCAGCAGGAGACGCCTTGCGAGCGGCTACTGAGTGCCGGTCCCCGGCCGCTGGCTTTCAGAGAGGCGCCGTTGGGCGTGAGTGGCGACGAGGATTGCTGGCTGGGCCCTCGAGCTGGGAGCAGAGAGCCGCGGTGAGGGTGGGCGGTGGGAGGAATTTCTTTGAGAACCTTCCTTTGGCCCGGGCTGCGCTCTGAGCCAGGTAAGGGACGGGGAGGGCTGCAGGCCGTGGGAAGGGAGGGCGTCAGTACCAGCCCGCTCTCCCATCCGTCCCCGACGGAAGTGGTGGGCCCGGGGACTGACATCAGAGGCGTTTGGGGGACACTCACTTCCCACCCCCTTATAACTCTCTGTATTGTTTCCTTCCTTCCCCTTGATCCCCATCCTAATATCCCTTTTCAAAGATCAGACGACCTCCCCCGCCCCCCGACCCGTCGTACTGCCCTCCTGGACTCTCTCGCCCCATTTCCATTGGTTGTGGACGGAGAGAGGGGGGTTAATTCCCCGCTTTGAGGGAGAAAGGGGTGGCCTCGCATGCCCCTACACTCTTCCCTCGTTTGGCTAATTAAGTCTCCTCTAAAAGATCCAAGAGGAAAAGAGCGAGGCGAACCCCCTGTGGGTCGGACCCCCGGGCACACCTTCTGTTTCCCAGACCTCGGCAGTAAAAGATCCTCCCCAGCTGCAGGAAGGATTTTAGTAAGAGCCTCCCCCCTCGCCCACACTCTCCCCTCGGGGGTGGGGAAAGAGGGCTCAGTTCCCGCTCTGGTCCCCGCAGGCACCACACTCCGTTTGGAGGAGGCTACCCCCGGATCGCGGGATGGAAGCCCGCTTCCGGGAGGCTGCGTAACTGAAGCGGCGGGAGTCAGCGGGCCGGAGAGCTCGGCGGCCACCCTCGGCTCGGCTCGTGGATGTTGACAGCCCCCTCGGAGAGTCCCCGCAGATATGGCGGAGAGCTGGCTACGCGTCTCGGGAGCAGGGGCAGCGGAGGAGGCCGGACCGGAAGGCGGCCTGGAGGAGTCCAACGCCCTGAATGACAGCCTGACCAGCCTGCAGTGGCTGCAGGACTTCTCCTTTCTCAACGCCGAGGTCCCCGCCCTGCCTTCGGCGGACACCGACCCCCACGGCTACCACGAGCTGTCAGGCTCGGCCGAGCCGGGGTCTCCCCTGGCGGCGGACCCCGCCTGCCTGGGGCAGCCGCACACACCCGGCAAGCCCACGTCCTTGTGCACGCCACGGAGCGCCCCCTCGGGGCTGCAGGCCTCGCCTCCCAACGACGTGGACTACGCCACCAACCCGCATGTGAAGCCGCCCTACTCGTATGCCACGCTCATCTGCATGGCCATGCAGGCCAGCAAGGCCACCAAGATCACCCTGTCGGCCATCTACAAGTGGATCACGGACAGTTTCTGTTACTTCCGCCACGCTGATCCCACCTGGCAGGTAGGGAGGCACTCCCTCCCTCCCTCCCCATGCCCGCGCGGACTGGACTCACATCCCAGATCCGCAGGCCAAGTAGGCGCGGTACGGCCAGGGCCCCGAGAGAGGAAGGCCGTCCAGGAAGGACCTCAAGGGAGCCCAGTGCTTGGACTGCTGCCCCTTTGACTTCAGAGACGGAGGAGGGAGGATGTTCAGAGGGCTGTAGGGGTGCCGACCTAGAGGTTCAAGTGGAAAGAACTTGTCACTCATCCGGCAGGCTCAGCCCAAAGACCAGGGCTGAACTATGCGTGGACACAGCCCCCCAGGGTAGGTTGATGGACTGAGGGACACATTTTTGTCCCAAGTCCTGGAATTCCTCGACACTACCCTCCTCAAGGTCAGTTTGTCAGGGCCTGACTGGAGGCAGAGCATCGTTCCTGCCAGGCTCTGCATCCCGCCTGCTTTCAGTTGGCTGGAGGGGCTCTGGGAGGGGAGAGGGGCGTGCTGCAGGGTGTGAAGGCCATCTGTGTCCCAGTGGAAGGGCTCCGGGGCCTTCCGAAAGCTGCCGTGCCAGCCCCCACCCCAAGCCCTCCCTAGTTTCCTGCCTACACTCCTCCCCCTCTTCTCATCAACCTCCCTGGGGGGACAATTACCTCAGCCACGTGCTTTCCACAGGGGCTCTTTCCTCCCACACTGGCTTCATGTTCCAAGTCTCCGGAACCTGGCACAGAGCAGCCAAGGGGCCCAGACCACCATGTAAATCTCCCAGTCTTGCCAGGGGGCACTACTCACCTGCCGGCCCCACCCACCAGGCCCCAGACCCCTGTGCCCCAGCGTGGTTTGGACTGTGCACCCAGGCGTGAACAAGGCAGGATGGTGATTCAGGCTGGGCACACACTGCCCTGAGCCTCTTCGACCATCAGGATGAGGGGCTACTTGGGGACAGAGACCCTGAGGATGCACAGATCCTTCCCTGTGGCACAGGTCACAGGATCAGAGTTCCTGTGATCACACCTATTCCACGTTTGCTTGGGCCCTGACCCTGGGGCAGGTACCATTTGTAACCTTGGAGAGAAAGCAGAGACCCTCCACCACCCCCCACCCCACCCCAAGCCTGAGAGGCCCCAGGAATGAGCGCTATGCTCTTGGCTGGGTAATAATCAACTGAGGCCTCAGAGCCTGGGGTGGGAGGAGGGGGACATGGTGGGTGAGGGCCCAGGCCAGCAGCCGGCTCTAGAAACAAGGAAAGTCATCAGATCCTCCCACACTTCATCCCCCCCGCCACACACACCCCCTCACACCCACTCACTCATTTCACAAACAGAGAAGGCCAGCCAGGCCCAGGCAGAGGGAGATGGCCGTCCAGGACCTGGGGGAGCCAAGGCCTTTGAGCAGAGGCCGCAAGCAGCGGGGTAAGGGAGGGAGGGCAGGACAGGCTGGCACTGAGAGCCACCCTGCGGCTCAGGGCTCGGATGACTGAGCAGGCAGATATCCTGGCAAAAGGGAACAAAAGCCCCCGACAGCACTCCCAGCTCCTGGTGCCCCGTGGCTGGTGTCCCAGAGCCTCCCGCTCGGAGCAGCGCCTCTGTCTCCCCTGCCCCCATCGGAGAGAAGGTGGCGGTGGGACTGGCAGTGGCGCTAGGAGCCCCCCATCACTGACCCCACCCACTCTCCCAGCTGTCTTCCTTCTCTCCTATCTCCCTGTGTCCAGAACTCCATCCGCCACAACCTGTCCCTGAAGAAGGGCTTCATCAAGATGCCCCGGGAGAAAGACGAGCCAGGCAAGGGGGGCTTCTGGCGCATCGACCCCCAGTACGCCGAGCGGCTGCTGAGTGGGGCCTTGAAGAAGCGGCGGCTGCCCCCAGTCCACATCCACCCGGCCTTTGCCCGCCAGGCCGCGCCAGAGCCCAGCGCCGCCCCATGGGCCGGGTCACTGACCGTGAGCACCGAGGCCCAGCAGCTGCTGCGGGAGTTCGAGGAGGCCACTGGGGAGGCGGGCTGGGGTGCAGGCGAGGGCAGGCTGGGGCGTAAGCGTCAACAGCCGCTGCCCAAGCAGGAGGCCAAGGTCCCGCGGCCCTCCAGCCCCCTGCTGCTGACCCCGGAGGAGCAGGGTGAGCTGGAACCCCTCAAGGGCAACTTTGACTGGGAGGCCATCTTGGACGCTGGCACGCTGGACGGGGAGCTGGGCACGCTGGAGACCTCGGAGCTGATCCCGCCGCTGAGCCCTGCCTCCCACGGGGACGTGGACCTCACCATCCATGGCCACCACATCGACTGCCCTGTTACCTGGGGGCCTCCAGTGGAGCAGGCTACCGACAGCCTGGACTTCGATGAGACCTTCCTGGCCACATCCTTCCTGGAGCACCCCTGGGACGAGAGCACCCGTAGCTCCCTGCCCCCCGAGCCCCTCTTTGAGGCCGGGGATGCCACACTGGCCTCTGACCTGCATGACTGGGCCAGCCTGGGCGCCTTCTTGTAAGAAGCCAGGCCCTGCCCCACCTCCAGACAGCACCGAAGTCTGGGCCCAGACTGCCCCCCTCCCCGCCAGTGCAGGCCCATGGACACCCTACCGCCCAGGCAGGGGCTGGGCCAGGTCACCCCACCAGGCCACACGGCCCCCAGCCCAGGCCATCCTCAGATTCTAGTCCAGCAGGCTGAGAATTGGGGCCCAGGACCAAAATTGCTGCCTCCGCTCCCCAGCCCCCCATACACACAGTGTTTCATGGATCCACTTCTTCCCTGCCCCAGAGACACGCTAAGGGCCCTGCACTATGAGAGCTGCGGCTTGGAGGGGCCCTGGCCAAGCTGGAAACATCAGTACGGGGCCCGCCCCGAACACCTTAGCTTCTGAAGCTTCTCTCTCTCCTGCTCTCCTCCCCAGGTCTCTATCCAGAGCAAGTTCCCAGGTACAACACATGCTGATTAGGTGACTGCAAATTAACACCCAAGAGGCCTCTCCCGGCAGTCTGTGAGGAGGAGCTAGGCGGAGGGGGGAAGAGAGAGGAGACAGAAAGGAGGCCGGGGTGCCGGGTGGAACCAGGAGATTTTCTAAGGCCTCTGGGATCTTCTGGCTTCATCCCTAGAGGTGGGGCAGAGGGTATGTGTCCCTAATCTTTGAGCCCAACTTGAGGCTGAGAGCAGCGGGGAGATGGGGATCTGGGGGTTAGGGGCTGGGGCAGCCAAGCTGCAGAGGGAAAGGGCACAGACAGACTAATGTAGTGAGTGTAGCTATAGCTGAGGCTTAACTGGGAGGGACGCAGTGCTTGCTAGAACCACTGGGACCAGGAATGGGGGGATGGCCCCGTGCCCTTGCTTGCACTCCTGCAGGGGAGTGTCTTGCTCCACCATAAACGCCCTGGCCTGCATCCCACATCCACTCTCCTAACCCGTCGGGCATTTTAACCTTTTTCATAGAAAGTTATTTACAATAAAAACATTTTTAAAAATAAAGTTTTAAAAAGTCTCAAAATGGACCTGCTTGCAACTTTCTCTGGGGAAAAGCATGGGCCAGTTTTGGGGAGGCCACGGCCCAAGGGGGAATGGCTGGGAGGAAGATGGGGGGCACCAAAGGCCTGCAGAGTGTCCCCTGATGCACTCCTCATGATCTCTGGGTGCCCAGAGAGAAAGGGGGTGAGAGGCGGCCCTCGGGGGTCCCCTGCAGCCAGGGCCTCGGCACCTCTATATGTGCAATGGGGAGACTGTACCCACAGCCCCGAGGAGCAGGCGGCAAAGGAGGCCCAGCCCCCTCCCTGGCCCTGGGGACTCACTCACAAAGGCCGTTCTTGCCCAGGGCTCGGCTCACGTTCCCCACCTCGCCCAAGTTGAGGGCCTGCCCAGACTCACCTGCGGTCCTCGCCTGGGCCTGTCTCCAGCTCCTCCCTCCCTTGGTCCCTTCCTGAAGGGACAGGGTGTGAGGTCAGAGGGCCCCAGCCCCTGGGGCCCCACTTGCCACCCTGGGGTTCATTCACCCCGCCCAGGGCCTTCCCTCCAATGCAGGTTGGGGCTGAGGGAGGCCATCAGGGCAGACGGAAGACAGGGTGCCTAGACCCTACAGCTCCAGCCTGTGCGGAATCAACGTACCAGAGTTCTGATGGGGAAACTGAGGCACAGCAAATATGTGACACTCAGCAGGCACCTTTCAACCCCCTCACCCCAGCTTTGCCGGGAACCCATCTCTCCCCCGAGCCCGCACCTGGCCCCGCCAGCACGTCCTTGTGGTGCACAGCCCCTTCCCCCAGCACTCACGTGCACGTGCGCACAGACACACACACACACACACACACACACACACACACACAAACGGGCACTGTCCTACACAATCCTGCCCATCCTCCACGGGCCCCTTTCTCCTGAAGCCCCTTTCTTTCCTTGCACTGGAGGCTGGCTCCAGAGCACCCTGGCATTCCCCCGCCAACTTGCTGCTTTCCCTTGCTAATTATTCCAAATATTTCAGAAGGGTGCGCCCACTGCAGGGCCAGCCAGGTTGGGGCCTTACAGAGCTCAGGAGGCAGCCCATCCCCTTCCCACCGCTTGCTGAGGAGGCTGCCCCAACCTCCCTCTGAGACTCCCTTCACCCCCTAAGCAACGACTCCCTCCCTCTCCCCACCACCCTCCGGCCTTCCTCCCCACGCTCCCCAGCACTGGGGGAACATGGGGGCTCCAGCCTCTCCACTGGTCCCCAGGCTCAGCCTCCAGCCCCCGCCAAAAGGGGTACACCCTGGATTGACAGGTGGGGCCGGTCACTGTCCCCCCTCCTCACCCTCTGCCTGGGCCCATGCTGGGGGAAGAGGGGCAAGGTCAGGGGCTGGCAGAACTGCCTGCCAGGTAAGGAAAGGCTGAAGAAGCTTCTGGCTGCCAGGAAGAATCCCCAGGAGCTCCTGGAAATCCCTATGCTTGGCACTAGCGTCTCTGGGGCTGGGACCCAAACACTGGCACTTTTAAGGGTCCATGGATGCTGCCAACGAGCAGCCAAAGCTAAGAGGGGGCTCCGAAGCGGCCAGAACACAGGGCTTCACACACCCTTTCAGCAGGCAGCGTTTGGGGGTTGGCGGTGGAGGGGGCGGGAAGCGTGAGTGGATCCTGTCCCTCCTATTCATCCCTGCCCCGGCCCTTGGCTGGGTGGCTTTTTCAAAAAACGTTCAGTGACTCCGTATTTATTTAGAGATTCAATGTAATCCCAGTCAATATATATTTGGCGCCCTTAACAGTAAGTTGCAGACAGGCTGCCCCATTAGCACTAGATACTTTAGTGTGTGTTTCCTTAGAACAAGGACACGCCTCCATAATCCCAGTACCACCATCACAATCAGGAAATGAACACTGACCTGGTAATCCCATGTAACCGCAGACCCCCTTCACATCTTGCAGATCACCCCAGTAATGCTCCTCTCCATTCCAGCATCCCAATCCAGGACCCCATGTTGCACTGAGTTGTCCTTTCTCTTTTGCCCTGTGTGGCTTTGAGCCCATGACTCAAGCTCTCTGGGCAGGTTTCGCATTTCCTTTGATCTCCACTTTTGAGGTGAGAAGCCCTTCAGCCACTTCAGCCTCAGGTGTGGTACAGTCCCTTCCCGAAGCAAGAAGCCAGCTTTCTGTCTCCTCACTTTCCACCTCTTCCCTATCCTCCCTCCCCCATGTATCGCCAGCCAGGAAAGGGATGAGGGGCAATGTTCAGGAACTCAGTGTTTGGGGACCCTCGCCGTCTGCCCACGGGACAGGCCACCCCCAGCTCCAGTGACGGCAAGGCCCCCGGGATGGGATTCCATGCTGGCCTGAAGCAAATGCGCCAGGCCTCCTGAAGAGCTGAGCTGAGGGCAGGAAACACTCTTCTCCCCGCCTCTGCCCCCCTCAACATACTGGGGACCCAGACTTGAAGAAGGAAGGTCATGTCCATGGTGTCCTCCCAGATCAGCACCGACACCGTCTCCTCCATGTCCGGCTCCTACATCGCCCCTGGCATGGAAGAGGACGGGGAGGCTCTCCCCTGCCCCCGGGCCGCCAGCAGGACGCCCTCAGAAGAAGGAGACGTAAGAGAGGAGCATGGGATCGCCCTCGCCGCTCTGCTCTGCTCTGTACTCGAGTCCCAAGGAGCTCAGTCCAGGGCCTGCCAGGGAGATCGGCAAAGCCCCCCAGTGCTCGGGAGGGGAGCCCTGGAAAACACGGTACCGGGTTGTTGAATCAAAGACTCCCTCAGATGTGATCTTCCATGTGGCACCACTTCTGTCCTGAGGACTTGGTTTGGGTTTGCTGCCAGGCGAGCTGGGTAGGAGAGCCGGTGGCATCTGCACCTTGACTTTTGTTGCTCCTTTGCAGGTGACGCCAGCGGCGTCTCCAGACTGCAACTTTGCGGGCCTCGTCGCCACCGCCGAAGAGCAGGATGCAGAGGTAAGAGCAAGGTGGACGCTGGTGCCCCTCCCCGGTCAGAGGGACTGCCGGCGCTGGCACAGGATGCAAATAGGATGGGGGCTCTTCTGGAAGAAGCCTTCCAAGGTGGTGCACTTGGATCTGTTAGAGGCAGGGTGCAGAGCAGAGGGACTGTCCGGTTAGCAGAGGGCGCTGGTCTCAGCGTAATAGGCGTGGGGTGAGTTCCAGAGGGAAGTCTTCCAGGCCAGACCCTTGAGAGGGCGTTTGTCCTCCAATTCACTTAGTATTTACCTGGCACAGGCATCTCACATCTTCCTGGCACTGGGGGACACAAAGACCGAGTGACATGGCTTTTGCCTGCCCACACCCCCAATCCACCCATCCCATCCATTCCGGAGCTCCATCTGATGGAGGAATCAGAGTTATAACTCAGCGTGAGAAGTGCTCTGACGGAGGTGTGCCTGAGGTATATGGAATGCCCAGCTCCCAGTGGGGACTCTACAACTTTCTCTTGAGCCAGATGTTCTCAAAGGAGTATCTGGATGGGATTGGGGATCCTAAAGGGTTTCTGAAAGTTTTATGATCTCACGGTTTGCTTTTTCATTTGGCAACTTTGATTTCCACCTGAGAGAAACAGTGTGAGCTAAACTATTACCAAGGCTATTCCTGACAGTCCCAGGGTCCCTCTGTAAGGTGCCTCAGACCTGGTCCCCCTGTAATGTGTCTCAGACCTGGTCCCTACGGGCCGATCCTGCCTCGCCAAGCAAAATCTGCCTCTGCTGGGCCTCCCAGCCATCTCACACGGACAGGAAATGTATGGATACCATGAGGGTGATTAGTTCTGTCTTCTGACAATCAGTAGACTCATTTCACTGCTTTATGGACTCACAGTGCCTTCCTTCTGTCCTAGGGGAATGATGTTCTAGAAGAAGAGGACGGATCACCCACACAAGAAGATGGTAAAAGACCTGGTCTTTTGCTCCCTTTTATTATATTTCTTTCCCGGGTATTCTCTGAAGGGTACAGAAAGGGGCACTGGTGTGACTTGGTGGCACTGCTCAAGGGTGTGGCTTTGGGGAAAGGTCGTCTTCTTGATGGAATATCAAAGCAAGCAGGGTATCTGAGGACCTCAGCAGCCTTCCTGGCTCTTTCTGGGCCTCTGAGCCAAGGCTGCAGTAGATACATGGAGTTCTCCACCTACGTTGAGTAGATCCTGAAGCTTCTTGGGCAACTGCCATCACCTTCCTTCCTGCTTCAGCTTCTCAGCTGAGTCTCACAGAACTGCTCTAGCAGCCCCAAAGTTCATCTGCAGCAGGAGAACAGCTTCCTCCCCTTGGGGGAACCGACTGTTAGGCAGTAGGTTTTCCTGCTTTAGTGAAGAAAACGGCTGATGTTACAGTAGCAGAAGGATCACAGCCCTGGCGGCACAGCAAAGGTGAGGTGAAGAGACGTTAGCAGCTCAGCGTACACTAGTGTTTGTAGGCTATTGGCACGAGTCTCTTTACCATCGTTCAGGCCTCAAGTAGATATTTTTTTTTAATTGGAAGAGTTGGTTTACAATGTTTTGTTAGTTTCTGCTGTACAGCAACGTGAATCAATTATACATATACATATATCCACTCTTTTTTTAGATTCTTTGCCCATATAGGCCATTACAGGGTACTGAGTAGAGTCCCCTGTGCTCTACAGCAGGTCCTTATTAGTTATCTATTTTATATATAGTAGTGTGTATATGTCAATCCCAATCTCCCAATTTATCCCTCCCCTCCCTTGCCCCCCGCCATAATCATAAGTTTGTTTTCTACACCTGTGACTCTATTTCTGTTTTGTAAATAAGGTCAACCATATCTTCAGTCGGAAGAATTTGGTTTCTAGTAAGCCAAGAAGCGAAGGAACGACCTACATATAGAGCAAGGAAGTGGCGGGGGGGGAGGGTAGGCGAGCTGGGAATCCCACCTGGGAGTGTAGGACCAGGCGTCCCAGGAACCGGTGTCTCTTCCCTCTGCTCCTCTGAGGTGCCTCCACAGAAGGGCAACCTCCAGAGCAAACCTGGATCCCAGCCTGGATGCAGATGTCACACTAGTCACCTCTGCTTTGGCCATGGCAGTTGCTTGGGGGGCGGTGTGGTGTGCAGGGGTGCGCATGCGCACATGACCACTCTCTCCTGGCCAAGTAGTGCCGGAGGAGGGGTGGTCGCCCAGGCTGTGCCTCTGCCACACGCACACGCCAACCAAGCCGGGGTTGGGCGCTACCTCCCCTCGGTTGATGTCTTCAGGGCACAAGGCTCTGAGATCTCCATTGTGATTGCCGTCCCCAGTAGAATATTTGCTTCTAAAAGGCACAGGGCAGTACGTGGTTTCCGCCTGACATTCCATATGTGGTTTCCACCTGACATGCCGTACGCAGTAGATGTATGTTTCTTCCTCTCCCTTTCACCAAGGAAAAAAAACCGAGTGGGGTGCTTGAAAAAATAACATCTAAAACTGTCCCCTTCCCATCTTACACGACTGTAGGTTTCTGGTCAGCCCCTTAAAACATCCTCAGAATAGCAAATTAAGTCTCAAAGAAAATAAATCGTAATTTTGTGAACAATGCGATTCTTTGATTTGAGGTGCAAAATTACGGGACCAAAGAGCTTTAATTGCCATTTTATGTATTAGTCATTTCGCAGAGCCTTGTGGTCATAAACACACCCCACGTGCACCGACAGACACAGGCCGGAGTCCGGGGTCACTTCCCCCGTGGCTCTCCTAGCTCTTCCAGCCTGGCTTAGCTCTACTGTGGGCCCGGGTCTGCGTGTCCGAATCCCACAGACCTCCCCAGGGTCTGATTTCCCAGGAACGAAGGCTGGAAAGGGGCCAGTTAAGGAAACAGAGCAGAACAGAGCGAGAACACAAACGTACCCACACAGTTTCCTTTATTGTCCACTCTACCCACTTAATTCTTGTTTTTAATTTTAATTATTTATTTTTTTAACATATGATTTGATGTTTTTTGTCTCCATCCTTAAGATTTTTATTTTAAGGACAGCAAAGCAGAGAAAAACACAGCCAGGTCCTCTCTAACTGCCTTAACTCCGTTACAGGCCAGAGGACATTCGCATTTCTAGGTATGGAGTGTGACAATAACAATGACTTTGACATCGCCAGCATGAAAGCACTGGACAATAAGCTGTGCTCTGCGGTCTGCTTACCCGGTGAGTGGCAGTCTGCTGAACATGAACTTGGTGGGAGACGCTCCCCTGCTCGCACCCCTGCTCTCACCCTGGGACACCCATCTCCTGCCCTGCAGTTCCTGCAAGAAGGCATGGGCTTTGCTAAGGTGCTGGGAGCCAGTTGCTGAAAGGAAGTGAGGCGGCCTCGGGAGAGTCCTTGGGCAAAGAGCGACTCTGCTCTAAGCGAAACTATTTGGGCATGGAGAAAGGCACAAAAATACCTCCAAAGCCTTCCAATTTGACCTGGCCGTGTCCTCTCCATCATGATCTTGCAGATCTCATGGCAGGGGGCCTGGTCTTGTTTCCATCAACAGGCAGTTTAAGGCAGACACGGCGTCTGTGATAAGGTCTTGGAAAGAGAGCCTGAGCCCTTGAAAAGGGAACCTGTAGCCCCTCAGAGGAGAGTGGTTAGTTAGGATCAGAGAGGAATTTCAAAGGCTGCATTTTATAGACTAGCTCTGTGACCCGGTGAGCCCTGGGCCACCACCAGTTGCCTTGTGCTCCCTAGATTTGGATCCCAAAGGAACGATCAGGGGTCGAGGGTGACTCTTCTCCCTGGAGCCCTAACTCTGTAAATTCAATCAGGGCCATCAACGTGCCCCTTATTCCTTCTCATGACACTAAACTGAATCCGGGATGAGTTCTCAGGAGGAGCCCACCTGTCAGTCACACTCTGGGCACTGATGTCCCCCTGCTCCATGCTCACCAAGGGCTTCAGCAACCATGGCTCTAAAGCCACGTCTTGCCCGGTGGACTAGGTCGAAATTGCCCCTTCTGGGTTCACGGCAGAGACTGCCTTCATGTTGCATGGTTTGTAATCTCTTAAACATGCCCTGGACATGTTTAAGCTTCAGGACAGCCACGTCCCATCGTGGGTCCAGTGCTTTACTCCCTTGGCAACGTGGCTACAGGTGCTGGAGGGACACAAACTCCTGTGGTTGCCACTCTCCATCAGCTTGCAAAAGACCCAGGTCCTCACCCCTCTGGCCCCATGCAGGCTTGTGGGGGAGGAAGCCGTAATCCCCAGAGACACCTCCCACGGCCTTCCCAGGGGCTCGCCAGCCTTTCCACTTAGCGTTGACCCAGCCAGGCCTGGGCCAGAGCGGCTGAGGTCCAGGGTACACTTCACTTCCTGCCTTCCCACTCTTTACCTGGCTTCTGTCTGTCCATTGGTTTCTCATGTCTTTTTGCCAAATGTACGTCTGTCTGTCCAGTTTGTTTATTTTGAAACTCATTTAGGTTATCCAGACTTCGTGTGAAAGTTCATGTTCACCCACACCCAACCCCAAGCTTGCTGGGCACGCGCACATCCGAGGGGTCCTCGCTGAGGCTTCCATTCCTAACTGGCAAGAGCCTGTATTTAATATGCTGAAATTTTCCAGGAAAAAAAATATTTGTGAGACTAGATTAATCCCTGTTCCACAAAAGCAGGGATGCTTCTGTGGCAAAGGTTACAGGCAGGATTTGTTTTGGTCACTAGTTGGGGAAGACGCCATCTCTGCCCTCACTCCGCCCTGAGTCTGGGGTAGCGGTGCCGGCCAGCCGCTCACTGGGCTTCAAGAGAGGAATCTAGGCTCCTGCCTCCCCGCAGTGGCCGCCCACCAACCCCCGAGTTTGGCAGAGAGAGCTCCTGGGAATTGTTTCAGCCACCCATGCTGTTGGAAACTGACCCCAGGCCTTGTGCTTCCTCCTCTCCCTAACTCCTTCGGGCCAACCTGCTGGTGGATGTTTATTCCACTCTGGGATGGCGGCAGGGGAGCGACACCTGGAAGGAAAACAATGCCTGGGCTTCTTTACAGTGATCTCGGGAGCCAGCCATTCTCAGATTAAACTGGCTTCACCGTTCAGGCCAGACATGAAACCGAATGACAGTGGCGGCTGCCGGGAGAGGGAGTTGAGGGTCGCATCGTAGCCTCACCCCGAGGTCTCAAGGGCTCTTACGGGAGAAGGAAAGTGCATCTGCTCTCTTGGTAAAAGGTTTCTCGGGTTCTGCTGTTAGCGTCACACTGGTAATAAAGAGCTGGGGAACTCTCTGGAAGCATCTGTCGGGTTAATGTCAGGTTAATGACAGGATCATCCACTGTGGTAGTTCCCGTGGAATCAACAGACCTCACCACGCTCAGCTGTAAGTTCAAAGTTCCATCCTATGACTGAGGTGCCTCAGGCTGGCTTGGCCGTCAGGACAGCTTCTCAGGCACTCGGTCTCCCTCTCCACGCTGTTTCCCTCCCCACACGGATGCCACTCCCCTCACGGAGCGCCCACAAGGAGGGAGCCCGGGGAGCATCCCATGGTCCACCCTCCCCAGGCCCAAAGGTGCTCTGCCAGGAGCCCCAGCTGGTGGCAAGTATGGCTCAGGTCCCCATCCTCGCTGCTCTCATCACCCTTGTGGGAGTGATGCTGAGAAAGGACCCGTGTCATTCCAGCACCTCTTCCCCTAAGAAGCCTCTGGGTCTTCTTTGGCCCCAAGACCAATGCGGTGCGGCAGGGGGGGGGGGGGGAGGCGATGGTATGTTCTGAGATTGTTCTGCAAGGTTCACAAAGGGAGGAAATCTGAGTTGACCATTGTAGGTGGTGAGCCGATTAGAATCACGAGGCCGTGCTAGGTAGACGGGCCTCCAAGGAATCTGATGGAGTATCACACAGGCGGCAGGATAGTGGCCAGGGGACCAGTGACAATTCTGTGAAAAGGCTCTGGGGCGTGTGATGGGAAAAAGCAAAGATAATTTGAGTTTATTAGTGGAAATACAAATGTTTTTGTTTTGTTTTGTTTTGTTTTTTGTGGTACGTGGGCCTCTCACTGTTGTGGACTCTCCCGTTGCAGAGCACAGGCTCCGGACGCACCGGCTCAACGGCCACGGCTCATGGGCCAAGCCGCTCCGTGGCATGCGGGATCTTCCCGGACCGGGGCACGAACCCATGTCCCCTGCATCGGCAGGCGGACTCTCAACCAAGGGTAAGCTGTGAAAAGGCGAAAGAGAGGCATGGACATATATACACTACCAAACGTAAGGTAGATAGATAGTGGGAAGCAGCCGCAGAGCACAGGGAGATCAGCTCGGTGCTTTGTGACCGCCTGGAGGGGTGGGATGGGGAGGGTGGGAGGGAGGGAGGTGCATGAGGGAAGGGATGTGGGAACAGATGTATATGTATGACTGATTCACTTTGTTATAAAGCAGAAACTAATAAAAAAATAAAAATAAAATAAAAATTAAAATAAAAACAATAAATACTTGGGAAGAAAAAAAAAACTTTGACTCAAGACAAGCTGGACATGGAGGAGTGAGAGAGGGCAAGGGGTAGAGGGAAAGACATGTTTCTGCGTGGGGGCTGGTGTACCATCCCCCGGGCACAGCTCCTGCGCAGAGGCTTGATATGGAGCCCTCACCTCCACCCACCCACAGCAATCAGAGAAGAAAAGGAAATAAAAGGAATCCAAATTGGAAAAGAAGATGTAAAGCTGTCACTGTTTGCAGATGACATGATACTAGACATAGAGAATCCTAAAGATGCTACCAGAAAACTACTAGAGCTAATCAATGTATTTGGTAAAGTAGGATACAAAATTAATGCACAGAAATCTCTGGCATTCCCGTCCACTAATGATGAAGAATCTGAAAGTGAAATCAAGAAAACACTCCCGTTTACCATTGCAACAAAAAGAATAAAATACCTAAGAATAAACCTACCTAAGGAGACAAAAGACCTGTATGCAGAAAATTATAAGACACTGATGAAAGAAATTAAAGATGATACAAATAGATGGAGAGATATACCATGCTCCTGGATTGGAAGAATCGATATCGTGAAAATGACTCTACTACCCAAAGCAATCTACAGGTTCAATGCAATCCCTATCAAACTTCCACTGGCATTTTTCACAGAACTGGAACAAAACATTTCAAACTTTGTTTGGAAAAACAAAAGACTCCGAATAGCCAAAGCAATCTTGAGAACGAAAAACGGAGCTGGAGGAATCAGGCTCCCTGACTTCAGACTACACTACAAAGCTACAGTAATCAAGACAGTGTTTTACTGGCACAAAACCAGAAAGATAGATCAATGGAACAGGATAGAAAGCCCAGAGATAAACCCACGCACATATGGTCAACTGATCTTTGATCAAGGAGGCAGGAATGTACAGTGGAGAAAGGACAGCCTCTTCAATAAGTGGTGCTGGGAAAACTGGACAGGGACATGTAAAAGTATGAGATTAGATCATTCCCTAACACCATACACAAAAATAAGCTCAAAATGGATTAAAGACCTCAATGTAAGGCCAGAAACTATCAAAGTCTTAGAGGAAAACAGAGGCAGAACACTCTATGACATAAATCACAGCAAGATCCTTTTGGACCCACCTCCTAGAGAAATGGAAATAAAAACAAAGATAAACAAATGGGACCTAATGAAACTTCAAAGCTTTTGCACAGCAAAGGAAACCATAAACAAGACCAAAAGACAACCCTCAGAATGGGAGAAAATATTTGCAAATGAAGCAACTGACAAAGGATTAATCTCCAAAATTTAAAAACAGCTCATGCAGCTCAATAGCAAAAAAACAAACAACCCAATCCAAAATTGGGCAGAAGACTTAAATAGGCATTTCTCCAAAGAAGATATACAGACTGCCAACAAACACATGAAAGAATGCTCAACATCATTAATCATTAGAGAAATGCAAATCAAAACTACAATGAGATATCATCTCACACCAGTCAGAATGGCCATCATCAAGAAATCTAGAAACAATAAATGCTGGAGAGGGTGTGGAGAAAAGGGAACACTCTTGCACTGCTGGTGGGAATGTGAATTGGTACAGCCACTACGGAGAACAGTATGGAGGTTCCCTAAAAGACTAAAAATCGAACCACCATATGACCCAGCAATCCCACCACTAGGCATATACCCTGAGAAAACCATAATTCAAAAAGAGGCATGTACCAGAATGTTCATTGCAGCTCTATTCACAATAGCCCGGAGATGGAAACAACCTAAGTGTCCATCATCGGATGAATGGATAAAGAAGATGTGGCACATATATACAATGGAATATTACTCAGCCATAAAAAGAAACGAAACTGAGCTCTTTGTAATGAGGTGGATAGACCTAGAGTCTGTCATACGGAGTGAAGTAAGTCAGAAGGAGAAAGACAAATACCGTATGCTAACACATATATATGGAATTTAAAAAAAATGTCATGAAGAACCTAGGGTTAAAACAGGAATAAAGTCACAGACCTACTTGAGAATGGACTTGAGGATATGGGGAGGGGGAAGGGTAAGCTGTGACAAAGCGAAAGAGAGGCATGGGCATATATACACTACCAAACGTAAGGTAGATAGATAGTGGGAAGCAGCCGCAGAGCACAGGGAGATCAGTTCGGTGCTTTGTGACCGCCTGGAGGGGTGGGATGGGGAGGGTGGGAGGGAGGGAGATGCATGAGGGAAGGGATGTGGGAACAGATGTATATGTATGACTGATTCACTTTGTTATAAAGCAGAAACTAATAAAAAAATAAAAATAAAAACAATAAATACTTGGGAAGAAAAAAAAAACTTTGACTCAAGACAAGCTGGACATGGAGGAGTGAGAGAGGGCAAGGGGTAGAGGGAAAGACATGTTTCTGGGTGGGAGCTGGTGTACCATCCCCCGGGCACAGCTCCTGCGCAGAGGCCTGATAAGGAGCCCTCACCTCCACCCACCCCCTTCAACCAGAGAACTTCCAACTGCAGCTCCTCAGTAATTGAAGAGCAGGAAAGCTGGTGACTGGAGAGAGGCTGGGGGAGGGGAGGAGGAAGGACCACAGTCCACCGTTAGTCCGTCACTTAAAGGCTGGTGAAATTAATGGGGCAAATGACCCCAGTCAAAGAATTTGGCAAGTCCACGGCTTTCCTGGGTTTCACCCAGCGGCTCTGTTTCCTCGGCTATCTGGAAAGGAGGGAGAGCACTTGCGAAGAAGCCTCTGGAATGTCAGCTTCTGGGAATCTTGCTGAGGACGGGGCGGGGAGGGAGCGCTTACCGGGAAACACTGGAATACCCTAGCCGCCTTGGGGTGCCTGCGACCGGGGCTGCGGTTTCTGCGGACCTGAGCGGCAGGTGGCATCAGAGAGTCAGACCTGCTTGCGGGCACCAAGACGACACTCGGTCGGGAGACCGGGACAGGCCGCAGAAACGTGAGCAAGTGCCACTCGCAGCCCAGAGGAGAGGAAAGGAAAGCCCCAAGCATGCACCCAGCCCTGGCCCCCACGCCACGGGCTGCGTCCCAGGAGCCGTCGCCACCTCTGAGCAGCCCAGATGGGAAGGGGGTGGGGCGGAGGACGGTTCCCGCGGCGAACTGCTCGCCGAGGGCCCCGGGGCCTCTGCGGGAGCGCCAAGCCGCGCGCCTCTCCGAGCCCTGCGCGGGGCCCTCGGGCGGGAATGCGCGGAGCCGGGACGCGGTGGCGGGTAGGGGGCTGGGTCGCGCGCGGGAGAGGGCAGCAGGAGGGAGCTGGAAGAGAGTTACCGCGTGAGAGAGCGGTTAAGAGCGCGCGGTCTCTTTGGAGATGCCCTGGCCAATGGCAGAAGCGGAAGCTGTTTATATGGGCGGGGCGTCGCCACGGCAGCAGGAGACGCCTTGCGAGCGGCTACTGAGTGCCGGTCCCCGGCCGCTGGCTTTCAGAGAGGCGCCGTTGGGCGTGAGTGGCGACGAGGATTGCTGGCTGGGCCCTCGAGCTGGGAGCAGAGAGCCGCGGTGAGGGTGGGCGGTGGGAGGACTTTCTTTGAGAACCTTCCTTTGGCCCGGGCTGCGCTCTGAGCCAGGTAAGGGACGGGGAGGGCTGCAGGCCGTGGGAAGGGAGGGCGTCAGTACCAGCCCGCTCTCCCATCCGTCCCCGACGGAAGTGGTGGGCCCGGGGACTGACATCAGAGGCGTTTGGGGGACACTCACTTCCCACCCCCTTATAACTCTCTGTATTGTTTCCTTCCTTCCCCTTGATCCCCATCCTAATATCCCTTTTCAAAGATCAGACGACCTCCCCCGCCCCCCGACCCGTCGTACTGCCCTCCTGGACTCTCTCGCCCCATTTCCATTGGTTGTGGACGGAGAGAGGGGGGTTAATTCCCCGCTTTGAGGGAGAAAGGGGTGGCCTCGCATGCCCCTACACTCTTCCCTCGTTTGGCTAATTAAGTCTCCTCTAAAAGATCCAAGAGGAAAAGAGCGAGGCGAACCCCCTGTGGGTCGGACCCCCGGGCACACCTTCTGTTTCCCAGACCTCGGCAGTAAAAGATCCTCCCCAGCTGCAGGAAGGATTTTAGTAAGAGCCTCCCCCCTCGCCCACACTCTCCCCTCGGGGGTGGGGAAAGAGGGCTCAGTTCCCGCTCTGGTCCCCGCAGGCACCACACTCCGTTTGGAGGAGGCTACCCCCGGATCGCGGGATGGAAGCCCGCTTCCGGGAGGCTGCGTAACTGAAGCGGCGGGAGTCAGCGGGCCGGAGAGCTCGGCGGCCACCCTCGGCTCGGCTCGTGGATGTTGACAGCCCCCTCGGAGAGTCCCCGCAGATATGGCGGAGAGCTGGCTACGCGTCTCGGGAGCAGGGGCAGCGGAGGAGGCCGGACCGGAAGGCGGCCTGGAGGAGTCCAACGCCCTGAATGACAGCCTGACCAGCCTGCAGTGGCTGCAGGACTTCTCCTTTCTCAACGCCGAGGTCCCCGCCCTGCCTTCGGCGGACACCGACCCCCACGGCTACCACGAGCTGTCAGGCTCGGCCGAGCCGGGGTCTCCCCTGGCGGCGGACCCCGCCTGCCTGGGGCAGCCGCACACACCCGGCAAGCCCACGTCCTTGTGCACGCCGCGGAGCGCCCCCTCGGGGCTGCAGGCCTCGCCTCCCAACGACGTGGACTACGCCACCAACCCGCACGTGAAGCCGCCCTACTCGTATGCCACGCTCATCTGCATGGCCATGCAGGCCAGCAAGGCCACCAAGATCACCCTGTCGGCCATCTACAAGTGGATCACGGACAGTTTCTGTTACTTCCGCCACGCTGATCCCACCTGGCAGGTAGGGAGGCACTCCCTCCCTCCCTCCCCATGCCCGCGCGGACTGGACTCACATCCCAGATCCGCAGGCCAAGTAGGCGCGGTACGGCCAGGGCCCCGAGAGAGGAAGGCCGTCCAGGAAGGACCTCAAGGGAGCCCAGTGCTTGGACTGCTGCCCCTTTGACTTCAGAGACGGAGGAGGGAGGATGTTCAGAGGGCTGTAGGGGTGCCGACCTAGAGGTTCAAGTGGAAAGAACTTGTCACTCATCCGGCAGGCTCAGCCCAAAGACCAGGGCTGAACTATGCGTGGACACAGCCCCCCAGGGTAGGTTGATGGACTGAGGGACACATTTTTGTCCCAAGTCCTGGAATTCCTCGACACTACCCTCCTCAAGGTCAGTTTGTCAGGGCCTGACTGGAGGCAGAGCATCGTTCCTGCCAGGCTCTGCATCCCGCCTGCTTTCAGTTGGCTGGAGGGGCTCTGGGAGGGGAGAGGGGCGTGCTGCAGGGTGTGAAGGCCATCTGTGTCCCTGTGGAAGGGCTCCGGGGCCTTCCGAAAGCTGCCGTGCCAGCCCCCACCCCAAGCCCTCCCTAGTTTCCTGCCTACACTCCTCCCCCTCTTCTCATCAACCTCCCTGGGGGGACAATTACCTCAGCCACGTGCTTTCCACAGGGGCTCTTTCCTCCCACACTGGCTTCATGTTCCAAGTCTCCGGAACCTGGCACAGAGCAGCCAAGGGGCCCAGACCACCATGTAAATCTCCCAGTCTTGCCAGGGGGCACTACTCACCTGCCGGCCCCACCCACCAGGCCCCAGACCCCTGTGCCCCAGCGTGGTTTGGACTGTGCACCCAGGCGTGAACAAGGCAGGGTGGTGATTCAGGCTGGGCACACACTGCCCTGAGCCTCTTCGACCATCAGGATGAGGGGCTACTTGGGGACAGAGACCCTGAGGATGCACAGATCCTTCCCTGTGGCACAGGTCACAGGATCAGAGTTCCTGTGATCACACCTATTCCACGTTTGCTTGGGCCCTGACCCTGGGGCAGGTACCATTTGTAACCTTGGTGAGAAAGCAGAGACCCTCCACCCCCCCCCACCCCACCCCAAGCCTGAGAGGCCCCAGGAATGAGCGCTATGCTCTTGGCTGGGTAATAATCAACTGAGGCCTCAGAGCCTGGGGTGGGAGGAGGGGGACATGGTGGGTGAGGGCCCAGGCCAGCAGCCGGCTCTAGAAACAAGGAAAGTCATCAGATCCTCCCACACTTCATCCCCCCCGCCACACACACCCCCTCACACCCACTCACTCATTTCACAAACAGAGAAGGCCAGCCAGGCCCAGGCAGAGGGAGATGGCCGTCCAGGACCTGGGGGAGCCAAGGCCTTTGAGCAGAGGCCGCAAGCAGCGGGGTAAGGGAGGGAGGGCAGGACAGGCTGGCACTGAGAGCCACCCTGCGGCTCAGGGCTCGGATGACTGAGCAGGCAGATATCCTGGCAAAAGGGAACAAAAGCCCCCGACAGCACTCCCAGCTCCTGGTGCCCCGTGGCTGGTGTCCCAGAGCCTCCCGCTCGGAGCAGTGCCTCTGTCTCCCCTGCCCCCATCGGAGAGAAGGTGGCGGTGGGACTGGCAGTGGCGCTAGGAGCCCCCCATCACTGACCCCACCCACTCTCCCAGCTGTCTTCCTTCTCTCCTATCTCCCTGTGTCCAGAACTCCATCCGCCACAACCTGTCCCTGAAGAAGGGCTTCATCAAGATGCCCCGGGAGAAAGACGAGCCAGGCAAGGGGGGCTTCTGGCGCATCGACCCCCAGTACGCCGAGCGGCTGCTGAGTGGGGCCTTGAAGAAGCGGCGGCTGCCCCCAGTCCACATCCACCCGGCCTTTGCCCGCCAGGCCGCGCCAGAGCCCAGCGCCGCCCCATGGGCCGGGTCACTGACCGTGAGCACCGAGGCCCAGCAGCTGCTGCGGGAGTTCGAGGAGGCCACTGGGGAGGCGGGCTGGGGTGCAGGCGAGGGCAGGCTGGGGCGTAAGCGTCAACAGCCGCTGCCCAAGCAGGAGGCCAAGGTCCCGCGGCCCTCCAGCCCCCTGCTGCTGACCCCGGAGGAGCAGGGTGAGCTGGAACCCCTCAAGGGCAACTTTGACTGGGAGGCCATCTTGGACGCTGGCACGCTGGACGGGGAGCTGGGCACGCTGGAGACCTCGGAGCTGATCCCGCCGCTGAGCCCTGCCTCCCACGGGGACGTGGACCTCACCATCCATGGCCACCACATCGACTGCCCTGTTACCTGGGGGCCTCCAGTGGAGCAGGCTACCGACAGCCTGGACTTCGATGAGACCTTCCTGGCCACATCCTTCCTGGAGCACCCCTGGGACGAGAGCACCCGTAGCTCCCTGCCCCCCGAGCCCCTCTTTGAGGCCGGGGATGCCACACTGGCCTCTGACCTGCATGACTGGGCCAGCCTGGGCGCCTTCTTGTAAGAAGCCAGGCCCTGCCCCACCTCCAGACAGCACCGAAGTCTGGGCCCAGACTGCCCCCCTCCCCGCCAGTGCAGGCCCATGGACACCCTACCGCCCAGGCAGGGGCTGGGCCAGGTCACCCCACCAGGCCACACGGCCCCCAGCCCAGGCCATCCTCAGATTCTAGTCCAGCAGGCTGAGAATTGGGGCCCAGGACCAAAATTGCTGCCTCCGCTCCCCAGCCCCCCATACACACAGTGTTTCATGGATCCACTTCTTCCCTGCCCCAGAGACACGCTAAGGGCCCTGCACTATGAGAGCTGCGGCTTGGAGGGGCCCTGGCCAAGCTGGAAACATCAGTACGGGGCCCGCCCCGAACACCTTAGCTTCTGAAGCTTCTCTCTCTCCTGCTCTCCTCCCCAGGTCTCTATCCAGAGCAAGTTCCCAGGTACAACACATGCTGATTAGGTGACTGCAAATTAACACCCAAGAGGCCTCTCCCGGCAGTCTGTGAGGAGGAGCTAGGCGGAGGGGGGAAGAGAGAGGAGACAGAAAGGAGGCCGGGGTGCCGGGTGGAACCAGGAGATTTTCTAAGGCCTCTGGGATCTTCTGGCTTCATCCCTAGAGGTGGGGCAGAGGGTATGTGTCCCTAATCTTTGAGCCCAACTTGAGGCTGAGAGCAGCGGGGAGATGGGGATCTGGGGGTTAGGGGCTGGGGCAGCCAAGCTGCAGAGGGAAAGGGCACAGACAGACTAATGTAGTGAGTGTAGCTATAGCTGAGGCTTAACTGGGAGGGACGCAGTGCTTGCTAGAACCACTGGGACCAGGAATGGGGGGATGGCCCCGTGCCCTTGCTTGCACTCCTGCAGGGGAGTGTCTTGCTCCACCATAAACGCCCTGGCCTGCATCCCACATCCACTCTCCTAACCCGTCGGGCATTTTAACCTTTTTCATAGAAAGTTATTTACAATAAAAACATTTTTAAAAATAAAGTTTTAAAAAGTCTCAAAATGGACCTGCTTGCAACTTTCTCTGGGGAAAAGCATGGGCCAGTTTTGGGGAGGCCACGGCCCAAGGGGGAATGGCTGGGAGGAAGATGGGGGGCACCAAAGGCCTGCAGAGTGTCCCCTGATGCACTCCTCATGATCTCTGGGTGCCCAGAGAGAAAGGGGGTGAGAGGCGGCCCTCGGGGGTCCCCTGCAGCCAGGGCCTCGGCACCTCTATATGTGCAATGGGGAGACTGTACCCACAGCCCCGAGGAGCAGGCGGCAAAGGAGGCCCAGCCCCCTCCCTGGCCCTGGGGACTCACTCACAAAGGCCGTTCTTGCCCAGGGCTCGGCTCACGTTCCCCACCTCGCCCAAGTTGAGGGCCTGCCCAGACTCACCTGCGGTCCTCGCCTGGGCCTGTCTCCAGCTCCTCCCTCCCTTGGTCCCTTCCTGAAGGGACAGGGTGTGAGGTCAGAGGGCCCCAGCCCCTGGGGCCCCACTTGCCACCCTGGGGTTCATTCACCCCGCCCAGGGCCTTCCCTCCAATGCAGGTTGGGGCTGAGGGAGGCCATCAGGGCAGACGGAAGACAGGGTGCCTAGACCCTACAGCTCCAGCCTGTGCGGAATCAACGTACCAGAGTTCTGATGGGGAAACTGAGGCACAGCAAATATGTGACACTCAGCAGGCACCTTTCAACCCCCTCACCCCAGCTTTGCCGGGAACCCATCTCTCCCCCGAGCCCGCACCTGGCCCCGCCAGCACGTCCTTGTGGTGCACAGCCCCTTCCCCCAGCACTCACGTGCACGTGCGCACAGACACACACACACACACACACACACACACACAAACGGGCACTGTCCTACACAATCCTGCCCATCCTCCACGGGCCCCTTTCTCCTGAAGCCCCTTTCTTTCCTTGCACTGGAGGCTGGCTCCAGAGCACCCTGGCATTCCCCCGCCAACTTGCTGCTTTCCCTTGCTAATTATTCCAAATATTTCAGAAGGGTGCGCCCACTGCAGGGCCAGCCGGGTTGGGGCCTTACAGAGCTCAGGAGGCAGCCCATCCCCTTCCCACCGCTTGCTGAGGAGGCTGCCCCAACCTCCCTCTGAGACTCCCTTCACCCCCTAAGCAACGACTCCCTCCCTCTCCCCACCACCCTCCGGCCTTCCTCCCCACGCTCCCCAGCACTGGGGGAACATGGGGGCTCCAGCCTCTCCACTGGTCCCCAGGCTCAGCCTCCAGCCCCCGCCAAAAGGGGTACACCCTGGATTGACAGGTGGGGCCGGTCACTGTCCCCCCTCCTCACCCTCTGCCTGGGCCCATGCTGGGGGAAGAGGGGCAAGGTCAGGGGCTGGCAGAACTGCCTGCCAGGTAAGGAAAGGCTGAAGAAGCTTCTGGCTGCCAGGAAGAATCCCCAGGAGCTCCTGGAAATCCCTATGCTTGGCACTAGCGTCTCTGGGGCTGGGACCCAAACACTGGCACTTTTAAGGGTCCATGGATGCTGCCAACGAGCAGCCAAAGCTAAGAGGGGGCTCCGAAGCGGCCAGAACACAGGGCTTCACACACCCTTTCAGCAGGCAGCGTTTGGGGGTTGGCGGTGGAGGGGGCGGGAAGCGTGAGTGGATCCTGTCCCTCCTATTCATCCCTGCCCCGGCCCTTGGCTGGGTGGCTTTTTCAAAAAACGTTCAGTGACTCCGTATTTATTTAGAGATTCAATGTAATCCCAGTCAATATATATTTGGCGCCCTTAACAGTAAGTTGCAGACAGGCTGCCCCATTAGCACTAGATACTTTAGTGTGTGTTTCCTTAGAACAAGGACACGCCTCCATAATCCCAGTACCACCATCACAATCAGGAAATGAACACTGACCTGGTAATCCCATGTAACCGCAGACCCCCTTCACATCTTGCAGATCACCCCAGTAATGCTCCTCTCCATTCCAGCATCCCAATCCAGGACCCCATGTTGCACTGAGTTGTCCTTTCTCTTTTGCCCTGTGTGGCTTTGAGCCCATGACTCAAGCTCTCTGGGCAGGTTTCGCATTTCCTTTGATCTCCACTTTTGAGGTGAGAAGCCCTTCAGCCACTTCAGCCTCAGGTGTGGTACAGTCCCTTCCCGAAGCAAGAAGCCAGCTTTCTGTCTCCTCACTTTCCACCTCTTCCCTATCCTCCCTCCCCCATGTATCGCCAGCCAGGAAAGGGATGAGGGGCAATGTTCAGGAACTCAGTGTTTGGGGACCCTCGCCGTCTGCCCACGGGACAGGCCACCCCCAGCTCCAGTGACGGCAAGGCCCCCGGGATGGGATTCCATGCTGGCCTGAAGCAAATGCGCCAGGCCTCCTGAAGAGCTGAGCTGAGGGCAGGAAACACTCTTCTCCCCGCCTCTGCCCCCCTCAACATACTGGGGACCCAGACTTGAAGAAGGAAGGTCATGTCCATGGTGTCCTCCCAGATCAGCACCGACACCGTCTCCTCCATGTCCGGCTCCTACATCGCCCCTGGCATGGAAGAGGACGGGGAGGCTCTCCCCTGCCCCCGGGCCGCCAGCAGGACGCCCTCAGAAGAAGGAGACGTAAGAGAGGAGCATGGGATCGCCCTCGCCGCTCTGCTCTGCTCTGTACTCGAGTCCCAAGGAGCTCAGTCCAGGGCCTGCCAGGGAGATCGGCAAAGCCCCCCAGTGCTCGGGAGGGGAGCCCTGGAAAACACGGTACCGGGTTGTTGAATCAAAGACTCCCTCAGATGTGATCTTCCATGTGGCACCACTTCTGTCCTGAGGACTTGGTTTGGGTTTGCTGCCAGGCGAGCTGGGTAGGAGAGCCGGTGGCATCTGCACCTTGACTTTTGTTGCTCCTTTGCAGGTGACGCCAGCGGCGTCTCCAGACTGCAACTTTGCGGGCCTCGTCGCCACCGCCGAAGAGCAGGATGCAGAGGTAAGAGCAAGGTGGACGCTGGTGCCCCTCCCCGGTCAGAGGGACTGCCGGCGCTGGCACAGGATGCAAATAGGATGGGGGCTCTTCTGGAAGAAGCCTTCCAAGGTGGTGCACTTGGATCTGTTAGAGGCAGGGTGCAGAGCAGAGGGACTGTCCGGTTAGCAGAGGGCGCTGGTCTCAGCGTAATAGGCGTGGGGTGAGTTCCAGAGGGAAGTCTTCCAGGCCAGACCCTTGAGAGGGCGTTTGTCCTCCAATTCACTTAGTATTTACCTGGCACAGGCATCTCACATCTTCCTGGCACTGGGGGACACAAAGACCGAGTGACATGGCTTTTGCCTGCCCACACCCCCAATCCACCCATCCCATCCATTCCGGAGCTCCATCTGATGGAGGAATCAGAGTTATAACTCAGCGTGAGAAGTGCTCTGACGGAGGTGTGCCTGAGGTATATGGAATGCCCAGCTCCCAGTGGGGACTCTACAACTTTCTCTTGAGCCAGATGTTCTCAAAGGAGTATCTGGATGGGATTGGGGATCCTAAAGGGTTTCTGAAAGTTTTATGATCTCACGGTTTGCTTTTTCATTTGGCAACTTTGATTTCCACCTGAGAGAAACAGTGTGAGCTAAACTATTACCAAGGCTATTCCTGACAGTCCCAGGGTCCCTCTGTAAGGTGCCTCAGACCTGGTCCCCCTGTAATGTGTCTCAGACCTGGTCCCTACGGGCCGATCCTGCCTCGCCAAGCAAAATCTGCCTCTGCTGGGCCTCCCAGCCATCTCACACGGACAGGAAATGTATGGATACCATGAGGGTGATTAGTTCTGTCTTCTGACAATCAGTAGACTCATTTCACTGCTTTATGGACTCACAGTGCCTTCCTTCTGTCCTAGGGGAATGATGTTCTAGAAGAAGAGGACGGATCACCCACACAAGAAGATGGTAAAAGACCTGGTCTTTTGCTCCCTTTTATTATATTTCTTTCCCGGGTATTCTCTGAAGGGTACAGAAAGGGGCACTGGTGTGACTTGGTGGCACTGCTCAAGGGTGTGGCTTTGGGGAAAGGTCGTCTTCTTGATGGAATATCAAAGCAAGCAGGGTATCTGAGGACCTCAGCAGCCTTCCTGGCTCTTTCTGGGCCTCTGAGCCAAGGCTGCAGTAGATACATGGAGTTCTCCACCTACGTTGAGTAGATCCTGAAGCTTCTTGGGCAACTGCCATCACCTTCCTTCCTGCTTCAGCTTCTCAGCTGAGTCTCACAGAACTGCTCTAGCAGCCCCAAAGTTCATCTGCAGCAGGAGAACAGCTTCCTCCCCTTGGGGGAACCGACTGTTAGGCAGTAGGTTTTCCTGCTTTAGTGAAGAAAACGGCTGATGTTACAGTAGCAGAAGGATCACAGCCCTGGCGGCACAGCAAAGGTGAGGTGAAGAGACGTTAGCAGCTCAGCGTACACTAGTGTTTGTAGGCTATTGGCACGAGTCTCTTTACCATCGTTCAGGCCTCAAGTAGATATTTTTTTTTAATTGGAAGAGTTGGTTTACAATGTTTTGTTAGTTTCTGCTGTACAGCAACGTGAATCAATTATACATATACATATATCCACTCTTTTTTTAGATTCTTTGCCCATATAGGCCATTACAGGGTACTGAGTAGAGTCCCCTGTGCTCTACAGCAGGTCCTTATTAGTTATCTATTTTATATATAGTAGTGTGTATATGTCAATCCCAATCTCCCAATTTATCCCTCCCCTCCCTTGCCCCCCGCCATAATCATAAGTTTGTTTTCTACACCTGTGACTCTATTTCTGTTTTGTAAATAAGGTCAACCATATCTTCAGTCGGAAGAATTTGGTTTCTAGTAAGCCAAGAAGCGAAGGAACGACCTACATATAGAGCAAGGAAGTGGCGGGGGGGGGGAGGGTAGGCGAGCTGGGAATCCCACCTGGGAGTGTAGGACCAGGCGTCCCAGGAACCGGTGTCTCTTCCCTCTGCTCCTCTGAGGTGCCTCCACAGAAGGGCAACCTCCAGAGCAAACCTGGATCCCAGCCTGGATGCAGATGTCACACTAGTCACCTCTGCTTTGGCCATGGCAGTTGCTTGGGGGGCGGTGTGGTGTGCAGGGGTGCGCATGCGCACATGACCACTCTCTCCTGGCCAAGTAGTGCCGGAGGAGGGGTGGTCGCCCAGGCTGTGCCTCTGCCACACGCACACGCCAACCAAGCCGGGGTTGGGCGCTACCTCCCCTCGGTTGATGTCTTCAGGGCACAAGGCTCCGAGATCTCCATTGTGATTGCCGTCCCCAGTAGAATATTTGCTTCTAAAAGGCACAGGGCAGTACGTGGTTTCCGCCTGACATTCCATATGTGGTTTCCACCTGACATGCCGTACGCAGTAGATGTATGTTTCTTCCTCTCCCTTTCACCAAGGAAAAAAAAACGAGTGGGGTGCTTGAAAAAATAACATCTAAAACTGTCCCCTTCCCATCTTACACGACTGTAGGTTTCTGGTCAGCCCCTTAAAACATCCTCAGAATAGCAAATTAAGTCTCAAAGAAAATAAATCGTAATTTTGTGAACAATGCGATTCTTTGATTTGAGGTGCAAAATTACGGGACCAAAGAGCTTTAATTGCCATTTTATGTATTAGTCATTTCGCAGAGCCTTGTGGTCATAAACACACCCCACGTGCACCGACAGACACAGGCCGGAGTCCGGGGTCACTTCCCCCGTGGCTCTCCTAGCTCTTCCAGCCTGGCTTAGCTCTACTGTGGGCCCGGGTCTGCGTGTCCGAATCCCACAGACCTCCCCAGGGTCCGATTTCCCAGGAACGAAGGCTGGAAAGGGGCCAGTTAAGGAAACAGAGCAGAACAGAGCGAGAACACAAACGTACCCACACAGTTTCCTTTATTGTCCACTCTACCCACTTAATTCTTGTTTTTAATTTTAATTATTTATTTTTTTTAACATATGATTTGATGTTTTTTGTCTCCATCCTTAAGATTTTTATTTTAAGGACAGCAAAGCAGAGAAAAACACAGCCAGGTCCTCTCTAACTGCCTTAACTCCGTTACAGGCCAGAGGACATTCGCATTTCTAGGTATGGAGTGTGACAATAACAATGACTTTGACATCGCCAGCATGAAAGCACTGGACAATAAGCTGTGCTCTGCGGTCTGCTTACCCGGTGAGTGGCAGTCTGCTGAACATGAACTTGGTGGGAGACGCTCCCCTGCTCGCACCCCTGCTCTCACCCTGGGACACCCATCTCCTGCCCTGCAGTTCCTGCAAGAAGGCATGGGCTTTGCTAAGGTGCTGGGAGCCAGTTGCTGAAAGGAAGTGAGGCGGCCTCGGGAGAGTCCTTGGGCAAAGAGCGACTCTGCTCTAAGCGAAACTATTTGGGCATGGAGAAAGGCACAAAAATACCTCCAAAGCCTTCCAATTTGACCTGGCCGTGTCCTCTCCATCATGATCTTGCAGATCTCATGGCAGGGGGCCTGGTCTTGTTTCCATCAACAGGCAGTTTAAGGCAGACACGGCGTCTGTGATAAGGTCTTGGAAAGAGAGCCTGAGCCCTTGAAAAGGGAACCTGTAGCCCCTCAGAGGAGAGTGGTTAGTTAGGATCAGAGAGGAATTTCAAAGGCTGCATTTTATAGACTAGCTCTGTGACCCAGTGAGCCCTGGGCCACCACCAGTTGCCTTGTGCTCCCTAGATTTGGATCCCAAAGGAACGATCAGGGGTCGAGGGTGACTCTTCTCCCTGGAGCCCTAACTCTGTAAATTCAATCAGGGCCATCAACGTGCCCCTTATTCCTTCTCATGACACTAAACTGAATCCGGGATGAGTTCTCAGGAGGAGCCCACCTGTCAGTCACACTCTGGGCACTGATGTCCCCCTGCTCCATGCTCACCAAGGGCTTCACCAACCATGGCTCTAAAGCCACGTCTTGCCCGGTGGACTAGGTCGAAATTGCCCCTTCTGGGTTCACGGCAGAGACTGCCTTCATGTTGCATGGTTTGTAATCTCTTAAACATGCCCTGGACATGTTTAAGCTTCAGGACAGCCACGTCCCATCGTGGGTCCAGTGCTTTACTCCCTTGGCAACGTGGCTACAGGTGCTGGAGGGACACAAACTCCTGTGGTTGCCACTCTCCATCAGCTTGCAAAAGACCCAGGTCCTCACCCCTCTGGCCCCATGCAGGCTTGTGGGGGAGGAAGCCGTAATCCCCAGAGACACCTCCCACGGCCTTCCCAGGGGCTCGCCAGCCTTTCCACTTAGCGTTGACCCAGCCAGGCCTGGGCCAGAGCGGCTGAGGTCCAGGGTACACTTCACTTCCTGCCTTCCCACTCTTTACCTGGCTTCTGTCTGTCCATTGGTTTCTCATGTCTTTTTGCCAAATGTACGTCTGTCTGTCCAGTTTGTTTATTTTGAAACTCATTTAGGTTATCCAGACTTCGTGTGAAAGTTCATGTTCACCCACACCCAACCCCAAGCTTGCTGGGCACGCGCACATCCGAGGGGTCCTCGCTGAGGCTTCCATTCCTAACTGGCAAGAGCCTGTATTTAATATGCTGAAATTTTCCAGGAAAAAAAATATTTGTGAGACTAGATTAATCCCTGTTCCACAAAAGCAGGGATGCTTCTGTGGCAAAGGTTACAGGCAGGATTTGTTTTGGTCACTAGTTGGGGAAGACGCCATCTCTGCCCTCACTCCGCCCTGAGTCTGGGGCAGCGGTGCCGGCCAGCCGCTCACTGGGCTTCAAGAGAGGAATCTAGGCTCCTGCCTCCCCGCAGTGGCCGCCCACCAACCCCCGAGTTTGGCAGAGAGAGCTCCTGGGAATTGTTTCAGCCACCCATGCTGTTGGAAACTGACCCCAGGCCTTGTGCTTCCTCCTCTCCCTAACTCCTTCGGGCCAACCTGCTGGTGGATGTTTATTCCACTCTGGGATGGCGGCAGGGGAGCGACACCTGGAAGGAAAACAATGCCTGGGCTTCTTTACAGTGATCTCGGGAGCCAGCCATTCTCAGATTAAACTGGCTTCACCGTTCAGGCCAGACATGAAACCGAATGACAGTGGCGGCTGCCGGGAGAGGGAGTTGAGGGTCGCATCGTAGCCTCACCCCGAGGTCTCAAGGGCTCTTACGGGAGAAGGAAAGTGCATCTGCTCTCTTGGTAAAAGGTTTCTCGGGTTCTGCTGTTAGCGTCACACTGGTAATAAAGAGCTGGGGAACTCTCTGGAAGCATCTGTCGGGTTAATGTCAGGTTAATGACAGGATCATCCACTGTGGTAGTTCCCGTGGAATCAACAGACCTCACCACGCTCAGCTGTAAGTTCAAAGTTCCATCCTATGACTGAGGTGCCTCAGGCTGGCTTGGCCGTCAGGACAGCTTCTCAGGCACTCGGTCTCCCTCTCCACGCTGTTTCCCTCCACACACGGATGCCACTCCCCTCACGGAGCGCCCACAAGGAGGGAGCCCGGGGAGCATCCCATGGTCCACCCTCCCCAGGCCCAAAGGTGCTCTGCCAGGAGCCCCAGCTGGTGGCAAGTATGGCTCAGGTCCCCATCCTCGCTGCTCTCATCACCCTTGTGGGAGTGATGCTGAGAAAGGACCCGTGTCATTCCAGCACCTCTTCCCCTAAGAAGCCTCTGGGTCTTCTTTGGCCCCAAGACCAATGCGGTGCGGCGGGGGGGGGGGGGGGGGGAGGCGATGGTATGTTCTGAGATTGTTCTGCAAGGTTCACAAAGGGAGGAAATCTGAGTTGACCATTGTAGGTGGTGAGCCGATTAGAATCACGAGGCCGTGCTAGGTAGACGGGCCTCCAAGGAATCTGATGGAGTATCACACAGGCGGCAGGATAGTGGCCAGGGGACCAGTGACAATTCTGTGAAAAGGCTCTGGGGCGTGTGATGGGAAAAAGCAAAGATAATTTGAGTTTCTAAGTGGAAATACAAATGTTTTTGTTTTGTTTTGTTTTGTTTTTTGTGGTACGTGGGCCTCTCACTGTTGTGGCCTCTCCCGTTGCAGAGCACAGGCTCCGGACGCACCGGCTCAACGGCCATGGCTCATGGGCCAAGCCGCTCCGTGGCATGCGGGATCTTCCCGGACCGGGGCACGAACCCATGTCCCCTGCATCGGCAGGCGGACTCTCAACCAAGGGTAAGCTGTGAAAAGGCGAAAGAGAGGCATGGACATATATACACTACCAAACGTAAGGTAGATAGATAGTGGGAAGCAGCCGCAGAGCACAGGGAGATCAGCTCGGTGCTTTGTGACCGCCTGGAGGGGTGGGATGGGGAGGGTGGGAGGGAGGGAGGTGCATGAGGGAAGGGATGTGGGAACAGATGTATATGTATGACTGATTCACTTTGTTATAAAGCAGAAACTAATAAAAAAATAAAAATAAAATAAAAATTAAAATAAAAACAATAAATACTTGGGAAGAAAAAAAAAACTTTGACTCAAGACAAGCTGGACATGGAGGAGTGAGAGAGGGCAAGGGGTAGAGGGAAAGACATGTTTCTGCGTGGGGGCTGGTGTACCATCCCCCGGGCACAGCTCCTGCGCAGAGGCTTGATATGGAGCCCTCACCTCCACCCACCCACAGCAATCAGAGAAGAAAAGGAAATAAAAGGAATCCAAATTGGAAAAGAAGATGTAAAGCTGTCACTGTTTGCAGATGACATGATACTAGACATAGAGAATCCTAAAGATGCTACCAGAAAACTACTAGAGCTAATCAATGTATTTGGTAAAGTAGGATACAAAATTAATGCACAGAAATCTCTGGCATTCCCGTACACTAATGATGAAGAATCTGAAAGTGAAATCAAGAAAACACTCCCGTTTACCATTGCAACAAAAAGAATAAAATACCTAAGAATAAACCTACCTAAGGAGACAAAAGACCTGTATGCAGAAAATTATAAGACACTGATGAAAGAAATTAAAGATGATACAAATAGATGGAGAGATATACCATGCTCCTGGATTGGAAGAATCGATATCGTGAAAATGACTCTACTACCCAAAGCAATCTACAGGTTCAATGCAATCCCTATCAAACTTCCACTGGCATTTTTCACAGAACTGGAACAAAACATTTCAAACTTTGTTTGGAAAAACAAAAGACTCCGAATAGCCAAAGCAATCTTGAGAACGAAAAACGGAGCTGGAGGAATCAGGCTCCCTGACTTCAGACTACACTACAAAGCTACAGTAATCAAGACAGTGTTTTACTGGCACAAAACCAGAAAGATAGATCAATGGAACAGGATAGAAAGCCCGGAGATAAACCCACGCACATATGGTCAACTGATCTTTGATCAAGGAGGCAGGAATGTACAGTGGAGAAAGGACAGCCTCTTCAATAAGTGGTGCTGGGAAAACTGGACAGGGACATGTAAAAGTATGAGATTAGATCATTCCCTAACACCATACACAAAAATAAGCTCAAAATGGATTAAAGACCTCAATGTAAGGCCAGAAACTATCAAAGTCTTAGAGGAAAACATAGGCAGAACACTCTATGACATAAATCACAGCAAGATCCTTTTGGACCCACCTCCTAGAGAAATGGAAATAAAAACAAAGATAAACAAATGGGACCTAATGAAACTTCAAAGCTTTTGCACAGCAAAGGAAACCATAAACAAGACCAAAAGACAACCCTCAGAATGGGAGAAAATATTTGCAAATGAAGCAACTGACAAAGGATTAATCTCCAAAATTTAAAAACAGCTCATGCAGCTCAATAGCAAAAAAACAAACAACCCAATCCAAAATTGGGCAGAAGACTTAAATAGGCATTTCTCCAAAGAAGATATACAGACTGCCAACAAACACATGAAAGAATGCTCAACATCATTAATCATTAGAGAAATGCAAATCAAAACTACAATGAGATATCATCTCACACCAGTCAGAATGGCCATCATCAAGAAATCTAGAAACAATAAATGCTGGAGAGGGTGTGGAGAAAAGGGAACACTCTTGCACTGCTGGTGGGAATGTGAATTGGTACAGCCACTACGGAGAACAGTATGGAGGTTCCCTAAAAGACTAAAAATCGAACCACCATATGACCCAGCAATCCCACCACTAGGCATATACCCTGAGAAAACCATAATTCAAAAAGAGGCATGTACCAGAATGTTCATTGCAGCTCTATTCACAATAGCCCGGAGATGGAAACAACCTAAGTGTCCATCATCGGATGAATGGATAAAGAAGATGTGGCACATATATACAATGGAATATTACTCAGCCATAAAAAGAAACGAAACTGAGCTCTTTGTAATGAGGTGGATAGACCTAGAGTCTGTCATACGGAGTGAAGTAAGTCAGAAGGAGAAAGACAAATACCGTATGCTAACACATATATATGGAATTTTAAAAAAATGTCATGAAGAACCTAGGGTTAAAACAGGAATAAAGTCACAGACCTACTTGAGAATGGACTTGAGGATATGGGGAGGGGGAAGGGTAAGCTGTGACAAAGCGAAAGAGAGGCATGGACATATATACACTACCAAACGTAAGGTAGATAGATAGTGGGAAGCAGCCGCAGAGCACAGGGAGATCAGTTCGGTGCTTTGTGACCGCCTGGAGGGGTGGGATGGGGAGGGTGGGAGGGAGGGAGATGCATGAGGGAAGGGATGTGGGAACAGATGTATATGTATGACTGATTCACTTTGTTATAAAGCAGAAACTAATAAAAAAATAAAAATAAAATAAAAATAAAAACAATAAATACTTGGGAAGAAAAAAAAAACTTTGACTCAAGACAAGCTGGACATGGAGGAGTGAGAGAGGGCAAGGGGTAGAGGGAAAGACATGTTTCTGGGTGGGAGCTGGTGTACCATCCCCCGGGCACAGCTCCTGCGCAGAGGCCTGATAAGGAGCCCTCACCTCCACCCACCCCCTTCAACCAGAGAACTTCCAACTGCAGCTCCTCAGTAATTGAAGAGCAGGAAAGCTGGTGACTGGAGAGAGGCTGGGGGAGGGGAGGAGGAAGGACCACAGTCCACCGTTAGTCCGTCACTTAAAGGCTGGTGAAATTAATGGGGCAAATGACCCCAGTCAAAGAATTTGGCAAGTCCACGGCTTTCCTGGGTTTCACCCAGCGGCTCTGTTTCCTCGGCTATCTGGAAAGGAGGGAGAGCACTTGCGAAGAAGCCTCTGGAATGTCAGCTTCTGGGAATCTTGCTGAGGACGGGGCGGGGAGGGAGCGCTTACCGGGAAACACTGGAATACCCTAGCCGCCTTGGGGTGCCTGCGACCGGGGCTGCGGTTTCTGCGGACCTGAGCGGCAGGTGGCATCAGAGAGTCAGACCTGCTTGCGGGCACCAAGACGACACTCGGTCGGGAGACCGGGACAGGCCGCAGAAACGTGAGCAAGTGCCACTCGCAGCCCAGAGGAGAGGAAAGGAAAGCCCCAAGCATGCACCCAGCCCTGGCCCCCACGCCACGGGCTGCGTCCCAGGAGCCGTCGCCACCTCTGAGCAGCCCAGATGGGAAGGGGGTGGGGCGGAGGACGGTTCCCGCGGCGAACTGCTCGCCGAGGGCCCCGGGGCCTCTGCGGGAGCGCCAAGCCGCGCGCCTCTCCGAGCCCTGCGCGGGGCCCTCGGGCGGGAATGCGCGGAGCCGGGACGCGGTGGCGGGTAGGGGGCTGGGTCGCGTGCGGGAGAGGGCAGCAGGAGGGAGCTGGAAGAGAGTTACCGCGTGAGAGAGCGGTTAAGAGCGCGCGGTCTCTTTGGAGATGCCCTGGCCAATGGCAGAAGCGGAAGCTGTTTATATGGGCGGGGCGTCGCCACGGCAGCAGGAGACGCCTTGCGAGCGGCTACTGAGTGCCGGTCCCCGGCCGCTGGCTTTCAGAGAGGCGCCGTTGGGCGTGAGTGGCGACGAGGATTGCTGGCTGGGCCCTCGAGCTGGGAGCAGAGAGCCGCGGTGAGGGTGGGCGGTGGGAGGAATTTCTTTGAGAACCTTCCTTTGGCCCGGGCTGCGCTCTGAGCCAGGTAAGGGACGGGGAGGGCTGCAGGCCGTGGGAAGGGAGGGCGTCAGTACCAGCCCGCTCTCCCATCCGTCCCCGACGGAAGTGGTGGGCCCGGGGACTGACATCAGAGGCGTTTGGGGGACACTCACTTCCCACCCCCTTATAACTCTCTGTATTGTTTCCTTCCTTCCCCTTGATCCCCATCCTAATATCCCTTTTCAAAGATCAGACGACCTCCCCCGCCCCCCGACCCGTCGTACTGCCCTCCTGGACTCTCTCGCCCCATTTCCATTGGTTGTGGACGGAGAGAGGGGGGTTAATTCCCCGCTTTGAGGGAGAAAGGGGTGGCCTCGCATGCCCCTACACTCTTCCCTCGTTTGGCTAATTAAGTCTCCTCTAAAAGATCCAAGAGGAAAAGAGCGAGGCGAACCCCCTGTGGGTCGGACCCCCGGGCACACCTTCTGTTTCCCAGACCTCGGCAGTAAAAGATCCTCCCCAGCTGCAGGAAGGATTTTAGTAAGAGCCTCCCCCCTCGCCCACACTCTCCCCTCGGGGGTGGGGAAAGAGGGCTCAGTTCCCGCTCTGGTCCCCGCAGGCACCACACTCCGTTTGGAGGAGGCTACCCCCGGATCGCGGGATGGAAGCCCGCTTCCGGGAGGCTGCGTAACTGAAGCGGCGGGAGTCAGAGGGCCGGAGAGCTCGGCGGCCACCCTCGGCTCGGCTCGTGGATGTTGACAGCCCCCTCGGAGAGTCCCCGCAGATATGGCGGAGAGCTGGCTACGCGTCTCGGGAGCAGGGGCAGCGGAGGAGGCCGGACCGGAAGGCGGCCTGGAGGAGCCCAACGCCCTGAATGACAGCCTGACCAGCCTGCAGTGGCTGCAGGACTTCTCCTTTCTCAACGCCGAGGTCCCCGCCCTGCCTTCGGCGGACACCGACCCCCACGGCTACCACGAGCTGTCAGGCTCGGCCGAGCCGGGGTCTCCCCTGGCGGCGGACCCCGCCTGCCTGGGGCAGCCGCACACACCCGGCAAGCCCACGTCCTTGTGCACGCCGCGGAGCGCCCCCTCGGGGCTGCAGGCCTCGCCTCCCGACGACGTGGACTACGCCACCAACCCGCACGTGAAGCCGCCCTACTCGTATGCCACGCTCATCTGCATGGCCATGCAGGCCAGCAAGGCCACCAAGATCACCCTGTCGGCCATCTACAAGTGGATCACGGACAGTTTCTGTTACTACCGCCACGCTGATCCCACCTGGCAGGTAGGGAGGCACTCCCTCCCTCCCTCCCCATGCCCGCGCGGACTGGACTCACATCCCAGATCCGCAGGCCAAGTAGGCGCGGTACGGCCAGGGCCCCGAGAGAGGAAGGCCGTCCAGGAAGGACCTCAAGGGAGCCCAGTGCTTGGACTGCTGCCCCTTTGACTTCAGAGACGGAGGAGGGAGGATGTTCAGAGGGCTGTAGGGGTGCCGACCTAGAGGTTCAAGTGGAAAGAACTTGTCACTCATCCGGCAGGCTCAGCCCAAAGACCAGGGCTGAACTATGCGTGGACACAGCCCCCCAGGGTAGGTTGATGGACTGAGGGACACATTTTTGTCCCAAGTCCTGGAATTCCTCGACACTACCCTCCTCAAGGTCAGTTTGTCAGGGCCTGACTGGAGGCAGAGCATCGTTCCTGCCAGGCTCTGCATCCCGCCTGCTTTCAGTTGGCTGGAGGGGCTCTGGGAGGGGAGAGGGGCGTGCTGCAGGGTGTGGAGGCCATCTGTGTCCCAGTGGAAGGGCTCCGGGGCCTTCCGAAAGCTGCCGTGCCAGCCCCCACCCCAAGCCCTCCCTAGTTTCCTGCCTACACTCCTCCCCCTCTTCTCATCAACCTCCCTGGGGGGACAATTACCTCAGCCACGTGCTTTCCACAGGGGCTCTTTCCTCCCACACTGGCTTCATGTTCCAAGTCTCCGGAACCTGGCACAGAGCAGCCAAGGGGCCCAGACCACCATGTAAATCTCCCAGTCTTGCCAGGGGGCACTACTCACCTGCCGGCCCCACCCACCAGGCCCCAGACCCCTGTGCCCCAGCGTGGTTTGGACTGTGCACCCAGGCGTGAACAAGGCAGGATGGTGATTCAGGCTGGGCACACACTGCCCTGAGCCTCTTCGACCATCAGGATGAGGGGCTACTTGGGGACAGAGACCCTGAGGATGCACAGATCCTTCCCTGTGGCACAGGTCACAGGATCAGAGTTCCTGTGATCACACCTATTCCACGTTTGCTTGGGCCCTGACCCTGGGGCAGGTACCATTTGTAACCTTGGTGAGAAAGCAGAGACCCTCCACCACCCCCCACCCCACCCCAAGCCTGAGAGGCCCCAGGAATGAGCGCTATGCTCTTGGCTGGGTAATAATCAACTGAGGCCTCAGAGCCTGGGGTGGGAGGAGGGGGACATGGTGGGTGAGGGCCCAGGCCAGCAGCCGGCTCTAGAAACAAGGAAAGTCATCAGATCCTCCCACACTTCATCCCCCCCGCCACACACACCCCCTCACACCCACTCACTCATTTCACAAACAGAGAAGGCCAGCCAGGCCCAGGCAGAGGGAGATGGCCGTCCAGGACCTGGGGGAGCCAAGGCCTTTGAGCAGAGGCCGCAAGCAGCGGGGTAAGGGAGGGAGGGCAGGACAGGCTGGCACTGAGAGCCACCCTGCGGCTCAGGGCTCGGATGACTGAGCAGGCAGATATCCTGGCAAAAGGGAACAAAAGCCCCCGACAGCACTCCCAGCTCCTGGTGCCCCGTGGCTGGTGTCCCAGAGCCTCCCGCTCGGAGCAGCGCCTCTGTCTCCCCTGCCCGCATCGGAGAGACGGTGGCGGTGGGACTGGCAGTGGCGCTAGGAGCCCCCCATCACTGACCCCACCCACTCTCCCAGCTGTCTTCCTTCTCTCCTATCTCCCTGTGTCCAGAACTCCATCCGCCACAACCTGTCCCTGAAGAAGGGCTTCATCAAGATGCCCCGGGAGAAGGACGAGCCAGGCAAGGGGGGCTTCTGGCGCATCGACCCCCAGTACGCCGAGCGGCTGCTGAGTGGGGCCTTGAAGAAGCGGCGGCTGCCCCCAGTCCACATCCACCCGGCCTTTGCCCGCCAGGCCGCGCCAGAGCCCAGCGCCGCCCCATGGGCCGGGTCACTGACCGTGAGCACCGAGGCCCAGCAGCTGCTGCGGGAGTTCGAGGAGGCCACTGGGGAGGCGGGCTGGGGTGCAGGCGAGGGCAGGCTGGGGCGTAAGCGTCAACAGCCGCTGCCCAAGCAGGAGGCCAAGGTCCCGCGGCCCTCCAGCCCCCTGCTGCTGACCCCGGAGGAGCAGGGTGAGCTGGAAGCCCTCAAGGGCAACTTTGACTGGGAGGCCATCTTGGACGCTGGCACGCTGGACGGGGAGCTGGGCACGCTGGAGACCTCGGAGCTGATCCCGCCGCTGAGCCCTGCCTCCCACGGGGACGTGGACCTCACCATCCATGGCCACCACATCGACTGCCCTGTTACCTGGGGGCCTCCAGTGGAGCAGGCTACCGACAGCCTGGACTTCGATGAGACCTTCCTGGCCACATCCTTCCTGGAGCACCCCTGGGACGAGAGCACCCGTAGCTCCCTGCCCCCCGAGCCCCTCTTTGAGGCCGGGGATGCCACACTGGCCTCTGACCTGCATGACTGGGCCAGCCTGGGCGCCTTCTTGTAAGAAGCCAGGCCCTGCCCCACCTCCAGACAGCACCGAAGTCTGGGCCCAGACTGCCCCCCTCCCCGCCAGTGCAGGCCCATGGACACCCTACCGCCCAGGCAGGGGCTGGGCCAGGTCACCCCACCAGGCCACACGGCCCCCAGCCCAGGCCATCCTCAGATTCTAGTCCAGCAGGCTGAGAATTGGGGCCCAGGACCAAAATTGCTGCCTCCGCTCCCCAGCCCCCCATACACACAGTGTTTCATGGATCCACTTCTTCCCTGCCCCAGAGACACGCTAAGGGCCCTGCACTATGAGAGCTGCGGCTTGGAGGGGCCCTGGCCAAGCTGGAAACATCAGTACGGGGCCCGCCCCGAACACCTTAGCTTCTGAAGCTTCTCTCTCTCCTGCTCTCCTCCCCAGGTCTCTATCCAGAGCAAGTTCCCAGGTACAACACATGCTGATTAGGTGACTGCAAATTAACACCCAAGAGGCCTCTCCCGGCAGTCTGTGAGGAGGAGCTAGGCGGAGGGGGGAAGAGAGAGGAGACAGAAAGGAGGCCGGGGTGCCGGGTGGAACCAGGAGATTTTCTAAGACCTCTGGGATCTTCTGGCTTCATCCCTAGAGGTGGGGCAGAGGGTATGTGTCCCTAATCTTTGAGCCCAACTTGAGGCTGAGAGCAGCGGGGAGATGGGGATCTGGGGGTTAGGGGCTGGGGCAGCCAAGCTGCAGAGGGAAAGGGGACAGACAGACTAATGTAGTGAGTGTAGCTATAGCTGAGGCTTAACTGGGAGGGACGCAGTGCTTGCTAGAACCACTGGGACCAGGAATGGGGGGATGGCCCCGTGCCCTTGCTTGCACTCCTGCAGGGGAGTGTCTTGCTCCACCATAAATGCCCTGGCCTGCATCCCACATCCACTCTCCTAACCCGTCGGGCATTTTAACCTTTTTCATAGAAAGTTATTTACAATAAAAACATTTTTAAAAATAAAGTTTTAAAAAGTCTCAAAATGGACCTGCTTGCAACTTTCTCTGGGGAAAAGCATGGGCCAGTTTTGGGGAGGCCACGGCCCAAGGGGGAATGGCTGGGAGGAAGATGGGGGGCACCAAAGGCCTGCAGAGTGTCCCCTGATGCACTCCTCATGATCTCTGGGTGCCCAGAGAGAAAGGGGGTGAGAGGCGGCCCTCGGGGGTCCCCTGCAGCCAGGGCCTTGGCACCTCTATATGTGCAATGGGGAGACTGTACCCACAGCCCCGAGGAGCAGGCGGCAAAGGAGGCCCAGCCCCCTCCCTGGCCCTGGGGACTCACTCACAAAGGCCGTTCTTGCCCAGGGCTCGGCTCACGTTCCCCACCTCGCCCAAGTTGAGGGCCTGCCCAGACTCACCTGCGGTCCTCGCCTGGGCCTGTCTCCAGCTCCTCCCTCCCTTGGTCCCTTCCTGAAGGGACAGGGTGTGAGGTCAGAGGGCCCCAGCCCCTGGGGCCCCACTTGCCACCCTGGGGTTCATTCACCCCGCCCAGGGCCTTCCCTCCAATGCAGGTTGGGGGTGAGGGAGGCCATCAGGGCAGACGGAAGACAGGGTGCCTAGACCCTACAGCTCCAGCCTGTGCGGAATCAACGTACCAGAGTTCTGATGGGGAAACTGAGGCACAGCAAATATGTGACACTCAGCAGGCACCTTTCAACCCCCTCACCCCAGCTTTGCTGGGAACCCATCTCTCCCCCGAGCCCGCACCTGGCCCCGCCAGCACGTCCTTGTGGTGCACAGCCCCTTCCCCCAGCACTCACGTGCACGTGCGCACAGACACACACACACACACACACACACACACACACACAAACGGGCACTGTCCTACACAATCCTGCCCATCCTCCACGGGCCCCTTTCTCCTGAAGCCCCTTTCTTTCCTTGCACTGGAGGCTGGCTCCAGAGCACCCTGGCATTCCCCCGCCAACTTGCTGCTTTCCCTTGCTAATTATTCCAAATATTTCAGAAGGGTGCGCCCACTGCAGGGCCAGCCGGGTTGGGGCCTTACAGAGCTCAGGAGGCAGCCCATCCCCTTCCCACCGCTTGCTGAGGAGGCTGCCCCAACCTCCCTCTGAGACTCCCTTCACCCCCTAAGCAACGACTCCCTCCCTCTCCCCACCACCCTCCGGCCTTCCTCCCCACGCTCCCCAGCACTGGGGGAACATGGGGGCTCCAGCCTCTCCACTGGTCCCCAGGCTCAGCCTCCAGCCCCTGCCAAAAGGGGTACACCCTGGATTGACAGGTGGGGCCGGTCACTGTCCCCCCTCCTCACCCTCTGCCTGGGCCCATGCTGGGGGAAGAGGGGCAAGGTCAGGGGCTGGCAGAACTGCCTGCCAGGTAAGGAAAGGCTGAAGAAGCTTCTGGCTGCCAGGAAGAATCCCCAGGAGCTCCTGGAAATCCCTATGCTTGGCACTAGCGTCTCTGGGGCTGGGACCCAAACACTGGCACTTTTAAGGGTCCATGGATGCTGCCAACGAGCAGCCAAAGCTAAGAGGGGGCTCCGAAGCGGCCAGAACACAGGGCTTCACACACCCTTTCAGCAGGCAGCGTTTGGGGGTTGGCGGTGGAGGGGGCGGGAAGCGTGAGTGGATCCTGTCCCTCCTATTCATCCCTGCCCCGGCCCTTGGCTGGGTGGCTTTTTCAAAAAACGTTCAGTGACTCCGTATTTATTTAGAGATTCAATGTAATCCCAGTCAATATATATTTGGCGCCCTTAACAGTAAGTTGCAGACAGGCTGCCCCATTAGCACTAGATACTTTAGTGTGTGTTTCCTTAGAACAAGGACACGCCTCCATAATCCCAGTACCACCATCACAATCAGGAAATGAACACTGACCTGGTAATCCCATGTAACCGCAGACCCCCTTCACATCTTGCAGATCACCCCAGTAATGCTCCTCTCCATTCCAGCATCCCAATCCAGGACCCCATGTTGCACTGAGTTGTCCTTTCTCTTTTGCCCTGTGTGGCTTTGAGCCCATGACTCAAGCTCTCTGGGCAGGTTTCGCATTTCCTTTGATCTCCACTTTTGAGGTGAGAAGCCCTTCAGCCACTTCAGCCTCAGGTGTGGTACAGTCCCTTCCCAAAGCAAGAAGCCAGCTTTCTGTCTCCTCACTTTCCACCTCTTCCCTATCCTCCCTCCCCCATGTATTGCCAGCCAGGAAAGGGATGAGGGGCAATGTTCAGGAACTCAGTGTTTGGGGACCCTCGCCGTCTGCCCACGGGACAGGCCACCCCCAGCTCCAGTGACGGCAAGGCCCCCGGGATGGGATTCCATGCTGGCCTGAAGCAAATGCGCCAGGCCTCCTGAAGAGCTGAGCTGAGGGCAGGAAACACTCTTCTCCCCGCCTCTGCCCCCCTCAACATACTGGGGACCCAGACTTGAAGAAGGAAGGTCATGTCCATGGTGTCCTCCCAGATCAGCACCGACACCGTCTCCTCCATGTCCGGCTCCTACATCGCCCCTGGCATGGAAGAGGACGGGGAGGCTCTCCCCTGCCCCCGGGCCGCCAGCAGGACGCCCTCAGAAGAAGGAGACGTAAGAGAGGAGCATGGGATCGCCCTCGCCGCTCTGCTCTGCTCTGTACTCGAGTCCCAAGGAGCTCAGTCCAGGGCCTGCCAGGGAGATCGGCAAAGCCCCCCAGTGCTCGGGAGGGGAGCCCTGGAAAACACGGTACCGGGTTGTTGAATCAAAGACTCCCTCAGATGTGATCTTCCATGTGGCACCACTTCTGTCCTGAGGACTTGGTTTGGGTTTGCTGCCAGGCGAGCTGGGTAGGAGAGCCGGTGGCATCTGCACCTTGACTTTTGTTGCTCCTTTGCAGGTGACGCCAGCGGCGTCTCCAGACTGCAACTTTGCGGGCCTCGTCGCCACCGCCGAAGAGCAGGATGCAGAGGTAAGAGCAAGGTGGACGCTGGTGCCCCTCCCCGGTCAGAGGGACTGCCGGCGCTGGCACAGGATGCAAATAGGATGGGGGCTCTTCTGGAAGAAGCCTTCCAAGGTGGTGCACTTGGATCTGTTAGAGGCAGGGTGCAGAGCAGAGGGACTGTCCGGTTAGCAGAGGGCGCTGGTCTCAGCGTAATAGGCGTGGGGTGAGTTCCAGAGGGAAGTCTTCCAGGCCAGACCCTTGAGAGGGCGTTTGTCCTCCAATTCACTTAGTATTTACCTGGCACAGGCATCTCACATCTTCCTGGCACTGGGGGACACAAAGACCGAGTGACATGGCTTTTGCCTGCCCACACCCCCAATCCACCCATCCCATCCATTCCGGAGCTCCATCTGATGGAGGAATCAGAGTTATAACTCAGCGTGAGAAGTGCTCTGACGGAGGTGTGCCTGAGGTATATGGAATGCCCAGCTCCCAGTGGGGACTCTACAACTTTCTCTTGAGCCAGATGTTCTCAAAGGAGTATCTGGATGGGATTGGGGATCCTAAAGGGTTTCTGAAAGTTTTATGATCTCACGGTTTGCTTTTTCATTTGGCAACTTTGATTTCCACCTGAGAGAAACAGTGTGAGCTAAACTATTACCAAGGCTATTCCTGACAGTCCCAGGGTCCCTCTGTAAGGTGCCTCAGACCTGGTCCCCCTGTAATGTGTCTCAGACCTGGTCCCTACGGGCCGATCCTGCCTCGCCAAGCAAAATCTGCCTCTGCTGGGCCTCCCAGCCATCTCACACGGACAGGAAATGTATGGATACCATGAGGGTGATTAGTTCTGTCTTCTGACAATCAGTAGACTCATTTCACTGCTTTATGGACTCACAGTGCCTTCCTTCTGTCCTAGGGGAATGATGTTCTAGAAGAAGAGGACGGATCACCCACACAAGAAGATGGTAAAAGACCTGGTCTTTTGCTCCCTTTTATTATATTTCTTTCCCGGGTATTCTCTGAAGGGTACAGAAAGGGGCACTGGTGTGACTTGGTGGCACTGCTCAAGGGTGTGGCTTTGGGGAAAGGTCGTCTTCTTGATGGAATATCAAAGCAAGCAGGGTATCTGAGGACCTCAGCAGCCTTCCTGGCTCTTTCTGGGCCTCTGAGCCAAGGCTGCAGAAGATACATGGAGTTCTCCACCTACGTTGAGTAGATCCTGAAGCTTCTTGGGCAACTGCCATCACCTTCCTTCCTGCTTCAGCTTCTCAGCTGAGTCTCACAGAACTGCTCTAGCAGCCCCAAAGTTCATCTGCAGCAGGAGAACAGCTTCCTCCCCTTGGGGGAACCGACTGTTAGGCAGTAGGTTTTCCTGCTTTAGTGAAGAAAACGGCTGATGTTACAGTAGCAGAAGGATCACAGCCCTGGCGGCACAGCAAAGGTGAGGTGAAGAGACGTTAGCAGCTCAGCGTACACTAGTGTTTGTAGGCTATTGGCACGAGTCTCTTTACCATCGTTCAGGCCTCAAGTAGATATTTTTTTTTAATTGGAAGAGTTGGTTTACAATGTTGTGTTAGTTTCTGCTGTACAGCAACGTGAATCAATTATACATATACATATATCCACTCTTTTTTTAGATTCTTTGCCCATATAGGCCATTACAGGGTACTGAGTAGAGTCCCCTGTGCTCTACAGCAGGTCCTTATTAGTTATCTATTTTATATATAGTAGTGTGTATATGTCAATCCCAATCTCCCAATTTATCCCTCCCCTCCCTTGCCCCCCGCCATAATCATAAGTTTGTTTTCTACACCTGTGACTCTATTTCTGTTTTGTAAATAAGGTCAACCATATCTTCAGTCGGAAGAATTTGGTTTCTAGTAAGCCAAGAAGCGAAGGAACGACCTACATATAGAGCAAGGAAGTGGCGGGGGGGGGAGGGTAGGCGAGCTGGGAATCCCACCTGGGAGTGTAGGACCAGGCGTCCCAGGAACCGGTGTCTCTTCCCTCTGCTCCTCTGAGGTGCCTCCACAGAAGGGCAACCTCCAGAGCAAACCTGGATCCCAGCCTGGATGCAGATGTCACACTAGTCACCTCTGCTTTGGCCATGGCAGTTGCTTGGGGGGCGGTGTGGTGTGCAGGGGTGCGCATGCGCACATGACCACTCTCTCCTGGCCAAGTAGTGCCGGAGGAGGGGTGGTCGCCCAGGCTGTGCCTCTGCCACACGCACACGCCAACCAAGCCGGGGTTGGGCGCTACCTCCCCTCGGTTGATGTCTTCAGGGCACAAGGCTCCGAGATCTCCATTGTGATTGCCGTCCCCAGTAGAATATTTGCTTCTAAAAGGCACAGGGCAGTACGTGGTTTCCGCCTGACATTCCATATGTGGTTTCCACCTGACATGCCGTACGCAGTAGATGTATGTTTCTTCCTCTCCCTTTCACCAAGGAAAAAAAAACGAGTGGGGTGCTTGAAAAAATAACATCTAAAACTGTCCCCTTCCCATCTTACACGACTGTAGGTTTCTGGTCAGCCCCTTAAAACATCCTCAGAATAGCAAATTAAGTCTCAAAGAAAATAAATCGTAATTTTGTGAACAATGCGATTCTTTGATTTGAGGTGCAAAATTACGGGACCAAAGAGCTTTAATTGCCATTTTATGTATTAGTCATTTCGCAGAGCCTTGTGGTCATAAACACACCCCACGTGCACCGACAGACACAGGCCGGAGTCCGGGGTCACTTCCCCCGTGGCTCTCCTAGCTCTTCCAGCCTGGCTTAGCTCTACTGTGGGCCCGGGTCTGCGTGTCCGAATCCCACAGACCTCCCCAGGGTCTGATTTCCCAGGAACGAAGGCTGGAAAGGGGCCAGTTAAGGAAACAGAGCAGAACAGAGCGAGAACACAAACGTACCCACACAGTTTCCTTTATTGTCCACTCTACCCACTTAATTCTTGTTTTTAATTTTAATTATTTATTTTTTTTAACATATGATTTGATGTTTTTTGTCTCCATCCTTAAGATTTTTATTTTAAGGACAGCAAAGCAGAGAAAAACACAGCCAGGTCCTCTCTAACTGCCTTAACTCCGTTACAGGCCAGAGGACATTCGCATTTCTAGGTATGGAGTGTGACAATAACAATGACTTTGACATCGCCAGCATGAAAGCACTGGACAATAAGCTGTGCTCTGCGGTCTGCTTACCCGGTGAGTGGCAGTCTGCTGAACATGAACTTGGTGGGAGACGCTCCCCTGCTCGCACCCCTGCTCTCACCCTGGGACACCCATCTCCTGCCCTGCAGTTCCTGCAAGAAGGCATGGGCTTTGCTAAGGTGCTGGGAGCCAGTTGCTGAAAGGAAGTGAGGCGGCCTCGGGAGAGTCCTTGGGCAAAGAGCGACTCTGCTCTAAGCGAAACTATTTGGGCATGGAGAAAGGCACAAAAATACCTCCAAAGCCTTCCAATTTGACCTGGCCGTGTCCTCTCCATCATGATCTTGCAGATCTCATGGCAGGGGGCCTGGTCTTGTTTCCATCAACAGGCAGTTTAAGGCAGACACGGCGTCTGTGATAAGGTCTTGGAAAGAGAGCCTGAGCCCTTGAAAAGGGAACCTGTAGCCCCTCAGAGGAGAGTGGTTAGTTAGGATCAGAGAGGAATTTCAAAGGCTGCATTTTATAGACTAGCTCTGTGACCCAGTGAGCACTGGGCCACCACCAGTTGCCTTGTGCTCCCTAGATTTGGATCCCAAAGGAACGATCAGGGGTCGAGGGTGACTCTTCTCCCTGGAGCCCTAACTCTGTAAATTCAATCAGGGCCATCAACGTGCCCCTTATTCCTTCTCATGACACTAAACTGAATCCGGGATGAGTTCTCAGGAGGAGCCCACCTGTCAGTCACACTCTGGGCACTGATGTCCCCCTGCTCCATGCTCACCAAGGGCTTCACCAACCATGGCTCTAAAGCCACGTCTTGCCCGGTGGACTAGGTCGAAATTGCCCCTTCTGGGTTCACGGCAGAGACTGCCTTCATGTTGCATGGTTTGTAATCTCTTAAACATGCCCTGGACATGTTTAAGCTTCAGGACAGCCACGTCCCATCGTGGGTCCAGTGCTTTACTCCCTTGGCAACGTGGCTACAGGTGCTGGAGGGACACAAACTCCTGTGGTTGCCACTCTCCATCAGCTTGCAAAAGACCCAGGTCCTCACCCCTCTGGCCCCATGCAGGCTTGTGGGGGAGGAAGCCGTAATCCCCAGAGACACCTCCCACGGCCTTCCCAGGGGCTCGCCAGCCTTTCCACTTAGCGTTGACCCAGCCAGGCCTGGGCCAGAGCGGCTGAGGTCCAGGGTACACTTCACTTCCTGCCTTCCCACTCTTTACCTGGCTTCTGTCTGTCCATTGGTTTCTCATGTCTTTTTGCCAAATGTACGTCTGTCTGTCCAGTTTGTTTATTTTGAAACTCATTTAGGTTATCCAGACTTCGTGTGAAAGTTCATGTTCACCCACACCCAACCCCAAGCTTGCTGGGCACGCGCACATCCGAGGGGCCCTCGCTGAGGCTTCCATTCCTAACTGGCAAGAGCCTGTATTTAATATGCTGAAATTTTCCAGGAAAAAAAATATTTGTGAGACTAGATTAATCCCTGTTCCACAAAAGCAGGGATGCTTCTGTGGCAAAGGTTACAGGCAGGATTTGTTTTGGTCACTAGTTGGGGAAGACGCCATCTCTGCCCTCACTCCGCCCTGAGTCTGGGGCAGCGGTGCCGGCCAGCCGCTCACTGGGCTTCAAGAGAGGAATCTAGGCTCCTGCCTCCCCGCAGTGGCCGCCCACCAACCCCCGAGTTTGGCAGAGAGAGCTCCTGGGAATTGTTTCAGCCACCCATGCTGTTGGAAACTGACCCCAGGCCTTGTGCTTCCTCCTCTCCCTAACTCCTTCGGGCCAACCTGCTGGTGGATGTTTATTCCACTCTGGGATGGCGGCAGGGGAGCGACACCTGGAAGGAAAACAATGCCTGGGCTTCTTTACAGTGATCTCGGGAGCCAGCCATTCTCAGATTAAACTGGCTTCACCGTTCAGGCCAGACATGAAACCGAATGACAGTGGCGGCTGCCGGGAGAGGGAGTTGAGGGTCGCATCGTAGCCTCACCCCGAGGTCTCAAGGGCTCTTACGGGAGAAGGAAAGTGCATCTGCTCTCTTGGTAAAAGGTTTCTCGGGTTCTGCTGTTAGCGTCACACTGGTAATAAAGAGCTGGGGAACTCTCTGGAAGCATCTGTCGGGTTAATGTCAGGTTAATGACAGGATCATCCACTGTGGTAGTTCCCGTGGAATCAACAGACCTCACCACGCTCAGCTGTAAGTTCAAAGTTCCATCCTATGACTGAGGTGCCTCAGGCTGGCTTGGCCGTCAGGACAGCTTCTCAGGCACTCGGTCTCCCTCTCCACGCTGTTTCCCTCCCCACACGGATGCCACTCCCCTCACGGAGCGCCCACAAGGAGGGAGCCCGGGGAGCATCCCATGGTCCACCCTCCCCAGGCCCAAAGGTGCTCTGCCAGGAGCCCCAGCTGGTGGCAAGTATGGCTCAGGTCCCCATCCTCGCTGCTCTCATCACCCTTGTGGGAGTGATGCTGAGAAAGGACCCGTGTCATTCCAGCACCTCTTCCCCTAAGAAGCCTCTGGGTCTTCTTTGGCCCCAAGACCAATGCGGTGCGGCGGGGGGGGGGGGGGGAGGCGATGGTATGTTCTGAGATTGTTCTGCAAGGTTCACAAAGGGAGGAAATCTGAGTTGACCATTGTAGGTGGTGAGCCGATTAGAATCACGAGGCCGTGCTAGGTAGACGGGCCTCCAAGGAATCTGATGGAGTATCACACAGGCGGCAGGATAGTGGCCAGGGGACCAGTGACAATTCTGTGAAAAGGCTCTGGGGCGTGTGATGGGAAAAAGCAAAGATAATTTGAGTTTATTAGTGGAAATACAAATGTTTTTGTTTTGTTTGGTTTTGTTTTTTGTGGTACGTGGGCCTCTCACTGTTGTGGACTCTCCCGTTGCAGAGCACAGGCTCCGGACGCACCGGCTCAACGGCCATGGCTCATGGGCCAAGCCGCTCCGTGGCATGCGGGATCTTCCCGGACCGGGGCACGAACCCATGTCCCCTGCATCGGCAGGCGGACTCTCAACCAAGGGTAAGCTGTGAAAAGGCGAAAGAGAGGCATGGACATATATACACTACCAAACGTAAGGTAGATAGATAGTGGGAAGCAGCCGCAGAGCACAGGGAGATCAGCTCGGTGCTTTGTGACCGCCTGGAGGGGTGGGATGGGGAGGGTGGGAGGGAGGGAGGTGCATGAGGGAAGGGATGTGGGAACAGATGTATATGTATGACTGATTCACTTTGTTATAAAGCAGAAACTAATAAAAAAATAAAAATAAAATAAAAATTAAAATAAAAGCAAAAAATACTTGGGAAGAAAAAAAAAACTTTGACTCAAGACAAGCTGGACATGGAGGAGTGAGAGAGGGCAAGGGGTAGAGGGAAAGACATGTTTCTGCGTGGGGGCTGGTGTACCATCCCCCGGGCACAGCTCCTGCGCAGAGGCTTGATATGGAGCCCTCACCTCCACCCACCCACAGCAATCAGAGAAGAAAAGGAAATAAAAGGAATCCAAATTGGAAAAGAAGATGTAAAGCTGTCACTGTTTGCAGATGACATGATACTAGACATAGAGAATCCTAAAGATGCTACCAGGAAAACTACTAGAGCTAATCAATGTATTTGGTAAAGTAGGATACAAAATTAATGCACAGAAATCTCTGGCATTCCCGTCCACTAATGATGAAGAATCTGAAAGTGAAATCAAGAAAACACTCCCGTTTACCATTGCAACAAAAAGAATAAAATACCTAAGAATAAACCTACCTAAGGAGACAAAAGACCTGTATGCAGAAAATTATAAGACACTGATGAAAGAAATTAAAGATGATACAAATAGATGGAGAGATATACCATGCTCCTGGATTGGAAGAATCGATATCGTGAAAATGACTCTACTACCCAAAGCAATCTACAGGTTCAATGCAATCCCTATCAAACTTCCACTGGCATTTTTCACAGAACTGGAACAAAACATTTCAAACTTTGTTTGGAAAAACAAAAGACTCCGAATAGCCAAAGCAATCTTGAGAACGAAAAACGGAGCTGGAGGAATCAGGCTCCCTGACTTCAGACTACACTACAAAGCTACAGTAATCAAGACAGTGTTTTACTGGCACAAAACCAGAAAGATAGATCAATGGAACAGGATAGAAAGCCCGGAGATAAACCCACGCACATATGGTCAACTGATCTTTGATCAAGGAGGCAGGAATGTACAGTGGAGAAAGGACAGCCTCTTCAATAAGTGGTGCTGGGAAAACTGGACAGGGACATGTAAAAGTATGAGATTAGATCATTCCCTAACACCATACACAAAAATAAGCTCAAAATGGATTAAAGACCTCAATGTAAGGCCAGAAACTATCAAAGTCTTAGAGGAAAACAGAGGCAGAACACTCTATGACATAAATCACAGCAAGATCCTTTTGGACCCACCTCCTAGAGAAATGGAAATAAAAACAAAGATAAACAAATGGGACCTAATGAAACTTCAAAGCTTTTGCACAGCAAAGGAAACCATAAACAAGACCAAAAGACAACCCTCAGAATGGGAGAAAATATTTGCAAATGAAGCAACTGACAAAGGATTAATCTCCAAAATTTAAAAACAGCTCATGCAGCTCAATAGCAAAAAAACAAACAACCCAATCCAAAATTGGGCAGAAGACTTAAATAGGCATTTCTCCAAAGAAGATATACAGACTGCCAACAAACACATGAAAGAATGCTCAACATCATTAATCATTAGAGAAATGCAAATCAAAACTACAATGAGATATCATCTCACACCAGTCAGAATGGCCATCATCAAGAAATCTAGAAACAATAAATGCTGGAGAGGGTGTGGAGAAAAGGGAACACTCTTGCACTGCTGGTGGGAATGTGAATTGGTACAGCCACTACGGAGAACAGTATGGAGGTTCCCTAAAAGACTAAAAATCGAACCACCATATGACCCAGCAATCCCACCACTAGGCATATACCCTGAGAAAACCATAATTCAAAAAGAGGCATGTACCAGAATGTTCATTGCAGCTCTATTCACAATAGCCCGGAGATGGAAACAACCTAAGTGTCCATCATCGGATGAATGGATAAAGAAGATGTGGCACATATATACAATGGAATATTACTCAGCCATAAAAAGAAACGAAACTGAGCTCTTTGTAATGAGGTGGATAGACCTAGAGTCTGTCATACGGAGTGAAGTAAGTCAGAAGGAGAAAGACAAATACCGTATGCTAACACATATATATGGAATTTTAAAAAAATGTCATGAAGAACCTAGGGTTAAAACAGGAATAAAGTCACAGACCTACTTGAGAATGGACTTGAGGATATGGGGAGGGGGAAGGGTAAGCTGTGACAAAGCGAAAGAGAGGCATGGACATATATACACTACCAAACGTAAGGTAGATAGATAGTGGGAAGCAGCCGCAGAGCACAGGGAGATCAGCTCGGTGCTTTGTGACCGCCTGGAGGGGTGGGATGGGGAGGGTGGGAGGGAGGGAGATGCATGAGGGAAGGGATGTGGGAACAGATGTATATGTATGACTGATTCACTTTGTTATAAAGCAGAAACTAATAAAAAAATAAAAATAAAATAAAAATAAAAACAATAAATACTTGGGAAGAAAAAAAAAACTTTGACTCAAGACAAGCTGGACATGGAGGAGTGAGAGAGGGCAAGGGGTAGAGGGAAAGACATGTTTCTGGGTGGGAGCTGGTGTACCATCCCCCGGGCACAGCTCCTGCGCAGAGGCCTGATAAGGAGCCCTCACCTCCACCCACCCCCTTCAACCAGAGAACTTCCAACTGCAGCTCCTCAGTAATTGAAGAGCAGGAAAGCTGGTGACTGGAGAGAGGCTGGGGGAGGGGAGGAGGAAGGACCACAGTCCACCGTTAGTCCGTCACTTAAAGGCTGGTGAAATTAATGGGGCAAATGACCCCAGTCAAAGAATTTGGCAAGTCCACGGCTTTCCTGGGTTTCACCCAGCGGCTCTGTTTCCTCGGCTATCTGGAAAGGAGGGAGAGCACTTGCGAAGAAGCCTCTGGAATGTCAGCTTCTGGGAATCTTGCTGAGGACGGGGCGGGGAGGGAGCGCTTACCGGGAAACACTGGAATACCCTAGCCGCCTTGGGGTGCCTGCGACCGGGGCTGCGGTTTCTGCGGACCTGAGCGGCAGGTGGCATCAGAGAGTCAGACCTGCTTGCGGGCACCAAGACGACACTCGGTCGGGAGACCGGGACAGGCCGCAGAAACGTGAGCAAGTGCCACTCGCAGCCCAGAGGAGAGGAAAGGAAAGCCCCAAGCATGCACCCAGCCCTGGCCCCCACGCCACGGGCTGCGTCCCAGGAGCCGTCGCCACCTCTGAGCAGCCCAGATGGGAAGGGGGTGGGGCGGAGGACGGTTCCCGCGGCGAACTGCTCGCCGAGGGCCCCGGGGCCTCTGCGGGAGCGCCAAGCCGCGCGCCTCTCCGAGCCCTGCGCGGGGCCCTCGGGCGGGAATGCGCGGAGCCGGGACGCGGTGGCGGGTAGGGGGCTGGGTCGCGCGCGGGAGAGGGCAGCAGGAGGGAGCTGGAAGAGAGTTACCGCGTGAGAGAGCGGTTAAGAGCGCGCGGTCTCTTTGGAGATGCCCTGGCCAATGGCAGAAGCGGAAGCTGTTTATATGGGCGGGGCGTCGCCACGGCAGCAGGAGACGCCTTGCGAGCGGCTACTGAGTGCCGGTCCCCGGCCGCTGGCTTTCAGAGAGGCGCCGTTGGGCGTGAGTGGCGACGAGGATTGCTGGCTGGGCCCTCGAGCTGGGAGCAGAGAGCCGCGGTGAGGGTGGGCGGTGGGAGGAATTTCTTTGAGAACCTTCCTTTGGCCCGGGCTGCGCTCTGAGCCAGGTAAGGGACGGGGAGGGCTGCAGGCCGTGGGAAGGGAGGGCGTCAGTACCAGCCCGCTCTCCCATCCGTCCCCGACGGAAGTGGTGGGCCCGGGGACTGACATCAGAGGCGTTTGGGGGACACTCACTTCCCACCCCCTTATAACTCTCTGTATTGTTTCCTTCCTTCCCCTTGATCCCCATCCTAATATCCCTTTTCAAAGATCAGACGACCTCCCCCGCCCCCCGACCCGTCGTACTGCCCTCCTGGACTCTCTCGCCCCATTTCCATTGGTTGTGGACGGAGAGAGGGGGGTTAATTCCCCGCTTTGAGGGAGAAAGGGGTGGCCTCGCATGCCCCTACACTCTTCCCTCGTTTGGCTAATTAAGTCTCCTCTAAAAGATCCAAGAGGAAAAGAGCGAGGCGAACCCCCTGTGGGTCGGACCCCCGGGCACACCTTCTGTTTCCCAGACCTCGGCAGTAAAAGATCCTCCCCAGCTGCAGGAAGGATTTTAGTAAGAGCCTCCCCCCTCGCCCACACTCTCCCCTCGGGGGTGGGGAAAGAGGGCTCAGTTCCCGCTCTGGTCCCCGCAGGCACCACACTCCGTTTGGAGGAGGCTACCCCCGGATCGCGGGATGGAAGCCCGCTTCCGGGAGGCTGCGTAACTGAAGCGGCGGGAGTCAGCGGGCCGGAGAGCTCGGCGGCCACCCTCGGCTCGGCTCGTGGATGTTGACAGCCCCCTCGGAGAGTCCCCGCAGATATGGCGGAGAGCTGGCTACGCGTCTCGGGAGCAGGGGCAGCGGAGGAGGCCGGACCGGAAGGCGGCCTGGAGGAGTCCAACGCCCTGAATGACAGCCTGACCAGCCTGCAGTGGCTGCAGGACTTCTCCTTTCTCAACGCCGAGGTCCCCGCCCTGCCTTCGGCGGACACCGACCCCCACGGCTACCACGAGCTGTCAGGCTCGGCCGAGCCGGGGTCTCCCCTGGCGGCGGACCCCGCCTGCCTGGGGCAGCCGCACACACCCGGCAAGCCCACGTCCTTGTGCACGCCGCGGAGCGCCCCCTCGGGGCTGCAGGCCTCGCCTCCCAACGACGTGGACTACGCCACCAACCCGCACGTGAAGCCGCCCTACTCGTATGCCACGCTCATCTGCATGGCCATGCAGGCCAGCAAGGCCACCAAGATCACCCTGTCGGCCATCTACAAGTGGATCACGGACAGTTTCTGTTACTTCCGCCACGCTGATCCCACCTGGCAGGTAGGGAGGCACTCCCTCCCTCCCTCCCCATGCCCGCGCGGACTGGACTCACATCCCAGATCCGCAGGCCAAGTAGGCGCGGTACGGCCAGGGCCCCGAGAGAGGAAGGCCGTCCAGGAAGGACCTCAAGGGAGCCCAGTGCTTGGACTGCTGCCCCTTTGACTTCAGAGACAGAGGAGGGAGGATGTTCAGAGGGCTGTAGGGGTGCCGACCTAGAGGTTCAAGTGGAAAGAACTTGTCACTCATCCGGCAGGCTCAGCCCAAAGACCAGGGCTGAACTATGCGTGGACACAGCCCCCCAGGGTAGGTTGATGGACTGAGGGACACATTTTTGTCCCAAGTCCTGGAATTCCTCGACACTACCCTCCTCAAGGTCAGTTTGTCAGGGCCTGACTGGAGGCAGAGCATCGTTCCTGCCAGGCTCTGCATCCCGCCTGCTTTCAGTTGGCTGGAGGGGCTCTGGGAGGGGAGAGGGGCGTGCTGCAGGGTGTGAAGGCCATCTGTGTCCCAGTGGAAGGGCTCCGGGGCCTTCCGAAAGCTGCCGTGCCAGCCCCCACCCCAAGCCCTCCCTAGTTTCCTGCCTACACTCCTCCCCCTCTTCTCATCAACCTCCCTGGGGGGACAATTACCTCAGCCACGTGCTTTCCACAGGGGCTCTTTCCTCCCACACTGGCTTCATGTTCCAAGTCTCCGGAACCTGGCACAGAGCAGCCAAGGGGCCCAGACCACCATGTAAATCTCCCAGTCTTGCCAGGGGGCACTACTCACCTGCCGGCCCCACCCACCAGGCCCCAGACCCCTGTGCCCCAGCGTGGTTTGGACTGTGCACCCAGGCGTGAACAAGGCAGGATGGTGATTCAGGCTGGGCACACACTGCCCTGAGCCTCTTCGACCATCAGGATGAGGGGCTACTTGGGGACAGAGACCCTGAGGATGCACAGATCCTTCCCTGTGGCACAGGTCACAGGATCAGAGTTCCTGTGATCACACCTATTCCACGTTTGCTTGGGCCCTGACCCTGGGGCAGGTACCATTTGTAACCTTGGTGAGAAAGCAGAGACCCTCCACCCCCCCCCACCCCACCCCAAGCCTGAGAGGCCCCAGGAATGAGCGCTATGCTCTTGGCTGGGTAATAATCAACTGAGGCCTCAGAGCCTGGGGTGGGAGGAGGGGGACATGGTGGGTGAGGGCCCAGGCCAGCAGCCGGCTCTAGAAACAAGGAAAGTCATCAGATCCTCCCACACTTCATCCCCCCCGCCACACACACCCCCTCACACCCACTCACTCATTTCACAAACAGAGAAGGCCAGCCAGGCCCAGGCAGAGGGAGATGGCCGTCCAGGACCTGGGGGAGCCAAGGCCTTTGAGCAGAGGCCGCAAGCAGCGGGGTAAGGGAGGGAGGGCAGGACAGGCTGGCACTGAGAGCCACCCTGCGGCTCAGGGCTCGGATGACTGAGCAGGCAGATATCCTGGCAAAAGGGAACAAAAGCCCCCGACAGCACTCCCAGCTCCTGGTGCCCCGTGGCTGGTGTCCCAGAGCCTCCCGCTCGGAGCAGCGCCTCTGTCTCCCCTGCCCGCATCGGAGAGAAGGTGGCGGTGGGACTGGCAGTGGCGCTAGGAGCCCCCCATCACTGACCCCACCCACTCTCCCAGCTGTCTTCCTTCTCTCCTATCTCCCTGTGTCCAGAACTCCATCCGCCACAACCTGTCCCTGAAGAAGGGCTTCATCAAGATGCCCCGGGAGAAAGACGAGCCAGGCAAGGGGGGCTTCTGGCGCATCGACCCCCAGTACGCCGAGCGGCTGCTGAGTGGGGCCTTGAAGAAGCGGCGGCTGCCCCCAGTCCACATCCACCCGGCCTTTGCCCGCCAGGCCGCGCCAGAGCCCAGCGCCGCCCCATGGGCCGGGTCACTGACCGTGAGCACCGAGGCCCAGCAGCTGCTGCGGGAGTTCGAGGAGGCCACTGGGGAGGCGGGCTGGGGTGCAGGCGAGGGCAGGCTGGGGCGTAAGCGTCAACAGCCGCTGCCCAAGCAGGAGGCCCAGGTCCCGCGGCCCTCCAGCCCCCTGCTGCTGACCCCGGAGGAGCAGGGTGAGCTGGAACCCCTCAAGGGCAACTTTGACTGGGAGGCCATCTTGGACGCTGGCACGCTGGACGGGGAGCTGGGCACGCTGGAGACCTCGGAGCTGATCCCGCCGCTGAGCCCTGCCTCCCACGGGGACGTGGACCTCACCATCCATGGCCACCACATCGACTGCCCTGTTACCTGGGGGCCTCCAGTGGAGCAGGCTACCGACAGCCTGGACTTCGATGAGACCTTCCTGGCCACATCCTTCCTGGAGCACCCCTGGGACGAGAGCACCCGTAGCTCCCTGCCCCCCGAGCCCCTCTTTGAGGCCGGGGATGCCACACTGGCCTCTGACCTGCATGACTGGGCCAGCCTGGGCGCCTTCTTGTAAGAAGCCAGGCCCTGCCCCACCTCCAGACAGCACCGAAGTCTGGGCCCAGACTGCCCCCCTCCCCGCCAGTGCAGGCCCATGGACACCCTACCGCCCAGGCAGGGGCTGGGCCAGGTCACCCCACCAGGCCACACGGCCCCCAGCCCAGGCCATCCTCAGATTCTAGTCCAGCAGGCTGAGAATTGGGGCCCAGGACCAAAATTGCTGCCTCCGCTCCCCAGCCCCCCATACACACAGTGTTTCATGGATCCACTTCTTCCCTGCCCCAGAGACACGCTAAGGGCCCTGCACTATGAGAGCTGCGGCTTGGAGGGGCCCTGGCCAAGCTGGAAACATCAGTACGGGGCCCGCCCCAAACACCTTAGCTTCTGAAGCTTCTCTCTCTCCTGCTCTCCTCCCCAGGTCTCTATCCAGAGCAAGTTCCCAGGTACAACACATGCTGATTAGGTGACTGCAAATTAACACCCAAGAGGCCTCTCCCGGCAGTCTGTGAGGAGGAGCTAGGCGGAGGGGGGAAGAGAGAGGAGACAGAAAGGAGGCCGGGGTGCCGGGTGGAACCAGGAGATTTTCTAAGACCTCTGGGATCTTCTGGCTTCATCCCTAGAGGTGGGGCAGAGGGTATGTGTCCCTAATCTTTGAGCCCAACTTGAGGCTGAGAGCAGCGGGGAGATGGGGATCTGGGGGTTAGGGGCTGGGGCAGCCAAGCTGCAGAGGGAAAGGGCACAGACAGACTAATGTAGTGAGTGTAGCTATAGCTGAGGCTTAACTGGGAGGGACGCAGTGCTTGCTAGAACCACTGGGACCAGGAATGGGGGGATGGCCCCGTGCCCTTGCTTGCACTCCTGCAGGGGAGTGTCTTGCTCCACCATAAACGCCCTGGCCTGCATCCCACATCCACTCTCCTAACCCGTCGGGCATTTTAACCTTTTTCATAGAAAGTTATTTACAATAAAAACAGTTTTAAAAATAAAGTTTTAAAAAGTCTCAAAATGGACCTGCTTGCAACTTTCTCTGGGGAAAAGCATGGGCCAGTTTTGGGGAGGCCACGGCCCAAGGGGGAATGGCTGGGAGGAAGATGGGGGGCACCAAAGGCCTGCAGAGTGTCCCCTGATGCACTCCTCATGATCTCTGGGTGCCCAGAGAGAAAGGGGGTGAGAGGCGGCCCTCGGGGGTCCCCTGCAGCCAGGGCCTCGGCACCTCTATATGTGCAATGGGGAGACTGTACCCACAGCCCCGAGGAGCAGGCGGCAAAGGAGGCCCAGCCCCCTCCCTGGCCCTGGGGACTCACTCACAAAGGCCGTTCTTGCCCAGGGCTCGGCTCACGTTCCCCACCTCGCCCAAGTTGAGGGCCTGCCCAGACTCACCTGCGGTCCTCGCCTGGGCCTGTCTCCAGCTCCTCCCTCCCTTGGTCCCTTCCTGAAGGGACAGGGTGTGAGGTCAGAGGGCCCCAGCCCCTGGGGCCCCACTTGCCACCCTGGGGTTCATTCACCCCGCCCAGGGCCTTCCCTCCAATGCAGGTTGGGGCTGAGGGAGGCCATCAGGGCAGACGGAAGACAGGGTGCCTAGACCCTACAGCTCCAGCCTGTGCGGAATCAACGTACCAGAGTTCTGATGGGGAAACTGAGGCACAGCAAATATGTGACACTCAGCAGGCACCTTTCAACCCCCTCACCCCAGCTTTGCCGGGAACCCATCTCTCCCCCGAGCCCGCACCTGGCCCCGCCAGCACGTCCTTGTGGTGCACAGCCCCTTCCCCCAGCACTCACGTGCACGTGCGCACAGACACACACACACACACACACACACACACACAAACGGGCACTGTCCTACACAATCCTGCCCATCCTCCACGGGCCCCTTTCTCCTGAAGCCCCTTTCTTTCCTTGCACTGGAGGCTGGCTCCAGAGCACCCTGGCATTCCCCCGCCAACTTGCTGCTTTCCCTTGCTAATTATTCCAAATATTTCAGAAGGGTGCGCCCACTGCAGGGCCAGCCGGGTTGGGGCCTTACAGAGCTCAGGAGGCAGCCCATCCCCTTCCCACCGCTTGCTGAAGAGGCTGCCCCAACCTCCCTCTGAGACTCCCTTCACCCCCTAAGCAACGACTCCCTCCCTCTCCCCACCACCCTCCGGCCTTCCTCCCCACGCTCCCCAGCACTGGGGGAACATGGGGGCTCCAGCCTCTCCACTGGTCCCCAGGCTCAGCCTCCAGCCCCCGCCAAAAGGGGTACACCCTGGATTGACAGGTGGGGCCGGTCACTGTCCCCCCTCCTCACCCTCTGCCTGGGCCCATGCTGGGGGAAGAGGGGCAAGGTCAGGGGCTGGCAGAACTGCCTGCCAGGTAAGGAAAGGCTGAAGAAGCTTCTGGCTGCCAGGAAGAATCCCCAGGAGCTCCTGGAAATCCCTATGCTTGGCACTAGCGTCTCTGGGGCTGGGACCCAAACACTGGCACTTTTAAGGGTCCATGGATGCTGCCAACGAGCAGCCAAAGCTAAGAGGGGGCTCCGAAGCGGCCAGAACACAGGGCTTCACACACCCTTTCAGCAGGCAGCGTTTGGGGGTTGGCGGTGGAGGGGGCGGGAAGCGTGAGTGGATCCTGTCCCTCCTATTCATCCCTGCCCCGGCCCTTGGCTGGGTGGCTTTTTCAAAAAACGTTCAGTGACTCCGTATTTATTTAGAGATTCAATGTAATCCCAGTCAATATATATTTGGCGCCCTTAACAGTAAGTTGCAGACAGGCTGCCCCATTAGCACTAGATACTTTAGTGTGTGTTTCCTTAGAACAAGGACATGCCTCCATAATCCCAGTACCACCATCACAATCAGGAAATGAACACTGACCTGGTAATCCCATGTAACCGCAGACCCCCTTCACATCTTGCAGATCACCCCAGTAATGCTCCTCTCCATTCCAGCATCCCAATCCAGGACCCCATGTTGCACTGAGTTGTCCTTTCTCTTTTGCCCTGTGTGGCTTTGAGCCCATGACTCAAGCTCTCTGGGCAGGTTTCGCATTTCCTTTGATCTCCACTTTTGAGGTGAGAAGCCCTTCAGCCACTTCAGCCTCAGGTGTGGTACAGTCCCTTCCCGAAGCAAGAAGCCAGCTTTCTGTCTCCTCACTTTCCACCTCTTCCCTATCCTCCCTCCCCCATGTATCGCCAGCCAGGAAAGGGATGAGGGGCAATGTTCAGGAACTCAGTGTTTGGGGACCCTCGCCGTCTGCCCACGGGACAGGCCACCCCCAGCTCCAGTGACGGCAAGGCCCCCGGGATGGGATTCCATGCTGGCCTGAAGCAAATGCGCCAGGCCTCCTGAAGAGCTGAGCTGAGGGCAGGAAACACTCTTCTCCCCGCCTCTGCCCCCCTCAACATACTGGGGACCCAGACTTGAAGAAGGAAGGTCATGTCCATGGTGTCCTCCCAGATCAGCACCGACACCGTCTCCTCCATGTCCGGCTCCTACATCGCCCCTGGCATGGAAGAGGACGGGGAGGCTCTCCCCTGCCCCCGGGCCGCCAGCAGGACGCCCTCAGAAGAAGGAGACGTAAGAGAGGAGCATGGGATCGCCCTCGCCGCTCTGCTCTGCTCTGTACTCGAGTCCCAAGGAGCTCAGTCCAGGGCCTGCCAGGGAGATCGGCAAAGCCCCCCAGTGCTCGGGAGGGGAGCCCTGGAAAACACGGTACCGGGTTGTTGAATCAAAGACTCCCTCAGATGTGATCTTCCATGTGGCACCACTTCTGTCCTGAGGACTTGGTTTGGGTTTGCTGCCAGGCGAGCTGGGTAGGAGAGCCGGTGGCATCTGCACCTTGACTTTTGTTGCTCCTTTGCAGGTGACGCCAGCGGCGTCTCCAGACTGCAACTTTGCGGGCCTCGTCGCCACCGCCGAAGAGCAGGATGCAGAGGTAAGAGCAAGGTGGACGCTGGTGCCCCTCCCCGGTCAGAGGGACTGCCGGCGCTGGCACAGGATGCAAATAGGATGGGGGCTCTTCTGGAAGAAGCCTTCCAAGGTGGTGCACTTGGATCTGTTAGAGGCAGGGTGCAGAGCAGAGGGACTGTCCAGTTAGCAGAGGGCGCTGGTCTCAGCGTAATAGGCGTGGGGTGAGTTCCAGAGGGAAGTCTTCCAGGCCAGACCCTTGAGAGGGCGTTTGTCCTCCAATTCACTTAGTATTTACCTGGCACAGGCATCTCACATCTTCCTGGCACTGGGGGACACAAAGACCGAGTGACATGGCTTTTGCCTGCCCACACCCCCAATCCACCCATCCCATCCATTCCGGAGCTCCATCTGATGGAGGAATCAGAGTTATAACTCAGCGTGAGAAGTGCTCTGACGGAGGTGTGCCTGAGGTATATGGAATGCCCAGCTCCCAGTGGGGACTCTACAACTTTCTCTTGAGCCAGATGTTCTCAAAGGAGTATCTGGATGGGATTGGGGATCCTAAAGGGTTTCTGAAAGTTTTATGATCTCACGGTTTGCTTTTTCATTTGGCAACTTTGATTTCCACCTGAGAGAAACAGTGTGAGCTAAACTATTACCAAGGCTATTCCTGACAGTCCCAGGGTCCCTCTGTAAGGTGCCTCAGACCTGGTCCCCCTGTAATGTGTCTCAGACCTGGTCCCTACGGGCCGATCCTGCCTCGCCAAGCAAAATCTGCCTCTGCTGGGCCTCCCAGCCATCTCACACGGACAGGAAATGTATGGATACCATGAGGGTGATTAGTTCTGTCTTCTGACAATCAGTAGACTCATTTCACTGCTTTATGGACTCACAGTGCCTTCCTTCTGTCCTAGGGGAATGATGTTCTAGAAGAAGAGGACGGATCACCCACACAAGAAGATGGTAAAAGACCTGGTCTTTTGCTCCCTTTTATTATATTTCTTTCCCGGGTATTCTCTGAAGGGTACAGAAAGGGGCACTGGTGTGACTTGGTGGCACTGCTCAAGGGTGTGGCTTTGGGGAAAGGTCGTCTTCTTGATGGAATATCAAAGCAAGCAGGGTATCTGAGGACCTCAGCAGCCTTCCTGGCTCTTTCTGGGCCTCTGAGCCAAGGCTGCAGTAGATACATGGAGTTCTCCACCTACGTTGAGTAGATCCTGAAGCTTCTTGGGCAACTGCCATCACCTTCCTTCCTGCTTCAGCTTCTCAGCTGAGTCTCACAGAACTGCTCTAGCAGCCCCAAAGTTCATCTGCAGCAGGAGAACAGCTTCCTCCCCTTGGGGGAACCGACTGTTAGGCAGTAGGTTTTCCTGCTTTAGTGAAGAAAACGGCTGATGTTACAGTAGCAGAAGGATCACAGCCCTGGCGGCACAGCAAAGGTGAGGTGAAGAGACGTTAGCAGCTCAGCGTACACTAGTGTTTGTAGGCTATTGGCACGAGTCTCTTTACCATCGTTCAGGCCTCAAGTAGATATTTTTTTTTAATTGGAAGAGTTGGTTTACAATGTTTTGTTAGTTTCTGCTGTACAGCAACGTGAATCAATTATACATATACATATATCCACTCTTTTTTTAGATTCTTTGCCCATATAGGCCATTACAGGGTACTGAGTAGAGTCCCCTGTGCTCTACAGCAGGTCCTTATTAGTTATCTATTTTATATATAGTAGTGTGTATATGTCAATCCCAATCTCCCAATTTATCCCTCCCCTCCCTTGCCCCCCGCCATAATCATAAGTTTGTTTTCTACACCTGTGACTCTATTTCTGTTTTGTAAATAAGGTCAACCATATCTTCAGTCGGAAGAATTTGGTTTCTAGTAAGCCAAGAAGCGAAGGAACGACCTACATATAGAGCAAGGAAGTGGCGGGGGGGGAGGGTAGGCGAGCTGGGAATCCCACCTGGGAGTGTAGGACCAGGCGTCCCAGGAACCGGTGTCTCTTCCCTCTGCTCCTCTGAGGTGCCTCCACAGAAGGGCAACCTCCAGAGCAAACCTGGATCCCAGCCTGGATGCAGATGTCACACTAGTCACCTCTGCTTTGGCCATGGCAGTTGCTTGGGGGGCGGTGTGGTGTGCAGGGGTGCGCATGCGCACATGACCACTCTCTCCTGGCCAAGTAGTGCCGGAGGAGGGGTGGTCGCCCAGGCTGTGCCTCTGCCACACGCACACGCCAACCAAGCCGGGGTTGGGCGCTACCTCCCCTCGGTTGATGTCTTCAGGGCACAAGGCTCCGAGATCTCCATTGTGATTGCCGTCCCCAGTAGAATATTTGCTTCTAAAAGGCACAGGGCAGTACGTGGTTTCCGCCTGACATTCCATATGTGGTTTCCACCTGACATGCCGTACGCAGTAGATGTATGTTTCTTCCTCTCCCTTTCACCAAGGAAAAAAAACCGAGTGGGGTGCTTGAAAAAATAACATCTAAAACTGTCCCCTTCCCATCTTACACGACTGTAGGTTTCTGGTCAGCCCCTTAAAACATCCTCAGAATAGCAAATTAAGTCTCAAAGAAAATAAATCGTAATTTTGTGAACAATGCGATTCTTTGATTTGAGGTGCAAAATTACGGGACCAAAGAGCTTTAATTGCCATTTTATGTATTAGTCATTTCGCAGAGCCTTGTGGTCATAAACACACCCCACGTGCACCGACAGACACAGGCCGGAGTCCGGGGTCACTTCCCCCGTGGCTCTCCTAGCTCTTCCAGCCTGGCTTAGCTCTACTGTGGGCCCGGGTCTGCGTGTCCGAATCCCACAGACCTCCCCAGGGTCTGATTTCCCAGGAACGAAGGCTGGAAAGGGGCCAGTTAAGGAAACAGAGCAGAACAGAGCGAGAACACAAACGTACCCACACAGTTTCCTTTATTGTCCACTCTACCCACTTAATTCTTGTTTTTAATTTTAATTATTTATTTTTTTAACATATGATTTGATGTTTTTTGTCTCCATCCTTAAGATTTTTATTTTAAGGACAGCAAAGCAGAGAAAAACACAGCCAGGTCCTCTCTAACTGCCTTAACTCCGTTACAGGCCAGAGGACATTCGCATTTCTAGGTATGGAGTGTGACAATAACAATGACTTTGACATCGCCAGCATGAAAGCACTGGACAATAAGCTGTGCTCTGCGGTCTGCTTACCCGGTGAGTGGCAGTCTTCTGAACATGAACTTGGTGGGAGACGCTCCCCTGCTCGCACCCCTGCTCTCACCCTGGGACACCCATCTCCTGCCCTGCAGTTCCTGCAAGAAGGCATGGGCTTTGCTAAGGTGCTGGGAGCCAGTTGCTGAAAGGAAGTGAGGCGGCCTCGGGAGAGTCCTTGGGCAAAGAGCGACTCTGCTCTAAGCGAAACTATTTGGGCATGGAGAAAGGCACAAAAATACCTCCAAAGCCTTCCAATTTGACCTGGCCGTGTCCTCTCCATCATGATCTTGCAGATCTCATGGCAGGGGGCCTGGTCTTGTTTCCATCAACAGGCAGTTTAAGGCAGACACGGCGTCTGTGATAAGGTCTTGGAAAGAGAGCCTGAGCCCTTGAAAAGGGAACCTGTAGCCCCTCAGAGGAGAGTGGTTAGTTAGGATCAGAGAGGAATTTCAAAGGCTGCATTTTATAGACTAGCTCTGTGACCCAGTGAGCCCTGGGCCACCACCAGTTGCCTTGTGCTCCCTAGATTTGGATCCCAAAGGAACGATCAGGGGTCGAGGGTGACTCTTCTCCCTGGAGCCCTAACTCTGTAAATTCAATCAGGGCCATCAACGTGCCCCTTATTCCTTCTCATGACACTAAACTGAATCCGGGATGAGTTCTCAGGAGGAGCCCACCTGTCAGTCACACTCTGGGCACTGATGTCCCCCTGCTCCATGCTCACCAAGGGCTTCACCAACCATGGCTCTAAAGCCACGTCTTGCCCGGTGGACTAGGTCGAAATTGCCCCTTCTGGGTTCACGGCAGAGACTGCCTTCATGTTGCATGGTTTGTAATCTCTTAAACATGCCCTGGACATGTTTAAGCTTCAGGACAGCCACGTCCCATCGTGGGTCCAGTGCTTTACTCCCTTGGCAACGTGGCTACAGGTGCTGGAGGGACACAAACTCCTGTGGTTGCCACTCTCCATCAGCTTGCAAAAGACCCAGGTCCTCACCCCTCTGGCCCCATGCAGGCTTGTGGGGGAGGAAGCCGTAATCCCCAGAGACACCTCCCACGGCCTTCCCAGGGGCTCGCCAGCCTTTCCACTTAGCGTTGACCCAGCCAGGCCTGGGCCAGAGCGGCTGAGGTCCAGGGTACACTTCACTTCCTGCCTTCCCACTCTTTACCTGGCTTCTGTCTGTCCATTGGTTTCTCATGTCTTTTTGCCAAATGTACGTCTGTCTGTCCAGTTTGTTTATTTTGAAACTCATTTAGGTTATCCAGACTTCGTGTGAAAGTTCATGTTCACCCACACCCAACCCCAAGCTTGCTGGGCACGCGCACATCCGAGGGGCCCTCGCTGAGGCTTCCATTCCTAACTGGCAAGAGCCTGTATTTAATATGCTGAAATTTTCCAAGAAAAAAAAATATATGTGAGACTAGATTAATCCCTGTTCCACAAAAGCGGGGATGCTTCTGTGGCAAAGGTTACAGGCAGGATTTGTTTTGGTCACTAGTTGGGGAAGATGCCATCTCTGCCCTCACTCCGCCCTGAGTCTGGGGCAGCGGTGCCGGCCAGCCGCTCACTGGGCTTCAAGAGAGGAATCTAGGCTCCTGCCTCCCCGCAGTGGACGCCCACCAACCCCCGAGTTTGGCAGAGAGAGCTCCTGGGAATTGTTTCAGCCACCCATGCTGTTGGAAACTGACCCCAGGCCTTGTGCTTCCTCCTCTCCCTAACTCCTTCGGGCCAACCTGCTGGTGGATGTTTATTCCACTCTGGGATGGCGGCAGGGGAGCGACACCTGGAAGGAAAACAATGCCTGGGCTTCTTTACAGTGATCTCGGGAGCCAGCCATTCTCAGATTAAACTGGCTTCACCGTTCAGGCCAGACATGAAACCGAATGACAGTGGCGGCTGCCGGGAGAGGGAGTTGAGGGTCGCATCGTAGCCTCACCCCGAGGTCTCAAGGGCTCTTACGGGAGAAGGAAAGTGCATCTGCTCTCTTGCTAAAAGGTTTCTCGGGTTCTGCTGTTAGCGTCACACTGGTAATAAAGAGCTGGGGAACTCTCTGGAAGCATCTGTCAGGTTAATGTCAGGTTAATGACAGGAGCATCCACTGTGGTAGTTCCCGTGGAATCAACAGACCTCACCACGCTCAGCTGTAAGTTCAAAGTTCCATCCTATGACTGAGGTGCCTCAGGCTGGCTTGGCCGTCAGGACAGCTTCTCAGGCACTCGGTCTCCCTCTCCACGCTGTTTCCCTCCCCACACGGATGCCACTCCCCTCACGGAGCGCCCACAAGGAGGGAGCCCGGGGAGCATCCCATGGTCCACCCTCCCCAGGCCCAAAGGTGCTCTGCCAGGAGCCCCAGCTGGTGGCAAGTATGGCTCAGGTCCCCATCCTCGCTGCTCTCATCACCCTTGTGGGAGTGATGCTGAGAAAGCACCTGTGTCATTCCAGCACCTCTTCCCCTAAGAAGCCTCTGGGTCTTCTTTGGCCCCAACACCAATGCGGTGCGGCGGGGGGGGGGGGGGGCGATGGTATGTTCTGAGATTGTTCTGCAAGGTTCACAAAGGGAGGAACTCTGAGTTGACCATTGTAGGTGGTGAGCCGATTAGAATCACGAGGCCGTGCTAGGTAGACGGGCCTCCAAGGAATCTGATGGAGTATCACACAGGCGGCAGGATAGTGGCCAGGGGACCAGTGACAATTCTGTGAAAAGGCTCTGGGGCGTGTGATGGGAAAAAGCAAAGATAATTTGAGTTTATTAGTGGAAATACAAATGTTTTTGTTTTGTTTGGTTTTGTTTTTTGTGGTACGTGGGCCTCTCACTGTTGTGGACTCTCCCGTTGCAGAGCACAGGCTCCGGACGCACCGGCTCAACGGCCATGGCTCATGGGCCAAGCCGCTCCGTGGCATGCGGGATCTTCCCGGACCGGGGCACGAACCCATGTCCCCTGCATCGGCAGGCGGACTTTCAACCAAGGGTAAGCTGTGAAAAGGCGAAAGAGAGGCATGGACATATATACACTACCAAACGTAAGGTAGATAGATAGTGGGAAGCAGCCGCAGAGCACAGGGAGATCAGCTCGGTGCTTTGTGACCGCCTGGAGGGGTGGGATGGGGAGGGTGGGAGGGAGGGAGGTGCATGAGGGAAGGGATGTGGGAACAGATGTATATGTATGACTGATTCACTTTGTTATAAAGCAGAAACTAATAAAAAAATAAAAATAAAATAAAAATTAAAATAAAAACAATAAATACTTGGGAAGAAAAAAAAAACTTTGACTCAAGACAAGCTGGACATGGAGGAGTGAGAGAGGGCAAGGGGTAGAGGGAAAGACATGTTTCTGCGTGGGGGCTGGTGTACCATCCCCCGGGCACAGCTCCTGCGCAGAGGCTTGATATGGAGCCCTCACCTCCACCCACCCACAGCAATCAGAGAAGAAAAGGAAATAAAAGGAATCCAAATTGGAAAAGAAGATGTAAAGCTGTCACTGTTTGCAGATGACATGATACTAGACATAGAGAATCCTAAAGATGCTACCAGAAAAACTACTAGAGCTAATCAATGTATTTGGTAAAGTAGGATACAAAATTAATGCACAGAAATCTCTGGCATTCCCGTCCACTAATGATGAAGAATCTGAAAGTGAAATCAAGAAAACACTCCCGTTTACCATTGCAACAAAAAGAATAAAATACCTAAGAATAAACCTACCTAAGGAGACAAAAGACCTGTATGCAGAAAATTATAAGACACTGATGAAAGAAATTAAAGATGATACAAATAGATGGAGAGATATACCATGCTCCTGGATTGGAAGAATCGATATCGTGAAAATGACTCTACTACCCAAAGCAATCTACAGGTTCAATGCAATCCCTATCAAACTTCCACTGGCATTTTTCACAGAACTGGAACAAAACATTTCAAACTTTGTTTGGAAAAACAAAAGACTCCGAATAGCCAAAGCAATCTTGAGAACGAAAAACGGAGCTGGAGGAATCAGGCTCCCTGACTTCAGACTACACTACAAAGCTACAGTAATCAAGACAGTGTTTTACTGGCACAAAACCAGAAAGATAGATCAATGGAACAGGATAGAAAGCCCGGAGATAAACCCACGCACATATGGTCAACTGATCTTTGATCAAGGAGGCAGGAATGTACAGTGGAGAAAGGACAGCCTCTTCAATAAGTGGTGCTGGGAAAACTGGACAGGGACATGTAAAAGTATGAGATTAGATCATTCCCTAACACCATACACAAAAATAAGCTCAAAATGGATTAAAGACCTCAATGTAAGGCCAGAAACTATCAAAGTCTTAGAGGAAAACAGAGGCAGAACACTCTATGACATAAATCACAGCAAGATCCTTTTGGACCCACCTCCTAGAGAAATGGAAATAAAAACAAAGATAAACAAATGGGACCTAATGAAACTTCAAAGCTTTTGCACAGCAAAGGAAACCATAAACAAGACCAAAAGACAACCCTCAGAATGGGAGAAAATATTTGCAAATGAAGCAACTGACAAAGGATTAATCTCCAAAATTTAAAAACAGCTCATGCAGCTCAATAGCAAAACAACAAACAACCCAATCCAAAATTGGGCAGAAGACTTAAATAGGCATTTCTCCAAAGAAGATATACAGACTGCCAACAAACACATGAAAGAATGCTCAACATCATTAATCATTAGAGAAATGCAAATCAAAACTACAATGAGATATCATCTCACACCAGTCAGAATGGCCATCATCAAGAAATCTAGAAACAATAAATGCTGGAGAGGGTGTGGAGAAAAGGGAACACTCTTGCACTGCTGGTGGGAATGTGAATTGGTACAGCCACTACGGAGAACAGTATGGAGGTTCCCTAAAAGACTAAAAATCGAACCACCATATGACCCAGCAATCCCACCACTAGGCATATACCCTGAGAAAACCATAATTCAAAAAGAGGCATGTACCAGAATGTTCATTGCAGCTCTATTCACAATAGCCCGGAGATGGAAACAACCTAAGTGTCCATCATCGGATGAATGGATAAAGAAGATGTGGCACATATATACAATGGAATATTACTCAGCCATAAAAAGAAACGAAACTGAGCTCTTTGTAATGAGGTGGATAGACCTAGAGTCTGTCATACGGAGTGAAGTAAGTCAGAAGGAGAAAGACAAATACCGTATGCTAACACATATATATGGAATTTTAAAAAAATGTCATGAAGAACCTAGGGTTAAAACAGGAATAAAGTCACAGACCTACTTGAGAATGGACTTGAGGATATGGGGAGGGGGAAGGGTAAGCTGTGACAAAGCGAAAGAGAGGCATGGACATATATACACTACCAAACGTAAGGTAGATAGATAGTGGGAAGCAGCCGCAGAGCACAGGGAGATCAGCTCGGTGCTTTGTGACCGCCTGGAGGGGTGGGATGGGGAGGGTGGGAGGGAGGGAGATGCATGAGGGAAGGGATGTGGGAACAGATGTATATGTATGACTGATTCACTTTGTTATAAAGCAGAAACTAATAAAAAAATAAAAATAAAATAAAAATAAAAACAATAAATACTTGGGAAGAAAAAAAAAACTTTGACTCAAGACAAGCTGGACATGGAGGAGTGAGAGAGGGCAAGGGGTAGAGGGAAAGACATGTTTCTGGGTGGGAGCTGGTGTACCATCCCCCGGGCACAGCTCCTGCGCAGAGGCCTGATAAGGAGCCCTCACCTCCACCCACCCCCTTCAACCAGAGAACTTCCAACTGCAGCTCCTCAGTAATTGAAGAGCAGGAAAGCTGGTGACTGGAGAGAGGCTGGGGGAGGGGAGGAGGAAGGACCACAGTCCACCGTTAGTCCGTCACTTAAAGGCTGGTGAAATTAATGGGGCAAATGACCCCAGTCAAAGAATTTGGCAAGTCCACGGCTTTCCTGGGTTTCACCCAGCGGCTCTGTTTCCTCGGCTATCTGGAAAGGAGGGAGAGCACTTGCGAAGAAGCCTCTGGAATGTCAGCTTCTGGGAATCTTGCTGAGGACGGGGCGGGGAGGGAGCGCTTACCGGGAAACACTGGAATACCCTAGCCGCCTTGGGGTGCCTGCGACCGGGGCTGCGGTTTCTGCGGACCTGAGCGGCAGGTGGCATCAGAGAGTCAGACCTGCTTGCGGGCACCAAGACGACACTCGGTCGGGAGACCGGGACAGGCCGCAGAAACGTGAGCAAGTGCCACTCGCAGCCCAGAGGAGAGGAAAGGAAAGCCCCAAGCATGCACCCAGCCCTGGCCCCCACGCCACGGGCTGCGTCCCAGGAGCCGTCGCCACCTCTGAGCAGCCCAGATGGGAAGGGGGTGGGGCGGAGGACGGTTCCCGCGGCGAACTGCTCGCCGAGGGCCCCGGGGCCTCTGCGGGAGCGCCAAGCCGCGCGCCTCTCCGAGCCCTGCGCGGGGCCCTCGGGCGGGAATGCGCGGAGCCGGGACGCGGTGGCGGGTAGGGGGCTGGGTCGCGCGCGGGAGAGGGCGGCAGGAGGGAGCTGGAAGAGAGTTACCGCGTGAGAGAGCGGTTAAGAGCGCGCGGTCTCTTTGGAGATGCCCTGGCCAATGGCAGAAGCGGAAGCTGTTTATATGGGCGGGGCGTCGCCACGGCAGCAGGAGACGCCTTGCGAGCGGCTACTGAGTGCCGGTCCCCGGCCGCTGGCTTTCAGAGAGGCGCCGTTGGGCGTGAGTGGCGACGAGGATTGCTGGCTGGGCCCTCGAGCTGGGAGCAGAGAGCCGCGGTGAGGGTGGGCGGTGGGAGGAATTTCTTTGAGAACCTTCCTTTGGCCCGGGCTGCGCTCTGAGCCAGGTAAGGGACGGGGAGGGCTGCAGGCCGTGGGAAGGGAGGGCGTCAGTACCAGCCCGCTCTCCCATCCGTCCCCGACGGAAGTGGTGGGCCCGGGGACTGACATCAGAGGCGTTTGGGGGACACTCACTTCCCACCCCCTTATAACTCTCTGTATTGTTTCCTTCCTTCCCCTTGATCCCCATCCTAATATCCCTTTTCAAAGATCAGACGACCTCCCCCGCCCCCCGACCCGTCGTACTGCCCTCCTGGACTCTCTCGCCCCATTTCCATTGGTTGTGGACGGAGAGAGGGGGGTTAATTCCCCGCTTTGAGGGAGAAAGGGGTGGCCTCGCATGCCCCTACACTCTTCCCTCGTTTGGCTAATTAAGTCTCCTCTAAAAGATCCAAGAGGAAAAGAGCGAGGCGAACCCCCTGTGGGTCGGACCCCCGGGCACACCTTCTGTTTCCCAGACCTCGGCAGTAAAAGATCCTCCCCAGCTGCAGGAAGGATTTTAGTAAGAGCCTCCCCCCTCGCCCACACTCTCCCCTCGGGGGTGGGGAAAGAGGGCTCAGTTCCCGCTCTGGTCCCCGCAGGCACCACACTCCGTTTGGAGGAGGCTACCCCCGGATCGCGGGATGGAAGCCCGCTTCCGGGAGGCTGCGTAACTGAAGCGGCGGGAGTCAGCGGGCCGGAGAGCTCGGCGGCCACCCTCGGCTCGGCTCGTGGATGTTGACAGCCCCCTCGGAGAGTCCCCGCAGATATGGCGGAGAGCTGGCTACGCGTCTCGGGAGCAGGGGCAGCGGAGGAGGCCGGACCGGAAGGCGGCCTGGAGGAGCCCAACGCCCTGAATGACAGCCTGACCAGCCTGCAGTGGCTGCAGGACTTCTCCTTTCTCAACGCCGAGGTCCCCGCCCTGCCTTCGGCGGACACCGACCCCCACGGCTACCACGAGCTGTCAGGCTCGGCCGAGCCGGGGTCTCCCCTGGCGGCGGACCCCGCCTGCCTGGGGCAGCCGCACACACCCGGCAAGCCCACGTCCTTGTGCACGCCGCGGAGCGCCCCCTCGGGGCTGCAGGCCTCGCCTCCCAACGACGTGGACTACGCCACCAACCCGCACGTGAACCCGCCCTACTCGTATGCCACGCTCATCTGCATGGCCATGCAGGCCAGCAAGGCCACCAAGATCACCCTGTCGGCCATCTACAAGTGGATCACGGACAGTTTCTGTTACTTCCGCCACGCTGATCCCACCTGGCAGGTAGGGAGGCACTCCCTCCCTCCCTCCCCATGCCCGCGCGGACTGGACTCACATCCCAGATCCGCAGGCCAAGTAGGCGCGGGTACGGCCAGGGCCCCGAGAGAGGAAGGCCGTCCAGGAAGGACCTCAAGGGAGCCCAGTGCTTGGACTGCTGCCCCTTTGACTTCAGAGACGGAGGAGGGAGGATGTTCAGAGGGCTGTAGGGGTTCCGACCTAGAGGTTCAAGTGGAAAGAACTTGTCACTCATCCGGCAGGCTCAGCCCAAAGACCAGGGCTGAACTATGCGTGGACACAGCCCCCCAGGGTAGGTTGATGGACTGAGGGACACATTTTTGTCCCAAGTCCTGGAATTCCTCGACACTACCCTCCTCAAGGTCAGTTTGTCAGGGCCTGACTGGAGGCAGAGCATCGTTCCTGCCAGGCTCTGCATCCCGCCTGCTTTCAGTTGGCTGGAGGGGCTCTGGGAGGGGAGAGGGGCGTGCTGCAGGGTGTGAAGGCCATCTGTGTCCCAGTGGAAGGGCTCCGGGGCCTTCCGAAAGCTGCCGTGCCAGCCCCCACCCCAAGCCCTCCCTAGTTTCCTGCCTACACTCCTGCCCCTCTTCTCATCAACCTCCCTGGGGGGACAATTACCTCAGCCACGTGCTTTCCACAGGGGCTCTTTCCTCCCACACTGGCTTCATGTTCCAAGTCTCCGGAACCTGGCACAGAGCAGCCAAGGGGCCCAGACCACCATGTAAATCTCCCAGTCTTGCCAGGGGGCACTACTCACCTGCCGGCCCCACCCACCAGGCCCCAGACCCCTGTGCCCCAGCGTGGTTTGGACTGTGCACCCAGGCGTGAACAAGGCAGGATGGTGATTCAGGCTGGGCACACACTGCCCTGAGCCTCTTCGACCATCAGGATGAGGGGCTACTTGGGGACAGAGACCCTGAGGATGCACAGATCCTTCCCTGTGGCACAGGTCACAGGATCAGAGTTCCTGTGATCACACCTATTCCACGTTTGCTTGGGCCCTGACCCTGGGGCAGGTACCATTTGTAACCTTGGTGAGAAAGCAGAGACCCTCCACCACCCCCCACCCCACCCCAAGCCTGAGAGGCCCCAGGAATGAGCGCTATGCTCTTGGCTGGGTAATAATCAACTGAGGCCTCAGAGCCTGGGGTGGGAGGAGGGGGACATGGTGGGTGAGGGCCCAGGCCAGCAGCCGGCTCTAGAAACAAGGAAAGTCATCAGATCCTCCCACACTTCATCCCCCCCGCCACACACACCCCCTCACACCCACTCACTCATTTCACAAACAGAGAAGGCCAGCCAGGCCCAGGCAGAGGGAGATGGCCGTCCAGGACCTGGGGGAGCCAAGGCCTTTGAGCAGAGGCCGCAAGCAGCGGGGTAAGGGAGGGAGGGCAGGACAGGCTGGCACTGAGAGCCACCCTGCGGCTCAGGGCTCGGATGACTGAGCAGGCAGATATCCTGGCAAAAGGGAACAAAAGCCCCCGACAGCACTCCCAGCTCCTGGTGCCCCGTGGCTGGTGTCCCAGAGCCTCCCGCTCGGAGCAGCGCCTCTGTCTCCCCTGCCCCCATCGGAGAGAAGGTGGTGGTGGGACTGGCAGTGGCGCTAGGAGCCCCCCATCACTGACCCCACCCACTCACCCAGCTGTCTTCCTTCTCTCCTATCTCCCTGTGTCCAGAACTCCATCCGCCACAACCTGTCCCTGAAGAAGGGCTTCATCAAGATGCCCCGGGAGAAGGACGAGCCAGGCAAGGGGGGCTTCTGGCGCATCGACCCCCAGTACGCCGAGCGGCTGCTGAGTGGGGCCTTGAAGAAGCGGCGGCTGCCCCCAGTCCACATCCACCCGGCCTTTGCCCGCCAGGCCGCGCCAGAGCCCAGCGCCGCCCCATGGGCCGGGTCACTGACCGTGAGCACCGAGGCCCAGCAGCTGCTGCGGGAGTTCGAGGAGGCCACTGGGGAGGCGGGCTGGGGTGCAGGCGAGGGCAGGCTGGGGCGTAAGCATCAACAGCCGCTGCCCAAGCAGGAGGCCAAGGTCCCGCGGCCCTCCAGCCCCCTGCTGCTGACCCAGGAGGAGCAAGGTGAGCTGGAACCCCTCAAGGGCAACTTTGACTGGGAGGCCATCTTGGACGCTGGCACGCTGGACGGGGAGCTGGGCACGCTGGAGACCTCGGAGCTGATCCCGCCGCTGAGCCCTGCCTCCCACGGGGACGTGGACCTCACCATCCATGGCCACCACATCGACTGCCCTGTTACCTGGGGGCCTCCAGTGGAGCAGGCTACCGACAGCCTGGACTTCGATGAGACCTTCCTGGCCACATCCTTCCTGGAGCACCCCTGGGACGAGAGCACCCGTAGCTCCCTGCCCCCCGAGCCCCTCTTTGAGGCCGGGGATGCCACACTGGCCTCTGACCTGCATGACTGGGCCAGCCTGGGCGCCTTCTTGTAAGAAGCCAGGCCCTGCCCCACCTCCAGACAGCACCGAAGTCTGGGCCCAGACTGCCCCCCTCCCCGCCAGTGCAGGCCCATGGACACCCTACCGCCCAGGCAGGGGCTGGGCCAGGTCACCCCACCAGGCCACACGGCCCCCAGCCCAGGCCATCCTCAGATTCTAGTCCAGCAGGCTGAGAATTGGGGCCCAGGACCAAAATTGCTGCCTCCGCTCCCCAGCCCCCCATACACACAGTGTTTCATGGATCCACTTCTTCCCTGCCCCAGAGACACGCTAAGGGCCCTGCACTATGAGAGCTGCGGCTTGGAGGGGCCCTGGCCAAGCTGGAAACATCAGTACGGGGCCCGCCCCGAACACCTTAGCTTCTGAAGCTTCTCTCTCTCCTGCTCTCCTCCCCAGGTCTCTATCCAGAGCAAGTTCCCAGGTACAACACATGCTGATTAGGTGACTGCAAATTAACACCCAAGAGGCCTCTCCCGGCAGTCTGTGAGGAGGAGCTAGGCGGAGGGGGGAAGAGAGAGGAGACAGAAAGGAGGCCGGGGTGCCGGGTGGAACCAGGAGATTTTCTAAGGCCTCTGGGATCTTCTGGCTTCATCCCTAGAGGTGGGGCAGAGGGTATGTGTCCCTAATCTTTGAGCCCAACTTGAGGCTGAGAGCAGCGGGGAGATGGGGATCTGGGGGTTAGGGGCTGGGGCAGCCAAGCTGCAGAGGGAAAGGGCACAGACAGACTAATGTAGTGAGTGTAGCTATAGCTGAGGCTTAACTGGGAGGGACGCAGTGCTTGCTAGAACCACTGGGACCAGGAATGGGGGGATGGCCCCGTGCCCTTGCTTGCACTCCTGCAGGGGAGTGTCTTGCTCCACCATAAACGCCCTGGCCTGCATCCCACATCCACTCTCCTAACCCGTCGGGCATTTTAACCTTTTTCATAGAAAGTTATTTACAATAAAAACAGTTTTAAAAATAAAGTTTTAAAAAGTCTCAAAATGGACCTGCTTGCAACTTTCTCTGGGGAAAAGCATGGGCCAGTTTTGGGGAGGCCACGGCCCAAGGGGGAATGGCTGGGAGGAAGATGGGGGGCACCAAAGGCCTGCAGAGTGTCCCCTGATGCACTCCTCATGATCTCTGGGTGCCCAGAGAGAAAGGGGGTGAGAGGCGGCCCTCGGGGGTCCCCTGCAGCCAGGGCCTCGGCACCTCTATATGTGCAATGGGGAGACTGTACCCACAGCCCCGAGGAGCAGGCGGCAAAGGAGGCCCAGCCCCCTCCCTGGCCCTGGGGACTCACTCACAAAGGCCGTTCTTGCCCAGGGCTCGGCTCACGTTCCCCACCTCGCCCAAGTTGAGGGCCTGCCCAGACTCACCTGCGGTCCTCGCCTGGGCCTGTCTCCAGCTCCTCCCTCCCTTGGTCCCTTCCTGAAGGGACAGGGTGTGAGGTCAGAGGGCCCCAGCCCCTGGGGCCCCACTTGCCACCCTGGGTTCATTCACCCCGCCCAGGGCCTTCCCTCCAATGCAGGTTGGGGCTGAGGGAGGCCATCAGGGCAGACGGAAGACAGGGTGCCTAGACCCTACAGCTCCAGCCTGTGCGGAATCAACGTACCAGAGTTCTGATGGGGAAACTGAGGCACAGCAAATATGTGACACTCAGCAGGCACCTTTCAACCCCCTCACCCCAGCTTTGCCGGGAACCCATCTCTCCCCCGAGCCCGCACCTGGCCCCGCCAGCACGTCCTTGTGGTGCACAGCCCCTTCCCCCAGCACTCACGTGCACGTGCGCACAGACACACACACACACACACACACACACACACACACAAACGGGCACTGTCCTACACAATCCTGCCCATCCTCCACGGGCCCCTTTCTCCTGAAGCCCCTTTCTTTCCTTGCACTGGAGGCTGGCTCCAGAGCACCCTGGCATTCCCCCGCCAACTTGCTGCTTTCCCTTGCTAATTATTCCAAATATTTCAGAAGGGTGCGCCCACTGCAGGGCCAGCCGGGTTGGGGCCTTACAGAGCTCAGGAGGCAGCCCATCCCCTTCCCACCGCTTGCTGAGGAGGCTGCCCCAACCTCCCTCTGAGACTCCCTTCACCCCCTAAGCAACGACTCCCTCCCTCTCCCCACCACCCTCCGGCCTTCCTCCCCACGCTCCCCAGCACTGGGGGAACATGGGGGCTCCAGCCTCTCCACTGGTCCCCAGGCTCAGCCTCCAGCCCCCGCCAAAAGGGGTACACCCTGGATTGACAGGTGGGGCCGGTCACTGTCCCTCCTCCTCACCCTCTGCCTGGGCCCATGCTGGGGGAAGAGGGGCAAGGTCAGGGGCTGGCAGAACTGCCTGCCAGGTAAGGAAAGGCTGAAGAAGCTCCTGGCTGCCAGGAAGAATCCCCAGGAGCTCCTGGAAATCCCTATGCTTGGCACTAGCGTCTCTGGGGCTGGGTCCCAAACACTGGCACTTTTAAGGGTCCATGGATGCTGCCAACGAGCAGCCAAAGCTAAGAGGGGGCTCCGAAGCGGCCAGAACACAGGGCTTCACACACCCTTTCAGCAGGCAGCGTTTGGGGGTTGGCGGTGGAGGGGGCGGGAAGCGTGAGTGGATCCTGTCCCTCCTATTCATCCCTGCCCCGGCCCTTGGCTGGGTGGCTTTTTCAAAAAACGTTCAGTGACTCCGTATTTATTTAGAGATTCAATGTAATCCCAGTCAATATATATTTGGCGCCCTTAACAGTAAGTTGCAGACAGGCTGCCCCATTAGCACTAGATACTTTAGTGTGTGTTTCCTTAGAACAAGGACACGCCTCCATAATCCCAGTACCACCATCACAATCAGGAAATGAACACTGACCTGGTAATCCCATGTAACCGCAGACCCCCTTCACATCTTGCAGATCACCCCAGTAATGCTCCTCTCCATTCCAGCATCCCAATCCAGGACCCCATGTTGCACTGAGTTGTCCTTTCTCTTTTGCCCTGTGTGGCTTTGAGCCCATGACTCAAGCTCTCTGGGCAGGTTTCGCATTTCCTTTGATCTCCACTTTTGAGGTGAGAAGCCCTTCAGCCACTTCAGCCTCAGGTGTGGTACAGTCCCTTCCCAAAGCAAGAAGCCAGCTTTCTGTCTCCTCACTTTCCACCTCTTCCCTATCCTCCCTCCCCCATGTATCGCCAGCCAGGAAAGGGATGAGGGGCAATGTTCAGGAACTCAGTGTTTGGGGACCCTCGCCGTCTGCCCACGGGACAGGCCACCCCCAGCTCCAGTGACGGCAAGGCCCCCGGGATGGGATTCCATGCTGGCCTGAAGCAAATGCGCCAGGCCTCCTGAAGAGCTGAGCTGAGGGCAGGAAACACTCTTCTCCCCGCCTCTGCCCCCCTCAACATACTGGGGACCCAGACTTGAAGAAGGAAGGTCATGTCCATGGTGTCCTCCCAGATCAGCACCGACACCGTCTCCTCCATGTCCGGCTCCTACATCGCCCCTGGCATGGAAGAGGACGGGGAGGCTCTCCCCTGCCCCCGGGCCGCCAGCAGGACGCCCTCAGAAGAAGGAGACGTAAGAGAGGAGCATGGGATCGCCCTCGCCGCTCTGCTCTGCTCTGTACTCGAGTCCCAAGGAGCTCAGTCCAGGGCCTGCCAGGGAGATCGGCAAAGCCCCCCAGTGCTCGGGAGGGGAGCCCTGGAAAACACGGTACCGGGTTGTTGAATCAAAGACTCCCTCAGATGTGATCTTCCATGTGGCACCACTTCTGTCCTGAGGACTTGGTTTGGGTTTGCTGCCAGGCGAGCTGGGTAGGAGAGCCGGTGGCATCTGCACCTTGACTTTTGTTGCTCCTTTGCAGGTGACGCCAGCGGCGTCTCCAGACTGCAACTTTGCGGGCCTCGTCGCCACCGCCGAAGAGCAGGATGCAGAGGTAAGAGCAAGGTGGACGCTGGTGCCCCTCCCCGGTCAGAGGGACTGCCGGCGCTGGCACAGGATGCAAATAGGATGGGGGCTCTTCTGGAAGAAGCCTTCCAAGGTGGTGCACTTGGATCTGTTAGAGGCAGGGTGCAGAGCAGAGGGACTGTCCGGTTAGCAGAGGGCGCTGGTCTCAGCGTAATAGGCGTGGGGTGAGTTCCAGAGGGAAGTCTTCCAGGCCAGACCCTTGAGAGGGCGTTTGTCCTCCAATTCACTTAGTATTTACCTGGCACAGGCATCTCACATCTTCCTGGCACTGGGGGACACAAAGACCGAGTGACATGGCTTTTGCCTGCCCACACCCCCAATCCACCCATCCCATCCATTCCGGAGCTCCATCTGATGGAGGAATCAGAGTTATAACTCAGCGTGAGAAGTGCTCTGACGGAGGTGTGCCTGAGGTATATGGAATGCCCAGCTCCCAGTGGGGACTCTACAACTTTCTCTTGAGCCAGATGTTCTCAAAGGAGTATCTGGATGGGATTGGGGATCCTAAAGGGTTTCTGAAAGTTTTATGATCTCACGGTTTGCTTTTTCATTTGGCAACTTTGATTTCCACCTGAGAGAAACAGTGTGAGCTAAACTATTACCAAGGCTATTCCTGACAGTCCCAGGGTCCCTCTGTAAGGTGCCTCAGACCTGGTCCCCCTGTAATGTGTCTCAGACCTGGTCCCTACGGGCCGATCCTGCCTCGCCAAGCAAAATCTGCCTCTGCTGGGCCTCCCAGCCATCTCACACGGACAGGAAATGTATGGATACCATGAGGGTGATTAGTTCTGTCTTCTGACAATCAGTAGACTCATTTCACTGCTTTATGGACTCACAGTGCCTTCCTTCTGTCCTAGGGGAATGATGTTCTAGAAGAAGAGGACGGATCACCCACACAAGAAGATGGTAAAAGACCTGGTCTTTTGCTCCCTTTTATTATATTTCTTTCCCGGGTATTCTCTGAAGGGTACAGAAAGGGGCACTGGTGTGACTTGGTGGCACTGCTCAAGGGTGTGGCTTTGGGGAAAGGTCGTCTTCTTGATGGAATATCAAAGCAAGCAGGGTATCTGAGGACCTCAGCAGCCTTCCTGGCTCTTTCTGGGCCTCTGAGCCAAGGCTGCAGTAGATACATGGAGTTCTCCACCTACGTTGAGTAGATCCTGAAGCTTCTTGGGCAACTGCCATCACCTTCCTTCCTGCTTCAGCTTCTCAGCTGAGTCTCACAGAACTGCTCTAGCAGCCCCAAAGTTCATCTGCAGCAGGAGAACAGCTTCCTCCCCTTGGGGGAACCGACTGTTAGGCAGTAGGTTTTCCTGCTTTAGTGAAGAAAACGGCTGATGTTACAGTAGCAGAAGGATCACAGCCCTGGCGGCACAGCAAAGGTGAGGTGAAGAGACGTTAGCAGCTCAGCGTACACTAGTGTTTGTAGGCTATTGGCACGAGTCTCTTTACCATCGTTCAGGCCTCAAGTAGATATTTTTTTTTAATTGGAAGAGTTGGTTTACAATGTTTTGTTAGTTTCTGCTGTACAGCAACGTGAATCAATTATACATATACATATATCCACTCTTTTTTTAGATTCTTTGCCCATATAGGCCATTACAGGGTACTGAGTAGAGTCCCCTGTGCTCTACAGCAGGTCCTTATTAGGTATCTATTTTATATATAGTAGTGTGTATATGTCAATCCCAATCTCCCAATTTATCCCTCCCCTCCCTTGCCCCCCGCCATAACCATAAGTTTGTTTTCTACACCTGTGACTCTATTTCTGTTTTGTAAATAAGGTCAATCATATCTTCAGTCGGAAGAATTTTGTTTTTAGTAAGCCGAGAAGTGAAGGAACAACCTACATATAGAGCAAGGAAGTGGGGGTGGGGAGGTGACCTGGGAATCCCACCTGGGAGTGTAGGACCAGGCGTCCCAGGAACCGGTGTCTCTTCCCTCTGCTCCTCTGAGGTGCCTCCACAGAAGGGCAACCTCCAGAGCAAACCTGGATCCCAGCCTGGATGCAGATGTCACACTAGTCACCTCTGCTTTGGCCATGGCAGTTGCTTGGGGGGCGGTGTGGTGTGCAGGGGTGCGCATGCGCACATGACCACTCTCTCCTGGCCAAGTAGTGCCGGAGGAGGGGTGGTCGCCCAGGCTGTGCCTCTGCCGCACGCACACGCCAACCCAGCCGGGGTTGGGCGCTACCTCCCCTCGGTTGATGTCTTCAGGGCACAAGGCTCCGAGATCTCCATTGTGATTGTCGTCCCCAGTAGAATATTTGCTTCTAAAAGGCACAGGGCAGTACGTGGTTTCCGCCTGACATTCCATATGTGGTTTCCACCTGACATGCCGTACGCAGTAGATGTATGTTCCTTCCTCTCCCTTTCACCAAGGAAAAAAAACCGAGTGGGCAGCTTGAAAAAGTAACATCTAAAACTGTCCCCTTCCCATCTTAGACGACTGTAGGTTTCTGGTCAGCCCCTTAAAACATCCTCAGAATAGCAAATTAAGTCTCAAAGAAAATAAATCATAATTTTGTGAACAATGCGATTCTTTGATTTGAGGTGCAAAATTACGGGACCAAAGAGCTTTAATTGCCATTTTATGTATTAGTCATTTCGCAGAGCCTTGTGGTCATAAACACACCCCACGTGCACCGACAGACACAGGCCGGAGTCCGGGGTCACTTCCCCCGTGGCTCTCCTAGCTCTTCCAGCCTGGCTTAGCTCTACTGTGGGCCCGGGTCTGCGTGTCCGAATCCCACAGACCTCCCCAGGGTCTGGTTTCCCAGGAACGAAGGCTGGAAAGGGGCCAGTTAAGGAAACAGAGCAGAACAGAGCGAGAACACAAACGTACCCACACAGTTTCCTTTATTGTCCACTCTACCCACTTAATTATTGTTTTTAATTTTAATTATTTATTTTTTTTAACATATGATTTGATGTTTTTTGTCTCCATCCTTAAGATTTTTATTTTAAGGACAGCAAAGCAGAGAAAAACACAGCCAGGTCCTCTCTAACTGCCTTAACTCTGTTACAGGCCAGAGGACATTCGCATTTCTAGGTATGGAGTGTGACAATAACAATGACTTTGACATCGCCAGCATGAAAGCACTGGACAATAAGCTGTGCTCTGCGGTCTGCTTACCCGGTGAGTGGCAGTCTGCTGAACATGAACTTGGTGGGAGACGCTCCCCTGCTCGTACCCCTGCTCTCACCCTGGGACACCCATCTCCTGCCCTGCAGTTCCTGCAAGAAGGCATGGGCTTTGCTAAGGTGCTGGGAGCCAGTTGCTGAAAGGAAGTGAGGCGGCCTCGGGAGAGTCCTTGGGCAAAGAGCGACTCTGCTCTAAGCGAAACTATTTGGGCATGGAGAAAGGCACAAAAATACCTCCAAAGCCTTCCAATTTGACCTGACCGCGTCCTCTCCATCATGATCTTGCAGATCCCATGGCAGGGGGCCTGGTCTTGTTTCCATCAACAGGCAGTTTAAGGCAGACACGGCGTCTGTGATAAGGTCTTGGAAAGAGAGCCTGAGCCCTTGAAAAGGGAACCTGTAGCCCCTCAGAGGAGAGTGGTTAGTTAGGATCAGAGAGGAATTTCAAAGCCAGCATTTTATAGACTATCTCTGTGACCCAGTGAGCCCTGGGCGACCACCAGTTGCCTTGTGCTCCCTAGATTTGGATCCCAAAGGAACGATCAGGGGTCGAGGGTGACTCTTCTCCCTGGAGCCCTAACTCTGTAAATTCAATCAGGGCCATCAACGTGCCCCTTATTCCTTCTCATGACACTAAACTGAATCCGGGATGAGTTCTCAGGAGGAGCCCACCTGTCAGTCACACTCTGGGCACTGATGTCCCCCTGCTCCTTGCTCACCAAGGGCTTAACCAACCATGGCTCTAAAGCCACATCTTGCCCGGTGGACTAGGTTGAAATTGCCCCTTCTGGGTTCACGGCAGAGACTGCCTTCATGTTGCATGGTTTGTAATCTCTTAAACATGCCCTGGACATGTTTAAGCTTCAGGACAGCCACGTCCCATCGTGGGTCCAGTGCTTTACTCCCTTGGCAACGTGGCTACAGGTGCTGGAGGGACACAAACTCCTGTGGTTGCCACTCTCCATCAGCTTGCAAAAGACCCAGGTCCTCACCCCTCTGGCCCCATGCAGGCTTGTGGGGGAGGAAGCCGTAATCCCCAGAGACACCTCCCACGGCCTTCCCAGGGGCTCGCCAGCCTTTCCACTTAGCGTTGACCCAGCCAGGCCTGGGCCAGAGCGGCTGAGGTCCAGGGTACACTTCACTTCCTGCCTTCCCACTCTTTACCTGGCTTCTGTCTGTCCATTGGTTTCTCATGTCTTTTTGCCAAATGTACGTCTGTCTGTCCAGTTTGTTTATTTTGAAACTCATTTAGGTTATCCAGACTTCGTGTGAAAGTTCATGTTCACCCACACCCAACCCCAAGCTTGCTGGGCACGCGCACATCCGAGGGGCCCTCGCTGAGGCTTCCATTCCTAACTGGCAAGAGCCTGTATTTAATATGCTGAAATTTTCCAGGAAAAAAAATATTTGTGAGACTAGATTAATCCCTGTTCCACAAAAGCGGGGATGCTTCTGTGGCAAAGGTTACAGGCAGGATTTGTTTTGGTCACTAGTTGGGGAAGATGCCATCTCTGCCCTCACTCCGCCCTGAGTCTGGGGCAGCTGTGCCGGCCAGCCGCTCACTGGGCTTCAAGAGAGGAATCTAGGCTCCTGCCTCCCCGCAGTGGCCGCCCACCAACCCCCGAGTTTGGCAGAGAGAGCTCCTGGGAATTGTTTCAGCCACCCATGCTGTTGGAAACTGACCCCAGGCCTTGTGCTTCCTCCTCTCCCTAACTCCTTCGGGCCAACCTGCTGGTGGATGTTTATTCCACTCTGGGATGGCGGCAGGGGAGCGACACCTGGAAGGAAAACAATGCCTGGGCTTCTTTACAGTGATCTCGGGAGCCAGCCATTCTCAGATTAAACTGGCTTCACCGTTCAGGCCAGACATGAAACCGAATGACAGTGGCGGCTGCCGGGAGAGGGAGTTGAGGGTCGCATCGTAGCCTCACCCCGAGGTCTCAAGGGCTCTTACGGGAGAAGGAAAGTGCATCTGCTCTCTTGCTAAAAGGTTTCTCGGGTTCTGCTGTTAGCGTCACACTGGTAATAAAGAGCTGGGGAACTCTCTGGAAGCATCTGTCAGGTTAATGTCAGGTTAATGACAGGAGCATCCACTGTGGTAGTTCCCGTGGAATCAACAGACCTCACCACGCTCAGCTGTAAGTTCAAAGTTCCATCCTATGACTGAGGTGCCTCAGGCTGGCTTGGCCGTCAGGACAGCTTCTCAGGCACTCGGTCTCCCTCTCCACGCTGTTTCCCTCCCCACACGGATGCCACTCCCCTCACGGAGCGCCCACAAGGAGGGAGCCCGGGGAGCATCCCATGGTCCACCCTCCCCAGGCCCAAAGGTGCTCTGCCAGGAGCCCCAGCTGGTGGCAAGTATGGCTCAGGTCCCCATCCTCGCTGCTCTCATCACCCTTGTGGGAGTGATGCTGAGAAAGCACCTGTGTCATTCCAGCACATCTTCCCCTAAGAAGCCTCTGGGTCTTCTTTGGCCCCAACACCAATGCGGTGCGGCGGGGGGGGGGGGGCGATGGTATGTTCTGAGATTGTTCTGCAAGGTTCACAAAGGGAGGAACTCTGAGTTGACCATTGTAGGTGGTGAGCCGATTAGAATCACGAGGCCGTGCTAGGTAGACGGGCCTCCAAGGAATCTGATGGAGTATCACACAGGCGGCAGGATAGTGGCCAGGGGACCAGTGACAATTCTGTGAAAAGGCTCTGGGGCGTGTGATGGGAAAAAGCAAAGATAATTTGACTTTATTAGTGGAAATACAAATGGTTTTGTTTTGTTTTGTTTTGTTTTTTGTGGTACGTGGGCCTCTCACTGTTGTGGCCTCTCCCGTTGCAGAGCACAGGCTCCGGACGCACCGGCTCACCGGCCATGGCTCATGGGGCAAGCCGCTCCGTGGCATGCGGGATCTTCCCGGACCGGGGCTCAAACCCATGTCCCCTGCATCGGCAGGCGGACTCTCAACCAAGGGTAAGCTGTGAAAACGCGAAAGAGAGGCATGGACATATATACACTACCAAACGTGAGGTAGATAGATAGTGGGAAGCAGCCGCAGAGCACAGGGAGATCAGCTCGGTGGTTTGTCACTGCCTGGAGGGGTGGGATGGGGAGGGTGGGAGGGAGGGAGGTGCATGAGGGAAAGGATGTGGGAACAGATGTATATGTATGACTGATTCACTTTGTTATAAAGCAGAAACTAATAAAAAAATAAAAATAAAATAAAAATAAAAATAAAAACAATAAATACTTGGGAAGAAAAAAAAACTTTGACTCAAGACAAGCTGGACATGGAGGAGTGAGAGAGGGCAAGGGGTAGAGGGAAAGACATGTTTCTGGGTGGGAGCTGGTGTACCATCACTTGGGCACAGCTCCTGCGCAGAGGTTTGATATGGAGCCCTCACCTCCACCCACCCACAGCAATCAGAGAAGAAAAGGAAATAAAAGGAATCTAAATTGGAAAAGAAGATGTAAAGCTGTCACTGTTTGCAGATGACATGATACTAGACATAGAGAATCCTAAAGATGCTACCAGAAAACTACTAGAGCTAATCAATGTATTTGGTAAAGTAGCAGGATACAAAATTAATGCACAGAAATCTCTGGCATTCCCGTCCACTAATGATGAAGAATCTGAAAGTGAAATCAAGAAAACACTCCCGTTTACCATTGCAACAAAAAGAATAAAATACCTAAGAATAAACCTACCTAAGGAGACAAAAGACCTGTATGCAGAAAATTATAAGACACTGGTGAAAGAAATTAAAGATGATACAAATAGATGGAGAGATATACCATGCTCCTGGATTGGAAGAATCGATATCGTGAAAATGACTCTACTACCCAAAGCAATCTACAGGTTCAATGCAATCCCTATCAAACTTCCACTGGCATTTTTCACAGAACTGGAACAAAACATTTCAAACTTTGTTTGGAAAAACAAAAGACTCCGAATAGCCAAAGCAATCTTGAGAACGAAAAACGGAGCTGGAGGAATCAGGCTCCCTGACTTCAGACTACACTACAAAGCTACAGTAATCAAGACAGTGTTTTACTGGCACAAAACCAGAAAGATAGATCAATGGAACAGGATAGAAAGCCCAGAGATAAACCCACGCACATATGGTCAACTGATCTTTGATCAAGGAGGCAGGAATGTACAGTGGAGAAAGGACAGCCTCTTCAATAAGTGGTGCTGGGAAAACTGGACAGGGACATGTAAAAGTATGAGATTAGATCATTCCCTAACACCATACACAAAAATAAGCTCAAAATGGATTAAAGACCTCAATGTAAGGCCAGAAACTATCAAAGTCTTAGAGGAAAACAGAGGCAGAACACTCTATGACATAAATCACAGCAAGATCCTTTTGGACCCACCTCCTAGAGAAATGGAAATAAAAACAAAGATAAACAAATGGGACCTAATGAAACTTCAAAGCTTTTGCACAGCAAAGGAAACCATAAACAAGACCAAAAGACAACCCTCAGAATGGGAGAAAATATTTGCAAATGAAGCAACTGACAAAGGATTAATCTCCAAAATTTAAAAACAGCTCATGCAGCTCAATAGCAAAACAACAAACAACCCAATCCAAAATTGGGCAGAAGACTTAAATAGGCATTTCTCCAAAGAAGATATACAGACTGCCAACAAACACATGAAAGAATGCTCAACATCATTAATCATTAGAGAAATGCAAATCAAAACTACAATGAGATATCATCTCACACCAGTCAGAATGGCCATCATCAAGAAATCTAGAAACAATAAATGCTGGAGAGGGTGTGGAGAAAAGGGAACACTCTTGCACTGCTGGTGGGAATGTGAATTGGTACAGCCACTATGGAGAACAGTATGGAGGTTCCCTAAAAGACTAAAAATCGAACTACCATATGACCCAGCAATCCCACCACTAGGCATATACCCTGAGAAAACCATAATTCAAAAAGAGGCATGTACCAGAATGTTCATTGCAGCTCTATTCACAATTGCCCGGAGATGGAAACAACCTAAGTGTCCATCATCGGATGAATGGATAAAGAAGATGTGGCACATATATACAATGGAATATTACTCAGCCATAAAAAGAAACGAAACTGAGCTCTTTGTAATGAGGTGGATAGACCTAGAGTCTGTCATACAGAGTGAAGTAAGTCAGAAGGAGAAAGACAAATACCGTATGCTAACACATATATATGGAATTTTTAAAAAATGTCATGAAGAACCTAGGGGTAAAACAGGAATAAAGTCACAGACCACTTGAGAATGGACTTGAGGATATGGGGAGGGGGAAGGGTAAGCTGTGACAAAGCGAAAGAGAGGCATGGACATATATACACTACCAAACGTAAGGTAGATAGATAGTGGGAAGCAGCCGCAGAGCACAGGGAGATCAGTTCGGTGCTTTGTGACCGCCTGGAGGGGTGGGATGGGGAGGGTGGGAGGGAGGGAGATGCATGAGGGAAGGGATGTGGGAACAGATGTATATGTATGACTGATTCACTTTGTTATAAAGCAGAAACTAATAAAAAAATAAAAATAAAAATAAAAATAAGAATAAAAACAATAAATACTTGGGAAGAAAAAAAAAATTTTGACTCAAGACAAGCTGGACATGGAGGAGTGAGAGAGGGCAAGGGGTAGAGGGAAAGACATGTTTCTGGGTGGGAGCTGGTGTACCATCCCCCGGGCACAGCTCCTGCGCAGAGGCTTGATATGGAGCCCTCACCTCCACCCACCCACAGCAATCAGAGAAGAAAAGTAAATAAAAGGAATCCAAATTGGAAAAGAAGATGTAAAGCTGTCACTGTTTGCAGATGACATGATACTAGACATAGAGAATCCTAAAGATGCTACCAGAAAACTACTAGAGCTAATCAATGTATTTGGTAAAGTAGCAGGATACAAAATTAATGCACAGAAATCTCTGGCATTCCCGTCCACTAATGATGAAGAATCTGAAAGTGAAATCAAGAAAACACTCCCGTTTACCATTGCAACAAAAAGAATAAAATACCTAAGAATAAACCTACCTAAGGAGACAAAAGACCTGTATGCAGAAAATTATAAGACACTGGTGAAAGAAATTAAAGATGATACAAATAGATGGAGAGATATACCATGCTCCTGGATTGGAAGAATCGATATCGTGAAAATGACTCTACTACCCAAAGCAATCTACAGGTTCAATGCAATCCCTATCAAACTTCCACTGGCATTTTTCACAGAACTGGAACAAAACATTTCAAACTTTGTTTGGAAAAACAAAAGACTCCGAATAGCCAAAGCAATCTTGAGAACGAAAAACGGAGCTGGAGGAATCAGGCTCCCTGACTTCAGACTACACTACAAAGCTACAGTAATCAAGACAGTGTTTTACTGGCACAAAACCAGAAAGATAGATCAATGGAACAGGATAGAAAGCCCAGAGATAAACCCACGCACATATGGTCAACTGATCTTTGATCAAGGAGGCAGGAATGTACAGTGGAGAAAGGACAGCCTCTTCAATAAGTGGTGCTGGGAAAACTGGACAGGGACATGTAAAAGTATGAGATTAGATCATTCCCTAACACCATACACAAAAATAAGCTCAAAATGGATTAAAGACCTCAATGTAAGGCCAGAAACTATCAAAGTCTTAGAGGAAAACAGAGGCAGAACACTCTATGACATAAATCACAGCAAGATCCTTTTGGACCCACCTCCTAGAGAAATGGAAATAAAAACAAAGATAAACAAATGGGACCTAATGAAACTTCAAAGCTTTTGCACAGCAAAGGAAACCATAAACAAGACCAAAAGACAACCCTCAGAATGGGAGAAAATATTTGCAAATGAAGCAACTGACAAAGGATTAATCTCCAAAATTTAAAAACAGCTCATGCAGCTCAATAGCAAAACAACAAACAACCCAATCCAAAATTGGGCAGAAGACTTAAATAGGCATTTCTCCAAAGAAGATATACAGACTGCCAACAAACACATGAAAGAATGCTCAACATCATTAATCATTAGAGAAATGCAAATCAAAACTACAATGAGATATCATCTCACACCAGTCAGAATGGCCATCATCAAGAAATCTAGAAACAATAAATGCTGGAGAGGGTGTGGAGAAAAGGGAACACTCTTGCACTGCTGGTGGGAATGTGAATTGGTACAGCCACTATGGAGAACAGTATGGAGGTTCCCTAAAAGACTAAAAATCGAACTACCATATGACCCAGCAATCCCACCACTAGGCATATACCCTGAGAAAACCATAATTCAAAAAGAGGCATGGGGCCTCCCTGGTGGCGCAAGTGGTTGAGAGTCCGCCTGCCGATGCAGGGGATACGGGTTCGTGCCCCGGTCTGGGAGGATCCCATATGCCGCGGAGCGGCTGGGCCCGTGAGCCATGGCCGCTGAGCCTGCGCGTCCGGAGCCTGCGCGTCCGGAGCCTGTGCTCCGCAACGGGGGAGGCCACAACAGTGAGAGGCCCGCATACCGCAAAAAAAAAAAAAAAAAAAAAAAAAAAAAAAAAAAAAAAAAAAAGAGGCATGTACCAGAATGTTCATTGCAGCTCTATTCACAATAGCCCGGAGATGGAAACAACCTAAGTGTCCATCATCGGATGAATGGATAAAGAAGATGTGGCACATATATACAATGGAATATTACTCAGCCATAAAAAGAAACGAAACTGAGCTCTTTGTAATGAGGTGGATAGACCTAGAGTCTGTCATACAGAGTGAAGTAAGTCAGAAGGAGAAAGACAAATACCGTATGCTAACACATATATATGGAATTTTAAAAAAATGTCATGAAGAACCTAGGGGTAAAAGAGGAATAAAGTCACAGACCACTTGAGAATGGACTTGAGGATATGGGGAGGGGGAAGGGTAAGCTGTGACAAAGCGAAAGAGAGGCATGGACATATATACACTACCAAACGTAAGGTAGATAGATAGTGGGAAGCAGCCGCAGAGCACAGGGAGATCAGTTCGGTGCTTTGTGACCGCCTGGAGGGGTGGGATGGGGAGGGTGGGAGGGAGGGAGATGCATGAGGGAAGGGATGTGGGAACAGATGTATATGTATGACTGATTCACTTTGTTATAAAGCAGAAACTAATAAAAAAATAAAAAAAAATAAAAATAAAAATAAAAACAATAAATACTTGGGAAGAAAAAAAAAACTTTGACTCAAGACAAGCTGGACATGGAGGAGTGAGAGAGGGCAAGGGGTAGAGGGAAAGACATGTTTCTGGGTGGGAGCTGGTGTACCATTCCCCGGGCACAGCTCCTGTGCAGAGGCTTGATATGGAGCCCTCACCTCCACCCACCCACAGCAATCAGAGAAGAAAAGTAAATAAAAGGAATCCAAATTGGAAAAGAAGATGTAAAGCTGTCACTGTTTGCAGATGACATGATACTAGACATAGAGAATCCTAAAGATGCTACCAGAAAACTACTAGAGCTAATCAATGTATTTGGTAAAGTAGCAGGATACAAAATTAATGCACAGAAATCTCTGGCATTCCCGTCCACTAATGATGAAGAATCTGAAAGTGAAATCAAGAAAACACTCCCGTTTACCATTGCAACAAAAAGAATAAAATACCTAAGAATAAACCTACCTAAGGAGACAAAAGACCTGTATGCAGAAAATTATAAGACACTGATGAAAGAAATTAAAGATGATACAAATAGATGGAGAGATATACCATGCTCCTGGATTGGAAGAATCGATATCGTGAAAATGACTCTACTACCCAAAGCAATCTACAGGTTCAATGCAATCCCTATCAAACTTCCACTGGCATTTTTCACAGAACTGGAACAAAACATTTCAAACTTTGTTTGGAAAAACAAAAGACTCCGAATAGCCAAAGCAATCTTGAGAACGAAAAACGGAGCTGGAGGAATCAGGCTCCCTGACTTCAGACTACACTACAAAGCTACAGTAATCAAGACAGTGTTTTACTGGCACAAAACCAGAAAGATAGATCAATGGAACAGGATAGAAAGCCCAGAGATAAACCCACGCACATATGGTCAACTGATCTTTGATCAAGGAGGCAGGAATGTACAGTGGAGAAAGGACAGCCTCTTCAATAAGTGGTGCTGGGAAAACTGGACAGGGACATGTAAAAGTATGAGATTAGATCATTCCCTAACACCATACACAAAAATAAGCTCAAAATGGATTAAAGACCTCAATGTAAGGCCAGAAACTATCAAAGTCTTAGAGGAAAACAGAGGCAGAACACTCTATGACATAAATCACAGCAAGATCCTTTTGGACCCACCTCCTAGAGAAATGGAAATAAAAACAAAGATAAACAAATGGGACCTAATGAAACTTCAAAGCTTTTGCACAGCAAAGGAAACCATAAACAAGACCAAAAGACAACCCTCAGAATGGGAGAAAATATTTGCAAATGAAGCAACTGACAAAGGATTAATCTCCAAAATTTAAAAACAGCTCATGCAGCTCAATAGCAAAACAACAAACAACCCAATCCAAAATTGGGCAGAAGACTTAAATAGGCATTTCTCCAAAGAAGATATACAGACTGCCAACAAACACATGAAAGAATGCTCAACATCATTAATCATTAGAGAAATGCAAATCAAAACTACAATGAGATATCATCTCACACCAGTCAGAATGGCCATCATCAAGAAATCTAGAAACAATAAATGCTGGAGAGGGTGTGGAGAAAAGGGAACACTCTTGCACTGCTGGTGGGAATGTGAATTGGTACAGCCACTATGGAGAACAGTATGGAGGTTCCCTAAAAGACTAAAAATCGAACTACCATATGACCCAGCAATCCCACCACTAGGCATATACCCTGAGAAAACCATAATTCAAAAAGAGGCATGTACCAGAATGTTCATTGCAGCTCTATTCACAATAGCCCGGAGATGGAAACAACCTAAGTGTCCATCATCGGATGAATGGATAAAGAAGATGTGGCACATATATACAATGGAATATTACTCAGCCATAAAAAGAAACGAAACTGAGCTCTTTGTAATGAGGTGGATAGACCTAGAGTCTGTCATACAGAGTGAAGTAAGTCAGAAGGAGAAAGACAAATACCGTATGCTAACACATATATATGGAATTTTAAAAAAATGTCATGAAGAACCTAGGGGTAAAACAGGAATAAAGTCACAGACCTACTTGAGAATGGACTTGAGGATATGGGGAGGGGGAAGGGTAAGCTGTGACAAAGCGAAAGAGAGGCATGGACATATATACACTACCAAACGTAAGGTAGATAGATAGTGGGAAGCAGCCGCAGAGCACAGGGAGATCAGTTCGGTGCTTTGTGACCGCCTGGAGGGGTGGGATGGGGAGGGTGGGAGGGAGGGAGATGCATGAGGGAAGGGATGTGGGAACAGATGTATATGTATGACTGATTCACTTTGTTATAAAGCAGAAACTAATAAAAAAATAAAAATAAAAATAAAAATAAGAATAAAAACAATAAATACTTGGGAAGAAAAAAAAAACTTTGACTCAAGACAAGCTGGACATGGAGGAGTGAGAGAGGGCAAGGGGTAGAGGGAAAGACATGTTTCTGGGTGGGAGCTGGTGTACCATCCCCCGGGCACAGCTCCTGCGCAGAGGCTTGATATGGAGCCCTCACCTCCACCCACCCACAGCAATCAGAGAAGAAAAGGAAATAAAAGGAATCCAAATTGGAAAAGAAGATGTAAAGCTGTCACTGTTTGCAGATGACATGATACTAGACATAGAGAATCCTAAAGATGCTACCAGAAAACTACTAGAGCTAATCAATGTATTTGGTAAAGTAGCAGGATACAAAATTAATGCACAGAAATCTCTGGCATTCCCGTCCACTAATGATGAAGAATCTGAAAGTGAAATCAAGAAAACACTCCCGTTTACCATTGCAACAAAAAGAATAAAATACCTAAGAATAAACCTACCTAAGGAGACAAAAGACCTGTATGCAGAAAATTATAAGACACTGATGAAAGAAATTAAAGATGATACAAATAGATGGAGAGATATACCATGCTCCTGGATTGGAAGAATCGATATCGTGAAAATGACTCTACTACCCAAAGCAATCTACAGGTTCAATGCAATCCCTATCAAACTTCCACTGGCATTTTTCACAGAACTGGAACAAAACATTTCAAACTTTGTTTGGAAAAACAAAAGACTCCGAATAGCCAAAGCAATCTTGAGAAAGAAAAACGGAGCTGGAGGAATCAGGCTCCCTGACTTCAGACTACACTACAAAGCTACAGTAATCAAGACAGTGTTTTACTGGCACAAAACCAGAAAGATAGATCAATGGAACAGGATAGAAAGCCCAGAGATAAACCCACGCACATATGGTCAACTGATCTTTGATCAAGGAGGCAGGAATGTACAGTGGAGAAAGGACAGCCTCTTCAATAAGTGGTGCTGGGAAAACTGGACAGGGACATGTAAAAGTATGAGATTAGATCATTCCCTAACACCATACACAAAAATAAGCTCAAAATGGATTAAAGACCTCAATGTAAGGCCAGAAACTATCAAAGTCTTAGAGGAAAACAGAGGCAGAACACTCTATGACATAAATCACAGCAAGATCCTTTTGGACCCACCTCCTAGAGAAATGGAAATAAAAACAAAGATAAACAAATGGGACCTAATGAAACTTCAAAGCTTTTGCACAGCAAAGGAAACCATAAACAAGACCAAAAGACAACCCTCAGAATGGGAGAAAATATTTGCAAATGAAGCAACTGACAAAGGATTAATCTCCAAAATTTAAAAACAGCTCATGCAGCTCAATAGCAAAACAACAAACAACCCAATCCAAAATTGGGCAGAAGACTTAAATAGGCATTTCTCCAAAGAAGATATACAGACTGCCAACAAACACATGAAAGAATGCTCAACATCATTAATCATTAGAGAAATGCAAATCAAAACTACAATGAGATATCATCTCACACCAGTCAGAATGGCCATCATCAAGAAATCTAGAAACAATAAATGCTGGAGAGGGTGTGGAGAAAAGGGAACACTCTTGCACTGCTGGTGGGAATGTGAATTGGTACAGCCACTATGGAGAACAGTATGGAGGTTCCTTAAAAGACTAAAAATCGAACTACCATATGACCCAGCAATCCCACCACTAGGCATATACCCTGAGAAAACCATAATTCAAAAAGAGGCATGTACCAGAATGTTCATTGCAGCTCTATTCACAATAGCCCGGAGATGGAAACAACCTAAGTGTCCATCATCGGATGAATGGATAAAGAAGATGTGGCACATATATACAATGGAATATTACTCAGCCATAAAAAGAAACGAAACTGAGCTCTTTGTAATGAGGTGGATAGACCTAGAGTCTGTCATACAGAGTGAAGTAAGTCAGAAGGAGAAAGACAAATACCGTATGCTAACACATATATATGGAATTTTTAAAAAATGTCATGAAGAACCTAGGGGTAAAACAGGAATAAAGTCACAGACCTACTTGAGAATGGACTTGAGGATATGGGGAGGGGGAAGGGTAAGCTGTGACAAAGCGAAAGAGAGGCATGGACATATATACACTACCAAACGTAAGGTAGATAGATAGTGGGAAGCAGCCGCAGAGCACAGGGAGATCAGCTCGGTGCTTTGTGACCGCCTGGAGGGGTGGGATGGGGAGGGTGGGAGGGAGGGAGGTGCATGAGGGAAGGGATGTGGGAACAGATGTATATGTATGACTGATTCACTTTGTTATAAAGCAGAAACTAATTAAAAAAATAAAAATTAAATAAAAATTAAAATAAAACAATACATACTTGGGAAGAAAAAAAAAACTTTGACTCAAGACAAGCTGGACATGGAGGAGTGAGAGAGGGCAAGGGGTAGAGGGAAAGACATGTTTCTGGGTGGGAGCTGGTGTACCATCCCCCGGGCACAGCTCCTGCGCAGAGGCCTGATAAGGAGCCCTCACCTCCACCCACCCCCTTCAACCAGAGAACTTCCAACTGCAGCTCCTCAGTAATTGAAGAGCAGGAAAGCTGGTGACTGGAGGGAGGCTGGGGGAGGGGAGGAGGAAGGACCACAGTCCACCGTTAGTCCGTCACTTAAAGGCTGGTGAAATTAATGGGGCAAATGACCCCAGTCAAAGAATTTGGCAAGTCCACGGCTTTCCTGGGTTTCACCCAGCGGCTCTGTTTCCTCGGCTATCTGGAAAGGAGGGAGAGCACTTGCGAAGAAGCCTCTGGAATGTCAGCTTCTGGGAATCTTGCTGAGGACGGGGCGGGGAGGGAGCGCTTACCGGGAAACACTGGATTACCCTAGCCGCCTTGGGGTGCCTGCGACCGGGGCTGCGGTTTCTGCGGACCTGAGCGGCAGGTGGCATCGGAGAGTCAGACCTGCTTGCGGGCACCAAGACGACACTCGGTCGGGAGACCGGGACAGGCCGCAGAAACGTGAGCAAGTGCCACTCGCAGCCCAGAGGAGAGGAAAGGAAAGCCCCAAGCATGCACCCAGCCCTGGACCCCACGCCACGGGCTGCGTCCCAGGAGCCGTCGCCACCTCTGAGCAGCCCAGATGGGAAGGGGGTGGGGCGGAGGACGGTTCCCGCGGCGAACTGCTCGCCGAGGGCCCCGGGGCCTCTGCGGGAGCGCCAAGCCGCGCGCCTCTCCGAGCCCTGCGCGGGGCCCTCGGGCGGGAATGCGCGGAGCCGGGACGCGGTGGCGGGTAGGGGGCTGGGTCGCGCGCGGGAGAGGGCGGCAGGAGGGAGCTGGAAGAGAGTTACCGCGTGAGAGAGCGGTTAAGAGCGCGCGGTCTCTTTGGAGATGCCCTGGCCAATGGCAGAAGCGGAAGCTGTTTATATGGGCGGGGCGTCGCCACGGCAGCAGGAGACGCCTTGCGAGCGGCTACTGAGTGCCGGTCCCCGGCCGCTGGCTTTCAGAGAGGCGCCGTCGGGCGTGAGTGGCGACGAGGATTGCTGGCTGGGCCCTCGAGCTGGGAGCAGAGAGCCGCGGTGAGGGTGGGCGGTGGGAGGACTTTCTTTGAGAACCTTCCTTTGGCCCGGGCTGCGCTCTGAGCCAGGTAAGGGACGGGGAGGGCTGCAGGCCGTGGGAAGGGAGGGCGTCAGTACCAGCCCGCTCTCCCATCCGTCCCCGACGGAAGTGGTGGGCCCGGGGACTGACATCAGAGGCGTTTGGGGGACACTCACTTCCCACCCCCTTATAACTCTCTGTATTGTTTCCTTCCTTCCCCTTGATCCCCATCCTAATATCCCTTTTCAAAGATCAGACGACCTCCCCCGCCCCCCGACCCGTCGTACTGCCCTCCTGGACTCTCTCGCCCCATTTCCATTGGTTGTGGACGGAGAGAGGGGGGTTAATTCCCCGCTTTGAGGGAGAAAGGGGTGGCCTCGCATGCCCCTACACTCTTCCCTCGTTTGGCTAATTAAGTCTCCTCTAAAAGATCCAAGAGGAAAAGAGCGAGGCGAACCCCCTGTGGGTCGGACCCCCGGGCACACCTTCTGTTTCCCAGACCTCGGCAGTAAAAGATCCTCCCCAGCTGCAGGAAGGATTTTAGTAAGAGCCTCCCCCCTCGCCCACACTCTCCCCTCGGGGGTGGGGAAAGAGGGCTCAGTTCCCGCTCTGGTCCCCGCAGGCACCACACTCCGTTTGGAGGAGGCTACCCCCGGATCGCGGGATGGAAGCCCGCTTCCGGGAGGCTGCGTAACTGAAGCGGCGGGAGTCAGCGGGCCGGAGAGCTCGGCGGCCACCCTCGGCTCGGCTCGTGGATGTTGACAGCCCCCTCGGAGAGTCCCCGCAGATATGGCGGAGAGCTGGCTACGCGTCTCGGGAGCAGGGGCAGCGGAGGAGGCCGGACCGGAAGGCGGCCTGGAGGAGCCCAACGCCCTGAATGACAGCCTGACCAGCCTGCAGTGGCTGCAGGACTTCTCCTTTCTCAACGCCGAGGTCCCCGCCCTGCCTTCGGCGGACACCGACCCCCACGGCTACCACGAGCTGTCAGGCTCGGCCGAGCCGGGGTCTCCCCTGGCGGCGGACCCCGCCTGCCTGGGGCAGCCGCACACACCCGGCAAGCCCACGTCCTTGTGCACGCCGCGGAGCGCCCCCTCGGGGCTGCAGGCCTCGCCTCCCGACGACGTGGACTACGCCACCAACCCGCACGTGAAGCCGCCCTACTCGTATGCCACGCTCATCTGCATGGCCATGCAGGCCAGCAAGGCCACCAAGATCACCCTGTCGGCCATCTACAAGTGGATCACGGACAGTTTCTGTTACTACCGCCACGCTGATCCCACCTGGCAGGTAGGGAGGCACTCCCTCCCTCCCTCCCCATGCCCGCGCGGACTGGACTCACATCCCAGATCCGCAGGCCAAGTAGGCGCGGTACGGCCAGGGCCCCGAGAGAGGAAGGCCGTCCAGGAAGGACCTCAAGGGAGCCCAGTGCTTGGACTGCTGCCCCTTTGACTTCAGAGACGGAGGAGGGAGGATGTTCAGAGGGCTGTAGGGGTGCCGACCTAGAGGTTCAAGTGGAAAGAACTTGTCACTCATCCGGCAGGCTCAGCCCAAAGACCAGGGCTGAACTATGCGTGGACACAGCCCCCCAGGGTAGGTTGATGGACTGAGGGACACATTTTTGTCCCAAGTCCTGGAATTCCTCGACACTACCCTCCTCAAGGTCAGTTTGTCAGGGCCTGACTGGAGGCAGAGCATCGTTCCTGCCAGGCTCTGCATCCCGCCTGCTTTCAGTTGGCTGGAGGGGCTCTGGGAGGGGAGAGGGGCGTGCTGCAGGGTGTGAAGGCCATCTGTGTCCCAGTGGAAGGGCTCCGGGGCCTTCCGAAAGCTGCCGTGCCAGCCCCCACCCCAAGCCCTCCCTAGTTTCCTGCCTACACTCCTCCCCCTCTTCTCATCAACCTCCCTGGGGGGACAATTACCTCAGCCACGTGCTTTCCACAGGGGCTCTTTCCTCCCACACTGGCTTCATGTTCCAAGTCTCCGGAACCTGGCACAGAGCAGCCAAGGGGCCCAGACCACCATGTAAATCTCCCAGTCTTGCCAGGGGGCACTACTCACCTGCTGGCCCCACCCACCAGGCCCCAGACCCCTGTGCCCCAGCGTGGTTTGGACTGTGCACCCAGGCGTGAACAAGGCAGGATGGTGATTCAGGCTGGGCACACACTGCCCTGAGCCTCTTCGACCATCAGGATCAGGGGCTACTTGGGGACAGAGACCCTGAGGATGCACAGATCCTTCCCTGTGGCACAGGTCACAGGATCAGAGTTCCTGTGATCACAGCTATTCCACGTTTGCTTGGGCCCTGACCCTGGGGCAGGTACCATTTGTAACCTTGGTGAGAAAGCAGAGACCCTCCACCACCCCCCACCCCACCCCAAGCCTGAGAGGCCCCAGGAATGAGCGCTATGCTCTTGGCTGGGTAATAATCAACTGAGGCCTCAGAGCCTGGGGTGGGAGGAGGGGGACATGGTGGGTGAGGGCCCAGGCCAGCAGCCGGCTCTAGAAACAAGGAAAGTCATCAGATCCTCCCACACTTCATCCCCCCCGCCACACACACCCCCTCACACCCACTCACTCATTTCACAAACAGAGAAGGCCAGCCAGGCCCAGGCAGAGGGAGATGGCCGTCCAGGACCTGGGGGAGCCAAGGCCTTTGAGCAGAGGCCGCAAGCAGCGGGGTAAGGGAGGGAGGGCAGGACAGGCTGGCACTGAGAGCCACCCTGCGGCTCAGGGCTCGGATGACTGAGCAGGCAGGTATCCTGGCAAAAGGGAACAAAAGCCCCCGACAGCACTCCCAGCTCCTGGTGCCCCGTGGCTGGTGTCCCAGAGCCTCCCGCTCGGAGCAGCGCCTCTGTCTCCCCTGCCCCCATCGGAGAGAAGGTGGTGGTGGGACTGGCAGTGGCGCTAGGAGCCCCCCATCACTGACCCCACCCACTCTCCCAGCTGTCTTCCTTCTCTCCTATCTCCCTGTGTCCAGAACTCCATCCGCCACAACCTGTCCCTGAAGAAGGGCTTCATCAAGATGCCCCGGGAGAAGGACGAGCCAGGCAAGGGGGGCTTCTGGCGCATCGACCCCCAGTACGCCGAGCGGCTGCTGAGTGGGGCCTTGAAGAAGCGGCGGCTGCCCCCAGTCCACATCCACCCGGCCTTTGCCCGCCAGGCCGCGCCAGAGCCCAGCGCCGCCCCATGGGCCGGGTCACTGACCGTGAGCACCGAGGCCCAGCAGCTGCTGCGGGAGTTCGAGGAGGCCACTGGGGAGGCGGGCTGGGGTGCAGGCGAGGGCAGGCTGGGGCGTAAGCGTCAACAGCCGCTGCCCAAGCAGGAGGCCAAGGTCCCGCGGCCCTCCAGCCCCCTGCTGCTGACCCCGGAGGAGCAGGGTGAGCTGGAAGCCCTCAAGGGCAACTTTGACTGGGAGGCCATCTTGGACGCTGGTACGCTGGACAGGGAGCTGGGCATGCTGGAGACCTCGGAGCTGATCCCGCCGCTGAGCCCTGCCTCCCACGGGGACATGGACCTCACCATCCATGGCCACCACATCGACTGCCCTGTTACCTGGGGGCCTCCAGTGGAGCAGGCTACCGACAGCCTGGACTTCGATGAGACCTTCCTGGCCACATCCTTCCTGGAGCACCCCTGGGACGAGAGCACCCGTAGCTCCCTGCCCCCCGAGCCCCTCTTTGAGGCCGGGGATGCCACACTGGCCTCTGACCTGCATGACTGGGCCAGCCTGGGCGCCTTCTTGTAAGAAGCCAGGCCCTGCCCCACCTCCAGACAGCACCGAAGTCTGGGCCCAGACTGCCCCCCTCCCCGCCAGTGCAGGCCCATGGACACCCTACCGCCCAGGCAGGGTCTGGGCCAGGTCACCCCACCAGGCCACACGGCCCCCAGCCCAGGCCATCCTCAGATTCTAGTCCAGCAGGCTGAGAATTGGGGCCCAGGACCAAAATTGCTGCCTCCGCTCCCCAGCCCCCCATACACACAGTGTTTCATGGATCCACTTCTTCCCTGCCCCAGAGACACGCTAAGGGCCCTGCACTATGAGAGCTGCGGCTTGGAGGGGCCCTGGCCAAGCTGGAAACATCAGTACGGGGCCCACCCCGAACACCTTAGCTTCTGAAGCTTCTCTCTCTCCTGCTCTCCTCCCCAGGTCTCTATCCAGAGCAAGTTCCCAGGTACAACACATGCTGATTAGGTGACTGCAAATTAACACCCAAGAGGCCTCTCCCGGCAGTCTGTGAGGAGGAGCTAGGCGGAGGGGGGAAGAGAGAGGAGACAGAAAGGAGGCCGGGGTGCCGGGTGGAGCCAGGAGATTTTCTAAGGCCTCTGGGATCTTCTGGCTTCATCCCTAGAGGTGGGGCAGAGGGTATGTGTCCCTAATCTTTGAGCCCAACTTGAGGCTGAGAGCAGCGGGGAGATGGGGATCTGGGGGTTAGGGGCTGGGGCAGCCAAGCTGCAGAGGGAAAGGGCACAGACAGACTAATGTAGTGAGTGTAGCTATAGCTGAGGCTTAACTGGGAGGGACGCAGTGCTTGCTAGAACCACTGGGACCAGGAATGGGGGGATGGCCCCGTGCCCTTGCTTGCACTCCTGCAGGGGAGTGTCTTGCTCCACCATAAACGCCCTGGGCTGCATCCCACATCCACTCTCCTAACCCGTCGGGCATTTTAACCTTTTTCATAGAAAGTTATTTACAATAACAACATTTTTAAAAATAAAGTTTTAAAAAGTCTCAAAATGGACCTGCTTGCAACTTTCTCTGGGGAAAAGCATGGGCCAGTTTTGGGGAGGCCACGGCCCAAGGGGGAATGGCTGGGAGGAAGATGGGGGGCACCAAAGGCCTGCAGAGTGTCCCCTGATGCACTCCTCATGATCTCTGGGTGCCCAGAGAGAAAGGGGCTGAGAGGCGGCCCTCGGGGGTCCCCTGCAGCCAGGGCCTCGGCACCTCTATATGTGCAATGGGGAGACTGTACCCACAGCCCCGAGGAGCAGGCAGCAAAGGAGGCCCAGCCCCCTCCGTGGCCCTGGGGACTCACTCACAAAGGCCGTTCTTGCCCAGGGCTCGGCTCACGTTCCCCACCTCGCCCAAGTTGAGGGCCTGCCCAGACTCACCTGCGGTCCTCGCCTGGGCCTGTCTCCAGCTCCTCCCTCCCTTGGTCCCTTCCTGAAGGGACAGGGTGTGAGGTCAGAGGGCCCCAGCCCCTGGGGCCCCACTTGCCACCCTGGGGTTCATTCACTCCGCCCAGGGCCTTCCCTCCAATGCAGGTTGGGGCTGAGGGAGGCCATCAGGGCAGACGGAAGACAGGGTGCCTAGACCCTACAGCTCCAGCCTGTGAGGAATCAACGTACCAGAGTTCTGATGGGGAAACTGAGGCACAGCAAATATGTGACACTCAGCAGGCACCTTTCAACCCCCTCACCCCAGCTTTGCCGGGAACCCATCTCTCCCCCGAGCCCGCACCTGGCCCCGCCAGCACGTCCTTGTGGTGCACAGCCCCTTCCCCCAGCACTCACGTGCACGTGCGCACAGACACACAAACACACACACACACACACACACACACACACACAAACGGGCACTGTCCTACACAATCCTGCCCATCCTCCACGGGCCCCTTTCTCCTGAAGCCCCTTTCTTTCCTTGCACTGGAGGCTGGCTCCAGAGCACCCTGGCATTCCCCCGCCAACTTGCTGCTTTCCCTTGCTAATTATTCCAAATATTTCAGAAGGGTGCGCCCACTGCAGGGCCAGCCAGGTTGGGGCCTTACAGAGCTCAGGAGGCAGCCCATCCCCTTCCCACCGCTTGCTGAGGAGGCTGCCCCAACCTCCCTCTGAGACTCCCTTCACCCCCTAAGCAACGACTCCCTCCCTCTCCCCACCACCCTCCGGCCTTCCTCCCCACGCTCCCCAGCACTGGGGGAACATGGGGGCTCCAGCCTCTCCACTGGTCCCCAGGCTCAGCCTCCAGCCCCCGCCAAAAGGGGTACACCCTGGATTGACAGGTGGGGCCGGTCACTGTCCCCCCTCCTCACCCTCTGCCTGGGCCCATGCTGGGGGAAGAGGGGCAAGGTCAGGGGCTGGCAGAACTGCCTGCCAGGTAAGGAAAGGCTGAAGAAGCTTCTGGCTGCCAGGAAGAATCCCCAGGAGCTCCTGGAAATCCCTATGCTTGGCACTAGCGTCTCTGGGGCTGGGACCCAAACACTGGCACTTTTAAGGGTCCATGGATGCTGCCAACGAGCAGCCAAAGCTAAGAGGGGGCTCCGAAGCGGCCAGAACACAGGGCTTCACACACCCTTTCAGCAGGCAGCGTTTGGGGGTTGGCGGTGGAGGGGGCGGGAAGCGTGAGTGGATCCTGTCCCTCCTATTCATCCCTGCCCCGGCCCTTGGCTGGGTGGCTTTTTCAAAAAACGTTCAGTGACTCCGTATTTATTTAGAGATTCAATGTAATCCCAGTCAATATATATTTGGCGCCCTTAACAGTAAGTTGCAGACAGGCTGCCCCATTAGCACTAGATACTTTAGTGTGTGTTTCCTTAGAACAAGGACACGCCTCCATAATCCCAGTACCACCATCACAATCAGGAAATGAACACTGACCTGGTAATCCCATGTAACCGCAGGCCCCCTTCACATCTTGCAGATCACCCCAGTAATGCTCCTCTCCATTCCAGCATCCCAATCCAGGACCCCATGTTGCACTGAGTTGTCCTTTCTCTTTTGCCCTGTGTGGCTTTGAGCCCATGACTCAAGCTCTCTGGGCAGGTTTCGCATTTCCTTTGATCTCCACTTTTGAGGTGAGAAGCCCTTCAGCCACTTCAGCCTCAGGTGTGGTACAGTCCCTTCCCAAAGCAAGAAGCCAGCTTTCTGTCTCCTCACTTTCCACCTCTTCCCTATCCTCCCTCCCCCATGTATCGCCAGCCAGGAAAGGGATGAGCGGCAATGTTCAGGAACTCAGTGTTTGGGGACCCTCGCCGTCTGCCCACGGGACAGGCCACCCCCAGCTCCAGTGACGGCAAGGCCCCCGGGATGGGATTCCATGCTGGCCTGAAGCAAATGCGCCAGGCCTCCTGAAGAGCTGAGCTGAGGGCAGGAAACACTCTTCTCCCCGCCTCTGCCCCCCTCAACATACTGGGGACCCAGACTTGAAGAAGGAAGGTCATGTCCATGGTGTCCTCCCAGATCAGCACCGACACCGTCTCCTCCATGTCCGGCTCCTACATCGCCCCTGGCATGGAAGAGGACGGGGAGGCTCTCCCCTGCCCCCGGGCCGCCAGCAGGACGCCCTCAGAAGAAGGAGACGTAAGAGAGGAGCATGGGATCGCCCTCGCCGCTCTGCTCTGCTCTGTACTCGAGTCCCAAGGAGCTCAGTCCAGGGCCTGCCAGGGAGATCGGCAAAGCCCCCCAGTGCTCGGGAGGGGAGCCCTGGAAAACACGGTACCGGGTTGTTGAATCAAAGACTCCCTCAGATGTGATCTTCCATGTGGCACCACTTCTGTCCTGAGGACTTGGTTTGGGTTTGCTGCCAGGCGAGCTGGGTAGGAGAGCCGGTGGCATCTGCACCTTGACTTTTGTTGCTCCTTTGCAGGTGACGCCAGCGGCGTCTGCAGACTGCAACTTTGCGGGCCTCGTCGCCACCGCCGAAGAGCAGGATGCAGAGGTAAGAGCAAGGTGGACGCTGGTGCCCCTCCCCGGTCAGAGGGACTGCCAGCGCTGGCACAGGATGCAAATAGGATGGGGGCTCTTCTGGAAGAAGCCTTCCAAGGTGGTGCACTTGGATCTGTTAGAGGCAGGGTGCAGAGCAGAGGGACTGTCCGGTTAGCAGAGGGTGCTGGTCTCAGCGTAATAGGCGTGGGGTGAGTTCCAGAGGGAAGTCTTCCAGGCCAGACCCTTGAGAGGGCGTTTGTCCTCCAATTCACTTAGTATTTACCTGGCACAGGCATCTCACATCTTCCTGGCACTGGGGGACACAAAGACCGAGTGACATGGCTTTTGCCTGCCCACACCCCCAATCCACCCATCCCACCCATTCCGGAGCTCCATCTGATGGAGGAATCAGAGTTATAACTCAGCGTGAGAAGTGCTCTGACGGAGGTGTGCCTGAAGTATATGGAATGCCCAGCTCCCAGTGGGGACTCTACAACTTTCTCTTGAGCCAGATGTTCTCAAAGGAGTATCTGGATGGGATTGGGGATCCTAAAGGGTTCCTGAAAGTTTTATGATCTCACGGTTTGCTTTTTCATTTGACAACTTTGATTTCCACCTGAGAGAAACAGTGTGAGCTAAACTATTACCAAGGCTATTCCTGACAGTCCCAGGGTCCCTCTGTAAGGTGCCTCAGACCTGGTCCCTCTGGAACGTGCCTCAGACCTGGTCCCTACGGGCCGATCCTGCCTCGCCAAGCAAAATCTGCCTCTGCTGGGCCTCCCAGCCATCTCACACGGACAGGAAATGTATGGATACCATGAGGGTGATTAGTTCTGTCTTCTGACAATCAGTAGACTCCTTTCACTGCTTTATGGACTCACAGTGCCTTCCTTCTGTCCTAGGGAAATGATGTTCTAGAAGAAGAGGACGGATCACCCACACAAGAAGATGGTAAAAGACCTGGTCTTTTGCTCCCTTTTATTATATTTCTTTCCCGGGTATTCTCTGAAGGGTACAGAAAGGGGCACTGGTGTGACTTGGTGGCACTGCTCAAGGGTGTGGCTTTGGGGAAAGGTCGTCTTCTTGATGGAATATCAAAGCAAGCAGGGTATCTGAGGACGTCAGCAGCCTTCCTGGCTCTTTCTGGGCCTCTGAGCCAAGGCTGCAGAAGATACATGGAGTTCTCCATCTACGTTGAGTAGATCCTAAAGCTTCTTGGGCAACTGCCATCACCTTCCTTCCTGCTTCAGCTTCTCAGCTGAGTCTCACAGAACTGCTCTAGCAGCCCCAAAGTTCGGCTGCAGCAGGAGAACAGCTTCCTCCCCTTGGGGGAACCGACTGTTAGGCAGTAGGTTTTCCTGCTTTAGTGAAGAAAACGGCTGATGTTACAGTAGCAGAAGGATCACAGCCCTGGCGGCACAGCAAAGGTGAGGTGAAGAGACGTTAGCAGCTCAGCGTACACTAGTGTTTGTAGGCTATTGGCACGAGTCTCTTTACCATCGTTCAGGCCTCAAGTAGATATTTTTTTTAATTGGAAGAGTTGGTTTACAATGTTGTGTTAGTTTCTGCTGTACAGCAACGTGAATCAATTATACATATACATATATCCACTCTTTTTTTAGATTCTTTGCCCATATAGGCCATTACAGGGTACTGAGTAGAGTCCCCTGTGCTCTACAGCAGGTCCTTATTAGGTATCTATTTTATATATAGTAGTGTGTATATGTCAATCCCAATCTCCCAATTTCTCCCTCCCCTCCCTTGCCCCCCGCCATAACCATAAGTTTGTTTTCTACACCTGTGACTCTATTTCTGTTTTGCAAATAAGGTCAACCATATCTTCAGTCGGAAGAATTTTGTTTCTACTAAGCCGAGAAGCGAAGGAACGACCTACATATAGAGCAAGGAAGTGGGGGTGGGGAGGTAACCTGGGAATCCCACCTGGGAGTGTAGGACCAGGCGTCCCAGGAACCGGTGTCTCTTCCCTCTGCTCCTCTGAGGTGCCTCCACAGAAGGGCAACCTCCAGAGCAAACCTGGATCCCAGCCTGGATGCAGATGTCACACTAGTCACCTCTGCTTTGGCCATGGCAGTTGCTTGGGGGGCGGTGTGGTGTGCAGGGGTGCGCATGCGCACATGACCACTCTCTCCTGGCCAAGTAGTGCCGGAGGAGGGGTGGTCGCCCAGGCTGTGCCTCTGCCACACGCACACGCCAACCAAGCCGGGGTTGGGCGCTACCTCCCCTCGGTTGATGTCTTCAGGGCACAAGGCTCCGAGATCTCCATTGTGATTGTCGTCCCCAGTAGAATATTTGCTTCTAAAAGGCACAGGGCAGTACGTGGTTTCCGCCTGACATTCCATATGTGGTTTCCACCTGACATGCCGTACGCAGTAGATGTATGTTTCTTCCTCTCCCTTTCACCAAGGAAAAAAAACCGAGTGGGCAGCTTGAAAAAGTAACATCTAAAACTGTCCCCTTCCCATCTTACACGACTGTAGGTTTCTGGTCAGCCCCTTAAAACATCCTCAGAATAGCAAATTAAGTCTCAAAGAAAATAAATCGTAATTTTGTGAACAATGCGATTCTTTGATTTGAGGTGCAAAATTACGGGACCAAAGAGCTTTAATTGCCATTTTATGTATTAGTCATTTCACAGAGCCTTGTGGTCATAAACACACCCCACGTGCACCGACAGACACAGGCCGGAGTCCGGGGTCACTTCCCCCATGGCTCTCCTAGCTCTTCCAGCCTGGCTTAGCTCTACTGTGGGCCCGGGTCTGCGTGTCCGAATCCCACAGACCTCCCCAGGGTCTGATTTCCCAGGAACGAAGGCTGGAAAGGGGCCAGTTAAGGAAACAGAGCAGAACAGAGCGAGAACACAAACGTACCCACACAGTTTCCTTTATTGTCCACTCTACCCACTTAATTCTTGTTTTTAATTTTAATTATTTACTTATTTTTAACATATGATTTGATGTTTTTTGTCTCCATCCTTAAGATTTTTATTTTAAGGACAGCAAAGCAGAGAAAAACACAGCCAGGTCCTCTCTAACTGCCTTAACTCCGTTACAGGCCAGAGGACATTCGCATTTCTAGGTATGGAGTGTGACAATAACAATGACTTTGACATCGCCAGCATGAAAGCACTGGACAATAAGCTGTGCTCTGTGGTCTGCTTACCCGGTGAGTGGCAGTCTGCTGAACATGAACTTGGTGGGAGACGCTCCCCTGCTCGTACCCCTGCTCTCACCCTGGGACACCCATCTCCTGCCCTGCAGTTCCTGCAAGAAGGCATGGGCTTTGCTAAGGTGCTGGGAGCCAGTTGCTGAAAGGAAGTGAGGCGGCCTCGGGAGAGTCCTTGGGCAAAGAGCGACTCTGCTCTAAGCGAAACTATTTGGGCATGGAGAAAGGCACAAAAATACCTCCAAAGCCTTCCAATTTCACCTGACCGTGTCCTCTCCATCATGATCTTGCAGATCCCATGGCAGGGGGCCTGGTCTTGTTTCCATCAACAGGCAGTTTAAGGCAGACACGGCGTCTGTGATAAGGTCTTGGAAAGAGAGCCTGAGCCCTTGAAAAGGGAACCTGTAGCCCCTCAGAGGAGAGTGGTTAGTTAGGATCAGAGAGGAATTTCAAAGCCAGCATTTTATAGACTAGCTCTGTGACCCAGTGAGCCCTGGGCCACCACCAGTTGCCTTGTGCTCCCTAGATTTGGATCCCAAAGGAACGATCAGGGGTCGAGGGTGACTCTTCTCCTTGGAGCCCTAACTCTGTAAATTCAATCAGGGCCATCAACGTGCCCCTTATTCCTTCTCATGACACTAAACTGAATCCGGGATGAGTTCTCAGGAGGAGCCCACCTGTCAGTCACACTCTGGGCACTGATGTCCCCCTGCTCCTTGCTCACCAAGGGCTTCACCAACCATGGCTCTAAAGCCACATCTTGCCCGGTGGACTAGGTCGAAATTGCCCCTTCTGGGTTCACGGCAGAGACTGCCTTCATGTTGCATGGTTTGTAATCTCTTAAACATGCCCTGGACATGTTTAAGCTTCAGGACAGCCACGTCCCATCGTGGGTCCAGTGCTTTACTCCCTTGGCAACGTGGCTACAGGTGCTGGAGGGACACAAACTCCTGTGGTTGCCACTCTCCATCAGCTTGCAAAAGACCCAGGTCCTCACCCCTCTGGCCCCATGCAGGCTTGTGGGGGAGGAAGCCGTAATCCCCAGAGACACCTCCCACGGCCTTCCCAGGGGCTCGCCAGCCTTTCCACTTAGCGTTGACCCAGCCAGGCCTGGGCCAGAGCGGCTGAGGTCCAGGGTACACTTCACTTCCTGCCTTCCCACTCTTTACCTGGCTTCTGTCTGTCCATTGGTTTCTCATGTCTTTTTGCCAAATGTACGTCTGTCTGTCCAGTTTGTTTATTTTGAAACTCATTTAGGTTATCCAGACTTCGTGTGAAAGTTCATGTTCACCCACACCCAACCCCAAGCTTGCTGGGCACGCGCACATCCGAGGGGCCCTCGCTGAGGCTTCCATTCCTAACTGGCAAGAGCCTGTATTTAATATGCTGAAATTTTCCAGGAAAAAAAATATTTGTGAGACTAGATTAATCCCTGTTCCACAAAAGCGGGGATGCTTCTGTGGCAAAGGTTACAGGCAGGATTTGTTTTGGTCACTAGTTGGGGAAGATGCCATCTCTGCCCTCACTCCGCCCTGAGTCTGGGGCAGCTGTGCCGGCCAGCTGCTCACTGGGCTTCAAGAGAGGAATCTAGGCTCCTGCCTCCCCGCAGTGGCCGCCCACCAACCCCCGAGTTTGGCAGAGAGAGCTCCTGGGAATTGTTTCAGCCAACCATGCTGTTGGAAACTGACCCCAGGCCTTGTGCTTCCTCCTCTCCCTAACTCCTTCGGGCCAACCTGCTGGTGGATGTTTATTCCACTCTGGGATGGCGGCAGGGGAGCGACACCTGGAAGGAAAACAATGCCTGGGCTTCTTTACAGTGATCTCGGGAGCCAGCCATTCTCAGATTAAACTGGCTTCACCGTTCAGGCCAGACATGAAACCGAATGACAGTGGCGGCTGCCGGGAGAGGGAGTTGAGGGTCGCATCGTAGCCTCACCCCGAGGTCTCAAGGGCTCTTACGGGAGAAGGAAAGTGCATCTGCTCTCTTGCTAAAAGGTTTCTCGGGTTCTGCTGTTAGCGTCACACTGGTAATAAAGAGCTGGGGAACTCTCTGGAAGCATCTGTCAGGTTAATGTCAGGTTAATGACAGGAGCATCCACTGTGGTAGTTCCCGTGGAATCAACAGACCTCACCACGCTCAGCTGTAAGTTCAAAGTTCCATCCTATGACTGAGGTGCCTCAGGCTGGCTTGGCCATCAGGACAGCTTCTCAGGCACTCGGTCTCCCTCTCCACGCTGTTTCCCTCCCCACACGGATGCCACTCCCCTCACGGAGCACCCACAAGGAGGGAGCCCGGGGAGCATCCCATGGTCCACCCTCCCCAGGCCCAAAGGTGCTCTGCCAGGAGCCCCAGCTGGTGGCAAGTATGGCTCAGGTCCCCATCCTCGCTGCTCTCATCACCCTTGTGGGAGTGATGCTGAGAAAGCACCTGTGTCATTCCAGCACCTCTTCCCCTAAGAAGCCTCTGGGCCTTCTTTGGCCCCAACACCAATGCGGTGCGGCGGGGGGGTGGGGTGATGGTATGTTCTGAGATTGTTCTGCAAGGTTCACAAAGGGAGGAACTCTGAGTTGACCATTGTAGGTGGTGAGCCGATTAGAATCACGAGGCCGTGCTAGGTAGACGGGCCTCCAAGGAATCTGATGGAGTATCACACAGGCGGCAGGATAGTGGCCAGGGGACCAGTGACAATTCTGTGAAAAGGCTCTGGGGCGTGTGATGGGAAAAAGCAAAGATAATTTGACTTTATTAGTGGAAATACAAATGTTTTTGTTTTGTTTTGTTTTGTTTTTTGTGGTACGTGGGCCTCTCACTGTTGTGGCCTCTCCCGTTGCAGAGCACAGGCTCCGGATGCACCGGCTCAACGGCCATGGCTCATGGGCCAAGCCGCTCCGTGGCATGCGGGATCTTCCCGGACCGGGGCTCGAACCCATGTCCCCTGCATCGGCAGGCGGACTCTCAACCAAGGGTAAGCTGTGAAAATGCGAAAGAGAGGCATGGACATATATACACTACCAAACGTGAGGTAGATAGATAGTGGGAAGCAGCCGCAGAGCACAGGGAGATCAGCTCGGTGGTTTGTCACTGCCTGGAGGGGTGGGATGGGGAGGGTGGGAGGGAGGGAGGTGCATGAGGGAAGGGATGTGGGAACAGATGTATATGTATGACTGATTCACTTTGTTATAAAGCAGAAACTAATAAAAAATTAAAAATAAAATAAAAATAAAAATAAAAACAATAAATACTTGGGAAGAAAAAAAAACTTTGACTCAAGACAAGCTGGACATGGAGGAGTGAGAGAGGGCAAGGGGTAGAGGGAAAGACATGTTTCTGGGTGGGAGCTGGTGTACCATCACTTGGGCACAGCTCCTGCGCAGAGGCTTGATATGGAGCCCTCACCTCCACCCACCCACAGCAATCAGAGAAGAAAAGTAAATAAAAGGAATCCAAATTGGAAAAGAAGATGTAAAGCTGTCACTGTTTGCAGATGACATGATACTAGACATAGAGAATCCTAAAGATGCTACCAGAAAACTACTAGAGCTAATCAATGTATTTGGTAAAGTAGCAGGATACAAAATTAATGCACAGAAATCTCTGGCATTCCCGTCCACTAATGATGAAGAATCTGAAAGTGAAATCAAGAAAACACTCCCGTTTACCATTGCAACAAAAAGAATAAAATACCTAAGAATAAACCTACCTAAGGAGACAAAAGACCTGTATGCAGAAAATTATAAGACACTGGTGAAAGAAATTAAAGATGATACAAATAGATGGAGAGATATACCATGCTCCTGGATTGGAAGAATCGATATCGTGAAAATGACTCTACTACCCAAAGCAATCTACAGGTTCAATGCAATCCCTATCAAACTTCCACTGGCATTTTTCACAGAACTGGAACAAAACATTTCAAACTTTGTTTGGAAAAACAAAAGACTCCGAATAGCCAAAGCAATCTTGAGAACGAAAAACGGAGCTGGAGGAATCAGGCTCCCTGACTTCAGACTACACTACAAAGCTACAGTAATCAAGACAGTGTTTTACTGGCACAAAACCAGAAAGATAGATCAATGGAACAGGATAGAAAGCCCAGAGATAAACCCACGCACATATGGTCAACTGATCTTTGATCAAGGAGGCAGGAATGTACAGTGGAGAAAGGACAGCCTCTTCAATAAGTGGTGCTGGGAAAACTGGACAGGGACATGTAAAAGTATGAGATTAGATCATTCCCTAACACCATACACAAAAATAAGCTCAAAATGGATTAAAGACCTCAATGTAAGGCCAGAAACTATCAAAGTCTTAGAGGAAAACAGAGGCAGAACACTCTATGACATAAATCACAGCAAGATCCTTTTGGACCCACCTCCTAGAGAAATGGAAATAAAAACAAAGATAAACAAATGGGACCTAATGAAACTTCAAAGCTTTTGCACAGCAAAGGAAACCATAAACAAGACCAAAAGACAACCCTCAGAATGGGAGAAAATATTTGCAAATGAAGCAACTGACAAAGGATTAATCTCCAAAATTTAAAAACAGCTCATGCAGCTCAATAGCAAAACAACAAACAACCCAATCCAAAATTGGGCAGAAGACTTAAATAGGCATTTCTCCAAAGAAGATATACAGACTGCCAACAAACACATGAAAGAATGCTCAACATCATTAATCATTAGAGAAATGCAAATCAAAACTACAATGAGATATCATCTCACACCAGTCAGAATGGCCATCATCAAGAAATCTAGAAACAATAAATGCTGGAGAGGGTGTGGAGAAAAGGGAACACTCTTGCACTGCTGGTGGGAATGTGAATTGGTACAGCCACTATGGAGAACAGTATGGAGGTTCCCTAAAAGACTAAAAATCGAACTACCATATGACCCAGCAATCCCACCACTAGGCATATACCCTGAGAAAACCATAATTCAAAAAGAGGCATGTACCAGAATGTTCATTGCAGCTCTATTCACAATAGCCCGGAGATGGAAACAACCTAAGTGTCCATCATCGGATGAATGGATAAAGAAGATGTGGCACATATATACAATGGAATATTACTCAGCCATAAAAAGAAACGAAACTGAGCTCTTTGTAATGAGGTGGATAGACCTAGAGTCTGTCATACAGAGTGAAGTAAGTCAGAAGGAGAAAGACAAATACCGTATGCTAACACATATATATGGAATTTTTAAAAAATGTCATGAAGAACCTAGGGGTTAAACAGGAATAAAGTCACAGACCACTTGAGAATGGACTTGAGGATATGGGGAGGGGGAAGGGTAAGCTGTGACAAAGCGAAAGAGAGGCATGGACATATATACACTACCAAACGTAAGGTAGATAGATAGTGGGAAGCAGCCGCAGAGCACAGGGAGATCAGCTCGGTGCTTTGTGACCGCCTGGAGGGGTGGGATGGGGAGGGTGGGAGGGAGGGAGGTGCATGAGGGAAGGGATGTGGGAACAGATGTATATGTATGACTGATTCACTTTGTTATAAAGCAGAAACAAATTAAAAAAATAAAAATTAAATAAAAATTAAAATAAAACAATACATACTTGGGAAGAAAAAAAAAAACTTTGACTCAAGACAAGCTGGACATGGAGGAGTGAGAGAGGGCAAGGGGTAGAGGGAAAGACATGTTTCTGGGTGGGAGCTGGTGTACCATCCCCCGGGCACAGCTCCTGCGCAGAGGCCTGATAAGGAGCCCTCACCTCCACCCACCCCCTTCAACCAGAGAACTTCCAACTGCAGCTCCTCAGTAATTGAAGAGCAGGAAAGCTGGTGACTGGAGGGAGGCTGGGGGAGGGGAGGAGGAAGGACCACAGTCCACCGTTAGTCCGTCACTTAAAGGCTGGTGAAATTAATGGGGCAAATGACCCCAGTCAAAGAATTTGGCAAGTCCACGGCTTTCCTGGGTTTCACCCAGCGGCTCTGTTTCCTCGGCTATCTGGAAAGGAGGGAGAGCACTTGCGAAGAAGCCTCTGGAATGTCAGCTTCTGGGAATCTTGCTGAGGACGGGGCGGGGAGGGAGCGCTTACCGGGAAACACTGGATTACCCTAGCCGCCTTGGGGTGCCTGCGACCGGGGCTGCGGTTTCTGCGGACCTGAGCGGCAGGTGGCATCGGAGAGTCAGACCTGCTTGCGGGCACCAAGACGACACTCGGTCGGGAGACCGGGACAGGCCGCAGAAACGTGAGCAAGTGCCACTCGCAGCCCAGAGGAGAGGAAAGGAAAGCCCCAAGCATGCACCCAGCCCTGGCCCCCACGCCACGGGCTGCGTCCCAGGAGCCGTCGCCACCTCTGAGCAGCCCAGATGGGAAGGGGGTGGGGCGGAGGACGGTTCCCGCGGCGAACTGCTCGCCGAGGGCCCCGGGGCCTCTGCGGGAGCGCCAAGCCGCGCGCCTCTCCGAGCCCTGCGCGGGGCCCTCGGGCGGGAATGCGCGGAGCCGGGACGCGGTGGCGGGTAGGGGGCTGGGTCGCGCGCGGGAGAGGGTGGCAGGAGGGAGCTGGAAGAGAGTTACCGCGTGAGAGAGCGGTTAAGAGCGCGCGGTCTCTTTGGAGATGCCCTGGCCAATGGCAGAAGCGGAAGCTGTTTATATGGGCGGGGCGTCGCCACGGCAGCAGGAGACGCCTTGCGAGCGGCTACTGAGTGCCGGTCCCCGGCCGCTGGCTTTCAGAGAGGCGCCGTCGGGCGTGAGTGGCGACGAGGATTGCTGGCTGGGCCCTCGAGCTGGGAGCAGAGAGCCGCGGTGAGGGTGGGCGGTGGGAGGACTTTCTTTGAGAACCTTCCTTTGGCCCGGGCTGCGCTCTGAGCCAGGTAAGGGACGGGGAGGGCTGCAGGCCGTGGGAAGGGAGGGCGTCAGTACCAGCCCGCTCTCCCATCCGTCCCCGACGGAAGTGGTGGGCCCGGGGACTGACATCAGAGGCGTTTGGGGGACACTCACTTCCCACCCCCTTATAACTCTCTGTATTGTTTCCTTCCTTCCCCTTGATCCCCATCCTAATATCCCTTTTCAAAGATCAGACGACCTCCCCCGCCCCCCGACCCGTCGTACTGCCCTCCTGGACTCTCTCGCCCCATTTCCATTGGTTGTGGACGGAGAGAGGGGGGTTAATTCCCCGCTTTGAGGGAGAAAGGGGTGGCCTCGCATGCCCCTACACTCTTCCCTCGTTTGGCTAATTAAGTCTCCTCTAAAAGATCCAAGAGGAAAAGAGCGAGGCGAACCCCCTGTGGGTCGGACCCCCGGGCACACCTTCTGTTTCCCAGACCTCGGCAGTAAAAGATCCTCCCCAGCTGCAGGAAGGATTTTAGTAAGAGCCTCCCCCCTCGCCCACACTCTCCCCTCGGGGGTGGGGAAAGAGGGCTCAGTTCCCGCTCTGGTCCCCGCAGGCACCACACTCCGTTTGGAGGAGGCTACCCCCGGATCGCGGGATGGAAGCCCGCTTCCGGGAGGCTGCGTAACTGAAGCGGCGGGAGTCAGCGGGCCGGAGAGCTCGGCGGCCACCCTCGGCTCGGCTCGTGGATGTTGACAGCCCCCTCGGAGAGTCCCCGCAGATATGGCGGAGAGCTGGCTACGCGTCTCGGGAGCAGGGGCAGCGGAGGAGGCCGGACCGGAAGGCGGCCTGGAGGAGCCCAACGCCCTGAATGACAGCCTGACCAGCCTGCAGTGGCTGCAGGACTTCTCCTTTCTCAACGCCGAGGTCCCCGCCCTGCCTTCGGCGGACACCGACCCCCACGGCTACCACGAGCTGTCAGGCTCGGCCGAGCCGGGGTCTCCCCTGGCGGCGGACCCCGCCTGCCTGGGGCAGCCGCACACACCCGGCAAGCCCACGTCCTTGTGCACGCCGCGGAGCGCCCCCTCGGGGCTGCAGGCCTCGCCTCCCGACGACGTGGACTACGCCACCAACCCGCACGTGAAGCCGCCCTACTCGTATGCCACGCTCATCTGCATGGCCATGCAGGCCAGCAAGGCCACCAAGATCACCCTGTCGGCCATCTACAAGTGGATCACGGACAGTTTCTGTTACTTCCGCCACGCTGATCCCACCTGGCAGGTAGGGAGGCACTCCCTCCCTCCCTCCCCATGCCCGCGCGGACTGGACTCACATCCCAGATGCGCAGGCCAAGTAGGCGCGGTACGGCCAGGGCCCCGAGAGAGGAAGGCCGTCCAGGAAGGACCTCAAGGGAGCCCAGTGCTTGGACTGCTGCCCCTTTGACTTCAGAGACGGAGGAGGGAGGATGTTCAGAGGGCTGTAGGGGTGCCGACCTAGAGGTTCAAGTGGAAAGAACTTGTCACTCATCCGGCAGGCTCAGCCCAAAGACCAGGGCTGAACTATGCGTGGACACAGCCCCCCAGGGTAGGTTGATGGACTGAGGGACACATTTTTGTCCCAAGTCCTGGAATTCCTCGACACTACCCTCCTCAAGGTCAGTTTGTCAGGGCCTGACTGGAGGCAGAGCATCGTTCCTGCCAGGCTCTGCATCCCGCCTGCTTTCAGTTGGCTGGAGGGGCTCTGGGAGGGGAGAGGGGCGTGCTGCAGGGTGTGAAGGCCATCTGTGTCCCAGTGGAAGGGCTCCGGGGCCTTCCGAAAGCTGCCGTGCCAGCCCCCACCCCAAGCCCTCCCTAGTTTCCTGCCTACACTCCTGCCCCTCTTCTCATCAACCTCCCTGGGGGGACAATTACCTCAGCCACGTGCTTTCCACAGGGGCTCTTTCCTCCCACACTGGCTTCATGTTCCAAGTCTCCGGAACCTGGCACAGAGCAGCCAAGGGGCCCAGACCACCATGTAAATCTCCCAGTCTTGCCAGGGGGCACTACTCACCTGCCGGCCCCACCCACCAGGCCCCAGACCCCTGTGCCCCAGCGTGGTTTGGACTGTGCACCCAGGCGTGAACAAGGCAGGATGGTGATTCAGGCTGGGCACACACTGCCCTGAGCCTCTTCGACCATCAGGATCAGGGGCTACTTGGGGACAGAGACCCTGAGGATGCACAGATCCTTCCCTGTGGCACAGGTCACAGGATCAGAGTTCCTGTGATCACAGCTATTCCACGTTTGCTTGGGCCCTGACCCTGGGGCAGGTACCATTTGTAACCTTGGTGAGAAAGCAGAGACCCTCCACCACCCCCCACCCCACCCCAAGCCTGAGAGGCCCCAGGAATGAGCGCTATGCTCTTGGCTGGGTAATAATCAACTGAGGCCTCAGAGCCTGGGGTGGGAGGAGGGGGACATGGTGGGTGAGGGCCCAGGCCAGCAGCCGGCTCTAGAAACAAGGAAAGTCATCAGATCCTCCCACACTTCATCCCCCCCGCCACACACACCCCCTCACACCCACTCACTCATTTCACAAACAGAGAAGGCCAGCCAGGCCCAGGCAGAGGGAGATGGCCGTCCAGGACCTGGGGGAGCCAAGGCCTTTGAGCAGAGGCCGCAAGCAGCGGGGTAAGGGAGGGAGGGCAGGACAGGCTGGCACTGAGAGCCACCCTGCGGCTCAGGGCTCGGATGACTGAGCAGGCAGATATCCTGGCAAAAGGGAACAAAAGCCCCCGACAGCACTCCCAGCTCCTGGTGCCCCGTGGCTGGTGTCCCAGAGCCTCCCGCTCGGAGCAGCGCCTCTGTCTCCCCTGCCCCCATCGGAGAGAAGGTGGCGGTGGGACTGGCAGTGGCGCTAGGAGCCCCCCATCACTGACCCCACCCACTCTCCCAGCTGTCTTCCTTCTCTCCTATCTCCCTGTGTCCAGAACTCCATCCGCCACAACCTGTCCCTGAAGAAGGGCTTCATCAAGATGCCCCGGGAGAAGGACGAGCCAGGCAAGGGGGGCTTCTGGCGCATCGACCCCCAGTACGCCGAGCGGCTGCTGAGTGGGGCCTTGAAGAAGCGGCGGCTGCCCCCAGTCCACATCCACCCGGCCTTTGCCCGCCAGGCCGCGCCAGAGCCCAGCGCCGCCCCATGGGCCGGGCCACTGACCGTGAGCACCGAGGCCCAGCAGCTGCTGCGGGAGTTCAAGGAGGCCACTGGGGAGGCGGGCTGGGGTGCAGGCGAGGGCAGGCTGGGGCGTAAGCGTCAACAGCCGCTGCCCAAGCAGGAGGCCAAGGTCCCGCGGCCCTCCAGCCCCCTGCTGCTGACCCCGGAGGAGCAGGGTGAGCTGGAAGCCCTCAAGGGCAACTTTGACTGGGAGGCCATCTTGGACGCTGGCACGCTGGACGGGGAGCTGGGCACGCTGGAGACCTCGGAGCTGATCCCGCCGCTGAGCCCTGCCTCCCACGGGGACGTGGACCTCACCATCTATGGCCACCACATCGACTGCCCTGTTACCTGGTGGCCTCCAGTGGAGCAGGCTACCGACAGCCTGGACTTCGATGAGACCTTCCTGGCCACATCCTTCCTGGAGCACCCCTGGGACGAGAGCACCCGTAGCTCCCTGCCCCCCGAGCCCCTCTTTGAGGCCGGGGATGCCACACTGGCCTCTGACCTGCATGACTGGGCCAGCCTGGGCGCCTTCTTGTAAGAAGCCAGGCCCTGCCCCACCTCCAGACAGCACCGAAGTCTGGGCCCAGACTGCCCCCCTCCCCGCCAGTGCAGGCCCATGGACACCCTACCGCCCAGGCAGGGGCTGGGCCAGGTCACCCCACCAGGCCACACGGCCCCCAGCCCAGGCCATCCTCAGATTCTAGTCCAGCAGGCTGAGAATTGGGGCCCAGGACCAAAATTGCTGCCTCCGCTCCCCAGCCCCCCATACACACAGTGTTTCATGGATCCACTTCTTCCCTGCCCCAGAGACACGCTAAGGGCCCTGCACTATGAGAGCTGCGGCTTGGAGGGGCCCTGGCCAAGCTGGAAACATCAGTACGGGGCCCGCCCCGAACACCTTAGCTTCTGAAGCTTCTCTCTCTCCTGCTCTCCTCCCCAGTCTCTATCCAGAGCAAGTTCCCAGGTACAACACATGCTGATTAGGTGACTGCAAATTAACACCCAAGAGGCCTCTCCCGGCAGTCTGTGAGGAGGAGCTAGGCGGAGGGGGGAAGAGAGAGGAGACAGAAAGGAGGCCGGGGTGCCGGGTGGAACCAGGAGATTTTCTAAGGCCTCTGGGATCTTCTGGCTTCATCCCTAGAGGTGGGGCAGAGGGTATGTGTCCCTAATCTTTGAGCCCAACTTGAGGCTGAGAGCAGCGGGGAGATGGGGATCTGGGGGTTAGGGGCTGGGGCAGCCAAGCTGCAGAGGGAAAGGGCACAGACAGACTAATGTAGTGAGTGTAGCTATAGCTGAGGCTTAACTGGGAGGGACGCAGTGCTTGCTAGAACCACTGGGACCAGGAATGGGGGGATGGCCCCGTGCCCTTGCTTGCACTCCTGCAGGGGAGTGTCTTGCTCCACCATAAACGCCCTGGCCTGCATCCCACATCCACTCTCCTAACCCGTCGGGCATTTTAACCTTTTTCATAGAAAGTTATTTACAATAACAACATTTTTAAAAATAAAGTTTTAAAAAGTCTCAAAATGGACCTGCTTGCAACTTTCTCTGGGGAAAAGCATGGGCCAGTTTTGGGGAGGCCACGGCCCAAGGGGGAATGGCTGGGAGGAAGATGGGGGGCACCAAAGGCCTGCAGAGTGTCCCCTGATGCACTCCTCATGATCTCTGGGTGCCCAGAGAGAAAGGGGCTGAGAGGCGGCCCTCGGGGGTCCCCTGCAGCCAGGGCCTCGGCACCTCTATATGTGCAATGGGGAGACTGTACCCACAGCCCCGAGGAGCAGGCGGCAAAGGAGGCCCAGCCCCCTCCGTGGCCCTGGGGACTCACTCACAAAGGCCGTTCTTGCCCAGGGCTCGGCTCACGTTCCCCACCTCGCCCAAGTTGAGGGCCTGCCCAGACTCACCTGCGGTCCTCGCCTGGGCCTGTCTCCAGCTCCTCCCTCCCTTGGTCCCTTCCTGAAGGGACAGGGTGTGAGGTCAGAGGGCCCCAGCCCCTGGGGCCCCACTTGCCACCCTGGGGTTCATTCACTCCGCCCAGGGCCTTCCCTCCAATGCAGGTTGGGGCTGAGGGAGGCCATCAGGGCAGACGGAAGACAGGGTGCCTAGACCCTACAGCTCCAGCCTGTGAGGAATCAACGTACCAGAGTTCTGATGGGGAAACTGAGGCACAGCAAATATGTGACACTCAGCAGGCACCTTTCAACCCCCTCACCCCAGCTTTGCCGGGAACCCATCTCTCCCCCGAGCCCGCACCTGGCCCCGCCAGCACGTCCTTGTGGTGCACAGCCCCTTCCCCCAGCACTCACGTGCACGTGCGCACAGACACACACACACACACACACACACACACACACACACACACAAACGGGCACTGTCCTACACAATCCTGCCCATCCTCCACGGGCCCCTTTCTCCTGAAGCCCCTTTCTTTCCTTGCACTGGAGGCTGGCTCCAGAGCACCCTGGCATTCCCCCGCCAACTTGCTGCTTTCCCTTGCTAATTATTCCAAATATTTCAGAAGGGTGCGCCCACTGCAGGGCCAGCCGGGTTGGGGCCTTACAGAGCTCAGGAGGCAGCCCATCCCCTTCCCACCGCTTGCTGAGGAGGCTGCCCCAACCTCCCTCTGAGACTCCCTTCACCCCCTAAGCAACGACTCCCTCCCTCTCCCCACCACCCTCCGGCCTTCCTCCCCACGCTCCCCAGCACTGGGGGAACATGGGGGCTCCAGCCTCTCCACTGGTCCCCAGGCTCAGCCTCCAGCCCCCGCCAAAAGGGGTACACCCTGGATTGACAGGTGGGGCCGGTCACTGTCCCCCCTCCTCACCCTCTGCCTGGGCCCATGCTGGGGGAAGAGGGGCAAGGTCAGGGGCTGGCAGAACTGCCTGCCAGGTAAGGAAAGGCTGAAGAAGCTTCTGGCTGCCAGGAAGAATCCCCAGGAGCTCCTGGAAATCCCTATGCTTGGCACTAGCGTCTCTGGGGCTGGGACCCAAACACTGGCACTTTTAAGGGTCCATGGATGCTGCCAACGAGCAGCCAAAGCTAAGAGGGGGCTCCGAAGCGGCCAGAACACAGGGCTTCACACACCCTTTCAGCAGGCAGCGTTTGGGGGTTGGCGGTGGAGGGGGCGGGAAGCGTGAGTGGATCCTGTCCCTCCTATTCATCCCTGCCCCGGCCCTTGGCTGGGTGGCTTTTTCAAAAAACGTTCAGTGACTCCGTATTTATTTAGAGATTCAATGTAATCCCAGTCAATATATATTTGGCGCCCTTAACAGTAAGTTGCAGACAGGCTGCCCCATTAGCACTAGATACTTTAGTGTGTGTTTCCTTAGAACAAGGACACGCCTCCATAATCCCAGTACCACCATCACAATCAGGAAATGAACACTGACCTGGTAATCCCATGTAACCGCAGGCCCCCTTCACATCTTGCAGATCACCCCAGTAATGCTCCTCTCCATTCCAGCATCCCAATCCAGGACCCCATGTTGCACTGAGTTGTCCTTTCTCTTTTGCCCTGTGTGGCTTTGAGCCCATGACTCAAGCTCTCTGGGCAGGTTTCGCATTTCCTTTGATCTCCACTTTTGAGGTGAGAAGCCCTTCAGCCACTTCAGCCTCAGGTGTGGTACAGTCCCTTCCCAAAGCAAGAAGCCAGCTTTCTGTCTCCTCACTTTCCACCTCTTCCCTATCCTCCCTCCCCCATGTATCGCCAGCCAGGAAAGGGATGAGCGGCAATGTTCAGGAACTCAGTGTTTGGGGACCCTCGCCGTCTGCCCACGGGACAGGCCACCCCCAGCTCCAGTGACGGCAAGGCCCCCGGGATGGGATTCCATGCTGGCCTGAAGCAAATGCGCCAGGCCTCCTGAAGAGCTGAGCTGAGGGCAGGAAACACTCTTCTCCCCGCCTCTGCCCCCCTCAACATACTGGGGACCCAGACTTGAAGAAGGAAGGTCATGTCCATGGTGTCCTCCCAGATCAGCACCGACACCGTCTCCTCCATGTCCGGCTCCTACATCGCCCCTGGCATGGAAGAGGACGGGGAGGCTCTCCCCTGCCCCCGGGCCGCCAGCAGGACGCCCTCAGAAGAAGGAGACGTAAGAGAGGAGCATGGGATCGCCCTCGCCGCTCTGCTCTGCTCTGTACTCGAGTCCCAAGGAGCTCAGTCCAGGGCCTGCCAGGGAGATCGGCAAAGCCCCCCAGTGCTCGGGAGGGGAGCCCTGGAAAACACGGTACCGGGTTGTTGAATCAAAGACTCCCTCAGATGTGATCTTCCATGTGGCACCACTTCTGTCCTGAGGACTTGGTTTGGGTTTGCTGCCAGGCGAGCTGGGTAGGAGAGCCGGTGGCATCTGCACCTTGACTTTTGTTGCTCCTTTGCAGGTGACGCCAGCGGCGTCTGCAGACTGCAACTTTGCGGGCCTCGTCGCCACCGCCGAAGAGCAGGATGCAGAGGTAAGAGCAAGGTGGACGCTGGTGCCCCTCCCCGGTCAGAGGGACTGCCAGCGCTGGCACAGGATGCAAATAGGATGGGGGCTCTTCTGGAAGAAGCCTTCCAAGGTGGTGCACTTGGATCTGTTAGAGGCAGGGTGCAGAGCAGAGGGACTGTCCGGTTAGCAGAGGGTGCTGGTCTCAGCGTAATAGGCGTGGGGTGAGTTCCAGAGGGAAGTCTTCCAGGCCAGACCCTTGAGAGGGCGTTTGTCCTCCAATTCACTTAGTATTTACCTGGCACAGGCATCTCACATCTTCCTGGCACTGGGGGACACAAAGACCGAGTGACATGGCTTTTGCCTGCCCACACCCCCAATCCACCCATCCCACCCATTCCGGAGCTCCATCTGATGGAGGAATCAGAGTTATAACTCAGCGTGAGAAGTGCTCTGACGGAGGTGTGCCTGAAGTATATGGAATGCCCAGCTCCCAGTGGGGACTCTACAACTTTCTCTTGAGCCAGATGTTCTCAAAGGAGTATCTGGATGGGATTGGGGATCCTAAAGGTTTCCTGAAAGTTTTATGATCTCACGGTTTGCTTTTTCATTTGACAACTTTGATTTCCACCTGAGAGAAACAGTGTGAGCTAAACTATTACCAAGGCTATTCCTGACAGTCCCAGGGTCCCTCTGTAAGGTGCCTCAGACCTGGTCCCTCTGGAACGTGCCTCAGACCTGGTCCCTACGGGCCGATCCTGCCTCGCCAAGCAAAATCTGCCTCTGCTGGGCCTCCCAGCCATCTCACACGGACAGGAAATGTATGGATACCATGAGGGTGATTAGTTCTGTCTTCTGACAATCAGTAGACTCCTTTCACTGCTTTATGGACTCACAGTGCCTTCCTTCTGTCCTAGGGAAATGATGTTCTAGAAGAAGAGGACGGATCACCCACACAAGAAGATGGTAAAAGACCTGGTCTTTTGCTCCCTTTTATTATATTTCTTTCCCGGGTATTCTCTGAAGGGTACAGAAAGGGGCACTGGTGTGACTTGGTGGCACTGCTCAAGGGTGTGGCTTTGGGGAAAGGTCGTCTTCTTGATGGAATATCAAAGCAAGCAGGGTATCTGAGGACGTCAGCAGCCTTCCTGGCTCTTTCTGGGCCTCTGAGCCAAGGCTGCAGAAGATACATGGAGTTCTCCATCTACGTTGAGTAGATCCTAAAGCTTCTTGGGCAACTGCCATCACCTTCCTTCCTGCTTCAGCTTCTCAGCTGAGTCTCACAGAACTGCTCTAGCAGCCCCAAAGTTCATCTGCAGCAGGAGAACAGCTTCCTCCCCTTGGGGGAACCGACTGTTAGGCAGTAGGTTTTCCTGCTTTAGTGAAGAAAACGGCTGATGTTACAGTAGCAGAAGGATCACAGCCCTGGCGGCACAGCAAAGGTGAGGTGAAGAGACGTTAGCAGCTCAGCGTACACTAGTGTTTGTAGGCTATTGGCACGAGTCTCTTTACCATCGTTCAGGCCTCAAGTAGATATTTTTTTTAATTGGAAGAGTTGGTTTACAATGTTGTGTTAGTTTCTGCTGTACAGCAACGTGAATCAATTATACATATACATATATCCACTCTTTTTTTAGATTCTTTGCCCATATAGGCCATTACAGGGTACTGAGTAGAGTCCCCTGTGCTCTACAGCAGGTCCTTATTAGGTATCTATTTTATATATAGTAGTGTGTATATGTCAATCCCAATCTCCCAATTTCTCCCTCCCCTCCCTTGCCCCCCGCCATAACCATAAGTTTGTTTTCTACACCTGTGACTCTATTTCTGTTTTGCAAATAAGGTCAACCATATCTTCAGTCGGAAGAATTTTGTTTCTACTAAGCCGAGAAGCGAAGGAACGACCTACATATAGAGCAAGGAAGTGGGGGTGGGGAGGTAACCTGGGAATCCCACCTGGGAGTGTAGGACCAGGCGTCCCAGGAACCGGTGTCTCTTCCCTCTGCTCCTCTGAGGTGCCTCCACAGAAGGGCAACCTCCAGAGCAAACCTGGATCCCAGCCTGGATGCAGATGTCACACTAGTCACCTCTGCTTTGGCCATGGCAGTTGCTTGGGGGGCGGTGTGGTGTGCAGGGGTGCGCATGCGCACATGACCACTCTCTCCTGGCCAAGTAGTGCCGGAGGAGGGGTGGTCGCCCAGGCTGTGCCTCTGCCGCACGCACACGCCAACCCAGCCGGGGTTGGGCGCTACCTCCCCTCGGTTGATGTCTTCAGGGCACAAGGCTCCGAGATCTCCATTGTGATTGTCGTCCCCAGTAGAATATTTGCTTCTAAAAGGCACAGGGCAGTACGTGGTTTCCGCCTGACATTCCATATGTGGTTTCCACCTGACATGCCGTACGCAGTAGATGTATGTTTCTTCCTCTCCCTTTCACCAAGGAAAAAAAACCGAGTGGGCAGCTTGAAAAAGTAACATCTAAAACTGTCCCCTTCCCATCTTACACGACTGTAGGTTTCTGGTCAGCCCCTTAAAACATCCTCAGAATAGCAAATTAAGTCTCAAAGAAAATAAATCGTAATTTTGTGAACAATGCGATTCTTTGATTTGAGGTGCAAAATTACGGGACCAAAGAGCTTTAATTGCCATTTTATGTATTAGTCATTTCGCAGAGCCTTGTGGTCATAAACACACCCCACGTGCACCGACAGACACAGGCCGGAGTCCGGGGTCACTTCCCCCATGGCTCTCCTAGCTCTTCCAGCCTGGCTTAGCTCTACTGTGGGCCCGGGTCTGCGTGTCCGAATCCCACAGACCTCCCCAGGGTCTGATTTCCCAGGAACGAAGGCTGGAAAGGGGCCAGTTAAGGAAACAGAGCAGAACAGAGCGAGAACACAAACGTACCCACACAGTTTCCTTTATTGTCCACTCTACCCACTTAATTCTTGTTTTTAATTTTAATTATTTACTTATTTTTAACATATGATTTGATGTTTTTTGTCTCCATCCTTAAGATTTTTATTTTAAGGACAGCAAAGCAGAGAAAAACACAGCCAGGTCCTCTCTAACTGCCTTAACTCCGTTACAGGCCAGAGGACATTCGCATTTCTAGGTATGGAGTGTGACAATAACAATGACTTTGACATCGCCAGCATGAAAGCACTGGACAATAAGCTGTGCTCTGTGGTCTGCTTACCCGGTGAGTGGCAGTCTGCTGAACATGAACTTGGTGGGAGACGCTCCCCTGCTCGTACCCCTGCTCTCACCCTGGGACACCCATCTCCTGCCCTGCAGTTCCTGCAAGAAGGCATGGGCTTTGCTAAGGTGCTGGGAGCCAGTTGCTGAAAGGAAGTGAGGCGGCCTCGGGAGAGTCCTTGGGCAAAGAGCGACTCTGCTCTAAGCGAAACTATTTGGGCATGGAGAAAGGCACAAAAATACCTCCAAAGCCTTCCAATTTCACCTGACCGCGTCCTCTCCATCATGATCTTGCAGATCCCATGGCAGGGGGCCTGGTCTTGTTTCCATCAACAAGCAGTTTAAGGCAGACACGGCGTCTGTGATAAGGTCTTGGAAAGAGAGCCTGAGCCCTTGAAAAGGGAACCTGTAGCCCCTCAGAGGAGAGTGGTTAGTTAGGATCAGAGAGGAATTTCAAAGCCAGCATTTTATAGACTAGCTCTGTGACCCAGTGAGCCCTGGGCCACCACCAGTTGCCTTGTGCTCCCTAGATTTGGATCCCAAAGGAACGATCAGGGGTCGAGGGTGACTCTTCTCCTTGGAGCCCTAACTCTGTAAATTCAATCAGGGCCATCAACGTGCCCCTTATTCCTTCTCATGACACTAAACTGAATCCGGGATGAGTTCTCAGGAGGAGCCCACCTGTCAGTCACACTCTGGGCACTGATGTCCCCCTGCTCCTTGCTCACCAAGGGCTTCACCAACCATGGCTCTAAAGCCACATCTTGCCCGGTGGACTAGGTCGAAATTGCCCCTTCTGGGTTCACGGCAGAGACTGCCTTCATGTTGCATGGTTTGTAATCTCTTAAACATGCCCTGGACATGTTTAAGCTTCAGGACAGCCACGTCCCATCGTGGGTCCAGTGCTTTACTCCCTTGGCAACGTGGCTACAGGTGCTGGAGGGACACAAACTCCTGTGGTTGCCACTCTCCATCAGCTTGCAAAAGACCCAGGTCCTCACCCCTCTGGCCCCATGCAGGCTTGTGGGGGAGGAAGCCGTAATCCCCAGAGACACCTCCCACGGCCTTCCCAGGGGCTCGCCAGCCTTTCCACTTAGCGTTGACCCAGCCAGGCCTGGGCCAGAGTGGCTGAGGTCCAGGGTACACTTCACTTCCTGCCTTCCCACTCTACCTGGCTTCTGTCTGTCCATTGGTTTCTCATGTCTTTTTGCCAAATGTACGTCTGTCTGTCCAGTTTGTTTATTTTGAAACTCATTTAGGTTATCCAGACTTCGTGTGAAAGTTCATGTTCACCCACACCCAACCCCAAGCTTGCTGGGCACGCGCACATCCGAGGGGCCCTCGCTGAGGCTTCCATTCCTAACTGGCAAGAGCCTGTATTTAATATGCTGAAATTTTCCAGGAAAAAAAATATTTGTGAGACTAGATTAATCCCTGTTCCACAAAAGCGGGGATGCTTCTGTGGCAAAGGTTACAGGCAGGATTTGTTTTGGTCACTAGTTGGGGAAGATGCCATCTCTGCCCTCACTCCGCCATGAGTCTGGGGCAGCTGTGCCGGCCAGCTGCTCACTGGGCTTCAAGAGAGGAATCTAGGCTCCTGCCTCCCCGCAGTGGCCGCCCACCAACCCCCGAGTTTGGCAGAGAGAGCTCCTGGGAATTGTTTCAGCCACCCATGCTGTTGGAAACTGACCCCAGGCCTTGTGCATCCTCCTCTCCCTAACTCCTTCGGGCCAACCTGCTGGTGGATGTTTATTCCACTCTGGGATGGCGGCAGGGGAGCGACACCTGGAAGGAAAACAATGCCTGGGCTTCTTTACAGTGATCTCGGGAGCCAGCCATTCTCAGATTAAACTGGCTTCACCGTTCAGGCCAGACATGAAACCGAATGACAGTGGCGGCTGCCGGGAGAGGGAGTTGAGGGTCGCATCGTAGCCTCACCCCGAGGTCTCAAGGGCTCTTACGGGAGAAGGAAAGTGCATCTGCTCTCTTGGTAAAAGGTTTCTCGGGTTCTGCTGTTAGCGTCACACTGGTAATAAAGAGCTGGGGAACTCTCTGGAAGCATCTGTCGGGTTAATGTCAGGTTAATGACAGGATCATCCACTGTGGTAGTTCCCGTGGAATCAACAGACCTCACCACGCTCAGCTGTAAGTTCAAAGTTCCATCCTATGACTGAGGTGCCTCAGGCTGGCTTGGCCGTCAGGACAGCTTCTCAGGCACTCGGTCTCCCTCTCCACGCTGTTTCCCTCCCCACACGGATGCCACTCCCCTCACGGAGCGCCCACAAGGAGGGAGCCCGGGGAGCATCCCATGGTCCACCCACCCCAGGCCCAAAGGTGCTCTGCCAGGAGCCCCAGCTGGTGGCAAGTATGGCTCAGGTCCCCATCCTCGCTGCTCTCATCACCCTTGTGGGAGTGATGCTGAGAAAGCACCTGTGTCATTCCAGCACCTCTTCCCCTAAGAAGCCTCTGGGTCTTCTTTGGCCCCAAGACCAATGCGGTGCGGCGGGGGGAGGGGGGGCGATGGTATGTTCTGAGATTGTTCTGCAAGGTTCACAAAGGGAGGAACTCTGAGTTGACCATTGTAGGTGGTGAGCCGATTAGAATCACGAGGCCGTGCTAGGTAGACGGGCCTCCAAGGAATCTGATGGAGTATCACACAGGCGGCAGGATAGTGGCCAGGGGACCAGTGACAATTCTGTGAAAAGGCTCTGGGGCGTGTGATGGGAAAAAGCAAAGATAATTTGACTTTATTAGTGGAAATACAAATGTTTTTGTTTTGTTTTGTTTTGTTTTTTGTGGTACGTGGGCCTCTCACTGTTGTGGCCTCTCCCGTTGCAGAGCACAGGCTCCGGATGCACCGGCTCACCGGCCATGGCTCATGGGCCAAGCCGCTCCGTGGCATGCGGGATCTTCCCGGACCGGGGCTCGAACCCATGTCCCCTGCATCGGCAGGCGGACTCTCAACCAAGGGTAAGCTGTGAAAACGCGAAAGAGAGGCATGGACATATATACACTACCAAACGTGAGGTAGATAGATAGTGGGAAGCAGCCGCAGAGCACAGGGAGATCAGCTCGGTGGTTTGTCACTGCCTGCAGGGGTGGGATGGGGAGGGTGGGAGGGAGGGAGGTGCATGAGGGAAGGGATGTGGGAACAGATGTATATGTATGACTGATTCACTTTGTTATAAAGCAGAAACTAATAAAAAAATAAAAATAAAATAAAAATAAAAATAAAAACAATAAATACTTGGGAAGAAAAAAAAACTTTGACTCAAGACAAGCTGGACATGGAGGAGTGAGAGAGGGCAAGGGGTAGAGGGAAAGACATGTTTCTGGGTGGGAGCTGGTGTACCATCCCCCAGGCACAGCTCCTGCGCAGAGGCTTGATATGGAGCCCTCACCTCCACCCACCCACAGCAATCAGAGAAGAAAAGTAAATAAAAGGAATCCAAATTGGAAAAGAAGATGTAAAGCTGTCACTGTTTGCAGATGACATGATACTAGACATAGAGAATCCTAAAGATGCTACCAGAAAACTACTAGAGCTAATCAATGTATTTGGTAAAGTAGCAGGATACAAAATTAATGCACAGAAATCTCTGGCATTCCCGTCCACTAATGATGAAGAATCTGAAAGTGAAATCAAGAAAACACTCCCGTTTACCATTGCAACAAAAAGAATAAAATACCTAAGAATAAACCTACCTAAGGAGACAAAAGACCTGTATGCAGAAAATTATAAGACACTGGTGAAAGAAATTAAAGATGATACAAATAGATGGAGAGATATACCATGCTCCTGGATTGGAAGAATCGATATCGTGAAAATGACTCTACTACCCAAAGCAATCTACAGGTTCAATGCAATCCCTATCAAACTTCCACTGGCATTTTTCACAGAACTGGAACAAAACATTTCAAACTTTGTTTGGAAAAACAAAAGACTCCGAATAGCCAAAGCAATCTTGAGAACGAAAAACGGAGCTGGAGGAATCAGGCTCCCTGACTTCAGACTACACTACAAAGCTACAGTAATCAAGACAGTGTTTTACTGGCACAAAACCAGAAAGATAGATCAATGGAACAGGATAGAAAGCCCAGAGATAAACCCACGCACATATGGTCAACTGATCTTTGATCAAGGAGGCAGGAATGTACAGTGGAGAAAGGACAGCCTCTTCAATAAGTGGTGCTGGGAAAACTGGACAGGGACATGTAAAAGTATGAGATTAGATCATTCCCTAACACCATACACAAAAATAAGCTCAAAATGGATTAAAGACCTCAATGTAAGGCCAGAAACTATCAAAGTCTTAGAGGAAAACAGAGGCAGAACACTCTATGACATAAATCACAGCAAGATCCTTTTGGACCCACCTCCTAGAGAAATGGAAATAAAAACAAAGATAAACAAATGGGACCTAATGAAACTTCAAAGCTTTTGCACAGCAAAGGAAACCATAAACAAGACCAAAAGACAACCCTCAGAATGGGAGAAAATATTTGCAAATGAAGCAACTGACAAAGGATTAATCTCCAAAATTTAAAAACAGCTCATGCAGCTCAATAGCAAAACAACAAACAACCCAATCCAAAATTGGGCAGAAGACTTAAATAGGCATTTCTCCAAAGAAGATATACAGACTGCCAACAAACACATGAAAGAATGCTCAACATCATTAATCATTAGAGAAATGCAAATCAAAACTACAATGAGATATCATCTCACACCAGTCAGAATGGCCATCATCAAGAAATCTAGAAACAATAAATGCTGGAGAGGGTGTGGAGAAAAGGGAACACTCTTGCACTGCTGGTGGGAATGTGAATTGGTACAGCCACTATGGAGAACAGTATGGAGGTTCCCTAAAAGACTAAAAATCGAACTACCATATGACCCAGCAATCCCACCACTAGGCATATACCCTGAGAAAACCATAATTCAAAAAGAGGCATGTACCAGAATGTTCATTGCAGCTCTATTCACAATAGCCCGGAGATGGAAACAACCTAAGTGTCCATCATCGGATGAATAGATAAAGAAGATGTGGCACATATATACAATGGAATATTACTCAGCCATAAAAAGAAACGAAACTGAGCTCTTTGTAATGAGGTGGATAGACCTAGAGTCTGTCATACAGAGTGAAGTAAGTCAGAAGGAGAAAGACAAATACCGTATGCTAACACATATATATGGAATTTTTAAAAAATGTCATGAAGAACCTAGGGGTAAAACAGGAATAAAGTCACAGACCACTTGAGAATGGACTTGAGGATATGGGGAGGGGGAAGGGTAAGCTGTGACAAAGCGAAAGAGAGGCATGGACATATATACACTACCAAACGTAAGGTAGATAGATAGTGGGAAGCAGCCGCAGAGCACAGGGAGATCAGTTCGGTGCTTTGTGACCGCCTGGAGGGGTGGGATGGGGAGGGTGGGAGGGAGGGAGATGCATGAGGGAAGGGATGTGGGAACAGATGTATATGTATGACTGATTCACTTTGTTATAAAGCAGAAACTAATAAAAAAAAATAAAAATAAAAATAAAAATAAAAACAATAAATACTTGGGAAGAAAAAAAAAACTTTGACTCAAGACAAGCTGGACATGGAGGAGTGAGAGAGGGCAAGGGGTAGAGGGAAAGACATGTTTCTGGGTGGGAGCTGGTGTACCATCCCCCGGGCACAGCTCCTGCGCAGAGGCTTGATATGGAGCCCTCACCTCCACCCACCCACAGCAATCAGAGAAGAAAAGGAAATAAAAGGAATCCAAATTGGAAAAGAAGATGTAAAGCTGTCACTGTTTGCAGATGACATGATACTAGACATAGAGAATCCTAAAGATGCTACCAGAAAACTACTAGAGCTAATCAATGTATTTGGTAAAGTAGCAGGATACAAAATTAATGCACAGAAATCTCTGGCATTCCCGTCCACTAATGATGAAGAATCTGAAAGTGAAATCAAGAAAACACTCCCGTTTACCATTGCAACAAAAAGAATAAAATACCTAAGAATAAACCTACCTAAGGAGACAAAAGACCTGTATGCAGAAAATTATAAGACACTGATGAAAGAAATTAAAGATGATACAAATAGATGGAGAGATATACCATGCTCCTGGATTGGAAGAATCGATATCGTGAAAATGACTCTACTACCCAAAGCAATCTACAGGTTCAATGCAATCCCTATCAAACTTCCACTGGCATTTTTCACAGAACTGGAACAAAACATTTCAAACTTTGTTTGGAAAAACAAAAGACTCCGAATAGCCAAAGCAATCTTGAGAACGAAAAACGGAGCTGGAGGAATCAGGCTCCCTGACTTCAGACTACACTACAAAGCTACAGTAATCAAGACAGTGTTTTACTGGCACAAAACCAGAAAGATAGATCAATGGAACAGGATAGAAAGCCCAGAGATAAACCCACGCACATATGGTCAACTGATCTTTGATCAAGGAGGCAGGAATGTACAGTGGAGAAAGGACAGCCTCTTCAATAAGTGGTGCTGGGAAAACTGGACAGGGACATGTAAAAGTATGAGATTAGATCATTCCCTAACACCATACACAAAAATAAGCTCAAAATGGATTAAAGACCTCAATGTAAGGCCAGAAACTATCAAAGTCTTAGAGGAAAACAGAGGCAGAACACTCTATGACATAAATCACAGCAAGATCCTTTTGGACCCACCTCCTAGAGAAATGGAAATAAAAACAAAGATAAACAAATGGGACCTAATGAAACTTCAAAGCTTTTGCACAGCAAAGGAAACCATAAACAAGACCAAAAGACAACCCTCAGAATGGGAGAAAATATTTGCAAATGAAGCAACTGACAAAGGATTAATCTCCAAAATTTAAAAACAGCTCATGCAGCTCAATAGCAAAACAACAAACAACCCAATCCAAAATTGGGCAGAAGACTTAAATAGGCATTTCTCCAAAGAAGATATACAGACTGCCAACAAACACATGAAAGAATGCTCAACATCATTAATCATTAGAGAAATGCAAATCAAAACTACAATGAGATATCATCTCACACCAGTCAGAATGGCCATCATCAAGAAATCTAGAAACAATAAATGCTGGAGAGGGTGTGGAGAAAAGGGAACACTCTTGCACTGCTGGTGGGAATGTGAATTGGTACAGCCACTATGGAGAACAGTATGGAGGTTCCCTAAAAGACTAAAAATCGAACTACCATATGACCCAGCAATCCCACCACTAGGCATATACCCTGAGAAAACCATAATTCAAAAAGAGGCATGTACCAGAATGTTCATTGCAGCTCTATTCACAATAGCCCGGAGATGGAAACAACCTAAGTGTCCATCATCGGATGAATAGATAAAGAAGATGTGGCACATATATACAATGGAATATTACTCAGCCATAAAAAGAAACGAAACTGAGCTCTTTGTAATGAGGTGGATAGACCTAGAGTCTGTCATACAGAGTGAAGTAAGTCAGAAGGAGAAAGACAAATACCGTATGCTAACACATATATATGGAATTTTTAAAAAATGTCATGAAGAACCTAGGGGTAAAACAGGAATAAAGTCACAGACCACTTGAGAATGGACTTGAGGATATGGGGAGGGGGAAGGGTAAGCTGTGACAAAGCGAAAGAGAGGCATGGACATATATACACTACCAAACGTAAGGTAGATAGATAGTGGGAAGCAGCCGCAGAGCACAGGGAGATCAGTTCGGTGCTTTGTGACCGCCTGGAGGGGTGGGATGGGGAGGGTGGGAGGGAGGGAGATGCATGAGGGAAGGGATGTGGGAACAGATGTATATGTATGACTGATTCACTTTGTTATAAAGCAGAAACTAATAAAAAAAAATAAAAATAAAAATAAAAATAAAAACAATAAATACTTGGGAAGAAAAAAAAAACTTTGACTCAAGACAAGCTGGACATGGAGGAGTGAGAGAGGGCAAGGGGTAGAGGGAAAGACATGTTTCTGGGTGGGAGCTGGTGTACCATCCCCCGGGCACAGCTCCTGCGCAGAGGCTTGATATGGAGCCCTCACCTCCACCCACCCACAGCAATCAGAGAAGAAAAGGAAATAAAAGGAATCCAAATTGGAAAAGAAGATGTAAAGCTGTCACTGTTTGCAGATGACATGATACTAGACATAGAGAATCCTAAAGATGCTACCAGAAAACTACTAGAGCTAATCAATGTATTTGGTAAAGTAGCAGGATACAAAATTAATGCACAGAAATCTCTGGCATTCCCGTCCACTAATGATGAAGAATCTGAAAGTGAAATCAAGAAAACACTCCCGTTTACCATTGCAACAAAAAGAATAAAATACCTAAGAATAAACCTACCTAAGGAGACAAAAGACCTGTATGCAGAAAATTATAAGACACTGATGAAAGAAATTAAAGATGATACAAATAGATGGAGAGATATACCATGCTCCTGGATTGGAAGAATCGATATCGTGAAAATGACTCTACTACCCAAAGCAATCTACAGGTTCAATGCAATCCCTATCAAACTTCCACTGGCATTTTTCACAGAACTGGAACAAAACATTTCAAACTTTGTTTGGAAAAACAAAAGACTCCGAATAGCCAAAGCAATCTTGAGAACGAAAAACGGAGCTGGAGGAATCAGGCTCCCTGACTTCAGACTACACTACAAAGCTACAGTAATCAAGACAGTGTTTTACTGGCACAAAACCAGAAAGATAGATCAATGGAACAGGATAGAAAGCCCAGAGATAAACCCACGCACATATGGTCAACTGATCTTTGATCAAGGAGGCAGGAATGTACAGTGGAGAAAGGACAGCCTCTTCAATAAGTGGTGCTGGGAAAACTGGACAGGGACATGTAAAAGTATGAGATTAGATCATTCCCTAACACCATACACAAAAATAAGCTCAAAATGGATTAAAGACCTCAATGTAAGGCCAGAAACTATCAAAGTCTTAGAGGAAAACAGAGGCAGAACACTCTATGACATAAATCACAGCAAGATCCTTTTGGACCCACCTCCTAGAGAAATGGAAATAAAAACAAAGATAAACAAATGGGACCTAATGAAACTTCAAAGCTTTTGCACAGCAAAGGAAACCATAAACAAGACCAAAAGACAACCCTCAGAATGGGAGAAAATATTTGCAAATGAAGCAACTGACAAAGGATTAATCTCCAAAATTTAAAAACAGCTCATGCAGCTCAATAGCAAAACAACAAACAACCCAATCCAAAATTGGGCAGAAGACTTAAATAGGCATTTCTCCAAAGAAGATATACAGACTGCCAACAAACACATGAAAGAATGCTCAACATCATTAATCATTAGAGAAATGCAAATCAAAACTACAATGAGATATCATCTCACACCAGTCAGAATGGCCATCATCAAGAAATCTAGAAACAATAAATGCTGGAGAGGGTGTGGAGAAAAGGGAACACTCTTGCACTGCTGGTGGGAATGTGAATTGGTACAGCCACTATGGAGAACAGTATGGAGGTTCCCTAAAAGACTAAAAATCGAACTACCATATGACCCAGCAATCCCACCACTAGGCATATACCCTGAGAAAACCATAATTCAAAAAGAGGCATGTACCAGAATGTTCATTGCAGCTCTATTCACAATAGCCCGGAGATGGAAACAACCTAAGTGTCCATCATCGGATGAATAGATAAAGAAGATGTGGCACATATATACAATGGAATATTACTCAGCCATAAAAAGAAACGAAACTGAGCTCTTTGTAATGAGGTGGATAGACCTAGAGTCTGTCATACAGAGTGAAGTAAGTCAGAAGGAGAAAGACAAATACCGTATGCTAACACATATATATGGAATTTTTAAAAAATGTCATGAAGAACCTAGGGGTAAAACAGGAATAAAGTCACAGACCACTTGAGAATGGACTTGAGGATATGGGGAGGGGGAAGGGTAAGCTGTGACAAAGCGAAAGAGAGGCATGGACATATATACACTACCAAACGTAAGGTAGATAGATAGTGGGAAGCAGCCGCAGAGCACAGGGAGATCAGTTCGGTGCTTTGTGACCGCCTGGAGGGGTGGGATGGGGAGGGTGGGAGGGAGGGAGATGCATGAGGGAAGGGATGTGGGAACAGATGTATATGTATGACTGATTCACTTTGTTATAAAGCAGAAACTAATAAAAAAAAATAAAAATAAAAATAAAAATAAAAACAATAAATACTTGGGAAGAAAAAAAAAACTTTGACTCAAGACAAGCTGGACATGGAGGAGTGAGAGAGGGCAAGGGGTAGAGGGAAAGACATGTTTCTGGGTGGGAGCTGGTGTACCATCCCCCGGGCACAGCTCCTGCGCAGAGGCTTGATATGGAGCCCTCACCTCCACCCACCCACAGCAATCAGAGAAGAAAAGGAAATAAAAGGAATCCAAATTGGAAAAGAAGATGTAAAGCTGTCACTGTTTGCAGATGACATGATACTAGACATAGAGAATCCTAAAGATGCTACCAGAAAACTACTAGAGCTAATCAATGTATTTGGTAAAGTAGCAGGATACAAAATTAATGCACAGAAATCTCTGGCATTCCCGTCCACTAATGATGAAGAATCTGAAAGTGAAATCAAGAAAACACTCCCGTTTACCATTGCAACAAAAAGAATAAAATACCTAAGAATAAACCTACCTAAGGAGACAAAAGACCTGTATGCAGAAAATTATAAGACACTGATGAAAGAAATTAAAGATGATACAAATAGATGGAGAGATATACCATGCTCCTGGATTGGAAGAATCGATATCGTGAAAATGACTCTACTACCCAAAGCAATCTACAGGTTCAATGCAATCCCTATCAAACTTCCACTGGCATTTTTCACAGAACTGGAACAAAACATTTCAAACTTTGTTTGGAAAAACAAAAGACTCCGAATAGCCAAAGCAATCTTGAGAACGAAAAACGGAGCTGGAGGAATCAGGCTCCCTGACTTCAGACTACACTACAAAGCTACAGTAATCAAGACAGTGTTTTACTGGCACAAAACCAGAAAGATAGATCAATGGAACAGGATAGAAAGCCCAGAGATAAACCCACGCACATATGGTCAACTGATCTTTGATCAAGGAGGCAGGAATGTACAGTGGAGAAAGGACAGCCTCTTCAATAAGTGGTGCTGGGAAAACTGGACAGGGACATGTAAAAGTATGAGATTAGATCATTCCCTAACACCATACACAAAAATAAGCTCAAAATGGATTAAAGACCTCAATGTAAGGCCAGAAACTATCAAAGTCTTAGAGGAAAACAGAGGCAGAACACTCTATGACATAAATCACAGCAAGATCCTTTTGGACCCACCTCCTAGAGAAATGGAAATAAAAACAAAGATAAACAAATGGGACCTAATGAAACTTCAAAGCTTTTGCACAGCAAAGGAAACCATAAACAAGACCAAAAGACAACCCTCAGAATGGGAGAAAATATTTGCAAATGAAGCAACTGACAAAGGATTAATCTCCAAAATTTAAAAACAGCTCATGCAGCTCAATAGCAAAACAACAAACAACCCAATCCAAAATTGGGCAGAAGACTTAAATAGGCATTTCTCCAAAGAAGATATACAGACTGCCAACAAACACATGAAAGAATGCTCAACATCATTAATCATTAGAGAAATGCAAATCAAAACTACAATGAGATATCATCTCACACCAGTCAGAATGGCCATCATCAAGAAATCTAGAAACAATAAATGCTGGAGAGGGTGTGGAGAAAAGGGAACACTCTTGCACTGCTGGTGGGAATGTGAATTGGTACAGCCACTATGGAGAACAGTATGGAGGTTCCCTAAAAGACTAAAAATCGAACTACCATATGACCCAGCAATCCCACCACTAGGCATATACCCTGAGAAAACCATAATTCAAAAAGAGGCATGTACCAGAATGTTCATTGCAGCTCTATTCACAATAGCCCGGAGATGGAAACAACCTAAGTGTCCATCATCGGATGAATGGATAAAGAAGATGTGGCACATATATACAATGGAATATTACTCAGCCATAAAAAGAAACGAAACTGAGCTCTTTGTAATGAGGTGGATAGACCTAGAGTCTGTCATACAGAGTGAAGTAAGTCAGAAGGAGAAAGACAAATACCGTATGCTAACACATATATATGGAATTTTTAAAAAATGTCATGAAGAACCTAGGGGTAAAACAGGAATAAAGTCACAGACCACTTGAGAATGGACTTGAGGATATGGGGAGGGGGAAGGGTAAGCTGTGACAAAGCGAAAGAGAGGCATGGACATATATACACTACCAAACGTAAGGTAGATAGATAGTGGGAAGCAGCCGCAGAGCACAGGGAGATCAGTTCGGTGCTTTGTGACCGCCTGGAGGGGTGGGATGGGGAGGGTGGGAGGGAGGGAGATGTATGAGGGAAGGGATGTGGGAACAGATGTATATGTATGACTGATTCACTTTGTTATAAAGCAGAAACTAATAAAAAAATAAAAATAAGAATAAAAACAATAAATACTTGGGAAGAAAAAAAAAACTTTGACTCAAGACAAGCTGGACATGGAGGAGTGAGAGAGGGCAAGGGGTAGAGGGAAAGACATGTTTCTGGGTGGGGGCTGGTGTACCATCCCCCGGGCACAGCTCCTGCGCAGAGGCTTGATATGGAGCCCTCACCTCCACCCACCCACAGCAATCAGAGAAGAAAAGGAAATAAAAGGAATCCAAATTGGAAAAGAAGATGTAAAGCTGTCACTGTTTGCAGATGACATGATACTAGACATAGAGAATCCTAAAGATGCTACCAGAAAACTACTAGAGCTAATCAATGTATTTGGTAAAGTAGCAGGATACAAAATTAATGCACAGAAATCTCTGGCATTCCCGTCCACTAATGATGAAGAATCTGAAAGTGAAATCAAGAAAACACTCCCGTTTACCATTGCAACAAAAAGAATAAAATACCTAAGAATAAACCTACCTAAGGAGACAAAAGACCTGTATGCAGAAAATTATAAGACACTGATGAAAGAAATTAAAGATGATACAAATAGATGGAGAGATATACCATGCTCCTGGATTGGAAGAATCGATATCGTGAAAATGACTCTACTACCCAAAGCAATCTACAGGTTCAATGCAATCCCTATCAAACTTCCACTGGCATTTTTCACAGAACTGGAACAAAACATTTCAAACTTTGTTTGGAAAAACAAAAGACTCCGAATAGCCAAAGCAATCTTGAGAACGAAAAACGGAGCTGGAGGAATCAGGCTCCCTGACTTCAGACTACACTACAAAGCTACAGTAATCAAGACAGTGTTTTACTGGCACAAAACCAGAAAGATAGATCAATGGAACAGGATAGAAAGCCCAGAGATAAACCCACGCACATATGGTCAACTGATCTTTGATCAAGGAGGCAGGAATGTACAGTGGAGAAAGGACAGCCTCTTCAATAAGTGGTGCTGGGAAAACTGGACAGGGACATGTAAAAGTATGAGATTAGATCATTCCCTAACACCATACACAAAAATAAGCTCAAAATGGATTAAAGACCTCAATGTAAGGCCAGAAACTATCAAAGTCTTAGAGGAAAACAGAGGCAGAACACTCTATGACATAAATCACAGCAAGATCCTTTTGGACCCACCTCCTAGAGAAATGGAAATAAAAACAAAGATAAACAAATGGGACCTAATGAAACTTCAAAGCTTTTGCACAGCAAAGGAAACCATAAACAAGACCAAAAGACAACCCTCAGAATGGGAGAAAATATTTGCAAATGAAGCAACTGACAAAGGATTAATCTCCAAAATTTAAAAACAGCTCATGCAGCTCAATAGCAAAACAACAAACAACCCAATCCAAAATTGGGCAGAAGACTTAAATAGGCATTTCTCCAAAGAAGATATACAGACTGCCAACAAACACATGAAAGAATGCTCAACATCATTAATCATTAGAGAAATGCAAATCAAAACTACAATGAGATATCATCTCACACCAGTCAGAATGGCCATCATCAAGAAATCTAGAAACAATAAATGCTGGAGAGGGTGTGGAGAAAAGGGAACACTCTTGCACTGCTGGTGGGAATGTGAATTGGTACAGCCACTATGGAGAACAGTATGGAGGTTCCCTAAAAGACTAAAAATCGAACTACCATATGACCCAGCAATCCCACCACTAGGCATATACCCTGAGAAAACCATAATTCAAAAAGAGGCATGTACCAGAATGTTCATTGCAGCTCTATTCACAATAGCCCGGAGATGGAAACAACCTAAGTGTCCATCATCGGATGAATGGATAAAGAAGATGTGGCACATATATACAATGGAATATTACTCAGCCATAAAAAGAAACGAAACTGAGCTCTTTGTAATGAGGTGGATAGACCTAGAGTCTGTCATACAGAGTGAAGTAAGTCAGAAGGAGAAAGACAAATACCGTATGCTAACACATATATATGGAATTTTAAAAAAATGTCATGAAGAACCTAGGGGTAAAACAGGAATAAAGTCACAGACCACTTGAGAATGGACTTGAGGATATGGGGAGGGGGAAGGGTAAGCTGTGACAAAGCGAAAGAGAGGCATGGACATATATACACTACCAAACGTAAGGTAGATAGATAGTGGGAAGCAGCCGCAGAGCACAGGGAGATCAGTTCGGTGCTTTGTGACCGCCTGGAGGGGTGGGATGGGGAGGGTGGGAGGGAGGGAGATGCATGAGGGAAGGGATGTGGGAACAGATGTATATGTATGACTGATTCACTTTGTTATAAAGCAGAAACTAATAAAAAAATAAAAATAAAAATAAAAATAAAAATAAAAACAATAAATACTTGGGAAGAAAAAAAAAACTTTGACTCAAGACAAGCTGGACATGGAGGAGTGAGAGAGGGCAAGGGGTAGAGGGAAAGACATGTTTCTGGGTGGGAGCTGGTGTACCATCCCCCGGGCACAGCTCCTGCGCAGAGGCTTGATATGGAGCCCTCACCTCCACCCACCCACAGCAATCAGAGAAGAAAAGGAAATAAAAGGAATCCAAATTGGAAAAGAAGATGTAAAGCTGTCACTGTTTGCAGATGACATGATACTAGACATAGAGAATCCTAAAGATGCTACCAGAAAACTACTAGAGCTAATCAATGTATTTGGTAAAGTAGCAGGATACAAAATTAATGCACAGAAATCTCTGGCATTCCCGTCCACTAATGATGAAGAATCTGAAAGTGAAATCAAGAAAACACTCCCGTTTACCATTGCAACAAAAAGAATAAAATACCTAAGAATAAACCTACCTAAGGAGACAAAAGACCTGTATGCAGAAAATTATAAGACACTGATGAAAGAAATTAAAGATGATACAAATAGATGGAGAGATATACCATGCTCCTGGATTGGAAGAATCGATATCGTGAAAATGACTCTACTACCCAAAGCAATCTACAGGTTCAATGCAATCCCTATCAAACTTCCACTGGCATTTTTCACAGAACTGGAACAAAACATTTCAAACTTTGTTTGGAAAAACAAAAGACTCCGAATAGCCAAAGCAATCTTGAGAACGAAAAACGGAGCTGGAGGAATCAGGCTCCCTGACTTCAGACTACACTACAAAGCTACAGTAATCAAGACAGTGTTTTACTGGCACAAAACCAGAAAGATAGATCAATGGAACAGGATAGAAAGCCCAGAGATAAACCCACGCACATATGGTCAACTGATCTTTGATCAAGGAGGCAGGAATGTACAGTGGAGAAAGGACAGCCTCTTCAATAAGTGGTGCTGGGAAAACTGGACAGGGACATGTAAAAGTATGAGATTAGATCATTCCCTAACACCATACACAAAAATAAGCTCAAAATGGATTAAAGACCTCAATGTAAGGCCAGAAACTATCAAAGTCTTAGAGGAAAACAGAGGCAGAACACTCTATGACATAAATCACAGCAAGATCCTTTTGGACCCACCTCCTAGAGAAATGGAAATAAAAACAAAGATAAACAAATGGGACCTAATGAAACTTCAAAGCTTTTGCACAGCAAAGGAAACCATAAACAAGACCAAAAGACAACCCTCAGAATGGGAGAAAATATTTGCAAATGAAGCAACTGACAAAGGATTAATCTCCAAAATTTAAAAACAGCTCATGCAGCTCAATAGCAAAACAACAAACAACCCAATCCAAAATTGGGCAGAAGACTTAAATAGGCATTTCTCCAAAGAAGATATACAGACTGCCAACAAATACATGAAAGAATGCTCAACATCATTAATCATTAGAGAAATGCAAATCAAAACTACAATGAGATATCATCTCACACCAGTCAGAATGGCCATCATCAAGAAATCTAGAAACAATAAATGCTGGAGAGGGTGTGGAGAAAAGGGAACACTCTTGCACTGCTGGTGGGAATGTGAATTGGTACAGCCACTATGGAGAACAGTATGGAGGTTCCCTAAAAGACTAAAAATCGAACTACCATATGACCCAGCAATCCCACCACTAGGCATATACCCTGAGAAAACCATAATTCAAAAAGAGGCATGTACCAGAATGTTCATTGCAGCTCTATTCACAATAGCCCGGAGATGGAAACAACCTAAGTGTCCATCATCGGATGAATGGATAAAGAAGATGTGGCACATATATACAATGGAATATTACTCAGCCATAAAAAGAAACGAAACTGAGCTCTTTGTAATGAGGTGGATAGACCTAGAGTCTGTCATACAGAGTGAAGTAAGTCAGAAGGAGAAAGACAAATACCGTATGCTAACACATATATATGGAATTTTTAAAAAATGTCATGAAGAACCTAGGGGTAAAACAGGAATAAAGTCACAGACCACTTGAGAATGGACTTGAGGATATGGGGAGGGGGAAGGGTAAGCTGTGACAAAGCGAAAGAGAGGCATGGACATATATACACTACCAAACGTAAGGTAGATAGATAGTGGGAAGCAGCCGCAGAGCACAGGGAGATCAGTTCGGTGCTTTGTGACCGCCTGGAGGGGTGGGATGGGGAGGGTGGGAGGGAGGGAGATGCATGAGGGAAGGGATGTGGGAACAGATGTATATGTATGACTGATTCACTTTGTTATAAAGCAGAAACTAATAAAAAAATAAAAATAAGAATAAAAACAATAAATACTTGGGAAGAAAAAAAAAACTTTGACTCAAGACAAGCTGGACATGGAGGAGTGAGAGAGGGCAAGGGGTAGAGGGAAAGACATGTTTCTGGGTGGGGGCTGGTGTACCATCCCCCGGGCACAGCTCCTGCGCAGAGGCTTGATATGGAGCCCTCACCTCCACCCACCCACAGCAATCAGAGAAGAAAAGGAAATAAAAGGAATCCAAATTGGAAAAGAAGATGTAAAGCTGTCACTGTTTGCAGATGACATGATACTAGACATAGAGAATCCTAAAGATGCTACCAGAAAACTACTAGAGCTAATCAATGTATTTGGTAAAGTAGCAGGATACAAAATTAATGCACAGAAATCTCTGGCATTCCCGTCCACTAATGATGAAGAATCTGAAAGTGAAATCAAGAAAACACTCCCGTTTACCATTGCAACAAAAAGAATAAAATACCTAAGAATAAACCTACCTAAGGAGACAAAAGACCTGTATGCAGAAAATTATAAGACACTGATGAAAGAAATTAAAGATGATACAAATAGATGGAGAGATATACCATGCTCCTGGATTGGAAGAATCGATATCGTGAAAATGACTCTACTACCCAAAGCAATCTACAGGTTCAATGCAATCCCTATCAAACTTCCACTGGCATTTTTCACAGAACTGGAACAAAACATTTCAAACTTTGTTTGGAAAAACAAAAGACTCCGAATAGCCAAAGCAATCTTGAGAACGAAAAACGGAGCTGGAGGAATCAGGCTCCCTGACTTCAGACTACACTACAAAGCTACAGTAATCAAGACAGTGTTTTACTGGCACAAAACCAGAAAGATAGATCAATGGAACAGGATAGAAAGCCCAGAGATAAACCCACGCACATATGGTCAACTGATCTTTGATCAAGGAGGCAGGAATGTACAGTGGAGAAAGGACAGCCTCTTCAATAAGTGGTGCTGGGAAAACTGGACAGGGACATGTAAAAGTATGAGATTAGATCATTCCCTAACACCATACACAAAAATAAGCTCAAAATGGATTAAAGACCTCAATGTAAGGCCAGAAACTATCAAAGTCTTAGAGGAAAACAGAGGCAGAACACTCTATGACATAAATCACAGCAAGATCCTTTTGGACCCACCTCCTAGAGAAATGGAAATAAAAACAAAGATAAACAAATGGGACCTAATGAAACTTCAAAGCTTTTGCACAGCAAAGGAAACCATAAACAAGACCAAAAGACAACCCTCAGAATGGGAGAAAATATTTGCAAATGAAGCAACTGACAAAGGATTAATCTCCAAAATTTAAAAACAGCTCATGCAGCTCAATAGCAAAACAACAAACAACCCAATCCAAAATTGGGCAGAAGACTTAAATAGGCATTTCTCCAAAGAAGATATACAGACTGCCAACAAACACATGAAAGAATGCTCAACATCATTAATCATTAGAGAAATGCAAATCAAAACTACAATGAGATATCATCTCACACCAGTCAGAATGGCCATCATCAAGAAATCTAGAAACAATAAATGCTGGAGAGGGTGTGGAGAAAAGGGAACACTCTTGCACTGCTGGTGGGAATGTGAATTGGTACAGCCACTATGGAGAACAGTATGGAGGTTCCCTAAAAGACTAAAAATCGAACTACCATATGACCCAGCAATCCCACCACTAGGCATATACCCTGAGAAAACCATAATTCAAAAAGAGGCATGTACCAGAATGTTCATTGCAGCTCTATTCACAATAGCCCGGAGATGGAAACAACCTAAGTGTCCATCATCGGATGAATAGATAAAGAAGATGTGGCACATATATACAATGGAATATTACTCAGCCATAAAAAGAAACGAAACTGAGCTCTTTGTAATGAGGTGGATAGACCTAGAGTCTGTCATACAGAGTGAAGTAAGTCAGAAGGAGAAAGACAAATACCGTATGCTAACACATATATATGGAATTTTAAAAAAATGTCATGAAGAACCTAGGGGTAAAACAGGAATAAAGTCACAGACCACTTGAGAATGGACTTGAGGATATGGGGAGGGGGAAGGGTAAGCTGTGACAAAGCGAAAGAGAGGCATGGACATATATACACTACCAAACGTAAGGTAGATAGATAGTGGGAAGCAGCCGCAGAGCACAGGGAGATCAGTTCGGTGCTTTGTGACCGCCTGGAGGGGTGGGATGGGGAGGGTGGGAGGGAGGGAGATGCATGAGGGAAGGGATGTGGGAACAGATGTATATGTATGACTGATTCACTTTGTTATAAAGCAGAAACTAATAAAAAAAAATAAAAATAAAAATAAAAATAAAAACAATAAATACTTGGGAAGAAAAAAAAAACTTTGACTCAAGACAAGCTGGACATGGAGGAGTGAGAGAGGGCAAGGGGTAGAGGGAAAGACATGTTTCTGGGTGGGAGCTGGTGTACCATCCCCCGGGCACAGCTCCTGCGCAGAGGCTTGATATGGAGCCCTCACCTCCACCCACCCACAGCAATCAGAGAAGAAAAGGAAATAAAAGGAATCCAAATTGGAAAAGAAGATGTAAAGCTGTCACTGTTTGCAGATGACATGATACTAGACATAGAGAATCCTAAAGATGCTACCAGAAAACTACTAGAGCTAATCAATGTATTTGGTAAAGTAGCAGGATACAAAATTAATGCACAGAAATCTCTGGCATTCCCGTCCACTAATGATGAAGAATCTGAAAGTGAAATCAAGAAAACACTCCCGTTTACCATTGCAACAAAAAGAATAAAATACCTAAGAATAAACCTACCTAAGGAGACAAAAGACCTGTATGCAGAAAATTATAAGACACTGATGAAAGAAATTAAAGATGATACAAATAGATGGAGAGATATACCATGCTCCTGGATTGGAAGAATCGATATCGTGAAAATGACTCTACTACCCAAAGCAATCTACAGGTTCAATGCAATCCCTATCAAACTTCCACTGGCATTTTTCACAGAACTGGAACAAAACATTTCAAACTTTGTTTGGAAAAACAAAAGACTCCGAATAGCCAAAGCAATCTTGAGAACGAAAAACGGAGCTGGAGGAATCAGGCTCCCTGACTTCAGACTACACTACAAAGCTACAGTAATCAAGACAGTGTTTTACTGGCACAAAACCAGAAAGATAGATCAATGGAACAGGATAGAAAGCCCAGAGATAAACCCACGCACATATGGTCAACTGATCTTTGATCAAGGAGGCAGGAATGTACAGTGGAGAAAGGACAGCCTCTTCAATAAGTGGTGCTGGGAAAACTGGACAGGGACATGTAAAAGTATGAGATTAGATCATTCCCTAACACCATACACAAAAATAAGCTCAAAATGGATTAAAGACCTCAATGTAAGGCCAGAAACTATCAAAGTCTTAGAGGAAAACAGAGGCAGAACACTCTATGACATAAATCACAGCAAGATCCTTTTGGACCCACCTCCTAGAGAAATGGAAATAAAAACAAAGATAAACAAATGGGACCTAATGAAACTTCAAAGCTTTTGCACAGCAAAGGAAACCATAAACAAGACCAAAAGACAACCCTCAGAATGGGAGAAAATATTTGCAAATGAAGCAACTGACAAAGGATTAATCTCCAAAATTTAAAAACAGCTCATGCAGCTCAATAGCAAAACAACAAACAACCCAATCCAAAATTGGGCAGAAGACTTAAATAGGCATTTCTCCAAAGAAGATATACAGACTGCCAACAAACACATGAAAGAATGCTCAACATCATTAATCATTAGAGAAATGCAAATCAAAACTACAATGAGATATCATCTCACACCAGTCAGAATGGCCATCATCAAGAAATCTAGAAACAATAAATGCTGGAGAGGGTGTGGAGAAAAGGGAACACTCTTGCACTGCTGGTGGGAATGTGAATTGGTACAGCCACTATGGAGAACAGTATGGAGGTTCCCTAAAAGACTAAAAATCGAACTACCATATGACCCAGCAATCCCACCACTAGGCATATACCCTGAGAAAACCATAATTCAAAAAGAGGCATGTACCAGAATGTTCATTGCAGCTCTATTCACAATAGCCCGGAGATGGAAACAACCTAAGTGTCCATCATCGGATGAATGGATAAAGAAGATGTGGCACATATATACAATGGAATATTACTCAGCCATAAAAAGAAACGAAACTGAGCTCTTTGTAATGAGGTGGATAGACCTAGAGTCTGTCATACAGAGTGAAGTAAGTCAGAAGGAGAAAGACAAATACCGTATGCTAACACATATATATGGAATTTTTAAAAAATGTCATGAAGAACCTAGGGGTAAAACAGGAATAAAGTCACAGACCACTTGAGAATGGACTTGAGGATATGGGGAGGGGGAAGGGTAAGCTGTGACAAAGCGAAAGAGAGGCATGGACATATATACACTACCAAACGTAAGGTAGATAGATAGTGGGAAGCAGCCGCAGAGCACAGGGAGATCAGTTCGGTGCTTTGTGACCGCCTGGAGGGGTGGGATGGGGAGGGTGGGAGGGAGGGAGATGTATGAGGGAAGGGATGTGGGAACAGATGTATATGTATGACTGATTCACTTTGTTATAAAGCAGAAACTAATAAAAAAATAAAAATAAGAATAAAAACAATAAATACTTGGGAAGAAAAAAAAAACTTTGACTCAAGACAAGCTGGACATGGAGGAGTGAGAGAGGGCAAGGGGTAGAGGGAAAGACATGTTTCTGGGTGGGGGCTGGTGTACCATCCCCCGGGCACAGCTCCTGCGCAGAGGCTTGATATGGAGCCCTCACCTCCACCCACCCACAGCAATCAGAGAAGAAAAGGAAATAAAAGGAATCCAAATTGGAAAAGAAGATGTAAAGCTGTCACTGTTTGCAGATGACATGATACTAGACATAGAGAATCCTAAAGATGCTACCAGAAAACTACTAGAGCTAATCAATGTATTTGGTAAAGTAGCAGGATACAAAATTAATGCACAGAAATCTCTGGCATTCCCGTCCACTAATGATGAAGAATCTGAAAGTGAAATCAAGAAAACACTCCCGTTTACCATTGCAACAAAAAGAATAAAATACCTAAGAATAAACCTACCTAAGGAGACAAAAGACCTGTATGCAGAAAATTATAAGACACTGATGAAAGAAATTAAAGATGATACAAATAGATGGAGAGATATACCATGCTCCTGGATTGGAAGAATCGATATCGTGAAAATGACTCTACTACCCAAAGCAATCTACAGGTTCAATGCAATCCCTATCAAACTTCCACTGGCATTTTTCACAGAACTGGAACAAAACATTTCAAACTTTGTTTGGAAAAACAAAAGACTCCGAATAGCCAAAGCAATCTTGAGAACGAAAAACGGAGCTGGAGGAATCAGGCTCCCTGACTTCAGACTACACTACAAAGCTACAGTAATCAAGACAGTGTTTTACTGGCACAAAACCAGAAAGATAGATCAATGGAACAGGATAGAAAGCCCAGAGATAAACCCACGCACATATGGTCAACTGATCTTTGATCAAGGAGGCAGGAATGTACAGTGGAGAAAGGACAGCCTCTTCAATAAGTGGTGCTGGGAAAACTGGACAGGGACATGTAAAAGTATGAGATTAGATCATTCCCTAACACCATACACAAAAATAAGCTCAAAATGGATTAAAGACCTCAATGTAAGGCCAGAAACTATCAAAGTCTTAGAGGAAAACAGAGGCAGAACACTCTATGACATAAATCACAGCAAGATCCTTTTGGACCCACCTCCTAGAGAAATGGAAATAAAAACAAAGATAAACAAATGGGACCTAATGAAACTTCAAAGCTTTTGCACAGCAAAGGAAACCATAAACAAGACCAAAAGACAACCCTCAGAATGGGAGAAAATATTTGCAAATGAAGCAACTGACAAAGGATTAATCTCCAAAATTTAAAAACAGCTCATGCAGCTCAATAGCAAAACAACAAACAACCCAATCCAAAATTGGGCAGAAGACTTAAATAGGCATTTCTCCAAAGAAGATATACAGACTGCCAACAAACACATGAAAGAATGCTCAACATCATTAATCATTAGAGAAATGCAAATCAAAACTACAATGAGATATCATCTCACACCAGTCAGAATGGCCATCATCAAGAAATCTAGAAACAATAAATGCTGGAGAGGGTGTGGAGAAAAGGGAACACTCTTGCACTGCTGGTGGGAATGTGAATTGGTACAGCCACTATGGAGAACAGTATGGAGGTTCCCTAAAAGACTAAAAATCGAACTACCATATGACCCAGCAATCCCACCACTAGGCATATACCCTGAGAAAACCATAATTCAAAAAGAGGCATGTACCAGAATGTTCATTGCAGCTCTATTCACAATAGCCCGGAGATGGAAACAACCTAAGTGTCCATCATCGGATGAATGGATAAAGAAGATGTGGCACATATATACAATGGAATATTACTCAGCCATAAAAAGAAACGAAACTGAGCTCTTTGTAATGAGGTGGATAGACCTAGAGTCTGTCATACAGAGTGAAGTAAGTCAGAAGGAGAAAGACAAATACCGTATGCTAACACATATATATGGAATTTTAAAAAAATGTCATGAAGAACCTAGGGGTAAAACAGGAATAAAGTCACAGACCACTTGAGAATGGACTTGAGGATATGGGGAGGGGGAAGGGTAAGCTGTGACAAAGCGAAAGAGAGGCATGGACATATATACACTACCAAACGTAAGGTAGATAGATAGTGGGAAGCAGCCGCAGAGCACAGGGAGATCAGTTCGGTGCTTTGTGACCGCCTGGAGGGGTGGGATGGGGAGGGTGGGAGGGAGGGAGATGCATGAGGGAAGGGATGTGGGAACAGATGTATATGTATGACTGATTCACTTTGTTATAAAGCAGAAACTAATAAAAAAATAAAAATAAAAATAAAAATAAAAATAAAAACAATAAATACTTGGGAAGAAAAAAAAAACTTTGACTCAAGACAAGCTGGACATGGAGGAGTGAGAGAGGGCAAGGGGTAGAGGGAAAGACATGTTTCTGGGTGGGAGCTGGTGTACCATCCCCCGGGCACAGCTCCTGCGCAGAGGCTTGATATGGAGCCCTCACCTCCACCCACCCACAGCAATCAGAGAAGAAAAGGAAATAAAAGGAATCCAAATTGGAAAAGAAGATGTAAAGCTGTCACTGTTTGCAGATGACATGATACTAGACATAGAGAATCCTAAAGATGCTACCAGAAAACTACTAGAGCTAATCAATGTATTTGGTAAAGTAGCAGGATACAAAATTAATGCACAGAAATCTCTGGCATTCCCGTCCACTAATGATGAAGAATCTGAAAGTGAAATCAAGAAAACACTCCCGTTTACCATTGCAACAAAAAGAATAAAATACCTAAGAATAAACCTACCTAAGGAGACAAAAGACCTGTATGCAGAAAATTATAAGACACTGATGAAAGAAATTAAAGATGATACAAATAGATGGAGAGATATACCATGCTCCTGGATTGGAAGAATCGATATCGTGAAAATGACTCTACTACCCAAAGCAATCTACAGGTTCAATGCAATCCCTATCAAACTTCCACTGGCATTTTTCACAGAACTGGAACAAAACATTTCAAACTTTGTTTGGAAAAACAAAAGACTCCGAATAGCCAAAGCAATCTTGAGAACGAAAAACGGAGCTGGAGGAATCAGGCTCCCTGACTTCAGACTACACTACAAAGCTACAGTAATCAAGACAGTGTTTTACTGGCACAAAACCAGAAAGATAGATCAATGGAACAGGATAGAAAGCCCAGAGATAAACCCACGCACATATGGTCAACTGATCTTTGATCAAGGAGGCAGGAATGTACAGTGGAGAAAGGACAGCCTCTTCAATAAGTGGTGCTGGGAAAACTGGACAGGGACATGTAAAAGTATGAGATTAGATCATTCCCTAACACCATACACAAAAATAAGCTCAAAATGGATTAAAGACCTCAATGTAAGGCCAGAAACTATCAAAGTCTTAGAGGAAAACAGAGGCAGAACACTCTATGACATAAATCACAGCAAGATCCTTTTGGACCCACCTCCTAGAGAAATGGAAATAAAAACAAAGATAAACAAATGGGACCTAATGAAACTTCAAAGCTTTTGCACAGCAAAGGAAACCATAAACAAGACCAAAAGACAACCCTCAGAATGGGAGAAAATATTTGCAAATGAAGCAACTGACAAAGGATTAATCTCCAAAATTTAAAAACAGCTCATGCAGCTCAATAGCAAAACAACAAACAACCCAATCCAAAATTGGGCAGAAGACTTAAATAGGCATTTCTCCAAAGAAGATATACAGACTGCCAACAAACACATGAAAGAATGCTCAACATCATTAATCATTAGAGAAATGCAAATCAAAACTACAATGAGATATCATCTCACACCAGTCAGAATGGCCATCATCAAGAAATCTAGAAACAATAAATGCTGGAGAGGGTGTGGAGAAAAGGGAACACTCTTGCACTGCTGGTGGGAATGTGAATTGGTACAGCCACTATGGAGAACAGTATGGAGGTTCCCTAAAAGACTAAAAATCGAACTACCATATGACCCAGCAATCCCACCACTAGGCATATACCCTGAGAAAACCATAATTCAAAAAGAGGCATGTACCAGAATGTTCATTGCAGCTCTATTCACAATAGCCCGGAGATGGAAACAACCTAAGTGTCCATCATCGGATGAATGGATAAAGAAGATGTGGCACATATATACAATGGAATATTACTCAGCCATAAAAAGAAACGAAACTGAGCTCTTTGTAATGAGGTGGATAGACCTAGAGTCTGTCATACAGAGTGAAGTAAGTCAGAAGGAGAAAGACAAATACCGTATGCTAACACATATATATGGAATTTTTAAAAAATGTCATGAAGAACCTAGGGGTAAAACAGGAATAAAGTCACAGACCACTTGAGAATGGACTTGAGGATATGGGGAGGGGGAAGGGTAAGCTGTGACAAAGCGAAAGAGAGGCATGGACATATATACACTACCAAACGTAAGGTAGATAGATAGTGGGAAGCAGCCGCAGAGCACAGGGAGATCAGTTCGGTGCTTTGTGACCGCCTGGAGGGGTGGGATGGGGAGGGTGGGAGGGAGGGAGATGCATGAGGGAAGGGATGTGGGAACAGATGTATATGTATGACTGATTCACTTTGTTATAAAGCAGAAACTAATAAAAAAATAAAAATAAGAATAAAAACAATAAATACTTGGGAAGAAAAAAAAAACTTTGACTCAAGACAAGCTGGACATGGAGGAGTGAGAGAGGGCAAGGGGTAGAGGGAAAGACATGTTTCTGGGTGGGGGCTGGTGTACCATCCCCCGGGCACAGCTCCTGCGCAGAGGCTTGATATGGAGCCCTCACCTCCACCCACCCACAGCAATCAGAGAAGAAAAGGAAATAAAAGGAATCCAAATTGGAAAAGAAGATGTAAAGCTGTCACTGTTTGCAGATGACATGATACTAGACATAGAGAATCCTAAAGATGCTACCAGAAAACTACTAGAGCTAATCAATGTATTTGGTAAAGTAGCAGGATACAAAATTAATGCACAGAAATCTCTGGCATTCCCGTCCACTAATGATGAAGAATCTGAAAGTGAAATCAAGAAAACACTCCCGTTTACCATTGCAACAAAAAGAATAAAATACCTAAGAATAAACCTACCTAAGGAGACAAAAGACCTGTATGCAGAAAATTATAAGACACTGATGAAAGAAATTAAAGATGATACAAATAGATGGAGAGATATACCATGCTCCTGGATTGGAAGAATCGATATCGTGAAAATGACTCTACTACCCAAAGCAATCTACAGGTTCAATGCAATCCCTATCAAACTTCCACTGGCATTTTTCACAGAACTGGAACAAAACATTTCAAACTTTGTTTGGAAAAACAAAAGACTCCGAATAGCCAAAGCAATCTTGAGAACGAAAAACGGAGCTGGAGGAATCAGGCTCCCTGACTTCAGACTACACTACAAAGCTACAGTAATCAAGACAGTGTTTTACTGGCACAAAACCAGAAAGATAGATCAATGGAACAGGATAGAAAGCCCAGAGATAAACCCACGCACATATGGTCAACTGATCTTTGATCAAGGAGGCAGGAATGTACAGTGGAGAAAGGACAGCCTCTTCAATAAGTGGTGCTGGGAAAACTGGACAGGGACATGTAAAAGTATGAGATTAGATCATTCCCTAACACCATACACAAAAATAAGCTCAAAATGGATTAAAGACCTCAATGTAAGGCCAGAAACTATCAAAGTCTTAGAGGAAAACAGAGGCAGAACACTCTATGACATAAATCACAGCAAGATCCTTTTGGACCCACCTCCTAGAGAAATGGAAATAAAAACAAAGATAAACAAATGGGACCTAATGAAACTTCAAAGCTTTTGCACAGCAAAGGAAACCATAAACAAGACCAAAAGACAACCCTCAGAATGGGAGAAAATATTTGCAAATGAAGCAACTGACAAAGGATTAATCTCCAAAATTTAAAAACAGCTCATGCAGCTCAATAGCAAAACAACAAACAACCCAATCCAAAATTGGGCAGAAGACTTAAATAGGCATTTCTCCAAAGAAGATATACAGACTGCCAACAAACACATGAAAGAATGCTCAACATCATTAATCATTAGAGAAATGCAAATCAAAACTACAATGAGATATCATCTCACACCAGTCAGAATGGCCATCATCAAGAAATCTAGAAACAATAAATGCTGGAGAGGGTGTGGAGAAAAGGGAACACTCTTGCACTGCTGGTGGGAATGTGAATTGGTACAGCCACTATGGAGAACAGTATGGAGGTTCCCTAAAAGACTAAAAATCGAACTACCATATGACCCAGCAATCCCACCACTAGGCATATACCCTGAGAAAACCATAATTCAAAAAGAGGCATGTACCAGAATGTTCATTGCAGCTCTATTCACAATAGCCCGGAGATGGAAACAACCTAAGTGTCCATCATCGGATGAATGGATAAAGAAGATGTGGCACATATATACAATGGAATATTACTCAGCCATAAAAAGAAACGAAACTGAGCTCTTTGTAATGAGGTGGATAGACCTAGAGTCTGTCATACAGAGTGAAGTAAGTCAGAAGGAGAAAGACAAATACCGTATGCTAACACATATATATGGAATTTTTAAAAAATGTCATGAAGAACCTAGGGGTAAAACAGGAATAAAGTCACAGACCACTTGAGAATGGACTTGAGGATATGGGGAGGGGGAAGGGTAAGCTGTGACAAAGCGAAAGAGAGGCATGGACATATATACACTACCAAACGTAAGGTAGATAGATAGTGGGAAGTAGCCGCAGAGCACAGGGAGATCAGTTCGGTGCTTTGTGACCGCCTGGAGGGGTGGGATGGGGAGGGTGGGAGGGAGGGAGATGCATGAGGGAAGGGATGTGGGAACAGATGTATATGTATGACTGATTCACTTTGTTATAAAGCAGAAACTAATAAAAAAATAAAAATAAAAATAAAAATAAAAATAAAAACAATAAATACTTGGGAAGAAAAAAAAAACTTTGACTCAAGACAAGCTGGACATGGAGGAGTGAGAGAGGGCAAGGGGTAGAGGGAAAGACATGTTTCTGGGTGGGAGCTGGTGTACCATCCCCCGGGCACAGCTCCTGCGCAGAGGCTTGATATGGAGCCCTCACCTCCACCCACCCACAGCAATCAGAGAAGAAAAGGAAATAAAAGGAATCCAAATTGGAAAAGAAGATGTAAAGCTGTCACTGTTTGCAGATGACATGATACTAGACATAGAGAATCCTAAAGATGCTACCAGAAAACTACTAGAGCTAATCAATGTATTTGGTAAAGTAGCAGGATACAAAATTAATGCACAGAAATCTCTGGCATTCCCGTCCACTAATGATGAAGAATCTGAAAGTGAAATCAAGAAAACACTCCCGTTTACCATTGCAACAAAAAGAATAAAATACCTAAGAATAAACCTACCTAAGGAGACAAAAGACCTGTATGCAGAAAATTATAAGACACTGATGAAAGAAATTAAAGATGATACAAATAGATGGAGAGATATACCATGCTCCTGGATTGGAAGAATCGATATCGTGAAAATGACTCTACTACCCAAAGCAATCTACAGGTTCAATGCAATCCCTATCAAACTTCCACTGGCATTTTTCACAGAACTGGAACAAAACATTTCAAACTTTGTTTGGAAAAACAAAAGACTCCGAATAGCCAAAGCAATCTTGAGAACGAAAAACGGAGCTGGAGGAATCAGGCTCCCTGACTTCAGACTACACTACAAAGCTACAGTAATCAAGACAGTGTTTTACTGGCACAAAACCAGAAAGATAGATCAATGGAACAGGATAGAAAGCCCAGAGATAAACCCACGCACATATGGTCAACTGATCTTTGATCAAGGAGGCAGGAATGTACAGTGGAGAAAGGACAGCCTCTTCAATAAGTGGTGCTGGGAAAACTGGACAGGGACATGTAAAAGTATGAGATTAGATCATTCCCTAACACCATACACAAAAATAAGCTCAAAATGGATTAAAGACCTCAATGTAAGGCCAGAAACTATCAAAGTCTTAGAGGAAAACAGAGGCAGAACACTCTATGACATAAATCACAGCAAGATCCTTTTGGACCCACCTCCTAGAGAAATGGAAATAAAAACAAAGATAAACAAATGGGACCTAATGAAACTTCAAAGCTTTTGCACAGCAAAGGAAACCATAAACAAGACCAAAAGACAACCCTCAGAATGGGAGAAAATATTTGCAAATGAAGCAACTGACAAAGGATTAATCTCCAAAATTTAAAAACAGCTCATGCAGCTCAATAGCAAAACAACAAACAACCCAATCCAAAATTGGGCAGAAGACTTAAATAGGCATTTCTCCAAAGAAGATATACAGACTGCCAACAAACACATGAAAGAATGCTCAACATCATTAATCATTAGAGAAATGCAAATCAAAACTACAATGAGATATCATCTCACACCAGTCAGAATGGCCATCATCAAGAAATCTAGAAACAATAAATGCTGGAGAGGGTGTGGAGAAAAGGGAACACTCTTGCACTGCTGGTGGGAATGTGAATTGGTACAGCCACTATGGAGAACAGTATGGAGGTTCCCTAAAAGACTAAAAATCGAACTACCATATGACCCAGCAATCCCACCACTAGGCATATACCCTGAGAAAACCATAATTCAAAAAGAGGCATGTACCAGAATGTTCATTGCAGCTCTATTCACAATAGCCCGGAGATGGAAACAACCTAAGTGTCCATCATCGGATGAATGGATAAAGAAGATGTGGCACATATATACAATGGAATATTACTCAGCCATAAAAAGAAACGAAACTGAGCTCTTTGTAATGAGGTGGATAGACCTAGAGTCTGTCATACAGAGTGAAGTAAGTCAGAAGGAGAAAGACAAATACCGTATGCTAACACATATATTTGGAATTTTAAAAAAATGTCATGAAGAACCTAGGGGTAAAACAGGAATAAAGTCACAGACCACTTGAGAATGGCCTTGAGGATATGGGGAGGGGGAAGGGTAAGCTGTGACAAAGCGAAAGAGAGGCATGGACATATATACACTACCAAACGTAAGGTAGATAGATAGTGGGAAGCAGCCGCAGAGCACAGGGAGATCAGCTCGGTGCTTTGTGACCGCCTGGAGGGGTGGGATGGGGAGGGTGGGAGGGAGGGAGATGCATGAGGGAAGGGGTGTGGGAACAGATGTATATGTATGACTGATTCACTTTGTTATAAAGCAGAAACTAATAAAAAAATAAAAATAAAAATAAAAACAATAAATACTTGGGAAGAAAAAAAAACTTTGACTCAAGACAAGCTGGACATGGAGGAGTGAGAGAGGGCAAGGGGTAGAGGGAAAGACATGTTTCTGGGTGGGGGCTGGTGTACCATCCCCCGGGCACAGCTCCTGCGCAGAGGCTTGATATGGAGCCCTCACCTCCACCCACCCACAGCAATCAGAGAAGAAAAGGAAATAAAAGGAATCCAAATTGGAAAAGAAGATGTAAAGCTGTCACTGTTTGCAGATGACATGATACTAGACATAGAGAATCCTAAAGATGCTACCAGAAAACTACTAGAGCTAATCAATGTATTTGGTAAAGTAGCAGGATACAAAATTAATGCACAGAAATCTCTGGCATTCCCGTCCACTAATGATGAAGAATCTGAAAGTGAAATCAAGAAAACACTCCCGTTTACCATTGCAACAAAAAGAATAAAATACCTAAGAATAAACCTACCTAAGGAGACAAAAGACCTGTATGCAGAAAATTATAAGACACTGATGAAAGAAATTAAAGATGATACAAATAGATGGAGAGATATACCATGCTCCTGGATTGGAAGAATCGATATCGTGAAAATGACTCTACTACCCAAAGCAATCTACAGGTTCAATGCAATCCCTATCAAACTTCCACTGGCATTTTTCACAGAACTGGAACAAAACATTTCAAACTTTGTTTGGAAAAACAAAAGACTCCGAATAGCCAAAGCAATCTTGAGAACGAAAAACGGAGCTGGAGGAATCAGGCTCCCTGACTTCAGACTACACTACAAAGCTACAGTAATCAAGACAGTGTTTTACTGGCACAAAACCAGAAAGATAGATCAATGGAACAGGATAGAAAGCCCAGAGATAAACCCACGCACATATGGTCAACTGATCTTTGATCAAGGAGGCAGGAATGTACAGTGGAGAAAGGACAGCCTCTTCAATAAGTGGTGCTGGGAAAACTGGACAGGGACATGTAAAAGTATGAGATTAGATCATTCCCTAACACCATACACAAAAATAAGCTCAAAATGGATTAAAGACCTCAATGTAAGGCCAGAAACTATCAAAGTCTTAGAGGAAAACAGAGGCAGAACACTCTATGACATAAATCACAGCAAGATCCTTTTGGACCCACCTCCTAGAGAAATGGAAATAAAAACAAAGATAAACAAATGGGACCTAATGAAACTTCAAAGCTTTTGCACAGCAAAGGAAACCATAAACAAGACCAAAAGACAACCCTCAGAATGGGAGAAAATATTTGCAAATGAAGCAACTGACAAAGGATTAATCTCCAAAATTTAAAAACAGCTCATGCAGCTCAATAGCAAAACAACAAACAACCCAATCCAAAATTGGGCAGAAGACTTAAATAGGCATTTCTCCAAAGAAGATATACAGACTGCCAACAAACACATGAAAGAATGTTCAACATCATTAATCATTAGAGAAATGCAAATCAAAACTACAATGAGATATCATCTCACACCAGTCAGAATGGCCATCATCAAGAAATCTAGAAACAATAAATGCTGGAGAGGGTGTGGAGAAAAGGGAACACTCTTGCACTGCTGGTGGGAATGTGAATTGGTACAGCCACTATGGAGAACAGTATGGAGGTTCCTTAAAAGACTAAAAATCGAACTACCATATGACCCAGCAATCCCACCACTAGGCATATACCCTGAGAAAACCATAATTCAAAAAGAGGCATGTACCAGAATGTTCATTGCAGCTCTATTCACAATAGCCCGGAGATGGAAACAACCTAAGTGTCCATCATCGGATGAATGGATAAAGAAGATGTGGCACATATATACAATGGAATATTACTCAGCCATAAAAAGAAACGAAACTGAGCCCTTTGTAATGAAGTGGATAGACCTAGAGTCTGTCATACAGAGTGAAGTAAGTCAGAAAGAGAAAGACAAATACCGTATGCTAACACATATATATGGAATTTTTAAAAAATGTCATGAAGAACCTAGGGGTAAAACAGGAATAAAGTCACAGACCTACTTGAGAATGGACTTGAGGATATGGGGAGGGGGAAGGGTAAGCTGTGACAAAGCGAAAGAGAGGCATGGACATATATACACTACCAAACGTAAGGTAGATAGATAGTGGGAAGCAGCCGCAGAGCACAGGGAGATCAGCTCGGTGCTTTGTGACCGCCTGGAGGGGTGGGATGGGGAGGGTGGGAGGGAGGGAGGTGCATGAGGGAAGGGATGTGGGAACAGATGTATATGTATGACTGATTCACTTTGTTATAAAGCAGAAACAAATTAAAAAAATAAAAATTAAATAAAAATTAAAATAAAACAATACATACTTGGGAAGAAAAAAAAAACTTTGACTCAAGACAAGCTGGACATGGAGGAGTGAGAGAGGGCAAGGGGTAGAGGGAAAGACATGTTTCTGGGTGGGAGCTGGTGTACCATCCCCCGGGCACAGCTCCTGCGCAGAGGCCTGATAAGGAGCCCTCACCTCCACCCACCCCCTTCAACCAGAGAACTTCCAACTGCAGCTCCTCAGTAATTGAAGAGCAGGAAAGCTGGTGACTGGAGGGAGGCTGGGGGAGGGGAGGAGGAAGGACCACAGTCCACCGTTAGTCCGTCACTTAAAGGCTGGTGAAATTAATGGGGCAAATGACCCCAGTCAAAGAATTTGGCAAGTCCACGGCTTTCCTGGGTTTCACCCAGCGGCTCTGTTTCCTCGGCTATCTGGAAAGGAGGGAGAGCACTTGCGAAGAAGCCTCTGGAATGTCAGCTTCTGGGAATCTTGCTGAGGACGGGGCGGGGAGGGAGCGCTTACCGGGAAACACTGGATTACCCTAGCCGCCTTGGGGTGCCTGCGACCGGGGCTGCGGTTTCTGCGGACCTGAGCGGCAGGTGGCATCGGAGAGTCAGACCTGCTTGCGGGCACCAAGACGACACTCGGTCGGGAGACCGGGACAGGCCGCAGAAACGTGAGCAAGTGCCACTCGCAGCCCAGAGGAGAGGAAAGGAAAGCCCCAAGCATGCACCCAGCCCTGGCCCCCACGCCACGGGCTGCGTCCCAGGAGCCGTCGCCACCTCTGAGCAGCCCAGATGGGAAGGGGGTGGGGCGGAGGACGGTTCCCGCGGCGAACTGCTCGCCGAGGGCCCCGGGGCCTCTGCGGGAGCGCCAAGCCGCGCGCCTCTCCGAGCCCTGCGCGGGGCCCTCGGGCGGGAATGCGCGGAGCCGGGACGCGGTGGCGGGTAGGGGGCTGGGTCGCGCGCGGGAGAGGGCGGCAGGAGGGAGCTGGAAGAGAGTTACCGCGTGAGAGAGCGGTTAAGAGCGCGCGGTCTCTTTGGAGATGCCCTGGCCAATGGCAGAAGCGGAAGCTGTTTATATGGGCGGGGCGTCGCCACGGCAGCAGGAGACGCCTTGCGAGCGGCTACTGAGTGCCGGTCCCCGGCCGCTGGCTTTCAGAGAGGCGCCGTCGGGCGTGAGTGGCGACGAGGATTGCTGGCTGGGCCCTCGAGCTGGGAGCAGAGAGCCGCGGTGAGGGTGGGCGGTGGGAGGACTTTCTTTGAGAACCTTCCTTTGGCCCGGGCTGCGCTCTGAGCCAGGTAAGGGACGGGGAGGGCTGCAGGCCGTGGGAAGGGAGGGCGTCAGTACCAGCCCGCTCTCCCATCCGTCCCCGACGGAAGTGGTGGGCCCGGGGACTGACATCAGAGGCGTTTGGGGGACACTCACTTCCCACCCCCTTATAACTCTCTGTATTGTTTCCTTCCTTCCCCTTGATCCCCATCCTAATATCCCTTTTCAAAGATCAGACGACCTCCCCCGCCCCCCGACCCGTCGTACTGCCCTCCTGGACTCTCTCGCCCCATTTCCATTGGTTGTGGACGGAGAGAGGGGGGTTAATTCCCCGCTTTGAGGGAGAAAGGGGTGGCCTCGCATGCCCCTACACTCTTCCCTCGTTTGGCTAATTAAGTCTCCTCTAAAAGATCCAAGAGGAAAAGAGCGAGGCGAACCCCCTGTGGGTCGGACCCCCGGGCACACCTTCTGTTTCCCAGACCTCGGCAGTAAAAGATCCTCCCCAGCTGCAGGAAGGATTTTAGTAAGAGCCTCCCCCCTCGCCCACACTCTCCCCTCGGGGGTGGGGAAAGAGGGCTCAGTTCCCGCTCTGGTCCCCGCAGGCACCACACTCCGTTTGGAGGAGGCTACCCCCGGATCGCGGGATGGAAGCCCGCTTCCGGGAGGCTGCGTAACTGAAGCGGCGGGAGTCAGCGGGCCGGAGAGCTCGGCGGCCACCCTCGGCTCGGCTCGTGGATGTTGACAGCCCCCTCGGAGAGTCCCCGCAGATATGGCGGAGAGCTGGCTACGCGTCTCGGGAGCAGGGGCAGCGGAGGAGGCCGGACCGGAAGGCGGCCTGGAGGAGTCCAACGCCCTGAATGACAGCCTGACCAGCCTGCAGTGGCTGCAGGACTTCTCCTTTCTCAACGCCGAGGTCCCCGCCCTGCCTTCGGCGGACACCGACCCCCACGGCTACCACGAGCTGTCAGGCTCGGCCGAGCCGGGGTCTCCCCTGGCGGCGGACCCCGCCTGCCTGGGGCAGCCGCACACACCCGGCAAGCCCACGTCCTTGTGCACGCCGCGGAGCGCCCCCTCGGGGCTGCAGGCCTCGCCTCCCAACGACGTGGACTACGCCACCAACCCGCACGTGAAGCCGCCCTACTCGTATGCCACGCTCATCTGCATGGCCTTGCAGGCCAGCAAGGCCACCAAGATCACCCTGTCGGCCATCTACAAGTGGATCACGGACAGTTTCTGTTACTTCCGCCACGCTGATCCCACCTGGCAGGTAGGGAGGCACTCCCTCCCTCCCTCCCCATGCCCGCGCGGACTGGACTCACATCCCAGATGCGCAGGCCAAGTAGGCGCGGTACGGCCAGGGCCCCGAGAGAGGAAGGCCGTCCAGGAAGGACCTCAAGGGAGCCCAGTGCTTGGACTGCTGCCCCTTTGACTTCAGAGACGGAGGAGGGAGGATGTTCAGAGGGCTGTAGGGGTGCCGACCTAGAGGTTCAAGTGGAAAGAACTTGTCACTCATCCGGCAGGCTCAGCCCAAAGACCAGGGCTGAACTATGCGTGGACACAGCCCCCCAGGGTAGGTTGATGGACTGAGGGACACATTTTTGTCCCAAGTCCTGGAATTCCTCGACACTACCCTCCTCAAGGTCAGTTTGTCAGGGCCTGACTGGAGGCAGAGCATCGTTCCTGCCAGGCTCTGCATCCCGCCTGCTTTCAGTTGGCTGGAGGGGCTCTGGGAGGGGAGAGGGGCGTGCTGCAGGGTGTGAAGGCCATCTGTGTCCCAGTGGAAGGGCTCCGGGGCCTTCCGAAAGCTGCCGTGCCAGCCCCCACCCCAAGCCCTCCCTAGTTTCCTGCCTACACTCCTGCCCCTCTTCTCATCAACCTCCCTGGGGGGACAATTACCTCAGCCACGTGCTTTCCACAGGGGCTCTTTCCTCCCACACTGGCTTCATGTTCCAAGTCTCCGGAACCTGGCACAGAGCAGCCAAGGGGCCCAGACCACCATGTAAATCTCCCAGTCTTGCCAGGGGGCACTACTCACCTGCCGGCCCCACCCACCAGGCCCCAGACCCCTGTGCCCCAGCGTGGTTTGGACTGTGCACCCAGGCGTGAACAAGGCAGGATGGTGATTCAGGCTGGGCACACACTGCCCTGAGCCTCTTCGACCATCAGGATCAGGGGCTACTTGGGGACAGAGACCCTGAGGATGCACAGATCCTTCCCTGTGGCACAGGTCACAGGATCAGAGTTCCTGTGATCACAGCTATTCCACGTTTGCTTGGGCCCTGACCCTGGGGCAGGTACCATTTGTAACCTTGGTGAGAAAGCAGAGACCCTCCACCACCCCCCACCCCACCCCAAGCCTGAGAGGCCCCAGGAATGAGCGCTATGCTCTTGGCTGGGTAATAATCAACTGAGGCCTCAGAGCCTGGGGTGGGAGGAGGGGGACATGGTGGGTGAGGGCCCAGGCCAGCAGCCGGCTCTAGAAACAAGGAAAGTCATCAGATCCTCCCACACTTCATCCCCCCCGCCACACACACCCCCTCACACCCACTCACTCATTTCACAAACAGAGAAGGCCAGCCAGGCCCAGGCAGAGGGAGATGGCCGTCCAGGACCTGGGGGAGCCAAGGCCTTTGAGCAGAGGCCGCAAGCAGCGGGGTAAGGGAGGGAGGGCAGGACAGGCTGGCACTGAGAGCCACCCTGCGGCTCAGGGCTCGGATGACTGAGCAGGCAGATATCCTGGCAAAAGGGAACAAAAGCCCCCGACAGCACTCCCAGCTCCTGGTGCCCCGTGGCTGGTGTCCCAGAGCCTCCCGCTCGGAGCAGCGCCTCTGTCTCCCCTGCCCCCATCGGAGAGAAGGTGGCGGTGGGACTGGCAGTGGCGCTAGGAGCCCCCCATCACTGACCCCACCCACTCTCCCAGCTGTCTTCCTTCTCTCCTATCTCCCTGTGTCCAGAACTCCATCCGCCACAACCTGTCCCTGAAGAAGGGCTTCATCAAGATGCCCCGGGAGAAGGACGAGCCAGGCAAGGGGGGCTTCTGGCGCATCGACCCCCAGTACGCCGAGCGGCTGCTGAGTGGGGCCTTGAAGAAGCGGCGGCTGCCCCCAGTCCACATCCACCCGGCCTTTGCCCGCCAGGCCGCGCCAGAGCCCAGCGCCGCCCCATGGGCCGGGCCACTGACCGTGAGCACCGAGGCCCAGCAGCTGCTGCGGGAGTTCGAGGAGGCCACTGGGGAGGCGGGCTGGGGTGCAGGCGAGGGCAGGCTGGGGCGTAAGCGTCAACAGCCGCTGCCCAAGCAGGAGGCCAAGGTCCCGCGGCCCTCCAGCCCCCTGCTGCTGACCCCGGAGGAGCAGGGTGAGCTGGAACCCCTCAAGGGCAACTTTGACTGGGAGGCCATCTTGGACGCTGGCACGCTGGACGGGGAGCTGGGCACGCTGGAGACCTCGGAGCTGATCCCGCCGCTGAGCCCTGCCTCCCACGGGGACGTGGACCTCACCATCCATGGCCACCACATCGACTGCCCTGTTACCTGGGGGCCTCCAGTGGAGCAGGCTACCGACAGCCTGGACTTCGATGAGACCTTCCTGGCCACATCCTTCCTGGAGCACCCCTGGGACGAGAGCACCTGTAGCTAGCTGCCCCCCGAGCCCCTCTTTGAGGCCGGGGATGCCACACTGGCCTCTGACCTGCATGACTGGGCCAGCCTGGGCGCCTTCTTGTAAGAAGCCAGGCCCTGCCCCACCTCCAGACAGCACCGAAGTCTGGGCCCAGACTGCCCCCCTCCCCGCCAGTGCAGGCCCATGGACACCCTACCGCCCAGGCAGGGGCTGGGCCAGGTCACCCCACCAGGCCACACGGCCCCCAGCCCAGGCCATCCTCAGATTCTAGTCCAGCAGGCTGAGAATTGGGGCCCAGGACCAAAATTGCTGCCTCCGCTCCCCAGCCCCCCATACACACAGTGTTTCATGGATCCACTTCTTCCCTGCCCCAGAGACACGCTAAGGGCCCTGCACTATGAGAGCTGCGGCTTGGAGGGGCCCTGGCCAAGCTGGAAACATCAGTACGGGGCCCGCCCCGAACACCTTAGCTTCTGAAGCTTCTCTCTCTCCTGCTCTCCTCCCCAGGTCTCTATCCAGAGCAAGTTCCCAGGTACAACACATGCTGATTAGGTGACTGCAAATTAACACCCAAGAGGCCTCTCCCGGCAGTCTGTGAGGAGGAGCTAGGCGGAGGGGGGAAGAGAGAGGAGACAGAAAGGAGGCCGGGGTGCCGGGTGGAACCAGGAGATTTTCTAAGGCCTCTGGGATCTTCTGGCTTCATCCCTAGAGGTGGGGCAGAGGGTATGTGTCCCTAATCTTTGAGCCCAACTTGAGGCTGAGAGCAGCGGGGAGATGGGGATCTGGGGGTTAGGGGCTGGGGCAGCCAAGCTGCAGAGGGAAAGGGCACAGACAGACTAATGTAGTGAGTGTAGCTATAGCTGAGGCTTAACTGGGAGGGACGCAGTGCTTGCTAGAACCACTGGGACCAGGAATGGGGGGATGGCCCCGTGCCCTTGCTTGCACTCCTGCAGGGGAGTGTCTTGCTCCACCATAAACGCCCTGGGCTGCATCCCACATCCACTCTCCTAACCCGTCGGGCATTTTAACCTTTTTCATAGAAAGTTATTTACAATAACAACATTTTTAAAAATAAAGTTTTAAAAAGTCTCAAAATGGACCTGCTTGCAACTTTCTCTGGGGAAAAGCATGGGCCAGTTTTGGGGAGGCCACGGCCCAAGGGGGAATGGCTGGGAGGAAGATGGGGGGCACCAAAGGCCTGCAGAGTGTCCCCTGATGCACTCCTCATGATCTCTGGGTGCCCAGAGAGAAAGGGGCTGAGAGGCGGCCCTCGGGGGTCCCCTGCAGCCAGGGCCTCGGCACCTCTATATGTGCAATGGGGAGACTGTACCCACAGCCCCGAGGAGCAGGCAGCAAAGGAGGCCCAGCCCCCTCCGTGGCCCTGGGGACTCACTCACAAAGGCCGTTCTTGCCCAGGGCTCGGCTCACGTTCCCCACCTCGCCCAAGTTGAGGGCCTGCCCAGACTCACCTGCGGTCCTCGCCTGGGCCTGTCTCCAGCTCCTCCCTCCCTTGGTCCCTTCCTGAAGGGACAGGGTGTGAGGTCAGAGGGCCCCAGCCCCTGGGGCCCCACTTGCCACCCTGGGGTTCATTCACTCCGCCCAGGGCCTTCCCTCCAATGCAGGTTGGGGCTGAGGGAGGCCATCAGGGCAGACGGAAGACAGGGTGCCTAGACCCTACAGCTCCAGCCTGTGAGGAATCAACGTACCAGAGTTCTGATGGGGAAACTGAGGCACAGCAAATATGTGACACTCAGCAGGCACCTTTCAACCCCCTCACCCCAGCTTTGCCGGGAACCCATCTCTCCCCCGAGCCCGCACCTGGCCCCGCCAGCACGTCCTTGTGGTGCACAGCCCCTTCCCCCAGCACTCACGTGCACGTGCGCACAGACACACACACACACACACACACACACACACACACACAAACGGGCACTGTCCTACACAATCCTGCCCAGCCTCCACGGGCCCCTTTCTCCTGAAGCCCCTTTCTTTCCTTGCACTGGAGGCTGGCTCCAGAACACCCTGGCATTCCCCCGCCAACTTGCTGCTTTCCCTTGCTAATTATTCCAAATATTTCAGAAGGGTGCGCCCACTGCAGGGCCAGCCGGGTTGGGGCCTTACAGAGCTCAGGAGGCAGCCCATCCCCTTCCCACCGCTTGCTGAGGAGGCTGCCCCAACCTCCCTCTGAGACTCCCTTCACCCCCTAAGCAACGACTCCCTCCCTCTCCCCACCACCCTCCGGCCTTCCTCCCCACGCTCCCCAGCACTGGGGGAACATGGGGGCTCCAGCCTCTCCACTGGTCCCCAGGCTCAGCCTCCAGCCCCCGCCAAAAGGGGTACACCCTGGATTGACAGGTGGGGCCGGTCACTGTCCCCCCTCCTCACCCTCTGCCTGGGCCCATGCTGGGGGAAGAGGGGCAAGGTCAGGGGCTGGCAGAACTGCCTGCCAGGTAAGGAAAGGCTGAAGAAGCTTCTGGCTGCCAGGAAGAATCCCCAGGAGCTCCTGGAAATCCCTATGCTTGGCACTAGCGTCTCTGGGGCTGGGACCCAAACACTGGCACTTTTAAGGGTCCATGGATGCTGCCAACGAGCAGCCAAAGCTAAGAGGGGGCTCCGAAGCGGCCAGAACACAGGGCTTCACACACCCTTTCAGCAGGCAGCGTTTGGGGGTTGGCGGTGGAGGGGGCGGGAAGCGTGAGTGGATCCTGTCCCTCCTATTCATCCCTGCCCCGGCCCTTGGCTGGGTGGCTTTTTCAAAAACGTTCAGTGACTCCGTATTTATTTAGAGATTCAATGTAATCCCAGTCAATATATATTTGGCGCCCTTAACAGTAAGTTGCAGACAGGCTGCCCCATTAGCACTAGATACTTTAGTGTGTGTTTCCTTAGAACAAGGACACGCCTCCATAATCCCAGTACCACCATCACAATCAGGAAATGAACACTGACCTGGTAATCCCATGTAACCGCAGACCCCCTTCACATCTTGCAGATCACCCCAGTAATGCTCCTCTCCATTCCAGCATCCCAATCCAGGACCCCATGTTGCACTGAGTTGTCCTTTCTCTTTTGCCCTGTGTGGCTTTGAGCCCATGACTCAAGCTCTCTGGGCAGGTTTCGCATTTCCTTTGATCTCCACTTTTGAGGTGAGAAGCCCTTCAGCCACTTCAGCCTCAGGTGTGGTACAGTCCCTTCCCAAAGCAAGAAGCCAGCTTTCTGTCTCCTCACTTTCCACCTCTTCCCTATCCTCCCTCCCCCATGTATCGCCAGCCAGGAAAGGGATGAGGGGCAATGTTCAGGAACTCAGTGTTTGGGGACCCTCGCCGTCTGCCCACGGGACAGGCCACCCCCAGCTCCAGTGACGGCAAGGCCCCCGGGATGGGATTCCATGCTGGCCTGAAGCAAATGCGCCAGGCCTCCTGAAGAGCTGAGCTGAGGGCAGGAAACACTCTTCTCCCCGCCTCTGCCCCCCTCAACATACTGGGGACCCAGACTTGAAGAAGGAAGGTCATGTCCATGGTGTCCTCCCAGATCAGCACCGACACCGTCTCCTCCATGTCCGGCTCCTACATCGCCCCTGGCATGGAAGAGGACGGGGAGGCTCTCCCCTGCCCCCGGGCCGCCAGCAGGACGCCCTCAGAAGAAGGAGACGTAAGAGAGGAGCATGGGATCGCCCTCGCCGCTCTGCTCTGCTCTGTACTCGAGTCCCAAGGAGCTCAGTCCAGGGCCTGCCAGGGAGATCGGCAAAGCCCCCCAGTGCTCGGGAGGGGAGCCCTGGAAAACACGGTACCGGGTTGTTGAATCAAAGACTCCCTCAGATGTGATCTTCCATGTGGCACCACTTCTGTCCTGAGGACTTGGTTTGGGTTTGCTGCCAGGCGAGCTGGGTAGGAGAGCCGGTGGCATCTGCACCTTGACTTTTGTTGCTCCTTTGCAGGTGACGCCAGCGGCGTCTCCAGACTGCAACTTTGCGGGCCTCGTCGCCACCGCCGAAGAGCAGGATGCAGAGGTAAGAGCAAGGTGGACGCTGGTGCCCCTCCCCGGTCAGAGGGACTGCCGGCGCTGGCACAGGATGCAAATAGGATGGGGGCTCTTCTGGAAGAAGCCTTCCAAGGTGGTGCACTTGGATCTGTTAGAGGCAGGGTGCAGAGCAGAGGGACTGTCCGGTTAGCAGAGGGCGCTGGTCTCAGCGTAATAGGCGTGGGGTGAGTTCCAGAGGGAAGTCTTCCAGGCCAGACCCTTGAGAGGGCGTTTGTCCTCCAATTCACTTAGTATTTACCTGGCACAGGCATCTCACATCTTCCTGGCACTGGGGGACACAAAGACCGAGTGACATGGCTTTTGCCTGCCCACACCCCCAATCCACCCATCCCATCCATTCCGGAGCTCCATCTGATGGAGGAATCAGAGTTATAACTCAGCGTGAGAAGTGCTCTGACGGAGGTGTGCCTGAGGTATATGGAATGCCCAGCTCCCAGTGGGGACTCTACAACTTTCTCTTGAGCCAGATGTTCTCAAAGGAGTATCTGGATGGGATTGGGGATCCTAAAGGGTTTCTGAAAGTTTTATGATCTCACGGTTTGCTTTTTCATTTGGCAACTTTGATTTCCACCTGAGAGAAACAGTGTGAGCTAAACTATTACCAAGGCTATTCCTGACAGTCCCAGGGTCCCTCTGTAAGGTGCCTCAGACCTGGTCCCTCTGGAACGTGCCTCAGACCTGGTCCCTACGGGCCGATCCTGCCTCGCCAAGCAAAATCTGCCTCTGCTGGGCCTCCCAGCCATCTCACACGGACAGGAAATGTATGGATACCATGAGGGTGATTAGTTCTGTCTTCTGACAATCAGTAGACTCCTTTCACTGCTTTATGGACTCACAGTGCCTTCCTTCTGTCCTAGGGAAATGATGTTCTAGAAGAAGAGGACGGATCACCCACACAAGAAGATGGTAAAAGACCTGGTCTTTTGCTCCCTTTTATTATATTTCTTTCCCGGGTATTCTCTGAAGGGTACAGAAAGGGGCACTGGTGTGACTTGGTGGCACTGCTCAAGGGTGTGGCTTTGGGGAAAGGTCGTCTTCTTGATGGAATATCAAAGCAAGCAGGGTATCTGAGGACCTCAGCAGCCTTCCTGGCTCTTTCTGGGCCTCTGAGCCAAGGCTGCAGTAGATACATGGAGTTCTCCACCTACGTTGAGTAGATCCTGAAGCTTCTTGGGCAACTGCCATCACCTTCCTTCCTGCTTCAGCTTCTCAGCTGAGTCTCACAGAACTGCTCTAGCAGCCCCAAAGTTCATCTGCAGCAGGAGAACAGCTTCCTCCCCTTGGGGGAACCGACTGTTAGGCAGTAGGTTTTCCTGCTTTAGTGAAGAAAACGGCTGATGTTACAGTAGCAGAAGGATCACAGCCCTGGCGGCACAGCAAAGGTGAGGTGAAGAGACGTTAGCAGCTCAGCGTACACTAGTGTTTGTAGGCTATTGGCACGAGTCTCTTTACCATCGTTCAGGCCTCAAGTAGATATTTTTTTTTAATTGGAAGAGTTGGTTTACAATGTTTTGTTAGTTTCTGCTGTACAGCAACGTGAATCAATTATACATATACATATATCCACTCTTTTTTTAGATTCTTTGCCCATATAGGCCATTACAGGGTACTGAGTAGAGTCCCCTGTGCTCTACAGCAGGTCCTTATTAGTTATCTATTTTATATATAGTAGTGTGTATATGTCAATCCCAATCTCCCAATTTATCCCTCCCCTCCCTTGCCCACCGCCATAATCATAAGTTTGTTTTCTACACCTGTGACTCTATTTCTGTTTTGTAAATAAGGTCAACCATATCTTCAGTCGGAAGAATTTGGTTTCTAGTAAGCCAAGAAGCGAAGGAACGACCTACATATAGAGCAAGGAAGTGGCGGGGGGGGGAGGGTAGGCGAGCTGGGAATCCCACCTGGGAGTGTAGGACCAGGCGTCCCAGGAACCGGTGTCTCTTCCCTCTGCTCCTCTGAGGTGCCTCCACAGAAGGGCAACCTCCAGAGCAAACCTGGATCCCAGCCTGGATGCAGATGTCACACTAGTCACCTCTGCTTTGGCCATGGCAGTTGCTTGGGGGGCGGTGTGGTGTGCAGGGGTGCGCATGCGCACATGACCACTCTCTCCTGGCCAAGTAGTGCCGGAGGAGGGGTGGTCGCCCAGGCTGTGCCTCTGCCACACGCACACGCCAACCAAGCCGGGGTTGGGTGCTACCTCCCCTCGGTTGATGTCTTCAGGGCACAAGGCTCCGAGATCTCCATTGTGATTGCCGTCCCCAGTAGAATATTTGCTTCTAAAAGGCACAGGGCAGTACGTGGTTTCCGCCTGACATTCCATATGTGGTTTCCACCTGACATGCCGTACGCAGTAGATGTATGTTTCTTCCTCTCCCTTTCACCAAGGAAAAAAAACCGAGTGGGGTGCTTGAAAAAATAACATCTAAAACTGTCCCCTTCCCATCTTACACGACTGTAGGTTTCTGGTCAGCCCCTTAAAACATCCTCAGAATAGCAAATTAAGTCTCAAAGAAAATAAATCGTAATTTTGTGAACAATGCGATTCTTTGATTTGAGGTGCAAAATTACGGGACCAAAGAGCTTTAATTGCCATTTTATGTATTAGTCATTTCGCAGAGCCTTGTGGTCATAAACACACCCCACGTGCACCGACAGACACAGGCCGGAGTCCGGGGTCACTTCCCCCGTGGCTCTCCTAGCTCTTCCAGCCTGGCTTAGCTCTACTGTGGGCCCGGGTCTGCGTGTCCGAATCCCACAGACCTCCCCAGGGTCTGATTTCCCAGGAACGAAGGCTGGAAAGGGGCCAGTTAAGGAAACAGAGCAGAACAGAGCGAGAACACAAACGTACCCACACAGTTTCCTTTATTGTCCACTCTACCCACTTAATTCTTGTTTTTAATTTTAATTATTTATTTTTTTAACATATGATTTGATGTTTTTTGTCTCCATCCTTAAGATTTTTATTTTAAGGACAGCAAAGCAGAGAAAAACACAGCCAGGTCCTCTCTAACTGCCTTAACTCCGTTACAGGCCAGAGGACATTCGCATTTCTAGGTATGGAGTGTGACAATAACAATGACTTTGACATCGCCAGCATGAAAGCACTGGACAATAAGCTGTGCTCTGTGGTCTGCTTACCCGGTGAGTGGCAGTCTGCTGAACATGAACTTGGTGGGAGACGCTCCCCTGCTCGCACCCCTGCTCTCACCCTGGGACACCCATCTCCTGCCCTGCAGTTCCTGCAAGAAGGCATGGGCTTTGCTAAGGTGCTGGGAGCCAGTTGCTGAAAGGAAGTGAGGCGGCCTCGGGAGAGTCCTTGGGCAAAGAGCGACTCTGCTCTAAGCGAAACTATTTGGGCATGGAGAAAGGCACAAAAATACCTCCAAAGCCTTCCAATTTGACCTGACCGCATCCTCTCCATCATGATCTTGCAGATCCCATGGCAGGGGGCCTGGTCTTGTTTCCATCAACAGGCAGTTTAAGGCAAACACGGCGTCTGTGATAAGGTCTTGGAAAGAGAGCCTGAGTCCTTGAAAAGGAGACCTGTAGCCCCTCAGAGGAGAGTGGTTAGTTAGGATCAGAGAGGAATTTCAAAGCCAGCATTTTATAGACTAGCTCTGTGACCCAGTGAGCCCTGGGCCACCACCAGTTGCCTTGTGCTCCCTAGATTTGGATCCCAAAGGAACGATCAGGGGTCGAGGGTGACTCTTCTCCCTGGAGCCCTAACTCTGTAAATTCAATCAGGGCCATCAACGTGCCCCTTATTCCTTCTCATGACACTAAACTGAATCCGGGATGAGTTCTCAGGAGGAGCCCACCTGTCAGTCACACTCTGGGCACTGATGTCCCCCTGCTCCATGCTCACCAAGGGCTTCACCAACCATGGCTCTAAAGCCACGTCTTGCCCAGTGGACTAGGTCGAAATTGCCCCTTCTGGGTTCACGGCAGAGACTGCCTTCATGTTGCATGGTTTGTAATCTCTTAAACATGCCCTGGACATGTTTAAGCTTCAGGACAGCCACGTCCCATCGTGGGTCCAGTGCTTTACTCCCTTGGCAACGTGGCTACAGGTGCTGGAGGGACACAAACTCCTGTGGTTGCCACTCTCCATCAGCTTGCAAAAGACCCAGGTCCTCACCCCTCTGGCCCCATGCAGGCTTGTGGGGGAGGAAGCCGTAATCCCCAGAGACACCTCCCACGGCCTTCCCAGGGGCTCGCCAGCCTTTCCACTTAGCGTTGACCCAGCCAGGCCTGGGCCAGAGCGGCTGAGGTCCAGGGTACACTTCACTTCCTGCCTTCCCACTCTTTACCTGGCTTCTGTCTGTCCATTGGTTTCTCATGTCTTTTTGCCAAATGTACGTCTGTCTGTCCAGTTTGTTTATTTTGAAACTCATTTAGGTTATCCAGACTTCGTGTGAAAGTTCATGTTCACCCACACCCAACCCCAAGCTTGCTGGGCACGCGCACATCCGAGGGGCCCTCGCTGAGGCTTCCATTCCTAACTGGCAAGAGCCTGTATTTAATATGCTGAAATTTTCCAGGAAAAAAAATATTTGTGAGACTAGATTAATCCCTGTTCCACAAAAGCAGGGATGCTTCTGTGGCAAAGGTTACAGGCAGGATTTGTTTTGGTCACTAGTTGGGGAAGACGCCATCTCTGCCCTCACTCCGCCCTGAGTCTGGGGCAGCGGTGCCGGCCAGCCGCTCACTGGGCTTCAAGAGAGGAATCTAGGCTCCTGCCTCCCCGCAGTGGACGCCCACCAACCCCCGAGTTTGGCAGAGAGAGCTCCTGGGAATTGTTTCAGCCACCCATGCTGTTGGAAACTGACCCCAGGCCTCGTGCTTCCTCCTCTCCCTAACTCCTTCGGGCCAACCTGCTGGTGGAAGTTTATTCCATTCTGGGATGGCGGCAGGGGAGCGACACCTGGAAGGAAAACAATGCCTGGGCTTCTTTACAGTGATCTCGGGAGCCAGCCATTCTCAGATTAAACTGGCTTCACCGTTCAGGCCAGACATGAAACCGAATGACAGTGGCGGCTGCCGGGAGAGGGAGTTGAGGGTCGCATCGTAGCCTCACCCCGAGGTCTCAAGGGCTCTTACGGGAGAAGGAAAGTGCATCTGCTCTCTTGGTAAAAGGTTTCTCGGGTTCTGCTGTTAGCGTCACACTGGTAATAAAGAGCTGGGGAACTCTCTGGAAGCATCTGTCGGGTTAATGTCAGGTTAATGACAGGATCATCCACTGTGGTAGTTCCCGTGGAATCAACAGACCTCACCACGCTCAGCTGTAAGTTCAAAGTTCCATCCTATGACTGAGGTGCCTCAGGCTGGCTTGGCCATCAGGACAGCTTCTCAGGCACTCGGTCTCCCTCTCCACGCTGTTTCCCTCCCCACACGGATGCCACTCCCCTCACGGAGCGCCCACAAGGAGGGAGCCCGGGGAGCATCCCATGGTCCACCCTCCCCAGGCCCAAAGGTGCTCTGCCAGGAGCCCCAGCTGGTGGCAAGTATGGCTCAGGTCCCCATCCTCGCTGCTCTCATCACCCTTGTGGGAGTGATGCTGAGAAAGGACCCGTGTCATTCCAGCACCTCTTCCCCTAAGAAGCCTCTGGGTCTTCTTTGGCCCCAAGACCAATGCGGTGCGGCGGGGGGGGGGGGGGGGCGATGGTATGTTCTGAGATTGTTCTGCAAGGTTCACAAAGGGAGGAACTCTGAGTTGACCATTGTAGGTGGTGAGCCGATTAGAATCACGAGGCCGTGCTAGGTAGACGGGCCTCCAAGGAATCTGATGGAGTATCACACAGGCGGCAGGATAGTGGCCAGGGGACCAGTGACAATTCTGTGAAAAGGCTCTGGGGCGTGTGATGGGAAAAAGCAAAGATAATTTGAGTTTATTAGTGGAAATACAAATGGTATTGTTTTGTTTTGTTTTGTTTTCTGTGGTACGTGGGCCTCTCACTGTTGTGGCCTCTCCCGTTGCAGAGCACAGGCTCCGGACGCACCGGCTCAACGGCCATGGCTCATGGGCCAAGCCGCTCCGTGGCATGCGGGATCTTCCCGGACCGGGGCACGAACCCATGTCCCCTGCATCGGCAGGCGGACTCTCAACCAAGGGTAAGCTGTGAAAAGGCGAAAGAGAGGCATGGACATATATACACTACCAAACGTAAGGTAGATAGATAGTGGGAAGCAGCCGCAGAGCACAGGGAGATCAGCTCGGTGCTTTGTGACCGCCTGGAGGTGTGGGATGGGGAGGATGGGAGGGAGGGAGGTGCATGAGGGAAGGGATGTGGGAACAGATGTATATGTATGACTGATTCACTTTGTTATAAAGCAGAAACTAATAAAAAATAAAAATAAAATAAAAATTAAAATAAAAACAATAAATACTTGGGAAGAAAAAAAAAACTGTGACTCAAGACAAGCTGGACATGGAGGAGTGAGAGAGGGCAAGGGGTAGAGGGAAAGACATGTTTCTGGGTGGGGGCTGGTGTACCATCCCCCGGGCACAGCTCCTGCGCAGAGGCTTGATATGGAGCCCTCACCTCCACCCACCCACAGCAATCAGAGAAGAAAAGGAAATAAAAGGAATCCAAATTGGAAAAGAAGATGTAAAGCTGTCACTGTTTGCAGATGACATGATACTAGACATAGAGAATCCTAAAGATGCTACCAGAAAACTACTAGAGCTAATCAATGTATTTGGTAAAGTAGGATACAAAATTAATGCACAGAAATCTCTGGCATTCCCGTACACTAATGATGAAGAATCTGAAAGTGAAATCAAGAAAACACTCCCGTTTACCATTGCAACAAAAAGAATAAAATACCTAAGAATAAACCTACCTAAGGAGACAAAAGACCTGTATGCAGAAAATTATAAGACACTGATGAAAGAAATTAAAGATGATACAAATAGATGGAGAGATATACCATGCTCCTGGATTGGAAGAATCGATATCATGAAAATGACTCTACTACCCAAAGCAATCTACAGGTTCAATGCAATCCCTATCAAACTTCCACTGGCATTTTTCACAGAACTGGAACAAAACATTTCAAACTTTGTTTGGAAAAACAAAAGACTCCGAATAGCCAAAGCAATCTTGAGAACGAAAAACGGAGCTGGAGGAATCAGGCTCCCTGACTTCAGACTACACTACAAAGCTACAGTAATCAAGACAGTGTTTTACTGGCACAAAACCAGAAAGATAGATCAATGAAACAGGATAGAAAGCCCGGAGATAAACCCACGCACATATGGTCAACTGATCTTTGATCAAGGAGGCAGGAATGTACAGTGGAGAAAGGACAGCCTCTTCAATAAGTGGTGCTGGGAAAACTGGACAGGGACATGTAAAAGTATGAGATTAGATCATTCCCTAACACCATACACAAAAATAAGCTCAAAATGGATTAAAGACCTCAATGTAAGGCCAGAAACTATCAAAGTCTTAGAGGAAAACATAGGCAGAACACTCTATGACATAAATCACAGCAAGATCCTTTTGGACCCACCTCCTAGAGAAATGGAAATAAAAACAAAGATAAACAAATGGGACCTAATGAAACTTCAAAGCTTTTGCACAGCAAAGGAAACCATAAACAAGACCAAAAGACAACCCTCAGAATGGGAGAAAATATTTGCAAATGAAGCAACTGACAAAGGATTAATCTCCAAAATTTAAAAACAGCTCATGCAGCTCAATAGCAAAAAAACAAACAACCCAATCCAAAATTGGGCAGAAGACTTAAATAGGCATTTCTCCAAAGAAGATATACAGACTGCCAACAAACACATGAAAGAATGCTCAACATCATTAATCATTAGAGAAATGCAAATCAAAACTACAATGAGATATCATCTCACACCAGTCAGAATGGCCATCATCAAGAAATCTAGAAACAATAAATGCTGGAGAGGGTGTGGAGAAAAGGGAACACTCTTGCACTGCTGGTGGGAATGTGAATTGGTACAGCCACTACGGAGAACAGTATGGAGGTTCCCTAAAAGACTAAAAATCGAACCACCATATGACCCAGCAATCCCACCACTAGGCATATACCCTGAGAAAACCATAATTCAAAAAGAGGCATGTACCAGAATGTTCATTGCAGCTCTATTCACAATAGCCCGGAGATGGAAACAACCTAAGTGTCCATCATCGGATGAATGGATAAAGAAGATGTGGCACATATATACAATGGAATATTACTCAGCCATAAAAAGAAACGAAACTGAGCTCTTTGTAATGAGGTGGATAGACCTAGAGTCTGTCATACAGAGTGAAGTAAGTCAGAAGGAGAAAGACAAATACCGTATGCTAACACATATATATGGAATTTTAAAAAAATGTCATGAAGAACCTAGGGGTAAAACAGGAATAAAGTCACAGACCACTTGAGAATGGACTTGAGGATATGGGGAGGGGGAAGGGTAAGCTGTGACAAAGCGAAAGAGAGGCATGGACATATATACACTACCAAACGTAAGGTAGATAGATAGTGGGAAGCAGCCGCAGAGCACAGGGAGATCAGTTCGGTGCTTTGTGACCGCCTGGAGGGGTGGGATGGGGAGGGTGGGAGGGATGTGGGAACAGATGTATATGTATGACTGATTCACTTTGTTATAAAGCAGAAACTAATAAAAAAATAAAAATAAAATAAAAATAAAAACAATAAATACTTGGGAAGAAAAAAAAAACTTTGACTCAAGACAAGCTGGACATGGAGGAGTGAGAGAGGGCAAGGGGTAGAGGGAAAGACATGTTTCTGGGTGGGAGCTGGTGTACCATCCCCCGGGCACAGCTCCTGCGCAGAGGCCTGATAAGGAGCCCTCACCTCCACCCACCCCCTTCAACCAGAGAACTTCCAACTGCAGCTCCTCAGTAATTGAAGAGCAGGAAAGCTGGTGACTGGAGGGAGGCTGGGGGAGGGGAGGAGGAAGGACCACAGTCCACCGTTAGTCCGTCACTTAAAGGCTGGTGAAATTAATGGGGCAAATGACCCCAGTCAAAGAATTTGGCAAGTCCACGGCTTTCCTGGGTTTCACCCAGCGGCTCTGTTTCCTCGGCTATCTGGAAAGGAGGGAGAGCACTTGCGAAGAAGCCTCTGGAATGTCAGCTTCTGGGAATCTTGCTGAGGACGGGGCGGGGAGGGAGCGCTTACCGGGAAACACTGGAATACCCTAGCCGCCTTGGGGTGCCTGCGACCGGGGCTGCGGTTTCTGCGGACCTGAGCGGCAGGTGGCATCAGAGAGTCAGACCTGCTTGCGGGCACCAAGACGACACTCGGTCGGGAGACCGGGACAGGCCGCAGAAACGTGAGCAAGTGCCACTCGCAGCCCAGAGGAGAGGAAAGGAAAGCCCCAAGCATGCACCCAGCCCTGGCCCCCACGCCACGGGCTGCGTCCCAGGAGCCGTCGCCACCTCTGAGCAGCCCAGATGGGAAGGGGGTGGGGCGGAGGACGGTTCCCGCGGCGAACTGCTCGCCGAGGGCCCCGGGGCCTCTGCGGGAGCGCCAAGCCGCGCGCCTCTCCGAGCCCTGCGCGGGGCCCTCGGGCGGGAATGCGCGGAGCCGGGACGCGGTGGCGGGTAGGGGGCTGGGTCGCGCGCGGGAGAGGGCAGCAGGAGGGAGCTGGAAGAGAGTTACCGCGTGAGAGAGCGGTTAAGAGCGCGCGGTCTCTTTGGAGATGCCCTGGCCAATGGCAGAAGCGGAAGCTGTTTATATGGGCGGGGCGTCGCCACGGCAGCAGGAGACGCCTTGCGAGCGGCTACTGAGTGCCGGTCCCCGGCCGCTGGCTTTCAGAGAGGCGCCGTTGGGCGTGAGTGGCGACGAGGATTGCTGGCTGGGCCCTCGAGCTGGGAGCAGAGAGCCGCGGTGAGGGTGGGCGGTGGGAGGAATTTGTTTGAGAACCTTCCTTTGGCCCGGGCTGCGCTCTGAGCCAGGTAAGGGACGGGGAGGGCTGCAGGCCGTGGGAAGGGAGGGCGTCAGTACCAGCCCGCTCTCCCATCCGTCCCCGACGGAAGTGGTGGGCCCGGGGACTGACATCAGAGGCGTTTGGGGGACACTCACTTCCCACCCCCTTATAACTCTCTGTATTGTTTCCTTCCTTCCCCTTGATCCCCATCCTAATATCCCTTTTCAAAGATCAGACGACCTCCCCCGCCCCCCGACCCGTCGTACTGCCCTCCTGGACTCTCTCGCCCCATTTCCATTGGTTGTGGACGGAGAGAGGGGGGTTAATTCCCCGCTTTGAGGGAGAAAGGGGTGGCCTCGCATGCCCCTACACTCTTCCCTCGTTTGGCTAATTAAGTCTCCTCTAAAAGATCCAAGAGGAAAAGAGCGAGGCGAACCCCCTGTGGGTCGGACCCCCGGGCACACCTTCTGTTTCCCAGACCTCGGCAGTAAAAGATCCTCCCCAGCTGCAGGAAGGATTTTAGTAAGAGCCTCCCCCCTCGCCCACACTCTCCCCTCGGGGGTGGGGAAAGAGGGCTCAGTTCCCGCTCTGGTCCCCGCAGGCACCACACTCCGTTTGGAGGAGGCTACCCCCGGATCGCGGGATGGAAGCCCGCTTCCGGGAGGCTGCGTAACTGAAGCGGCGGGAGTCAGCGGGCCGGAGAGCTCGGCGGCCACCCTCGGCTCGGCTCGTGGATGTTGACAGCCCCCTCGGAGAGTCCCCGCAGATATGGCGGAGAGCTGGCTACGCGTCTCGGGAGCAGGGGCAGGGGAGGAGGCCGGACCGGAAGGCGGCCTGGAGGAGCCCAACGCCCTGAATGACAGCCTGACCAGCCTGCAGTGGCTGCAGGACTTCTCCTTTCTCAACGCCGAGGTCCCCGCCCTGCCTTCGGCGGACACCGACCCCCACGGCTACCACGAGCTGTCAGGCTCGGCCGAGCCGGGGTCTCCCCTGGTGGCGGACCCCGCCTGCCTGGGGCAGCCGCACACACCCGGCAAGCCCACGTCCTTGTGCACGCCGCGGAGCGCCCCCTCGGGGCTGCAGGCCTCGCCTCCCGACGACGTGGACTACGCCACCAACCCGCACGTGAAGCCGCCCTACTCGTATGCCACGCTCATCTGCATGGCCATGCAGGCCAGCAAGGCCACCAAGATCACCCTGTCGGCCATCTACAAGTGGATCACGGACAGTTTCTGTTACTTCCGCCACGCTGATCCCACCTGGCAGGTAGGGAGGCACTCCCTCCCTCCCTCCCCATGCCCGCGCGGACTGGACTCACATCCCAGATCCGCAGGCCAAGTAGGCGCGGTACGGCCAGGGCCCCGAGAGAGGAAGGCCGTCCAGGAAGGACCTCAAGGGAGCCCAGTGCTTGGACTGCTGCCCCTTTGACTTCAGAGACGGAGGAGGGAGGATGTTCAGAGGGCTGTAGGGGTGCCGACCTAGAGGTTCAAGTGGAAAGAACTTGTCACTCATCCGGCAGGCTCAGCCCAAAGACCAGGGCTGAACTATGCGTGGACACAGCCCCCCAGGGTAGGTTGATGGACTGAGGGACACATTTTTGTCCCAAGTCCTGGAATTCCTCGACACTACCCTCCTCAAGGTCAGTTTGTCAGGGCCTGACTGGAGGCAGAGCATCGTTCCTGCCAGGCTCTGCATCCCGCCTGCTTTCAGTTGGCTGGAGGGGCTCTGGGAGGGGAGAGGGGCGTGCTGCAGGGTGTGAAGGCCATCTGTGTCCCAGTGGAAGGGCTCCGGGGCCTTCCGAAAGCTGCCGTGCCAGCCCCCACCCCAAGCCCTCCCTAGTTTCCTGCCTACACTCCTCCCCCTCTTCTCATCAACCTCCCTGGGGGGACAATTACCTCAGCCACGTGCTTTCCACAGGGGCTCTTTCCTCCCACACTGGCTTCATGTTCCAAGTCTCCGGAACCTGGCACAGAGCAGCCAAGGGGCCCAGACCACCATGTAAATCTCCCAGTCTTGCCAGGGGGCACTACTCACCTGCCGGCCCCACCCACCAGGCCCCAGACCCCTGTGCCCCAGCGTGGTTTGGACTGTGCACCCAGGCGTGAACAAGGCAGGGTGGTGATTCAGGCTGGGCACACACTGCCCTGAGCCTCTTCGACCATCAGGATGAGGGGCTACTTGGGGACAGAGACCCTGAGGATGCACAGATCCTTCCCTGTGGCACAGGTCACAGGATCAGAGTTCCTGTGATCACACCTATTCCACGTTTGCTTGGGCCCTGACCCTGGGGCAGGTACCATTTGTAACCTTGGTGAGAAAGCAGAGACCCTCCACCACCCCCCACCCCACCCCAAGCCTGAGAGGCCCCAGGAATGAGCGCTATGCTCTTGGCTGGGTAATAATCAACTGAGGCCTCAGAGCCTGGGGTGGGAGGAGGGGGACATGGTGGGTGAGGGCCCAGGCCAGCAGCCGGCTCTAGAAACAAGGAAAGTCATCAGATCCTCCCACACTTCATCCCCCCCCGCCACACACACCCCCTCACACCCACTCACTCATTTCACAAACAGAGAAGGCCAGCCAGGCCCAGGCAGAGGGAGATGGCCGTCCAGGACCTGGGGGAGCCAAGGCCTTTGAGCAGAGGCCGCAAGCAGCGGGGTAAGGGAGGGAGGGCAGGACAGGCTGGCACTGAGAGCCACCCTGCGGCTCAGGGCTCGGATGACTGAGCAGGCAGATATCCTGGCAAAAGGGAACAAAAGCCCCCGACAGCACTCCCAGCTCCTGGTGCCCCGTGGCTTGTGTCCCAGAGCCTCCCGCTCGGAGCAGCGCCTCTGTCTCCCCTGCCCCCATCGGAGAGAAGGTGGTGGTGGGACTGGCAGTGGCGCTAGGAGCCCCCCATCACTGACCCCACCCACTCTCCCAGCTGTCTTCCTTCTCTCCTATCTCCCTGTGTCCAGAACTCCATCCGCCACAACCTGTCCCTGAAGAAGGGCTTCATCAAGATGCCCCGGGAGAAAGACGAGCCAGGCAAGGGGGGCTTCTGGCGCATCGACCCCCAGTACGCCGAGCGGCTGCTGAGTGGGGCCTTGAAGAAGCGGCGGCTGCCCCCAGTCCACATCCACCCGGCCTTTGCCCGCCAGGCCGCGCCAGAGCCCAGCGCCGCCCCATGGGCCGGGTCACTGACCGTGAGCACCGAGGCCCAGCAGCTGCTGCGGGAGTTCGAGGAGGCCACTGGGGAGGCGGGCTGGGGTGCAGGCGAGGGCAGGCTGGGGCGTAAGCGTCAACAGCCGCTGCCCAAGCAGGAGGCCAAGGTCCCGCGGCCCTCCAGCCCCCTGCTGCTGACCCCGGAGGAGCAGGGTGAGCTGGAACCCCTCAAGGGCAACTTTGACTGGGAGGCCATCTTGGACGCTGGCACGCTGGACGGGGAGCTGGGCACGCTGGAGACCTCGGAGCTGATCCCGCCGCTGAGCCCTGCCTCCCACGGGGACGTGGACCTCACCATCCATGGCCACCACATCGACTGCCCTGTTACCTGGGGGCCTCCAGTGGAGCAGGCTACCGACAGCCTGGACTTCGATGAGACCTTCCTGGCCACATCCTTCCTGGAGCACCCCTGGGACGAGAGCACCCGTAGCTCCCTGCCCCCCGAGCCCCTCTTTGAGGCCGGGGATGCCACACTGGCCTCTGACCTGCATGACTGGGCCAGCCTGGGCGCCTTCTTGTAAGAAGCCAGGCCCTGCCCCACCTCCAGACAGCACCGAAGTCTGGGCCCAGACTGCCCCCCTCCCCGCCAGTGCAGGCCCATGGACACCCTACCGCCCAGGCAGGGGCTGGGCCAGGTCACCCCACCAGGCCACACGGCCCCCAGCCCAGGCCATCCTCAGATTCTAGTCCAGCAGGCTGAGAATTGGGGCCCAGGACCAAAATTGCTGCCTCCGCTCCCCAGCCCCCCATACACACAGTGTTTCATGGATCCACTTCTTCCCTGCCCCAGAGACACGCTAAGGGCCCTGCACTATGAGAGCTGCGGCTTGGAGGGGCCCTGGCCAAGCTGGAAACATCAGTACGGGGCCCGCCCCGAACACCTTAGCTTCTGAAGCTTCTCTCTCTCCTGCTCTCCTCCCCAGGTCTCTATCCAGAGCAAGTTCCCAGGTACAACACATGCTGATTAGGTGACTGCAAATTAACACCCAAGAGGCCTCTCCCGGCAGTCTGTGAGGAGGAGCTAGGCGGAGGGGGGAAGAGAGAGGAGACAGAAAGGAGGCCGGGGTGCCGGGTGGAACCAGGAGATTTTCTAAGGCCTCTGGGATCTTCTGGCTTCATCCCTAGAGGTGGGGCAGAGGGTATGTGTCCCTAATCTTTGAGCCCAACTTGAGGCTGAGAGCAGCGGGGAGATGGGGATCTGGGGGTTAGGGGCTGGGGCAGCCAAGCTGCAGAGGGAAAGGGCACAGACAGACTAATGTAGTGAGTGTAGCTATAGCTGAGGCTTAACTGGGAGGGACGCAGTGCTTGCTAGAACCACTGGGACCAGGAATGGGGGGATGGCCCCGTGCCCTTGCTTGCACTCCTGCAGGGGAGTGTCTTGCTCCACCATAAACGCCCTGGGCTGCATCCCACATCCACTCTCCTAACCCGTCGGGCATTTTAACCTTTTTCATAGAAAGTTATTTACAATAACAACATTTTTAAAAATAAAGTTTTAAAAAGTCTCAAAATGGACCTGCTTGCAACTTTCTCTGGGGAAAAGCATGGGCCAGTTTTGGGGAGGCCACGGCCCAAGGGGGAATGGCTGGGAGGAAGATGGGGGGCACCAAAGGCCTGCAGAGTGTCCCCTGATGCACTCCTCATGATCTCTGGGTGCCCAGAGAGAAAGGGGCTGAGAGGCGGCCCTCGGGGGTCCCCTGCAGCCAGGGCCTCGGCACCTCTATATGTGCAATGGGGAGACTGTACCCACAGCCCCGAGGAGCAGGCGGCAAAGGAGGCCCAGCCCCCTCCCTGGCCCTGGGGACTCACTCACAAAGGCCGTTCTTGCCCAGGGCTCGGCTCACGTTCCCCACCTCGCCCAAGTTGAGGGCCTGCCCAGACTCACCTGCGGTCCTCGCCTGGGCCTGTCTCCAGCTCCTCCCTCCCTTGGTCCCTTCCTGAAGGGACAGGGTGTGAGGTCAGAGGGCCCCAGCCCCTGGGGCCCCACTTGCCACCCTGGGGTTCATTCACCCCGCCCAGGGCCTTCCCTCCAATGCAGGTTGGGGCTGAGGGAGGCCATCAGGGCAGACGGAAGACAGGGTGCCTAGACCCTACAGCTCCAGCCTGTGCGGAATCAACGTACCAGAGTTCTGATGGGGAAACAGAGGCACAGCAAATATGTGACACTCAGCAGGCACCTTTCAACCCCCTCACCCCAGCTTTGCCGGGAACCCATCTCTCCCCCGAGCCCGCACCTGGCCCCGCCAGCACGTCCTTGTGGTGCACAGCCCCTTCCCCCAGCACTCACGTGCACGTTCGCACAGACACACACACACACACACACACACCCACACACACAAACGGGCACTGTCCTACACAATCCTGCCCATCCTCCACGGGCCCCTTTCTCCTGAAGCCCCTTTCTTTCCTTGCACTGGAGGCTGGCTCCAGAGCACCCTGGCATTCCCCCGCCAACTTGCTGCTTTCCCTTGCTAATTATTCCAAATATTTCAGAAGGGTGCGCCCACTGCAGGGCCAGCCGGGTTGGGGCCTTACAGAGCTCAGGAGGCAGCCCATCCCCTTCCCACCGCTTGCTGAGGAGGCTGCCCCAACCTCCCTCTGAGACTCCCTTCACCCCCTAAGCAACGACTCCCTCCCTCTCCCCACCACCCTCCGGCCTTCCTCCCCACGCTCCCCAGCACTGGGGGAACATGGGGGCTCCAGCCTCTCCACTGGTCCCCAGGCTCAGCCTCCAGCCCCCGCCAAAAGGGGTACACCCTGGATTGACAGGTGGGGCCGGTCACTGTCCCCCCTCCTCACCCTCTGCCTGGGCCCATGCTGGGGGAAGAGGGGCAAGGTCAGGGGCTGGCAGAACTGCCTGCCAGGTAAGGAAAGGCTGAAGAAGCTTCTGGCTGCCAGGAAGAATCCCCAGGAGCTCCTGGAAATCCCTATGCTTGGCACTAGCGTCTCTGGGGCTGGGACCCAAACACTGGCACTTTTAAGGGTCCATGGATGCTGCCAACGAGCAGCCAAAGCTAAGAGGGGGCTCCGAAGCGGCCAGAACACAGGGCTTCACACACCCTTTCAGCAGGCAGCGTTTGGGGGTTGGCGGTGGAGGGGGCGGGAAGCGTGAGTGGATCCTGTCCCTCCTATTCATCCCTGCCCCGGCCCTTGGCTGGGTGGCTTTTTCAAAAAACGTTCAGTGACTCCGTATTTATTTAGAGATTCAATGTAATCCCAGTCAATATATATTTGGCGCCCTTAACAGTAAGTTGCAGACAGGCTGCCCCATTAGCACTAGATACTTTAGTGTGTGTTTCCTTAGAACAAGGACACGCCTCCATAATCCCAGTACCACCATCACAATCAGGAAATGAACACTGACCTGGTAATCCCATGTAACCGCAGACCCCCTTCACATCTTGCAGATCACCCCAGTAATGCTCCTCTCCATTCCAGCATCCCAATCCAGGACCCCATGTTGCACTGAGTTGTCCTTTCTCTTTTGCCCTGTGTGGCTTTGAGCCCATGACTCAAGCTCTCTGGGCAGGTTTCGCATTTCCTTTGATCTCCACTTTTGAGGTGAGAAGCCCTTCAGCCACTTCAGCCTCAGGTGTGGTACAGTCCCTTCCCGAAGCAAGAAGCCAGCTTTCTGTCTCCTCACTTTCCACCTCTTCCCTATCCTCCCTCCCCCATGTATCGCCAGCCAGGAAAGGGATGAGGGGCAATGTTCAGGAACTCAGTGTTTGGGGACCCTCGCCGTCTGCCCACGGGACAGGCCACCCCCAGCTCCAGTGACGGCAAGGCCCCCGGGATGGGATTCCATGCTGGCCTGAAGCAAATGCGCCAGGCCTCCTGAAGAGCTGAGCTGAGGGCAGGAAACACTCTTCTCCCCGCCTCTGCCCCCCTCAACATACTGGGGACCCAGACTTGAAGAAGGAAGGTCATGTCCATGGTGTCCTCCCAGATCAGCACCGACACCGTCTCCTCCATGTCCGGCTCCTACATCGCCCCTGGCATGGAAGAGGACGGGGAGGCTCTCCCCTGCCCCCGGGCCGCCAGCAGGACGCCCTCAGAAGAAGGAGACGTAAGAGAGGAGCATGGGATCGCCCTCGCCGCTCTGCTCTGCTCTGTACTCGAGTCCCAAGGAGCTCAGTCCAGGGCCTGCCAGGGAGATCGGCAAAGCCCCCCAGTGCTCGGGAGGGGAGCCCTGGAAAACACGGTACCGGGTTGTTGAATCAAAGACTCCCTCAGATGTGATCTTCCATGTGGCACCACTTCTGTCCTGAGGACTTGGTTTGGGTTTGCTGCCAGGCGAGCTGGGTAGGAGAGCCGGTGGCATCTGCACCTTGACTTTTGTTGCTCCTTTGCAGGTGACGCCAGCGGCGTCTCCAGACTGCAACTTTGTGGGCCTCGTCGCCACCGCCGAAGAGCAGGATGCAGAGGTAAGAGCAAGGTGGACGCTGGTGCCCCTCCCCGGTCAGAGGGACTGCCGGCGCTGGCACAGGATGCAAATAGGATGGGGGCTCTTCTGGAAGAAGCCTTCCAAGGTGGTGCACTTGGATCTGTTAGAGGCAGGGTGCAGAGCAGAGGGACTGTCCGGTTAGCAGAGGGCGCTGGTCTCAGCGTAATAGGCGTGGGGTGAGTTCCAGAGGGAAGTCTTCCAGGCCAGACCCTTGAGAGGGCGTTTGTCCTCCAATTCACTTAGTATTTACCTGGCACAGGCATCTCACATCTTCCTGGCACTGGGGGACACAAAGACCGAGTGACATGGCTTTTGCCTGCCCACACCCCCAATCCACCCATCCCATCCATTCCGGAGCTCCATCTGATGGAGGAATCAGAGTTATAACTCAGCGTGAGAAGTGCTCTGACGGAGGTGTGCCTGAGGTATATGGAATGCCCAGCTCCCAGTGGGGACTCTACAACTTTCTCTTGAGCCAGATGTTCTCAAAGGAGTATCTGGATGGGATTGGGGATCCTAAAGGGTTTCTGAAAGTTTTATGATCTCACGGTTTGCTTTTTCATTTGGCAACTTTGATTTCCACCTGAGAGAAACAGTGTGAGCTAAACTATTACCAAGGCTATTCCTGACAGTCCCAGGGTCCCTCTGTAAGGTGCCTCAGACCTGGTCCCCCTGTAATGTGTCTCAGACCTGGTCCCTACGGGCCGATCCTGCCTCGCCAAGCAAAATCTGCCTCTGCTGGGCCTCCCAGCCATCTCACACGGACAGGAAATGTATGGATACCATGAGGGTGATTAGTTCTGTCTTCTGACAATCAGTAGACTCATTTCACTGCTTTATGGACTCACAGTGCCTTCCTTCTGTCCTAGGGGAATGATGTTCTAGAAGAAGAGGACGGATCACCCACACAAGAAGATGGTAAAAGACCTGGTCTTTTGCTCCCTTTTATTATATTTCTTTCCCGGGTATTCTCTGAAGGGTACAGAAAGGGGCACTGGTGTGACTTGGTGGCACTGCTCAAGGGTGTGGCTTTGGGGAAAGGTCGTCTTCTTGATGGAATATCAAAGCAAGCAGGGTATCTGAGGACCTCAGCAGCCTTCCTGGCTCTTTCTGGGCCTCTGAGCCAAGGCTGCAGTAGATACATGGAGTTCTCCACCTACGTTGAGTAGATCCTGAAGCTTCTTGGGCAACTGCCATCACCTTCCTTCCTGCTTCAGCTTCTCAGCTGAGTCTCACAGAACTGCTCTAGCAGCCCCAAAGTTCATCTGCAGCAGGAGAACAGCTTCCTCCCCTTGGGGGAACCGACTGTTAGGCAGTAGGTTTTCCTGCTTTAGTGAAGAAAACGGCTGATGTTACAGTAGCAGAAGGATCATAGCCCTGGCGGCACAGCAAAGGTGAGGTGAAGAGACGTTAGCAGCTCAGCGTACACTAGTGTTTGTAGGCTATTGGCACGAGTCTCTTTACCATCGTTCAGGCCTCAAGTAGATATTTTTTTTTAATTGGAAGAGTTGGTTTACAATGTTTTGTTAGTTTCTGCTGTACAGCAACGTGAATCAATTATACATATACATATATCCATTCTTTTTTTAGATTCTTTGCCCATATAGGCCATTACAGGGTACTGAGTAGAGTCCCCTGTGCTCTACAGCAGGTCCTTATTAGTTATCTATTTTATATATAGTAGTGTGTATATGTCAATCCCAATCTCCCAATTTATCCCTCCCCTCCCTTGCCCCCCGCCATAATCATAAGTTTGTTTTCTACACCTGTGACTCTATTTCTGTTTTGTAAATAAGGTCAACCATATCTTCAGTCGGAAGAATTTGGTTTCTAGTAAGCCAAGAAGCGAAGGAACGACCTACATATAGAGCAAGGAAGTGGCGGGGGGGGGAGGGTAGGCGAGCTGGGAATCCCACCTGGGAGTGTAGGACCAGGCGTCCCAGGAACCGGTGTCTCTTCCCTCTGCTCCTCTGAGGTGCCTCCACAGAAGGGCAACCTCCAGAGCAAACCTGGATCCCAGCCTGGATGCAGATGTCACACTAGTCACCTCTGCTTTGGCCATGGCAGTTGCTTGGGGGGCGGTGTGGTGTGCAGGGGTGCGCATGCGCACATGACCACTCTCTCCTGGCCAAGTAGTGCCGGAGGAGGGGTGGTCGCCCAGGCTGTGCCTCTGCCACACGCACACGCCAACCAAGCCGGGGTTGGGCGCTACCTCCCCTCGGTTGATGTCTTCAGGGCACAAGGCTCCGAGATCTCCATTGTGATTGCCGTCCCCAGTAGAATATTTGCTTCTAAAAGGCACAGGGCAGTACGTGGTTTCCGCCTGACATTCCATATGTGGTTTCCACCTGACATGCCGTACGCAGTAGATGTATGTTTCTTCCTCTCCCTTTCACCAAGGAAAAAAAACCGAGTGGGGTGCTTGAAAAAATAACATCTAAAACTGTCCCCTTCCCATCTTACACGACTGTAGGTTTCTGGTCAGCCCCTTAAAACATCCTCAGAATAGCAAATTAAGTCTCAAAGAAAATAAATCGTAATTTTGTGAACAATGCGATTCTTTGATTTGAGGTGCAAAATTACGGGACCAAAGAGCTTTAATTGCCATTTTATGTATTAGTCATTTCGCAGAGCCTTGTGGTCATAAACACACCCCACGTGCACCGACAGACACAGGCCGGAGTCCGGGGTCACTTCCCCCGTGGCTCTCCTAGCTCTTCCAGCCTGGCTTAGCTCTACTGTGGGCCCGGGTCTGCGTGTCCGAATCCCACAGACCTCCCCAGGGTCTGATTTCCCAGGAACGAAGGCTGGAAAGGGGCCAGTTAAGGAAACAGAGCAGAACAGAGCGAGAACACAAACGTACCCACACAGTTTCCTTTATTGTCCACTCTACCCACTTAATTCTTGTTTTTAATTTTAATTATTTATTTTTTTAACATATGATTTGATGTTTTTTGTCTCCATCCTTAAGATTTTTATTTTAAGGACAGCAAAGCAGAGAAAAACACAGCCAGGTCCTCTCTAACTGCCTTAACTCCGTTACAGGCCAGAGGACATTCGCATTTCTAGGTATGGAGTGTGACAATAACAATGACTTTGACATCGCCAGCATGAAAGCACTGGACAATAAGCTGTGCTCTGCGGTCTGCTTACCCGGTGAGTGGCAGTCTGCTGAACATGAACTTGGTGGGAGACGCTCCCCTGCTCGCACCCCTGCTCTCACCCTGGGACACCCATCTCCTGCCCTGCAGTTCCTGCAAGAAGGCATGGGCTTTGCTAAGGTGCTGGGAGCCAGTTGCTGAAAGGAAGTGAGGCGGCCTCGGGAGAGTCCTTGGGCAAAGAGCGACTCTGCTCTAAGCGAAACTATTTGGGCATGGAGAAAGGCACAAAAATACCTCCAAAGCCTTCCAATTTGACCTGACCGCGTCCTCTCCATCATGATCTTGCAGATCCCATGGCAGGGGGCCTGGTCTTGTTTCCATCAACAGGCAGTTTAAGGCAGACACGGCGTCTGTGATAAGGTCTTGGAAAGAGAGCCTGAGTCCTTGAAAAGGAGACCTGTAGCCCCTCAGAGGAGAGTGGTTAGTTAGGATCAGAGAGGAATTTCAAAGCCAGCATTTTATAGACTAGCTCTGTGACCCAGTGAGCCCTGGGCGACCACCAGTTGCCTTGTGCTCCCTAGATTTGGATCCCAAAGGAACGATCAGGGGTCGAGGGTGACTCTTCTCCCTGGAGCCCTAACTCTGTAAATTCAATCAGGGCCATCAACGTGCCCCTTATTCCTTCTCATGACACTAAACTGAATCCGGGATGAGTTCTCAGGAGGAGCCCACCTGTCAGTCACACTCTGGGCACTGATGTCCCCCTGCTCCATGCTCACCAAGGGCTTCACCAACCATGGCTCTAAAGCCACGTCTTGCCCAGTGGACTAGGTCGAAATTGCCCCTTCTGGGTTCACGGCAGAGACTGCCTTCATGTTGCATGGTTTGTAATCTCTTAAACATGCCCTGGACATGTTTAAGCTTCAGGACAGCCACGTCCCATCGTGGGTCCAGTGCTTTACTCCCTTGGCAACGTGGCTACAGGTGCTGGAGGGACACAAACTCCTGTGGTTGCCACTCTCCATCAGCTTGCAAAAGACCCAGGTCCTCACCCCTCTGGCCCCATGCAGGCTTGTGGGGGAGGAAGCCGTAATCCCCAGAGACACCTCCCACGGCCTTCCCAGGGGCTCGCCAGCCTTTCCACTTAGCGTTGACCCAGCCAGGCCTGGGCCAGAGCGGCTGAGGTCCAGGGTACACTTCACTTCCTGCCTTCCCACTCTTTACCTGGCTTCTGTCTGTCCTTTGGTTTCTCATGTCTTTTTGCCAAATGTATGTCTGTCTGTCCAGTTTGTTTATTTTGAAACTCATTTAGGTTATCCAGACTTCGTGTGAAAGTTCATGTTCACCCACACCCAACCCCAAGCTTGCTGGGCACGCGCACATCCGAGGGGCCCTCGCTGAGGCTTCCATTCCTAACTGGCAAGAGCCTGTATTTAATATGCTGAAATTTTCCAGGAAAAAAAATATTTGTGAGACTAGATTAATCCCTGTTCCACAAAAGCAGGGATGCTTCTGTGGCAAAGGTTACAGGCAGGATTTGTTTTGGTCACTAGTTGGGGAAGACGCCATCTCTGCCCTCACTCCGCCCTGAGTCTGGGGCAGCGGTGCCGGCCAGCCGCTCACTGGGCTTCAAGAGAGGAATCTAGGCTCCTGCCTCCCCGCAGTGGCCGCCCACCAACCCCCGAGTTTGGCAGAGAGAGCTCCTGGGAATTGTTTCAGCCACCCATGCTGTTGGAAACTGACCCCAGGCCTTGTGCTTCCTCCTCTCCCTAACTCCTTCGGGCCAACCTGCTGGTGGATGTTTATTCCACTCTGGGATGGCGGCAGGGGAGCGACACCTGGAAGGAAAACAATGCCTGGGCTTCTTTACAGTGATCTCGGGAGCCAGCCATTCTCAGATTAAACTGGCTTCACCGTTCAGGCCAGACATGAAACCGAATGACAGTGGCGGCTGCCGGGAGAGGGAGTTGAGGGTCGCATCGTAGCCTCACCCCGAGGTCTCAAGGGCTCTTACGGGAGAAGGAAAGTGCATCTGCTCTCTTGGTAAAAGGTTTCTCGGGTTCTGCTGTTAGCGTCACACTGGTAATAAAGAGCTGGGGAACTCTCTGGAAGCATCTGTCGGGTTAATGTCAGGTTAATGACAGGATCATCCACTGTGGTAGTTCCCGTGGAATCAACAGACCTCACCACGCTCAGCTGTAAGTTCAAAGTTCCATCCTATGACTGAGGTGCCTCAGGCTGGCTTGGCCGTCAGGACAGCTTCTCAGGCACTCGGTCTCCCTCTCCACGCTGTTTCCCTCCCCACACGGATGCCACTCCCCTCACGGAGCGCCCACAAGGAGGGAGCCCGGGGAGCATCCCATGGTCCACCCTCCCCAGGCCCAAAGGTGCTCTGCCAGGAGCCCCAGCTGGTGGCAAGTATGGCTCAGGTCCCCATCCTCGCTGCTCTCATCACCCTTGTGGGAGTGATGCTGAGAAAGGACCCGTGTCATTCCAGCACCTCTTCCCCTAAGAAGCCTCTGGGTCTTCTTTGGCCCCAAGACCAATGCGGTGCGGCGGGGGGGGGGGGGGCGATGGTATGTTCTGAGATTGTTCTGCAAGGTTCACAAAGGGAGGAACTCTGAGTTGACCATTGTAGGTGGTGAGCCGATTAGAATCACGAGGCCGTGCTAGGTAGACGGGCCTCCAAGGAATGTGATGGAGTATCACACAGGCGGCAGGATAGTGGCCAGGGGACCAGTGACAATTCTGTGAAAAGGCTCTGGGGCGTGTGATGGGAAAAAGCAAAGATAATTTGAGTTTATTAGTGGAAATACAAATGTTTTTGTTTTGTTTTGTTTTGTTTTTTGTGGTACGTGGGCCTCTCACGGTTGTGGCCTCTCCCGTTGCAGAGCACAGGCTCCGGACGCACCGGCTCACCGGCCACGGCTCATGGGCCAAGCCGCTCCGTGGCATGCGGGATCTTCCCGGACCGGGGCACGAACCCATGTCCCCTGCATGGGCAGGCGGACTCTCAACCAAGGGTAAGCTGTGAAAAGGCGAAAGAGAGGCATGGACATATATACACTACCAAACGTAAGGTAGATAGATAGTGGGAAGCAGCCGCAGAGCACAGGGAGATCAGCTCGGTGCTTTGTGACCGCCTGGAGGGGTGGGATGGGGAGGATGGGAGGGAGGGAGGTGCATGAGGGAAGGGATGTGGGAACAGATGTATATGTATGACTGATTCACTTTGTTATAAAGCAGAAACTAATAAAAAAATAAAAATAAAATAAAAATAAAAATAAAAACAATAAATACTTGGGAAGAAAAAAAAACTTTGACTCAAGACAAGCTGGACATGGAGGAGTGAGAGAGGGCAAGGGGTAGAGGGAAAGACATGTTTCTGGGTGGGGGCTGGTGTACCATCCCCCGGGCACAGCTCCTGCGCAGAGGCTTGATATGGAGCCCTCACCTCCACCCACCCACAGCAATCAGAGAAGAAAAGGAAATAAAAGGAATCCAAATTGGAAAAGAAGATGTAAAGCTGTCACTGTTTGCAGATGACATGATACTAGACATAGAGAATCCTAAAGATGCTACCAGAAAACTACTAGAGCTAATCAATGTATTTGGTAAAGTAGGATACAAAATTAATGCACAGAAATCTCTGGCATTCCCGTACACTAATGATGAAGAATCTGAAAGTGAAATCAAGAAAACACTCCCGTTTACCATTGCAACAAAAAGAATAAAATACCTAAGAATAAACCTACCTAAGGAGACAAAAGACCTGTATGCAGAAAATTATAAGACACTGATGAAAGAAATTAAAGATGATACAAATAGATGGAGAGATATACCATGCTCCTGGATTGGAAGAATCGATATCGTGAAAATGACTCTACTACCCAAAGCAATCTACAGGTTCAATGCAATCCCTATCAAACTTCCACTGGCATTTTTCACAGAACTGGAACAAAACATTTCAAACTTTGTTTGGAAAAACAAAAGACTCCGAATAGCCAAAGCAATCTTGAGAACGAAAAACGGAGCTGGAGGAATCAGGCTCCCTGACTTCAGACTACACTACAAAGCTACAGTAATCAAGACAGTGTTTTACTGGCACAAAACCAGAAAGATAGATCAATGGAACAGGATAGAAAGCCCGGAGATAAACCCACGCACATATGGTCAACTGATCTTTGATCAAGGAGGCAGGAATGTACAGTGGAGAAAGGACAGCCTCTTCAATAAGTGGTGCTGGGAAAACTGGACAGGGACATGTAAAAGTATGAGATTAGATCATTCCCTAACACCATACACAAAAATAAGCTCAAAATGGATTAAAGACCTCAATGTGAGGCCAGAAACTATCAAAGTCTTAGAGGAAAACATAGGCAGAACACTCTATGACATAAATCACAGCAAGATCCTTTTGGACCCACCTCCTAGAGAAATGGAAATAAAAACAAAGATAAACAAATGGGACCTAATGAAACTTCAAAGCTTTTGCACAGCAAAGGAAACCATAAACAAGACCAAAAGACAACCCTCAGAATGGGAGAAAATATTTGCAAATGAAGCAACTGACAAAGGATTAATCTCCAAAATTTAAAAACAGCTCATGCAGCTCAATAGCAAAAAAACAAACAACCCAATCCAAAATTGGGCAGAAGACTTAAATAGGCATTTCTCCAAAGAAGATATACAGACTGCCAACAAACACATGAAAGAATGCTCAACATCATTAATCATTAGAGAAATGCAAATCAAAACTACAATGAGATATCATCTCACACCAGTCAGAATGGCCATCATCAAGAAATCTAGAAACAATAAATGCTGGAGAGGGTGTGGAGAAAAGGGAACACTCTTGCACTGCTGGTGGGAATGTGAATTGGTACAGCCACTACGGAGAACAGTATGGAGGTTCCCTAAAAGACTAAAAATCGAACCACCATATGACCCAGCAATCCCACCACTAGGCATATACCCTGAGAAAACCATAATTCAAAAAGAGGCATGTACCAGAATGTTCATTGCAGCTCTATTCACAATAGCCCGGAGATGGAAACAACCTAAGTGTCCATCATCGGATGAATGGATAAAGAAGATGTGGCACATATATACAATGGAATATTACTCAGCCATAAAAAGAAACGAAACTGAGCTATTTGTAATGAGGTGGATAGACCTAGAGTCTGTCATACGGAGTGAAGTAAGTCAGAAGGAGAAAGACAAATACCGTATGCTAACACATATATATGGAATTTTAAAAAAATGTCATGAAGAACCTAGGGTTAAAACAGGAATAAAGTCACAGACCTACTTGAGAATGGACTTGAGGATATGGGGAGGGGGAAGGGTAAGCTGTGACAAAGCGAAAGAGAGGCATGGACATATATACACTACCAAACGTAAGGTAGATAGATAGTGGGAAGCAGCCGCAGAGCACAGGGAGATCAGTTCGGTGCTTTGTGACCGCCTGGAGGGGTGGGATGGGGAGGGTGGGAGGGAGGGAGATGCATGAGGGAAGGGATGTGGGAACAGATGTATATGTATGACTGATTCACTTTGTTATAAAGCAGAAACTAATAAAAAAATAAAAATAAAATAAAAATAAAAACAATAAATACTTGGGAAGAAAAAAAAAACTTTGACTCAAGACAAGCTGGACATGGAGGAGTGAGAGAGGGCAAGGGGTAGAGGGAAAGACATGTTTCTGGGTGGGAGCTGGTGTACCATCCCCCGGGCACAGCTCCTGCGCAGAGGCCTGATAAGGAGCCCTCACCTCCACCCACCCCCTTCAACCAGAGAACTTCCAACTGCAGCTCCTCAGTAATTGAAGAGCAGGAAAGCTGGTGACTGGAGGGAGGCTGGGGGAGGGGAGGAGGAAGGACCACAGTCCACCGTTAGTCCGTCACTTAAAGGCTGGTGAAATTAATGGGGCAAATGACCCCAGTCAAAGAATTTGGCAAGTCCACGGCTTTCCTGGGTTTCACCCAGCGGCTCTGTTTCCTCGGCTATCTGGAAAGGAGGGAGAGCACTTGCGAAGAAGCCTCTGGAATGTCAGCTTCTGGGAATCTTGCTGAGGACGGGGCGGGGAGGGAGCGCTTACCGGGAAACACTGGATTACCCTAGCCGCCTTGGGGTGCCTGCGACCGGGGCTGCGGTTTCTGCGGACCTGAGCGGCAGGTGGCATCGGAGAGTCAGACCTGCTTGCGGGCACCAAGACGACACTCGGTCGGGAGACCGGGACAGGCCGCAGAAACGTGAGCAAGTGCCACTCGCAGCCCAGAGGAGAGGAAAGGAAAGCCCCAAGCATGCACCCAGCCCTGGCCCCCACGCCACGGGCTGCGTCCCAGGAGCCGTCGCCACCTCTGAGCAGCCCAGATGGGAAGGGGGTGGGGCGGAGGACGGTTCCCGCGGCGAACTGCTCGCCGAGGGCCCCGGGGCCTCTGCGGGAGCGCCAAGCCGCGCGCCTCTCCGAGCCCTGCGCGGGGCCCTCGGGCGGGAATGCGCGGAGCCGGGACGCGGTGGCGGGTAGGGGGCTGGGTCGCGCGCGGGAGAGGGCGGCAGGAGGGAGCTGGAAGAGAGTTACCGCGTGAGAGAGCGGTTAAGAGCGCGCGGTCTCTTTGGAGATGCCCTGGCCAATGGCAGAAGCGGAAGCTGTTTATATGGGCGGGGCGTCGCCACGGCAGCAGGAGACGCCTTGCGAGCGGCTACTGAGTGCCGGTCCCCGGCCGCTGGCTTTCAGAGAGGCGCCGTCGGGCGTGAGTGGCGACGAGGATTGCTGGCTGGGCCCTCGAGCTGGGAGCAGAGAGCCGCGGTGAGGGTGGGCGGTGGGAGGACTTTCTTTGAGAACCTTCCTTTGGCCCGGGCTGCGCTCTGAGCCAGGTAAGGGACGGGGAGGGCTGCAGGCCGTGGGAAGGGAGGGCGTCAGTACCAGCCCGCTCTCCCATCCGTCCCCGACGGAAGTGGTGGGCCCGGGGACTGACATCAGAGGCGTTTGGGGGACACTCACTTCCCACCCCCTTATAACTCTCTGTATTGTTTCCTTCCTTCCCCTTGATCCCCATCCTAATATCCCTTTTCAAAGATCAGACGACCTCCCCCGCCCCCCGACCCGTCGTACTGCCCTCCTGGACTCTCTCGCCCCATTTCCATTGGTTGTGGACGGAGAGAGGGGGGTTAATTCCCCGCTTTGAGGGAGAAAGGGGTGGCCTCGCATGCCCCTACACTCTTCCCTCGTTTGGCTAATTAAGTCTCCTCTAAAAGATCCAAGAGGAAAAGAGCGAGGCGAACCCCCTGTGGGTCGGACCCCCGGGCACACCTTCTGTTTCCCAGACCTCGGCAGTAAAAGATCCTCCCCAGCTGCAGGAAGGATTTTAGTAAGAGCCTCCCCCCTCGCCCACACTCTCCCCTCGGGGGTGGGGAAAGAGGGCTCAGTTCCCGCTCTGGTCCCCGCAGGCACCACACTCCGTTTGGAGGAGGCTACCCCCGGATCGCGGGATGGAAGCCCGCTTCCGGGAGGCTGCGTAACTGAAGCGGCGGGAGTCAGCGGGCCGGAGAGCTCGGCGGCCACCCTCGGCTCGGCTCGTGGATGTTGACAGCCCCCTCGGAGAGTCCCCGCAGATATGGCGGAGAGCTGGCTACGCGTCTCGGGAGCAGGGGCAGCGGAGGAGGCCGGACCGGAAGGCGGCCTGGAGGAGCCCAACGCCCTGAATGACAGCCTGACCAGCCTGCAGTGGCTGCAGGACTTCTCCTTTCTCAACGCCGAGGTCCCCGCCCTGCCTTCGGCGGACACCGACCCCCACGGCTACCACGAGCTGTCAGGCTCGGCCGAGCCGGGGTCTCCCCTGGCGGCGGACCCCGCCTGCCTGGGGCAGCCGCACACACCCGGCAAGCCCACGTCCTTGTGCACGCCGCGGAGCGCCCCCTCGGGGCTGCAGGCCTCGCCTCCCGACGACGTGGACTACGCCACCAACCCGCACGTGAAGCCGCCCTACTCGTATGCCACGCTCATCTGCATGGCCATGCAGGCCAGCAAGGCCACCAAGATCACCCTGTCGGCCATCTACAAGTGGATCACGGACAGTTTCTGTTACTACCGCCACGCTGATCCCACCTGGCAGGTAGGGAGGCACTCCCTCCCTCCCTCCCCATGCCCGCGCGGACTGGACTCACATCCCAGATCCGCAGGCCAAGTAGGCGCGGTACGGCCAGGGCCCCGAGAGAGGAAGGCCGTCCAGGAAGGACCTCAAGGGAGCCCAGTGCTTGGACTGCTGCCCCTTTGACTTCAGAGACGGAGGAGGGAGGATGTTCAGAGGGCTGTAGGGGTGCCGACCTAGAGGTTCAAGTGGAAAGAACTTGTCACTCATCCGGCAGGCTCAGCCCAAAGACCAGGGCTGAACTATGCGTGGACACAGCCCCCCAGGGTAGGTTGATGGACTGAGGGACACATTTTTGTCCCAAGTCCTGGAATTCCTCGACACTACCCTCCTCAAGGTCAGTTTGTCAGGGCCTGACTGGAGGCAGAGCATCGTTCCTGCCAGGCTCTGCATCCCGCCTGCTTTCAGTTGGCTGGAGGGGCTCTGGGAGGGGAGAGGGGCGTGCTGCAGGGTGTGAAGGCCATCTGTGTCCCAGTGGAAGGGCTCCGGGGCCTTCCGAAAGCTGCCGTGCCAGCCCCCACCCCAAGCCCTCCCTAGTTTCCTGCCTACACTCCTGCCCCTCTTCTCATCAACCTCCCTGGGGGGACAATTACCTCAGCCACGTGCTTTCCACAGGGGCTCTTTCCTCCCACACTGGCTTCATGTTCCAAGTCTCCGGAACCTGGCACAGAGCAGCCAAGGGGCCCAGACCACCATGTAAATCTCCCAGTCTTGCCAGGGGGCACTACTCACCTGCCGGCCCCACCCACCAGGCCCCAGACCCCTGTGCCCCAGCGTGGTTTGGACTGTGCACCCAGGCGTGAACAAGGCAGGATGGTGATTCAGGCTGGGCACACACTGCCCTGAGCCTCTTCGACCATCAGGATCAGGGGCTACTTGGGGACAGAGACCCTGAGGATGCACAGATCCTTCCCTGTGGCACAGGTCACAGGATCAGAGTTCCTGTGATCACAGCTATTCCACGTTTGCTTGGGCCCTGACCCTGGGGCAGGTACCATTTGTAACCTTGGTGAGAAAGCAGAGACCCTCCACCACCCCCCACCCCACCCCAAGCCTGAGAGGCCCCAGGAATGAGCGCTATGCTCTTGGCTGGGTAATAATCAACTGAGGCCTCAGAGCCTGGGGTGGGAGGAGGGGGACATGGTGGGTGAGGGCCCAGGCCAGCAGCTGGCTCTAGAAACAAGGAAAGTCATCAGATCCTCCCACACTTCATCCCCCCCGCCACACACACCCCCTCACACCCACTCACTCATTTCACAAACAGAGAAGGCCAGCCAGGCCCAGGCAGAGGGAGATGGCCGTCCAGGACCTGGGGGAGCCAAGGCCTTTGAGCAGAGGCCGCAAGCAGCGGGGTAAGGGAGGGAGGGCAGGACAGGCTGGCACTGAGAGCCACCCTGCGGCTCAGGGCTCGGATGACTGAGCAGGCAGATATCCTGGCAAAAGGGAACAAAAGCCCCCAACAGCACTCCCAGCTCCTGGTGCCCCGTGGCTGGTGTCCCAGAGCCTCCCGCTCGGAGCAGCGCCTCTGTCTCCCCTGCCCCCATCGGAGAGAAGGTAGTGGTGGGACTGGCAGTGGCGCTAGGAGCCCCCCATCACTGACCCCACCCACTCTCCCAGCTGTCTTCCTTCTCTCCTATCTCCCTGTGTCCAGAACTCCATCCGCCACAACCTGTCCCTGAAGAAGGGCTTCATCAAGATGCCCCGGGAGAAGGACGAGCCAGGCAAGGGGGGCTTCTGGCGCATCGACCCCCAGTACGCCGAGCGGCTGCTGAGTGGGGCCTTGAAGAAGCGGCGGCTGCCCCCAGTCCACATCCACCCGGCCTTTGCCCGCCAGGCCGCGCCAGAGCCCAGCGCCGCCCCATGGGCCGGGCCACTGACCGTGAGCACCGAGGCCCAGCAGCTGCTGCGGGAGTTCGAGGAGGCCACTGGGGAGGCGGGCTGGGGTGCAGGCGAGGGCAGGCTGGGGCGTAAGCGTCAACAGCCGCTGCCCAAGCAGGAGGCCAAGGTCCCGCGGCCCTCCAGCCCCCTGCTGCTGACCCCGGAGGAGCAGGGTGAGCTGGAAGCCCTCAAGGGCAACTTTGACTGGGAGGCCATCTTGGACGCTGGCACGCTGGACGGGGAGCTGGGCACGCTGGAGACCTCGGAGCTGATCCCGCCGCTGAGCCCTGCCTCCCACGGGGACGTGGACCTCACCATCCATGGCCACCACATCGACTGCCCTGTTACCTGGGGGCCTCCAGTGGAGCAGGCTACCGACAGCCTGGACTTCGATGAGACCTTCCTGGCCACATCCTTCCTGGAGCACCCCTGGGACGAGAGCACCCGTAGCTCCCTGCCCCCCGAGCCCCTCTTTGAGGCCGGGGATGCCACACTGGCCTCTGACCTGCATGACTGGGCCAGCCTGGGCGCCTTCTTGTAAGAAGCCAGGCCCTGCCCCACCTCCAGACAGCACCGAAGTCTGGGCCCAGACTGCCCCCCTCCCCGCCAGTGCAGGCCCATGGACACCCTACCGCCCAGGCAGGGGCTGGGCCAGGTCACCCCACCAGGCCACACGGCCCCCAGCCCAGGCCATCCTCAGATTCTAGTCCAGCAGGCTGAGAATTGGGGCCCAGGACCAAAATTGCTGCCTCCGCTCCCCAGCCCCCCATACACACAGTGTTTCATGGATCCACTTCTTCCCTGCCCCAGAGACACGCTAAGGGCCCTGCACTATGAGAGCTGCGGCTTGGAGGGGCCCTGGCCAAGCTGGAAACATCAGTACGGGGCCCGCCCCGAACACCTTAGCTTCTGAAGCTTCTCTCTCTCCTGCTCTCCTCCCCAGGTCTCTATCCAGAGCAAGTTCCCAGGTACAACACATGCTGATTAGGTGACTGCAAATTAACACCCAAGAGGCCTCTCCCGGCAGTCTGTGAGGAGGAGCTAGGCGGAGGGGGGAAGAGAGAGGAGACAGAAAGGAGGCCGGGGTGCCGGGTGGAACCAGGAGATTTTCTAAGGCCTCTGGGATCTTCTGGCTTCATCCCTAGAGGTGGGGCAGAGGGTATGTGTCCCTAATCTTTGAGCCCAACTTGAGGCTGAGAGCAGCGGGGAGATGGGGATCTGGGGGTTAGGGGCTGGGGCAGCCAAGCTGCAGAGGGAAAGGGCACAGACAGACTAATGTAGTGAGTGTAGCTATAGCTGAGGCTTAACTGGGAGGGACGCAGTGCTTGCTAGAACCACTGGGACCAGGAATGGGGGGATGGCCCCGTGCCCTTGCTTGCACTCCTGCAGGGGAGTGTCTTGCTCCACCATAAATGCCCTGGCCTGCATCCCACATCCACTCTCCTAACCCGTCGGGCATTTTAACCTTGTTCATAGAAAGTTATTTACAATAACAACATTTTTAAAAATAAAGTTTTAAAAAGTCTCAAAATGGACCTGCTTGCAACTTTCTCTGGGGAAAAGCATGGGCCAGTTTTGGGGAGGCCACGGCCCAAGGGGGAATGGCTGGGAGGAAGATGGGGGGCACCAAAGGCCTGCAGAGTGTCCCCTGATGCACTCCTCATGATCTCTGGGTGCCCAGAGAGAAAGGGGCTGAGAGGCGGCCCTCGGGGGTCCCCTGCAGCCAGGGCCTCGGCACCTCTATATGTGCAATGGGGAGACTGTACCCACAGCCCCGAGGAGCAGGCGGCAAAGGAGGCCCAGCCCCCTCCCTGGCCCTGGGGACTCACTCACAAAGGCCGTTCTTGCCCAGGGCTCGGCTCACGTTCCCCACCTCGCCCAAGTTGAGGGCCTGCCCAGACTCACCTGCGGTCCTCGCCTGGGCCTGTCTCCAGCTCCTCCCTCCCTTGGTCCCTTCCTGAAGGGACAGGGTGTGAGGTCAGAGGGCCCCAGCCCCTGGGGCCCCACTTGCCACCCTGGGGTTCATTCACTCCGCCCAGGGCCTTCCCTCCAATGCAGGTTGGGGCTGAGGGAGGCCATCAGGGCAGACGGAAGACAGGGTGCCTAGACCCTACAGCTCCAGCCTGTGCGGAATCAACGTACCAGAGTTCTGATGGGGAAACTGAGGCACAGCAAATATGTGACACTCAGCAGGCACCTTTCAACCCCCTCACCCCAGCTTTGCCGGGAACCCATCTCTCCCCCGAGCCCGCACCTGGCCCCGCCAGCACGTCCTTGTGGTGCACAGCCCCTTCCCCCAGCACTCACGTGCACGTGCGCACAGACACACACACACACACACACACACACACACACACAAACGGGCACTGTCCTACACAATCCTGCCCAGCCTCCACGGGCCCCTTTCTCCTGAAGCCCCTTTCTTTCCTTGCACTGGAGGCTGGCTCCAGAACACCCTGGCATTCCCCCGCCAACTTGCTGCTTTCCCTTGCTAATTATTCCAAATATTTCAGAAGGGTGCGCCCACTGCAGGGCCAGCCGGGTTGGGGCCTTACAGAGCTCAGGAGGCAGCCCATCCCCTTCCCACCGCTTGCTGAGGAGGCTGCCCCAACCTCCCTCTGAGACTCCCTTCACCCCCTAAGCAACGACTCCCTCCCTCTCCCCACCACCCTCCGGCCTTCCTCCCCACGCTCCCCAGCACTGGGGGAACATGGGGGCTCCAGCCTCTCCACTGGTCCCCAGGCTCAGCCTCCAGCCCCCGCCAAAAGGGGTACACCCTGGATTGACAGGTGGGGCCGGTCACTGTCCCCCCTCCTCACCCTCTGCCTGGGCCCATGCTGGGGGAAGAGGGGCAAGGTCAGGGGCTGGCAGAACTGCCTGCCAGGTAAGGAAAGGCTGAAGAAGCTTCTGGCTGCCAGGAAGAATCCCCAGGAGCTCCTGGAAATCCCTATGCTTGGCACTAGCGTCTCTGGGGCTGGGACCCAAACACTGGCACTTTTAAGGGTCCATGGATGCTGCCAACGAGCAGCCAAAGCTAAGAGGGGGCTCCGAAGCGGCCAGAACACAGGGCTTCACACACCCTTTCAGCAGGCAGCGTTTGGGGGTTGGCGGTGGAGGGGGCGGGAAGCGTGAGTGGATCCTGTCCCTCCTATTCATCCCTGCCCCGGCCCTTGGCTGGGTGGCTTTTTCAAAAAACGTTCAGTGACTCCGTATTTATTTAGAGATTCAATGTAATCCCAGTCAATATATATTTGGCGCCCTTAACAGTAAGTTGCAGACAGGCTGCCCCATTAGCACTAGATACTTTAGTGTGTGTTTCCTTAGAACAAGGACACGCCTCCATAATCCCAGTACCACCATCACAATCAGGAAATGAACACTGACCTGGTAATCCCATGTAACCGCAGGCCCCCTTCACATCTTGCAGATCACCCCAGTAATGCTCCTCTCCATTCCAGCATCCCAATCCAGGACCCCATGTTGCACTGAGTTGTCCTTTCTCTTTTGCCCTGTGTGGCTTTGAGCCCATGACTCAAGCTCTCTGGGCAGGTTTCGCATTTCCTTTGATCTCCACTTTTGAGGTGAGAAGCCCTTCAGCCACTTCAGCCTCAGGTGTGGTACAGTCCCTTCCCAAAGCAAGAAGCCAGCTTTCTGTCTCCTCACTTTCCACCTCTTCCCTATCCTCCCTCCCCCATGTATCGCCAGCCAGGAAAGGGATGAGCGGCAATGTTCAGGAACTCAGTGTTTGGGGACCCTCGCCGTCTGCCCACGGGACAGGCCACCCCCAGCTCCAGTGACGGCAAGGCCCCCGGGATGGGATTCCATGCTGGCCTGAAGCAAATGCGCCAGGCCTCCTGAAGAGCTGAGCTGAGGGCAGGAAACACTCTTCTCCCCGCCTCTGCCCCCCTCAACATACTGGGGACCCAGACTTGAAGAAGGAAGGTCATGTCCATGGTGTCCTCCCAGATCAGCACCGACACCGTCTCCTCCATGTCCGGCTCCTACATCGCCCCTGGCATGGAAGAGGACGGGGAGGCTCTCCCCTGCCCCCGGGCCGCCAGCAGGACGCCCTCAGAAGAAGGAGACGTAAGAGAGGAGCATGGGATCGCCCTCGCCGCTCTGCTCTGCTCTGTACTCGAGTCCCAAGGAGCTCAGTCCAGGGCCTGCCAGGGAGATCGGCAAAGCCCCCCAGTGCTCGGGAGGGGAGCCCTGGAAAACACGGTACCGGGTTGTTGAATCAAAGACTCCCTCAGATGTGATCTTCCATGTGGCACCACTTCTGTCCTGAGGACTTGGTTTGGGTTTGCTGCCAGGCGAGCTGGGTAGGAGAGCCGGTGGCATCTGCACCTTGACTTTTGTTGCTCCTTTGCAGGTGACGCCAGCGGCGTCTGCAGACTGCAACTTTGCGGGCCTCGTCGCCACCGCCGAAGAGCAGGATGCAGAGGTAAGAGCAAGGTGGACGCTGGTGCCCCTCCCCGGTCAGAGGGACTGCCAGCGCTGGCACAGGATGCAAATAGGATGGGGGCTCTTCTGGAAGAAGCCTTCCAAGGTGGTGCACTTGGATCTGTTAGAGGCAGGGTGCAGAGCAGAGGGACTGTCCGGTTAGCAGAGGGTGCTGGTCTCAGCGTAATAGGCGTGGGGTGAGTTCCAGAGGGAAGTCTTCCAGGCCAGACCCTTGAGAGGGCGTTTGTCCTCCAATTCACTTAGTATTTACCTGGCACAGGCATCTCACATCTTCCTGGCACTGGGGGACACAAAGACCGAGTGACATGGCTTTTGCCTGCCCACACCCCCAATCCACCCATCCCACCCATTCCGGAGCTCCATCTGATGGAGGAATCAGAGTTATAACTCAGCGTGAGAAGTGCTCTGACGGAGGTGTGCCTGAAGTATATGGAATGCCCAGCTCCCAGTGGGGACTCTACAACTTTCTCTTGAGCCAGATGTTCTCAAAGGAGTATCTGGATGGGATTGGGGATCCTAAAGGTTTCCTGAAAGTTTTATGATCTCACGGTTTGCTTTTTCATTTGACAACTTTGATTTCCACCTGAGAGAAACAGTGTGAGCTAAACTATTACCAAGGCTATTCCTGACAGTCCCAGGGTCCCTCTGTAAGGTGCCTCAGACCTGGTCCCTCTGGAACGTGCCTCAGACCTGGTCCCTACGGGCCGATCCTGCCTCGCCAAGCAAAATCTGCCTCTGCTGGGCCTCCCAGCCATCTCACACGGACAGGAAATGTATGGATACCATGAGGGTGATTAGTTCTGTCTTCTGACAATCAGTAGACTCCTTTCACTGCTTTATGGACTCACAGTGCCTTCCTTCTGTCCTAGGGAAATGATGTTCTAGAAGAAGAGGACGGATCACCCACACAAGAAGATGGTAAAAGACCTGGTCTTTTGCTCCCTTTTATTATATTTCTTTCCCGGGTATTCTCTGAAGGGTACAGAAAGGGGCACTGGTGTGACTTGGTGGCACTGCTCAAGGGTGTGGCTTTGGGGAAAGGTCGTCTTCTTGATGGAATATCAAAGCAAGCAGGGTATCTGAGGACGTCAGCAGCCTTCCTGGCTCTTTCTGGGCCTCTGAGCCAAGGCTGCAGAAGATACATGGAGTTCTCCATCTACGTTGAGTAGATCCTAAAGCTTCTTGGGCAACTGCCATCACCTTCCTTCCTGCTTCAGCTTCTCAGCTGAGTCTCACAGAACTGCTCTAGCAGCCCCAAAGTTCATCTGCAGCAGGAGAACAGCTTCCTCCCCTTGGGGGAACCGACTGTTAGGCAGTAGGTTTTCCTGCTTTAGTGAAGAAAACGGCTGATGTTACAGTAGCAGAAGGATCACAGCCCTGGCGGCACAGCAAAGGTGAGGTGAAGAGACGTTAGCAGCTCAGCGTACACTAGTGTTTGTAGGCTATTGGCACGAGTCTCTTTACCATCGTTCAGGCCTCAAGTAGATATTTTTTTTAATTGGAAGAGTTGGTTTACAATGTTGTGTTAGTTTCTGCTGTACAGCAACGTGAATCAATTATACATATACATATATCCACTCTTTTTTTAGATTCTTTGCCCATATAGGCCATTACAGGGTACTGAGTAGAGTCCCCTGTGCTCTACAGCAGGTCCTTATTAGGTATCTATTTTATATATAGTAGTGTGTATATGTCAATCCCAATCTCCCAATTTCTCCCTCCCCTCCCTTGCCCCCCGCCATAACCATAAGTTTGTTTTCTACACCTGTGACTCTATTTCTGTTTTGCAAATAAGGTCAACCATATCTTCAGTCGGAAGAATTTTGTTTCTACTAAGCCGAGAAGCGAAGGAACGACCTACATATAGAGCAAGGAAGTGGGGGTGGGGAGGTAACCTGGGAATCCCACCTGGGAGTGTAGGACCAGGCGTCCCAGGAACCGGTGTCTCTTCCCTCTGCTCCTCTGAGGTGCCTCCACAGAAGGGCAACCTCCAGAGCAAACCTGGATCCCAGCCTGGATGCAGATGTCACACTAGTCACCTCTGCTTTGGCCATGGCAGTTGCTTGGGGGGCGGTGTGGTGTGCAGGGGTGCGCATGCGCACATGACCACTCTCTCCTGGCCAAGTAGTGCCGGAGGAGGGGTGGTCGCCCAGGCTGTGCCTCTGCCGCACGCACACGCCAACCCAGCCGGGGTTGGGCGCTACCTCCCCTCGGTTGATGTCTTCAGGGCACAAGGCTCCGAGATCTCCATTGTGATTGTCGTCCCCAGTAGAATATTTGCTTCTAAAAGGCACAGGGCAGTACGTGGTTTCCGCCTGACATTCCATATGTGGTTTCCACCTGACATGCCGTACGCAGTAGATGTATGTTTCTTCCTCTCCCTTTCACCAAGGAAAAAAAACCGAGTGGGCAGCTTGAAAAAGTAACATCTAAAACTGTCCCCTTCCCATCTTACACGACTGTAGGTTTCTGGTCAGCCCCTTAAAACATCCTCAGAATAGCAAATTAAGTCTCAAAGAAAATAAATCGTAATTTTGTGAACAATGCGATTCTTTGATTTGAGGTGCAAAATTACGGGACCAAAGAGCTTTAATTGCCATTTTATGTATTAGTCATTTCGCAGAGCCTTGTGGTCATAAACACACCCCACGTGCACCGACAGACACAGGCCGGAGTCCGGGGTCACTTCCCCCATGGCTCTCCTAGCTCTTCCAGCCTGGCTTAGCTCTACTGTGGGCCCGGGTCTGCGTGTCCGAATCCCACAGACCTCCCCAGGGTCTGATTTCCCAGGAACGAAGGCTGGAAAGGGGCCAGTTAAGGAAACAGAGCAGAACAGAGCGAGAACACAAACGTACCCACACAGTTTCCTTTATTGTCCACTCTACCCACTTAATTATTGTTTTTAATTTTAATTATTTACTTATTTTTAACATATGATTTGATGTTTTTTGTCTCCATCCTTAAGATTTTTATTTTAAGGACAGCAAAGCAGAGAAAAACACAGCCAGGTCCTCTCTAACTGCCTTAACTCCGTTACAGGCCAGAGGACATTCGCATTTCTAGGTATGGAGTGTGACAATAACAATGACTTTGACATCGCCAGCATGAAAGCACTGGACAATAAGCTGTGCTCTGTGGTCTGCTTACCCGGTGAGTGGCAGTCTGCTGAACATGAACTTGGTGGGAGACGCTCCCCTGCTCGTACCCCTGCTCTCACCCTGGGACACCCATCTCCTGCCCTGCAGTTCCTGCAAGAAGGCATGGGCTTTGCTAAGGTGCTGGGAGCCAGTTGCTGAAAGGAAGTGAGGCGGCCTCGGGAGAGTCCTTGGGCAAAGAGCGACTCTGCTCTAAGCGAAACTATTTGGGCATGGAGAAAGGCACAAAAATACCTCCAAAGCCTTCCAATTTCACCTGACCGCGTCCTCTCCATCATGATCTTGCAGATCCCATGGCAGGGGGCCTGGTCTTGTTTCCATCAACAAGCAGTTTAAGGCAGACACGGCGTCTGTGATAAGGTCTTGGAAAGAGAGCCTGAGCCCTTGAAAAGGGAACCTGTAGCCCCTCAGAGGAGAGTGGTTAGTTAGGATCAGAGAGGAATTTCAAAGCCAGCATTTTATAGACTAGCTCTGTGACCCAGTGAGCCCTGGGCCACCACCAGTTGCCTTGTGCTCCCTAGATTTGGATCCCAAAGGAACGATCAGGGGTCGAGGGTGACTCTTCTCCTTGGAGCCCTAACTCTGTAAATTCAATCAGGGCCATCAACGTGCCCCTTATTCCTTCTCATGACACTAAACTGAATCCGGGATGAGTTCTCAGGAGGAGCCCACCTGTCAGTCACACTCTGGGCACTGATGTCCCCCTGCTCCATGCTCACCAAGGGCTTCACCAACCATGGCTCTAAAGCCACATCTTGCCCGGTGGACTAGGTCGAAATTGCCCCTTCTGGGTTCACGGCAGAGACTGCCTTCATGTTGCATGGTTTGTAATCTCTTAAACATGCCCTGGACATGTTTAAGCTTCAGGACAGCCACGTCCCATCGTGGGTCCAGTGCTTTACTCCCTTGGCAACGTGGCTACAGGTGCTGGAGGGACACAAACTCCTGTGGTTGCCACTCTCCATCAGCTTGCAAAAGACCCAGGTCCTCACCCCTCTGGCCCCATGCAGGCTTGTGGGGGAGGAAGCCGTAATCCCCAGAGACACCTCCCACGGCCTTCCCAGGGGCTCGCCAGCCTTTCCACTTAGCGTTGACCCAGCCAGGCCTGGGCCAGAGTGGCTGAGGTCCAGGGTACACTTCACTTCCTGCCTTCCCACTCTACCTGGCTTCTGTCTGTCCATTGGTTTCTCATGTCTTTTTGCCAAATGTACGTCTGTCTGTCCAGTTTGTTTATTTTGAAACTCATTTAGGTTATCCAGACTTCGTGTGAAAGTTCATGTTCACCCACACCCAACCCCAAGCTTGCTGGGCACGCGCACATCCGAGGGGCCCTCGCTGAGGCTTCCATTCCTAACTGGCAAGAGCCTGTATTTAATATGCTGAAATTTTCCAGGAAAAAAAATATTTGTGAGACTAGATTAATCCCTGTTCCACAAAAGCGGGGATGCTTCTGTGGCAAAGGTTACAGGCAGGATTTGTTTTGGTCACTAGTTGGGGAAGATGCCATCTCTGCCCTCACTCCGCCCTGAGTCTGGGGCAGCTGTGCCGGCCAGCTGCTCACTGGGCTTCAAGAGAGGAATCTAGGCTCCTGCCTCCCCGCAGTGGCCGCCCACCAACCCCCGAGTTTGGCAGAGAGAGCTCCTGGGAATTGTTTCAGCCACCCATGCTGTTGGAAACTGACCCCAGGCCTTGTGCTTCCTCCTCTCCCTAACTCCTTCGGGCCAACCTGCTGGTGGATGTTTATTCCACTCTGGGATGGCGGCAGGGGAGCGACACCTGGAAGGAAAACAATGCCTGGGCTTCTTTACAGTGATCTCGGGAGCCAGCCATTCTCAGATTAAACTGGCTTCACCGTTCAGGCCAGACATGAAACCGAATGACAGTGGCGGCTGCCGGGAGAGGGAGTTGAGGGTCGCATCATAGCCTCACCCCGAGGTCTCAAGGGCTCTTACGGGAGAAGGAAAGTGCATCTGCTCTCTTGGTAAAAGGTTTCTCGGGTTCTGCTGTTAGCGTCACACTGGTAATAAAGAGCTGGGGAACTCTCTGGAAGCATCTGTCGGGTTAATGTCAGGTTAATGACAGGATCATCCACTGTGGTAGTTCCCGTGGAATCAACAGACCTCACCACGCTCAGCTGTAAGTTCAAAGTTCCATCCTATGACTGAGGTGCCTCAGGCTGGCTTGGCCGTCAGGACAGCTTCTCAGGCACTCGGTCTCCCTCTCCACGCTGTTTCCCTCCCCACACGGATGCCACTCCCCTCACGGAGCGCCCACAAGGAGGGAGCCCGGGGAGCATCCCATGGTCCACACTCCCCAGGCCCAAAGGTGCTCTGCCAGGAGCCCCAGCTGGTGGCAAGTATGGCTCAGGTCCCCATCCTCGCTGCTCTCATCACCCTTGTGGGAGTGATGCTGAGAAAGCACCTGTGTCATTCCAGCACCTCTTCCCCTAAGAAGCCTCTGGGTCTTCTTTGGCCCCAAGACCAATGCGGTGCGGCGGGGGGAGGGGGGGCGATGGTATGTTCTGAGATTGTTCTGCAAGGTTCACAAAGGGAGGAACTCTGAGTTGACCATTGTAGGTGGTGAGCCGATTAGAATCACGAGGCCGTGCTAGGTAGACGGGCCTCCAAGGAATCTGATGGAGTATCACACAGGCGGCAGGATAGTGGCCAGGGGACCAGTGACAATTCTGTGAAAAGGCTCTGGGGCGTGTGATGGGAAAAAGCAAAGATAATTTGACTTTATTAGTGGAAATACAAATGTTTTTGTTTTGTTTTGTTTTGTTTTTTGTGGTACGTGGGCCTCTCACTGTTGTGGCCTCTCCCGTTGCAGAGCACAGGCTCCGGATGCACCGGCTCACCGGCCATGGCTCATGGGCCAAGCCGCTCCGTGGCATGCGGGATCTTCCCGGACCGGGGCTCGAACCCATGTCCCCTGCATCGGCAGGCGGACTCTCAACCAAGGGTAAGCTGTGAAAACGCGAAAGAGAGGCATGGACATATATACACTACCAAACGTGAGGTAGATAGATAGTGGGAAGCAGCCGCAGAGCACAGGGAGATCAGCTCGGTGGTTTGTCACTGCCTGCAGGGGTGGGATGGGGAGGGTGGGAGGGAGGGAGGTGCATGAGGGAAGGGATGTGGGAACAGATGTATATGTATGACTGATTCACTTTGTTATAAAGCAGAAACTAATAAAAAAATAAAAATAAAATAAAAATAAAAATAAAAACAATAAATACTTGGGAAGAAAAAAAAACTTTGACTCAAGACAAGCTGGACATGGAGGAGTGAGAGAGGGCAAGGGGTAGAGGGAAAGACATGTTTCTGGGTGGGAGCTGGTGTACCATCCCCCAGGCACAGCTCCTGCGCAGAGGCTTGATATGGAGCCCTCACCTCCACCCACCCACAGCAATCAGAGAAGAAAAGGAAATAAAAGGAATCCAAATTGGAAAAGAAGATGTAAAGCTGTCACTGTTTGCAGATGACATGATACTAGACATAGAGAATCCTAAAGATGCTACCAGAAAACTACTAGAGCTAATCAATGTATTTGGTAAAGTAGCAGGATACAAAATTAATGCACAGAAATCTCTGGCATTCCCGTCCACTAATGATGAAGAATCTGAAAGTGAAATCAAGAAAACACTCCCGTTTACCATTGCAACAAAAAGAATAAAATACCTAAGAATAAACCTACCTAAGGAGACAAAAGACCTGTATGCAGAAAATTATAAGACACTGGTGAAAGAAATTAAAGATGATACAAATAGATGGAGAGATATACCATGCTCCTGGATTGGAAGAATCGATATCGTGAAAATGACTCTACTACCCAAAGCAATCTACAGGTTCAATGCAATCCCTATCAAACTTCCACTGGCATTTTTCACAGAACTGGAACAAAACATTTCAAACTTTGTTTGGAAAAACAAAAGACTCCGAATAGCCAAAGCAATCTTGAGAACGAAAAACGGAGCTGGAGGAATCAGGCTCCCTGACTTCAGACTACACTACAAAGCTACAGTAATCAAGACAGTGTTTTACTGGCACAAAACCAGAAAGATAGATCAATGGAACAGGATAGAAAGCCCAGAGATAAACCCACGCACATATGGTCAACTGATCTTTGATCAAGGAGGCAGGAATGTACAGTGGAGAAAGGACAGCCTCTTCAATAAGTGGTGCTGGGAAAACTGGACAGGGACATGTAAAAGTATGAGATTAGATCATTCCCTAACACCATACACAAAAATAAGCTCAAAATGGATTAAAGACCTCAATGTAAGGCCAGAAACTATCAAAGTCTTAGAGGAAAACAGAGGCAGAACACTCTATGACATAAATCACAGCAAGATCCTTTTGGACCCACCTCCTAGAGAAATGGAAATAAAAACAAAGATAAACAAATGGGACCTAATGAAACTTCAAAGCTTTTGCACAGCAAAGGAAACCATAAACAAGACCAAAAGACAACCCTCAGAATGGGAGAAAATATTTGCAAATGAAGCAACTGACAAAGGATTAATCTCCAAAATTTAAAAACAGCTCATGCAGCTCAATAGCAAAACAACAAACAACCCAATCCAAAATTGGGCAGAAGACTTAAATAGGCATTTCTCCAAAGAAGATATACAGACTGCCAACAAACACATGAAAGAATGCTCAACATCATTAATCATTAGAGAAATGCAAATCAAAACTACAATGAGATATCATCTCACACCAGTCAGAATGGCCATCATCAAGAAATCTAGAAACAATAAATGCTGGAGAGGGTGTGGAGAAAAGGGAACACTCTTGCACTGCTGGTGGGAATGTGAATTGGTACAGCCACTATGGAGAACAGTATGGAGGTTCCCTAAAAGACTAAAAATCGAACTACCATATGACCCAGCAATCCCACCACTAGGCATATACCCTGAGAAAACCATAATTCAAAAAGAGGCATGTACCAGAATGTTCATTGCAGCTCTATTCACAATAGCCCGGAGATGGAAACAACCTAAGTGTCCATCATCGGATGAATGGATAAAGAAGATGTGGCACATATATACAATGGAATATTACTCAGCCATAAAAAGAAACGAAACTGAGCTCTTTGTAATGAGGTGGATAGACCTAGAGTCTGTCATACAGAGTGAAGTAAGTCAGAAGGAGAAAGACAAATACCGTATGCTAACACATATATATGGAATTTTTAAAAAATGTCATGAAGAACCTAGGGGTAAAACAGGAATAAAGTCACAGACCACTTGAGAATGGACTTGAGGATATGGGGAGGGGGAAGGGTAAGCTGTGACAAAGCGAAAGAGAGGCATGGACATATATACACTACCAAACGTAAGGTAGATAGATAGTGGGAAGCAGCCGCAGAGCACAGGGAGATCAGTTCGGTGCTTTGTGACCGCCTGGAGGGGTGGGATGGGGAGGGTGGGAGGGAGGGAGATGCATGAGGGAAGGGATGTGGGAACAGATGTATATGTATGACTGATTCACTTTGTTATAAAGCAGAAACTAATAAAAAAAAATAAAAATAAAAATAAAAATAAAAACAATAAATACTTGGGAAGAAAAAAAAAACTTTGACTCAAGACAAGCTGGACATGGAGGAGTGAGAGAGGGCAAGGGGTAGAGGGAAAGACATGTTTCTGGGTGGGAGCTGGTGTACCATCCCCCGGGCACAGCTCCTGCGCAGAGGCTTGATATGGAGCCCTCACCTCCACCCACCCACAGCAATCAGAGAAGAAAAGGAAATAAAAGGAATCCAAATTGGAAAAGAAGATGTAAAGCTGTCACTGTTTGCAGATGACATGATACTAGACATAGAGAATCCTAAAGATGCTACCAGAAAACTACTAGAGCTAATCAATGTATTTGGTAAAGTAGCAGGATACAAAATTAATGCACAGAAATCTCTGGCATTCCCGTCCACTAATGATGAAGAATCTGAAAGTGAAATCAAGAAAACACTCCCGTTTACCATTGCAACAAAAAGAATAAAATACCTAAGAATAAACCTACCTAAGGAGACAAAAGACCTGTATGCAGAAAATTATAAGACACTGATGAAAGAAATTAAAGATGATACAAATAGATGGAGAGATATACCATGCTCCTGGATTGGAAGAATCGATATCGTGAAAATGACTCTACTACCCAAAGCAATCTACAGGTTCAATGCAATCCCTATCAAACTTCCACTGGCATTTTTCACAGAACTGGAACAAAACATTTCAAACTTTGTTTGGAAAAACAAAAGACTCCGAATAGCCAAAGCAATCTTGAGAACGAAAAACGGAGCTGGAGGAATCAGGCTCCCTGACTTCAGACTACACTACAAAGCTACAGTAATCAAGACAGTGTTTTACTGGCACAAAACCAGAAAGATAGATCAATGGAACAGGATAGAAAGCCCAGAGATAAACCCACGCACATATGGTCAACTGATCTTTGATCAAGGAGGCAGGAATGTACAGTGGAGAAAGGACAGCCTCTTCAATAAGTGGTGCTGGGAAAACTGGACAGGGACATGTAAAAGTATGAGATTAGATCATTCCCTAACACCATACACAAAAATAAGCTCAAAATGGATTAAAGACCTCAATGTAAGGCCAGAAACTATCAAAGTCTTAGAGGAAAACAGAGGCAGAACACTCTATGACATAAATCACAGCAAGATCCTTTTGGACCCACCTCCTAGAGAAATGGAAATAAAAACAAAGATAAACAAATGGGACCTAATGAAACTTCAAAGCTTTTGCACAGCAAAGGAAACCATAAACAAGACCAAAAGACAACCCTCAGAATGGGAGAAAATATTTGCAAATGAAGCAACTGACAAAGGATTAATCTCCAAAATTTAAAAACAGCTCATGCAGCTCAATAGCAAAACAACAAACAACCCAATCCAAAATTGGGCAGAAGACTTAAATAGGCATTTCTCCAAAGAAGATATACAGACTGCCAACAAACACATGAAAGAATGCTCAACATCATTAATCATTAGAGAAATGCAAATCAAAACTACAATGAGATATCATCTCACACCAGTCAGAATGGCCATCATCAAGAAATCTAGAAACAATAAATGCTGGAGAGGGTGTGGAGAAAAGGGAACACTCTTGCACTGCTGGTGGGAATGTGAATTGGTACAGCCACTATGGAGAACAGTATGGAGGTTCCCTAAAAGACTAAAAATCGAACCACCATATGACCCAGCAATCCCACCACTAGGCATATACCCTGAGAAAACCATAATTCAAAAAGAGGCATGTACCAGAATGTTCATTGCAGCTCTATTCACAATAGCCCGGAGATGGAAACAACCTAAGTGTCCATCATCAGATGAATGGATAAAGAAGATGTGGCACATATATACAATGGAATATTACTCAGCCATAAAAAGAAACGAAACTGAGCTCTTTGTAATGAGGTGGATAGACCTAGAGTCTGTCATACAGAGTGAAGTAAGTCAGAAGGAGAAAGACAAATACCGTATGCTAACACATATATATGGAATTTTTAAAAAATGTCATGAAGAACCTAGGGGTAAAACAGGAATAAAGTCACAGACCACTTGAGAATGGACTTGAGGATATGGGGAGGGGGAAGGGTAAGCTGTGACAAAGCGAAAGAGAGGCATGGACATATATACACTACCAAACGTAAGGTAGATAGATAGTGGGAAGCAGCCGCAGAGCACAGGGAGATCAGTTCGGTGCTTTGTGACCGCCTGGAGGGGTGGGATGGGGAGGGTGGGAGGGAGGGAGATGCATGAGGGAAGGGATGTGGGAACAGATGTATATGTATGACTGATTCACTTTGTTATAAAGCAGAAACTAATAAAAAAATAAAAATAAAAATAAAAATAAAAATAAAAACAATAAATACTTGGGAAGAAAAAAAATCTTTGACTCAAGACAAGCTGAACATGGAGGAGTGAGAGAGGGCAAGGGGTAGAGGGAAAGACATGTTTCTGGGTGGGAGCTGGTGTACCATCCCCCGGGCACAGCTCCTGCGCAGAGGCTTGATATGGAGCCCTCACCTCCACCCACCCACAGCAATCAGAGAAGAAAAGGAAATAAAAGGAATCCAAATTGGAAAAGAAGATGTAAAGCTGTCACTGTTTGCAGATGACATGATACTAGACATAGAGAATCCTAAAGATGCTACCAGAAAACTACTAGAGCTAATCAATGTATTTGGTAAAGTAGCAGGATACAAAATTAATGCACAGAAATCTCTGGCATTCCCGTCCACTAATGATGAAGAATCTGAAAGTGAAATCAAGAAAACACTCCCGTTTACCATTGCAACAAAAAGAATAAAATACCTAAGAATAAACCTACCTAAGGAGACAAAAGACCTGTATGCAGAAAATTATAAGACACTGATGAAAGAAATTAAAGATGATACAAATAGATGGAGAGATATACCATGCTCCTGGATTGGAAGAATCGATATCGTGAAAATGACTCTACTACCCAAAGCAATCTACAGGTTCAATGCAATCCCTATCAAACTTCCACTGGCATTTTTCACAGAACTGGAACAAAACATTTCAAACTTTGTTTGGAAAAACAAAAGACTCCGAATAGCCAAAGCAATCTTGAGAACGAAAAACGGAGCTGGAGGAATCAGGCTCCCTGACTTCAGACTACACTACAAAGCTACAGTAATCAAGACAGTGTTTTACTGGCACAAAACCAGAAAGATAGATCAATGGAACAGGATAGAAAGCCCAGAGATAAACCCACGCACATATGGTCAACTGATCTTTGATCAAGGAGGCAGGAATGTACAGTGGAGAAAGGACAGCCTCTTCAATAAGTGGTGCTGGGAAAACTGGACAGGGACATGTAAAAGTATGAGATTAGATCATTCCCTAACACCATACACAAAAATAAGCTCAAAATGGATTAAAGACCTCAATGTAAGGCCAGAAACTATCAAAGTCTTAGAGGAAAACAGAGGCAGAACACTCTATGACATAAATCACAGCAAGATCCTTTTGGACCCACCTCCTAGAGAAATGGAAATAAAAACAAAGATAAACAAATGGGACCTAATGAAACTTCAAAGCTTTTGCACAGCAAAGGAAACCATAAACAAGACCAAAAGACAACCCTCAGAATGGGAGAAAATATTTGCAAATGAAGCAACTGACAAAGGATTAATCTCCAAAATTTAAAAACAGCTCATGCAGCTCAATAGCAAAACAACAAACAACCCAATCCAAAATTGGGCAGAAGACTTAAATAGGCATTTCTCCAAAGAAGATATACAGACTGCCAACAAACACATGAAAGAATGCTCAACATCATTAATCATTAGAGAAATGCAAATCAAAACTACAATGAGATATCATCTCACACCAGTCAGAATGGCCATCATCAAGAAATCTAGAAACAATAAATGCTGGAGAGGGTGTGGAGAAAAGGGAACACTCTTGCACTGCTGGTGGGAATGTGAATTGGTACAGCCACTATGGAGAACAGTATGGAGGTTCCCTAAAAGACTAAAAATCGAACTACCATATGACCCAGCAATCCCACCACTAGGCATATACCCTGAGAAAACCATAATTCAAAAAGAGGCATGTACCAGAATGTTCATTGCAGCTCTATTCACAATAGCCCGGAGATGGAAACAACCTAAGTGTCCATCATCAGATGAATGGATAAAGAAGATGTGGCACATATATACAATGGAATATTACTCAGCCATAAAAAGAAACGAAACTGAGCTCTTTGTAATGAGGTGGATAGACCTAGAGTCTGTCATACAGAGTGAAGTAAGTCAGAAGGAGAAAGACAAATACCGTATGCTAACACATATATATGGAATTTTTAAAAAATGTCATGAAGAACCTAGGGGTAAAACAGGAATAAAGTCACAGACCACTTGAGAATGGACTTGAGGATATGGGGAGGGGGAAGGGTAAGCTGTGACAAAGCGAAAGAGAGGCATGGACATATATACACTACCAAACGTAAGGTAGATAGATAGTGGGAAGCAGCCGCAGAGCACAGGGAGATCAGTTCGGTGCTTTGTGACCGCCTGGAGGGGTGGGATGGGGACGGTGGGAGGGAGGGAGATGCATGAGGGAAGGGATGTGGGAACAGATGTATATGTATGACTGATTCACTTTGTTATAAAGCAGAAACTAATAAAAAAATAAAAATAAAAATAAAAATAAAAATAAAAACAATAAATACTTGGGAAGAAAAAAAAAACTTTGACTCAAGACAAGCTGGACATGGAGGAGTGAGAGAGGGCAAGGGGTAGAGGGAAAGACATGTTTCTGGGTGGGAGCTGGTGTACCATCCCCCGGGCACAGCTCCTGCGCAGAGGCTTGATATGGAGCCCTCACCTCCACCCACCCACAGCAATCAGAGAAGAAAAGGAAATAAAAGGAATCCAAATTGGAAAAGAAGATGTAAAGCTGTCACTGTTTGCAGATGACATGATACTAGACATAGAGAATCCTAAAGATGCTACCAGAAAACTACTAGAGCTAATCAATGTATTTGGTAAAGTAGCAGGATACAAAATTAATGCACAGAAATCTCTGGCATTCCCGTCCACTAATGATGAAGAATCTGAAAGTGAAATCAAGAAAACACTCCCGTTTACCATTGCAACAAAAAGAATAAAATACCTAAGAATAAACCTACCTAAGGAGACAAAAGACCTGTATGCAGAAAATTATAAGACACTGATGAAAGAAATTAAAGATGATACAAATAGATGGAGAGATATACCATGCTCCTGGATTGGAAGAATCGATATCGTGAAAATGACTCTACTACCCAAAGCAATCTACAGGTTCAATGCAATCCCTATCAAACTTCCACTGGCATTTTCCACAGAACTGGAACAAAACATTTCAAACTTTGTTTGGAAAAACAAAAGACTCCGAATAGCCAAAGCAATCTTGAGAACGAAAAACGGAGCTGGAGGAATCAGGCTCCCTGACTTCAGACTACACTACAAAGCTACAGTAATCAAGACAGTGTTTTACTGGCACAAAACCAGAAAGATAGATCAATGGAACAGGATAGAAAGCCCAGAGATAAACCCACGCACATATGGTCAACTGATCTTTGATCAAGGAGGCAGGAATGTACAGTGGAGAAAGGACAGCCTCTTCAATAAGTGGTGCTGGGAAAACTGGACAGGGACATGTAAAAGTATGAGATTAGATCATTCCCTAACACCATACACAAAAATAAGCTCAAAATGGATTAAAGACCTCAATGTAAGGCCAGAAACTATCAAAGTCTTAGAGGAAAACAGAGGCAGAACACTCTATGACATAAATCACAGCAAGATCCTTTTGGACCCACCTCCTAGAGAAATGGAAATAAAAACAAAGATAAACAAATGGGACCTAATGAAACTTCAAAGCTTTTGCACAGCAAAGGAAACCATAAACAAGACCAAAAGACAACCCTCAGAATGGGAGAAAATATTTGCAAATGAAGCAACTGACAAAGGATTAATCTCCAAAATTTAAAAACAGCTCATGCAGCTCAATAGCAAAACAACAAACAACCCAATCCAAAATTGGGCAGAAGACTTAAATAGGCATTTCTCCAAAGAAGATATACAGACTGCCAACAAACACATGAAAGAATGCTCAACATCATTAATCATTAGAGAAATGCAAATCAAAACTACAATGAGATATCATCTCACACCAGTCAGAATGGCCATCATCAAGAAATCTAGAAACAATAAATGCTGGAGAGGGTGTGGAGAAAAGGGAACACTCTTGCACTGCTGGTGGGAATGTGAATTGGTACAGCCACTATGGAGAACAGTATGGAGGTTCCCTAAAAGACTAAAAATCGAACTACCAAATGACCCAGCAATCCCACCACTAGGCATATACCCTGAGAAAACCATAATTCAAAAAGAGGCATGTACCAGAATGTTCATTGCAGCTCTATTCACAATAGCCCGGAGATGGAAACAACCTAAGTGTCCATCATCGGATGAATGGATAAAGAAGATGTGGCACATATATACAATGGAATATTACTCAGCCATAAAAAGAAACGAAACTGAGCTCTTTGTAATGAGGTGGATAGACCTAGAGTCTGTCATACAGAGTGAAGTAAGTCAGAAGGAGAAAGACAAATACCGTATGCTAACACATATATATGGAATTTTTAAAAAATGTCATGAAGAACCTAGGGGTAAAACAGGAATAAAGTCACAGACCACTTGAGAATGGACTTGAGGATATGGGGAGGGGGAAGGGTAAGCTGTGACAAAGCGAAAGAGAGGCATGGACATATATACACTACCAAACGTAAGGTAGATAGATAGTGGGAAGCAGCCGCAGAGCACAGGGAGATCAGTTCGGTGCTTTGTGACCGCCTGGAGGGGTGGGATGGGGAGGGTGGGAGGGAGGGAGATGTATGAGGGAAGGGATGTGGGAACAGATGTATATGTATGACTGATTCACTTTGTTATAAAGCAGAAACTAATAAAAAAATAAAAATAAGAATAAAAACAATAAATACTTGGGAAGAAAAAAAAAATTTGACTCAAGACAAGCTGGACATGGAGGAGTGAGAGAGGGCAAGGGGTAGAGGGAAAGACATGTTTCTGGGTGGGGGCTGGTGTACCATCCCCCGGGCACAGCTCCTGCGCAGAGGCTTGATATGGAGCCCTCACCTCCACCCACCCACAGCAATCAGAGAAGAAAAGGAAATAAAAGGAATCCAAATTGGAAAAGAAGATGTAAAGCTGTCACTGTTTGCAGATGACATGATACTAGACATAGAGAATCCTAAAGATGCTACCAGAAAACTACTAGAGCTAATCAATGTATTTGGTAAAGTAGCAGGATACAAAATTAATGCACAGAAATCTCTGGCATTCCCGTCCACTAATGATGAAGAATCTGAAAGTGAAATCAAGAAAACACTCCCGTTTACCATTGCAACAAAAAGAATAAAATACCTAAGAATAAACCTACCTAAGGAGACAAAAGACCTGTATGCAGAAAATTATAAGACACTGATGAAAGAAATTAAAGATGATACAAATAGATGGAGAGATATACCATGCTCCTGGATTGGAAGAATCGATATCGTGAAAATGACTCTACTACCCAAAGCAATCTACAGGTTCAATGCAATCCCTATCAAACTTCCACTGGCATTTTCCACAGAACTGGAACAAAACATTTCAAACTTTGTTTGGAAAAACAAAAGACTCCGAATAGCCAAAGCAATCTTGAGAACGAAAAACGGAGCTGGAGGAATCAGGCTCCCTGACTTCAGACTACACTACAAAGCTACAGTAATCAAGACAGTGTTTTACTGGCACAAAACCAGAAAGATAGATCAATGGAACAGGATAGAAAGCCCAGAGATAAACCCACGCACATATGGTCAACTGATCTTTGATCAAGGAGGCAGGAATGTACAGTGGAGAAAGGACAGCCTCTTCAATAAGTGGTGCTGGGAAAACTGGACAGGGACATGTAAAAGTATGAGATTAGATCATTCCCTAACACCATACACAAAAATAAGCTCAAAATGGATTAAAGACCTCAATGTAAGGCCAGAAACTATCAAAGTCTTAGAGGAAAACAGAGGCAGAACACTCTATGACATAAATCACAGCAAGATCCTTTTGGACCCACCTCCTAGAGAAATGGAAATAAAAACAAAGATAAACAAATGGGACCTAATGAAACTTCAAAGCTTTTGCACAGCAAAGGAAACCATAAACAAGACCAAAAGACAACCCTCAGAATGGGAGAAAATATTTGCAAATGAAGCAACTGACAAAGGATTAATCTCCAAAATTTAAAAACAGCTCATGCAGCTCAATAGCAAAACAACAAACAACCCAATCCAAAATTGGGCAGAAGACTTAAATAGGCATTTCTCCAAAGAAGATATACAGACTGCCAACAAACACATGAAAGAATGCTCAACATCATTAATCATTAGAGAAATGCAAATCAAAACTACAATGAGATATCATCTCACACCAGTCAGAATGGCCATCATCAAGAAATCTAGAAACAATAAATGCTGGAGAGGGTGTGGAGAAAAGGGAACACTCTTGCACTGCTGGTGGGAATGTGAATTGGTACAGCCACTATGGAGAACAGTATGGAGGTTCCCTAAAAGACTAAAAATCGAACTACCATATGACCCAGCAATCCCACCACTAGGCATATACCCTGAGAAAACCATAATTCAAAAAGAGGCATGTACCAGAATGTTCATTGCAGCTCTATTCACAATAGCCCGGAGATGGAAACAACCTAAGTGTCCATCATCGGATGAATGGATAAAGAAGATGTGGCACATATATACAATGGAATATTACTCAGCCATAAAAAGAAACGAAACTGAGCTCTTTGTAATGAGGTGGATAGACCTAGAGTCTGTCATACAGAGTGAAGTAAGTCAGAAGGAGAAAGACAAATACCGTATGCTAACACATATATATGGAATTTTTAAAAAATGTCATGAAGAACCTAGGGGTAAAACAGGAATAAAGTCACAGACCACTTGAGAATGGACTTGAGGATATGGGGAGGGGGAAGGGTAAGCTGTGACAAAGCGAAAGAGAGGCATGGACATATATACACTACCAAACGTAAGGTAGATAGATAGTGGGAAGTAGCCGCAGAGCACAGGGAGATCAGTTCGGTGCTTTGTGACCGCCTGGAGGAGTGGGATGGGGAGGGTGGGAGGGAGGGAGATGCATGAGGGAAGGGATGTGGGAACAGATGTATATGTATGACTGATTCACTTTGTTATAAAGCAGAAACTAATAAAAAAATAAAAATAAAAATAAAAATAAAAATAAAAACAATAAATACTTGGGAAGAAAAAAAAACTTTGACTCAAGACAAGCTGGACATGGAGGAGTGAGAGAGGGCAAGGGGTAGAGGGAAAGACATGTTTCTGGGTGGGAGCTGGTGTACCATCCCCCGGGCACAGCTCCTGCGCAGAGGCTTGATATGGAGCCCTCACCTCCACCCACCCACAGCAATCAGAGAAGAAAAGGAAATAAAAGGAATCCAAATTGGAAAAGAAGATGTAAAGCTGTCACTGTTTGCAGATGACATGATACTAGACATAGAGAATCCTAAAGATGCTACCAGAAAACTACTAGAGCTAATCAATGTATTTGGTAAAGTAGCAGGATACAAAATTAATGCACAGAAATCTCTGGCATTCCCGTCCACTAATGATGAAGAATCTGAAAGTGAAATCAAGAAAACACTCCCGTTTACCATTGCAACAAAAAGAATAAAATACCTAAGAATAAACCTACCTAAGGAGACAAAAGACCTGTATGCAGAAAATTATAAGACACTGATGAAAGAAATTAAAGATGATACAAATAGATGGAGAGATATACCATGCTCCTGGATTGGAAGAATCGATATCGTGAAAATGACTCTACTACCCAAAGCAATCTACAGGTTCAATGCAATCCCTATCAAACTTCCACTGGCATTTTTCACAGAACTGGAACAAAACATTTCAAACTTTGTTTGGAAAAACAAAAGACTCCGAATAGCCAAAGCAATCTTGAGAACGAAAAACGGAGCTGGAGGAATCAGGCTCCCTGACTTCAGACTACACTACAAAGCTACAGTAATCAAGACAGTGTTTTACTGGCACAAAACCAGAAAGATAGATCAATGGAACAGGATAGAAAGCCCAGAGATAAACCCACGCACATATGGTCAACTGATCTTTGATCAAGGAGGCAGGAATGTACAGTGGAGAAAGGACAGCCTCTTCAATAAGTGGTGCTGGGAAAACTGGACAGGGACATGTAAAAGTATGAGATTAGATCATTCCCTAACACCATACACAAAAATAAGCTCAAAATGGATTAAAGACCTCAATGTAAGGCCAGAAACTATCAAAGTCTTAGAGGAAAACAGAGGCAGAACACTCTATGACATAAATCACAGCAAGATCCTTTTGGACCCACCTCCTAGAGAAATGGAAATAAAAACAAAGATAAACAAATGGGACCTAATGAAACTTCAAAGCTTTTGCACAGCAAAGGAAACCATAAACAAGACCAAAAGACAACCCTCAGAATGGGAGAAAATATTTGCAAATGAAGCAACTGACAAAGGATTAATCTCCAAAATTTAAAAACAGCTCATGCAGCTCAATAGCAAAACAACAAACAACCCAATCCAAAATTGGGCAGAAGACTTAAATAGGCATTTCTCCAAAGAAGATATACAGACTGCCAACAAACACATGAAAGAATGCTCAACATCATTAATCATTAGAGAAATGCAAATCAAAACTACAATGAGATATCATCTCACACCAGTCAGAATGGCCATCATCAAGAAATCTAGAAACAATAAATGCTGGAGAGGGTGTGGAGAAAAGGGAACACTCTTGCACTGCTGGTGGGAATGTGAATTGGTACAGCCACTATGGAGAACAGTATGGAGGTTCCCTAAAAGACTAAAAATCGAACTACCATATGACCCAGCAATCCCACCACTAGGCATATACCCTGAGAAAACCATAATTCAAAAAGAGGCATGTACCAGAATGTTCATTGCAGCTCTATTCACAATAGCCCGGAGATGGAAACAACCTAAGTGTCCATCATCGGATGAATGGATAAAGAAGATGTGGCACATATATACAATGGAATATTACTCAGCCATAAAAAGAAACGAAACTGAGCTCTTTGTAATGAGGTGGATAGACCTAGAGTCTGTCATACAGAGTGAAGTAAGTCAGAAGGAGAAAGACAAATACCGTATGCTAACACATATATATGGAATTTTTTAAAAATGTCATGAAGAACCTAGGGGTAAAACAGGAATAAAGTCACAGACCACTTGAGAATGGACTTGAGGATATGGGGAGGGGGAAGGGTAAGCTGTGACAAAGCGAAAGAGAGGCATGGACATATATACACTACCAAACGTAAGGTAGATAGATAGTGGGAAGCAGCCGCAGAGCACAGGGAGATCAGTTCGGTGCTTTGTGACCGCCTGGAGGGGTGGGATGGGGAGGGTGGGAGGGAGGGAGATGCATGAGGGAAGGGATGTGGGAACAGATGTATATGTATGACTGATTCACTTTGTTATAAAGCAGAAACTAATAAAAAAATAAAAATAAAAATAAAAATAAGAATAAAAACAATAAATACTTGGGAAGAAAAAAAAAACTTTGACTCAAGACAAGCTGGACATGGAGGAGTGAGAGAGGGCAAGGGGTAGAGGGAAAGACATGTTTCTGGGTGGGAGCTGGTGTACCATCCCCCGGGCACAGCTCCTGCGCAGAGGCTTGATATGGAGCCCTCACCTCCACCCACCCACAGCAATCAGAGAAGAAAAGGAAATAAAAGGAATCCAAATTGGAAAAGAAGATGTAAAGCTGTCACTGTTTGCAGATGACATGATACTAGACATAGAGAATCCTAAAGATGCTACCAGAAAACTACTAGAGCTAATCAATGTATTTGGTAAAGTAGCAGGATACAAAATTAATGCACAGAAATCTCTGGCATTCCCGTCCACTAATGATGAAGAATCTGAAAGTGAAATCAAGAAAACACTCCCGTTTACCATTGCAACAAAAAGAATAAAATACCTAAGAATAAACCTACCTAAGGAGACAAAAGACCTGTATGCAGAAAATTATAAGACACTGATGAAAGAAATTAAAGATGATACAAATAGATGGAGAGATATACCATGCTCCTGGATTGGAAGAATCGATATCGTGAAAATGACTCTACTACCCAAAGCAATCTACAGGTTCAATGCAATCCCTATCAAACTTCCACTGGCATTTTCCACAGAACTGGAACAAAACATTTCAAACTTTGTTTGGAAAAACAAAAGACTCCGAATAGCCAAAGCAATCTTGAGAACGAAAAACGGAGCTGGAGGAATCAGGCTCCCTGACTTCAGACTACACTACAAAGCTACAGTAATCAAGACAGTGTTTTACTGGCACAAAACCAGAAAGATAGATCAATGGAACAGGATAGAAAGCCCAGAGATAAACCCACGCACATATGGTCAACTGATCTTTGATCAAGGAGGCAGGAATGTACAGTGGAGAAAGGACAGCCTCTTCAATAAGTGGTGCTGGGAAAACTGGACAGGGACATGTAAAAGTATGAGATTAGATCATTCCCTAACACCATACACAAAAATAAGCTCAAAATGGATTAAAGACCTCAATGTAAGGCCAGAAACTATCAAAGTCTTAGAGGAAAACAGAGGCAGAACACTCTATGACATAAATCACAGCAAGATCCTTTTGGACCCACCTCCTAGAGAAATGGAAATAAAAACAAAGATAAACAAATGGGACCTAATGAAACTTCAAAGCTTTTGCACAGCAAAGGAAACCATAAACAAGACCAAAAGACAACCCTCAGAATGGGAGAAAATATTTGCAAATGAAGCAACTGACAAAGGATTAATCTCCAAAATTTAAAAACAGCTCATGCAGCTCAATAGCAAAACAACAAACAACCCAATCCAAAATTGGGCAGAAGACTTAAATAGGCATTTCTCCAAAGAAGATATACAGACTGCCAACAAACACATGAAAGAATGCTCAACATCATTAATCATTAGAGAAATGCAAATCAAAACTACAATGAGATATCATCTCACACCAGTCAGAATGGCCATCATCAAGAAATCTAGAAACAATAAATGCTGGAGAGGGTGTGGAGAAAAGGGAACACTCTTGCACTGCTGGTGGGAATGTGAATTGGTACAGCCACTATGGAGAACAGTATGGAGGTTCCTTAAAAGACTAAAAATCGAACTACCATATGACCCAGCAATCCCACCACTAGGCATATACCCTGAGAAAACCATAATTCAAAAAGAGGCATGTACCAGAATGTTCATTGCAGCTCTATTCACAATAGCCCGGAGATGGAAACAACCTAAGTGTCCATCATCGGATGAATGGATAAAGAAGATGTGGCACATATATACAATGGAATATTACTCAGCCATAAAAAGAAACGAAACTGAGCCCTTTGTAATGAAGTGGATAGACCTAGAGTCTGTCATACAGAGTGAAGTAAGTCAGAAAGAGAAAGACAAATACCGTATGCTAACACATATATATGGAATTTTTAAAAAATGTCATGAAGAACCTAGGGGTAAAACAGGAATAAAGTCACAGACCTACTTGAGAATGGACTTGAGGATATGGGGAGGGGGAAGGGTAAGCTGTGACAAAGCGAAAGAGAGGCATGGACATATATACACTACCAAACGTAAGGTAGATAGATAGTGGGAAGCAGCCGCAGAGCACAGGGAGATCAGCTCGGTGCTTTGTGACCGCCTGGAGGGGTGGGATGGGGAGGGTGGGAGGGAGGGAGGTGCATGAGGGAAGGGATGTGGGAACAGATGTATATGTATGACTGATTCACTTTGTTATAAAGCAGAAACAAATTAAAAAAATAAAAATTAAATAAAAATTAAAATAAAACAATACATACTTGGGAAGAAAAAAAAAACTTTGACTCAAGACAAGCTGGACATGGAGGAGTGAGAGAGGGCAAGGGGTAGAGGGAAAGACATGTTTCTGGGTGGGAGCTGGTGTACCATCCCCCGGGCACAGCTCCTGCGCAGAGGCCTGATAAGGAGCCCTCACCTCCACCCACCCCCTTCAACCAGAGAACTTCCAACTGCAGCTCCTCAGTAATTGAAGAGCAGGAAAGCTGGTGACTGGAGGGAGGCTGGGGGAGGGGAGGAGGAAGGACCACAGTCCACCGTTAGTCCGTCACTTAAAGGCTGGTGAAATTAATGGGGCAAATGACCCCAGTCAAAGAATTTGGCAAGTCCACGGCTTTCCTGGGTTTCACCCAGCGGCTCTGTTTCCTCGGCTATCTGGAAAGGAGGGAGAGCACTTGCGAAGAAGCCTCTGGAATGTCAGCTTCTGGGAATCTTGCTGAGGACGGGGCGGGGAGGGAGCGCTTACCGGGAAACACTGGATTACCCTAGCCGCCTTGGGGTGCCTGCGACCGGGGCTGCGGTTTCTGCGGACCTGAGCGGCAGGTGGCATCGGAGAGTCAGACCTGCTTGCGGGCACCAAGACGACACTCGGTCGGGAGACCGGGACAGGCCGCAGAAACGTGAGCAAGTGCCACTCGCAGCCCAGAGGAGAGGAAAGGAAAGCCCCAAGCATGCACCCAGCCCTGGCCCCCGCGCCACGGGCTGCGTCCCAGGAGCCGTCGCCACCTCTGAGCAGCCCAGATGGGAAGGGGGTGGGGCGGAGGACGGTTCCCGCGGCGAACTGCTCGCCGAGGGCCCCGGGGCCTCTGCGGGAGCGCCAAGCCGCGCGCCTCTCCGAGCCCTGCGCGGGGCCCTCGGGCGGGAATGCGCGGAGCCGGGACGCGGTGGCGGGTAGGGGGCTGGGTCGCACGCGGGAGAGGGCGGCAGGAGGGAGCTGGAAGAGAGTTACCGCGTGAGAGAGCGGTTAAGAGCGCGCGGTCTCTTTGGAGATGCCCTGGCCAATGGCAGAAGCGGAAGCTGTTTATATGGGCGGGGCGTCGCCACGGCAGCAGGAGACGCCTTGCGAGCGGCTACTGAGTGCCGGTCCCCGGCCGCTGGCTTTCAGAGAGGCGCCGTCGGGCGTGAGTGGCGACGAGGATTGCTGGCTGGGCCCTCGAGCTGGGAGCAGAGAGCCGCGGTGAGGGTGGGCGGTGGGAGGACTTTCTTTGAGAACCTTCCTTTGGCCCGGGCTGCGCTCTGAGCCAGGTAAGGGACGGGGAGGGCTGCAGGCCGTGGGAAGGGAGGGCGTCAGTACCAGCCCGCTCTCCCATCCGTCCACGACGGAAGTGGTGGGCCCGGGGACTGACATCAGAGGCGTTTGGGGGACACTCACTTCCCACCCCCTTATAACTCTCTGTATTGTTTCCTTCCTTCCCCTTGATCCCCATCCTAATATCCCTTTTCAAAGATCAGACGACCTCCCCCGCCCCCCGACCCGTCGTACTGCCCTCCTGGACTCTCTCGCCCCATTTCCATTGGTTGTGGACGGAGAGAGGGGGGTTAATTCCCCGCTTTGAGGGAGAAAGGGGTGGCCTCGCATGCCCCTACACTCTTCCCTCGTTTGGCTAATTAAGTCTCCTCTAAAAGATCCAAGAGGAAAAGAGCGAGGCGAACCCCCTGTGGGTCGGACCCCCGGGCACACCTTCTGTTTCCCAGACCTCGGCAGTAAAAGATCCTCCCCAGCTGCAGGAAGGATTTTAGTAAGAGCCTCCCCCCTCGCCCACACTCTCCCCTCGGGGGTGGGGAAAGAGGGCTCAGTTCCCGCTCTGGTCCCCGCAGGCACCACACTCCGTTTGGAGGAGGCTACCCCCGGATCGCGGGATGGAAGCCCGCTTCCGGGAGGCTGCGTAACTGAAGCGGCGGGAGTCAGCGGGCCGGAGAGCTCGGCGGCCACCCTCGGCTCGGCTCGTGGATGTTGACAGCCCCCTCGGAGAGTCCCCGCAGATATGGCGGAGAGCTGGCTACGCGTCTCGGGAGCAGGGGCAGCGGAGGAGGCCGGACCGGAAGGCGGCCTGGAGGAGCCCAACGCCCTGAATGACAGCCTGACCAGCCTGCAGTGGCTGCAGGACTTCTCCTTTCTCAACGCCGAGGTCCCCGCCCTGCCTTCGGCGGACACCGACCCCCACGGCTACCACGAGCTGTCAGGCTCGGCCGAGCCGGGGTCTCCCCTGGCGGCGGACCCCGCCTGCCTGGGGCAGCCGCACACACCCGGCAAGCCCACGTCCTTGTGCACGCCGCGGAGCGCCCCCTCGGGGCTGCAGGCCTCGCCTCCCGACGACGTGGACTACGCCACCAACCCGCACGTGAAGCCGCCCTACTCGTATGCCACGCTCATCTGCATGGCCATGCAGGCCAGCAAGGCCACCAAGATCACCCTGTCGGCCATCTACAAGTGGATCACGGACAGTTTCTGTTACTTCCGCCACGCTGATCCCACCTGGCAGGTAGGGAGGCACTCCCTCCCTCCCTCCCCATGCCCGCGCGGACTGGACTCACATCCCAGATGCGCAGGCCAAGTAGGCGCGGTACGGCCAGGGCCCCGAGAGAGGAAGGCCGTCCAGGAAGGACCTCAAGGGAGCCCAGTGCTTGGACTGCTGCCCCTTTGACTTCAGAGACGGAGGAGGGAGGATGTTCAGAGGGCTGTAGGGGTGCCGACCTAGAGGTTCAAGTGGAAAGAACTTGTCACTCATCCAGCAGGCTCAGCCCAAAGACCAGGGCTGAACTATGCGTGGACACAGCCCCCCAGGGTAGGTTGATGGACTGAGGGACACATTTTTGTCCCAAGTCCTGGAATTCCTCGACACTACCCTCCTCAAGGTCAGTTTGTCAGGGCCTGACTGGAGGCAGAGCATCGTTCCTGCCAGGCTCTGCATCCCGCCTGCTTTCAGTTGGCTGGAGGGGCTCTGGGAGGGGAGAGGGGCGTGCTGCAGGGTGTGAAGGCCATCTGTGTCCCAGTGGAAGGGCTCCGGGGCCTTCCGAAAGCTGCCGTGCCAGCCCCCACCCCAAGCCCTCCCTAGTTTCCTGCCTACACTCCTCCCCCTCTTCTCATCAACCTCCCTGGGGGGACAATTACCTCAGCCACGTGCTTTCCACAGGGGCTCTTTCCTCCCACACTGGCTTCATGTTCCAAGTCTCCGGAACCTGGCACAGAGCAGCCAAGGGGCCCAGACCACCATGTAAATCTCCCAGTCTTGCCAGGGGGCACTACTCACCTGCCGGCCCCACCCACCAGGCCCCAGACCCCTGTGCCCCAGCGTGGTTTGGACTGTGCACCCAGGCGTGAACAAGGCAGGATGGTGATTCAGGCTGGGCACACACTGCCCTGAGCCTCTTCGACCATCAGGATGAGGGGCTACTTGGGGACAGAGACCCTGAGGATGCACAGATCCTTCCCTGTGGCACAGGTCACAGGATCAGAGTTCCTGTGATCACAGCTATTCCACGTTTGCTTGGGCCCTGACCCTGGGGCAGGTACCATTTGTAACCTTGGTGAGAAAGCAGAGACCCTCCACCACCCCCCACCCCACCCCAAGCCTGAGAGGCCCCAGGAATGAGCGCTATGCTCTTGGCTGGGTAATAATCAACTGAGGCCTCAGAGCCTGGGGTGGGAGGAGGGGGACATGGTGGGTGAGGGCCCAGGCCAGCAGCCGGCTCTAGAAACAAGGAAAGTCATCAGATCCTCCCACACTTCATCCCCCCCGCCACACACACCCCCTCACACCCACTCACTCATTTCACAAACAGAGAAGGCCAGCCAGGCCCAGGCAGAGGGAGATGGCCATCCAGGACCTGGGGGAGCCAAGGCCTTTGAGCAGAGGCCGCAAGCAGCGGGGTAAGGGAGGGAGGGCAGGACAGGCTGGCACTGAGAGCCACCCTGCGGCTCAGGGCTCGGATGACTGAGCAGGCAGATATCCTGGCAAAAGGGAACAAAAGCCCCCGACAGCACTCCCAGCTCCTGGTGCCCCGTGGCTGGTGTCCCAGAGCCTCCCGCTCGGAGCAGCGCCTCTGTCTCCCCTGCCCCCATCGGAGAGAAGGTAGTGGTGGGACTGGCAGTGGCGCTAGGAGCCCCCCATCACTGACCCCACCCACTCTCCCAGCTGTCTTCCTTCTCTCCTATCTCCCTGTGTCCAGAACTCCATCCGCCACAACCTGTCCCTGAAGAAGGGCTTCATCAAGATGCCCCGGGAGAAGGACGAGCCAGGCAAGGGGGGCTTCTGGCGCATCGACCCCCAGTACGCCGAGCGGCTGCTGAGTGGGGCCTTGAAGAAGCGGCGGCTGCCCCCAGTCCACATCCACCCGGCCTTTGCCCGCCAGGCCGCGCCAGAGCCCAGCGCCGCCCCATGGGCCGGGCCACTGACCGTGAGCACCGAGGCCCAGCAGCTGCTGCGGGAGTTCGAGGAGGCCACTGGGGAGGCGGGCTGGGGTGCAGGCGAGGGCAGGCTGGGGCGTAAGCGTCAACACCCGCTGCCCAAGCAGGAGGCCAAGGTCCCGCGGCCCTCTAGCCCCCTGCTGCTGACCCCGGAGGAGCAGGGTGAGCTGGAACCCCTCAAGGGCAACTTTGACTGGGAGGCCATCTTGGACGCTGGCACGCTGGACGGGGAGCTGGGCACGCTGGAGACCTCGGAGCTGATCCCGCCGCTGAGCCCTGCCTCCCACGGGGACGTGGACCTCACCATCCATGGCCACCACATCGACTGCCCTGTTACCTGGGGGCCTCCAGTGGAGCAGGCTACCGACAGCCTGGACTTCGATGAGACCTTCCTGGCCACATCCTTCCTGGAGCACCCCTGGGACGAGAGCACCCGTAGCTCCCTGCCCCCCGAGCCCCTCTTTGAGGCCGGGGATGCCACACTGGCCTCTGACCTGCATGACTGGGCCAGCCTGGGCGCCTTCTTGTAAGAAGCCAGGCCCTGCCCCACCTCCAGACAGCACCGAAGTCTGGGCCCAGACTGCCCCCCTCCCCGCCAGTGCAGGCCCATGGACACCCTACCGCCCAGGCAGGGGCTGGGCCAGGTCACCCCACCAGGCCACACGGCCCCCAGCCCAGGCCATCCTCAGATTCTAGTCCAGCAGGCTGAGAATTGGGGCCCAGGACCAAAATTGCTGCCTCCGCTCCCCAGCCCCCCATACACACAGTGTTTCATGGATCCACTTCTTCCCTGCCCCAGAGACACGCTAAGGGCCCTGCACTATGAGAGCTGCGGCTTGGAGGGGCCCTGGCCAAGCTGGAAACATCAGTACGGGGCCCGCCCCGAACACCTTAGCTTCTGAAGCTTCTCTCTCTCCTGCTCTCCTCCCCAGGTCTCTATCCAGAGCAAGTTCCCAGGTACAACACATGCTGATTAGGTGACTGCAAATTAACACCCAAGAGGCCTCTCCCGGCAGTCTGTGAGGAGGAGCTAGGCGGAGGGGGGAAGAGAGAGGAGACAGAAAGGAGGCCGGGGTGCCGGGTGGAACCAGGAGATTTTCTAAGGCCTCTGGGATCTTCTGGCTTCATCCCTAGAGGTGGGGCAGAGGGTATGTGTCCCTAATCTTTGAGCCCAACTTGAGGCTGAGAGCAGCGGGGAGATGGGGATCTGGGGGTTAGGGGCTGGGGCAGCCAAGCTGCAGAGGGAAAGGGCACAGACAGACTAATGTAGTGAGTGTAGCTATAGCTGAGGCTTAACTGGGAGGGACGCAGTGCTTGCTAGAACCACTGGGACCAGGAATGGGGGGATGGCCCCGTGCCCTTGCTTGCACTCCTGCAGGGGAGTGTCTTGCTCCACCATAAACGCCCTGGGCTGCATCCCACATCCACTCTCCTAACCCGTCGGGCATTTTAACCTTTTTCATAGAAAGTTATTTACAATAACAACATTTTTAAAAATAAAGTTTTAAAAAGTCTCAAAATGGACCTGCTTGCAACTTTCTCTGGGGAAAAGCATGGGCCAGTTTGGGGGAGGCCACGGCCCAAGGGGGAATGGCTGGGAGGAAGATGGGGGGCACCAAAGGCCTGCAGAGTGTCCCCTGATGCACTCCTCATGATCTCTGGGTGCCCAGAGAGAAAGGGGCTGAGAGGCGGCCCTCGGGGGTCCCCTGCAGCCAGGGCCTCGGCACCTCTATATGTGCAATGGGGAGACTGTACCCACAGCCCCGAGGAGCAGGCAGCAAAGGAGGCCCAGCCCCCTCCGTGGCCCTGGGGACTCACTCACAAAGGCCGTTCTTGCCCAGGGCTCGGCTCACGTTCCCCACCTCGCCCAAGTTGAGGGCCTGCCCAGACTCACCTGCGGTCCTCGCCTGGGCCTGTCTCCAGCTCCTCCCTCCCTTGGTCCCTTCCTGAAGGGACAGGGTGTGAGGTCAGAGGGCCCCAGCCCCTGGGGCCCCACTTGCCACCCTGGGGTTCATTCACTCCGCCCAGGGCCTTCCCTCCAATGCAGGTTGGGGCTGAGGGAGGCCATCAGGGCAGACGGAAGACAGGGTGCCTAGACCCTACAGCTCCAGCCTGTGAGGAATCAACGTACCAGAGTTCTGATGGGGAAACTGAGGCACAGCAAATATGTGACACTCAGCAGGCACCTTTCAACCCCCTCACCCCAGCTTTGCCGGGAACCCATCTCTCCCCCGAGCCCGCACCTGGCCCCGCCAGCACGTCCTTGTGGTGCACAGCCCCTTCCCCCAGCACTCACGTGCACGTGCGCACAGACACACACACACACACACACACACACACACACACACACAAACGGGCACTGTCCTACACAATCCTGCCCATCCTCCACGGGCCCCTTTCTCCTGAAGCCCCTTTCTTTCCTTGCACTGGAGGCTGGCTCCAGAACACCCTGGCATTCCCCCGCCAACTTGCTGCTTTCCCTTGCTAATTATTCCAAATATTTCAGAAGGGTGCGCCCACTGCAGGGCCAGCCGGGTTGGGGCCTTACAGAGCTCAGGAGGCAGCCCATCCCCTTCCCACCGCTTGCTGAGGAGGCTGCCCCAACCTCCCTCTGAGACTCCCTTCACCCCCTAAGCAACGACTCCCTCCCTCTCCCCACCACCCTCCGGCCTTCCTCCCCACGCTCCCCAGCACTGGGGGAACATGGGGGCTCCAGCCTCTCCACTGGTCCCCAGGCTCAGCCTCCAGCCCCCGCCAAAAGGGGTACACCCTGGATTGACAGGTGGGGCCGGTCACTGTCCCCCCTCCTCACCCTCTGCCTGGGCCCATGCTGGGGGAAGAGGGGCAAGGTCAGGGGCTGGCAGAACTGCCTGCCAGGTAAGGAAAGGCTGAAGAAGCTTCTGGCTGCCAGGAAGAATCCCCAGGAGCTCCTGGAAATCCCTATGCTTGGCACTAGCGTCTCTGGGGCTGGGACCCAAACACTGGCACTTTTAAGGGTCCATGGATGCTGCCAACGAGCAGCCAAAGCTAAGAGGGGGCTCCGAAGCGTCCAGAACACAGGGCTTCACACACCCTTTCAGCAGGCAGCGTTTGGGGGTTGGCGGTGGAGGGGGCGGGAAGCGTGAGTGGATCCTGTCCCTCCTATTCATCCCTGCCCCGGCCCTTGGCTGGGTGGCTTTTTCAAAAAACGTTCAGTGACTCCGTATTTATTTAGAGATTCAATGTAATCCCAGTCAATATATATTTGGCGCCCTTAACAGTAAGTTGCAGACAGGCTGCCCCATTAGCACTAGATACTTTAGTGTGTGTTTCCTTAGAACAAGGACACGCCTCCATAATCCCAGTACCACCATCACAATCAGGAAATGAACACTGACCTGGTAATCCCATGTAACCGCAGACCCCCTTCACATCTTGCAGATCACCCCAGTAATGCTCCTCTCCATTCCAGCATCCCAATCCAGGACCCCATGTTGCACTGAGTTGTCCTTTCTCTTTTGCCCTGTGTGGCTTTGAGCCCATGACTCAAGCTCTCTGGGCAGGTTTCGCATTTCCTTTGATCTCCACTTTTGAGGTGAGAAGCCCTTCAGCCACTTCAGCCTCAGGTGTGGTACAGTCCCTTCCCAAAGCAAGAAGCCAGCTTTCTGTCTCCTCACTTTCCACCTCTTCCCTATCCTCCCTCCCCCATGTATCGCCAGCCAGGAAAGGGATGAGGGGCAATGTTCAGGAACTCAGTGTTTGGGGACCCTCGCCGTCTGCCCACGGGACAGGCCACCCCCAGCTCCAGTGACGGCAAGGCCCCCGGGATGGGATTCCATGCTGGCCTGAAGCAAATGCGCCAGGCCTCCTGAAGAGCTGAGCTGAGGGCAGGAAACACTCTTCTCCCCGCCTCTGCCCCCCTCAACATACTGGGGACCCAGACTTGAAGAAGGAAGGTCATGTCCATGGTGTCCTCCCAGATCAGCACCGACACCGTCTCCTCCATGTCCGGCTCCTACATCGCCCCTGGCATGGAAGAGGACGGGGAGGCTCTCCCCTGCCCCCGGGCCGCCAGCAGGACGCCCTCAGAAGAAGGAGACGTAAGAGAGGAGCATGGGATCGCCCTCGCCGCTCTGCTCTGCTCTGTACTCGAGTCCCAAGGAGCTCAGTCCAGGGCCTGCCAGGGAGATCGGCAAAGCCCCCCAGTGCTCGGGAGGGGAGCCCTGGAAAACACGGTACCGGGTTGTTGAATCAAAGACTCCCTCAGATGTGATCTTCCATGTGGCACCACTTCTGTCCTGAGGACTTGGTTTGGGTTTGCTGCCAGGCGAGCTGGGTAGGAGAGCCGGTGGCATCTGCACCTTGACTTTTGTTGCTCCTTTGCAGGTGACGCCAGCGGCGTCTCCAGACTGCAACTTTGCGGGCCTCGTCGCCACCGCCGAAGAGCAGGATGCAGAGGTAAGAGCAAGGTGGACGCTGGTGCCCCTCCCCGGTCAGAGGGACTGCCGGCGCTGGCACAGGATGCAAATAGGATGGGGGCTCTTCTGGAAGAAGCCTTCCAAGGTGGTGCACTTGGATCTGTTAGAGGCAGGGTGCAGAGCAGAGGGACTGTCCGGTTAGCAGAGGGCGCTGGTCTCAGCGTAATAGGCGTGGGGTGAGTTCCAGAGGGAAGTCTTCCAGGCCAGACCCTTGAGAGGGCGTTTGTCCTCCAATTCACTTAGTATTTACCTGGCACAGGCATCTCACATCTTCCTGGCACTGGGGGACACAAAGACCGAGTGACATGGCTTTTGCCTGCCCACACCCCCAATCCACCCATCCCATCCATTCCGGAGCTCCATCTGATGGAGGAATCAGAGTTATAACTCAGCGTGAGAAGTGCTCTGACGGAGGTGTGCCTGAGGTATATGGAATGCCCAGCTCCCAGTGGGGACTCTACAACTTTCTCTTGAGCCAGATGTTCTCAAAGGAGTATCTGGATGGGATTGGGGATCCTAAAGGGTTTCTGAAAGTTTTATGATCTCACGGTTTGCTTTTTCATTTGGCAACTTTGATTTCCACCTGAGAGAAACAGTGTGAGCTAAACTATTACCAAGGCTATTCCTGACAGTCCCAGGGTCCCTCTGTAAGGTGCCTCAGACCTGGTCCCTCTGGAACGTGCCTCAGACCTGGTCCCTACGGGCCGATCCTGCCTCGCCAAGCAAAATCTGCCTCTGCTGGGCCTCCCAGCCATCTCACACGGACAGGAAATGTATGGATACCATGAGGGTGATTAGTTCTGTCTTCTGACAATCAGTAGACTCCTTTCACTGCTTTATGGACTCACAGTGCCTTCCTTCTGTCCTAGGGAAATGATGTTCTAGAAGAAGAGGACGGATCACCCACACAAGAAGATGGTAAAAGACCTGGTCTTTTGCTCCCTTTTATTATATTTCTTTCCCGGGTATTCTCTGAAGGGTACAGAAAGGGGCACTGGTGTGACTTGGTGGCACTGCTCAAGGGTGTGGCTTTGGGGAAAGGTCGTCTTCTTGATGGAATATCAAAGCAAGCAGGGTATCTGAGGACCTCAGCAGCCTTCCTGGCTCTTTCTGGGCCTCTGAGCCAAGGCTGCAGTAGATACATGGAGTTCTCCACCTACGTTGAGTAGATCCTGAAGCTTCTTGGGCAACTGCCATCACCTTCCTTCCTGCTTCAGCTTCTCAGCTGAGTCTCACAGAACTGCTCTAGCAGCCCCAAAGTTCATCTGCAGCAGGAGAACAGCTTCCTCCCCTTGGGGGAACCGACTGTTAGGCAGTAGGTTTTCCTGCTTTAGTGAAGAAAACGGCTGATGTTACAGTAGCAGAAGGATCACAGCCCTGGCGGCACAGCAAAGGTGAGGTGAAGAGACGTTAGCAGCTCAGCGTACACTAGTGTTTGTAGGCTATTGGCACGAGTCTCTTTACCATCGTTCAGGCCTCAAGTAGATATTTTTTTTTAATTGGAAGAGTTGGTTTACAATGTTTTGTTAGTTTCTGCTGTACAGCAACGTGAATCAATTATACATATACATATATCCACTCTTTTTTTAGATTCTTTGCCCATATAGGCCATTACAGGGTACTGAGTAGAGTCCCCTGTGCTCTACAGCAGGTCCTTATTAGTTATCTATTTTATATATAGTAGTGTGTATATGTCAATCCCAATCTCCCAATTTATCCCTCCCCTCCCTTGCCCCCCGCCATAATCATAAGTTTGTTTTCTACACCTGTGACTCTATTTCTGTTTTGTAAATAAGGTCAACCATATCTTCAGTCGGAAGAATTTGGTTTCTAGTAAGCCAAGAAGCGAAGGAACGACCTACATATAGAGCAAGGAAGTGGCGGGGGGGGGGAGGGTAGGCGAGCTGGGAATCCCACCTGGGAGTGTAGGACCAGGCGTCCCAGGAACCGGTGTCTCTTCCCTCTGCTCCTCTGAGGTGCCTCCACAGAAGGGCAACCTCCAGAGCAAACCTGGATCCCAGCCTGGATGCAGATGTCACACTAGTCACCTCTGCTTTGGCCATGGCAGTTGCTTGGGGGGCGGTGTGGTGTGCAGGGGTGCGCATGCGCACATGACCACTCTCTCCTGGCCAAGTAGTGCCGGAGGAGGGGTGGTCGCCCAGGCTGTGCCTCTGCCACACGCACACGCCAACCAAGCCGGGGTTGGGCGCTACCTCCCCTCGGTTGATGTCTTCAGGGCACAAGGCTCCGAGATCTCCATTGTGATTGCCGTCCCCAGTAGAATATTTGCTTCTAAAAGGCACAGGGCAGTACGTGGTTTCCGCCTGACATTCCATATGTGGTTTCCACCTGACATGCCGTACGCAGTAGATGTATGTTTCTTCCTCTCCCTTTCACCAAGGAAAAAAAAACGAGTGGGGTGCTTGAAAAAATAACATCTAAAACTGTCCCCTTCCCATCTTACACGACTGTAGGTTTCTGGTCAGCCCCTTAAAACATCCTCAGAATAGCAAATTAAGTCTCAAAGAAAATAAATCGTAATTTTGTGAACAATGCGATTCTTTGATTTGAGGTGCAAAATTACGGGACCAAAGAGCTTTAATTGCCATTTTATGTATTAGTCATTTCGCAGAGCCTTGTGGTCATAAACACACCCCACGTGCACCGACAGACACAGGCCGGAGTCCGGGGTCACTTCCCCCGTGGCTCTCCTAGCTCTTCCAGCCTGGCTTAGCTCTACTGTGGGCCCGGGTCTGCGTGTCCGAATCCCACAGACCTCCCCAGGGTCTGATTTCCCAGGAACGAAGGCTGGAAAGGGGCCAGTTAAGGAAACAGAGCAGAACAGAGCGAGAACACAAACGTACCCACACAGTTTCCTTTATTGTCCACTCTACCCACTTAATTCTTGTTTTTAATTTTAATTATTTATTTTTTTTAACATATGATTTGATGTTTTTTGTCTCCATCCTTAAGATTTTTATTTTAAGGACAGCAAAGCAGAGAAAAACACAGCCAGGTCCTCTCTAACTGCCTTAACTCCGTTACAGGCCAGAGGACATTCGCATTTCTAGGTATGGAGTGTGACAATAACAATGACTTTGACATCGCCAGCATGAAAGCACTGGACAATAAGCTGTGCTCTGCGGTCTGCTTACCCGGTGAGTGGCAGTCTGCTGAACATGAACTTGGTGGGAGACGCTCCCCTGCTCGCACCCCTGCTCTCACCCTGGGACACCCATCTCCTGCCCTGCAGTTCCTGCAAGAAGGCATGGGCTTTGCTAAGGTGCTGGGAGCCAGTTGCTGAAAGGAAGTGAGGCGGCCTCGGGAGAGTCCTTGGGCAAAGAGCGACTCTGCTCTAAGCGAAACTATTTGGGCATGGAGAAAGGCACAAAAATACCTCCAAAGCCTTCCAATTTGACCTGGCCGTGTCCTCTCCATCATGATCTTGCAGATCTCATGGCAGGGGGCCTGGTCTTGTTTCCATCAACAGGCAGTTTAAGGCAGACACGGCGTCTGTGATAAGGTCTTGGAAAGAGAGCCTGAGCCCTTGAAAAGGGAACCTGTAGCCCCTCAGAGGAGAGTGGTTAGTTAGGATCAGAGAGGAATTTCAAAGGCTGCATTTTATAGACTAGCTCTGTGACCCAGTGAGCCCTGGGCCACCACCAGTTGCCTTGTGCTCCCTAGATTTGGATCCCAAAGGAACGATCAGGGGTCGAGGGTGACTCTTCTCCCTGGAGCCCTAACTCTGTAAATTCAATCAGGGCCATCAACGTGCCCCTTATTCCTTCTCATGACACTAAACTGAATCCGGGATGAGTTCTCAGGAGGAGCCCACCTGTCAGTCACACTCTGGGCACTGATGTCCCCCTGCTCCATGCTCACCAAGGGCTTCACCAACCATGGCTCTAAAGCCACGTCTTGCCCGGTGGACTAGGTCGAAATTGCCCCTTCTGGGTTCACGGCAGAGACTGCCTTCATGTTGCATGGTTTGTAATCTCTTAAACATGCCCTGGACATGTTTAAGCTTCAGGACAGCCACGTCCCATCGTGGGTCCAGTGCTTTACTCCCTTGGCAACGTGGCTACAGGTGCTGGAGGGACACAAACTCCTGTGGTTGCCACTCTCCATCAGCTTGCAAAAGACCCAGGTCCTCACCCCTCTGGCCCCATGCAGGCTTGTGGGGGAGGAAGCCGTAATCCCCAGAGACACCTCCCACGGCCTTCCCAGGGGCTCGCCAGCCTTTCCACTTAGCGTTGACCCAGCCAGGCCTGGGCCAGAGCGGCTGAGGTCCAGGGTACACTTCACTTCCTGCCTTCCCACTCTTTACCTGGCTTCTGTCTGTCCATTGGTTTCTCATGTCTTTTTGCCAAATGTACGTCTGTCTGTCCAGTTTGTTTATTTTGAAACTCATTTAGGTTATCCAGACTTCGTGTGAAAGTTCATGTTCACCCACACCCAACCCCAAGCTTGCTGGGCACGCGCACATCCGAGGGGCCCTCGCTGAGGCTTCCATTCCTAACTGGCAAGAGCCTGTATTTAATATGCTGAAATTTTCCAGGAAAAAAAATATTTGTGAGACTAGATTAATCCCTGTTCCACAAAAGCAGGGATGCTTCTGTGGCAAAGGTTACAGGCAGGATTTGTTTTGGTCACTAGTTGGGGAAGACGCCATCTCTGCCCTCACTCCGCCCTGAGTCTGGGGCAGCGGTGCCGGCCAGCCGCTCACTGGGCTTCAAGAGAGGAATCTAGGCTCCTGCCTCCCCGCAGTGGCCGCCCACCAACCCCCGAGTTTGGCAGAGAGAGCTCCTGGGAATTGTTTCAGCCACCCATGCTGTTGGAAACTGACCCCAGGCCTTGTGCTTCCTCCTCTCCCTAACTCCTTCGGGCCAACCTGCTGGTGGATGTTTATTCCACTCTGGGATGGCGGCAGGGGAGCGACACCTGGAAGGAAAACAATGCCTGGGCTTCTTTACAGTGATCTCGGGAGCCAGCCATTCTCAGATTAAACTGGCTTCACCGTTCAGGCCAGACATGAAACCGAATGACAGTGGCGGCTGCCGGGAGAGGGAGTTGAGGGTCGCATCGTAGCCTCACCCCGAGGTCTCAAGGGCTCTTACGGGAGAAGGAAAGTGCATCTGCTCTCTTGGTAAAAGGTTTCTCGGGTTCTGCTGTTAGCGTCACACTGGTAATAAAGAGCTGGGGAACTCTCTGGAAGCATCTGTCGGGTTAATGTCAGGTTAATGACAGGATCATCCACTGTGGTAGTTCCCGTGGAATCAACAGACCTCACCACGCTCAGCTGTAAGTTCAAAGTTCCATCCTATGACTGAGGTGCCTCAGGCTGGCTTGGCCGTCAGGACAGCTTCTCAGGCACTCGGTCTCCCTCTCCACGCTGTTTCCCTCCCCACACGGATGCCACTCCCCTCACGGAGCGCCCACAAGGAGGGAGCCCGGGGAGCATCCCATGGTCCACCCTCCCCAGGCCCAAAGGTGCTCTGCCAGGAGCCCCAGCTGGTGGCAAGTATGGCTCAGGTCCCCATCCTCGCTGCTCTCATCACCCTTGTGGGAGTGATGCTGAGAAAGGACCCGTGTCATTCCAGCACCTCTTCCCCTAAGAAGCCTCTGGGTCTTCTTTGGCCCCAAGACCAATGCGGTGCGGCGGGGGGGGGGGGGGGCGATGGTATGTTCTGAGATTGTTCTGCAAGGTTCACAAAGGGAGGAACTCTGAGTTGACCATTGTAGGTGGTGAGCCGATTAGAATCACGAGGCCGTGCTAGGTAGACGGGCCTCCAAGGAATGTGATGGAGTATCACACAGGCGGCAGGATAGTGGCCAGGGGACCAGTGACAATTCTGTGAAAAGGCTCTGGGGCGTGTGATGGGAAAAAGCAAAGATAATTTGAGTTTATTAGTGGAAATACAAATGGTATTGTTTTGTTTTGTTTTGTTTTCTGTGGTACGTGGGCCTCTCACTGTTGTGGCCTCTCCCGTTGCAGAGCACAGGCTCCGGACGCACCGGCTCAACGGCCATGGCTCATGGGCCAAGCCGCTCCGTGGCATGCGGGATCTTCCCGGACCGGGGCACGAACCCATGTCCCCTGCATCGGCAGGCGGACTCTCAACCAAGGGTAAGCTGTGAAAAGGCGAAAGAGAGGCATGGACATATATACACTACCAAACGTAAGGTAGATAGATAGTGGGAAGCAGCCGCAGAGCACAGGGAGATCAGCTCGGTGCTTTGTGACCGCCTGGAGGGGTGGGATGGGGAGGATGGGAGGGAGGGAGGTGCATGAGGGAAGGGATGTGGGAACAGATGTATATGTATGACTGATTCACTTTGTTATAAAGCAGAAACTAATAAAAAAATAAAAATAAAATAAAAATTAAAATAAAAACAATAAATACTTGGGAAGAAAAAAAAAAACTGTGACTCAAGACAAGCTGGACATGGAGGAGTGAGAGAGGGCAAGGGGTAGAGGGAAAGACATGTTTCTGGGTGGGGGCTGGTGTACCATCCCCCGGGCACAGCTCCTGCGCAGAGGCTTGATATGGAGCCCTCACCTCCACCCACCCACAGCAATCAGAGAAGAAAAGGAAATAAAAGGAATCCAAATTGGAAAAGAAGATGTAAAGCTGTCACTGTTTGCAGATGACATGATACTAGACATAGAGAATCCTAAAGATGCTACCAGAAAACTACTAGAGCTAATCAATGTATTTGGTAAAGTAGGATACAAAATTAATGCACAGAAATCTCTGGCATTCCCGTACACTAATGATGAAGAATCTGAAAGTGAAATCAAGAAAACACTCCCGTTTACCATTGCAACAAAAAGAATAAAATACCTAAGAATAAACCTACCTAAGGAGACAAAAGACCTGTATGCAGAAAATTATAAGACACTGATGAAAGAAATTAAAGATGATACAAATAGATGGAGAGATATACCATGCTCCTGGATTGGAAGAATCGATATCGTGAAAATGACTCTACTACCCAAAGCAATCTACAGGTTCAATGCAATCCCTATCAAACTTCCACTGGCATTTTTCACAGAACTGGAACAAAACATTTCAAACTTTGTTTGGAAAAACAAAAGACTCCGAATAGCCAAAGCAATCTTGAGAACGAAAAACGGAGCTGGAGGAATCAGGCTCCCTGACTTCAGACTACACTACAAAGCTACAGTAATCAAGACAGTGTTTTACTGGCACAAAACCAGAAAGATAGATCAATGGAACAGGATAGAAAGCCCGGAGATAAACCCACGCACATATGGTCAACTGATCTTTGATCAAGGAGGCAGGAATGTACAGTGGAGAAAGGACAGCCTCTTCAATAAGTGGTGCTGGGAAAACTGGACAGGGACATGTAAAAGTATGAGATTAGATCATTCCCTAACACCATACACAAAAATAAGCTCAAAATGGATTAAAGACCTCAATGTAAGGCCAGAAACTATCAAAGTCTTAGAGGAAAACATAGGCAGAACACTCTATGACATAAATCACAGCAAGATCCTTTTGGACCCACCTCCTAGAGAAATGGAAATAAAAACAAAGATAAACAAATGGGACCTAATGAAACTTCAAAGCTTTTGCACAGCAAAGGAAACCATAAACAAGACCAAAAGACAACCCTCAGAATGGGAGAAAATATTTGCAAATGAAGCAACTGACAAAGGATTAATCTCCAAAATTTAAAAACAGCTCATGCAGCTCAATAGCAAAAAAACAAACAACCCAATCCAAAATTGGGCAGAAGACTTAAATAGGCATTTCTCCAAAGAAGATATACAGACTGCCAACAAACACATGAAAGAATGCTCAACATCATTAATCATTAGAGAAATGCAAATCAAAACTACAATGAGATATCATCTCACACCAGTCAGAATGGCCATCATCAAGAAATCTAGAAACAATAAATGCTGGAGAGGGTGTGGAGAAAAGGGAACACTCTTGCACTGCTGGTGGGAATGTGAATTGGTACAGCCACTACGGAGAACAGTATGGAGGTTCCCTAAAAGACTAAAAATCGAACCACCATATGACCCAGCAATCCCACCACTAGGCATATACCCTGAGAAAACCATAATTCAAAAAGAGGCATGTACCAGAATGTTCATTGCAGCTCTATTCACAATAGCCCGGAGATGGAAACAACCTAAGTGTCCATCATCGGATGAATGGATAAAGAAGATGTGGCACATATATACAATGGAATATTACTCAGCCATAAAAAGAAACGAAACTGAGCTATTTGTAATGAGGTGGATAGACCTAGAGTCTGTCATACGGAGTGAAGTAAGTCAGAAGGAGAAAGACAAATACCGTATGCTAACACATATATATGGAATTTTAAAAAAATGTCATGAAGAACCTAGGGTTAAAACAGGAATAAAGTCACAGACCTACTTGAGAATGGACTTGAGGATATGGGGAGGGGGAAGGGTAAGCTGTGACAAAGCGAAAGAGAGGCATGGACATATATACACTACCAAACGTAAGGTAGATAGATAGTGGGAAGCAGCCGCAGAGCACAGGGAGATCAGCTCGGTGCTTTGTGACCGCCTGGAGGGGTGGGATGGGGAGGGTGGGAGGGAGGGAGATGCATGAGGGAAGGGATGTGGGAACAGATGTATATGTATGACTGATTCACTTTGTTATAAAGCAGAAACTAATAAAAAAATAAAAATAAAAACAATAAATACTTGGGAAGAAAAAAAAAACTTTGACTCAAGACAAGCTGGACATGGAGGAGTGAGAGAGGGCAAGGGGTAGAGGGAAAGACATGTTTCTGGGTGGGAGCTGGTGTACCATCCCCCGGGCACAGCTCCTGCGCAGAGGCCTGATAAGGAGCCCTCACCTCCACCCACCCCCTTCAACCAGAGAACTTCCAACTGCAGCTCCTCAGTAATTGAAGAGCAGGAAAGCTGGTGACTGGAGGGAGGCTGGGGGAGGGGAGGAGGAAGGACCACAGTCCACCGTTAGTCCGTCACTTAAAGGCTGGTGAAATTAATGGGGCAAATGACCCCAGTCAAAGAATTTGGCAAGTCCACGGCTTTCCTGGGTTTCACCCAGCGGCTCTGTTTCCTCGGCTATCTGGAAAGGAGGGAGAGCACTTGCGAAGAAGCCTCTGGAATGTCAGCTTCTGGGAATCTTGCTGAGGACGGGGCGGGGAGGGAGCGCTTACCGGGAAACACTGGAATACCCTAGCCGCCTTGGGGTGCCTGCGACCGGGGCTGCGGTTTCTGCGGACCTGAGCGGCAGGTGGCATCAGAGAGTCAGACCTGCTTGCGGGCACCAAGACGACACTCGGTCGGGAGACCGGGACAGGCCGCAGAAACGTGAGCAAGTGCCACTCGCAGCCCAGAGGAGAGGAAAGGAAAGCCCCAAGCATGCACCCAGCCCTGGCCCCCACGCCACGGGCTGCGTCCCAGGAGCCGTCGCCACCTCTGAGCAGCCCAGATGGGAAGGGGGTGGGGCGGAGGACGGTTCCCGCGGCGAACTGCTCGCCGAGGGCCCCGGGGCCTCTGCGGGAGCGCCAAGCCGCGCGCCTCTCCGAGCCCTGCGCGGGGCCCTCGGGCGGGAATGCGCGGAGCCGGGACGCGGTGGCGGGTAGGGGGCTGGGTCGCGCGCGGGAGAGGGCAGCAGGAGGGAGCTGGAAGAGAGTTACCGCGTGAGAGAGCGGTTAAGAGCGCGCGGTCTCTTTGGAGATGCCCTGGCCAATGGCAGAAGCGGAAGCTGTTTATATGGGCGGGGCGTCGCCACGGCAGCAGGAGACGCCTTGCGAGCGGCTACTGAGTGCCGGTCCCCGGCCGCTGGCTTTCAGAGAGGCGCCGTCGGGCGTGAGTGGCGACGAGGATTGCTGGCTGGGCCCTCGAGCTGGGAGCAGAGAGCCGCGGTGAGGGTGGGCGGTGGGAGGAATTTGTTTGAGAACCTTCCTTTGGCCCGGGCTGCGCTCTGAGCCAGGTAAGGGACGGGGAGGGCTGCAGGCCGTGGGAAGGGAGGGCGTCAGTACCAGCCCGCTCTCCCATCCGTCCCCGACGGAAGTGGTGGGCCCGGGGACTGACATCAGAGGCGTTTGGGGGACACTCACTTCCCACCCCCTTATAACTCTCTGTATTGTTTCCTTCCTTCCCCTTGATCCCCATCCTAATATCCCTTTTCAAAGATCAGACGACCTCCCCCGCCCCCCGACCCGTCGTACTGCCCTCCTGGACTCTCTCGCCCCATTTCCATTGGTTGTGGACGGAGAGAGGGGGGTTAATTCCCCGCTTTGAGGGAGAAAGGGGTGGCCTCGCATGCCCCTACACTCTTCCCTCGTTTGGCTAATTAAGTCTCCTCTAAAAGATCCAAGAGGAAAAGAGCGAGGCGAACCCCCTGTGGGTCGGACCCCCGGGCACACCTTCTGTTTCCCAGACCTCGGCAGTAAAAGATCCTCCCCAGCTGCAGGAAGGATTTTAGTAAGAGCCTCCCCCCTCGCCCACACTCTCCCCTCGGGGGTGGGGAAAGAGGGCTCAGTTCCCGCTCTGGTCCCCGCAGGCACCACACTCCGTTTGGAGGAGGCTACCCCCGGATCGCGGGATGGAAGCCCGCTTCCGGGAGGCTGCGTAACTGAAGCGGCGGGAGTCAGCGGGCCGGAGAGCTCGGCGGCCACCCTCGGCTCGGCTCGTGGATGTTGACAGCCCCCTCGGAGAGTCCCCGCAGATATGGCGGAGAGCTGGCTACGCGTCTCGGGAGCAGGGGCAGCGGAGGAGGCCGGACCGGAAGGCGGCCTGGAGGAGCCCAACGCCCTGAATGACAGCCTGACCAGCCTGCAGTGGCTGCAGGACTTCTCCTTTCTCAACGCCGAGGTCCCCGCCCTGCCTTCGGCGGACACCGACCCCCACGGCTACCACGAGCTGTCAGGCTCGGCCGAGCCGGGGTCTCCCCTGGTGGCGGACCCCGCCTGCCTGGGGCAGCCGCACACACCCGGCAAGCCCACGTCCTTGTGCACGCCGCGGAGCGCCCCCTCGGGGCTGCAGGCCTCGCCTCCCGACGACGTGGACTACGCCACCAACCCGCACGTGAAGCCGCCCTACTCGTATGCCACGCTCATCTGCATGGCCATGCAGGCCAGCAAGGCCACCAAGATCACCCTGTCGGCCATCTACAAGTGGATCACGGACAGTTTCTCTTACTTCCGCCACGCTGATCCCACCTGGCAGGTAGGGAGGCACTCCCTCCCTCCCTCCCCATGCCCGCGCGGACTGGACTCACATCCCAGATGCGCAGGCCAAGTAGGCGCGGTACGGCCAGGGCCCCGAGAGAGGAAGGCCGTCCAGGAAGGACCTCAAGGGAGCCCAGTGCTTGGACTGCTGCCCCTTTGACTTCAGAGACGGAGGAGGGAGGATGTTCAGAGGGCTGTAGGGGTGCCGACCTAGAGGTTCAAGTGGAAAGAACTTGTCACTCATCCGGCAGGCTCAGCCCAAAGACCAGGGCTGAACTATGCGTGGACACAGCCCCCCAGGGTAGGTTGATGGACTGAGGGACACATTTTTGTCCCAAGTTCTGGAATTCCTCGACACTACCCTCCTCAAGGTCAGTTTGTCAGGGCCTGACTGGAGGCAGAGCATCGTTCCTGCCAGGCTCTGCATCCCGCCTGCTTTCAGTTGGCTGGAGGGGCTCTGGGAGGGGAGAGGGGCGTGCTGCGGGGTGTGAAGGCCATCTGTGTCCCAGTGGAAGGGCTCCGGGGCCTTCCGAAAGCTGCCGTGCCAGCCCCCACCCCAAGCCCTCCCTAGTTTCCTGCCTACACTCCTCCCCCTCTTCTCATCAACCTCCCTGGGGGGACAATTACCTCAGCCACGTGCTTTCCACAGGGGCTCTTTCCTCCCACACTGGCTTCATGTTCCAAGTCTCCGGAACCTGGCACAGAGCAGCCAAGGGGCCCAGACCACCATGTAAATCTCCCAGTCTTGCCAGGGGGCACTACTCACCTGCCGGCCCCACCCACCAGGCCCCAGACCCCTGTGCCCCAGCGTGGTTTGGACTGTGCACCCAGGCGTGAACAAGGCAGGATGGTGATTCAGGCTGGGCACACACTGCCCTGAGCCTCTTCGACCATCAGGATCAGGGGCTACTTGGGGACAGAGACCCTGAGGATGCACAGATCCTTCCCTGTGGCACAGGTCACAGGATCAGAGTTCCTGTGATCACACCTATTCCACGTTTGCTTGGGCCCTGACCCTGGGGCAGGTACCATTTGTAACCTTGGTGAGAAAGCAGAGACCCTCCACCACCCCCCACCCCACCCCAAGCCTGAGAGGCCCCAGGAATGAGCGCTATGCTCTTGGCTGGGTAATAATCAACTGAGGCCTCAGAGCCTGGGGTGGGAGGAGGGGGACATGGTGGGTGAGGGCCCAGGCCAGCAGCTGGCTCTAGAAACAAGGAAAGTCATCAGATCCTCCCACACTTCATCCCCCCCGCCACACACACCCCCTCACACCCACTCACTCATTTCACAAACAGAGAAGGCCAGCCAGGCCCAGGCAGAGGGAGATGGCCGTCCAGGACCTGGGGGAGCCAAGGCCTTTGAGCAGAGGCCGCAAGCAGCGGGGTAAGGGAGGGAGGGCAGGACAGGCTGGCACTGAGAGCCACCCTGCGGCTCAGGGCTCGGATGACTGAGCAGGCAGATATCCTGGCAAAAGGGAACAAAAGCCCCCGACAGCACTCCCAGCTCCTGGTGCCCCGTGGCTGGTGTCCCAGAGCCTCCCGCTCGGAGCAGCGCCTCTGTCTCCCCTGCCCCCATCGGAGAGAAGGTGGTGGTGGGACTGGCAGTGGCGCTAGGAGCCCCCCATCACTGACCCCACCCACTCTCCCAGCTGTCTTCCTTCTCTCCTATCTCCCTGTGTCCAGAACTCCATCCGCCACAACCTGTCCCTGAAGAAGGGCTTCATCAAGATGCCCCGGGAGAAAGACGAGCCAGGCAAGGGGGGCTTCTGGCGCATCGACCCCCAGTACGCCGAGCGGCTGCTGAGTGGGGCCTTGAAGAAGCGGCGGCTGCCCCCAGTCCACATCCACCCGGCCTTTGCCCGCCAGGCCGCGCCAGAGCCCAGCGCCGCCCCATGGGCCGGGTCACTGACCGTGAGCACCGAGGCCCAGCAGCTGCTGCGGGAGTTCGAGGAGGCCACTGGGGAGGCGGGCTGGGGTGCAGGCGAGGGCAGGCTGGGGCGTAAGCGTCAACAGCCGCTGCCCAAGCAGGAGGCCAAGGTCCCGCGGCCCTCCAGCCCCCTGCTGCTGACCCCGGAGGAGCAGGGTGAGCTGGAACCCCTCAAGGGCAACTTTGACTGGGAGGCCATCTTGGACGCTGGCACGCTGGACGGGGAGCTGGGCACGCTGGAGACCTCGGAGCTGATCCCGCCGCTGAGCCCTGCCTCCCACGGGGACGTGGACCTCACCATCCATGGCCACCACATCGACTGCCCTGTTACCTGGGGGCCTCCAGTGGAGCAGGCTACCGACAGCCTGGACTTCGATGAGACCTTCCTGGCCACATCCTTCCTGGAGCACCCCTGGGACGAGAGCACCCGTAGCTCCCTGCCCCCCGAGCCCCTCTTTGAGGCCGGGGATGCCACACTGGCCTCTGACCTGCATGACTGGGCCAGCCTGGGCGCCTTCTTGTAAGAAGCCAGGCCCTGCCCCACCTCCAGACAGCACCGAAGTCTGGGCCCAGACTGCCCCCCTCCCCGCCAGTGCAGGCCCATGGACACCCTACCGCCCAGGCAGGGGCTGGGCCAGGTCACCCCACCAGGCCACACGGCCCCCAGCCCAGGCCATCCTCAGATTCTAGTCCAGCAGGCTGAGAATTGGGGCCCAGGACCAAAATTGCTGCCTCCGCTCCCCAGCCCCCCATACACACAGTGTTTCATGGATCCACTTCTTCCCTGCCCCAGAGACACGCTAAGGGCCCTGCACTATGAGAGCTGCGGCTTGGAGGGGCCCTGGCCAAGCTGGAAACATCAGTACGGGGCCCGCCCCGAACACCTTAGCTTCTGAAGCTTCTCTCTCTCCTGCTCTCCTCCCCAGGTCTCTATCCAGAGCAAGTTCCCAGGTACAACACATGCTGATTAGGTGACTGCAAATTAACACCCAAGAGGCCTCTCCCGGCAGTCTGTGAGGAGGAGCTAGGCGGAGGGGGGAAGAGAGAGGAGACAGAAAGGAGGCCGGGGTGCCGGGTGGAGCCAGGAGATTTTCTAAGGCCTCTGGGATCTTCTGGCTTCATCCCTAGAGGTGGGGCAGAGGGTATGTGTCCCTAATCTTTGAGCCCAACTTGAGGCTGAGAGCAGCGGGGAGATGGGGATCTGGGGGTTAGGGGCTGGGGCAGCCAAGCTGCAGAGGGAAAGGGCACAGACAGACTAATGTAGTGAGTGTAGCTATAGCTGAGGCTTAACTGGGAGGGACGCAGTGCTTGCTAGAACCACTGGGACCAGGAATGGGGGGATGGCCCCGTGCCCTTGCTTGCACTCCTGCAGGGGAGTGTCTTGCTCCACCATAAACGCCCTGGGCTGCATCCCACATCCACTCTCCTAACCCGTCGGGCATTTTAACCTTTTTCATAGAAAGTTATTTACAATAACAACATTTTTAAAAATAAAGTTTTAAAAAGTCTCAAAATGGACCTGCTTGCAACTTTCTCTGGGGAAAAGCATGGGCCAGTTTGGGGGAGGCCACGGCCCAAGGGGGAATGGCTGGGAGGAAGATGGGGGGCACCAAAGGCCTGCAGAGTGTCCCCTGATGCACTCCTCATGATCTCTGGGTGCCCAGAGAGAAAGGGGCTGAGAGGCGGCCCTCGGGGGTCCCCTGCAGCCAGGGCCTCGGCACCTCTATATGTGCAATGGGGAGACTGTACCCACAGCCCCGAGGAGCAGGCGGCAAAGGAGGCCCAGCCCCCTCCCTGGCCCTGGGGACTCACTCACAAAGGCCGTTCTTGCCCAGGGCTCGGCTCACGTTCCCCACCTCGCCCAAGTTGAGGGCCTGCCCAGACTCACCTGCGGTCCTCGCCTGGGCCTGTCTCCAGCTCCTCCCTCCCTTGGTCCCTTCCTGAAGGGACAGGGTGTGAGGTCAGAGGGCCCCAGCCCCTGGGGCCCCACTTGCCACCCTGGGGTTCATTCACTCCGCCCAGGGCCTTCCCTCCAATGCAGGTTGGGGCTGAGGGAGGCCATCAGGGCAGACGGAAGACAGGGTGCCTAGACCCTACAGCTCCAGCCTGTGCGGAATCAATGTACCAGAGTTCTGATGGGGAAACTGAGGCACAGCAAATATGTGACACTCAGCAGGCACCTTTCAACCCCCTCACCCCAGCTTTGCCGGGAACCCATCTCTCACCCGAGCCCGCACCTGGCCCCGCTAGCACGTCCTTGTGGTGCACAGCCCCTTCCCCCAGCACTCACGTGCACGTGCGCACAGACACACACACACACACACACACACACACAAACGGGCACTGTCCTACACAATCCTGCCCATCCTCCACGGGCCCCTTTCTCCTGAAGCCCCTTTCTTTCCTTGCACTGGAGGCTGGCTCCAGAGCACCCTGGCATTCCCCCGCCAACTTGCTGCTTTCCCTTGCTAATTATTCCAAATATTTCAGAAGGGTGCGCCCACTGCAGGGCCAGCCAGGTTGGGGCCTTACAGAGCTCAGGAGGCAGCCCATCCCCTTCCCACCGCTTGCTGAGGAGGCTGCCCCAACCTCCCTCTGAGACTCCCTTCACCCCCTAAGCAACGACTCCCTCCCTCTCCCCACCACCCTCCGGCCTTCCTCCCCACGCTCCCCAGCACTGGGGGAACATGGGGGCTCCAGCCTCTCCACTGGTCCCCAGGCTCAGCCTCCAGCCCCCGCCAAAAGGGGTACACCCTGGATTGACAGGTGGGGCCGGTCACTGTCCCCCCTCCTCACCCTCTGCCTGGGCCCATGCTGGGGGAAGAGGGGCAAGGTCAGGGGCTGGCAGAACTGCCTGCCAGGTAAGGAAAGGCTGAAGAAGCTTCTGGCTGCCAGGAAGAATCCCCAGGAGCTCCTGGAAATCCCTATGCTTGGCACTAGCGTCTCTGGGGCTGGGACCCAAACACTGGCACTTTTAAGGGTCCATGGATGCTGCCAACGAGCAGCCAAAGCTAAGAGGGGGCTCCGAAGCGGCCAGAACACAGGGCTTCACACACCCTTTCAGCAGGCAGCGTTTGGGGGTTGGCGGTGGAGGGGGCGGGAAGCGTGAGTGGATCCTGTCCCTCCTATTCATCCCTGCCCCGGCCCTTGGCTGGGTGGCTTTTTCAAAAAACGTTCAGTGACTCCGTATTTATTTAGAGATTCAATGTAATCCCAGTCAATATATATTTGGCGCCCTTAACAGTAAGTTGCAGACAGGCTGCCCCATTAGCACTAGATACTTTAGTGTGTGTTTCCTTAGAACAAGGACACGCCTCCATAATCCCAGTACCACCATCACAATCAGGAAATGAACACTGACCTGGTAATCCCATGTAACCGCAGACCCCCTTCACATCTTGCAGATCACCCCAGTAATGCTCCTCTCCATTCCAGCATCCCAATCCAGGACCCCATGTTGCACTGAGTTGTCCTTTCTCTTTTGCCCTGTGTGGCTTTGAGCCCATGACTCAAGCTCTCTGGGCAGGTTTCGCATTTCCTTTGATCTCCACTTTTGAGGTGAGAAGCCCTTCAGCCACTTCAGCCTCAGGTGTGGTACAGTCCCTTCCCAAAGCAAGAAGCCAGCTTTCTGTCTCCTCACTTTCCACCTCTTCCCTATCCTCCCTCCCCCATGTATCGCCAGCCAGGAAAGGGATGAGGGGCAATGTTCAGGAACTCAGTGTTTGGGGACCCTCGCCGTCTGCCCACGGGACAGGCCACCCCCAGCTCCAGTGACGGCAAGGCCCCCGGGATGGGATTCCATGCTGGCCTGAAGCAAATGCGCCAGGCCTCCTGAAGAGCTGAGCTGAGGGCAGGAAACACTCTTCTCCCCGCCTCTGCCCCCCTCAACATACTGGGGACCCAGACTTGAAGAAGGAAGGTCATGTCCATGGTGTCCTCCCAGATCAGCACCGACACCGTCTCCTCCATGTCCGGCTCCTACATCGCCCCTGGCATGGAAGAGGACGGGGAGGCTCTCCCCTGCCCCCGGGCCGCCAGCAGGACGCCCTCAGAAGAAGGAGACGTAAGAGAGGAGCATGGGATCGCCCTCGCCGCTCTGCTCTGCTCTGTACTCGAGTCCCAAGGAGCTCAGTCCAGGGCCTGCCAGGGAGATCGGCAAAGCCCCCCAGTGCTCGGGAGGGGAGCCCTGGAAAACACGGTACCGGGTTGTTGAATCAAAGACTCCCTCAGATGTGATCTTCCATGTGGCACCACTTCTGTCCTGAGGACTTGGTTTGGGTTTGCTGCCAGGCGAGCTGGGTAGGAGAGCCGGTGGCATCTGCACCTTGACTTTTGTTGCTCCTTTGCAGGTGACGCCAGCGGCGTCTGCAGACTGCAACTTTGCGGGCCTCGTCGCCACCGCCGAAGAGCAGGATGCAGAGGTAAGAGCAAGGTGGACGCTGGTGCCCCTCCCCGGTCAGAGGGACTGCCGGCGCTGGCACAGGATGCAAATAGGATGGGGGCTCTTCTGGAAGAAGCCTTCCAAGGTGGTGCACTTGGATCTGTTAGAGGCAGGGTGCAGAGCAGAGGGACTGTCCGGTTAGCAGAGGGCGCTGGTCTCAGCGTAATAGGCGTGGGGTGAGTTCCAGAGGGAAGTCTTCCAGGCCAGACCCTTGAGAGGGCGTTTGTCCTCCAATTCACTTAGTATTTACCTGGCACAGGCATCTCACATCTTCCTGGCACTGGGGGACACAAAGACCGAGTGACATGGCTTTTGCCTGCCCACACCCCCAATCCACCCATCCCATCCATTCCGGAGCTCCATCTGATGGAGGAATCAGAGTTATAACTCAGCGTGAGAAGTGCTCTGACGGAGGTGTGCCTGAGGTATATGGAATGCCCAGCTCCCAGTGGGGACTCTACAACTTTCTCTTGAGCCAGATGTTCTCAAAGGAGTATCTGGATGGGATTGGGGATCCTAAAGGGTTTCTGAAAGTTTTATGATCTCACGGTTTGCTTTTTCATTTGGCAACTTTGATTTCCACCTGAGAGAAACAGTGTGAGCTAAACTATTACCAAGGCTATTCCTGACAGTCCCAGGGTCCCTCTGTAAGGTGCCTCAGACCTGGTCCCCCTGTAATGTGTCTCAGACCTGGTCCCTATGGGCCGATCCTGCCTCGCCAAGCAAAATCTGCCTCTGCTGGGCCTCCCAGCCATCTCACACGGACAGGAAATGTATGGATACCATGAGGGTGATTAGTTCTGTCTTCTGACAATCAGTAGACTCATTTCACTGCTTTATGGACTCACAGTGCCTTCCTTCTGTCCTAGGGGAATGATGTTCTAGAAGAAGAGGACGGATCACCCACACAAGAAGATGGTAAAAGACCTGGTCTTTTGCTCCCTTTTATTATATTTCTTTCCCGGGTATTCTCTGAAGGGTACAGAAAGGGGCACTGGTGTGACTTGGTGGCACTGCTCAAGGGTGTGGCTTTGGGGAAAGGTCGTCTTCTTGATGGAATATCAAAGCAAGCAGGGTATCTGAGGACCTCAGCAGCCTTCCTGGCTCTTTCTGGGCCTCTGAGCCAAGGCTGCAGTAGATACATGGAGTTCTCCACCTACGTTGAGTAGATCCTGAAGCTTCTTGGGCAACTGCCATCACCTTCCTTCCTGCTTCAGCTTCTCAGCTGAGTCTCACAGAACTGCTCTAGCAGCCCCAAAGTTCATCTGCAGCAGGAGAACAGCTTCCTCCCCTTGGGGGAACCGACTGTTAGGCAGTAGGTTTTCCTGCTTTAGTGAAGAAAACGGCTGATGTTACAGTAGCAGAAGGATCACAGCCCTGGCGGCACAGCAAAGGTGAGGTGAAGAGACGTTAGCAGCTCAGCGTACACTAGTGTTTGTAGGCTATTGGCACGAGTCTCTTTACCATCGTTCAGGCCTCAAGTAGATATTTTTTTTTAATTGGAAGAGTTGGTTTACAATGTTTTGTTAGTTTCTGCTGTACAGCAACGTGAATCAATTATACATATACATATATCCACTCTTTTTTTAGATTCTTTGCCCATATAGGCCATTACAGGGTACTGAGTAGAGTCCCCTGTGCTCTACAGCAGGTCCTTATTAGTTATCTATTTTATATATAGTAGTGTGTATATGTCAATCCCAATCTCCCAATTTATCCCTCCCCTCCCTTGCCCCCCGCCATAATCATAAGTTTGTTTTCTACACCTGTGACTCTATTTCTGTTTTGTAAATAAGGTCAACCATATCTTCAGTCGGAAGAATTTGGTTTCTAGTAAGCCAAGAAGCGAAGGAACGACCTACATATAGAGCAAGGAAGTGGCGGGGGGGGGAGGGTAGGCGAGCTGGGAATCCCACCTGGGAGTGTAGGACCAGGCGTCCCAGGAACCGGTGTCTCTTCCCTCTGCTCCTCTGAGGTGCCTCCACAGAAGGGCAACCTCCAGAGCAAACCTGGATCCCAGCCTGGATGCAGATGTCACACTAGTCACCTCTGCTTTGGCCATGGCAGTTGCTTGGGGGGCGGTGTGGTGTGCAGGGGTGCGCATGCACACATGACCACTCTCTCCTGGCCAAGTAGTGCCGGAGGAGGGGTGGTCGCCCAGGCTGTGCCTCTGCCACACGCACACGCCAACCAAGCCGGGGTTGGGCGCTACCTCCCCTCGGTTGATGTCTTCAGGGCACAAGGCTCCGAGATCTCCATTGTGATTGCCGTCCCCAGTAGAATATTTGCTTCTAAAAGGCACAGGGCAGTACGTGGTTTCCGCCTGACATTCCATATGTGGTTTCCACCTGACATGCCGTACGCAGTAGATGTATGTTTCTTCCTCTCCCTTTCACCAAGGAAAAAAAAACGAGTGGGGTGCTTGAAAAAATAACATCTAAAACTGTCCCCTTCCCATCTTACACGACTGTAGGTTTCTGGTCAGCCCCTTAAAACATCCTCAGAATAGCAAATTAAGTCTCAAAGAAAATAAATCGTAATTTTGTGAACAATGCGATTCTTTGATTTGAGGTGCAAAATTACGGGACCAAAGAGCTTTAATTGCCATTTTATGTATTAGTCATTTCGCAGAGCCTTGTGGTCATAAACACACCCCACGTGCACCGACAGACACAGGCCGGAGTCCGGGGTCACTTCCCCCGTGGCTCTCCTAGCTCTTCCAGCCTGGCTTAGCTCTACTGTGGGCCCGGGTCTGCGTGTCCGAATCCCACAGACCTCCCCAGGGTCTGATTTCCCAGGAACGAAGGCTGGAAAGGGGCCAGTTAAGGAAACAGAGCAGAACAGAGCGAGAACACAAACGTACCCACACAGTTTCCTTTATTGTCCACTCTACCCACTTAATTCTTGTTTTTAATTTTAATTATTTATTTTTTTAACATATGATTTGATGTTTTTTGTCTCCATCCTTAAGATTTTTATTTTAAGGACAGCAAAGCAGAGAAAAACACAGCCAGGTCCTCTCTAACTGCCTTAACTCCGTTACAGGCCAGAGGACATTCGCATTTCTAGGTATGGAGTGTGACAATAACAATGACTTTGACATCGCCAGCATGAAAGCACTGGACAATAAGCTGTGCTCTGCGGTCTGCTTACCCGGTGAGTGGCAGTCTGCTGAACATGAACTTGGTGGGAGACGCTCCCCTGCTCGCACCCCTGCTCTCACCCTGGGACACCCATCTCCTGCCCTGCAGTTCCTGCAAGAAGGCATGGGCTTTGCTAAGGTGCTGGGAGCCAGTTGCTGAAAGGAAGTGAGGCGGCCTCGGGAGAGTCCTTGGGCAAAGAGCGACTCTGCTCTAAGCGAAACTATTTGGGCATGGAGAAAGGCACAAAAATACCTCCAAAGCCTTCCAATTTGACCTGACCGCGTCCTCTCCATCATGATCTTGCAGATCCCATGGCAGGGGGCCTGGTCTTGTTTCCATCAACAGGTAGTTTAAGGCAGACACGGCGTCTGTGATAAGGTCTTGGAAAGAGAGCCTGAGTCCTTGAAAAGGAGACCTGTAGCCCCTCAGAGGAGAGTGGTTAGTTAGGATCAGAGAGGAATTTCAAAGCCAGCATTTTATAGACTAGCTCTGTGACCCAGTGAGCCCTGGGCGACCACCAGTTGCCTTGTGCTCCCTAGATTTGGATCCCAAAGGAACGATCAGGGGTCGAGGGTGACTCTTCTCCCTGGAGCCCTAACTCTGTAAATTCAATCAGGGCCATCAACGTGCCCCTTATTCCTTCTCATGACACTAAACTGAATCCGGGATGAGTTCTCAGGAGGAGCCCACCTGTCAGTCACACTCTGGGCACTGATGTCCCCCTGCTCCATGCTCACCAAGGGCTTCACCAACCATGGCTCTAAAGCCACGTCTTGCCCAGTGGACTAGGTCGAAATTGCCCCTTCTGGGTTCACGGCAGAGACTGCCTTCATGTTGCATGGTTTGTAATCTCTTAAACATGCCCTGGACATGTTTAAGCTTCAGGACAGCCACGTCCCATCGTGGGTCCAGTGCTTTACTCCCTTGGCAACGTGGCTACAGGTGCTGGAGGGACACAAACTCCTGTGGTTGCCACTCTCCATCAGCTTGCAAAAGACCCAGGTCCTCACCCCTCTGGCCCCATGCAGGCTTGTGGGGGAGGAAGCCGTAATCCCCAGAGACACCTCCCACGGCCTTCCCAGGGGCTCGCCAGCCTTTCCACTTAGCGTTGACCCAGCCAGGCCTGGGCCAGAGCGGCTGAGGTCCAGGGTACACTTCACTTCCTGCCTTCCCACTCTTTACCTGGCTTCTGTCTGTCCATTGGTTTCTCATGTCTTTTTGCCAAATGTACGTCTGTCTGTCCAGTTTGTTTATTTTGAAACTCATTTAGGTTATCCAGACTTCGTGTGAAAGTTCATGTTCACCCACACCCAACCCCAAGCTTGCTGGGCACGCGCACATCCGAGGGGCCCTCGCTGAGGCTTCCATTCCTAACTGGCAAGAGCCTGTATTTAATATGCTGAAATTTTCCAGGAAAAAAAATATTTGTGAGACTAGATTAATCCCTGTTCCACAAAAGCAGGGATGCTTCTGTGGCAAAGGTTACAGGCAGGATTTGTTTTGGTCACTAGTTGGGGAAGACGCCATCTCTGCCCTCACTCCGCCCTGAGTCTGGGGCAGCGGTGCCGGCCAGCCGCTCACTGGGCTTCAAGAGAGGAATCTAGGCTCCTGCCTCCCCGCAGTGGCCGCCCACCAACCCCCGAGTTTGGCAGAGAGAGCTCCTGGGAATTGTTTCAGCCACCCATGCTGTTGGAAACTGACCCCAGGCCTTGTGCTTCCTCCTCTCCCTAACTCCTTCGGGCCAACCTGCTGGTGGATGTTTATTCCACTCTGGGATGGCGGCAGGGGAGCGACACCTGGAAGGAAAACAATGCCTGGGCTTCTTTACAGTGATCTCGGGAGCCAGCCATTCTCAGATTAAACTGGCTTCACCGTTCAGGCCAGACATGAAACCGAATGACAGTGGCGACTGCCGGGAGAGGGAGTTGAGGGTCGCATCGTAGCCTCACCCCGAGGTCTCAAGGGCTCTTACGGGAGAAGGAAAGTGCATCTGCTCTCTTGGTAAAAGGTTTCTCGGGTTCTGCTGTTAGCGTCACACTGGTAATAAAGAGCTGGGGAACTCTCTGGAAGCATCTGTCGGGTTAATGTCAGGTTAATGACAGGATCATCCACTGTGGTAGTTCCCGTGGAATCAACAGACCTCACCACGCTCAGCTGTAAGTTCAAAGTTCCATCCTATGACTGAGGTGCCTCAGGCTGGCTTGGCCGTCAGGACAGCTTCTCAGGCACTCGGTCTCCCTCTCCACGCTGTTTCCCTCCCCACACGGATGCCACTCCCCTCACGGAGCGCCCACAAGGAGGGAGCCCGGGGAGCATCCCATGGTCCACCCTCCCCAGGCCCAAAGGTGCTCTGCCAGGAGCCCCAGCTGGTGGCAAGTATGGCTCAGGTCCCCATCCTCGCTGCTCTCATCACCCTTGTGGGAGTGATGCTGAGAAAGGACCCGTGTCATTCCAGCACCTCTTCCCCTAAGAAGCCTCTGGGTCTTCTTTGGCCCCAAGACCAATGCGGTGCGGCGGGGGGGGGGGGGGGGGGGCGATGGTATGTTCTGAGATTGTTCTGCAAGGTTCACAAAGGGAGGAACTCTGAGTTGACCATTGTAGGTGGTGAGCCGATTAGAATCACGAGGCCGTGCTAGGTAGACGGGCCTCCAAGGAATCTGATGGAGTATCACACAGGCGGCAGGATAGTGGCCAGGGGACCAGTGACAATTCTGTGAAAAGGCTCTGGGGCGTGTGATGGGAAAAAGCAAAGATAATTTGAGTTTATTAGTGGAAATACAAATGGTATTGTTTTGTTTTGTTTTGTTTTCTGTGGTACGTGGGCCTCTCACTGTTGTGGCCTCTCCCGTTGCAGAGCACAGGCTCCGGACGCACCGGCTCAACGGCCACGGCTCATGGGACAAGCCGCTCCGTGGCATGCGGGATCTTCCCGGACCGGGGCACGAACCCATGTCCCCTGCATCGGCAGGCGGACTCTCAACCAAGGGTAAGCTGTGAAAAGGCGAAAGAGAGGCATGGACATATATACACTACCAAACGTAAGGTAGATAGATAGTGGGAAGCAGCCGCAGAGCACAGGGAGATCAGCTCGGTGCTTTGTGACCGCCTGGAGGGGTGGGATGGGGAGGATGGGAGGGAGGGAGGTGCATGAGGGAAGGGATGTGGGAACAGATGTATATGTATGACTGATTCACTTTGTTATAAAGCAGAAACTAATAAAAAAATAAAAATAAAATAAAAATTAAAATAAAAACAATAAATACTTGGGAAGAAAAAAAAAAACTGTGACTCAAGACAAGCTGGACATGGAGGAGTGAGAGAGGGCAAGGGGTAGAGGGAAAGACATGTTTCTGGGTGGGGGCTGGTGTACCATCCCCCGGGCACAGCTCCTGCGCAGAGGCTTGATATGGAGCCCTCACCTCCACCCACCCACAGCAATCAGAGAAGAAAAGGAAATAAAAGGAATCCAAATTGGAAAAGAAGATGTAAAGCTGTCACTGTTTGCAGATGACATGATACTAGACATAGAGAATCCTAAAGATGCTACCAGAAAACTACTAGAGCTAATCAATGTATTTGGTAAAGTAGGATACAAAATTAATGCACAGAAATCTCTGGCATTCCCGTCCACTAATGATGAAGAATCTGAAAGTGAAATCAAGAAAACACTCCCGTTTACCATTGCAACAAAAAGAATAAAATACCTAAGAATAAACCTACCTAAGGAGACAAAAGACCTGTATGCAGAAAATTATAAGACACTGATGAAAGAAATTAAAGATGATACAAATAGATGGAGAGATATACCATGCTCCTGGATTGGAAGAATCGATATCGTGAAAATGACTCTACTACCCAAAGCAATCTACAGGTTCAATGCAATCCCTATCAAACTTCCACTGGCATTTTTCACAGAACTGGAACAAAACATTTCAAACTTTGTTTGGAAAAACAAAAGACTCCGAATAGCCAAAGCAATCTTGAGAACGAAAAACGGAGCTGGAGGAATCAGGCTCCCTGACTTCAGACTACACTACAAAGCTACAGTAATCAAGACAGTGTTTTACTGGCACAAAACCAGAAAGATAGATCAATGGAACAGGATAGAAAGCCCGGAGATAAACCCACGCACATATGGTCAACTGATCTTTGATCAAGGAGGCAGGAATGTACAGTGGAGAAAGGACAGCCTCTTCAATAAGTGGTGCTGGGAAAACTGGACAGGGACATGTAAAAGTATGAGATTAGATCATTCCCTAACACCATACACAAAAATAAGCTCAAAATGGATTAAAGACCTCAATGTGAGGCCAGAAACTATCAAAGTCTTAGAGGAAAACATAGGCAGAACACTCTATGACATAAATCACAGCAAGATCCTTTTGGACCCACCTCCTAGAGAAATGGAAATAAAAACAAAGATAAACAAATGGGACCTAATGAAACTTCAAAGCTTTTGCACAGCAAAGGAAACCATAAACAAGACCAAAAGACAACCCTCAGAATGGGAGAAAATATTTGCAAATGAAGCAACTGACAAAGGATTAATCTCCAAAATTTAAAAACAGCTCATGCAGCTCAATAGCAAAAAAACAAACAACCCAATCCAAAATTGGGCAGAAGACTTAAATAGGCATTTCTCCAAAGAAGATATACAGACTGCCAACAAACACATGAAAGAATGCTCAACATCATTAATCATTAGAGAAATGCAAATCAAAACTACAATGAGATATCATCTCACACCAGTCAGAATGGCCATCATCAAGAAATCTAGAAACAATAAATGCTGGAGAGGGTGTGGAGAAAAGGGAACACTCTTGCACTGCTGGTGGGAATGTGAATTGGTACAGCCACTACGGAGAACAGTATGGAGGTTCCCTAAAAGACTAAAAATCGAACCACCATATGACCCAGCAATCCCACCACTAGGCATATACCCTGAGAAAACCATAATTCAAAAAGAGGCATGTACCAGAATGTTCATTGCAGCTCTATTCACAATAGCCCGGAGATGGAAACAACCTAAGTGTCCATCATCGGATGAATGGATAAAGAAGATGTGGCACATATATACAATGGAATATTACTCAGCCATAAAAAGAAACGAAACTGAGCTATTTGTAATGAGGTGGATAGACCTAGAGTCTGTCATACGGAGTGAAGTAAGTCAGAAGGAGAAAGACAAATACCGTATGCTAACACATATATATGGAATTTTAAAAAAATGTCATGAAGAACCTAGGGTTAAAACAGGAATAAAGTCACAGACCTACTTGAGAATGGACTTGAGGATATGGGGAGGGGGAAGGGTAAGCTGTGACAAAGCGAAAGAGAGGCATGGACATATATACACTACCAAACGTAAGGTAGATAGATAGTGGGAAGCAGCCGCAGAGCACAGGGAGATCAGTTCGGTGCTTTGTGACCGCCTGGAGGGGTGGGATGGGGAGGGTGGGAGGGAGGGAGATGCATGAGGGAAGGGATGTGGGAACAGATGTATATGTATGACTGATTCACTTTGTTATAAAGCAGAAACTAATTTAAAAAATAAAAATTAAATAAAAATTAAAATAAAACAATACATACTTGGGAAGAAAAAAAAAACTTTGACTCAAGACAAGCTGGACATGGAGGAGTGAGAGAGGGCAAGGGGTAGAGGGAAAGACATGTTTCTGGGTGGGAGCTGGTGTACCATCCCCCGGGCACAGCTCCTGCGCAGAGGCCTGATAAGGAGCCCTCACCTCCACCCACCCCCTTCAACCAGAGAACTTCCAACTGCAGCTCCTCAGTAATTGAAGAGCAGGAAAGCTGGTGACTGGAGGGAGGCTGGGGGAGGGGAGGAGGAAGGACCACAGTCCACCGTTAGTCCGTCACTTAAAGGCTGGTGAAATTAATGGGGCAAATGACCCCAGTCAAAGAATTTGGCAAGTCCACGGCTTTCCTGGGTTTCACCCAGCGGCTCTGTTTCCTCGGCTATCTGGAAAGGAGGGAGAGCACTTGCGAAGAAGCCTCTGGAATGTCAGCTTCTGGGAATCTTGCTGAGGACGGGGCGGGGAGGGAGCGCTTACCGGGAAACACTGGAATACCCTAGCCGCCTTGGGGTGCCTGCGACCGGGGCTGCGGTTTCTGCGGACCTGAGCGGCAGGTGGCATCAGAGAGTCAGACCTGCTTGCGGGCACCAAGACGACACTCGGTCGGGAGACCGGGACAGGCCGCAGAAACGTGAGCAAGTGCCACTCGCAGCCCAGAGGAGAGGAAAGGAAAGCCCCAAGCATGCACCCAGCCCTGGCCCCCACGCCACGGGCTGCGTCCCAGGAGCCGTCGCCACCTCTGAGCAGCCCAGATGGGAAGGGGGTGGGGCGGAGGACGGTTCCCGCGGCGAACTGCTCGCCGAGGGCCCCGGGGCCTCTGCGGGAGCGCCAAGCCGCGCGCCTCTCCGAGCCCTGCGCGGGGCCCTCGGGCGGGAATGCGCGGAGCCGGGACGCGGTGGCGGGTAGGGGGCTGGGTCGCGCGCGGGAGAGGGCAGCAGGAGGGAGCTGGAAGAGAGTTACCGCGTGAGAGAGCGGTTAAGAGCGCGCGGTCTCTTTGGAGATGCCCTGGCCAATGGCAGAAGCGGAAGCTGTTTATATGGGCGGGGCGTCGCCACGGCAGCAGGAGACGCCTTGCGAGCGGCTACTGAGTGCCGGTCCCCGGCCGCTGGCTTTCAGAGAGGCGCCGTCGGGCGTGAGTGGCGACGAGGATTGCTGGCTGGGCCCTCGAGCTGGGAGCAGAGAGCCGCGGTGAGGGTGGGCGGTGGGAGGAATTTGTTTGAGAACCTTCCTTTGGCCCGGGCTGCGCTCTGAGCCAGGTAAGGGACGGGGAGGGCTGCAGGCCGTGGGAAGGGAGGGCGTCAGTACCAGCCCGCTCTCCCATCCGTCCCCGACGGAAGTGGTGGGCCCGGGGACTGACATCAGAGGCGTTTGGGGGACACTCACTTCCCACCCCCTTATAACTCTCTGTATTGTTTCCTTCCTTCCCCTTGATCCCCATCCTAATATCCCTTTTCAAAGATCAGACGACCTCCCCCGCCCCCCGACCCGTCGTACTGCCCTCCTGGACTCTCTCGCCCCATTTCCATTGGTTGTGGACGGAGAGAGGGGGGTTAATTCCCCGCTTTGAGGGAGAAAGGGGTGGCCTCGCATGCCCCTACACTCTTCCCTCGTTTGGCTAATTAAGTCTCCTCTAAAAGATCCAAGAGGAAAAGAGCGAGGCGAACCCCCTGTGGGTCGGACCCCCGGGCACACCTTCTGTTTCCCAGACCTCGGCAGTAAAAGATCCTCCCCAGCTGCAGGAAGGATTTTAGTAAGAGCCTCCCCCCTCGCCCACACTCTCCCCTCGGGGGTGGGGAAAGAGGGCTCAGTTCCCGCTCTGGTCCCCGCAGGCACCACACTCCGTTTGGAGGAGGCTACCCCCGGATCGCGGGATGGAAGCCCGCTTCCGGGAGGCTGCGTAACTGAAGCGGCGGGAGTCAGCGGGCCGGAGAGCTCGGCGGCCACCCTCGGCTCGGCTCGTGGATGTTGACAGCCCCCTCGGAGAGTCCCCGCAGATATGGCGGAGAGCTGGCTACGCGTCTCGGGAGCAGGGGCAGCGGAGGAGGCCGGACCGGAAGGCGGCCTGGAGGAGCCCAACGCCCTGAATGACAGCCTGACCAGCCTGCAGTGGCTGCAGGACTTCTCCTTTCTCAACGCCGAGGTCCCCGCCCTGCCTTCGGCGGACACCGACCCCCACGGCTACCACGAGCTGTCAGGCTCGGCCGAGCCGGGGTCTCCCCTGGTGGCGGACCCCGCCTGCCTGGGGCAGCCGCACACACCCGGCAAGCCCACGTCCTTGTGCACGCCGCGGAGCGCCCCCTCGGGGCTGCAGGCCTCGCCTCCCGACGACGTGGACTACGCCACCAACCCGCACGTGAAGCCGCCCTACTCGTATGCCACGCTCATCTGCATGGCCATGCAGGCCAGCAAGGCCACCAAGATCACCCTGTCGGCCATCTACAAGTGGATCACGGACAGTTTCTCTTACTTCCGCCACGCTGATCCCACCTGGCAGGTAGGGAGGCACTCCCTCCCTCCCTCCCCATGCCCGCGCGGACTGGACTCACATCCCAGATGCGCAGGCCAAGTAGGCGCGGTACGGCCAGGGCCCCGAGAGAGGAAGGCCGTCCAGGAAGGACCTCAAGGGAGCCCAGTGCTTGGACTGCTGCCCCTTTGACTTCAGAGACGGAGGAGGGAGGATGTTCAGAGGGCTGTAGGGGTGCCGACCTAGAGGTTCAAGTGGAAAGAACTTGTCACTCATCCGGCAGGCTCAGCCCAAAGACCAGGGCTGAACTATGCGTGGACACAGCCCCCCAGGGTAGGTTGATGGACTGAGGGACACATTTTTGTCCCAAGTTCTGGAATTCCTCGACACTACCCTCCTCAAGGTCAGTTTGTCAGGGCCTGACTGGAGGCAGAGCATCGTTCCTGCCAGGCTCTGCATCCCGCCTGCTTTCAGTTGGCTGGAGGGGCTCTGGGAGGGGAGAGGGGCGTGCTGCGGGGTGTGAAGGCCATCTGTGTCCCAGTGGAAGGGCTCCGGGGCCTTCCGAAAGCTGCCGTGCCAGCCCCCACCCCAAGCCCTCCCTAGTTTCCTGCCTACACTCCTCCCCCTCTTCTCATCAACCTCCCTGGGGGGACAATTACCTCAGCCACGTGCTTTCCACAGGGGCTCTTTCCTCCCACACTGGCTTCATGTTCCAAGTCTCCGGAACCTGGCACAGAGCAGCCAAGGGGCCCAGACCACCATGTAAATCTCCCAGTCTTGCCAGGGGGCACTACTCACCTGCCAGCCCCACCCACCAGGCCCCAGACCCCTGTGCCCCAGCGTGGTTTGGACTGTGCACCCAGGCGTGAACAAGGCAGGATGGTGATTCAGGCTGGGCACACACTGCCCTGAGCCTCTTCGACCATCAGGATGAGGGGCTACTTGGGGACAGAGACCCTGAGGATGCACAGATCCTTCCCTGTGGCACAGGTCACAGGATCAGAGTTCCTGTGATCACACCTATTCCACGTTTGCTTGGGCCCTGACCCTGGGGCAGGTACCATTTGTAACCTTGGTGAGAAAGCAGAGACCCTCCACCACCCCCCACCCCACCCCAAGCCTGAGAGGCCCCAGGAATGAGCGCTATGCTCTTGGCTGGGTAATAATCAACTGAGGCCTCAGAGCCTGGGGTGGGAGGAGGGGGACATGGTGGGTGAGGGCCCAGGCCAGCAGCTGGCTCTAGAAACAAGGAAAGTCATCAGATCCTCCCACACTTCATCCCCCCCGCCACACACACCCCCTCACACCCACTCACTCATTTCACAAACAGAGAAGGCCAGCCAGGCCCAGGCAGAGGGAGATGGCCGTCCAGGACCTGGGGGAGCCAAGGCCTTTGAGCAGAGGCCGCAAGCAGCGGGGTAAGGGAGGGAGGGCAGGACAGGCTGGCACTGAGAGCCACCCTGCGGCTCAGGGCTCGGATGACTGAGCAGGCAGATATCCTGGCAAAAGGGAACAAAAGCCCCCGACAGCACTCCCAGCTCCTGGTGCCCCGTGGCTGGTGTCCCAGAGCCTCCCGCTCGGAGCAGCGCCTCTGTCTCCCCTGCCCCCATCGGAGAGAAGGTGGTGGTGGGACTGGCAGTGGCGCTAGGAGCCCCCCATCACTGACCCCACCCACTCTCCCAGCTGTCTTCCTTCTCTCCTATCTCCCTGTGTCCAGAACTCCATCCGCCACAACCTGTCCCTGAAGAAGGGCTTCATCAAGATGCCCCGGGAGAAAGACGAGCCAGGCAAGGGGGGCTTCTGGCGCATCGACCCCCAGTACGCCGAGCGGCTGCTGAGTGGGGCCTTGAAGAAGCGGCGGCTGCCCCCAGTCCACATCCACCCGGCCTTTGCCCGCCAGGCCGCGCCAGAGCCCAGCGCCGCCCCATGGGCCGGGTCACTGACCGTGAGCACCGAGGCCCAGCAGCTGCTGCGGGAGTTCGAGGAGGCCACTGGGGAGGCGGGCTGGGGTGCAGGCGAGGGCAGGCTGGGGCGTAAGCGTCAACAGCCGCTGCCCAAGCAGGAGGCCAAGGTCCCGCGGCCCTCCAGCCCCCTGCTGCTGACCCCGGAGGAGCAGGGTGAGCTGGAACCCCTCAAGGGCAACTTTGACTGGGAGGCCATCTTGGACGCTGGCACGCTGGACGGGGAGCTGGGCACGCTGGAGACCTCGGAGCTGATCCCGCCGCTGAGCCCTGCCTCCCACGGGGACGTGGACCTCACCATCCATGGCCACCACATCGACTGCCCTGTTACCTGGGGGCCTCCAGTGGAGCAGGCTACCGACAGCCTGGACTTCGATGAGACCTTCCTGGCCACATCCTTCCTGGAGCACCCCTGGGACGAGAGCACCCGTAGCTCCCTGCCCCCCGAGCCCCTCTTTGAGGCCGGGGATGCCACACTGGCCTCTGACCTGCATGACTGGGCCAGCCTGGGCGCCTTCTTGTAAGAAGCCAGGCCCTGCCCCACCTCCAGACAGCACCGAAGTCTGGGCCCAGACTGCCCCCCTCCCCGCCAGTGCAGGCCCATGGACACCCTACCGCCCAGGCAGGGGCTGGGCCAGGTCACCCCACCAGGCCACACGGCCCCCAGCCCAGGCCATCCTCAGATTCTAGTCCAGCAGGCTGAGAATTGGGGCCCAGGACCAAAATTGCTGCCTCCGCTCCCCAGCCCCCCATACACACAGTGTTTCATGGATCCACTTCTTCCCTGCCCCAGAGACACGCTAAGGGCCCTGCACTATGAGAGCTGCGGCTTGGAGGGGCCCTGGCCAAGCTGGAAACATCAGTACGGGGCCCGCCCCGAACACCTTAGCTTCTGAAGCTTCTCTCTCTCCTGCTCTCCTCCCCAGGTCTCTATCCAGAGCAAGTTCCCAGGTACAACACATGCTGATTAGGTGACTGCAAATTAACACCCAAGAGGCCTCTCCCGGCAGTCTGTGAGGAGGAGCTAGGCGGAGGGGGGAAGAGAGAGGAGACAGAAAGGAGGCCGGGGTGCCGGGTGGAGCCAGGAGATTTTCTAAGGCCTCTGGGATCTTCTGGCTTCATCCCTAGAGGTGGGGCAGAGGGTATGTGTCCCTAATCTTTGAGCCCAACTTGAGGCTGAGAGCAGCGGGGAGATGGGGATCTGGGGGTTAGGGGCTGGGGCAGCCAAGCTGCAGAGGGAAAGGGCACAGACAGACTAATGTAGTGAGTGTAGCTATAGCTGAGGCTTAACTGGGAGGGACGCAGTGCTTGCTAGAACCACTGGGACCAGGAATGGGGGGATGGCCCCGTGCCCTTGCTTGCACTCCTGCAGGGGAGTGTCTTGCTCCACCATAAACGCCCTGGGCTGCATCCCACATCCACTCTCCTAACCCGTCGGGCATTTTAACCTTTTTCATAGAAAGTTATTTACAATAACAACATTTTTAAAAATAAAGTTTTAAAAAGTCTCAAAATGGACCTGCTTGCAACTTTCTCTGGGGAAAAGCATGGGCCAGTTTGGGGGAGGCCACGGCCCAAGGGGGAATGGCTGGGAGGAAGATGGGGGGCACCAAAGGCCTGCAGAGTGTCCCCTGATGCACTCCTCATGATCTCTGGGTGCCCAGAGAGAAAGGGGCTGAGAGGCGGCCCTCGGGGGTCCCCTGCAGCCAGGGCCTCGGCACCTCTATATGTGCAATGGGGAGACTGTACCCACAGCCCCGAGGAGCAGGCGGCAAAGGAGGCCCAGCCCCCTCCCTGGCCCTGGGGACTCACTCACAAAGGCCGTTCTTGCCCAGGGCTCGGCTCACGTTCCCCACCTCGCCCAAGTTGAGGGCCTGCCCAGACTCACCTGCGGTCCTCGCCTGGGCCTGTCTCCAGCTCCTCCCTCCCTTGGTCCCTTCCTGAAGGGACAGGGTGTGAGGTCAGAGGGCCCCAGCCCCTGGGGCCCCACTTGCCACCCTGGGGTTCATTCACTCCGCCCAGGGCCTTCCCTCCAATGCAGGTTGGGGCTGAGGGAGGCCATCAGGGCAGACGGAAGACAGGGTGCCTAGACCCTACAGCTCCAGCCTGTGCGGAATCAATGTACCAGAGTTCTGATGGGGAAACTGAGGCACAGCAAATATGTGACACTCAGCAGGCACCTTTCAACCCCCTCACCCCAGCTTTGCCGGGAACCCATCTCTCACCCGAGCCCGCACCTGGCCCCGCTAGCACGTCCTTGTGGTGCACAGCCCCTTCCCCCAGCACTCACGTGCACGTGCGCACAGACACACACACACACACACACACACACACAAACGGGCACTGTCCTACACAATCCTGCCCATCCTCCACGGGCCCCTTTCTCCTGAAGCCCCTTTCTTTCCTTGCACTGGAGGCTGGCTCCAGAGCACCCTGGCATTCCCCCGCCAACTTGCTGCTTTCCCTTGCTAATTATTCCAAATATTTCAGAAGGGTGCGCCCACTGCAGGGCCAGCCAGGTTGGGGCCTTACAGAGCTCAGGAGGCAGCCCATCCCCTTCCCACCGCTTGCTGAGGAGGCTGCCCCAACCTCCCTCTGAGACTCCCTTCACCCCCTAAGCAACGACTCCCTCCCTCTCCCCACCACCCTCCGGCCTTCCTCCCCACGCTCCCCAGCACTGGGGGAACATGGGGGCTCCAGCCTCTCCACTGGTCCCCAGGCTCAGCCTCCAGCCCCCGCCAAAAGGGGTACACCCTGGATTGACAGGTGGGGCCGGTCACTGTCCCCCCTCCTCACCCTCTGCCTGGGCCCATGCTGGGGGAAGAGGGGCAAGGTCAGGGGCTGGCAGAACTGCCTGCCAGGTAAGGAAAGGCTGAAGAAGCTTCTGGCTGCCAGGAAGAATCCCCAGGAGCTCCTGGAAATCCCTATGCTTGGCACTAGCGTCTCTGGGGCTGGGACCCAAACACTGGCACTTTTAAGGGTCCATGGATGCTGCCAACGAGCAGCCAAAGCTAAGAGGGGGCTCCGAAGCGGCCAGAACACAGGGCTTCACACACCCTTTCAGCAGGCAGCGTTTGGGGGTTGGCGGTGGAGGGGGCGGGAAGCGTGAGTGGATCCTGTCCCTCCTATTCATCCCTGCCCCGGCCCTTGGCTGGGTGGCTTTTTCAAAAAACGTTCAGTGACTCCGTATTTATTTAGAGATTCAATGTAATCCCAGTCAATATATATTTGGCGCCCTTAACAGTAAGTTGCAGACAGGCTGCCCCATTAGCACTAGATACTTTAGTGTGTGTTTCCTTAGAACAAGGACACGCCTCCATAATCCCAGTACCACCATCACAATCAGGAAATGAACACTGACCTGGTAATCCCATGTAACCGCAGACCCCCTTCACATCTTGCAGATCACCCCAGTAATGCTCCTCTCCATTCCAGCATCCCAATCCAGGACCCCATGTTGCACTGAGTTGTCCTTTCTCTTTTGCCCTGTGTGGCTTTGAGCCCATGACTCAAGCTCTCTGGGCAGGTTTCGCATTTCCTTTGATCTCCACTTTTGAGGTGAGAAGCCCTTCAGCCACTTCAGCCTCAGGTGTGGTACAGTCCCTTCCCAAAGCAAGAAGCCAGCTTTCTGTCTCCTCACTTTCCACCTCTTCCCTATCCTCCCTCCCCCATGTATCGCCAGCCAGGAAAGGGATGAGGGGCAATGTTCAGGAACTCAGTGTTTGGGGACCCTCGCCGTCTGCCCACGGGACAGGCCACCCCCAGCTCCAGTGACGGCAAGGCCCCCGGGATGGGATTCCATGCTGGCCTGAAGCAAATGCGCCAGGCCTCCTGAAGAGCTGAGCTGAGGGCAGGAAACACTCTTCTCCCCGCCTCTGCCCCCCTCAACATACTGGGGACCCAGACTTGAAGAAGGAAGGTCATGTCCATGGTGTCCTCCCAGATCAGCACCGACACCGTCTCCTCCATGTCCGGCTCCTACATCGCCCCTGGCATGGAAGAGGACGGGGAGGCTCTCCCCTGCCCCCGGGCCGCCAGCAGGACGCCCTCAGAAGAAGGAGACGTAAGAGAGGAGCATGGGATCGCCCTCGCCGCTCTGCTCTGCTCTGTACTCGAGTCCCAAGGAGCTCAGTCCAGGGCCTGCCAGGGAGATCGGCAAAGCCCCCCAGTGCTCAGGAGGGGAGCCCTGGAAAACACGGTACCGGGTTGTTGAATCAAAGACTCCCTCAGATGTGATCTTCCATGTGGCACCACTTCTGTCCTGAGGACTTGGTTTGGGTTTGCTGCCAGGCGAGCTGGGTAGGAGAGCCGGTGGCATCTGCACCTTGACTTTTGTTGCTCCTTTGCAGGTGACGCCAGCGGCGTCTGCAGACTGCAACTTTGCGGGCCTCGTCGCCACCGCCGAAGAGCAGGATGCAGAGGTAAGAGCAAGGTGGACGCTGGTGCCCCTCCCCGGTCAGAGGGACTGCCGGCGCTGGCACAGGATGCAAATAGGATGGGGGCTCTTCTGGAAGAAGCCTTCCAAGGTGGTGCACTTGGATCTGTTAGAGGCAGGGTGCAGAGCAGAGGGACTGTCCGGTTAGCAGAGGGCGCTGGTCTCAGCGTAATAGGCGTGGGGTGAGTTCCAGAGGGAAGTCTTCCAGGCCAGACCCTTGAGAGGGCGTTTGTCCTCCAATTCACTTAGTATTTACCTGGCACAGGCATCTCACATCTTCCTGGCACTGGGGGACACAAAGACCGAGTGACATGGCTTTTGCCTGCCCACACCCCCAATCCACCCATCCCATCCATTCCGGAGCTCCATCTGATGGAGGAATCAGAGTTATAACTCAGCGTGAGAAGTGCTCTGACGGAGGTGTGCCTGAGGTATATGGAATGCCCAGCTCCCAGTGGGGACTCTACAACTTTCTCTTGAGCCAGATGTTCTCAAAGGAGTATCTGGATGGGATTGGGGATCCTAAAGGGTTTCTGAAAGTTTTATGATCTCACGGTTTGCTTTTTCATTTGGCAACTTTGATTTCCACCTGAGAGAAACAGTGTGAGCTAAACTATTACCAAGGCTATTCCTGACAGTCCCAGGGTCCCTCTGTAAGGTGCCTCAGACCTGGTCCCCCTGTAATGTGTCTCAGACCTGGTCCCTATGGGCCGATCCTGCCTCGCCAAGCAAAATCTGCCTCTGCTGGGCCTCCCAGCCATCTCACACGGACAGGAAATGTATGGATACCATGAGGGTGATTAGTTCTGTCTTCTGACAATCAGTAGACTCATTTCACTGCTTTATGGACTCACAGTGCCTTCCTTCTGTCCTAGGGGAATGATGTTCTAGAAGAAGAGGACGGATCACCCACACAAGAAGATGGTAAAAGACCTGGTCTTTTGCTCCCTTTTATTATATTTCTTTCCCGGGTATTCTCTGAAGGGTACAGAAAGGGGCACTGGTGTGACTTGGTGGCACTGCTCAAGGGTGTGGCTTTGGGGAAAGGTCGTCTTCTTGATGGAATATCAAAGCAAGCAGGGTATCTGAGGACCTCAGCAGCCTTCCTGGCTCTTTCTGGGCCTCTGAGCCAAGGCTGCAGTAGATACATGGAGTTCTCCACCTACGTTGAGTAGATCCTGAAGCTTCTTGGGCAACTGCCATCACCTTCCTTCCTGCTTCAGCTTCTCAGCTGAGTCTCACAGAACTGCTCTAGCAGCCCCAAAGTTCATCTGCAGCAGGAGAACAGCTTCCTCCCCTTGGGGGAACCGACTGTTAGGCAGTAGGTTTTCCTGCTTTAGTGAAGAAAACGGCTGATGTTACAGTAGCAGAAGGATCACAGCCCTGGCGGCACAGCAAAGGTGAGGTGAAGAGACGTTAGCAGCTCAGCGTACACTAGTGTTTGTAGGCTATTGGCACGAGTCTCTTTACCATCGTTCAGGCCTCAAGTAGATATTTTTTTTTAATTGGAAGAGTTGGTTTACAATGTTTTGTTAGTTTCTGCTGTACAGCAACGTGAATCAATTATACATATACATATATCCACTCTTTTTTTAGATTCTTTGCCCATATAGGCCATTACAGGGTACTGAGTAGAGTCCCCTGTGCTCTACAGCAGGTCCTTATTAGTTATCTATTTTATATATAGTAGTGTGTATATGTCAATCCCAATCTCCCAATTTATCCCTCCCCTCCCTTGCCCCCCGCCATAATCATAAGTTTGTTTTCTACACCTGTGACTCTATTTCTGTTTTGTAAATAAGGTCAACCATATCTTCAGTCGGAAGAATTTGGTTTCTAGTAAGCCAAGAAGCGAAGGAACGACCTACATATAGAGCAAGGAAGTGGCGGGGGGGGGAGGGTAGGCGAGCTGGGAATCCCACCTGGGAGTGTAGGACCAGGCGTCCCAGGAACCGGTGTCTCTTCCCTCTGCTCCTCTGAGGTGCCTCCACAGAAGGGCAACCTCCAGAGCAAACCTGGATCCCAGCCTGGATGCAGATGTCACACTAGTCACCTCTGCTTTGGCCATGGCAGTTGCTTGGGGGGCGGTGTGGTGTGCAGGGGTGCGCATGCACACATGACCACTCTCTCCTGGCCAAGTAGTGCCGGAGGAGGGGTGGTCGCCCAGGCTGTGCCTCTGCCACACGCACACGCCAACCAAGCCGGGGTTGGGCGCTACCTCCCCTCGGTTGATGTCTTCAGGGCACAAGGCTCCGAGATCTCCATTGTGATTGCCGTCCCCAGTAGAATATTTGCTTCTAAAAGGCACAGGGCAGTACGTGGTTTCCGCCTGACATTCCATATGTGGTTTCCACCTGACATGCCGTACGCAGTAGATGTATGTTTCTTCCTCTCCCTTTCACCAAGGAAAAAAAAACGAGTGGGGTGCTTGAAAAAATAACATCTAAAACTGTCCCCTTCCCATCTTACACGACTGTAGGTTTCTGGTCAGCCCCTTAAAACATCCTCAGAATAGCAAATTAAGTCTCAAAGAAAATAAATCGTAATTTTGTGAACAATGCGATTCTTTGATTTGAGGTGCAAAATTACGGGACCAAAGAGCTTTAATTGCCATTTTATGTATTAGTCATTTCGCAGAGCCTTGTGGTCATAAACACACCCCACGTGCACCGACAGACACAGGCCGGAGTCCGGGGTCACTTCCCCCGTGGCTCTCCTAGCTCTTCCAGCCTGGCTTAGCTCTACTGTGGGCCCGGGTCTGCGTGTCCGAATCCCACAGACCTCCCCAGGGTCTGATTTCCCAGGAACGAAGGCTGGAAAGGGGCCAGTTAAGGAAACAGAGCAGAACAGAGCGAGAACACAAACGTACCCACACAGTTTCCTTTATTGTCCACTCTACCCACTTAATTCTTGTTTTTAATTTTAATTATTTATTTTTTTAACATATGATTTGATGTTTTTTGTCTCCATCCTTAAGATTTTTATTTTAAGGACAGCAAAGCAGAGAAAAACACAGCCAGGTCCTCTCTAACTGCCTTAACTCCGTTACAGGCCAGAGGACATTCGCATTTCTAGGTATGGAGTGTGACAATAACAATGACTTTGACATCGCCAGCATGAAAGCACTGGACAATAAGCTGTGCTCTGCGGTCTGCTTACCCGGTGAGTGGCAGTCTGCTGAACATGAACTTGGTGGGAGACGCTCCCCTGCTCGCACCCCTGCTCTCACCCTGGGACACCCATCTCCTGCCCTGCAGTTCCTGCAAGAAGGCATGGGCTTTGCTAAGGTGCTGGGAGCCAGTTGCTGAAAGGAAGTGAGGCGGCCTCGGGAGAGTCCTTGGGCAAAGAGCGACTCTGCTCTAAGCGAAACTATTTGGGCATGGAGAAAGGCACAAAAATACCTCCAAAGCCTTCCAATTTGACCTGACCGCGTCCTCTCCATCATGATCTTGCAGATCCCATGGCAGGGGGCCTGGTCTTGTTTCCATCAACAGGTAGTTTAAGGCAGACACGGCGTCTGTGATAAGGTCTTGGAAAGAGAGCCTGAGTCCTTGAAAAGGAGACCTGTAGCCCCTCAGAGGAGAGTGGTTAGTTAGGATCAGAGAGGAATTTCAAAGCCAGCATTTTATAGACTAGCTCTGTGACCCAGTGAGCCCTGGGCGACCACCAGTTGCCTTGTGCTCCCTAGATTTGGATCCCAAAGGAACGATCAGGGGTCGAGGGTGACTCTTCTCCCTGGAGCCCTAACTCTGTAAATTCAATCAGGGCCATCAACGTGCCCCTTATTCCTTCTCATGACACTAAACTGAATCCGGGATGAGTTCTCAGGAGGAGCCCACCTGTCAGTCACACTCTGGGCACTGATGTCCCCCTGCTCCATGCTCACCAAGGGCTTCACCAACCATGGCTCTAAAGCCACGTCTTGCCCAGTGGACTAGGTCGAAATTGCCCCTTCTGGGTTCACGGCAGAGACTGCCTTCATGTTGCATGGTTTGTAATCTCTTAAACATGCCCTGGACATGTTTAAGCTTCAGGACAGCCACGTCCCATCGTGGGTCCAGTGCTTTACTCCCTTGGCAACGTGGCTACAGGTGCTGGAGGGACACAAACTCCTGTGGTTGCCACTCTCCATCAGCTTGCAAAAGACCCAGGTCCTCACCCCTCTGGCCCCATGCAGGCTTGTGGGGGAGGAAGCCGTAATCCCCAGAGACACCTCCCACGGCCTTCCCAGGGGCTCGCCAGCCTTTCCACTTAGCGTTGACCCAGCCAGGCCTGGGCCAGAGCGGCTGAGGTCCAGGGTACACTTCACTTCCTGCCTTCCCACTCTTTACCTGGCTTCTGTCTGTCCATTGGTTTCTCATGTCTTTTTGCCAAATGTACGTCTGTCTGTCCAGTTTGTTTATTTTGAAACTCATTTAGGTTATCCAGACTTCGTGTGAAAGTTCATGTTCACCCACACCCAACCCCAAGCTTGCTGGGCACGCGCACATCCGAGGGGCCCTCGCTGAGGCTTCCATTCCTAACTGGCAAGAGCCTGTATTTAATATGCTGAAATTTTCCAGGAAAAAAAATATTTGTGAGACTAGATTAATCCCTGTTCCACAAAAGCAGGGATGCTTCTGTGGCAAAGGTTACAGGCAGGATTTGTTTTGGTCACTAGTTGGGGAAGACGCCATCTCTGCCCTCACTCCGCCCTGAGTCTGGGGCAGCGGTGCCGGCCAGCCGCTCACTGGGCTTCAAGAGAGGAATCTAGGCTCCTGCCTCCCCGCAGTGGACGCCCACCAACCCCCGAGTTTGGCAGAGAGAGCTCCTGGGAATTGTTTCAGCCACCCATGCTGTTGGAAACTGACCCCAGGCCTTGTGCTTCCTCCTCTCCCTAACTCCTTCGGGCCAACCTGCTGGTGGATGTTTATTCCACTCTGGGATGGCGGCAGGGGAGCGACACCTGGAAGGAAAACAATGCCTGGGCTTCTTTACAGTGATCTCGGGAGCCAGCCACTCTCAGATTAAACTGGCTTCACCGTTCAGGCCAGACATGAAACCGAATGACAGTGGCGACTGCCGGGAGAGGGAGTTGAGGGTCGCATCGTAGCCTCACCCCGAGGTCTCAAGGGCTCTTACGGGAGAAGGAAAGTGCATCTGCTCTCTTGGTAAAAGGTTTCTCGGGTTCTGCTGTTAGCGTCACACTGGTAATAAAGAGCTGGGGAACTCTCTGGAAGCATCTGTCGGGTTAATGTCAGGTTAATGACAGGATCATCCACTGTGGTAGTTCCCGTGGAATCAACAGACCTCACCACGCTCAGCTGTAAGTTCAAAGTTCCATCCTATGACTGAGGTGCCTCAGGCTGGCTTGGCCGTCAGGACAGCTTCTCAGGCACTCGGTCTCCCTCTCCACGCTGTTTCCCTCCCCACACGGATGCCACTCCCCTCACGGAGCGCCCACAAGGAGGGAGCCCGGGGAGCATCCCATGGTCCACCCTCCCCAGGCCCAAAGGTGCTCTGCCAGGAGCCCCAGCTGGTGGCAAGTATGGCTCAGGTCCCCATCCTCGCTGCTCTCATCACCCTTGTGGGAGTGATGCTGAGAAAGGACCCGTGTCATTCCAGCACCTCTTCCCCTAAGAAGCCTCTGGGTCTTCTTTGGCCCCAAGACCAATGCGGTGCGGCGGGGGGGGGGGGGGGGGGCGATGGTATGTTCTGAGATTGTTCTGCAAGGTTCACAAAGGGAGGAACTCTGAGTTGACCATTGTAGGTGGTGAGCCGATTAGAATCACGAGGCCGTGCTAGGTAGACGGGCCTCCAAGGAATCTGATGGAGTATCACACAGGCGGCAGGATAGTGGCCAGGGGACCAGTGACAATTCTGTGAAAAGGCTCTGGGGCGTGTGATGGGAAAAAGCAAAGATAATTTGAGTTTATTAGTGGAAATACAAATGGTATTGTTTTGTTTTGTTTTGTTTTCTGTGGTACGTGGGCCTCTCACTGTTGTGGCCTCTCCCGTTGCAGAGCACAGGCTCCGGACGCACCGGCTCAACGGCCATGGCTCATGGGCCAAGCCGCTCCGTGGCATGCGGGATCTTCCCGGACCGGGGCACGAACCCATGTCCCCTGCATGGGCAGGCGGACTCTCAACCAAGGGTAAGCTGTGAAAAGGCGAAAGAGAGGCATGGACATATATACACTACCAAACGTAAGGTAGATAGATAGTGGGAAGCAGCCGCAGAGCACAGGGAGATCAGCTCGGTGCTTTGTGACCGCCTGGAGGGGTGGGATGGGGAGGATGGGAGGGAGGGAGATGCATGAGGGAAGGGATGTGGGAACAGATGTATATGTATGACTGATTCACTTTGTTATAAAGCAGAAACTAATAAAAAATAAAAATAAAATAAAAATTAAAATAAAAACAATAAATACTTGGGAAGAAAAAAAAACTGTGACTCAAGACAAGCTGGACATGGAGGAGTGAGAGAGGGCAAGGGGTAGAGGGAAAGACATGTTTCTGGGTGGGGGCTGGTGTACCATCCCCCGGGCACAGCTCCTGCGCAGAGGCTTGATATGGAGCCCTCACCTCCACCCACCCACAGCAATCAGAGAAGAAAAGGAAATAAAAGGAATCCAAATTGGAAAAGAAGATGTAAAGCTGTCACTGTTTGCAGATGACATGATACTAGACATAGAGAATCCTAAAGATGCTACCAGAAAACTACTAGAGCTAATCAATGTATTTGGTAAAGTAGGATACAAAATTAATGCACAGAAATCTCTGGCATTCCCGTACACTAATGATGAAGAATCTGAAAGTGAAATCAAGAAAACACTCCCGTTTACCATTGCAACAAAAAGAATAAAATACCTAAGAATAAACCTACCTAAGGAGACAAAAGACCTGTATGCAGAAAATTATAAGACACTGATGAAAGAAATTAAAGATGATACAAATAGATGGAGAGATATACCATGCTCCTGGATTGGAAGAATCGATATCGTGAAAATGACTCTACTACCCAAAGCAATCTACAGGTTCAATGCAATCCCTATCAAACTTCCACTGGCATTTTTCACAGAACTGGAACAAAACATTTCAAACTTTGTTTGGAAAAACAAAAGACTCCGAATAGCCAAAGCAATCTTGAGAACGAAAAACGGAGCTGGAGGAATCAGGCTCCCTGACTTCAGACTACACTACAAAGCTACAGTAATCAAGACAGTGTTTTACTGGCACAAAACCAGAAAGATAGATCAATGGAACAGGATAGAAAGCCCAGAGATAAACCCACGCACATATGGTCAACTGATCTTTGATCAAGGAGGCAGGAATGTACAGTGGAGAAAGGACAGCCTCTTCAATAAGTGGTGCTGGGAAAACTGGACAGGGACATGTAAAAGTATGAGATTAGATCATTCCCTAACACCATACACAAAAATAAGCTCAAAATGGATTAAAGACCTCAATGTAAGGCCAGAAACTATCAAAGTCTTAGAGGAAAACAGAGGCAGAACACTCTATGACATAAATCACAGCAAGATCCTTTTGGACCCACCTCCTAGAGAAATGGAAATAAAAACAAAGATAAACAAATGGGACCTAATGAAACTTCAAAGCTTTTGCACAGCAAAGGAAACCATAAACAAGACCAAAAGACAACCCTCAGAATGGGAGAAAATATTTGCAAATGAAGCAACTGACAAAGGATTAATCTCCAAAATTTAAAAACAGCTCATGCAGCTCAATAGCAAAAAAACAAACAACCCAATCCAAAATTGGGCAGAAGACTTAAATAGGCATTTCTCCAAAGAAGATATACAGACTGCCAACAAACACATGAAAGAATGCTCAACATCATTAATCATTAGAGAAATGCAAATCAAAACTACAATGAGATATCATCTCACAACAGTCAGAATGGCCATCATCAAGAAATCTAGAAACAATAAATGCTGGAGAGGGTGTGGAGAAAAGGGAACACTCTTGCACTGCTGGTGGGAATGTGAATTGGTACAGCCACTACGGAGAACAGTATGGAGGTTCCCTAAAAGACTAAAAATCGAACCACCATATGACCCAGCAATCCCACCACTAGGCATATACCCTGAGAAAACCATAATTCAAAAAGAGGCATGTACCAGAATGTTCATTGCAGCTCTATTCACAATAGCCCGGAGATGGAAACAACCTAAGTGTCCATCATCGGATGAATGGATAAAGAAGATGTGGCACATATATACAATGGAATGTTACTCAGCCATAAAAAGAAACGAAACTGAGCTATTTGTAATGAGGTGGATAGACCTAGAGTCTGTCATACGGAGTGAAGTAAGTCAGAAGGAGAAAGACAAATACCGTATGCTAACACATATATATGGAATTTTAAAAAAATGTCATGAAGAACCTAGGGTTAAAACAGGAATAAAGTCACAGACCTACTTGAGAATGGACTTGAGGATATGGGGAGGGGGAAGGGTAAGCTGTGACAAAGCGAAAGAGAGGCATGGGCATATATACACTACCAAACGTAAGGTAGATAGATAGTGGGAAGCAGCCGCAGAGCACAGGGAGATCAGTTCGGTGCTTTGTGACCGCCTGGAGGGGTGGGATGGGGAGGGTGGGAGGGAGGGAGATGCATGAGGGAAGGGATGTGGGAACAGATGTATATGTATGACTGATTCACTTTGTTATAAAGCAGAAACTAATAAAAAAATAAAAATAAAAACAATAAATACTTGGGAAGAAAAAAAAAACTTTGACTCAAGACAAGCTGGACATGGAGGAGTGAGAGAGGGCAAGGGGTAGAGGGAAAGACATGTTTCTGGGTGGGAGCTGGTGTACCATCCCCCGGGCACAGCTCCTGCGCAGAGGCCTGATAAGGAGCCCTCACCTCCACCCACCCCCTTCAACCAGAGAACTTCCAACTGCAGCTCCTCAGTAATTGAAGAGCAGGAAAGCTGGTGACTGGAGAGAGGCTGGGGGAGGGGAGGAGGAAGGACCACAGTCCACCGTTAGTCCGTCACTTAAAGGCTGGTGAAATTAATGGGGCAAATGACCCCAGTCAAAGAATTTGGCAAGTCCACGGCTTTCCTGGGTTTCACCCAGCGGCTCTGTTTCCTCGGCTATCTGGAAAGGAGGGAGAGCACTTGCGAAGAAGCCTCTGGAATGTCAGCTTCTGGGAATCTTGCTGAGGACGGGGCGGGGAGGGAGCGCTTACCGGGAAACACTGGAATACCCTAGCCGCCTTGGGGTGCCTGCGACCGGGGCTGCGGTTTCTGCGGACCTGAGCGGCAGGTGGCATCAGAGAGTCAGACCTGCTTGCGGGCACCAAGACGACACTCGGTCGGGAGACCGGGACAGGCCGCAGAAACGTGAGCAAGTGCCACTCGCAGCCCAGAGGAGAGGAAAGGAAAGCCCCAAGCATGCACCCAGCCCTGGCCCCCACGCCACGGGCTGCGTCCCAGGAGCCGTCGCCACCTCTGAGCAGCCCAGATGGGAAGGGGGTGGGGCGGAGGACGGTTCCCGCGGCGAACTGCTCGCCGAGGGCCCCGGGGCCTCTGCGGGAGCGCCAAGCCGCGCGCCTCTCCGAGCCCTGCGCGGGGCCCTCGGGCGGGAATGCGCGGAGCCGGGACGCGGTGGCGGGTAGGGGGCTGGGTCGCGCGCGGGAGAGGGCAGCAGGAGGGAGCTGGAAGAGAGTTACCGCGTGAGAGAGCGGTTAAGAGCGCGCGGTCTCTTTGGAGATGCCCTGGCCAATGGCAGAAGCGGAAGCTGTTTATATGGGCGGGGCGTCGCCACGGCAGCAGGAGACGCCTTGCGAGCGGCTACTGAGTGCCGGTCCCCGGCCGCTGGCTTTCAGAGAGGCGCCGTTGGGCGTGAGTGGCGACGAGGATTGCTGGCTGGGCCCTCGAGCTGGGAGCAGAGAGCCGCGGTGAGGGTGGGCGGTGGGAGGACTTTCTTTGAGAACCTTCCTTTGGCCCGGGCTGCGCTCTGAGCCAGGTAAGGGACGGGGAGGGCTGCAGGCCGTGGGAAGGGAGGGCGTCAGTACCAGCCCGCTCTCCCATCCGTCCCCGACGGAAGTGGTGGGCCCGGGGACTGACATCAGAGGCGTTTGGGGGACACTCACTTCCCACCCCCTTATAACTCTCTGTATTGTTTCCTTCCTTCCCCTTGATCCCCATCCTAATATCCCTTTTCAAAGATCAGACGACCTCCCCCGCCCCCCGACCCGTCGTACTGCCCTCCTGGACTCTCTCGCCCCATTTCCATTGGTTGTGGACGGAGAGAGGGGGGTTAATTCCCCGCTTTGAGGGAGAAAGGGGTGGCCTCGCATGCCCCTACACTCTTCCCTCGTTTGGCTAATTAAGTCTCCTCTAAAAGATCCAAGAGGAAAAGAGCGAGGCGAACCCCCTGTGGGTCGGACCCCCGGGCACACCTTCTGTTTCCCAGACCTCGGCAGTAAAAGATCCTCCCCAGCTGCAGGAAGGATTTTAGTAAGAGCCTCCCCCCTCGCCCACACTCTCCCCTCGGGGGTGGGGAAAGAGGGCTCAGTTCCCGCTCTGGTCCCCGCAGGCACCACACTCCGTTTGGAGGAGGCTACCCCCGGATCGCGGGATGGAAGCCCGCTTGCGGGAGGCTGCGTAACTGAAGCGGCGGGAGTCAGCGGGCCGGAGAGCTCGGCGGCCACCCTCGGCTCGGCTCGTGGATGTTGACAGCCCCCTCGGAGAGTCCCCGCAGATATGGCGGAGAGCTGGCTACGCGTCTCGGGAGCAGGGGCAGCGGAGGAGGCCGGACCGGAAGGCGGCCTGGAGGAGTCCAACGCCCTGAATGACAGCCTGACCAGCCTGCAGTGGCTGCAGGACTTCTCCTTTCTCAACGCCGAGGTCCCCGCCCTGCCTTCGGCGGACACCGACCCCCACGGCTACCACGAGCTGTCAGGCTCGGCCGAGCCGGGGTCTCCCCTGGCGGCGGACCCCGCCTGCCTGGGGCAGCCGCACACACCCGGCAAGCCCACGTCCTTGTGCACGCCGCGGAGCGCCCCCTCGGGGCTGCAGGCCTCGCCTCCCAACGACGTGGACTACGCCACCAACCCGCACGTGAAGCCGCCCTACTCGTATGCCACGCTCATCTGCATGGCCATGCAGGCCAGCAAGGCCACCAAGATCACCCTGTCGGCCATCTACAAGTGGATCACGGACAGTTTCTGTTACTTCCGCCACGCTGATCCCACCTGGCAGGTAGGGAGGCACTCCCTCCCTCCCTCCCCATGCCCGCGCGGACTGGACTCACATCCCAGATCCGCAGGCCAAGTAGGCGCGGTACGGCCAGGGCCCCGAGAGAGGAAGGCCGTCCAGGAAGGACCTCAAGGGAGCCCAGTGCTTGGACTGCTGCCCCTTTGACTTCAGAGACGGAGGAGGGAGGATGTTCAGAGGGCTGTAGGGGTGCCGACCTAGAGGTTCAAGTGGAAAGAACTTGTCACTCATCCGGCAGGCTCAGCCCAAAGACCAGGGCTGAACTATGCGTGGACACAGCCCCCCAGGGTAGGTTGATGGACTGAGGGACACATTTTTGTCCCAAGTCCTGGAATTCCTCGACACTACCCTCCTCAAGGTCAGTTTGTCAGGGCCTGACTGGAGGCAGAGCATCGTTCCTGCCAGGCTCTGCATCCCGCCTGCTTTCAGTTGGCTGGAGGGGCTCTGGGAGGGGAGAGGGGCGTGCTGCAGGGTGTGAAGGCCATCTGTGTCCCAGTGGAAGGGCTCCGGGGCCTTCCGAAAGCTGCCGTGCCAGCCCCCACCCCAAGCCCTCCCTAGTTTCCTGCCTACACTCCTCCCCCTCTTCTCATCAACCTCCCTGGGGGGACAATTACCTCAGCCACGTGCTTTCCACAGGGGCTCTTTCCTCCCACACTGGCTTCATGTTCCAAGTCTCCGGAACCTGGCACAGAGCAGCCAAGGGGCCCAGACCACCATGTAAATCTCCCAGTCTTGCCAGGGGGCACTACTCACCTGCCGGCCCCACCCACCAGGCCCCAGACCCCTGTGCCCCAGCGTGGTTTGGACTGTGCACCCAGGCGTGAACAAGGCAGGGTGGTGATTCAGGCTGGGCACACACTGCCCTGAGCCTCTTCGACCATCAGGATGAGGGGCTACTTGGGGACAGAGACCCTGAGGATGCACAGATCCTTCCCTGTGGCACAGGTCACAGGATCAGAGTTCCTGTGATCACACCTATTCCACGTTTGCTTGGGCCCTGACCCTGGGGCAGGTACCATTTGTAACCTTGGTGAGAAAGCAGAGACCCTCCACCACCCCCCACCCCACCCCAAGCCTGAGAGGCCCCAGGAATGAGCGCTATGCTCTTGGCTGGGTAATAATCAACTGAGGCCTCAGAGCCTGGGGTGGGAGGAGGGGGACATGGTGGGTGAGGGCCCAGGCCAGCAGCCGGCTCTAGAAACAAGGAAAGTCATCAGATCCTCCCACACTTCATCCCCCCCGCCACACACACCCCCTCACACCCACTCACTCATTTCACAAACAGAGAAGGCCAGCCAGGCCCAGGCAGAGGGAGATGGCCGTCCAGGACCTGGGGGAGCCAAGGCCTTTGAGCAGAGGCCGCAAGCAGCGGGGTAAGGGAGGGAGGGCAGGACAGGCTGGCACTGAGAGCCACCCTGCGGCTCAGGGCTCGGATGACTGAGCAGGCAGATATCCTGGCAAAAGGGAACAAAAGCCCCCGACAGCACTCCCAGCTCCTGGTGCCCCGTGGCTGGTGTCCCAGAGCCTCCCGCTCGGAGCAGCGCCTCTGTCTCCCCTGCCCCCATCGGAGAGAAGGTGGCGGTGGGACTGGCAGTGGCGCTAGGAGCCCCCCATCACTGACCCCACCCACTCTCCCAGCTGTCTTCCTTCTCTCCTATCTCCCTGTGTCCAGAACTCCATCCGCCACAACCTGTCCCTGAAGAAGGGCTTCATCAAGATGCCCCGGGAGAAGGACGAGCCAGGCAAGGGGGGCTTCTGGCGCATCGACCCCCAGTACGCCGAGCGGCTGCTGAGTGGGGCCTTGAAGAAGCGGCGGCTGCCCCCAGTCCACATCCACCCGGCCTTTGCCCGCCAGGCCGCGCCAGAGCCCAGCGCCGCCCCATGGGCCGGGCCACTGACCGTGAGCACCGAGGCCCAGCAGCTGCTGCGGGAGTTCGAGGAGGCCACTGGGGAGGCGGGCTGGGGTGCAGGCGAGGGCAGGCTGGGGCGTAAGCGTCAACAGCCGCTGCCCAAGCAGGAGGCCAAGGTCCCGCGGCCCTCCAGCCCCCTGCTGCTGACCCCGGAGGAGCAGGGTGAGCTGGAACCCCTCAAGGGCAACTTTGACTGGGAGGCCATCTTGGACGCTGGCACGCTGGACGGGGAGCTGGGCACGCTGGAGACCTCGGAGCTGATCCCGCCGCTGAGCCCTGCCTCCCACGGGGACGTGGACCTCACCATCCATGGCCACCACATCGACTGCCCTGTTACCTGGGGGCCTCCAGTGGAGCAGGCTACCGACAGCCTGGACTTCGATGAGACCTTCCTGGCCACATCCTTCCTGGAGCACCCCTGGGACGAGAGCACCCGTAGCTCCCTGCCCCCCGAGCCCCTCTTTGAGGCCGGGGATGCCACACTGGCCTCTGACCTGCATGACTGGGCCAGCCTGGGCGCCTTCTTGTAAGAAGCCAGGCCCTGCCCCACCTCCAGACAGCACCGAAGTCTGGGCCCAGACTGCCCCCCTCCCCGCCAGTGCAGGCCCATGGACACCCTACCGCCCAGGCAGGGGCTGGGCCAGGTCACCCCACCAGGCCACACGGCCCCCAGCCCAGGCCATCCTCAGATTCTAGTCCAGCAGGCTGAGAATTGGGGCCCAGGACCAAAATTGCTGCCTCCGCTCCCCAGCCCCCCATACACACAGTGTTTCATGGATCCACTTCTTCCCTGCCCCAGAGACACGCTAAGGGCCCTGCACTATGAGAGCTGCGGCTTGGAGGGGCCCTGGCCAAGCTGGAAACATCAGTACGGGGCCCGCCCCGAACACCTTAGCTTCTGAAGCTTCTCTCTCTCCTGCTCTCCTCCCCAGGTCTCTATCCAGAGCAAGTTCCCAGGTACAACACATGCTGATTAGGTGACTGCAAATTAACACCCAAGAGGCCTCTCCCGGCAGTCTGTGAGGAGGAGCTAGGCGGAGGGGGGAAGAGAGAGGAGACAGAAAGGAGGCCGGGGTGCCGGGTGGAACCAGGAGATTTTCTAAGGCCTCTGGGATCTTCTGGCTTCATCCCTAGAGGTGGGGCAGAGGGTATGTGTCCCTAATCTTTGAGCCCAACTTGAGGCTGAGAGCAGCGGGGAGATGGGGATCTGGGGGTTAGGGGCTGGGGCAGCCAAGCTGCAGAGGGAAAGGGCACAGACAGACTAATGTAGTGAGTGTAGCTATAGCTGAGGCTTAACTGGGAGGGACGCAGTGCTTGCTAGAACCACTGGGACCAGGAATGGGGGGATGGCCCCGTGCCCTTGCTTGCACTCCTGCAGGGGAGTGTCTTGCTCCACCATAAACGCCCTGGGCTGCATCCCACATCCACTCTCCTAACCCGTCGGGCATTTTAACCTTTTTCATAGAAAGTTATTTACAATAAAAACATTTTTAAAAATAAAGTTTTAAAAAGTCTCAAAATGGACCTGCTTGCAACTTTCTCTGGGGAAAAGCATGGGCCAGTTTGGGGGAGGCCACGGCCCAAGGGGGAATGGCTGGGAGGAAGATGGGGGGCACCAAAGGCCTGCAGAGTGTCCCCTGATGCACTCCTCATGATCTCTGGGTGCCCAGAGAGAAAGGGGGTGAGAGGCGGCCCTCGGGGGTCCCCTGCAGCCAGGGCCTCGGCACCTCTATATGTGCAATGGGGAGACTGTACCCACAGCCCCGAGGAGCAGGCGGCAAAGGAGGCCCAGCCCCCTCCCTGGCCCTGGGGACTCACTCACAAAGGCCGTTCTTGCCCAGGGCTCGGCTCACGTTCCCCACCTCGCCCAAGTTGAGGGCCTGCCCAGACTCACCTGCGGTCCTCGCCTGGGCCTGTCTCCAGCTCCTCCCTCCCTTGGTCCCTTCCTGAAGGGACAGGGTGTGAGGTCAGAGGGCCCCAGCCCCTGGGGCCCCACTTGCCACCCTGGGGTTCATTCACCCCGCCCAGGGCCTTCCCTCCAATGCAGGTTGGGGCTGAGGGAGGCCATCAGGGCAGACGGAAGACAGGGTGCCTAGACCCTACAGCTCCAGCCTGTGCGGAATCAACGTACCAGAGTTCTGATGGGGAAACTGAGGCACAGCAAATATGTGACACTCAGCAGGCACCTTTCAACCCCCTCACCCCAGCTTTGCCGGGAACCCATCTCTCCCCCGAGCCCGCACCTGGCCCCGCCAGCACGTCCTTGTGGTGCACAGCCCCTTCCCCCAGCACTCACGTGCACGTGCGCACAGACACACACACACACACACACACACACACACACACACACAAACGGGCACTGTCCTACACAATCCTGCCCATCCTCCACGGGCCCCTTTCTCCTGAAGCCCCTTTCTTTCCTTGCACTGGAGGCTGGCTCCAGAGCACCCTGGCATTCCCCCGCCAACTTGCTGCTTTCCCTTGCTAATTATTCCAAATATTTCAGAAGGGTGCGCCCACTGCAGGGCCAGCCGGGTTGGGGCCTTACAGAGCTCAGGAGGCAGCCCATCCCCTTCCCACCGCTTGCTGAGGAGGCTGCCCCAACCTCCCTCTGAGACTCCCTTCACCCCCTAAGCAACGACTCCCTCCCTCTCCCCACCACCCTCCGGCCTTCCTCCCCACGCTCCCCAGCACTGGGGGAACATGGGGGCTCCAGCCTCTCCACTGGTCCCCAGGCTCAGCCTCCAGCCCCCGCCAAAAGGGGTACACCCTGGATTGACAGGTGGGGCCGGTCACTGTCCCCCCTCCTCACCCTCTGCCTGGGCCCATGCTGGGGGAAGAGGGGCAAGGTCAGGGGCTGGCAGAACTGCCTGCCAGGTAAGGAAAGGCTGAAGAAGCTTCTGGCTGCCAGGAAGAATCCCCAGGAGCTCCTGGAAATCCCTATGCTTGGCACTAGCGTCTCTGGGGCTGGGACCCAAACACTGGCACTTTTAAGGGTCCATGGATGCTGCCAACGAGCAGCCAAAGCTAAGAGGGGGCTCCGAAGCGGCCAGAACACAGGGCTTCACACACCCTTTCAGCAGGCAGCGTTTGGGGGTTGGCGGTGGAGGGGGCGGGAAGCGTGAGTGGATCCTGTCCCTCCTATTCATCCCTGCCCCGGCCCTTGGCTGGGTGGCTTTTTCAAAAAACGTTCAGTGACTCCGTATTTATTTAGAGATTCAATGTAATCCCAGTCAATATATATTTGGCGCCCTTAACAGTAAGTTGCAGACAGGCTGCCCCATTAGCACTAGATACTTTAGTGTGTGTTTCCTTAGAACAAGGACACGCCTCCATAATCCCAGTACCACCATCACAATCAGGAAATGAACACTGACCTGGTAATCCCATGTAACCGCAGACCCCCTTCACATCTTGCAGATCACCCCAGTAATGCTCCTCTCCATTCCAGCATCCCAATCCAGGACCCCATGTTGCACTGAGTTGTCCTTTCTCTTTTGCCCTGTGTGTCTTTGAGCCCATGACTCAAGCTCTCTGGGCAGGTTTCGCATTTCCTTTGATCTCCACTTTTGAGGTGAGAAGCCCTTCAGCCACTTCAGCCTCAGGTGTGGTACAGTCCCTTCCCAAAGCAAGAAGCCAGCTTTCTGTCTCCTCACTTTCCACCTCTTCCCTATCCTCCCTCCCCCATGTATCGCCAGCCAGGAAAGGGATGAGGGGCAATGTTCAGGAACTCAGTGTTTGGGGACCCTCGCCGTCTGCCCACGGGACAGGCCACCCCCAGCTCCAGTGACGGCAAGGCCCCCGGGATGGGATTCCATGCTGGCCTGAAGCAAATGCGCCAGGCCTCCTGAAGAGCTGAGCTGAGGGCAGGAAACACTCTTCTCCCCGCCTCTGCCCCCCTCAACATACTGGGGACCCAGACTTGAAGAAGGAAGGTCATGTCCATGGTGTCCTCCCAGATCAGCACCGACACCGTCTCCTCCATGTCCGGCTCCTACATCGCCCCTGGCATGGAAGAGGACGGGGAGGCTCTCCCCTGCCCCCGGGCCGCCAGCAGGACGCCCTCAGAAGAAGGAGACGTAAGAGAGGAGCATGGGATCGCCCTCGCCGCTCTGCTCTGCTCTGTACTCGAGTCCCAAGGAGCTCAGTCCAGGGCCTGCCAGGGAGATCGGCAAAGCCCCCCAGTGCTCGGGAGGGGAGCCCTGGAAAACACGGTACCGGGTTGTTGAATCAAAGACTCCCTCAGATGTGATCTTCCATGTGGCACCACTTCTGTCCTGAGGACTTGGTTTGGGTTTGCTGCCAGGCGAGCTGGGTAGGAGAGCCGGTGGCATCTGCACCTTGACTTTTGTTGCTCCTTTGCAGGTGACGCCAGCGGCGTCTCCAGACTGCAACTTTGCGGGCCTCGTCGCCACCGCCGAAGAGCAGGATGCAGAGGTAAGAGCAAGGTGGACGCTGGTGCCCCTCCCCGGTCAGAGGGACTGCCGGCGCTGGCACAGGATGCAAATAGGATGGGGGCTCTTCTGGAAGAAGCCTTCCAAGGTGGTGCACTTGGATCTGTTAGAGGCAGGGTGCAGAGCAGAGGGACTGTCCGGTTAGCAGAGGGCGCTGGTCTCAGCGTAATAGGCGTGGGGTGAGTTCCAGAGGGAAGTCTTCCAGGCCAGACCCTTGAGAGGGCGTTTGTCCTCCAATTCACTTAGTATTTACCTGGCACAGGCATCTCACATCTTCCTGGCACTGGGGGACACAAAGACCGAGTGACATGGCTTTTGCCTGCCCACACCCCCAATCCACCCATCCCATCCATTCCGGAGCTCCATCTGATGGAGGAATCAGAGTTATAACTCAGCGTGAGAAGTGCTCTGACGGAGGTGTGCCTGAGGTATATGGAATGCCCAGCTCCCAGTGGGGACTCTACAACTTTCTCTTGAGCCAGATGTTCTCAAAGGAGTATCTGGATGGGATTGGGGATCCTAAAGGGTTTCTGAAAGTTTTATGATCTCACGGTTTGCTTTTTCATTTGGCAACTTTGATTTCCACCTGAGAGAAACAGTGTGAGCTAAACTATTACCAAGGCTATTCCTGACAGTCCCAGGGTCCCTCTGTAAGGTGCCTCAGACCTGGTCCCCCTGTAATGTGTCTCAGACCTGGTCCCTACGGGCCGATCCTGCCTCGCCAAGCAAAATCTGCCTCTGCTGGGCCTCCCAGCCATCTCACACGGACAGGAAATGTATGGATACCATGAGGGTGATTAGTTCTGTCTTCTGACAATCAGTAGACTCATTTCACTGCTTTATGGACTCACAGTGCCTTCCTTCTGTCCTAGGGGAATGATGTTCTAGAAGAAGAGGACGGATCACCCACACAAGAAGATGGTAAAAGACCTGGTCTTTTGCTCCCTTTTATTATATTTCTTTCCCGGGTATTCTCTGAAGGGTACAGAAAGGGGCACTGGTGTGACTTGGTGGCACTGCTCAAGGGTGTGGCTTTGGGGAAAGGTCGTCTTCTTGATGGAATATCAAAGCAAGCAGGGTATCTGAGGACCTCAGCAGCCTTCCTGGCTCTTTCTGGGCCTCTGAGCCAAGGCTGCAGTAGATACATGGAGTTCTCCACCTACATTGAGTAGATCCTGAAGCTTCTTGGGCAACTGCCATCACCTTCCTTCCTGCTTCAGCTTCTCAGCTGAGTCTCACAGAACTGCTCTAGCAGCCCCAAAGTTCATCTGCAGCAGGAGAACAGCTTCCTCCCCTTGGGGGAACCGACTGTTAGGCAGTAGGTTTTCCTGCTTTAGTGAAGAAAACGGCTGATGTTACAGTAGCAGAAGGATCACAGCCCTGGCGGCACAGCAAAGGTGAGGTGAAGAGACGTTAGCAGCTCAGCGTACACTAGTGTTTGTAGGCTATTGGCACGAGTCTCTTTACCATCGTTCAGGCCTCAAGTAGATATTTTTTTTAATTGGAAGAGTTGGTTTACAATGTTTTGTTAGTTTCTGCTGTACAGCAACGTGAATCAATTATACATATACATATATCCACTCGTTTTTTAGATTCTTTGCCCATATAGGCCATTACAGGGTACTGAGTAGAGTCCCCTGTGCTCTACAGCAGGTCCTTATTAGTTATCTATTTTATATATAGTAGTGTGTATATGTCAATCCCAATCTCCCAATTTATCCCTCCCCTCCCTTGCCCCCCGCCATAATCATAAGTTTGTTTTCTACACCTGTGACTCTATTTCTGTTTTGTAAATAAGGTCAACCATATCTTCAGTCGGAAGAATTTGGTTTCTAGTAAGCCGAGAAGTGAAGGAACAACCTACATATAGAGCAAGGAAGTGGGGGTGGGGAGGTGACCTGGGAGTCCCACCTGGGAGTGTAGGACCAGGCGTCCCAGGAACCGGTGTCTCTTCCCTCTGCTCCTCTGAGGTGCCTCCACAGAAGGGCAACCTCCAGAGCAAACCTGGATCCCAGCCTGGATGCAGATGTCACACTAGTCACCTCTGCTTTGGCCATGGCAGTTGCTTGGGGGGCGGTGTGGTGTGCAGGGGTGCGCATGCGCACATGACCACTCTCTCCTGGCCAAGTAGTGCCGGAGGAGGGGTGGTCGCCCAGGCTGTGCCTCTGCCACACGCACACGCCAACCAAGCCGGGGTTGGGCGCTACCTCCCCTCGGTTGATGTCTTCAGGGCACAAGGCTCCGAGATCTCCATTGTGATTGTCGTCCCCAGTAGAATATTTGCTTCTAAAAGGCACAGGGCAGTACGTGGTTTCCGCCTGACATTCCATATGTGGTTTCCACCTGACATGCCGTACGCAGTAGATGTATGTTCCTTCCTCTCCCTTTCACCAAGGAAAAAAAACCGAGTGGGGAGCTTGAAAAAGTAACATATAAAACTGTCCCCTTCCCATCTTACACGACTGTAGGTTTCTGGTCAGCCCCTTAAAACATCCTCAGAATAGCAAATTAAGTCTCAAAGATAATAAATCATAATTTTGTGAACAATGCAATTCTTTGATTTGAGGTGCAAAATTACGGGACCAAAGAGCTTTAATTGCCATTTTATGTATTAGTCATTTCGCAGAGCCTTGTGGTCATAAACACACCCCACGTGCACCGACAGACACAGGCCGGAGTCCGGGGTCACTTCCCCCGTGGCTCTCCTAGCTCTTCCAGCCTGGCTTAGCTCTACTGTGGGCCCGGGTCTGCGTGTCCGAATCCCACAGACCTCCCCAGGGTCTGATTTCCCAGGAACGAAGGCTGGAAAGGGGCCAGTTAAGGAAACAGAGCAGAACAGAGCGAGAACACAAACGTACCCACACAGTTTCCTTTATTGTCCACTCTACCCACTTAATTATTGTTTTTAATTTTAATTATTTATTTTTTTTAACATATGATTTGATGTTTTTTGTCTCCATCCTTAAGATTTTTATTTTAAGGACAGCAAAGCAGAGAAAAACACAGCCAGGTCCTCTCTAACTGCCTTAACTCCGTTACAGGCCAGAGGACATTCGCATTTCTAGGTATGGAGTGTGACAATAACAATGACTTTGACATCGCCAGCATGAAAGCACTGGACAATAAGCTGTGCTCTGCGGTCTGCTTACCCGGTGAGTGGCAGTCTGCTGAACATGAACTTGGTGGGAGACGCTCCCCTGCTCGTACCCCTGCTCTCACCCTGGGACACCCATCTCCTGCCCTGCAGTTCCTGCAAGAAGGCATGGGCTTTGCTAAGGTGCTGGGAGCCAGTTGCTGAAAGGAAGTGAGGCGGCCTCGGGAGAGTCCTTGGGCAAAGAGCGACTCTGCTCTAAGCGAAACTATTTGGGCATGGAGAAAGGCACAAAAATACCTCCAAAGCCTTCCAATTTGACCTGACCGCGTCCTCTCCATCATGATCTTGCAGATCCCATGGCAGGGGGCCTGGTCTTGTTTCCATCAACAGGCAGTTTAAGGCAGACACGGCGTCTGTGATAAGGTCTTGGAAAGAGAGCCTGAGTCCTTGAAAAGGAGACCTGTAGCCCCTCAGAGGAGAGTGGTTAGTTAGGATCAGAGAGGAATTTCAAAGCCAGCATTTTATAGACTAGCTCTGTGACCCAGTGAGCCCTGGGCCACCACCAGTTGCCTTGTGCTCCCTAGATTTGGATCCCAAAGGAACGATCAGGGGTCGAGGGTGACTCTTCTCCCTGGAGCCCTAACTCTGTAAATTCAATCAGGGCCATCAACGTGCCCCTTATTCCTTCTCATGACACTAAACTGAATCCGGGATGAGTTCTCAGGAGGAGCCCACCTGTCAGTCACACTCTGGGCACTGATGTCCCCCTGCTCCTTGCTCACCAAGGGCTTCACCAACCATGGCTCTAAAGCCACATCTTGCCCGGTGGACTAGGTCGAAATTGCCCCTTCTGGGTTCACGGCAGAGACTGCCTTCATGTTGCATGGTTTGTAATCTCTTAAACATGCCCTGGACATGTTTAAGCTTCAGGACAGCCACGTCCCATCGTGGGTCCAGTGCTTTACTCCCTTGGCAACGTGGCTACAGGTGCTGGAGGGACACAAACTCCTGTGGTTGCCACTCTCCATCAGCTTGCAAAAGACCCAGGTCCTCACCCCTCTGGCCCCATGCAGGCTTGTGGTGGAGGAAGCCGTAATCCCCAGAGACACCTCCCACGGCCTTCCCAGGGGCTCGCCAGCCTTTCCACTTAGCGTTGACCCAGCCAGGCCTGGGCCAGAGCGGCTGAGGTCCAGGGTACACTTCACTTCCTGCCTTCCCACTCTTTACCTGGCTTCTGTCTGTCCATTGGTTTCTCATGTCTTTTTGCCAAATGTACGTCTGTCTGTCCAGTTTGTTTATTTTGAAACTCATTTAGGTTATCCAGACTTCGTGTGAAAGTTCATGTTCACCCACACCCAACCCCAAGCTTGCTGGGCACGCGCACATCCGAGGGGCCCTCGCTGAGGCTTCCATTCCTAACTGGCAAGAGCCTGTATTTAATATGCTGAAATTTTCCAGGAAAAAAAATATTTGTGAGACTAGATTAATCCCTGTTCCACAAAAGCGGGGATGCTTCTGTGGCAAAGGTTACAGGCAGGATTTGTTTTGGTCACTACTAGGGGAAGATGCCATCTCTGCCCTCACTCCGCCCTGAGTCTGGGGCAGCTGTGCCGGCCAGCCGCTCACTGGGCTTCAAGAGAGGAATCTAGGCTCCTGCCTCCCCGCAGTGGCCGCCCACCAACCCCCGAGTTTGGCAGAGAGAGCTCCTGGGAATTGTTTCAGCCACCCATGCTGTTGGAAACTGACCCCAGGCCTTGTGCTTCCTCCTCTCCCTAACTCCTTCGGGCCAACCTGCTGGTGGATGTTTATTCCACTCTGGGATGGCGGCAGGGGAGTGAGACCTGGAAGGAAAACAATGCCTGGGCTTCTTTACAGTGATCTCGGGAGCCAGCCATTCTCAGATTAAACTGGCTTCACCGTTCAGGCCAGACATGAAACCGAATGACAGTGGCGGCTGCCGGGAGAGGGAGTTGAGGGTCGCATCGTAGCCTCACCCCGAGGTCTCAAGGCCTCTTACGGGAGAAGGAAAGTGCATCTGCTCTCTTGGTAAAAGGTTTCTCGGGTTCTGCTGTTAGCGTCACACTGGTAATAAAGAGCTGGGGAACTCTCTGGAAGCATCTGTCAGGTTAATTTCAGGTTAATGACAGGAGCATCCACTGTGGTAGTTCCCGTGGAATCAACAGACCTCACCACGCTCAGCTGTAAGTTCAAAGTTCCATCCTATGACTGAGGTGCCTCAGGCTGGCTTGGCCGTCAGGACAGCTTCTCAGGCACTCGGTCTCCCTCTCCACGCTGTTTCCCTCCCCACACGGATGCCACTCCCCTCACGGAGCGCCCACAAGGAGGGAGCCCGGGGAGCATCCCATGGTCCACCCACCCCAGGCCCAAAGGTGCTCTGCCAGGAGCCCCAGCTGGTGGCAAGTATGGCTCAGGTCCCCATCCTCGCTGCTCTCATCACCCTTGTGGGAGTGATGCTGAGAAAGCACCTGTGTCATTCCAGCACCTCTTCCCCTAAGAAGCCTCTGGGTCTTCTTTGGCCCCAAGACCAATGCGGTGCGGGGGGGGGGGGGCGATGGTATGTTCTGAGATTGTTCTGCAAGGTTCACAAAGGGAGGAACTCTGAGTTGACCATTGTAGGTGGTGAGCCGATTAGAATCACGAGGCTGTGCTAGGTAGACGGGCCTCCAAGGAATCTGATGGAGTATCACACAGGCGGCAGGATAGTGGCCAGGGGACCAGTGACAATTCTGTGAAAAGGCTCTGGGGCGTGTGATGGGAAAAAGCAAAGATAATTTGAGTTTATTAGTGGAAATACAAATGGTTTTGTTTTGTTTTGTTTTGTTTTTTGTGGTACGTGGGCCTCTCACTGTTGTGGCCTCTCCCGTTGCAGAGCACAGGCTCCGGACGCACCGGCTCACCGGCCATGGCTCATGGGCCAAGCCGCTCGGTGGCATGCGGGATCTTCCCGGACCGGGGCTCGAACCCATGTCCCCTGCATCGGCAGGCGGACTCTCAACCAAGGGTAAGCTGTGAAAAGGCGAAAGAGAGGCATGGACATATATACACTACCAAACGTAAGGTAGATAGATAGTGGGAAGCAGCCGCAGAGCACAGGGAGATCAGTTCGGTGCTTTGTGACCGCCTGGAGGGGTGGGATGGGGAGGGTGGGAGGGAGGGAGATGCATGAGGGAAGGGATGTGGGAACAGATGTATATGTATGACTGATTCACTTTGTTATAAAGCAGAAACTAATAAAAAAATAAAAATAAAAATAAAAATAAAAACAATAAATACTTGGGAAGAAAAAAAAAACTTTGACTCAAGACAAGCTGGACATGGAGGAGTGAGAGAGGGCAAGGGGTAGAGGGAAAGACATGTTTCTGGGTGGGAGCTGGTGTACCATCCCCCGGGCACAGCTCCTGCGCAGAGGCTTGATATGGAGCCCTCACCTCCACCCACCCACAGCAATCAGAGAAGAAAAGGAAATAAAAGGAATCCAAATTGGAAAAGAAGATGTAAAGCTGTCACTGTTTGCAGATGACATGATACTAGACATAGAGAATCCTAAAGATGCTACCAGAAAACTACTAGAGCTAATCAATGTATTTGGTAAAGTAGGATACAAAATTAATGCACAGAAATCTCTGGCATTCCCGTACACTAATGATGAAGAATCTGAAAGTGAAATCAAGAAAACACTCCCGTTTACCATTGCAACAAAAAGAATAAAATACCTAAGAATAAACCTACCTAAGGAGACAAAAGACCTGTATGCAGAAAATTATAAGACACTGATGAAAGAAATTAAAGATGATACAAATAGATGGAGAGATATACCATGCTCCTGGATTGGAAGAATCGATATCGTGAAAATGACTCTACTACCCAAAGCAATCTACAGGTTCAATGCAATCCCTATCAAACTTCCACTGGCATTTTCCACAGAACTGGAACAAAACATTTCAAACTTTGTTTGGAAAAACAAAAGACTCCGAATAGCCAAAGCAATCTTGAGAACGAAAAACGGAGCTGGAGGAATCAGGCTCCCTGACTTCAGACTACACTACAAAGCTACAGTAATCAAGACAGTGTTTTACTGGCACAAAACCAGAAAGATAGATCAATGGAACAGGATAGAAAGCCCAGAGATAAACCCACGCACATATGGTCAACTGATCTTTGATCAAGGAGGCAGGAATGTACAGTGGAGAAAGGACAGCCTCTTCAATAAGTGGTGCTGGGAAAACTGGACAGGGACATGTAAAAGTATGAGATTAGATCATTCCCTAACACCATACACAAAAATAAGCTCAAAATGGATTAAAGACCTCAATGTAAGGCCAGAAACTATCAAAGTCTTAGAGGAAAACAGAGGCAGAACACTCTATGACATAAATCACAGCAAGATCCTTTTGGACCCACCTCCTAGAGAAATGGAAATAAAAACAAAGATAAACAAATGGGACCTAATGAAACTTCAAAGCTTTTGCACAGCAAAGGAAACCATAAACAAGACCAAAAGACAACCCTCAGAATGGGAGAAAATATTTGCAAATGAAGCAACTGACAAAGGATTAATCTCCAAAATTTAAAAACAGCTCATGCAGCTCAATAGCAAAACAACAAACAACCCAATCCAAAATTGGGCAGAAGACTTAAATAGGCATTTCTCCAAAGAAGATATACAGACTGCCAACAAACACATGAAAGAATGCTCAACATCATTAATCATTAGAGAAATGCAAATCAAAACTACAATGAGATATCATCTCACACCAGTCAGAATGGCCATCATCAAGAAATCTAGAAACAATAAATGCTGGAGAGGGTGTGGAGAAAAGGGAACACTCTTGCACTGCTGGTGGGAATGTGAATTGGTACAGCCACTATGGAGAACAGTATGGAGGTTCCCTAAAAGACTAAAAATCGAACTACCATATGACCCAGCAATCCCACCACTAGGCATATACCCTGAGAAAACCATAATTCAAAAAGAGGCATGTACCAGAATGTTCATTGCAGCTCTATTCACAATAGCCCGGAGATGGAAACAACCTAAGTGTCCATCATCGGATGAATGGATAAAGAAGATGTGGCACATATATACAATGGAATATTACTCAGCCATAAAAAGAAACGAAACTGAGCTCTTTGTAATGAGGTGGATAGACCTAGAGTCTGTCATACAGAGTGAAGTAAGTCAGAAGGAGAAAGACAAATACCGTATGCTAACACATATATATGGAATTTTTAAAAAATGTCATGAAGAACCTAGGGGTAAAACAGGAATAAAGTCACAGACCACTTGAGAATGGACTTGAGGATATGGGGAGGGGGAAGGGTAAGCTGTGACAAAGCGAAAGAGAGGCATGGACATATATACACTACCAAACGTAAGGTAGATAGATAGTGGGAAGCAGCCGCAGAGCACAGGGAGATCAGTTCGGTGCTTTGTGACCGCCTGGAGGGGTGGGATGGGGAGGGTGGGAGGGAGGGAGATGCATGAGGGAAGGGATGTGGGAACAGATGTATATGTATGACTGATTCACTTTGTTATAAAGCAGAAACTAATAAAAAAATAAAAATAAAAATAAAAATAAGAATAAAAACAATAAATACTTGGGAAGAAAAAAAAAACTTTGACTCAAGACAAGCTGGACATGGAGGAGTGAGAGAGGGCAAGGGGTAGAGGGAAAGACATGTTTCTGGGTGGGAGCTGGTGTACCATCCCCCGGGCACAGCTCCTGCGCAGAGGCTTGATATGGAGCCCTCACCTCCACCCACCCACAGCAATCAGAGAAGAAAAGGAAATAAAAGGAATCCAAATTGGAAAAGAAGATGTAAAGCTGTCACTGTTTGCAGATGACATGATACTAGACATAGAGAATCCTAAAGATGCTACCAGAAAACTACTAGAGCTAATCAATGTATTTGGTAAAGTAGCAGGATACAAAATTAATGCACAGAAATCTCTGGCATTCCCGTCCACTAATGATGAAGAATCTGAAAGTGAAATCAAGAAAACACTCCCGTTTACCATTGCAACAAAAAGAATAAAATACCTAAGAATAAACCTACCTAAGGAGACAAAAGACCTGTATGCAGAAAATTATAAGACACTGATGAAAGAAATTAAAGATGATACAAATAGATGGAGAGATATACCATGCTCCTGGATTGGAAGAATCGATATCGTGAAAATGACTCTACTACCCAAAGCAATCTACAGGTTCAATGCAATCCCTATCAAACTTCCACTGGCATTTTTCACAGAACTGGAACAAAACATTTCAAACTTTGTTTGGAAAAACAAAAGACTCCGAATAGCCAAAGCAATCTTGAGAACGAAAAACGGAGTTGGAGGAATCAGGCTCCCTGACTTCAGACTACACTACAAAGCTACAGTAATCAAGACAGTGTTTTACTGGCACAAAACCAGAAAGGTAGATCAATGGAACAGGATAGAAAGCCCAGAGATAAACCCACGCACATATGGTCAACTGATCTTTGATCAAGGAGGCAGGAATGTACAGTGGAGAAAGGACAGCCTCTTCAATAAGTGGTGCTGGGAAAACTGGACAGGGACATGTAAAAGTATGAGATTAGATCATTCCCTAACACCATACACAAAAATAAGCTCAAAATGGATTAAAGACCTCAATGTAAGGCCAGAAACTATCAAAGTCTTAGAGGAAAACAGAGGCAGAACACTCTATGACATAAATCACAGCAAGATCCTTTTGGACCCACCTCCTAGAGAAATGGAAATAAAAACAAAGATAAACAAATGGGACCTAATGAAACTTCAAAGCTTTTGCACAGCAAAGGAAACCATAAACAAGACCAAAAGACAACCCTCAGAATGGGAGAAAATATTTTCAAATGAAGCAACTGACAAAGGATTAATCTCCAAAATTTAAAAACAGCTCATGCAGCTCAATAGCAAAACAACAAACAACCCAATCCAAAATTGGGCAGAAGACTTAAATAGGCATTTCTCCAAAGAAGATATACAGACTGCCAACAAACACATGAAAGAATGCTCAACATCATTAATCATTAGAGAAATGCAAATCAAAACTACAATGAGATATCATCTCACACCAGTCAGAATGGCCATCATCAAGAAATCTAGAAACAATAAATGCTGGAGAGGGTGTGGAGAAAAGGGAACACTCTTGCACTGCTGGTGGGAATGTGAATTGGTACAGCCACTATGGAGAACAGTATGGAGGTTCCCTAAAAGACTAAAAATCGAACTACCATATGACCCAGCAATCCCACCACTAGGCATATACCCTGAGAAAACCATAATTCAAAAAGAGGCATGTACCAGAATGTTCATTGCAGCTCTATTCACAATAGCCCGGAGATGGAAACAACCTAAGTGTCCATCATCGGATGAATGGATAAAGAAGATGTGGCACATATATACAATGGAATATTACTCAGCCATAAAAATAAACGAAACTGAGCTCTTTGTAATGAGGTGGATAGACCTAGAGTCTGTCATACAGAGTGAAGTAAGTCAGAAGGAGAAAGACAAATACCGTATGCTAACACATATATATGGAATTTTTAAAAAATGTCATGAAGAACCTAGGGGTAAAACAGGAATAAAGTCACAGACCACTTGAGAATGGACTTGAGGATATGGGGAGGGGGAAGGGTAAGCTGTGACAAAGCGAAAGAGAGGCATGGACATATGTACACTACCAAACGTAAGGTAGATAGATAGTGGGAAGCAGCCGCAGAGCACAGGGAGATCAGTTCGGTGCTTTGTGACCGCCTGGAGGGGTGGGATGGGGAGGGTGGGAGGGAGGGAGATGCATGAGGGAAGGGATGTGGGAACAGATGTATATGTATGACTGATTCACTTTGTTATAAAGCAGAAACTAATAAAAAAATAAAAATAAAAATAAAAATAAAAACAATAAATACTTGGGAAGAAAAAAAAAATTTTGACTCAAGACAAGCTGGACATGGAGGAGTGAGAGAGGGCAAGGGGTAGAGGGAAAGACATGTTTCTGCGTGGGGGCTGGTGTACCATTCCCCGGGCACAGCTCCTGCGCAGAGGCTTGATATGGAGCCCTCACCTCCACCCACCCACAGCAATCAGAGAAGAAAAGTAAATAAAAGGAATCCAAATTGGAAAAGAAGATGTAAAGCTGTCACTGTTTGCAGATGACATGATACTAGACATAGAGAATCCTAAAGATGCTACCAGAAAACTACTAGAGCTAATCAATGTATTTGGTAAAGTAGCAGGATACAAAATTAATGCACAGAAATCTCTGGCATTCCCGTCCACTAATGATGAAGAATCTGAAAGTGAAATCAAGAAAACACTCCCGTTTACCATTGCAACAAAAAGAATAAAATACCTAAGAATAAACCTACCTAAGGAGACAAAAGACCTGTATGCAGAAAATTATAAGACACTGATGAAAGAAATTAAAGATGATACAAATAGATGGAGAGATATACCATGCTCCTGGATTGGAAGAATCGATATCGTGAAAATGACTCTACTACCCAAAGCAATCTACAGGTTCAATGCAATCCCTATCAAACTTCCACTGGCATTTTTCACAGAACTGGAACAAAACATTTCAAACTTTGTTTGGAAAAACAAAAGACTCCGAATAGCCAAAGCAATCTTGAGAACGAAAAACGGAGCTGGAGGAATCAGGCTCCCTGACTTCAGACTACACTACAAAGCTACAGTAATCAAGACAGTGTTTTACTGGCACAAAACCAGAAAGATAGATCAATGGAACAGGATAGAAAGCCCAGAGATAAACCCACGCACATATGGTCAACTGATCTTTGATCAAGGAGGCAGGAATGTACAGTGGAGAAAGGACAGCCTCTTCAATAAGTGGTGCTGGGAAAACTGGACAGGGACATGTAAAAGTATGAGATTAGATCATTCCCTAACACCATACACAAAAATAAGCTCAAAATGGATTAAAGACCTCAATGTAAGGCCAGAAACTATCAAAGTCTTAGAGGAAAACAGAGGCAGAACACTCTATGACATAAATCACAGCAAGATCCTTTTGGACCCACCTCCTAGAGAAATGGAAATAAAAACAAAGATAAACAAATGGGACCTAATGAAACTTCAAAGCTTTTGCACAGCAAAGGAAACCATAAACAAGACCAAAAGACAACCCTCAGAATGGGAGAAAATATTTGCAAATGAAGCAACTGACAAAGGATTAATCTCCAAAATTTAAAAACAGCTCATGCAGCTCAATAGCAAAACAACAAACAACCCAATCCAAAATTGGGCAGAAGACTTAAATAGGCATTTCTCCAAAGAAGATATACAGACTGCCAACAAACACATGAAAGAATGCTCAACATCATTAATCATTAGAGAAATGCAAATCAAAACTACAATGAGATATCATCTCACACCAGTCAGAATGGCCATCATCAAGAAATCTAGAAACAATAAATGCTGGAGAGGGTGTGGAGAAAAGGGAACACTCTTGCACTGCTGGTGGGAATGTGAATTGGTACAGCCACTATGGAGAACAGTATGGAGGTTCCCTAAAAGACTAAAAATCGAACTACCATATGACCCAGCAATCCCACCACTAGGCATATACCCTGAGAAAACCATAATTCAAAAAGAGGCATGTACCAGAATGTTCATTGCAGCTCTATTCACAATAGCCCGGAGATGGAAACAACCTAAGTGTCCATCATCGGATGAATGGATAAAGAAGATGTGGCACATATATACAATGGAATATTACTCAGCCATAAAAAGAAACGAAACTGAGCTCTTTGTAATGAGGTGGATAGACCTAGAGTCTGTCATACAGAGTGAAGTAAGTCAGAAGGAGAAAGACAAATACCGTATGCTAACACATATATATGGAATTTTTAAAAAATGTCATGAAGAACCTAGGGGTAAAACAGGAATAAAGTCACAGACCACTTGAGAATGGACTTGAGGATATGGGGAGGGGGAAGGGTAAGCTGTGACAAAGCGAAAGAGAGGCATGGACATATATACACTACCAAACGTAAGGTAGATAGATAGTGGGAAGCAGCCGCAGAGCACAGGGAGATCAGTTCGGTGCTTTGTGACCGCCTGGAGGGGTGGGATGGGGAGGGTGGGAGGGAGGGAGATGCATGAGGGAAGGGATGTGGGAACAGATGTATATGTATGACTGATTCACTTTGTTATAAAGCAGAAACTAATAAAAAAATAAAAATAAAAATAAAAATAAGAATAAAAACAATAAATACTTGGGAAGAAAAAAAAAACTTTGACTCAAGACAAGCTGGACATGGAGGAGTGAGAGAGGGCAAGGGGTAGAGGGAAAGACATGTTTCTGGGTGGGGGCTGGTGTACCATCCCCCGGGCACAGCTCCTGCGCAGAGGCTTGATATGGAGCCCTCACCTCCACCCACCCACAGCAATCAGAGAAGAAAAGGAAATAAAAGGAATCCAAATTGGAAAAGAAGATGTAAAGCTGTCACTGTTTGCAGATGACATGATACTAGACATAGAGAATCCTAAAGATGCTACCAGAAAACTACTAGAGCTAATCAATGTATTTGGTAAAGTAGCAGGATACAAAATTAATGCACAGAAATCTCTGGCATTCCCGTCCACTAATGATGAAGAATCTGAAAGTGAAATCAAGAAAACACTCCCGTTTACCATTGCAACAAAAAGAATAAAATACCTAAGAATAAACCTACCTAAGGAGACAAAAGACCTGTATGCAGAAAATTATAAGACACTGATGAAAGAAATTAAAGATGATACAAATAGATGGAGAGATATACCATGCTCCTGGATTGGAAGAATCGATATCGTGAAAATGACTCTACTACCCAAAGCAATCTACAGGTTCAATGCAATCCCTATCAAACTTCCACTGGCATTTTTCACAGAACTGGAACAAAACATTTCAAACTTTGTTTGGAAAAACAAAAGACTCCGAATAGCCAAAGCAATCTTGAGAACGAAAAACGGAGCTGGAGGAATCAGGCTCCCTGACTTCAGACTACACTACAAAGCTACAGTAATCAAGACAGTGTTTTACTGGCACAAAACCAGAAAGATAGATCAATGGAACAGGATAGAAAGCCCAGAGATAAACCCACGCACATATGGTCAACTGATCTTTGATCAAGGAGGCAGGAATGTACAGTGGAGAAAGGACAGCCTCTTCAATAAGTGGTGCTGGGAAAACTGGACAGGGACATGTAAAAGTATGAGATTAGATCATTCCCTAACACCATACACAAAAATAAGCTCAAAATGGATTAAAGACCTCAATGTAAGGCCAGAAACTATCAAAGTCTTAGAGGAAAACAGAGGCAGAACACTCTATGACATAAATCACAGCAAGATCCTTTTGGACCCACCTCCTAGAGAAATGGAAATAAAAACAAAGATAAACAAATGGGACCTAATGAAACTTCAAAGCTTTTGCACAGCAAAGGAAACCATAAACAAGACCAAAAGACAACCCTCAGAATGGGAGAAAATATTTGCAAATGAAGCAACTGACAAAGGATTAATCTCCAAAATTTAAAAACAGCTCATGCAGCTCAATAGCAAAACAACAAACAACCCAATCCAAAATTGGGCAGAAGACTTAAATAGGCATTTCTCCAAAGAAGATATACAGACTGCCAACAAACACATGAAAGAATGCTCAACATCATTAACCATTAGAGAAATGCAAATCAAAACTACAATGAGATATCATCTCACACTAGTCAGAATGGCCATCATCAAGAAATCTAGAAACAATAAATGCTGGAGAGGGTGTGGAGAAAAGGGAACACTCTTGCACTGCTGGTGGGAATGTGAATTGGTACAGCCACTATGGAGAACAGTATGGAGGTTCCTTAAAAGACTAAAAATCGAACTACCATATGACCCAGCAATCCCACCACTAGGCATATACCCTGAGAAAACCATAATTCAAAAAGAGGCATGTACCAGAATGTTCATTGCAGCTCTATTCACAATAGCCCGGAGATGGAAACAACCTAAGTGTCCATCATCGGATGAATGGATAAAGAAGATGTGGCACATATATACAATGGAATATTACTCAGCCATAAAAAGAAACGAAACTGAGCTCTTTGTAATGAGGTGGATAGACCTAGAGTCTGTCATACAGAGTGAAGTAAGTCAGAAAGAGAAAGACAAATACCGTATGCTAACACATATATATGGAATTTTAAAAAAACGTCATGAAGAACCTAGGGGTAAAACAGGAATAAAGTCACAGACCTACTTGAGAATGGACTTGAGGATATGGGGAGGGGGAAGGGTAAGCTGTGACAAAGCGAAAGAGAGGCATGGACATATATACACTACCAAACGTAAGGTAGATAGATAGTGGGAAGCAGCCGCAGAGCACAGGGAGATCAGCTCCGTGCTTTGTGACCGCCTGGAGGGGTGGGATGGGGAGGGTGGGAGGGAGGGAGGTGCATGAGGGAAGGGATGTGGGAACAGATGTATATGTATGACTGATTCACTTTGTTATAAAGCAGAAACTAATTTAAAAAATAAAAATTAAATAAAAATTAAAATAAAACAATACATACTTGGGAAGAAAAAAAAAACTTTGACTCAAGACAAGCTGGACATGGAGGAGTGAGAGAGGGCAAGGGGTAGAGGGAAAGACATGTTTCTGGGTGGGAGCTGGTGTACCATCCCCCGGGCACAGCTCCTGCGCAGAGGCCTTATAAGGAGCCCTCACCTCCACCCACCCCCTTCAACCAGAGAACTTCCAACTGCAGCTCCTCAGTAATTGAAGAGCAGGAAAGCTGGTGACTGGAGGGAGGCTGGGGGAGGGGAGGAGGAAGGACCACAGTCCACCGTTAGTCCGTCACTTAAAGGCTGGTGAAATTAATGGGGCAAATGACCCCAGTCAAAGAATTTGGCAAGTCCACGGCTTTCCTGGGTTTCACCCAGCGGCTCTGTTTCCTCGGCTATCTGGAAAGGAGGGAGAGCACTTGCGAAGAAGCCTCTGGAATGTCAGCTTCTGGGAATCTTGCTGAGGACGGGGCGGGGAGGGAGCGCTTACCGGGAAACACTGGATTACCCTAGCCGCCTTGGGGTGCCTGCGACCGGGGCTGCGGTTTCTGCGGACCTGAGCGGCAGGTGGCATCGGAGAGTCAGACCTGCTTGCGGGCACCAAGACGACACTCGGTCGGGAGACCGGGACAGGCCGCAGAAACGTGAGCAAGTGCCACTCGCAGCCCAGAGGAGAGGAAAGGAAAGCCCCAAGCATGCACCCAGCCCTGGCCCCCGCGCCACGGGCTGCGTCCCAGGAGCCGTCGCCACCTCTGAGCAGCCCAGATGGGAAGGGGGTGGGGCGGAGGACGGTTCCCGCGGCGAACTGCTCGCCGAGGGCGCCGGGGCCTCTGCGGGAGCGCCAAGCCGCGCGCCTCTCCGAGGCCTGCGCGGGGCCCTCGGGCGGGAATGCGCGGAGCCGGGACGCGGTGGCGGGTAGGGGGCTGGGTCGCGCGCGGGAGAGGGCGGCAGGAGGGAGCTGGAAGAGAGTTACCGCGTGAGAGAGCGGTTAAGAGCGCGCGGTCTCTTTGGAGATGCCCTGGCCAATGGCAGAAGCGGAAGCTGTTTATATGGGCGGGGCGTCGCCACGGCAGCAGGAGACGCCTTGCGAGCGGCTACTGAGTGCCGGTCCCCGGCCGCTGGCTTTCAGAGAGGCGCCGTCGGGCGTGAGTGGCGACGAGGATTGCTGGCTGGGCCCTCGAGCTGGGAGCAGAGAGCCGCGGTGAGGGTGGGCGGTGGGAGGACTTTCTTTGAGAACCTTCCTTTGGCCCGGGCTGCGCTCTGAGCCAGGTAAGGGACGGGGAGGGCTGCAGGCCGTGGGAAGGGAGGGCGTCAGTACCAGCCCGCTCTCCCATCCGTCCACGACGGAAGTGGTGGGCCCGGGGACTGACATCAGAGGCGTTTGGGGGACACTCACTTCCCACCCCCTTATAACTCTCTGTATTGTTTCCTTCCTTCCCCTTGATCCCCATCCTAATATCCCTTTTCAAAGATCAGACGACCTCCCCCGCCCCCCCGACCCGTCGTACTGCCCTCCTGGACTCTCTCGCCCCATTTCCATTGGTTGTGGACGGAGAGAGGGGGGTTAATTCCCCGCTTTGAGGGAGAAAGGGGTGGCCTCGCATGCCCCTACACTCTTCCCTCGTTTGGCTAATTAAGTCTCCTCTAAAAGATCCAAGAGGAAAAGAGCGAGGCGAACCCCCTGTGGGTCGGACCCCCGGGCACACCTTCTGTTTCCCAGACCTCGGCAGTAAAAGATCCTCCCCAGCTGCAGGAAGGATTTTAGTAAGAGCCTCCCCCCTCGCCCACACTCTCCCCTCGGGGGTGGGGAAAGAGGGCTCAGTTCCCGCTCTGGTCCCCGCAGGCACCACACTCCGTTTGGAGGAGGCTACCCCCGGATCGCGGGATGGAAGCCCGCTTCCGGGAGGCTGCGTAACTGAAGCGGCGGGAGTCAGCGGGCCGGAGAGCTCGGCGGCCACCCTCGGCTCGGCTCGTGGATGTTGACAGCCCCCTCGGAGAGTCCCCGCAGATATGGCGGAGAGCTGGCTACGCGTCTCGGGAGCAGGGGCAGCGGAGGAGGCCGGACCGGAAGGCGGCCTGGAGGAGTCCAACGCCCTGAATGACAGCCTGACCAGCCTGCAGTGGCTGCAGGACTTCTCGTTTCTCAACGCCGAGGTCCCCGCCCTGCCTTCGGCGGACACCGACCCCCACGGCTACCACGAGCTGTCAGGCTCGGCCGAGCCGGGGTCTCCCCTGGCGGCGGACCCCGCCTGCCTGGGGCAGCCGCACACACCCGGCAAGCCCACGTCCTTGTGCACGCCGCGGAGCGCCCCCTCGGGGCTGCAGGCCTCGCCTCCCGACGACGTGGACTACGCCACCAATCCGCACGTGAAGCCGCCCTACTCGTATGCCATGCTCATCTGCATGGCCATGCAGGCCAGCAAGGCCACCAAGATCACCCTGTCGGCCATCTACAAGTGGATCACGGACAGTTTCTGTTACTTCCGCCACGCTGATCCCACCTGGCAGGTAGGGAGGCACTCCCTCCCTCCCTCCCCATGCCCGCGCGGACTGGACTCACATCCCAGATGCGCAGGCCAAGTAGGCGCGGTACGGCCAGGGCCCCGAGAGAGGAAGGCCGTCCAGGAAGGACCTCAAGGGAGCCCAGTGCTTGGACTGCTGCCCCTTTGACTTCAGAGACGGAGGAGGGAGGATGTTCAGAGGGCTGTAGGGGTGCCGACCTAGAGGTTCAAGTGGAAAGAACTTGTCACTCATCCGGTAGGCTCAGCCCAAAGACCAGGGCTGAACTATGCGTGGACACAGCCCCCCAGGGTAGGTTGATGGACTGAGGGACACATTTTTGTCCCAAGTCCTGGAATTCCTCGACACTACCCTCCTCAAGGTCAGTTTGTCAGGGCCTGACTGGAGGCAGAGCATCGTTCCTGCCAGGCTCTGCATCCCGCCTGCTTTCAGTTGGCTGGAGGGGCTCTGGGAGGGGAGAGGGGCGTGCTGCAGGGTGTGAAGGCCATCTGTGTCCCAGTGGAAGGGCTCCGGGGCCTTCCGAAAGCTGCTGTGCCAGCCCCCACCCCAAGCCCTCCCTAGTTTCCTGCCTACACTCCTCCCCCTCTTCTCATCAACCTCCCTGGGGGGACAATTACCTCAGCCACGTGCTTTCCACAGGGGCTCTTTCCTGCCACACTGGCTTCATGTTCCAAGTCTCCGGAACCTGGCACAGAGCAGCCAAGGGGCCCAGACCACCATGTAAACCTCCCAGTCTTGCCAGGGGGCACTACTCACCTGCCGGCCCCACCCACCAGGCCCCAGACCCCTGTGCCCCAGCGTGGTTTGGACTGTGCACCCAGGCGTGAACAAGGCAGGATGGTGATTCAGGCTGGGCACACACTGCCCTGAGCCTCTTCGACCATCAGGATGAGGGGCTACTTGGGGACAGAGACCCTGAGGATGCACAGATCCTTCCCTGTGGCACAGGTCACAGGATCAGAGTTCCTGTGATCACACCTATTCCACGTTTGCTTGGGCCCTGACCCTGGGGCAGGTACCATTTGTAACCTTGGTGAGAAAGCAGAGACCCTCCACCACCCCCCACCCCACCCCAAGCCTGAGAGGCCCCAGGAATGAGCGCTATGCTCTTGGCTGGGTAATAATCAACTGAGGCCTCAGAGCCTGGGGTGGGAGGAGGGGGACATGGTGGGTGAGGGCCCAGGCCAGCAGCCGGCTCTAGAAACAAGGAAAGTCATCAGATCCTCCCACACTTCATCCCCCCCGCCACACACACCCCCTCACACCCACTCACTCATTTCACAAACAGAGAAGGCCAGCCAGGCCCAGGCAGAGGGAGATGGCCGTCCAGGACCTGGGGGAGCCAAGGCCTTTGAGCAGAGGCCGCAAGCAGCGGGGTAAGGGAGGGAGGGCAGGACAGGCTGGCACTGAGAGCCACCCTGCGGCTCAGGGCTCGGATGACTGAGCAGGCAGATATCCTGGCAAAAGGGAACAAAAGCCCCCGACAGCACTCCCAGCTCCTGGTGCCCCGTGGCTGGTGTCCCAGAGCCTCCCGCTCGGAGCAGCGCCTCTGTCTCCCCTGCCCCCATCGGAGAGAAGGTAGTGGTGGGACTGGCAGTGGCGCTAGGAGCCCCCCATCACTGACCCCACCCATTCTCCCAGCTGTCTTCCTTCTCTCCTATCTCCCTGTGTCCAGAACTCCATCCGCCACAACCTGTCCCTGAAGAAGGGCTTCATCAAGATGCCCCGGGAGAAGGACGAGCCAGGCAAGGGGGGCTTCTGGCGCATCGACCCCCAGTACGCCGAGCGGCTGCTGAGTGGGGCCTTGAAGAAGCGGCGGCTGCCCCCAGTCCACATCCACCCGGCCTTTGCCCGCCAGGCCGCGCCAGAGCCCAGCGCCGCCCCATGGGCCGGGCCACTGACCGTGAGCACCGAGGCCCAGCAGCTGCTGCGGGAGTTCGAGGAGGCCACTGGGGAGGCGGGCTGGGGTGCAGGCGAGGGCAGGCTGGGGCGTAAGCGTCAACAGCCGCTGCCCAAGCAGGAGGCCAAGGTCCCGCGGCCCTCCAGCCCCCTGCTGCTGACCCCGGAGGAGCAGGGTGAGCTGGAACCCCTCAAGGGCAACTTTGACTGGGAGGCCATCTTGGACGCTGGCACGCTGGACGGGGAGCTGGGCACGCTGGAGACCTCGGAGCTGATCCCGCCGCTGAGCCCTGCCTCACACGGGGACGTGGACCTCACCATCCATGGCCACCACATCGACTGCCCTGTTACCTGGGGGCCTCCAGTGGAGCAGGCTACCGACAGCCTGGACTTCGATGAGACCTTCCTGGCCACATCCTTCCTGGAGCACCCCTGGGACGAGAGCACCCATAGCTCCCTGCCCCCCGAGCCCCTCTTTGAGGCCGGGGATGCCACACTGGCCTCTGACCTGCATGACTGGGCCAGCCTGGGCGCCTTCTTGTAAGAAGCCAGGCCCTGCCCCACCTCCAGACAGCACCGAAGTCTGGGCCCAGACTGCCCCCCTCCCCGCCAGTGCAGGCCCATGGACACCCTACCGCCCAGGCAGGGGCTGGGCCAGGTCACCCCACCAGGCCACACGGCCCCCAGCCCAGGCCATCCTCAGATTCTAGTCCAGCAGGCTGAGAATTGGGGCCCAGGACCAAAATTGCTGCCTCCGCTCCCCAGCCCCCCATACACACAGTGTTTCATGGATCCACTTCTTCCCTGCCCCAGAGACACGCTAAGGGCCCTGCACTATGAGAGCTGCGGCTTGGAGGGGCCCTGGCCAAGCTGGAAACATCAGTACGGGGCCTGCCCCGAACACCTTAGCTTCTGAAGCTTCTCTCTCTCCTGCTCTCCTCCCCAGGTCTCTTTCCAGAGCAATTTCCCAGGTACAACACATGCTGATTAGGTGACTGCAAATTAACACCCAAGAGGCCTCTCCCGGCAGTCTGTGAGGAGGAGCTAGGCGGAGGGGGGAAGAGAGAGGAGACAGAAAGGAGGCCGGGGTGCCGAGTGGAACCAGGAGATTTTCTAAGGCCTCTGGGATCTTCTGGCTTCATCCCTAGAGGTGGGGCAGAGGGTATGTGTCCCTAATCTTTGAGCCCAACTTGAGGCTGAGAGCAGCGGGGAGATGGGGATCTGGGGGTTAGGGGCTGGGGCAGCCAAGCTGCAGAGGGAAAGGGCACAGACAGACTAATGTAGTGAGTGTAGCTATAGCTGAAGCTTAACTGGGAGGGACGCAGTGCTTGCTAGAACCACTGGGACCAGGAATGGGGGGATGGCCCCGTGCCCTTGCTTGCACTCCTGCAGGGGAGTGTCTTGCTCCACCATAAACGCCCTGGGCTGCATCCCACATCCACTCTCCTAACCCGTCGGGCATTTTAACCTTTTTCATAGAAAGTTATTTACAATAACAACATTTTTAAAAATAAAGTTTTAAAAAGTCTCAAAATGGACCTGCTTGCAACTTTCTCTGGGGAAAAGCATGGGCCAGTTTGGGGGAGGCCACGGCCCAAGGGGGAATGGCTGGGAGGAAGATGGGGGGCACCAAAGGCCTGCAGAGTGTCCCCTGATGCACTCCTCATGATCTCTGGGTGCCCAGAGAGAAAGGGGCTGAGAGGCGGCCCTCGGGGGTCCCCTGCAGCCAGGGCCTCGGCACCTCTATATGTGCAATGGGGAGACTGTACCCACAGCCCCGAGGAGCAGGCGGCAAAGGAGGCCCAGCCCCCTCCCTGGCCCTGGGGACTCACTCACAAAGGCCGTTCTTGCCCAGGGCTCGGCTCACGTTCCCCACCTCGCCCAAGTTGAGGGCCTGCCCAGACTCACCTGCGGTCCTCGCCTGGGCCTGTCTCCAGCTCCTCTCTCCCTTGGTCCCTTCCTGAAGTGACAGGGTGTGAGGTCAGAGGGCCCCAGCCCCTGGGGCCCCACTTGCCACCCTGGGGTTCATTCACTCCGCCCAGGGCCTTCCCTCCAATGCAGGTTGGGGCTGAGGGAGGCCATCAGGGCAGACGGAAGACAGGGTGCCTAGACCCTACAGCTCCAGCCTGTGCGGAATCAACGTACCAGAGTTCTGATGGGGAAACTGAGGCACAGCAAATATGTGACACTCAGCAGGCACCTTTCAACCCCCTCACCCCAGCTTTGCCGGGAACCCATCTCTCCCCCGAGCCCGCACCTGGCCCCGCCAGCACGTCCTTGTGGTGCACAGCCCCTTCCCCCAGCACTCACGTGCACGTGCGCACAGACACACACACACACACACACACACAAACGGGCACTGTCCTACACAATCCTGCCCAGCCTCCACGGGCCCCTTTCTCCTGAAGCCCCTTTCTTTCCTTGCACTGGAGGCTGGCTCCAGAACACCCTGGCATTCCCCCGCCAACTTGCTGCTTTTCCTTGCTAATTATTCCAAATATTTCAGAAGGGTGCGCCCACTGCAGGGCCAGCCGGGTTGGGGCCTTACAGAGCTCAGGAGGCAGCCCATCCCCTTCCCACCGCTTGCTGAGGAGGCTGCCCCAACCTCCCTCTGAGACTCCCTTCACCCCCTAAGCAACGACTCCCTCCCTCTCCCCACCACCCTCCGGCCTTCCTCCCCACGCTCCCCAGCACTGGGGGAACATGGGGGCTCCAGCCTCTCCACTGGTCCCCAGGCTCAGCCTCCAGCCCCCGCCAAAAGGGGTACACCCTGGATTGACAGGTGGGGCCGGTCACTGTCCCCCCTCCTCACCCTCTGCCTGGGCCCATGCTGGGGGAAGAGGGGCAAGGTCAGGGGCTGGCAGAACTGCCTGCCAGGTAAGGAAAGGCTGAAGAAGCTTCTGGCTGCCAGGAAGAATCCCCAGGAGCTCCTGGAAATCCCTATGCTTGGCACTAGCGTCTCTGGGGCTGGGACCCAAACACTGGCACTTTTAAGGGTCCATGGATGCTGCCAATGAGCAGCCAAAGCTAAGAGGGGGCTCCGAAGCGGCCAGAACACAGGGCTTCACACACCCTTTCAGCAGGCAGCGTTTGGGGGTTGGCGGTGGAGGGGGCGGGAAGCGTGAGTGGATCCTGTCCCTCCTATTCATCCCTGCCCCGGCCCTTGGCTGGGTGGCTTTTTCAAAAAACGTTCAGTGACTCCGTATTTATTTAGAGATTCAATGTAATCCCAGTCAATATATATTTGGCGCCCTTAACAGTAAGTTGCAGACAGGCTGCCCCATTAGCACTAGATACTTTAGTGTGTGTTTCCTTAGAACAAGGACACGCCTCCATAATCCCAGTACCACCATCACAATCAGGAAATGAACACTGACCTGGTAATCCCATGTAACCGCAGACCCCCTTCACATCTTGCAGATCACCCCAGTAATGCTCCTCTCCATTCCAGCATCCCAATCCAGGACCCCATGTTGCACTGAGTTGTCCTTTCTCTTTTGCCCTGTGTGGCTTTGAGCCCATGACTCAAGCTCTCTGGGCAGGTTTCGCATTTCCTTTGATCTCCACTTTTGAGGTGAGAAGCCCTTCAGCCACTTCAGCCTCAGGTGTGGTACAGTCCCTTCCCAAAGCAAGAAGCCAGCTTTCTGTCTCCTCACTTTCCACCTCTTCCCTATCCTCCCTCCCCCATGTATCGCCAGCCAGGAAAGGGATGAGGGGCAATGTTCAGGAACTCAGTGTTTGGGGACCCTCGCCGTCTGCCCACGGGACAGGCCACCCCCAGCTCCAGTGACGGCAAGGCCCCCGGGATGGGATTCCATGCTGGCCTGAAGCAAATGCGCCAGGCCTCCTGAAGAGCTGAGCTGAGGGCAGGAAACACTCTTCTCCCCGCCTCTGCCCCCCTCAACATACTGGGGACCCAGACTTGAAGAAGGAAGGTCATGTCCATGGTGTCCTCCCAGATCAGCACCGACACCGTCTCCTCCATGTCCGGCTCCTACATCGCCCCTGGCATGGAAGAGGACGGGGAGGCTCTCCCCTGCCCCCGGGCCGCCAGCAGGACGCCCTCAGAAGAAGGAGACGTAAGAGAGGAGCATGGGATCGCCCTCGCCGCTCTGCTCTGCTCTGTACTCGAGTCCCAAGGAGCTCAGTCCAGGGCCTGCCAGGGAGATCGGCAAAGCCCCCCAGTGCTCGGGAGGGGAGCCCTGGAAAACACGGTACCGGGTTGTTGAATCAAAGACTCCCTCAGATGTGATCTTCCATGTGGCACCACTTCTGTCCTGAGGACTTGGTTTGGGTTTGCTGCCAGGCGAGCTGGGTAGGAGAGCCGGTGGCATCTGCACCTTGACTTTTGTTGCTCCTTTGCAGGTGACGCCAGCGGCGTCTCCAGACTGCAACTTTGCGGGCCTCGTCGCCACCGCCGAAGAGCGGGATGCAGAGGTAAGAGCAAGGTGGACGCTGGTGCCCCTCCCCGGTCAGAGGGACTGCCGGCGCTGGCACAGGATGCAAATAGGATGGGGGCTCTTCTGGAAGAAGCCTTCCAAGGTGATGCACTTGGATCTGTTAGAGGCAGGGTGCAGAGCAGAGGGACTGTCCGGTTAGCAGAGGGCGCTGGTCTCAGCGTAATAGGCGTGGGGTGAGTTCCAGAGGGAAGTCTTCCAGGCCAGACCCTTGAGAGGGCGTTTGTCCTCCAATTCACTTAGTATTTACCTGGCACAGGCATCTCACATCTTCCTGGCACTGGGGGACACAAAGACCGAGTGACATGGCTTTTGCCTGCCCACACCCCCAATCCACCCATCCCATCCATTCCGGAGCTCCATCTGATGGAGGAATCAGAGTTATAACTCAGCGTGAGAAGTGCTCTGACGGAGGTGTGCCTGAAGTATATGGAATGCCCAGCTCCCAGTGGGGACTCTACAACTTTCTCTTGAGCCAGATGTTCTCAAAGGAGTATCTGGATGGGATTGGGGATCCTAAAGGGTTTCTGAAAGTTTTATGATCTCACGGTTTGCTTTTTCATTTGGCAACTTTGATTTCCACCTGAGAGAAACAGTGTGAGCTAAACTATTACCAAGGCTATTCCTGACAGTCCCAGGGTCCCTCTGTAAGGTGCCTCAGACCTGGTCCCCCTGTAATGTGTCTCAGACCTGGTCCCTACGGGCCGATCCTGCCTCGCCAAGCAAAATCTGCCTCTGCTGGGCCTCCCAGCCATCTCACACGGACAGGAAATGTATGGATACCATGAGGGTGATTAGTTCTGTCTTCTGACAATCAGTAGACTCATTTCACTGCTTTATGGACTCACAGTGCCTTCCTTCTGTCCTAGGGGAATGATGTTCTAGAAGAAGAGGACGGATCACCCACACAAGAAGATGGTAAAAGACCTGGTCTTTTGCTCCCTTTTATTATATTTCTTTCCCGGGTATTCTCTGAAGGGTACAGAAAGGGGCACTGGTGTGACTTGGTGGCACTGCTCAAGGGTGTGGCTTTGGGGAAAGGTCGTCTTCTTGATGGAATATCAAAGCAAGCAGGGTATCTGAGGACGTCAGCAGCCTTCCTGGCTCTTTCTGGGCCTCTGAGCCAAGGCTGCAGTAGATACATGGAGTTCTCCACCTACGTTGAGTAGATCCTGAAGCTTCTTGGGCAACTGTCATCACCTTCCTTCCTGCTTCAGCTTCTCAGCTGAGTCTCACAGAACTGCTCTAGCAGCCCCAAAGTTCGGCTGCATCAGGAGAACACCTTCCTCCCCTTGGGGGAACCGACTTTTAGGCAGTAGGTTTTCCTGCTTTAGTGAAGAAAACGGCTGATGTTACAGTAGCAGAAGGATCACAGCCCTGGCGGCACAGCAAAGGTGAGGTGAAGAGACGTTAGCAGCTCAGCGTACACTAGTGTTTGTAGGCTATTGGCACGAGTCTCTTTACCATCATTCAGGCCTCAAGTAGATTTTTTTTTAATTGGAAGAGTTGGTTTACAATGTTGTGTTAGTTTCTGCTGTACAGCAACGTGAATCAATTATACATATACATATATCCACTCTTTTTTTTAGATTCTTTGCCCATATAGGCCATTACAGGGTACTGAGTAGAGTCCCCTGTGCTCTACAGCAGGTCCTTATTAGGTATCTATTTTATATATAGTAGTGTGTATGTGTCAATCCCAATCTCCCAATTTATCCCTCCCCTCCCTTGCCCCCCGCCATAACCATAAGTTTGTTTTCTACACCTGTGACTCTATTTCTGTTTTGTAAATAAGGTCAATCATATCTTCAGTCGGAAGAATTTTGTTTCTAGTAAGCCGAGAAGTGAAGGAATGACCTACATATAGAGCAAGGAAGTGGGGGTGGGGAGGTGACCTGGGAGTCCCACCTGGGAGTGTAGGACCAGGCGTCCCAGGAACCGGTGTCTCTTCCCTCTGCTCCTCTGAGGTGCCTCCACAGAAGGGCAACCTCCAGAGCAAACCTGGATCCCAGCCTGGATGCAGATGTCACACTAGTCACCTCTGCTTTGGCCATGGCAGTTGCTTGGGGGGCGGTGTGGTGTGCAGGGGTGCGCATGCACACATGACCACTCTCTCCTGGCCAAGTAGTGCCGGAGGAGGGGTGGTCGCCCAGGCTGTGCCTCTGCCGCACGCACATACCAACCAAGCCGGGGTTGGGCGCTACCTCCCCTCGGTTGATGTCTTCAGGGCACAAGGCTCCGAGATCTCCATTGTGATTGTCGTCCCCAGTAGAATATTTGCTTCTAAAAGGCACAGGGCAGTACGTGGTTTCCGCCTGACATTCCATATGTGGTTTCCACCTGACATGCCGTACGCAGTAGATGTATGTTTCTTCCTCTCCCTTTCACCAAGGAAAAAAAACCGAGTGGGGTGCTTGAAAAAATAACATCTAAAACTGTCCCCTTCCCATCTTACATGACTGTAGGTTTCTGGTCAGCCCCTTAAAACATCCTCAGAATAGCAAATTAAGTCTCAAAGAAAATAAATCGTAATTTTGTGAACAATGCGATTCTTTGATTTGAGGTGCAAAATTACGGGACCAAAGAGCTTTAATTGCCATTTTATGTATTAGTCATTTCGCAGAGCCTTGTGGTCATAAACACACCCCATGTGCACCGACAGACACAGGCCGGAGTCCGGGGTCACTTCCCCCGTGGCTCTCCTAGCTCTTCCAGCCTGGCTTAGCTCTACTGTGGGCCCGGGTCTGCGTGTCCGAATCCCACAGACCTCCCCAGGGTCTGATTTCCCAGGAACGAAGGCTGGAAAGGGGCCAGTTAAGGAAACAGAGCAGAACAGAGCGAGAACACAAACGTACCCACACAGTTTCCTTTATTGTCCACTCTACCCACTTAATTATTGTTTTCAACTTTAATTATTTATTTTTTTTAGCATATGATTTGATGTTTTTTGTCTCCATCCTTAAGATTTTTATTTTAAGGACAGCAAAGCAGAGAAAAACACAGCCAGGTCCTCTCTAACTGCCTTAACTCCATTACAGGCCAGAGGACATTCGCATTTCTAGGTATGGAGTGTGACAATAACAATGACTTTGACATCGCCAGCATGAAAGCACTGGACAATAAGCTGTGCTCTGCGGTCTGCTTACCCAGTGAGTGGCAGTCTGCTGAACATGAACTTGGTGGGAGACGCTCCCCTGCTCACACCCCTGCTCTCACCCTGGCACACCCATCTCCTGCCCTGCAGTTCCTGCAAGAAGGCATGGGCTTTGCTAAGGTGCTGGGAGCCAGTTGCTGAAAGGAAGTGAAGTGGCCTCGGGAGAGTCCTTGGGCAAAGAGCGACTCTGCTCTAAGCGAAACTATTTGGGCATGGAGAAAGGCACAAAAATACCTCCAAAGCCTTCCAATTTGACCTGACCGCGTCCTCTCCATCATGATCTTGCAGATCCCATGGCAGGGGGCCTGGTCTTGTTTCCATCAACAGGCAGTTTAAGGCAGACACGGCGTCTGTGATAAGGTCTTGGAAAGAGAGCCTGAGCCCTTGAAAAGGGAACCTGTAGCCCCTCAGAGGAGAGTGGTTAGTTAGGATCAGAGAGGAATTTCAAAGGCTGCATTTTATATACTGGCTCTGTGACCCAGTGAGCCCTGGGCCACCACCAGTTGCCTTGTGCTCCCTAGATTTGGATCCCAAAGGAACGATCAGGGGTCGAGGGTGACTCTTCTCCCTGGAGCCCTAACTCTGTAAATTCAATCAGGGCCATCAACGTGCCCCTTATTCCTTCTCATGACACTAAACTGAATCCGGGATGAGTTCTCAGGAGGAGCCCACCTGTCAGTCACACTCTGGGCACTGATGTCCCACTGCTCCATGCTCACCAAGGGCTTCACCAACCATGGCTCTAAAGCCACGTCTTGCCCGGTGGACTAGGTCGAAATTGCCCCTTCTGGGTTCACAGCAGAGACTGCCTTCATGTTGCATGGTTTGTAATCTCTTAAACATGCCCTGGACATGTTTAAGCTTCAGGACAGCCACGTCCCATCGTGGGTCCAGTGCTTTACTCCCTTGGCAACGTGGCTACAGGTGCTGGAGGGACACAAACTCCTGTGGTTGCCACTCTCCATCAGCTTGCAAAAGACCCAGGTCCTCACCCCTCTGGCCCCATGCAGGCTTGTGGGGGAGGAAGCCGTAATCCCCAGAGACACCTCCCACGGCCTTCCCAGGGGCTCGCCAGCCTTTCCACTTAGCGTTGACCCAGCCAGGCCTGGGCCAGAGCGGCTGAGGTCCAGGGTACACTTCACTTCCTGCCTTCCCACTCTTTACCTGGCTTCTGTCTGTCCATTGGTTTCTCATGTCTTTTTGCCAAATGTACGTCTGTCTGTCCAGCTTGTTTATTTTGAAACTCATTTAGGTTATCCAGACTTCGTGTGAAAGTTCATGTTCACCCACACCCAACCCCAAGCTTGCTGGGCACGCGCACATCCGAGGGGCCCTCGCTGAGGCTTCCATTCCTAACTGGCAAGAGCCTGTATTTAATATGCTGAAATTTTCCAGGAAAAAAAAAATATTTGTGAGACTAGATTAATCCCTGTTCCACAAAAGCGGGGATGCTTCTGTGGCAAAGGTTACAGGCAGGATTTGTTTTGGTCACTAGTTGGGGAAGATGCCATCTCTGCCCTCACTCCGCCCTGAGTCTGGGGCAGCGGTGCCGGCCAGCCGCTCACTGGGCTTCAAGAGAGGAATCTAGGCTCCTGCCTCCCCGCAGTGGCCGCCCACCAACCCCCGAGTTTGGCAGAGAGAGCTCCTGGGAATTGTTTCAGCCACCCATGCTGTTGGAAACTGACCCCAGGCCTTGTGCTTCCTCCTCTCCCTAACTCCTTCGGGCCAACCTGCTGGTGGATGTTTATTCCACTCTGGGATGGCGGCAGGGGAGCGAGACCTGGAAGGAAAACAATGCCTGGGCTTCTTTACAGTGATCTCGGGAGCCAGCCATTCTCAGATTAAACTGGCTTCACCGTTCAGGCCAGACATGAAACCGAATGACAGTGGCGGCTGCCGGGAGAGGGAGTTGAGGGTCGCATCGTAGCCTCACCCCGAGGTCTCAAGGGCTCTTACGGGAGAAGGAAAGTGCATCTGCTCTCTTGGTAAAAGGTTTCTCGGGTTCTGCTGTTAGCGTCACACTGGTAATAAAGAGCTGGGGAACTCTCTGGAAGCATCTGTCGGGTTAATGTCAGGTTAATGACAGGATCATCCACTGTGGTAGTTCCCGTGGAATCAACAGACCTCACCACGCTCAGCTGTAAGTTCAAAGTTCCATCCTATGACTGAGGTGCCTCAGGCTGGCTTGGCCGTCAGGACAGCTTCTCAGGCACTCGGTCTCCCTCTCCACGCTGTTTCCCTCCCCACACGGATGCCACTCCCCTCACGGAGCGCCCACAAGGAGGGAGCCCGGGGAGCATCCCATGGTCCACCCTCCCCAGGCCCAAAGGTGCTCTGCCAGGAGCCCCAGCTGGTGGCAAGTATGGCTCAGGTCCCCATCCTCGCTGTTCTCATCACCCTTGTGGGAGTGATGTTGAGAAAGTACCCGTGTCATTCCAGCACCTCTTCCCCTAAGAAGCCTCTGGGTCTTCTTTGGCCCCAAGACCAATGCGGTGCGGCGGGGGGGGGGGGGGGGGGGGGGGCGATGGTATGTTCTGAGATTGTTCTGCAAGGTTCACAAAGGGAGGAACTCTGAGTTGACCATTGTAGGTGGTGAGCCGATTAGAATCACGAGGCCGTGCTAGGTAGACGGGCCTCCAAGGAATCTGATGGAGTATCACACAGGCGGCAGGATAGTGGCCAGGGGACCAGTGACAATTCTGTGAAAAGGCTCTGGGGCGTGTGATGGGAAAAAGCAAAGATAATTTGAGTTTATTAGTGGAAATACAAATGGTTTTGTTTTGTTTTGTTTTGTTTTTTGTGGTACGTGGGCCTCTCACTGTTGTGGCCTCTCCCGTTGCAGAGCACAGGCTCCGGACGGAAGTGGCAGAGCTTATCTTGGGAGTGAAGAGTTTATTTTTTAATTACATTTTTTTATTATGGAGAATTTCAGATGTATAGAAGTGGAAAGGGTAGAATCAATCCCACTGTACACGTTGTTCAACTTTAATAGTTAGTAATGTTGTTTCCTCTGTTTCCTCCCTCTCCATCAATTCTATTGAAGCAAATCGGATAAAGTGTTTTGGTGAACTTGAACTCTGGGTATCTGTAGTTAAGGAGGATTGAACAGTTCAGTAGGGTATGTTCTGAGCTTTCTGGGTGGGGGTCTAGAGTGAACAGAAGTAGCATTAATTGCCAGGATTCCTGGGCAAGTCGCTTCCGTCTTCTGCGCCTTCGTCTGTCTGTGAGACAGAGGTAACCATGGCAGCGTCACAGAAGCCCCTGAGATAAGGTGGAGCAAACGCCCTGGGAGCTGCGGGCCTGAGCTGTTACGCAGGTTTAGTTGTTGGTCATAACAGAGAGGTAGTGCTGTTCCTCCGGGCTCCTGTGTTGCTGCCATTCAATACATGTTTATTAGTCAACCAAGAATTATGTGAGGTACCTGAGGCTTCAACAGGGAACAAAACAGACAAAATCTCAGCTCTCCTGGAACTCCTGTTCTAGGTCTGGAGTATAACAGGAAGCTAATACCTTAATAGTGATTAGTGTGGGCCAGACACTGTTCTAAGTGCTTTCATATTTTACCCTATTTAATTCTTGCAGTAATGCCTTGAAGTGTAGCCCTGTTATTATTCCCATTTTGCAGATTTGGAAATCAAAGCAGATTTTTAAGCAGATCGCCTCAGGTCACAATGCCAGGATTCAGATTCAGGCAGAGCCGGCTTCAAGCCTGTACTCTTACCCCTGTGCCATTAAAACGCTTTAGCTCATTCATGGCGTACTAGTGTTTGGTACAAGTAAAAAAGGTAGGCCCTGATTGAAATTATTCCTAAACAAGTAAGTGTTCTCTTCTTGAGGGAGAAAAAAAGACAAAACCAAATGAAAAAAATGGCAGTACACAGTTCTCTGTGGAAGGGGGTCTATTAGTATTCTTTCACAGAAAAGAATGTTTCTTCCTGACTTTTTATAGGCTTCAGCAACTTTCTTGGTTTCTTTAGATACACATGGCCACCTCAGTGGAACGAAGTCATTTTCCTGCTGGTACTTGGGAAGAGTCTCTTCTTGAATGAATCTCCTTCTTGCTTACAATTCTTCTTTTTTCTCCTACTCCTCTCTTTCCTTACCTTGGGGCAGTTCCCTTCTCTGATTTCCCCTGTTGTCTGATCCTCCTTTTCCTCACAGCTGTGGTGTCCCTTCCCAGTGTCATCAGCTGCCCATGTTCTCAGGGATTTCCTTCCTTCTGCTTTTGCCTTCTCTTCCCTAGCCTTCCTCTGTCCGTCTTCTTGGGCCTTACCCTCTGTTGTGGCTCTTCTGAGTTTCTTCAGCGGGACTAACGTCAGGACCAATTTCCCGCCTCTGGCTCTGGCTCTGCCTTGCCAGCTCGTGGTTCTTCTTCCTGGGCAGGGAAGATGGGGAAATGGGCAGTGAGCATTCCTTAAGTTTGCATCAGGATTAGGACATGGGCCTCACTCCTTTTAAGGAGGGTTAGGAGGGTATTATGGCTTGCATACCTGTGGGGTTTTTTTTTGAATATTGTTAAAATATACATAACATAAAATTTACCATTTTAATCATTTTAGCATACAATTCAGTGTCATTAAGTGCATTCACATTGTTGTACAACCATCACCACCATCCATCTCCAGAACTTCATCTTCCCAAATTGAAGTCTGTACTCATTAAACACTAACCCTCCATCCCCCTCTCCCTCAAGCACCTGGCAAACATCATTCTACTTTCTGTTTCTCAGAATTTGAATAGGGTCCATTCATACCATAGGTACCTCATATAAGTGCACTGATACAATATTTGTCCTTTTGTGACTGGCTAATTTCACTTAGCCTGTCTTCAAGGTTCATCCATATTGTAGCATGTGGCAGCATTTTCTTCCTTTTTAAGGCTAAATACTATGCCATTGTATGTAAATACCACATTTTAAAAAATCCATCCAGTTTTTGATAGACACTCAGGTTGCTTCCACCTTTTGGCTGTTGTGAATAATGTTGCTGTGAACTTGGGTGTATACATATCTGTTCAGGTCCCTACTTTCAGTTCTTTCAGGAAATACCCAGAAGAATTGTTAGATCATATGGTAATTCTGTGTTTAATTTTTTGAGGAATCCCCATATTGTATTCCATAGCAGTAGCACCGTTTGATGTCCACCAGAAATGTAAAAGGGTTCCACTTTCTCCACATCCTCGCAAACAGTTATTTTCTATTTTTTGGATAGTAGCCATCCTAATGGGTGTGAAATGATAATATATACTTGTTTTTAAAGGTGTTTTATGTAGAATAATAGAATTTCAGGACTGGAAATGGTATTTAAGATTTCTGGTTCAATTAGCTGTAGACAGCAACAAATGTTCTCATATGTCTTAGCATTTTCACTTCTTTCTCAGTTGGAGAAAGGCATTTTGGGCAGATGGGTCTCTACTGGATCTTCGGCTCAAGATGAACTATGTCTGACCCAGGCAGGGTACATGGAATGCAGCTTTGCCAGAGATCTGCTCTTCTCTTCTGCCAGTGACTCTCTTTCTTATACTTCTTTACAGTTTCCAACTCTGTCTTCTGGGTTATTTAATCTTCTTTCCAGCTTCTTTAAGGGATAAGGTAATTGTATTCAAATAAACATTTTTATTTAAAAAAACTAGGTAAGTTAGCAATTAATGAGCCCAAGATCAGTATAAACTGCTCAGATGATTAAAAAGACTCTATTCAATATCAGTTTGAAGGAAACCTAAATATTACTCCTGGATGTTAGCTATAATTCCTTACTATGGAAAATAAGTCACCCCTTTTCAATTTTTTTTTTTAATTTGGAGGAGATGAGTTAAGCAGCATAAAATAAAATATATTTTATATTTACAAGAAGATTATAACTTCTGGATTAGTTTGGGTTTTGAATCATTTTTAAGTTAAAGAAAACTGTTAGTTTAATTTATATTATGAAAATCTTTACGCCTACAGCAAAGTTGTAAGAATAGTATAATCAATACCCAATTGTTAGCGTTATGTCATAATTTGCCTTGTCTCCCTTTCTCTGTCAAATAGATAGAATTTTTTTTTCCTGAGCCAGCTGAAAGTAAGTGGCAGACATCTTACATGGCATTTCATTCATACTTCATCATGTGTCTCCTAAGAATGAGGACATATTTCTTCATAAACATAATACCATTATCACACCTAAGAAGATAATTCAGTAATACTCATAGTTATACTATCAGATATCAAGTCCATGTATAATTTTTCCTATTTCTTCCCAAAATATATTTTATTTCTTTAGTTTGTTTTTGACTCTTTAGTTTCTTTTTTTTAAATTAATTTATTTAATGTATTTATTTTTGGCTGCGTTGGGTCTTCGTTGCTGTGTGTGGGCTTTCTCTAGTTGCGGCGAGCAGGGGCTACTCTTCATTGTGGTGCACGCGCTTCTCACTGTGTTGGCTTCCCTTGTTGTGGAGCACGGGCTCTAGGCGTGTGGGCTTCAGCAGTTGTGGCGCACGGGCTTACTTGCTCTGCAGCATGTGGGATCTTCCCGGACTGGGGCACGAACCCGTGTCCCCTGCATTGGCAGGCAGACTCTCAACCACTGCGCCACCAGGGAAGCCCGGTACACTTTTGTTTTAATTATGCAGTTGGCTCTCTTGTGTTGATTTACATTTTATTTATAAAGCTCCACTGCTTTGGATTATGATGTGTTTACAAGGCTACACAGATAATCAGGAAGGGAAAATGAAGAAATACAAATGACAGAAAATATTTTATAATAATAAAATTTTCTTGGCAAGCAGCAACATTTTCTCAAAGTCAGTCTTTTAATATAATTTGCTTGCTTCATAAATATGGATTTTTTGTTTTTTCATATCTTTATTGATTAGTAAGCATATTAAATGACTTGGGAGGAATCTCACTCTCTTCAAGAAATAATTTGGAATTATTGATCCAGAATGCTGACAGTTCTCAAAAATGGGTCAGGAAAATCAAAGAAATAGATGGAAAAAAAATCTGAATTTTAGCTCTTAATATAACTTTTCTTAAATTTAGGGTTCTTTTTTATAATTTAAGTTACTAAAACAGATGGTGGAAGGTCCATCAAGATATTTATTTTATGTATTTAAAGCATTTTACTTTGCTGTATTGAATTCCATTCATTCTGGAATTTAGGAGAATTTACCTCTTTATGAAAGAGATTATTCAAAGTAGAAAATGATTGATGACCTTCGCTTCCAGTTTTCTTCTCAATAGACTTAGTCTCTCTTTAATGCTTCTTGCATACTCAGTAATTGTATAAGTTTTAGAGAAAAATGCAAGTCTGGCTGAATATTAAGCACAGTACACTAAATAAAGCTTTTTTCCTTTGCAGAATATTTTACATGTGTGTCCCATAGATTCATCAGAGATTCTAGTTTTGGATAAAGGCAAGTACATTTCAAGACAATACAACATCCCTATCTATGACATTGGCATTCAAATGAGAAGTGAATTTGGTTCAGGACAGTTCTTGAAATGCTTAGCATTTAGGTTATTTTAGGTCAACTCCTTGGGAAATTCAATTAGAGTATTTATTGAATGGTTTTAGTGAGCTGATTAGTTGTCATGTCATGTCATAGATGATATAAAACATGACTCCTATTTATAAAATAGTTCTGTTGGTCAGATAAGGCATCTTACATGATGTATTTAATCCAAGATAATGGATGAGTAAGAGGCAGATCATTCTCTAGGAAGTAATTTTGGTTTTGAGAGAGGCATTCTTAGGGAAATAGGCCTTGAAGTGTTCATTTAGAGCTGGGCAGGATTGAGGTCCGGAGAGAGGAGGGAAAGGATATTTGGGTAGAGGGAAGGGCATTGGCAGAGCCTCAGAGGCCTGACGGTTCCTGGGGCCTGTGTGGGAATGATGGGAAAGTTGGGTTGCAGTCAGCCTGTGGGTGGCCTGGACGTTGGGTAATGAGCGTGGCCGTCAGTTTATGGGCGCCCTCTCTAGAGTGGTGTGTAACTTGCTTCCTCCCTGAAGAACTGTGACACGCTTGTGCTAGCTGCAGTGTCTTCCCCACAGCTGTGCTGTCCATTGAGGAGAAAGGGGCCTGCTCTGCCATGGCTTCCTTACTCCTCAGGGTATGGCGTGTGAGTTATTTTAATAATGTATCAATCTGCCTTTTCTTTCTTTTGTCACAATGCATTTACTTTCTAACGTGGTCTTGTTTTCAGGGTAATAATTGGGTTTCCACAGGGAAAATAATAATGTATGAGGCAAATTATTGACTTAAAAAATGAATCTCTAATATTTTTCTAGTAGTTCTTCTTTTGTTTAAATTTTTGTTTCGTTAGTTATGTAAAGAAACTTACGGATAGTAATTTCTGCTCAGGTGGATAGTGGTACTGTTTAGCACAGCTCATTGGTCTTCTGAAACCTTTACAAATGCAGTCTGATTCATTCCAGCCAAGTTAATTATGAGTAACATCATTTTTTTCCCTTAATGGAGACAAATGTAAAAGACAGAGATACAGAAATCATCTTCAGTTTAGATTGAAGAAATTTTAGTTACTACTCTTTGTTCCTGCTATTTGATCACAGTTTATTTTTATTTTTTGAAGTCTGTCTCTAATCAAATAAGATTTAATGTTTTAGAAGTAATAGAGAACCATGACTAAACTAAGAAGAAAAGTTAATTTAAGGACAAGAATTGATTTTTTAAAATATAAAAGTACATTTCATGACTTGATTTCAAGATGATCTGGTGGTATCCTTATACTGTCGCAGAAGGAAGTCCACAGTGGGACGAGAATGATGCTTACAAATCAGCACCCTTATTATCTATTACTGAACATGTCTTAGTCCAGGCCAGTCTGCCTACCACCTCTGTGGAACACTGTTGATTTCCTTTTTCTTCCAGTATTTACTTTTGGTTCTGGACCAATTATCTAGCTGTGATGGGATTCTTCAAAAGTATCCTACATTTTGTACTTAGTGAACTAGTGATTGTTCTGTTTGCAGACATTCTTTCTGAGGCTCTACTCTTGCCTCGAAAACCTACATTTGCAGAAAGGGAAATGTATAGGTTTTCCTTTTAAATGTATTTATTTTTATTTATTTTTTATTTATTTATGTCTGTGTTGGGTCTTCGTTTCTGTGCAAGGGCCTTCTCTAGTTGTGGCGAGCGGGGGCCACTCCTCATCATGGTGCGTGGGCCTCTCACTGCCGTGGCCCCTCTTGTTGCGGAGCACAGGCTCTAGATGCGCATGCTCAGTAGTTGTGGCTCACGGGCCCAGTTGCCCCGTGGCATGTGGGATCCTCCCATTCCAGGTCTCGAACCCGTGGCCCCCCCCATCGGCAGGCAGACTCTCAACCACTGCGCCACCAGGGAAGCCCAGGTTTTCCTTTTATTAACAAACTTATCCTTCTTTATTTCTTTCCAGTTTTTAAAAACCGTGTCCATTGTGACATTGAGATTCATATTTAAAAATAATTTTAAAATTTTATTCTTAAAATTATCATACAGTAAAACTAACTTTTTTCTTTTATCCTGTTTATTTAACACGTGTAGTTTGTGCAACCATCACTACAATCAGAATACAGAATAATATTATCACCCCCCAGAATTCCCTGATGCTATCCTTTTATAGTTAACTGTCCCCATCCTATAACCTCTGCAACCACTGACCTTTTCTCCATCCCTATAGTTTTGTCTTTTTGAGAATGTCCTATACATGGAATCATACATGTAAGCTTTTGAGACTGGGTTCTTTTACTCTGTCTTTGAGATTCATCTCAGTTATTGCATGTATTGAAAGTTTATTCCTTTTTATTACTGAGTAGTTTTCCATTGTCACTCATTAAAGGACATTTGCGTTGTTTCCAATTTTTAACATTTAAGAATAGAGCTGCTGTAAACATTTGTGTACAGACTTTTGTGCAAACATAGTTTTCATTTCTCTATCTCTAGGGTAGCTGTCTCTGGGGAGAGGGGATTGCTGGGTGATATAGTGAGTATATTTTTAACTTTATAAGAAACTGTCAACCCTTTTTCCAGAGTGTCTGTACCATTTTATATTCTCCCACTAGCAATGTACGAGAATTCCACCTATTCCACATCACTGACACTATCAGTGATTTTAATTTAGCCATTCTAATAGGTATGTGGTAATATCTTATCATGGTTTTAATTTGCATTTCTCTGATGACTAATGCCATTGGACATCTTTTCATGTGCTTATTTGCCATCATTAGATCCTCTTAGTGGAGTGCCGTTGAAATCTTTTGCCTAGCTTTTAATTGGGTTGTTTTCTTACTGTTGAGTTTTGAGAATTCTTTATATATTTGGATACAAATCCTTTTTCAGGTATGTGATTTGCCGTTAGTTTTTTCTCAGTCTTTAGCTTGGCTTTGTATCCTTCTAACATAATAGTATCTTTCAAAGAGGAAAAAGGTTTAATTTTGAGAAAGTCCAGTTCATAATTTTTTTCTTTTTTATATTATACTAAGATGGGTAGATTTTAAAATAAGTTTCTGTTCTATAAAAGTGGTGAAAAGTAACTTAGTGATGGGAATGTCCTCATAAAGTTGACTTTGTGGAAGGTGCAAATGTTATTTTCTGGAAAGGTAGTACTAATTAATATACCTCTTAGTCTTGGGAACATCTAGGACTTTTGTTTAACCAAAGGATGCAATTGGTTGAGGTTTGTGAGGGTTTTCACACTTTTTAAAAAAATGATAATCACTAATGTGGTTAAATATGTATACTTTCATAATGCAGAACTATGTAGGAATTAGTCCTTAAGACTCTTCCAGGGTTAAAATAGTGGTATATTACATTCCCATTTGATGCTTTGGGGAGTGCCTGAGTTTGAGTTTCTGCTTCACTGGAACAGCATTAGCACTCTGAGTGTAGGTTCAGATTCAGTGTCATGGCTAAAAGCACGAGCTGCATCAGAATGTCTGCATTTGAATCCTGCCTTTTATTTACAGTGTAACTGTGGGTGAGTAACTTAACTTGTCTGTGCTTCAGTTTCCTTATCTGTTAGTGGGAATGATAATAATAACATCCACCTTGTAAGGTCATTATGAGGACTCAAGCAGATTACATAATATAGTCATTTCAACGGCCTCTGGCCCACAGGAAGCATTCAGCAAATGGCTCTTGTTATTATTCTTATTATTATTGCTGAAATAGCTTTATGATAAAATTGTTTAAACAAATGTTTTGGAATATTTTCAAGAGTCAGAATAACCACATATCACACTAAGTCATTTCTCTCCCATGCCCACTTTTTTCTCTTTGCACTTGTTATTATTAATCAATACCTGTGACCAGTGTTTTTAATAATCATGTATATATACACTGTTTTACAAGCCAGCTATCAGTTCATTCCATTTTCACATCTTGTGAGGTACTAATCAGATATACACATATACATCAGTTTGCTTCAGCTGCCTGAAATATCAACCTAAATTGGCTTAAGCTGGAAAGAAATTTGAGTTAGGCTCACCTAACTGCAAAGTCAGGCACAGCTAGCTGGATTCAGGGCTCAAGTAAAGTCATCAGGACTCAGGTTCTCCCCACGAGTCAACTCTGCCTTTTCCTGTATGGACTTCAGTTGTAGGAACTGTATGTTAGAAACTTGGCTGTAGCATATTCACCCCCTGTAGCCTGTCAGCGTTTAGATTCAGCCGGAAAGAGTGCCTGTCTCTTTCCCAGAAGCCTCAGCAAAAGTCTCATGATGTCTCATTGGCTCTTATGGGGTCACATGTCTGACCTGGAGCCAATCGCTGTTTGAGGCTGTGAGACTGGGATTGGCCAGTTCTGGTCACGTGTCACCCGTGGCTCTTTGGCGGAGTCGAGCCCACCGGAGCCACGCTGACTGAGAGGCGGGGAGAGGTACGTACTCTGAGGGAATTTGTGGGCTTTTATTACCAGAAAAAGGGATGGACGCTGGCTGGTCAAACGACTAATGTGCTGTTAGGCTCTTTTTGTAGATCGTCAACGGATCACAGGGGTTAATGGATTTGAATTAGACCGGATTTGAATTAGAACCTTGGTTACTGATTCCAGCTTTTTTGTCTCCAGGAATGCCGTTCCCCACAGGGGCAGGAGTTTGCAGAAAGTTAGTGTTGTGTATTCTTTTGGTGAAAGTCGGATAATTTTTAACAGGAAGAGAAAGAGTCAAGGCAAATAGGGGTGGCCTTCTCAATGGGTGGACGTGGTGCTTCTTCCCACACTGGTGGGTTTAAGCGACTCAGCGCCCTTCTCCGGGCCTTTCTGTCCCCGTGGCAGAGGCTGTACAAGACCCAGCTTGGTCAGTGTCTGTCCGCTACATGGCAGGGTTGCATGCTGTAGACACGGGTGTATCTGTGTATCCTGGCCAAGAGTGTTGGCTACATGGTGAGGTGTGTCTGGTGCTGGCGTCGTTTAGAGGTAGTTTCTAGATCTCTGTATTTTTTATAGTCCATTTTAGTGTGGCTTGAGACATTGTCTCACTTTGACTTCGGCTGGCAGTTTCTATTTTATGTTTTTCAAGAAGACGCTTGAACTTCTTCAGGAGTATGTGTAGCCAGGTCATGCTGTTTTCTGAAGAACCAGAGAAGGCAGTTACCAGAGACCTGCCTTGTATGGAGAGCTATGCTACAGAAGTACCCGCAGTGAGGTTCAGGGAGACTGCAGTTAGAAATGAACTGTTGGGACCTGATTAATTGTGGTAGGCATCTTCATATCCAGTGCTGAGGTGGGCACCTGAGCCTACATATCAGAGACATTAACTCTTGAAATTAAGTCACTTCCCCCCATAGCTCCCGGAGTTAGTAATTCTGTCCCTAATCTCTACTTCTGTGTTACTTTTATTGAGATATCCCTGGCTAATATGTTTGGTGATTAATGTTGATGGTAGGCTTTGTGATCTCCCCTCAGAGCCAGTTTTAGGGGTTAGCTTGTGTTTGTCAGTGATGTACAAGTACACTTGTTTCTCCAATGACTATTGGAGAGCATAATCATTCTTATGATTGCATAATCATAACCATTATTATTTTACCGAGATGGTGAAAATGGGTGAAAATAATTCCTCTGTCAGGTAGATAAAGTAGTTACATAGCATGATATTTTATTTTCTAAAAATAGAGTGTTGTATGTTGAAATCTGTAAAGTGATTTCCACTTTGTATAAATTGAAAATATGGAATTTTAGTGAAATAACAATAGCTAACACTTACTGAGCACTCACTGTATGCCAGGCATTCTTTTAAGCACTTTACGTGTATTATTTCGCTTAATTCTTAAGTGAAAATAAATAACCATAGGAGGTAGGTATTAGTTGTCTGCTTGCCATTTTAGAGGTGAGCAAGTTGAGATACTTGAGGCTAAGTCATTTGCTCCAGGTCACACAGCTGGTGAGTGACACAGTTGGTGAGTGACAGCTGGTGAGTTCTGAATGTAAGTCCTCTGGCTCCAAGTCTGTGCTTTGGATCACTATGCTGTGTTCTGTCCCTAGTAAAGATTTTAGCTCATGTGTTGTTAGTTTTTCTTTTCATTTTGCTTCTTTTTGTAATATTTTCTAGATGTGGGCTAGGAGTTGTATAGAGAAGATTTGCTAATTCTAGGACCTTTGGAATCCATGGATTTATCCATCTTCTGTTGCTGTTATTTGGCAAGCAAACACTATATGCTTGTTTATATCAGTAGGTGTCAACCAGGAATGATTTTGCCCCCCAGGGGACATTTGCTGATGTCTGGAGACAGACATCATTAGTTGTCGTAAGTCAGGAGACGTGCTCCTGGCACCTAGTGGTCAGAGGCCAGGATGCTGCTGAAACATTTATGAAGCACAGGACAGCCTTCCGCAACAAAGAATTGTTCAGCCCAAAATGTCAATAGCATCAACTCTGGCCTATAGAATAAGTGACTGATGATCTTGTAATGCCATTCTGATCTCTAATGGGCAAAGTCACATTAGTAATGTAGAAATGATTACTTTTGATGTTTGTTTGATAATTGATTTCCCCCAATTAATGCATGTTTGTATAAGGGACATAAACACCAACCATAACTTAAATATTGAAGTTCCCTTAAAGTAAACTGGGAATTATAGCCCACTGAGGGAGAGCTGAGGAAGTTTAAAGGGAGGCCATGTAATGCCTGAGGATACAATACTCTAAATATTTGTTGGATTACCTTGTGAATTACACAATTAGATTTCATTTTTTGTGTTGTATTAACTTGTCAAATGTATAAACATTTTGAATATCCTGTAATTTTTAAAACCGTGTTTTGGTATTTTTTTAATTAAAAATTTCCTACTGAGAAAAGTGGAGAATATTACATTGTACCCCGTGTATGTACCACCCATATTTAACAAATGCTAACAAATACTGAAGTCCATTTTGAGCTCTTTCTCATCCCATCCCTTAGGTGTTTCTACATTTTTTATTATACCAAACATCTCAAAAGTTGAAGGGGCCTGGAACTCTTCCGTTGTCTGTCGTCAGGCCTCACTCACTGCTGCTGCCTTTTGTCTGCCTGTCAGCTTCTCCCCTCATCTTTCACTGCAGTATATAGGCGGTAGAGGGCGGAGCCAGGTTGTCTTTTCAAAGCTGGAAAGGCCAGGCCGAGAGTGGATGCGTAGGCTGGAGGGAGGCGGGAGGACAATAAGTATGGGTTTCCCCCAATGACTGAAAGCAGAGCGTTCCCATGAAACCTTTCATAAGCCGAAGTGGCGTAAAGCGAAGAAGCAGTGACCATAGGACACATCTTGCTAACGGATGCACAAAATAAATTGAGCTAAAGTACAGAAGCTCAGTGACAGTTCAAAGCTATGGTGGCTTGATGCTGAGGTGCTGAGTGTGGTTCCCAGGAAGGAGCTGGGTGGTGCCCTTTGCACCCGCTTTTGCAGCGCACAGTGCGAATTGCCTCTGTACGGGCTGCTGCACAACACGTGCCGGGCACTGTTCTCATTTCCCCCCCTTTTTTGTGAAAATAGATACCTCTTTGGATTTCTTTTGGTTGGGAAAACAGGCGCTAACGTGGGTCTTTCTTAAAAGCGAAGTGGCATAAATTGAGCTTTGGAAGGATGGAGGAGACCTGTACCTTGGGGCCGTTTGGTGAGGTAGAAAGTGGGGAGAGTGAGCGAGGGTGGGAAGAGGCAAGAAGAGCAGTCTCGGAACCAACAGAGATGGTGGTGGGAGGTCTGCAAGCGTGGTCCGCCGGAGCAATGTTGTGACTGTCAGGTCAGAGGATCTTAGGTCTTCTTTGCCCAGGATTGCTGCTCCCTGCATTATGAGTGGTATAGCTCAGGAGAGGCTGCGCTTGAATTCTCAATCTCTATTACTTGGACTGCTTAGTGGTCTGTTATTAATGGCAATGCCTGCTTATCACCAGTTGTTCACAGGACTTCTACATGTTAGGTTCCTTCTTTTTTTTTTTTTTTTTTTTTTTTTGACCACACCATGCCGCCTGCGGGATCTTAGTTCCCCGACCAGGGATCAAACCCTCTCCCCGCCCCTTTCCGCCGTGGAGGAAGCGCGGAGTCCCAACCACTGCACTGCCCGATAGGTTCCTCCTTTATTTAAACACCTCCCATCATGCTCCATTGCTATGGAATAAAGCCCTCACTTCTTGTGGCATTGGAGGGCATTCTTAGCTCCTTTCCGTCTTTCTCTGACACACCTGGAGTATATCATGTGCTTTTTCTTGTCTTGGTGACTTCTTGTGCATTCTCTCTGATAAACTCCCCTGTGCTCTCCCTATCATCTCTGCACAGTGAACTTGTGTTCTTCTTTTGAGGGCAGCTCATGCCTTTCGGCAGATGGAAGGTATTTCTTGCTATTTTTCATTTGTGCTTTGCCTGTCTTGCTAGAATCTGAGTTTCTTGAAAGCAGTGATGGCATGCTTCCTCTTTGCGTATAGTACTGCTAACACAGGGCCTGGCCTCAGGAAATGTTTGCTGAACTGAATTAATAGCCAGTTCGAACTTGCCCTTGAGCCAGTGTTTTGTACTGGTGGGAAAAATCCTACACGGTGTGGACTTTGATTCTCTGAAGTGTCAGTTACAGTATTGTAAGACGGAAGATAGGAGTCTGGGATAGGAAACAGTTTTGCACCTTCTGGTTTTTTTTTTTTTTTTTTTGCGGTACGCGGGCCTCTCACTGTTGTGGCCTCTCCCGTTGCGCAGCACAGACTCCGGACGCGCAGGCACAGCAGCCATGGCTCATGGGCCCAGCCACTCTGCGGCATGTGGGATCTTCCTGAACCGGGACACAAACCCGTGTCCCCTGCGTCGGCAGGCAGACTCTCAAACACCGTGCCACCAGGGAAGCCCTAGATTTCTTTTGTTAATGCAGAGCCTTAGTTTACTACCCACACCCCCGATATTGTTACCTACTTTAATTATGTGTTCTTTTTAAATTTTAATTATTTATTTATTTGGTTGCACCAGGTCTTAGTTGCAGCAGGTTGGCTCCTTAGTTGCGGCTCAAGGGCTCCCCAGTTGCAGCAGGCAGGCTCCTTTAGTTGCGGCTCGCAGGTTCCTGAACTGTGGCATGTGAACTCTTAGTTGCAGCATGCATGTGAGACCTAGTTCCCTGACCAGGGATCGAACCCGGGCTCCCTGCATTGGGAGCACAGAGTCTTAACCACTGCACCAGCAGGGAAGTTCCAATGATGTGTTCCTTTATTCATTGGCATGTAAACATAATTCTTATCTTTTTTCCCCTGTATTTTTATAAATACAGAAAAGTGAATAACATCTTAAAATAAAATGAAGGAAAGGCCTAATGTATCTGAGTTTTTCTCAGTAGCATGAAGGGAAATGTTTGCCAGCAAGAACTGTGGCAAGGTTATCCCAGATGTCAACTGTCTCTACTACCAGGGGCTCAGAGCCCTTCTGAAGCTTCCTAATTGTCCAGGACAGCTCCATTATGACTCACCGTACAGGGCCTAGCCTCTCATGCGACACTCAGCATTTAAAAATTAGTCTTCATTTCTCCTTCCCAGCAGGCAGCTTCAGTTGGAGAAAGTAATTTCATTTTCTTACGTACTCGTTCATTCACTCAGTCAACAGACCATCACTCCTCTATTATATGCCAAGATCTATGCTTGCTTCTGGTAACAAGGAAAGAATAATATATGGTTCCTTCAAGCACTTAAGGAGCTCATAAACTAGTGACAGAGGAAGATGCACAAACCAATCAATAAAGAATGAACAATGCTTTGACTTTATTTGTATTATTTGAATTTTTATGACTATATTTATATACTACACCCTGTTCAAAGTGGAAATAGATATTTAAGAAAGAACTAGTGATGTAAAAAATCCACAGTAATATGTAAGTTATTTAGAGAGTTAAGACTGGAAATATTTGCACTCTCAAAGAAGCTTGTTCATGCAGATGAACCCCTACTTCTTTTGGTTGCTTTATTTACATTTATAGAGGTATAGGTATTCCCTCTTCTAACAGGGGTTAGTAACTTGGGGAGGGGGTGCTACAGATTAAGGTCCTGATTCAGTGGCAGGTCCATCTTACCTCCTCTTCAGGTCATATTCTCAAGCAGGAGCTACAGGATGAGACGAGTAAAACAGTTCACTTCCTTTGCTTACCCCCAGCCCCATGATAGGCTTCTGCTGGGCTTCCTTGGTTGCTTTCATCATCACTTTCACCACCAGAGGTCAGGGAACCTTCCGGTTAATCAGGGGCCCTGGAAATGATGCAGAAAAGTACTGACTTAAAAATAATAAATCACATTTATTTAGGGCTGACTGTGAGCTCATTGCTTAAAATGTCCTACTTAATCTTCACAACCACTCTAGGAAATTGGTATTGATAAATCTCAAGTATATCCAAAACAAGTCTCTATGTAGGATTGTGATATTTTTAGGACTTTTATGTCTTTAGGTTCGTCTTGGCACCAGACATAAGGCAGTTCAACATAATACGCTGGCCCTAAACAGCTCCAGATGCCAAGAATTGGCAAATCACTACTTTGGTTTCAATGGGTGGTCAAAAAGGATCATCAAGGTGAACTCTGTAGATTTTCTTTGACTAACCAGACTCCTTTCAACATTGAACTCCTAGACTTTAGAGAGAAGAATAGAACAGGGCTATGGGGAGGAGATGTGAGAGCCTTCCACATGGAAGTATGTGAGCATTGGCCTGCCACCTAGAATTAGTGATAATCTCAATGACTTGGATGGCGGTGTCCATAATTTTCTCCAGTATTTGTATGGTATATGATAAAAAATAGTTGTCCATATCTAGTCATTCATTTGCAAGTCCCAACTTGATTTTGAAGCTATTGCATACCTAAACTATTACCTGGGATTGCTGGAGTTTTGTTTTTATTTCTAACAACAGGATATTTTGAAGTCTAGCCTTTAATTCATAATCCTAACAGCTTCAGGATCTTTCTAACCTTGAAGAAAGGGAAAATGAAGCTATTGTGACACCACTTCAGAAGCAAAGCCTGAAGTTCTTCTGTGCTTCAGAGGTGGTGTTGCCCTCCCACGAGTGCAGGAGAACCGGAGTTGTCATGGCTGAGGAACCTTTGCATAAGTTGGAGGAAGGTCTGTTTTCCAGTATGTTTGTGTGTGGGGAGGTGAGGGAGTGGGATTTCTCTTTTTTCCTTTCTTTCTGAAACTCACCTTTTCAGACACATCATCACTTTTCTAAGCCACTAAAGCCCTGGGCAGATTTTTTCTGCCTGACAATATAGGTTTTTATCTTAGGCAATACCTGACAGCACCTTAAACTTTAGAATTTTAGAACTGACCGCCTGCCAAGAAGCTTAGGAGGAAGGAAAATGAGTTAGTTTTTGTTGTTGTTGTTGTTAATAATTTGTTATGTGCTAAAATATTCCTTCAAATACAGATGTCTTCTGGCCTTCAGTTATCCCAAGAAAATCATTGTCTAAAGATTGAAATAAACTCTTGTGTAAATATTCAGTCCTTTGCCTCCTATAGAAGGGCCTGAGCAGAAAAAGTTAATGTAGATCCCTAGAAAGGGGATTCCGATTGGTACTGAGTTTTTTCCTAGAATCCATGGCACTTGGGCTTAGGCTTTTAACTCAGAGGCAGAGCTGTTAGCGAATGGAGTGGAGGAGGCTCCACCATCCACCTGAGTGGGTGATGGTTGAGGAGAGGCTGGATCATCTGCACTACCGGCAAGTCTATCTCACTGTATGAATCCAGCCCTTTACGCACAGGAGAGCAGGGTCTGTAGCAGTGCAGCCTCAGCTTGTCCATTTGAAATCTGTGAGTAGTATGAGATTTGTGCACGTTCTAGGTTTGCATTTCCCATCGAGTGTTTTAGGAACTTCCAGAATAGATCTGAGCAGTAAAAATGTGCCATGCCAGGGTATACCTACAACAGAGACATTCACCCGTACCCCAGTGTTGTGCCTGCCCTTAATCACTAAGATAATGATCTAAGAATCACAGATGCATTTTTAGTTTTACACACATAACCTAGAAATCAGTTATGCAGACAGGCATTTTAAACTCATCTGTTTTGGTTGGATTTAGGGTCATTATCATTCCTTATGGAAAGGAAGGTAACCCAGAAGCTTGCTATTCAGAAGGCTATGACAGATGCATTCCAGAAACTGCTGATTGTGGCTTTAGGTAAGACCTTTTTGATTGTCCTTGAAGTACTTCAGTTTCAGTGAGCAAATAAAGTTACTTGAAAAGTTAATTGGATGAAAATAATGGTTATCTAAAACATTACATATTCTTTCATTCACCAGGTGCTTTCACAGCAGCAGTCTTAAATTTGTTCTTTGTGGCATTTATGAGAAAAATGACAGCAAATATTATTGTCCCCAGTGTTTGGATGTAGAGTGACTTGCCACAGTTCATACAGAAAGTGTTTGATCCAGTTCTTCCCCAATTGCTTGCTTATCTTACAGAATAGTGCAATGATTATAAAGCCTTGGGCACCTGTGTTTGAGTCCTAACTTTGTCTCTTAGATTTTGTTGTTGTTGTTGTTGTTGCAATTTTAGGTTTTTCTAGCCAGAGACATTTGAAGGTATTTAATATCTCTAAGCTGCAATTTCTTTATCTGCAAATAGGATTAGTAATACAGCTTATCACCTAATGGAGGATATTGTAAGAGTAAATGAGATGATGAATGTAAAAAGCTTAGAACTATGCCTGAAACATAGTAAGCAGAGAAAATATATTGACTATTATTATTATCGTTTTTTTCTTGTTGAAGAGTTTATTAGATTATGTTTTTGAAATCAGTTTAATTTCAGTTTTCATTTCTGATATATTGGGTGAATATGATTCTTATATAATAATTGGCTACGTTTTTGTGAGCCTTGAAAGTGGTCATGCTATTGAATAGTGTTGATTGTGTTCCCTATCGAGTTATACAGCAGTGAGAATGTCACAGGCTGTGCCCAAAGGAAACTTTATGATGAGTAGATTCCCGGAACAGAATTGCTCCCCTGCTTCACAGCCCTGCAGGCTTAGAGAAAATCCGAGCTAAGTTGTCAGAGACCTTATTTGCTTGTAAGAGTTGACCCTGGATTGGTCTTGGCCTTCCAGCCTGGGCAGTCCTTCCAGTGAAGTTTGACTTCCCTGGTCATCAGGCAGAATCTCCATCAGCTGTCAACTCTGGGTAACAACCTTTAAGAACCAAACTAAATGTCTGGGTTGTTTGTCCCTAATATGCCAAGGTATTCCTTATATGTACTCCAAACTCCTTAGACCAAAAAGCCTGGTGGCTCTAGCTTGCCTTGAGGAAAGCTGTATTGTCCAAAAGGTACATGGGCTAGTTTCTGCCAGTAGAGTGTTCAAATGCTGTCTCTCTCTGTCTCTGTCTCCAAAGCTTTGTTCATTGTATCTGGTAGAAGTTTGGTCCCAAGGAGTAGGCACTTGCCTTGCTTCTAATATGAAGTATCTATTATAGTCCAGTGGTATCTCTCCAGGTTTGAACTCATTTGGACCCCCACCTAATGCCTTCCTATTTCATTGTATTGTGATTGAACATTTTTGTTTCCACAGCTTTTAATTTCTATGTCATTATTCCTTAGTTCTTATTTCTAAGATCATAAAGGTTTTTGAACCAAAGTTGATACTTCTTATATATTTTTTCACAAATAATTATGATAAAAACTGGAGTGTCAGATGAGGGAACTTCTAGGAAAATGCTCTTATTTTCTTCTTTTAGAAATCAAAAGAATGTCTAATTATTGGGTGCTACCATTGTATACAGGAAGTTTTAGAACAAGAAAACTTCTGAATTGATCCTTGTTAACTTTATTTCAGAAATTGGTAAAACAGCCGTGGCATATAGACTCTGTGAAGACGTCACAGATGCTAGAACCAAAGAGGAACTACAGGATTTAATTCAAGTATGTGGAGATACAAACTCAAGGGGTACACAGCCAGTGTAGCCATAATTCAAAACAAGCAGCAGGATTTGGAAGACTTTGGCATGTCTACTCAGCTCTGTCTTCCTTAGGAAAATGTGAAACTCTGAAACTGCTTTTGAGGCAGGGAATTTCTAGGACTTTTCCAAGTCCCGAGCCTTGTCTCTGGCCCATTATTTGAAGTTTGGAGAGCAGGATTGAGGGCCATCAGTGTACGTCTACAGTTGTGGACACAGGAGAAGACACAGGCCCTTTAGAACTCCCCTCAAATAGAATTGCAGGGATTTGGGAACAAAGTAACTATGGCCTTAAGTGTGATTATGCTACAGTGTTTTAAAACTATTCATGCCTTTCAAGTAAGGTATATTACCCAGGTCTCAGCATCTCATATATATCTTGTGTTAAATATTTTGCCGAAGCACCTTTCTGTAAACCAATTATATGGATGCCTCGAATTAGGGATTAAGTTGTCAACGTAATTTCTAAAAGAAAACATTAATGTACTGTATATAGGATTTTTATTAAAAAGGAGCAAAAAATGTGTTTCATGTCATTGAGAGCTTATTTGGGGGCTAGTTTTCTGATTATTTAACTCACCCCAACGTTGCAAAGTTTGTTTTGAAGGGAAGAAAGTAGAGAAAGGAAAGGTGGTTATGTTCTGAAAAATGTAAAAATTTTGAAAGTTTTTCCTGTACAAAATAATTATTTTAATTCAATTGAAATCAGTCAAGGAAACTTCAAACGTATCCATGTTTGGACATTAAGAAGTCTAGCTTCCTGTGAAATGTGAGAGGAAAGGACTCCGTATTGATAGTAAAGATTTCGGAAAACTGATTATAACAACAGATCCATTCCTAAATGAGGCCAATCTTGGAATCCGTTCCATTGAGAAACCATTATGTGCCAGGCACTGGAAATAAGATGAAGCTCCTTCTCTCTTGGAGTTTAGGTGTTACAGGTGTACCAGACAATTAAAAAGGACTAAAATTAAATAGATTATGAAAAGGACTGTGAAGAAAGTAAACTGGGTGCTAGTTACAGTATTTGGAGAAAACTACTTAACATGCTGACTTTAACATTCTAAGTGTCTTCTCCATGTCTGCACACAGGGTAGACCTCTGAAAAGTGACACAGTAGTTTTTTCTAGATTAATGGTTCTGTTGAGACAAGGTGGGATGGGGGAAGTTTTCCCATGCTAATATAAAGGGCCATTCACTTGGTTTTAGACACTCTTTCCCAGAATGAATTGCTCACCTGCCCCAAACCCCTCCTACAGAAGTTCTGGAGTCATCACTGATTCAGTGGTAACCTCTGACGACAGAGTGGTGAATTAATAATGAGACGTGAATACTGAGAGTTTGGAGGAAATGGCAACATTTTAGAATAATTGTAAGGTGTGTTCCCCTCCCGCCACCCTGACTGGTGCTCATTTTGCAGGTCAGCTACTTTTCTTGTCAGCCCTGTAGCCAAAGGGAGGAAGAATGTCTCTCAGACTTCAGCTTCGAGGAGGAAGAGTTCAGATTGCCAGAACTGGACTAGCACTTTTGAATTTCCCAGAATGCCACATCCTGTGGTTTCCTCGGGAAGCTCTGCATCCTTCCCAACCCCCCTCCACCCCTGGGCTGCTGGAGTTTGGGGCCACTGGGGTCTGCAGCCCAAATCCCGCCTCATTGTTTGGGGCCTGGGAGGGCAGGGCGGGGTTGGGAAGGGGGCCCGGCAGGAGGTAATTGTCGCCTTTGCAAGGGGAAGGGTGGCTTGTGCCCTGGGGACTCTGGGAAAAAGGCTCACTCTGGTGGCGTGCATTGGATCTCCGCAGGAGCCTAATAAAGGTGGAGTAACTACAGATGTCATAAATAACGGGTGGGACGTTAGGTGGGGGAGGGGCGTGCGGTTGCTATGGGACGTTAGGTGGGGGAGGGGCGTGCAGTTGCTAACGGTTGCTAACAGTGAACCCTCGCGTCGCAGCGCTGGCATAACGGTTCAGTTCGGCTGTGAAGGAGGATGTGGCTCTGGCTTCTCGCTGGCCTGGGTCGCTGTGCCTGGGAGCCGCCACATGTTATGTCCTGGCTGTGCCTCTGTGTCGCTGCTGCGCCCCACGGCTCCTCCTCACATGGCAACGACTGTGGCTTCTAGTCCAGGCAGTTCAGCCTCCAGAGCTCCTTAAGGAAGTTGTAGCTCAGTCTCCATTGTATCCCGAGGTGACAGTTCCAGCACAGAGCAGGATCATGCTGAGCATCCAACATCCCCCAGGATCAAGAGCAGTGGTTCTCAACCAGGGTGAGTTTGCACACAGGTGACACTTGGTAGTGTCTGGCGACAGTTTTGCTTGTCAGAACTGTATACGCTACTGGCATCTAGTGGACAGAGACCAGAGATGCTACTAAACATCCAACAGTGTACAGGGGAGCCTCCCACAGCAAAGAATTATCCAGCCCAAACTGTCAATAGTGCTGCCTAGCTAGAGAAATAAAGATCACTTAACACAAGTATTTAATGAGCATTTAGTATTTTGTATCTAATGCACCACATATATAATCATGAAAGTATAAATCATAATATCTCCCACAGTGAGATTTCTTTAGTGTATGGAGGGAGTAGTGATGTTACGTTTCATCATATATAAATGAGAATTATTGCCAATGGATAAATGTTCTGAAAGAATATCTGTTTTTCTAATTCTTTTGCTCGTGTCTTTTTTTGTAGAAATCTTGGTTGCAATTTACTCACAGAACTGAGCTTTGGAACGTTTCAGGCCTGGCATGGAATGCAGTTTTTACACAAGTTGTAAGTGAAATAGAAGATGAATACATGTAAACAACTGTGTGTAAAAGCAATCATGCAGTTATTGGTTAGCTGGGTGTAAGTAAGCCCAGTATGAATTCTGGAAAGTATGTCTTGAGAGCCATTTTTTTTTTTCAAACGAGGAAACTAAGGTACAAAGAGGCCAAGAGACTTGTTTAACTCATATATATGAAAGGCTCTGCTTTCCATAGTACTGATCTTTGGCATGGTCAATTAAAGGCACCAAACAAAAACACTCAGATTAGCATTGTCATGGAATCCCACGGATGCCTCTCCAATATGAGAATGGTCCAGGAAGTTCCACTTTTGAATTTCACTTTGATTCCTTTTCATGTGCGAAGTTCCTAACTGCTTAAAATGTATGCAACACAGAGCTGCAGAGAACTAAGTTGAGCAGGGTGTGGTTCAGTGGGTGTGGGTGCTTCCCCAACCATCATTAGCTCTTTTAAATGGTAAAGCAGAAAGAATTCCTGAACACCCACCACAGGGCTCTCCCCAGCCACCCAGAACATTATTTTTCAAAAAAGCATATATTGCTGAAGTGAATTATCTGTGGCCAATAGGAACCTTTGAGGTATGGAAAAAGACATTGTTTGTGTTCAGCTGTAGTGTGAAAAATATAAAGAAAAGACTTTGCTGTGGCCTAATTCAATATATTTTCTTTGCTGACTACTCTTCAATAAGAAGTGTGGGTTTTACACCCCTTCAGCTCAAAACTTCTCTGATTACTCATGGCACAAGGAAATGATAGTGGGTACGTTCAATGGCCCGAAGGCGATTTTAGACTCAAGGTAAAGAGCTCTTCTACACCTGGCTTTGGAAAAGACTCTCTTACCTGTCTTGTGGTTCAGAAATCCAGTTCCCACATTTTGGGTTAATGAAGGTGTTGAGGCTGTGTCTGGAGCTGGGTTAACAATTCCTGCAGATGCCTATCTTTAGCGGCCTCCTTCCTTTCCCTTGTTAGTTTGCTGACGCCTACCTTGGGGAGAGAGCACTAAGGGTCGGTTTTTCTTCTGTTAGCACACCGGAGAGCAGGCTCGTGAGGTCCCTTCACCAGGAGGTTTTAGTAGCGTCACTACAACGTCTGATACTCACCACCTTTCCTAAACATCCCAGAACACCAAGAGTTCCTTATAAGAATCAGAGTTTCACTATAGTTATGTAGGCAACACAGGACAATACATTGTGGAAATAAATAAATAAATCACAGTTTAAAAATTAGTGAATTCATTCCAAAACATTCACTGAGTGCCTTGCCCACTGTCTGTGAACACTCTACTAAGTGCTGGGGATACAAAGACGCATAGGGCAGGGACTTTGTCCCCAAGAAGCTTTCATACTGGAAGGAGAAATATGGATGTTGATGGGAAAACATATATGAGAGCCATTCTAGCATCTATGCAGCAGGGTAACAAGGTGAGGGAGGGGGGTGATGAAGTAGAAAACGGGTGGTAGGTTAGAAAAGATTTGTAATGGAAGAGGCACCAACTTGTTCCTTTGGAATTTGTGCTCCTCTTAAATGACAGAAAAAGGTAGTGAAAGAATCAGAACTATCTGGTGTTGTAAATAAACTAGTACTGTACTCCGAAGACTCATTCACAGTTACTTTCAAAAGATTGTCACAGTATAGTAAGTCTTTGTTTTGGACTAACTCTTTCTAATAGACAAAGCTAATTTGCTTTAGGAAACGTTTGCCATAGTGAGATATAAACTTTATTGCATCTCTTACCAAAGGCAAGCCACCAAGGGAAGATGCCACCCTCGAGTTAAATCATTTTACTACCTATAATGACATATTACTGGGGTGTTTATAAGTTGCTTGCATTAAATAAGTTTGGAAAAGGGCCCCAGCTGAGGTGGATTTATCCTGAATTCAATGAACCTTAGGCTTCAGGGCTCCTCACTTGCATAGGTCCCTTCCAAGGTCTTGAGAGGGGTCCTAGCGATTTTTCTATTTATAACTTTGCCTGTTTTTATTAGCTAGGATTTCCCAAAGTAGATGAGGTTCAGGCCCCACAAATCCTTGATTCATCACCGGGTGTCAGGTAATTATAAGTCAGTAGGTTTCTTGAATGAAGCCTCTATTTTATTGAGAAATATCAGGTGAAGTGGTTAGCAGTGTGGTAGTCTATTTTAAATCCGAAATCTACCTCAAAGATGAGCCAAGAGCTTATTAATAAAGTACCACTTTTTGAATGGTGGTAGTCATCATATCTCTTTCAGATAAAATCAGGAATGAAATATACTATGGAAAACCGGCAGTGGTTGATAATCCTAAATGTTAAGTATGCTTTTTTTCTCTGACTCTAAAGTGTTTCTCCTTCATTCACCTATGCAGGTCCAGACTGATGGCTTATGTTTAAAAATTCTTTTAGTCACTTCATTGGATCTAACAATACAAGCTCCATGATTTTAGAAACTGAAGGACTCTACAATGTAGAAAGGCTATATAACTTAAGCAGACAGAGCACATTCACATGCTGGCTTGTCCGTGGTACATCAATATTGTACCAAGAACATAAGCACGAAGAGAGAATAAGAGGAAAATCAAAGCCTTATCCCTATTGAATTATTTACCCCATTGTTGAGAATATCAGTGCGGGAGGTGTGTCCATCCTATGAAGGCAAATTGAGCTGCGGTCACAGAGCCGCCCTAATGCTCCCCCAGTCAGCTAGCATTGGTTTCCTTTACATAGCTATGTACACACAAAAGCTTACACACTTGAGGGTGTTGTCCTCACTTTTTGCTATGTACTAGAATCCTGGCAGCTTCTCAGATTTAGAAAGGCATAAACACTAAAAGCAAAAATAACTTGGGTCTGCCCTTTGGGGTGATTCAGGGTGGCTGTTTTATTTGTAATAGTTCAAAATTTTGAGATTGTCACACCTAGCAACTACTATACTTTTCTTCTCCCCACTGCATCTTATTCTTCCCACCTGTAGTATTTTCTCCCATTCTATATGTTTATTCACTTTCTTGATAGTGTCCTTTGAAGCACAAACTTTTTAGTTTTTATAAAATCCAATTCATCTATTTTTCCTTTGGTTGTTTGTGCTTCTGGTATCATATCTAAGAAACTGTTGTCTAAAGCAAGGTCATAAAGATTTACTCCTGTGTTTTCTTCTAAGAGTTTATAGCCTTAGCTCTTACATTTGGATATTTGATCCATTTGGAGTTAATTTTCATATACGGTGTGAAGCTTCATTATTTTGTGTGTGGATGTACAGTTGTCCCAGCATCATTTGAAAAGACTGTTCTTTCCACGTTGAATTGTTTTGGCACCCTTGTTGAAAATCAATAGACCATAAGTATGAGGGGTTATTGCTATCTTGTCAATTCTGTTCCATTGATTTACATGTCTGTTCTTATTCCAGTACCACACTGTGATTGCAGTAGCTTTGAACTGAGTTTTGAAACCAGGATGTGTGAGTCCTCCCACTTTGTTCTTTACCGACATTGTTTTGGTTATTCTGTTTCCTTGAATTGCCATAGGAATTTTAGAAACAGCTTGGCAATTTCTGGAAAGAAGTCAGCTGGGATTTTGATAGGAATTGCAATGGAACCATAGGTCGATTTGGGAAGTAGTGAAATTTTCATAAGATTATCTTCCAGTCCATGAATCCAGCAGGTCTTTATACTTATTTAGATCTTCTTCAATTTCTTTCAACAGTTTTGTACTTTTCAGTGTGAATCTTGCACTTACTTGGTAAAATTTTCCCCTAAGTATTATATTTGTTTTGATGCTGTTCCACATGGAATTGTTTTCCAAATTCCATTTTTCGATTACTCATTGCTGATGTGTAGAAATAATATTGATCTTATATCCTACAACCTTGCTGAACTCATTTATTAATGCTAACAGTTATTCTCCTAGATGCCCAGGAATATGTCTTGTGGTCTTCCAGTTTCCCAGGAATACATTGGAATATTTCAAAGTGTCTGTGCACATCTCATTCCTCAGCTTTTCTTTTAAAGCTTTGCGGTTGGGTTGTCTTTTGCCCCAAACTGTTATCCATTGCCTCATGCCACCGCCATGTTAAAATATTTGCTTGAAAATGTTTTCCAGAAATGCCACCTGAGCAGAGGCTTTTCTCACTAGACAGCCCTCAGTCAGGTCAAAGGCAAGCCTTTCAAGTGAGGTCTTCCAGGGGGCCACCAGACATGTAAAACAATGACAGTTCTTTGGGAATGAGGCTTTGAAGGACCTCTCAGTCCATGCTGCTCGTTCTGGTACCAGGGATGTGGGCTGTTTTTCAAGGCTACCACTGGCATGGAGACCAAAGGTCGAGGGCAAGTTAAAGCAACACAGATCTCATTGTTCTTACAGAAATTAATTTGTTTTCCTTGAATAAATTGCTCCCCCATTTACTGCCAGCATGTTGGTTAAATGTCCAGAGTTCAGAAGAAGTTGATTCTGACCATTTTTGCCAGTTTTGTTGTTGTTGTTATTGTTGCTTCTATGCAGGGATGAATTTTCAGATGTCCTTCCTCCATCATTTTTACTGATTTTCCTGCAATTTAAAAAAAAAATCTATAAAGTCTCAATGGCCATAGGCTAATTAAATATTTATCACAAGAGATGATTAAGGAAAAAATAAATAAAAAGAGAAATAAATAAATAAATAAATAAATAAAAAGAGAAAATATAATTCTCATAGAGGCTTTCCCAGATGGGTAGATGAAGTTTGAAAAGGTATTTCTATATTTAGTGCTGTCCAAATTAAGGTTAAAGTAACAGATGTTGCAAAAAAAAAAAACCCTTTTTTTTTCATTCAGGTTAAACACAGGCTTTAGAGTCAGAACTGAGTTCAAATTCCAGCTCTGCTTCTTACGAGCTTGATGACTTAAGACAAGTTATGTAACTTCTCTGTGCCTCAGTTTCCTCATTTGTACAATTGTGTAATATATATCACATAAGGTTACTGTGAGGATGAAATGTTAAATGCTGATCACATATGCATGGCAACCCAAAAGATATTAGTTTTGATAATTATCTTTATAATATTCTGCAAAAGTACACTAATAATTCTTGAGTAGAGTTAACCTTAAGTCAGATATTCTCTTCTTTCTTCCTGTTTCTTTTCTGTTTTTTTTTCCCCCTTATTTGTTTTAAAGAACTAAGGGGGAAAAAAAAGGAAGAAAGAAAGAACTATGAAGAAAATCTATTCCAACATTTTGGAATAAAATTTTGTTCCCCAAAATTAATTTGTTTATTTTATTGATATATAAACAAAATGTTATTTATTTATTCAGCAAACATTTATTAAATGCCTAGTAAATACTAGGCACTATGTCAGGCACAGGAATAATAATGACAATAAAGTGTGGTCCCTGCTCTCAAGTTGCTGACAATCTAGGAGAGTGACAAGTAAACAGTTGATTACATACACAGTAACAAAGGCTATGGCACAAGAATACACACGGGACTATGTGATGGGAGTATGGCTTTCACCAGTTCCTCTTGGATTTCTCTCTTCTTTGGCTCCAGAACCAAGGAATTAGCCTTATTTTTCTCTTTAGCTGGGTAGTTTAAATCACGAAATTTTTCAAAATTTGTAGAGATGAAAGAAAAACACCTTGAATTATGGAGGACACTAGAAATAGTACTTTTTTTACAGAGCAAGGGCTTCCTACCAGCATAGTCACTTCGAGGGTTTTTAACGGGAAAAGTACTTTGGCATATTTTTTCTTTGCTAGCCACTTTTTTTCTATTTTATTGTTTGTTTGTTTGTTTCTCTTCTCCACTTTGTCATCTAGAGACCTGGGTAGTTCCCAGTGAAAGAGTGTTTTACAGATTCTAACGGTGATTTATAGGTAAAGACAGAAAATAATTTTTTTAACCTTCAAGTTCCATACCAAAAAAATGAATATAAACTTTCATGGAAGTAATTGAAAATGCAGATAATTTTAATTCCATTCCATTTTTCAGAATTCTCAATCGTAATCCTTTGCCAACAGTTGAAGATTCTTGTCTATTTAAAGTGCCAGCATTAAACTCTTTGTAAGTATTGTAAGAGTTTCATGGCTCATGAGATAATTTCTGCTCCTTTTTACTTTCGTCAAAACTTGAGTACTTTGGCTAAACAGTCATAATTTAGATTTTAACTGGGTTATTGAAAATAAGAGTTATTGGCAAAGAAAAGGATTAAGAAAGAATATATATGGGTAAGAGAGCCAGCAGAGGATGAGAACAGTGTTGAAGAACACATATAGCTATGGAACATGAAGATGCATATAGGAATAGTATTTATCCAAGAAAGCAAAAAGGAATAAGGGGTACATTATTTTTTTTAAAAAAAGAGTGATCAAAAGAGGTAGATGCAATTGAAAATGAGAAGTGAGGATCATAGAAAATGATTGTACTGTTCAGCACCAAGGTCATTAATTTGATGATGCAAATTTAAATTTCTTCCAAAAGAGCTCTTTGGAATTATCATCTATGGCAAGTAAGAAGCCAAAGTGGAAGTAATCACATGTTAAGTATCTTCTTCAGTTTAGAAATTTTGTCTTTGGGTTTTATATCATGCATGTTTGGGCTTCTCCTTCAGAGACATGGGAACAGCACAAGTGTCACTTACCGCAATGGAAAGCATCCTCATGCTGACCCTTGAATTGGAAACACTGTAAGTTGATTTTTCTTACATTGATTTTCACTCAATTGTATTTTTAGGTTTGTTTGATTATCTTCTTAAGTCAGGTTTATTTATGTATAATTTTCATTTAACAAAATGCACTCTTTTTAAATATACAGTGTGATGTGTTTTGACAAACGTATAGTTCTGTAGCCAGCACCACATTTGAGGTAAAGAAAACTTCTGCACTCCCAAAAGACCCCTCCTGTCCCTCTGTAGTCAATCCATCCTCCTGTCACTACCAGCCCCTGGCAACCACCATTCTGATTTTTTTCCGTATAATGTTGCCTTTTCCAGAATATTTGATAAGTGAAATCATGTGGTATGTAGCTTTTTGTTTTTGGCTTCTTTCACTTAGCCAGTCTCTTTGGAGATTCATCTGTTTTGTTGCACCTGTCAGTAGCTCATTCCTTTTGAGCGCTGAGCAGTATTCTAGTTGTGTGGATACACAGTTTGTTTACGCATTCATCGTTTGATGAACATTTGAGCTTCTTATAGTTTTTTGGCTATTATGAACAAAGCCTCTGAAAACACTCACATGTGTGTGTGAACATATGTCTTGTGTGAGCATATGTTTTCATTTCTTTGGGGTAAAATACCTCAGGGTGGGATTGCTTCATCATATGCTAAGTGCCTATTGAACTTTTTAAGAAACTGCTGAACTGTTTTCTAGAGTGCCTGTGCCATGTTGCTTTCCCACAAGCCGTCTATGAGAGTTGCAGATGACCTACATCTTCACCTGATGCTTATATTTGTTTTTTTAAAAAAATTTAGCCTTTCTTGTAGGTGTGTAGTTGAATCTCGTGGTTTTTGCCACATTTTGCATTTCTGTAAAAGCTGATGATGTTGAGTGTCTATTCATGTGCAAATATCCTTTTAAGTGAAGCGTCTGTTCAAATCCATTTTTTAATTGGATATTTTTATTGAGATTTAAGAGTGCTTTAAATAAAAGACAAATGGAAAAAGTCCTTGCTCTCAGATATGTGTTTAGTAAATATCTTCTCTCAGATTGTGACTTATCTTCATTATATGAAAATGTCTCTGAAAACTAGAAGTGTTAAATTTTTGATGAACCCTAATTTAGCAATTTTTCTTAATTTTTCATATTAATTTAATTTATTTATTTGGTTGTGCTGGTCTTAGTTGCAGCAGATGGGTCCCTTAGTTGCGGCTCATGGGCTTCTTAGATCTGGCATGTGAACTCATAGTTGAGGCATGCATGTGGGACCTAGTTCCCTGACCAGGGATTGAACCCGGGCCCCCAGCATTGGGAACTCGGAGACTTAACCACCAGGGAAGTCCCTTAGCAATTTTTCTTAGATGGTTCCTGCTTTTTTGCGTCTTAATCTAAGAAATCTTTCTCTGAGACCCCACTGTCTAACCCCAAATCACAAAGATTTTCTCCTACGTTTTCTTCCAGACGTTGTATAGCTACATTTAGGTCTATGATTCATTTTGAGTTAATTTTCATATATGTTGTGAGGGAAGTGTCAAGTTTTATTTCTTTGCAGTTTAAAAAACTATTTCTGTAGGACCCTATTGTGACAGTTTATTATACTGCACCTTAAATTGTCCCTTCCCCCTTCCAATATGGCAAGCTAATAGAAACTGTCTGTTACGCCAAGGCTAGTTGAGGGGATTGCATGAGATTAGTATGCGGAAACGGCCCTGCATTTAGCAGTCTGTTCCAACCGTCTTTGTCAGGTCACCTGACAAATGACTGTCTTCACCGTGCCATCACGCATTGGTCACTGCTCTAGCCTCATCTTCCTCAGCGTCCCACAGCATCTGCCACAATTGCGATCCCTCTCTTGTCAGCTAGATGCCCTCCTCTCTGGATATTAAAAATTATTTCCCTGTGTAACGACGATACTGTTAATACACAGTATTGAAGAAATTAAATTCCTACACAATCATATTACCGAATAAAGTGTTGCTATTCAAATTTCCCCAATTGTCTCTCTTATATAATGTCATTTCTTTTAACAGCTTTTTGAGGTATAATTGACATGCAATAATCTGTGTTTACACACACACTTACATACACACCGTGAAGACATGACGAAAATCAAAATGTCCATCACCTCAGAAAGTTTCTTAATGTCTCTTTGTAATTCTTCCTTCCCATCGTTCCTTGCACTTCCCAATCGCCATGCAACCATTGATCTGCTTTCTGTTTGCATTTTCTAGAATTTTATGTAAATGGAATCATACAGTGTATACTGTTTTTCTAACTGGCTTCTAACCCAGCATGATTATTTTAATCTTCATCCATATTGTTGTATATATCAGTAATTCATTTCTGTTTATTGCTGAAGAGCATTCCTTTATGTGGATGTACCACCATTTATGTATTGACCATTGATGGACACTTGAGTTGTTTGAGTCTTTGTCTATTACAGATAAAGTTGCTATGAATATTTGTGTACAAGTCTTGTATGGATGTTTACTTCCATTTCTCCTGGGTAAATGCCTGCCTGTAGATTGGCTGCATCATTGGTAAGTGTATGTTTAAGTTTTTAAAAAATACCTATTTTCCATAGTGGTTTGATCATTTTACATCTCTACCAGCAGTGTATGAGAGCTGCATTTTCTTCACATTGCGGCCAACATTTGCTATGCTCAGTATTTTTAATTTTAGATAGTTTAATAGGTGTGTAGTTGTATCTCACTGTAGCATCCCTAATGATTAATCATGTCAAACATCTTTTCATATGCTTATTTTCCATCTGTATAACTTTGAATCTTTTATCTATATTTTTCTCGAGTTTTGAGAGTTCTTTCTATATTCTAGAAATTAGTCCTTTATCCAATAGGTAAGTTGCTAGGTATTTTCTCCCATTCTGTGACTCATCTTTTCGTTCACTCAGGAGTGTCTTTTGCAGGGCAGAAATTCTTAATTTCGATGGTGTCTAATTTATCTATTTTTTTCTTTTCTGCATTATTCTTTTGGTGTTGTATCTAAGAAATCTTGCCAAACTCAAGGTCATAAAATGTTTCACCTGTTTTGTTCTAGACGTTTTATAGTTTTATGTTTTACATTTAGATCTTTGAACCAATTTGAGTTCATTTCTTTATATGGTTTAGATGGAAGTTCTTTTTTTTTTCCTTTTGCACCTGGATATTCAGTTGTTCCAGCATCATTTGTTGAAAAGACTATCATTTCTCCACTGAAATGCCTTTGAACCTGAAAGTCAGTTCTCCACCTCTCTCTACTTCAGAACTTTGTATTCTGTTCCTTTGGTCTTTTTGTCTATCTTTACACTACTATCACAATGTCTTGAAGGTGTAGCTTCATAATCCTTGAAATCAGTTACTGTGAGTTCTTCAACTTTGTTCTTTCTCAAAGTTGTTTTCGTTATTCTAAATTTTATTTCCATATGAATTTTAGAATTAGCTTGTCAATGTCTATAGAAAAGCCTACTGGGGTTTTGATGTATAAATCGATTTGGGGAGAATTGATGTCTCAACAATATTGAATCTTCTGATCCATGAATACTTTATATCTCTCCATTTATTTAGGTCTTTCTTAATTTCCCCCGGCAATATTTTACAGTTTTCAGTGTGCAAGTCTTTTGTCAGATTTATTCTAAGTATTTTATATGTTGGATTCTTTTATAAGTAGCATTTTAAAACTTTGATCTCTGATTGTTTGTTGAGACAAATTCATCTTTTTGTATGTTGATCTTGTACCCTGCAAACTTGATAGACTCATTTATTAGTTCCAGTAGCATTTTCGTAGCTTCTATCAGGTTTTCGACATAATCATGTTATCTGCAAATAAAGATAGTTTTACTTCTTCCTTTCCATTCTGAATATCTCTTTTCTTTTTGTTGCCCTATTGCACTGGCTAGAACCTTCAGTTCCATGTCAAATAGAAGCAATGAGAGCAGATATCCTTGCCTTGTTCCTGATCCTGGTGAGAAAGTACTTTGTCCTTCACCATTAAGTATGATGTTAGGTTTTTTGTAGAAGTCATTTATCAAGTTGAGGAAGTCTCCTTCCATTCCTAGTCTACTGAGGGCTGTTTTTTTTTCTTTAATCAGGAATGTATGTTAGATGTTTTCATTCTTTTCCTGCATCTATTGCAGTGATTATATGATTTTTCCCTTCTTTTCTTAATTTGTTTATTTATTTTTGGTTGAATTGGGTATTCATTGTTGTATGTATCCAGTATTCTTAATCTTTTATGTAGATCCATATTCCAATCTGGTGTCATTTTCCTTCTGCTTAAAAATACTTCTTTTAACATTTCTTATTGTGAAAGTCTACCAGCAATGAATTCTTTCAGCTTCTGTATGTCTGAGATAGTCTTTATTTTGCTTTTGTTTTGACAGATGTGGGTATAAAATTCTAGCTTGATAGAATTCAATTCACTACTTTAAAGATGTTATTCCACTGAGTTCTCGTTTACGATTTTTCAAGCAAGAATTCTGCTGTCATTGTTATCTTTGTTCCTCTGCATGTAGTGTATAATTTTTTCCTCTGGCTCCTTTTAAATTCTTCTCTTTATTGCTGGTTTTAAGCAATTCGATTATTTTCTGTGCCTTGGTGTAGTTTTGTCCATGTTTCTTCTGCTGAAAGTTCATTAATCTTCTTGACTTTGTGGGTTTATAGTGTTTACCAATTTGGAAAAATTTTGGCTATTATTTCTTCAAATTTTTATATTTCTCCTCTCCTTCATGGACTCTAAGTACACATGTATTAGGCCACTTGAAGTTGTTGCACAAGTCACTGAGGCTCTATTCATTCTGTGGTTGTTTTGTTACTCCTTTTGTTTCATTTTGGATCGTTTCTGTTACTATGCCTTAATGTTCACTGACCTTCTGCCATGTCTAATTAGCCTTTAACCTCCTGCAATATCTTTTTCATTTAGACATTGTTTTTAATCTCTAGAAGCTCAATTTAGGTCTGTTTTACATTTTCCATGCCTGTACTTAACATTTTCAGGGTTTAGTCTGGGTTTTTTAACATATGAAATACAGTTATAATAACTTTTCTTCATGTATAATAACTTTTTAAAAGGTCTTTTCTGCCAATTCTAACATCTGTATAGATTATGGGTTATTGTTGATTGATTGCCTTTTCTCCTAAGTATGGGTCATATTTTCCTACTTCTTTGCATGCTTGGCAATTTTTCATATGATCCCAGATATTGTGAGTTTTAGTTTATTGTGTGCTATGTATATTTATATTCCTGTAAAATGCCTGGGCTTTGTTTTGGGTGAAATTAGGTTACTCAAAACAATTGTATTCTTTTAGGTCTAGCTTTTAAGGTTCGTTGGGTAGGAGTCCAAGTAGCCTTTAGTCTGGAGCTCATTATTTGCAACTACTGAGACAAGTCCTTTCTGAGTATCATGAGGTTTTCCAGTCTGACTTGTAGGAACAGGTACTATTCCTACAACCCTGTGTGATATCCAGTTGTTCTTCTTATTAATCATTTCATGTGGTTCTTTTCCTGGCATCAAGTTATTCCTCACACAAATATACTGACCCATACTTTGTTGAATTCTCAAGAGATCCCTCTGCATATCTCCAGAGTTCTTTGTCTGTGCACTTCTTTTCTCTCTGATACTCTGCTTTGTGAACTCTAGTTACCTTGGTTTTCCCAGACCCTTATCTCCATTTCATCTGTCAGGGAGCCCACTAGTCTCTGTCTGGACTTCTCTTCCCTGTACCATGACGTGGATACTCTCTCAGAGAAGTAAGGGCAATTATAGGGATCACTTCATTTATTTCCCATCTCCTCGGGAATCACTGAAATGTATTGCCTGAGGTTCAGTTTCTTGAAAACTGTTGTTTCATATGTTCCATCTGATTTTTTTCTTGTTTCAGCTGGGAGGTTAAGTTGGCCCTTGTACTTCATCTTGGCCAGAAGCCAATAACATTCTTTAAGTCTGTTTTGTTTTGATACAGGATCCAATTAAAGATTAGGCATTGCATGTCATGTCTGTGTTTCCGTTAATCTAGAATTTTTCCCTACTATTTTTTTTGGTATTTTATGACATTGGCTTTTTTGAAGAGTCTAAGCCAGTTGTCTTGTAAATTGCCCCACAATCTGTATTTGTCTGTTTCCTCATTAGATTCAAAGTAAACATTTTGGGGAAGAATACTATATAGGTGATGTATTCTTCATACTTCATCACTTGAGGTGGCCCAGTGCTAAGTTTGATCACTTGATTAAGGTGGTCTATTCCATATCTCTCCATTGTAAAGTTATTTTTCCCCTTGGTAATTGATAAATAATATGTGGGGTGATCCTTGGGATCAGTGAAGATCCTACTTTCAAACAACTCTTCACCCAACTGTGCATCAATGATAATCCTTGTCTGAATCGATTATTACATTGATAGTTGCAAAATAACACTTTCCTAATTCTATCCTTCCTTTTGCATTTATTAGCTGACATTATTCTGTAAAGAAGAGCTCCCCCACTTTTCATTTGGAGTATCATTATGAACTCATGTGCTTTTTTTCCAATTAACTGTGTTATACCTTATTATAATGATAATGTTATTCTTTGGAATGTTCCTTTTGTCCAGATTTGGTCAATGCGATCTCTGTTATTGTTTAGCCACATGATGCTTTTTTATTACTAGAATAATTTCTAATATATTACTCCTCACAAATAGGAACTGAGAAAGTGACTCCAGAATGTGCGGTCTTCTTCATACTCTTCTTAGAAGTCTGCCTTCTTCCTGTGTACTCTCAACCCAAAGTGAGGCTTTCGGGTTGGAAGGAGATACTTCTGAATTAAACTACAGATCAATGTCACCCAATTCTAATCGCTATTCCCTTTTTTCTAGGCATATCATACCTACTGCCATCCTGATCCTTCTGTTGGGCACCTCTCTCCTCCTCTATATTTATTTCCTCCTGGGGACAGGAGATCGGAGCCCTAGGGTCATAGCACTTAACACCGCTGATCTTGTTTTTCCTCACCTGTAAAAGGAGATTAAAAATGCTTTTTCTGCCCACTTCTGGTGGAGAAGGGAGTAATATAATTAGTAAAAAAAAATGTTTGGGGGAGTTCCCAGGTGGTCTAGGGGTTAGGACCCGGCACTTTCCTCCTCTATATTTATTGTCAAGGGCAGCAATTGGCCAACCGGCCCCTATCCAGTTCTATAGTCCATATGCCCCAAGAACTCCTTTTTGCACTGGTCTGTGGTGGCCTTGGCCTACCTCTTCTACCTACTCAGGTAACTCTTTTACCACGAATTTAATTACCTGTGTTTCCATTTATAGGACCTTACCCAGCCGTAGGGCCTGCTGCCTCTGCCAATTTAAAAATACTATTGAGGTTGTCTGTGAGACAGTCAAGCTGCGTTGTGACAGTGAACGCCTGAGGGACGTCACACGTTGTGGTGAGTCTCAATTGCGGGATAATACATTTTTAATTTTTAATTTAATTTTTTATTTTTAATCAAGGATGATACATTTTAAAACTAATGATGTAATTACATTATTTTAATACATTCATTCAGAGTTCCAGCTCCCTAAATTTCTAAGAATTACCCCCTTGCTAAAAATCAGATTCTTGGTTACATTATTAAGCTAAGAAGAGCTCAGTTACATTATTAGCTTCATAATGTAACTGATCTGCATATGTAAAGGAACCAGAGAAAGGAATGGAAGGGGGAAGGGAATTCACATTAATGGCCACATATCCTACGCTTCCCTCTCTGCAAATGACAACTTATTCACATAGTACATCACAGTTTGTAAACTGATTTTATATACATTAGGTCTCAAGTACCCTTTGTCTTATAAGACAGGTGTAAATATATTTTTGTTTATTTGGTTTGTTTCTGCAGTTTTATAAAGAGTGCAAGTGATGCTGTTTTATGTCCTATCTGGAGCCTGAGAGTTTCTGGTTCCATAACCAGAAGCTGCTACCAAGCCCTTCTAATGCATGGGAGAGCTAGTTATTTCTTTGACTGTCCAGCTCTGAACTTGCTCTGAATCGCAAGTTTTTCTATCCACAAAACACTCAGGGGCTTTCAACGATTTTTCTATATATTAGATTTATGGGCACTAACTTGATGACTTCCAAAATGTGCTTTCATGCCCAGGTAGCTTGAATACAGGTCTCTTTCAGTGATCTAGAGCACATCATAAATAATAACACTTTGCCACTTATATAAAGACAATATTGCTGATTTTTCAACACAGTTTTTTTTTTTTTGTCCTTTGGCCACCAAGCTGGTGGGATCTTAGTTCCCCCAGGAGGGATTGAACCCGGGCCACAGCAGGGAAAGTGCCGGGTCCTAACCACTAGACCACCTGGGAACTCCCCCAAACATTTTTTTACTAATTATATTACTCCCTTCTCCCCCAGAAGTGGGCAGAAAAAGCATTTTTAATCTCCTTTTACAGGTGAGGAAAAACAAGATCAGAGGTGTTAAGTGCTATGACCCTAGGGCCCCGATCTCCTGTCCCCAGTTTGGGGCTCTCTGCTAGCCTCTGCTCCTCCTTTCTCATGACCCTTCCCTCCTCCTTTGACCCTCACCAAAAATACTTTTAATCCTTTTGGGAGACAAGCCCAGCTACACACTGGTACACATTACCTTCACACAGTCAGAAGATTTGGATGGTTCCCCAAGTAGAGCTGGAAATATTAGAAGTAAAATGAATTGAAAGCAAAGTAGCCATCTGACAGAAGTTGCTTTTTCCCGGCTACATTTTAGGGCCTCAAGTATTATTCCATTGATTTGTTGAACATTCCACATGGGCATACAATCTGGCAAATCTCTTAACTTATACCCGAGCTCCCTGCCCAAATTTTAGCAAAGAGCCAGGGCGGACATAGTGTTTTTTTCTGTATAGAGGCTTCTGTTACGGGGACTGGGATATATAGAAGCAGGGACTAAGCAAAGGACTCAGTGGGTAGTTGGAGAAGGACATGTCCAGATGACGACCTGTTAGCGGCGGTGGTTGTCGTGGAGATCTGTGATAGCAGCAAGAACACAAGCACACTGAAGAGGTGGAGAGAGGAAGCCTCACACTCCTGTGCCTTTGAGGCAGGACAGGATGGGGTATATGAATGTGAGGAGTCACAGTAGATCTGCAGAGAGTCCAGCTGATGAGGGGAATATTTGTCTTCCAGCCTTGGCTTTTCTTGAGTACTGGCCCCTGGGAACCAGTGGAGTAATCCTGAATATAGTTCCTATATTTCACGCTACAGAATTTTCTGAGTAGATAGCCCCTTTTTCAAGAGAGACCTTTTTCACATTTTGTTGTTGCCAGTCATAGGCTTAAGTGTGGGTTTCTTTTTCTCCTAAGTGGCACTCAAACTTTGACTGATTCCTAATTTCTTTGGCTGTGGACTGACAAAAGGCTGTCCCATCAGTCTTCAGTGATCAAAAACAGTCCCTTCTCTTTTGACAGATTAAGAAACATCTATAGAGAATGCAGGAGGATCGCTGATGAAGGTGTTACAAGCCCAGAAGAAGAACAACAGCACCGAGCTGACTATTGAGTCAGAGAGGACGTCCTCACCTAACAGTGCTGTCAGCTTGTCAGGCTTCATGAATGAGCAGCTGGACTTTAATAATAGAAGTGATATTATCAGTACACTAAATTACATACTGCCTTATATCTCAGAGGGAAATCTAGGAGATGTGGAATCAACATTATTGCCATTCATTCAACTTCTTTTTTCAAATACACAAGATGGACATATGCCGCTGGGCCTTTTGAAAAACAATACAAGGAGCCCTTCTGTTAAACCTGTACCCAACAATTCAACTAATAAAAACAAATTGAGGGAACTCCATTTTGTGGAAAATTTGTTAGATGCAGAAACTCAAGAAAAAATTGATGAGGTTAAAAAGGAAGAAAAACCTGCCACGTGTACGCGTTGCAACCTTTTAAGTGCCATGTTGACACGCTACATCTTTCAAAAGAAATTAGAAACTGCCCAACCACAGAAAGACAGCCTAGCAAAGATTGAGAGTACAGAGGAAAAGCTGCTGAGAGTGAACAAGGTCCTCAAGGGGCATACCGAAAATGCACCTCAAAGCAGTGGGAGATGAGAGCGTCAGGAGGAAACAGAATGCCCAGCCATCTGTGGCGAACACTGCCAAAGAATGAAAGCTCAGGAGGCCATCCCCAAGAAAGCTGAAACAGCTCCTCATGGTGCAGAGGCCCAGGAAGCTGGTGGGAAAGTCCTCCAATGCAGAGTCTTCATTCATAAAGGAACACAAGGCCGCAGGCTCCTCTTCCCTCAAACCGTACTTCAAGGGCAGGCCTTGTGCCTCCATCCCGCCAAAATCCCCATCTGAGGTTAAAAGCAAATCAAAAGACTTATCCAACGCTATTCATGTTTTCGAAGATGCAAAGGCAAGAGTTAGAAATATTAAGGACTTCGAATTAATCTCACATTCTGGAAAAAAAATACATCTTCCATAAACTTAGGTCTCATCGGGTCCACAGAAAACCCAAAGTTAAAAAGCATCGAGGGGCTTCCCTGGTGGCACAGTGGTTGGGAGTCCGCCTGCCGATGCAGGAGACACGGGTTCGTGTCCTGGTCCGGGAAGATCCCACATGCCGTGGAGCGGCTGGGCCCGTGAGCCATGGCCGCTGAGCCTGTGCCTCCGGAGCCTGTGCTCCGCAACGGGAGAGGCCACAACGGTGAGAGGCTTGTGTACCGCAAAAAGAAACAAAAAGAAAAAAGAAAAAAGGGAGTCGAAAGTTCAGAAAGAAAAGTTCACTTGATAGAGTGATGCTTGCAAGCCCTCCGTTCTCTGTCGTGAGGAATCTCATAAATTCCCCTCCACGAGAGGCTGTTTCATCTTCAGGAGAAGTGACTTCTCAGGAAAATCCTTTTTCAGAATTATTTTCTCTTTCAGACCCTTCTGCAGAAAACACTACTTCAGAAAACAATACTGCACAAAATGTTTCTGAAGCAATTATTTCTACAGGAAACGCTACTCTGCCAGGAGGAACCGGCCCTGGAAACACTAGCCATAGGAACGTCTCCACTGCACATTCTACTGTCGCTGCAGACAACAGTATGCCAGCTGTTCAACACAGCAACAAAACACAATGGGAGCACCACAACATGGTCACTGAATTATCCTCTAAGCCCACAGGCTTCACTTTCCCAGGGCTCGCATCCCCGGGTGATCAAGTTGAAACTCAGCTAAACCAGCAGCTCTGGTCCCTCATCCCCAACAATGACGTGCAAAGGCTCATTTCTCATGTTATCCAGACTTTGAAAATAGACTGCTCGGACACCCACGTGCAGCTGGCCTGTGCCAACCTCATCTCTAGAACAGGCCTCCTGATGAAGCTTCTCAGCAAGCAGCAAGAAGTAAATGTGTCCAAAGCGGAATGGGATATGGACCAGTGGAAAGCTGACAACTCTATCAGTGAGAGCACAGAAGCCCAGAGTGAGCAGAAAGAGCAGGAGTCAAGTGAGGTGAGGATAACCCCTGACACGTGGGACTTGGACTTTTACTCAGTTTAGGACATGCCATTAACGTGCCCAAGCGGGAATACCACGGGCTCCTAGTCAGTATCTTATCTTCAGCCATGAAACAGGCTAAGACAGTGATCTCCAACTTTGCTCATTGAGAGAGTGTGTCACTATTCCTAGGGTAGGCCCGAAAAGGACATAACACAAGATAAATAAACTGTAGATAAATTGTAGAAGAAAATGCTAATGATAAGACTAATAACATTAAATTTGGCTTGTTCTTATAGAAGCTACTCGCCTGGAAGGATTGGGTTTCATAGTAGTTTAAGAATAGTTAGCTATCGTTTAGAATAGGATGAAGAATCGTAAGTTTTCATCCCTTCTATCTCCTGTTTTTAAAAATTGTGATATATTTCTTTAGCTCACAAAAGAAGTTCCAGGTTATGACTATAACAACAAACTCATCTTGGCAGTATCTGTACCTGTAGTAGTGACGATTTGTGTTAGAATTCTCTGTCTCATTGAGGTAAGGACAATAATTAATTCAGATTCAGAACCCAGAAACTGAGAATCAAATCCACCTTTCCACCTGCTACTACTTGATTCTTCCCTTTAGCCATGAGGACTGACATACACTTTGTTCTTTTAATGAAAAGTATATTCCCAGGATGTTTTTGTGTGTGTGTTTTTTTTTTTTTTTTTGGCTGCGTTGGGTCTTCATTGCGGTGCATGGGCTTCTTACTGAGGTGGCGTCTCTTGTTGTGGAGTACGGGCTGTAGCTGCACGGGCTCAGGAGTTGTGGCACACTGACTTAGTTGCTCCGCAGCATGTGGGACCTCCCCAGGCCAGGGATCGAACCTGTGTGCCCTGTGCTGGCAGGCGGATCCTTAACCATTGCACCACCAGGGAAGTCCCCACAGGATTTTTAAAAGGAACTTCACTCCCAGGAGATCCCTATGGAATTGGATCCATGATAACAAGCTATTGGACTATTTTGACAAGTGAAGTTTATAAGAAGGCCAGAGTTGACATGATAGTAAATTTTCTTCAACTCAAGAAAGTATGCTGATTTGAGGTCCTCACCAGTCACTCTCATTCTACCGTTGATTTCTTTCCTTCTTGGCTGAAGTGAGGAGAGATATAGGATCTCCATACTCAAGGAGCTATCAGTCACCCTGGGAGGGCTAAAAGGACATGCCTAAAAGACAAAAGTGTGATCTCGTCAATTCCTCAGGCTTACTTAGCAGCTTTCTTCTCCGGTGTATTAGGAATTGTGTAGATAGGTTCCATTAAAACACTGCAAGTAAAATCTTGCAGCAGGCTACCCTCAAATAGTTATAGTAGCCTATTCCTGGAGCTAGCCTGTTTACCTTTTGTTCAGTTACCTAGTGGTTTATTACTTTTCCCAGCAGGCAGTTGCTAACATTAAAAGAGTGATTTTAATAGGCTGACAGTCTTGATTCTACCCTACCACTCCACATTACTTTAGTTATCTTTTCTCCTGTAATGGCAGCCCTCCATTCCAGCCAAAGCAGCTCCTCACTATACGCTAGTTACACCATACCCATTCCTACTTTTGTCTGTGCCTTTGTCCATCGAAAATTCCTTTATTTTGCTTTGCCTGTGGAACTCCTATGAATCTCTGAAAAGCCAACTCAAGTTCAGATATCTTTCTCTGTAAAGCCTTCCCTGAATACTCCAGCCCTCCTGATCCTAGTCCTGTGAGGTTTGTCACCATTTCTGAGGGGCCATAGCAAAGCAGTCCCCTCCCCTCAGAACTCACAAAAGTGGTAAGCAGTTTTTTGAAAGGCAGCCCCCCAGGAGAGAACCACCAAGGTTAGCACATCATGGAGCTGAGCAGAGATGTGTAAGGACCAATGGCTTCCTGGCCTATCACACTTGAATCAAACCTGACATGATGTACTAACTTCTAAAGAGAAATGTGTCTATCTGCAGGAGGGTTGGTCACTAGTGAAAGCATAGAAAAGGTGAGGAGAGACCAACATGGGCAGTGCCCATCCTCACATTGCCCAAGAGTAGAGATGGCACCTTAGGCAGCATAACTGCAGAGTCAGGCCCACTAGCCAGGCTGCCTGTTGAGGAGATGGATGGATCCAGTTACCTCAGGCCGTCCCATTAAATTCTGGACTCAGCTGATTCCTTTTCTAATTCTGTTGTCACCAAGTAGCCTTCGATTCTGTGATTGTGCTTCAGTGTGCCACGGAGGCCTGTCCCCACAGAAGGTAATTCTCTGCTTGTGTAGACACAGATGCCCTGTGTGTAGAACAGATGTATTTCTCATTGTCAAGTAATAATTTGGCATTCTGATGTTTGATCAATCCTGTGATATTGCTCAAGTGAGACTGCCACAACAGGAAGACGTGAGTTCTCGCTTGGTGAGGAAGAGTATGATTTCTGAGCCTAGGAGGCTGGGGACTAGCTTGCTAGTCATTGGCCATTGCCCAGACTGTACCCTCTACATCTCAGGTGGCATATGGCCTTTGGCATTTTTAGAATTTCTGTAAAGTCCCCTTTTTCTTGTTTTCAACTTCTTGCATTTGTTTTGTTTTGTTTTGTTTTGTTTGGGCCTGTGTGATCTTAGTTCCCCAAGTAGGGATTGGACCTGTACCCTCGGCAGTGAAAGCGAGGAGTCCTAACCGTTATTTCCTCTCCCCACATATACGATAAGCTTTTGGAGGACAGGGGCCACGCAGTGTCCTTCCTATGGTAGACAATAATGGTGTTCAACGGAAGAGAGATGAGGCGTTATGTCAATTCCACAGTGAGGAATAATTCAACCGAATATTTATTTGAAGTAGGATAGAGTCCAGCAATAGGCCCCTGTGTTCTTAAGACTTTTGAAATGTCATGTTTTAATATTGCAGTCAGCGGAAGAAAATGAATAAATGGTGATAGAATAGCTGCCTAAGTATTTGGGGGGTAAATAGCAGATCCCCATGTTTCATCTTAAATAAACATATATCCTTAAATGTGAAAAAAGACCACATAAAGGTATTAGAAGAAAATAAAAGCAATATTTCTATAATCTTCTGGTGGGAAAGAGCCTTCAGAGCCTGATGCCACAAGCAGAGCCTTTGATATATTCCACCATCTTGTCTGTGACACCAGCTTAGCACTGATTCATGCCAAGCATAAGATGAAGAGTTTTCCATATATTGTCTGATTTAAAGCCCACAGTCCTGTGAGGATGATATTACTATCCCTCCCTCATAGATGAAGGAGATCAGTGTAAGGCCCCAGCGGCCAAACCCAAAGCAGAAGGCAGTTTCACCCGACTGCAAAGCTGGTGCTCCCTACTGCACTCTTTTGTCTTGTCTCCTTAGAGACAAAAACACTGGAAATATTCGAAACACTGAAATTCAATGAAAGCCAGTATTTCTTTACCATAAAGAGTTTTTGTTTGTTTGTTTCGAAGTGGTGGGGTTTGGCCATGCTGTGCAGCTTGCAGGATCTTAGTCCCTTGACAAGGGATTGAACCTCGGGCCACAGCAGTGAAAGAGCCACGCCCTAACCAGTGGACCACCAGGGAACTCCCAAGAGTTTTATAAGTCAACAAGAAGCAGACAAACAGTCCAGGGGAAAAGGGGGCAAGGGCTGTGAAGAGTAGGAGGTGTGTTGACAGTCTGCCACCATATCTGCCTGTCGTCTCCTCATGGCTCATGTGGGGTGGGTTTTGTTAGCCAGGCCTTTGTCACCTCGTGACGTAAAAACCATCTCTAATATTTTCTTCAAGTACTTTTATAATCTGTCCAGAATTTGTTGTATTTGTTTGTTCGTGTGGTTGAGGTAGGGGATCTAACTTTTTCCCCCTACATGAAGATCTGATTCTTTTCAAATCTTTCACTGAATGGTTTATTCTTTCTTCCCTGGTCTAATATGCTATCTTCATCTGGATGCTGTTCTGTGATCCAGTTATCTTGTCCTGTACCAGTACTGATATCACACTGCTTAATTCCAGTTGCTCTATAACATATTTTATATCTGGTAGGGCAAGGTCCTACTCTTTGACCTTCTTTTGCATACATCTCATAACGATTCTTACATATATTCTCTACCAAATGTCAGCTGGCCAGGTTTTATTTAAAAATTATTTTGGTTATAAAATGGATTGCATTGAATTTTTAGTTTCATTTGAAGAGAACTGACCTCTTTACAACATTCTAGGAGGATGGTATCTCATGCCATGTAAGTACTTCTTAACGTCCTTCAAAAAAGTTTTAATATTTTCATCACATAGGTCTTACAAATTTGTGGCTAAATTTATTCCTAGGTGCTTTACGCATTTTTATTGATATAGTAAACGGGAGGTTCCTTCTGTTTTTTAGTTAGTTAGTTGTGTTCTATGGGAAAGCTATTGAGGCTAATATGTTGATCTCTTGATTTTGTATGGAGCCATCTTACTCATGTTACTTCCAATAAAATTTCAGTTGATTCTTTTGGTCTTTTTGGGTCCCTTGTTTCATATGCAGATATGTTTGTCTCTTCTTTCCAATACTTCGTTTTTCTTATCGTACTGATTAAGACCTCCTCCACAATGCTCAATAGTAGCAGTAATGATTGGGCATCCTACTCTTGTTCTTGACTTTAGAACAATGCTTAGGTTTCTGCCAGATACTTTTATTTTCTTTTCCTACTTCTGAGAGTTTTTATTAGGAATTATCTGTTGAACGTTATCTAAAACAGTCAATAAAATATATCGCCAGCTGCATGCAACACCCTAAGTTAGGTACTGTGGAAGAGTCAAAGGATTCTTAAACAGGGTAGAATTCCTTTCCTTGAAAGAGTTATCATCTTACTGGATAGATAAGATTTAAAGTCAAAAGGAATGAATAAGGATTTGGAAATAGTTGTAATGGATAATCATGATCCTGTTTTCTTTCAAAACAGATTTCTTCTCCTAGAATTGCAAAAGAGGAAGATAGAAAAAGAAGCAGAAGGTAAATATTGGTCTTTGAAAGCAGAATTTTACAACTAGAGGAGAACTTAGAACTCATCTATTTCAGTTTCCTCAGCAAAGGCAGGAAGAAGGCTTGATTACCCTAATGGTTTACCCTAGTTTATTTCTCAGCAGAATTAGCTCCGCAGCCCAAGCTGAGTTAGAACAGGACTGGCACACATTCATCTGCTCTCACTAGTCCTTTAAGGAAAGAGGGTGGACGGGGGAGAGGTTTTGGTTGTACCTGTCCCTGCTGGGCGGATGCCTGGCTCCCAGGCATCAGGCCAGGCCAGAGGCCTTCTAGGAGGCTCTGGGGTAGGGAGGGCCACATGGTTGGGGATTTAGGGGCTGGCCTCACTCAAAGCTGACAAAAGGTAGAACATATGAGTCCCTTCTGGAAAGTGGCAAGAAAACTTCCCTTCTCATCCTACTGTTTTTCAGGCCCCTACTCTCTATTCCCTTTATCCAAACCTCATAGAATTTTAACCGGGAGAAACTTTAGACAGTAGTTTGTCTCTTCCTTTTGTAATAAGGAACTGGAGAAAGAGAAAGGGAAACTATCTTGCCCCATGGTCATACTGCTAGTGATTACCAAGAAGAAGATGGTCCCTTTCCACTGAGGACTTCTCCACTGATCACACACTGTGCTTGGGCTGTGAGCTACGTTTTAGGTCACAGTTGAGTAGACACATACTATATGGACATAAGTAGTTTCTGAAACAAACTTATTGTGCACTGTGATTTTTTCCTCTTCTATTTGTATTCAAAAAGAGTATTTTGTGCTTCCCTGCTGGTCGTGGCCTTTAAACGGATTCCACAATTCACTGACACCTGAGTGACAGCCTGCAGAGTGAAAGTCCGAGAGCTATAGATGACTTTGCTCGTTGGGTTCAGGTGTTTACTTGGTGTGATTCAACGTATAGGATAGAGCAGCCAGGAAAATAAAATCACCTTCTCCCCACACCCACACCCGCAGCAAATGCTGCATGTGCGACTAAGTCCGAAGCGGACTGGTGTGAAGCGCGTCTAAGGGAGTAACGAGTTTCTGCCCAGTGCCGTTGTGCAAGTGTTTTCACTGCACGAGGGCAGTTGGCCAAGGGCAAAGAAAGGTGAACGGGGCTGAAAATCCTGCCTATGCTCCATGCTAAGCCACATACAAATGTCTCTCCAGAGACACTTGGGGTCCATTTTGGACAGACACAGAGAACTTCTGGAAGGCCAGCATGCATGCAATGATTTTCATGATCCCGGGTCTGTGGTGATTTTGCTCATTGTGACTATGGACTGAGGTCCCCATTTAGTCCTAATGAAAGCAGAGATAACACATTGTGAGAGAGATGAAAAGTGACATGCAACACTAACAGTGTGTGTTTTCCTCCAAGGGGCTTTTTTGGATTTCTGCTGCGTAAGAGAAGCTCAGGGGAAAGTGAGAGTCAGCTAGATGTGAGGAGGATAAAGTACTGTGGCCAGAGAAAGCAGGGGAGATGCAGAATTAATATTTCCCTTTCTGTGTTCTAGGAGGGCTTTTTCGGGAGAAAGCGGCCACTTTGGCTTAGGGGTATGTATAGGCCTCTCAGCGCCACACGCAAGGAACACATGACCCAAAAGCTACACGACAGGGAGTCTTCTGCTGAGGATGAGATATTTCTGCATCCCAGCAGGAGGCCCAAACTCGTCATCCAGAGCTCACTGAGGAGGCTGAATCTTTACTTCATCAAGAGGCCCCTGCTCAGCATCCACAGACCCCTGAGGACGTTGAATCTTTTTCACCCCAGGCAGAGGCCCAGGCTCAGCATGCAGAGCCCACTGTGGAGGTAGAACCACCTCCACTTCCGCAGGAGGCTCCATCTCAGCCTTCAGAGGCCCCTGAGGAACTAGAAACTTCAAGTCCTCAGGAGGCCCTCGCCCGGCCTTTGGAGACACTTAAGGAGGTTGTAGTTTGACCATGTGTTCATCATGGGGTAAATGAAGCTCAGCAGTCACACTTGTACAAGGTCACTGTTAAATCTCTGGCTCTGGCACTTCCCATAAATCCACAGGTCACTAAAGAGGTTGAACCTCCTCCAGTCCAGCAGAAGACCCCACCTCAGCCTCCAGAGCTCCTTAAGGAAGTTGTAGCTCAGTCTCCATTGTATCCCGAGGTGACAGTTCCAGCACAGAGCAGGATCATGCTGAGCATCCAACATCCCCCAGGATCAAGAGCAGTGGTTCTCAACCAGGGTGAGTTTGCACACAGGTGACACTTGGTAGTGTCTGGCGACAGTTTTGCTTGTCAGAACTGCATACGCTACTGGCATCTAGTGGACAGAGACCAGAGATGCTACTAAACATCCAACAGTGTACAGGGGAGCCTCCCACAGCAAAGAATTATCCAGCCCAAACTGTCAATAGTGCTGCCTAGCTAGAGAAATAAAGATCACTTAACACAAGTATTTAATGAGCATTTAGTATTTTGTATCTAATGCACCACATATATAATCATGAAAGTATAAATCATAATATCTCCCACAGTGAGATTTCTTTAGTGTATGGAAGGAGTAGTGATGTTACGTTTCATCATATATAAATGAGAATTATTGCCAATGGATAAATGTTCTGAAAGAATATCTGTTTTTCTAATTCTTTTGCTCGTGTCTTTTTTTGTAGAAATCTTGGTTGCAATTTACTCACAGAATTGAGCTTTGGAACGTTTCAGGCCTGGCATGGAATGCAGTTTTTACACAAGTTGTAAGTGAAATAGAAGATGAATACATGTAAACAACTGTGTGTAAAAGCAATCATGCAGTTATTGGTTAGCTGGGTGTAAGTAAGCCCAGTATGAATTCTGGAAAGTATGTCTTGAGAGCCATTTATTTTTTTTTTTCAAATGAGGAAACTAAGGTACAAAGAGGCCAAGAGACTTGTTTAACTCATATATATGAAAGGCTCTGCTTTCCATAGTACTGATCTTTGGCATGGTCAATTAAAGGCACCAAACAAAAACACTCAGATTAGCATTGTCATGGAATCCCACGGATGCCTCTCCAATATGAGAATGGTCCAGGAAGTTCCACTTTTGAATTTCACTTTGATTCCTTTTCATGTGCAAAGTTCCTAACTGCTTAAAATGTATGCAACACAGAGCTGCAGAGAACTAAGTTGAGCAGGGTGTGGTTCAGTGGGTGTGGGTGCTTCCCCAACCATCATTAGCTCTTTTAAATGGTAAAGCAGAAAGAATTCCTGAACACCCACCACAGGGCTCTCCCCAGCCACCCAGAACATTATTTTTCAAAAAAGCATATATTGCTGAAGTGAATTATCGGTGGCCAATAGGAACCTTTGAGGTATGGAAAAAGACGTTGTTTGTGTTCAGCTGTAGTGTGAAAAATATAAAGAAAAGACTTTGCTGTGGCCTAATTCAATATGTTTTCTTTGCTGACTACTCTTCAATAAGAAGTGTGGGTTTTCCACCCCTTCAGCTCAAAACTGCTCTGATTTCTCATGGCACAAGGAAATGATAGTGGGTACGTTCAGTGGCCCGAAGGCGATTTTAGACTCAAGGGAAAGAGCTCTTCTACACCTGGCTTTGGAAAAGACTCTCTTACCTGTCTTGTGGTTCAGAAATCCAGCTTCACACAGTTCCCACATTTTGGCTTAATGAAGGTGTTGAGGCTGTGTCTGGAGCTGGGTTAACAATTCCTGCAGATGCCTATCTTTAGCGGCCTCCTTCCTTTCCCTTGTTGGTTTGCTGACGCCTACCTTGGGGAGAGAGCACCGAGGGTCGGTTTTTCTTCTGTTAGCACACCGGAGAGCAGGCTCGTGAGGTCTCTTCCCCAGGAGGTTTTAGTAGCGTCAGTACAACGTCTGAAACTCACCACCTTTCCTAAACATCCCAGAACACCAAGAGTTCCTTATAAGAATCAGAGTTTCACTATAGTTATGTAGGCAACACAGGACAATACATTGTGGAAATAAATAAATAAATCACAGTTTAAAAATTAATGAATTCATTCCAAAACATTCACTGAGTGCCTTGCCCACTGTCTGTGAACACTCTACTAAGTGCTGGGGATACAAAGACGCATAGGGCAGGGACTTTGTCCCCAAGAAGCTTTCATACTGGAAGGAGAAATATGGATGTTGATGGGAAAACATATATGAGAGCCATTCTCGCATCTATGCAGCAGGGTAACAAGGTGAGGGAGGGGGGTGATGAAGTAGAAAACGGGTGGTAGGTTAGAAAAGATTTGTAATGGAAGAGGCACCAACTTGTTCCTTTGGAATTTGTGCTCCTCTTAAATGACAGAAAAAGGTAGTGAAAGAATCAGAACTGTCTGGTGTTGTAAATAAATTAGTACTGTACTCCGAAGACTCATTCACAGTTACTTTCAAAAGATTGTCACAGTATAGTAAGTCTTTGTTTTGGACTAAGTCTTTCTAATAGACAAAGCTAATTTGCTTTAGGAAACATTTGCCATGGTGAGATATAAACTTTATTGCATCTCTTACCAAAGGCAAGCCACCAAGGGAAGATGCCACCCTCGAGTTAAATCATTTTACTACCTATAATGACATATTACTGGGGTGTTTATAAGTTGCTTGCATTAAATAAGTTTGGAAAAGGGCCCCAGCTGAGGTGGATTTATCCTGAATTCAATGAACCTTAGGCTTCAGGGCTCCTCACTTGCATAGGTCCCTTCCAAGGTCTTGAGAGGGGTCCTAGCGATTTTTCTATTTATAACTTTGCCTGTTTTTATTAGCTAGGATTTCCCAAAGTAGATGAGGTTCAGGCCCCACAAATCCTTGATTCATCACCGGGTGTCAGTAGGTTTCTTGAATGAAGCCTCTATGTTATTGAGAAATATCAGGTGAAGTGGTTAGCAGTGTGGTAGTCTATTTTAAATCCGAAATCTACCTCAAAGATGAGCCAGGAGCTTATTAATAAAGTACCACTTTTTGAATGGTGGTAGTCATCATATCTCTTTCAGATAAAATCAGGAATGAAATATACTATGGAAAACCGGCAGTGGTTGATAATCCTAAATGTTAAGTATGCTTTTTTTCTCTGACTCTAAAGTGTTTCTCCTTCATTCACCTATGCAGGTCCAGACTGATGGCTTATGTTTAAAAATTCTTTTAGTCACTTCATTGGATCTAACAATACAAGCTCCATGATTTTAGAAACTGAAGGACTCTACAATGTAGAAAGGCTATATAACTTAAGCAGACAGAGCACATTCACATGCTGGCTTGTCCGTGGTACATCAATATTGTACCAAGAACATAAGCACGAAGAGAGAATAAGAGGAAAATCAAAGCCTTATCCCTATTGAATTATTTACCCCATTGTTGAGAATATCAGTGCGGGAGGTGTGTCCACCCTATGAAGGCAAATTGAGCTGCGGTCACAGAGCCGCCCTAATGCTCCCCCAGTCAGCTAGCATTGGTTTCCTTTACATAGCTATGTACACACAAAAGCTTACACACTTGAGGGTGTTGTCCTCACTTTTTGCTATGTACTAGAATCCTGGCAGCTTCTCAGATTTAGAAAGGCATAAACACTAAAAGCAAAAATAACTTGGGTCTGCCCTTTGGGGTGATTCAGGGTGGCTGTTTTATTTGTAATAGTTCAAAATTTTGAGATTGTCACACCTAGCAACTACTACACTTTTCTTCTCCCCACTGCATCTTATTCTTCCCACCTGTAGTATTTTCTCCCATTCTATATGTTTATTCACTTTCTTGATAGTGTCCTTTGAAGCACAAACTTTTTAGTTTTTATAAAATCCAATTCATCTATTTTTCCTTTGGTTGTTTGTGCTTCTGGTATCTTATCTAAGAAACTGTTGTCTAAGGCAAGGTCATAAAGATTTACTCCTGTGTTTTCTTCTAAGAGTTTTATAGCCTTAGCTCTTACATTTGGATATTTGATCCATTGGGAGTTAATTTTCATATACGGTGTGAAGCTTCATTATTTTGTGTGTGGATGTACAGTTGTCCCAGCATCATTTGAAAAGACTGTTCTTTCCACGTTGAATTGTTTTGGCACCCTTGTTGAAAATCAATAGACCATAAGTATGAGGGGTTATTGCTATCTTGTCAATTCTGTTCCATTGATTTACATGTCTGTTCTTATTCCAGTACCACACTGTGATTGCAGTAGCTTTGAACTGAGTTTTGAAACCAGGATGTGTGAGTCCTCCCACTTTGTTCTTTACCGACATTGTTTTGGTTATTCTGTTTCCTTGAATTGCCATAGGAATTTTAGAAACAGCTTGGCAATTTCTGGAAAGAAGTCAGCTGGGATTTTGATAGGAATTGCAATGGAACCATAGGTCGATTTGGGAAGTAGTGAAAGTTTCATAAGATTATCTTCCAGTCCATGAATCCAGCAGGTCTTTATACTTATTTAGATCTTCTTCAATTTCTTTCAACAGTTTTGTACTTTTCAGTGTGAATCTTGCACTTACTTGGTAAAATTTTCCCCTAAGTATTATATTTGTTTTGATGCTGTTCCACATGGAATTGTTTTCTAAATTCCATTTTTCGATTACTCATTGCTGGTGTGTAGAAATGATATTGATCTTATATCCTACAACCTTGCTGAACTCACTTATTAATGCTAACAGTTATTCTCCTAGATGCCCAGGAATATGTCTTGTGGTCTTCCAGTTTCCCAGGAATACATTGGAATATTTCAAAGTGTCTGTGGACATCTCATTCCTCAGCTTTTCTTTTAAAGCTTTGCGGTTGGGTTGTTTTTTGCCCCAAACTGTTATCCATTGCCTCATGCCACCGCCATGTTAAAATATTTGCTTGAAAATGTTTTCCAGAAATGCCACCTGAGCAGAGGCTTTTCTCACTAGACAGCCCTCAGTCAGGTCAAAGGCAAGCCTTTCAAGTGAGGTCTTCCAGGGGACCACCAGACATGTAAAACAATGACAGTTCTTTGGGAATGAGGCTTTGAAGGACCTCTCAGTCCATGCTGCTCGTTCTGGTACCAGGGATGTGGGCTGTTTTTCAAGGCTACCACTGGCATGGAGACCAAAGGTCGAGGGCAAGTTAAAGCAACACAGATCTCATTGTTCTTACAGAAATTAATTTGTTTTCCTTGAATAAATTGCTCCCCCATTTACTGCCAGCATGTTGGTTAAATTTCCAGAGTTCAGAAGAAGTTGATTCTGACCATTTTTGCCAGTTTTGTTGTTGTTGTTATTGTTGCTTCTATGCAGGGATGAATTTTCAGATGTCCTTCCTCCATCATTTTTACTGATTTTCCTGCAATTTTTAAAAAAAATCTATAAAGTCTCAATGGCCATAGGTTAATTAAATATTTATCACAATAGATGATTAAGGAAAAAATAAATAAAAAGAGAAATAAATAAATAAATAAATAAAAAGAGAAAATATAATTCTCATAGAGGCTTTCCCAGATGGGTAGATGAAGTTTGAAAAGGTATTTCTATATTTAGTGCTGTCAAAATTAAGGTTAAAGTAACAGATGTTTCAAAAAAAAAAAAACCCTTTTTTTTTCATTCAGGTTAAACACAGGCTTTAGAGTCAGAACTGAGTTCAAATTCCAGCTCTGCTTCTTACGAGCTTGATGACTTAAGACAAGTTATGTAACTCCTCTGTGCCTCAGTTTCCTCATTTGTACAATTGTGTAATATATATATCACATAAGGTTACTGTGAGGATGAAATGTTAAATGCTGATCACATATGCATGGCAACCCAAAAGATATTAGTTTTGATAATTATCTTTATAATATTCTGCAAAAGTACACTAATAATTCTTGAGTAGAGTTAACCTTAAGTCAGATATTCTCTTCTTTCTTCCTGTTTCTTTTCTGTTCTTCTTTCCCCCTTATTTGTTTTAAAGAACTAAGGGGGAAAAAAAGGAAGAAAGAAAGAACTATGAAGAAAATCTATTCCAACATTTTGGAATAAAATTTTGTTCCCCAAAATTAATTTGTTTATTTTATTGATATATAAACAAAATGTTATTTATTTATTCAGCAAACATTTATTAAATGCCTAGTAAATACTAGGCACTATGTCAGGCACAGGAATAATAATGACAATAAAGTGTGGTCCCTGCTCTCAAGTTGCTGACAATCTAGGAGAGTGACAAGTAAACAGTTGATTACATACACAGTAACAAAGGCTATGGCACAAGAATACACACGGGACTATGTGATGAGAGTATGGCTTTCACCAGTTCCTCTTGGATTTCTCTCTTCTTTGGCTCCAGAACCAAGGAATTAGCCTTATTTTTCTCTTTAGCTGGGTAGTTTAAATCATGAAATTTTTCAAAATTTGTAGAGATGAAAGAAAAACACCTTGAATTATGGAGGACACTAGAAATAGTACTTTTTTTACAGAGCAAGGGCTTCCTACCAGCATAGTCACTTCGAGGGTTTTTAACGTGAAAAGTACTTTGGCATATTTTTTCTTTGCTAGCCACTTTTTTTCTATTTTATTGTTTGTTTGTTTGTTTCTCTTCTCCACTTTGTCATCTAGAGACCTGGGTAGTTCCCAGTGAAAGAGTGTTTTACAGATTCTAACGGTGATTTATAGGTAAAGACAGAAAATAATTTTTTTAACCTTCAAGTTCCATACCAAAAAAAATGAATATAAACTTTCATGGAAGTAATTGAAAATGCAGATAATTTTAATTCCATTCCATTTTTCAGAATTCTCAATCGTAATCCTTTGCCAACAGTTGAAGATTCTTGTCTTTTTAAAGTGCCAGCATTAAACTCTTTGTAAGTATTGTAAGAGTTTCATGGCTCATGAGATAATTTCTGCTCCTTTTTACTTTCGTCAAAAATTGAGTACTTTGGCTAAAGAGTCATAATTTAGATTTTAACTGGGTTATTGAAAATAAGAGTTATTGGCAAAGAAAAGGATTAAGAAAGAATATATATGGGTAAGAGAGCCAGCAGAGGATGAGAACAGTGTTGAAGAACACATATAGCTATGGAACATGAAGATGCATATAGGAATAGTATTTATCCAAGAAAGCAAAAAGGAATAAGGGGTATATTATTTTTTTTAAAAAAAAAAGAGTGATCAAAAGAGGTAGATGCAATTGAAAATGAGAAGTGAGGATCATAGAAAATGATTGTACTGTTCAGCACCAAGGTCATTAATTTGATGATGCAAATTTAAATTTCTTCCAAAAGAGCTCTTTGGAATTATCATCTATGGCAAGTAAGAAGCCAAAGTGGAAGTAATCACATGTTAAGTATCTTCTTCAGTTTAGAAATTTTGTCTTTGGGTTTTATATCATGCATGTTTGGGCTTCTCCTTCAGAGACATGGGAACAGCACAAGTGTCACTTACCGCAATTGAAAGCATCCTCATGCTGACCCTTGAACTGGAAACACTGTAAGTTGATTTTTCTTACATGATTTTCACTCAATTGTATTTTTAGGTTTGTTTGATTATCTTCTTAAGTCAGGTTTATTTATGTATAATTTTCATTTAACAAAATGCACTCTTTTTAAATATACAGTGTGATGTGTTTTGACAAACGTATAGTTCTGTAGCCACCACCACATTTGAGGTAAAGAAAACTTCTGCACTCCCAAAAGACCCCCCATGTCCCTCTGTAGTCAATCCATCCTCCTGTCACTACCAGCCCCTGGCAACCACCAATCTGATTTTTGTCCGTATAATGTTGCCTTTTCCAGAATATTTGATAAGTGAAATCATGTGGTATGTAGCTTTCTGTTTTTGGCTTCTTTCACTTAGCCAGTCTCTTTGGAGATTCATCTGTTTTGTTGCACCTGTCAGTAGCTCATTCCTTTTGAGCGCTGAGCAGTATTCTAGTTGTGTGGATACACAGTTTGTTTACGCATTCATTGTTCGATGCACATTTGAGTTTCTTCTTGTTTTTTGGCTATTATGAACAAAGCCTCTGAAAACACTCACATGTGTGTGTGAACATATGTCTTGTGTGAGCATATGTTTTCATTTCTTTAGGGTAAAATACCTCAGGGTGGGATTGCTTCATCATATGCTAAGTGCCTATTGAACTTTTTAAGAAACTGCTGAACCGTTTTCTAAAGTGCCTGTGCCATGTTGCTTTCCCACAAGCAGTCTATGAGAGTTGCAGTTGCTCTACATCTTCACCTGATCCTTATATGTGTTTTTTAAAAACATTTTAGCCTTTCTAGTAGGTGTGTAGATGAATCTCGTGGTTTTTTGCCACATTTTGCATTTCTGTAATAGCTGATGATGTTGAGTGTCTATTCATGTGCAAATATCCTTTTAAATGAAGTGTCTGTTCAAATCCATTTTTTAATTGGATATTTATATTGAGAATTAAGAGTGCTTTATATAAAAAGCAACGGAAAAAGTCCTTGCTCTCAGATATGTGTTTAGTAAATATCTTCTCCCAGATTGTGACTTATCTTCATTATATTAAAGTGTCTCTGAAAACTAGAAGTGTTAAATTTTTGATGAACTCTAATTTAGCAATTTTTCTTAATTTTTCATATTTATTTAATTTATTTATTTGGTTGTGCTGGGTCTTAGTTGCAGCAGATGGGCCCCTTAGTTGCGGCTCATGGGCTTCTTAGATCTGGCATGCGAACTCATAGTTGAGGCATGCATGTGGGACCTAGATCCCTGACCAGGGATCGAACCCGGGCCCCCAGCATTGGGAACTTGGAGTCTTAACCACCAGGGAAGTCCCTTAGCAATTTTTCTTAAATGGTTTCTGCTTTTTTGTGTCTTAATCTAAGAAATCTTTCTCTGAGACCCCACTGTCTAACCCCAAATCACAAAGGTTTTCTCCTACGTTTTCTTCCAGACGTTGTATAGCTACATTTAGGTCTCTGATTCATTTTGAGTTAATTTTCATATACGTTGTGAGGGAAGGGTCAAGTTTTATTTTTTTGCGGTTTAAAAAACTATTTCTGTAGGACCCTATTGTGACAGTTTATTACACAACCTACTGCACCTTAAATTGTGCCATCCCCCCTCCAATATGGCAAGCTAATAGAAACTTTCTGTTACGCCAAGGCTAGTTGAGGGGATTGCGTGAGATTAGTATGCGGAAACGGCCCTGCATTTAGCAGTCTGTTCCAACCGTCTTTGTCAGGTCACCTGGCAAATGACTGTCTTCACTGTGCCGTCACGCATTGGTCACTGCTCTAGCCTCATCTTCCTCAGTGTCCCACACCATCTGCCACAATTGCGATCCCTCTCTTGTCAGCTACATGCCCTCCTCTCTGGATATTAAAAACTATTTCCCTGTGTAACGACGATACTGTTAATACACAGTATTGAAGAAATTAAATTCCTACACAATCATATTACCTAATAAAGTGTTGCTATTCAAATTTTCCCAATTGTCTCTCTTATATAATACCATTTCTTTTAACAGCTTTTTGAGGTATAATTGACATGCAATAATCTGTGTTCACACACACACATACATACACACCATGAAGACTTCACGAAAATCAAAATGTCCATCACCTCAGAAAGTTTCTTAATGTCTCTTTGTAATTCTTCCTTCCCATCGTTCCTTGCACTTCCCAATCGCCATGCAACCATTGATCTGCTTTCTGTTTGCATTTTCTAGAATTTTATGTAAATGGAATCATACAGTGTATACTTTTTTCTAACTGGCTTCTAACCCAGCATGATTATTTTAATCTTCATCCATATTGTTGTATATATCAGTAATTCATTTCTGTTTATTGCTGAATAGCATTCCTTTATATGGATGTACCACCATTTATGTATTGACCATTGATGGACATTTGAGTTGTTTGAGTCTTTGTCTATTACAGATAAAGTTGCTATGAATATTTGTGTACAAGTCTTGTATGGATGTTTACTTCCATTTCTCCTGGGTAAATGCCTGCCTGTAGAATGGCTGCATCATTGGTAAGTGTATGTTTAAGTTTTTAAAAAATACCCATTTTCCATAGTGGTTTGATCATTTTACATCTCTACCAGCAGTGTATGAGAGCTGCATTTTCTTCACGTTGCGGCCAACATTTGCTATGCTCAGTATTTTTAATTTTAGATAGTTTAATAGGTGTGTAGTTGTATCTCACTGTAGCATCCCTAATGATTAATCATGTCAAACATCTTTTCATATGCTTATTTTCCATCTGTATATCTTTGAATCTTTTATCTATATTTTTCTGGAGTTTTGAGAGTTCTTTCTATATTCTGGAAATTAGTCCTTTATCCAATAGGTAAGTTGCTAGGTATTTTCTCCCATTCTGTGACTCATCTTTTCGTTCACTCAGGAGTGTCTTTTGCAGGGGAGAAATTCTTAATTTCGATGGTGTCTAATTTATCTATTTTTTTCTTTTCTGCATTATGCTTTTGGTGTTGTATCTAAGAAATCTTGCCGAACTCAAGGTCATAAAATGTTTCACCTGTTTTGTTCTAGACGTTTTATAGTTTTATGTTTTACATTTAGATCTTTGAACCAATTTGAGTTCACTTCTGTATATGGTTTAGATGGAAGTTCATTTTTTTTTCTTTTTGCACCTGGATATTCAGTTGTTCCAGCATCATTTGTTGAAAAGACTATCATTTCTCCACTGAAATGCCTTTGAACCTGAAAGTCAGTTCTCCACCTCTCTCTACTTCAGAACTTTGTATTCTGTTCCTTTGGTCTTTTTGTCTATCTTTACACTACTATCACAATGTCTTGAAGGTGTAGCTTCATAATCCTTGAAATCAGTTACTGTGAGTTCTTCAACTTTGTTCTTTCTCAAAGTTGTTTTCGTTATTCTAAATTTTATTTCCATATGAATTTTAGAATTAGCTTGTCAATGTCTATAGAAAAGCCTACTGGGGTTTTCATGTATAAATCGATTTGGGGAGAATTGATGTCTCAACAATATTGAATCTTCTGATCCATGAATACTTTATATCTCTCCATTTATTTAGGTCTTTCTTAATTTCCCCCAGCAACATTTTACAGTTTTCAGTGTGCAAGTCTTTTGTCAGATTTATTCTAAGTATTTTATATGTTGGATTCTTTTATAAGTAGCATTTTAAAACTTTGATCTCTGATTGTTTGTTGAGACAAATTCATCTTTTTGTATGTTGATCTTGTACCCTGCAAACTTGATAGACTCATTTATTAGTTCCAGTAGCATTTTCGTAGCTTCTATCAGGTTTTCGACATAATCATGTTATCTGCAAATAAAGATAGTTTTACTTCTTCCTTTCCATTCTGAATGTGTCTTTTCTTTTTGTTGCCCTATTGCACTGGCTAGAACCTTCAGTGCAATGTCAAATAGAAGCAATGAGAGCAGATATCCTTGCCTTGTTCCTGATCCTGGTGAGAAAGTACTTTGTCCTTCACCATTAAGTATGATGTTAGGTTTTTTGTAGAAGTCATTTATCAAGTTGAGGAAGTCTCCTTCCATTCCTAGTCTACTGAGGGCTGTTTTTTTTTCTTTTTTTCTTTTTTTTTTCTTTTTGCGGTATGCGGGCCTCTCACTGTCGTGGCCTCTCCCGTTGCGGAGCACAGGCTCCGGATGCGCAGGCCCAGCGGCCATGGCTCACGGGCCCAGCCGCTCCGTGGCATATGGGATCCTCCCAGATCAGGGCACGAACCCGTATCCCCTGCATCGGCAGGCGGACTCTCAACTACTGCGCCACCAGGGAGGCCCTGTTTTTTTTTCTTTAATCAGGAATGTATGTTAGATGTTTTCATTCTTTTCCTGCATCTATTGCAATGATTATATGATTTTTCCCTTCTTTTCTTAATTTGTTTATTTATTTTTGGTTGAATTGGGTCTTCATTGTTGTATGTATCCAGTATTCTTAATCTTTTATGTAGATCCATATTCCAATCTGGTGTCATTTTCCTTCTGCTTAAAAATACTTCTTTTAACATTTCTTATTGTGAAAGTCTACTAGCAATGAATTCTTTCAGCTTCTGTATGTCTGAGATAGTCTTTATTTTGCTTTTGTTTTGACAGATGTGGGTATAAAATTCTAGCTTGATAGAATTCAATTCACTACTTTAAAGATGTTATTCCACTGAGTTCTCGTTTACGATTTTTCAAGCAAGAATTCTGCTGTCATTGTTATCTTTGTTCCTCTGCATGTAGTGTATAATTTTTTCCTCTGGTTCCTTTTAAATTCTTCTCTTTATTGCTGGTTTTGAGCAATTCGATTATTTTCTGTGCCTTGGTGTAGTTTTGTCCATGTTTCTTATGCTGAAAGTTCATTGATCTTCTTGACTTTGTGGGTTTATAGTGTTTACCAAATTGGAAAAATTTTGGCTATTATTTCTTCAAATTTTTATATTTCTCCTCTGCTTCATGGACTCTAAGTACACATGTATTAGGCCACTTGAAGTTGTTGCACAAGTCACTGAGGCTCTATTCATTTTGTTGTTGTTTTGTTACTCCTTTTGTTTCATTTTGGATCGTTTCTGTTGCTATGCCTTAATGTTCACTGACCTTCTGCCGTGTCTAATTAGCCTTTAACCTCCTGCAATATCTTTTTCATTTAGACATTGTTTTTAATCTCTAGAAGCTCAATTTAGGTCTGTTTTACATTTTCCATGCCTGTACTTAACATTTTCAGGGTTTAGTCTGGGTTTTTTAACATATGAAATACAGTTATAATAACTTTTCTTCATGTATAATAACTTTTTAAAAGGTCTTTTCTGCCAATTCTAACATCTGTATAGATTATGGGTTATTGTTGATTGATTGCCTTTTCTCCTCAGTATGGGTCATATTTTCCTACTTCTTTGCATGCTTGGCAATTTTTCATATGATCCCAGATATTGTGAGTTTTAGTTTATTGTGTGCTATGTATATTTATATTCCTGTAAAATGCCTGGGCTTTGTTTTGGGTGAAATTAGGTTACTCAAAACAATTGTATTCTTTTAGGTCTAGCTTTTAAGGTTCGTTGGGTAGGAGTCCAAGTAGCCTTTAGTCTGGAGCTCATTATTTGCAACTACTGAGACAAGTCCTTTCTGAGTATCATGAGGTTTTCCAGTCTGACTTGTAGGAACAGGTACTATTCCTACAACCCTGTGTGATATCCAGTTGTTCTTCTTATTAATCCTTTCATGTGGTTCTTTTCCTGGCATCAAGTTATTCCTCACACAAATGTATTGACCCATACTTTGTTGAATTCTCAAGAGATCCCTCTGCATATCTCCAGAGTTCTTTGTCTGTGCACTTCTTTTCTCTCTGATACTCTGCTTTGTGAACTCTAGTTACCTTGGTTTTCCCAGACCCTTATCTCCATTTCGTCTGTCAGGGAGCCCACTAGTCTCTGTCTGGACTTCTCTTCCCTGTACCATGACGTGGATACTCTCTCAGAGAAGTAAGGGCAATTATAGGGATCACTTCATTTATTTCCCATCTCCTCGGGAATCACTGAAATGTATTGCCTGAGGTTCAGTTTCTTGAAAACTGTTGTTTCATTATGTTCCATCTGATTTTTTCCTTGTTTCAGGTGGGAGGTTAAGTTGGCCCTTGTACTTCATCTTGGCCAGAAGCCAATAACATTCTTTAAGTCTGTTTTGTTTTGATACAGGATCCAATTAAAGATTAGGCATTGCATGTCATGTCTGTGTTTCCGTTAATCTAGGATTTTTCCCTACTATTTTTTTTTTGGTCTTTTATGACATTGGCTTTTTTGAAGAGTCTAAGCCAGTTGTCTTGTAAATTGCCCCACAACCTGTATTTTTCTGTTTCCTCATTAGATTCGAAGTAAACATTTTGGGGAAGAATACTATATAGATGATGTGTTCTTCATACTTCATCACTTGAGGTGGCCCAGTGCTAAGTTTGATCACTTGGTTAAGGTGGTCTATTCCATATCTCTCCATTGTAAAGTTATTTTTCCCCTTGGTAATTGATAAATAATATGTGGGGTGATCCTTGGGATCAGTGAAGATCCTACTTTCAAACAACTCTTCACCCAACTGTGCATCAATGATAATCCTTGTCTGAATCGATTATTACATTGATAGTTGCAAAATAACACTTTCCTAATTCTATCCTTCCTTTTGCATTTATTAGCTGACATTATTCTATAAAGAAGAGCTCCCCCACTTTTCATTTGGAGTATCATTATGAACTCATGTGCTTTTTTTCAATTAACTACGTTATACCTTATTATAATGATAATGTTATTCTATGGAATGTTCCTTTTGTCCAGATTTGGTCAATGCGATCTCTGTTATTGTTTAGCCACATGATGCTTTTTTATTACTAGAATAATTTCTAATATATTACTCCTCACAAATAGGAACTGAGAAAGTGACTCCAGAATGTGCGGTCTTCTTCATACTCTTCTTAGAAGTCTGCCTTCTTCCTGTGTACTCTCAACCCAAAGTGAGGCTTTCGGGTTGGAAGGAGATACTTCTGAATTAAACTACAGTTCAGTGTCACCCAATTCTAATCGCTATTCCCTTTTTTCTAGGCATATCATACCTACTGCCATCCTAATCCTTCTGTTGGGCACCTCTCTCTTCCTCTATATTTATTTCCTCCTGGGGACAGGAGATCGGAGCCCTAGGGTCATAGCACTTAACACCGCTGATCTTGTTTTTCCTCACCTGTAAAAGGAGATTAAAAATGCTTTTTCTGCCCACTTCTGGTGGAGAAGGGAGTAATATAATTAGTAAAAAAAATGTTTGGGGGAGTTCCCAGGTCGTCTAGGGGTTAGGACCCGGCACTTTCCTCCTCTATATTTATTGTCAAGGGCAGCAATTGGCCAACCGGCCCCTATCCAGTTCTATAGTCCATATGCCCCAAGAACTCCTTTTTGCACTGGTCTGTGGTGGCCTTGGCCTACCTCTTCTACCTACTCAGGTAACTCTTTTACCACGAATTTAATTACCTGTGTTTCCATTTATAGGACCTTACCCAGCCGTAGGGCCTGCTGCCTCTGCCAATTTAAAAATACTATTGAGGTTGTCTGTGAGACAGTCAAGCTGCGTTGTGACAGTGAACGCCTGAGGGACGTCACACGTTGTGGTGAGTCTCAATTGCGGGATAATACATTTTTAATTTTTAATTTAATTTTTTATTTTTAATCAAGGATGATACATTTTAAAACTAATGATGTAATTACATTATTTTAATACATTCATTCAGAGTTCCAGCTCCCTAAATTTCTAAGAATTACCCCCTTGCTAAAAATCAGATTCTTGGTTACATTATTAAGCTAAGAAGAGCTCAGTTACATTATTAGCTTCATAATGTAACTGATCTGCATATGTAAAGGAACCAGAGAAAGGAATGGAAGGGGGAAGGGAATTCACATTAATGGCCACATATCCTACGCTTCCCTCTCTGCAAATGACAACTTATTCACATAGTACATCACAGTTTGTAAACTGATTTTATATACATTAGGTCTCAAGTACCCTTTGTCTTATAAGACAGGTGTAAATATATTTTTGTTTATTTGGTTTGTTTCTGCAATTTTATAAAGAGTGCAAGTGATGCTGTTTTATGTCCTATCTGGAGCCTGAGAGTTTCTGGTTCCATAACCAGAAGCTGCTACCAAGCCCTTCTAATGCATGGGAGAGCTAGTTATTTCTTTGACTGTCCAGCTCTGAACTTGCTCTGAATCGCAAGTTTTTCTATCCACAAAACACTCAGGGGCTTTCAACGATTTTTCTATATATTAGATTTATGGGCACTAACTTGATGACTTCCAAAATGTGCTTTCATGCCCAGGTAGCTTGAATACAGGTCTCTTTCAGTGATCTAGAGCACATCATAAATAATAACACTTTGCCACTTATATAAAGACAATATTGCTGATTTTTCAACACAGTTTTTTTTTTTTGTCCTTTGGCCACCAAGCTGGTGGGATCTTAGTTCCCCCAGGAGGGATTGAACCCGGCCACAGCAGGGAAAGTGCCGGGTCCTAACCACTAGACCACCTGGGAACTCCCCCAAACATTTTTTTTACTAATTATATTACTCCCTTCTCCCCCAGAAGTGGGCAGAAAAAGCATTTTTAATCTCCTTTTACAGGTGAGGAAAAACAAGATCAGAGGTGTTAAGTGCTATGACCCTAGGGCCCCGATCTCCTGTCCCCAGTTTGGGGCTCTCTGCTAGCCTCTGCTCCTCCTTTCTCATGACCCTTCCCTCCTCCTTTGACCCTCACCAAAAATACTTTTAATCCTTTTGGGAGACAAGCCCAGCTACACACTGGTACACATTACCTTCACACAGTCAGAAGATTTGGATGGTTCCCCAAGTAGAGCTGGAAATATTAGAAGTAAAATGAATTGAAAGCAAAGTAGCCATCTGACAGAAGTTGCTTTTTCCCGGCTACATTTTAGGGCCTCAAGTATTATTCCATTGATTTGTTGAACATTCCACATGGGCATACAATCTGGCAAATCTCTTAACTTATACCCGAGCTCCCTGCCCAAATTTTAGCAAAGAGCCAGGGCGGACATAGTGTTTTTTTCTGTATAGAGGCTTCTGTTACGGGGACTGGGATATATAGAAGCAGGGACTAAGCAAAGGACTCAGTGGGTAGTTGGAGAAGGACATGTCCAGATGACGACCTGTTAGCGGCGGTGGTTGTCGTGGAGATCTGTGATAGCAGCAAGAACACAAGCACACTGAAGAGGTGGAGAGAGGAAGCCTCACACTCCTGTGCCTTTGAGGCAGGACAGGATGGGGTATATGAATGTGAGGAGTCACAGTAGATCTGCAGAGAGTCCAGCTGATGAGGGGAATATTTGTCTTCCAGCCTTGGCTTTTCTTGAGTACTGGCCCCTGGGAACCAGTGGAGTAATCCTGAATATAGTTCCTATATTTCACGCTACAGAATTTTCTGAGTAGATAGCCCCTTTTTCAAGAGAGACCTTTTTCACATTTTGTTGTTGCCAGTCATAGGCTTAAGTGTGGGTTTCTTTTTCTCCTAAGTGGCACTCAAACTTTGACTGATTCCTAATTTCTTTGGCTGTGGACTGACAAAAGGCTGTCCCATCAGTCTTCAGTGATCAAAAACAGTCCCTTCTCTTTTGACAGATGAAGAAACATCTATAGAGAATGCAGGAGGATCGTTGATGAAGGTGTTACAAGCCCAGAAGAAGAACAACAGCACCGAGCTGACTGTTGAGTCAGACAGGATGTCCTCACCTAACAGTGCTGTCAGCTTGTCAGGCTTCATGAATGAGCAGCTGGACTTTAATAATAAAAGTGATATTATCAGTACACTAAATTACATACTGCCTTATATCTCAGAGGGAAATCTAGGAGATGTGGAATCAACATTATTGCCATTCATTCAACTTCTTTTTTAAATACACAAGATGGACATATGCCGCTGGGCCTTTTGAAAAACAATACAAGGAGCCCTTCTGTTAAACCTGTACCCAACAATTCAACTAATAAAAACAAATTGAGGGAACTCCATTTTGTGGAAAATTTGTTAGATGCAGAAACTCAAGAAAAAATTGATGAGGTTAAAAAGGAAGGAAAACCTGCCACGTGTACGCGTTCCAACCTTTTAAGTGCCATGTTGACACGCTACATCTTTCAAAAGAAATTAGAAACTGCCCAACCACAGAAAGACAGCATAGCAAAGATTGAGAGTACAGAGGAAAAGCTGCTGAGAGTGAACAAGGTCCTCAAGGGGCATACCGAAAATGCACCTCAAAGCAGTGGGAGATGAGAGCGTCAGGAGGAAACAGAATGCCCAGCCATCTGTGGCGAACACTGCCAAAGAATGAAAGCTCAGGAGGCCATCCCCAAGAAAGCTGAAACAGCTCCTCATGGTGCAGAGGCCCAGGAAGCTGGTGGGAAAGACCTCCAATGCAGAGTCTTCATTCATAAAGGAACACAAGGCCTCAGGCTCCTCTTCCCTCAAACCGTACTTCAAGGGCAGGCCTTGTGCCTCCATCCCGCCAAAATCCCCATCTGAGGTTAAAAGCAAATCAAAAGACTTATCCAACGCTATTCATGTTTTCGAAGATGCAAAGGCAAGAGTTAGAAATATTAAGGACTTCGAATTAATCTCACATTTTGGAAAAAAAAATACATCTTCCATAAACTTAGGTCTCATCGGGTCCACAGAAAACCCAAAGTTAAAAAGCATCGAGGGGCTTCCCTGGTGGCACCGTGGTTGGGAGTCCGCCTGCCGATGCAGGAGACACGGGTTCGTGTCCTGGTCCGGGAAGATCCCACATGCCGTGGAGCGGCTGGGCCCGTGAGCCATGGCCGCTGGGCCCGTGAGCCATGGCCGCTGAGCCTGTGCCTCCGGAGCCTGTGCTCCGCAACGGGAGAGGCCACAATGGTGAGAGGCCTGTGTACCGCAAAAAGAAACAAAAAGAAAAAAGAAAAAAGGGAGTCGAAAGTTCAGAAAGAAAAGTTCACTTGATAGAGTGATGCTTGCAAGCCCTCCGTTCTCTGTCGTGAGGAGTCTCATAAATTCCCCTCCACGAGAGGCTGTTTCAGCTTCAGGAGAAGTGACTTCTCAGGAAAATCCTTTTTCAGAATTATTTTCTCTTTCAGACCCTTCTGCAGAAAACACTACTTCAGAAAACAATACTGCACAAAATGTTTCTGAAGCAATTATTTCTACAGGAAACGCTACTCTGCCAGGAGGAACCGGCCCTGGAAACACTAGCCATAGGAACGTCTCCACTGCACATTCTACTGTCGCTGCAGACAACAGTATGCCAGCTGTTCAACACAGCAACAAAACACAATGGGAGCACCACAACATGGTCACTGAATTATCCTCTAAGCCCACAGGCTTCACTTTCCCAGGGCTCGCATCCCCGGGTGATCAAGTTGAAACTCAGCTAAACCAGCAGCTCTGGTCCCTCATCCCCAACAATGACGTGCAAAGGCTCATTTCTCATGTTATCCAGACTTTGAAAATAGACTGCTCGGACACCCACGTGCAGCTGGCCTGTGCCAACCTCATCTCTAGAACAGGCCTCCTGATGAAGCTTCTCAGCAAGCAGCAAGAAGTAAATGTGTCCAAAGCGGAATGGGATATGGACCAGTGGAAAGCTGACAACTCTATCAGTGAGAGCACAGAAGCCCAGAGTGAGCAGAAAGAGCAGGAGTCAAGTGAGGTGAGGATAACCCCTGACACGTGGGACTTGGACTTTTACTCAGTTTAGGACATGCCATTAACGTGCCCAAGCGGGAATACCACGGGCTCCTAGTCAGTATCTTATCTTCAGCCATGAAACAGGCTAAGACAGTGATCTCCAACTTTGCTCATTGAGAGAGTGTGTCACTATTCCTAGGGTAGGCGCGAAAAGGACATAACACAAGATAAATAAACTGTAGATAAATTGTAGAAGAAAATGCTAATGATAAGACTAATAACATTAAATTTGGCTTGTTCTTATAGAAGCTACTCGCCTGGAAGGATTGGGTTTCATAGTAGTTTAAGAATAGTTAGCTATCGTTTAGAATAGGATGAAGAATCGTAAGTTTTCATCCCTTCTATCTCCTGTTTTTAAAAATTGTGATATATTTCTTTAGCTCACAAAAGAAGTTCCAGTTTATGACTATAACAACAAACTCATCTTGGCAGTATCTGTACCTGTAGTAGTGACGATTTGTGTTAGAATTCTCTGTCTCATTGAGGTAAGGACAATAATTAATTCAGATTCAGAACCCAGAAACTGAGAATCAAATCCACCTTTCCACCTGCTACTACTTGATTCTTCCCTTTAGCCATGAGGACTGACATACACTTTGTTCTTTTAATGAAAAGTATATTCCCAGGATGTTTTTTTGTGTGTGGTTTTTTTTTTTTGGCTGCGTTGGGTCTTCATTGCGGTGCATGGGCTTCTTACTGAGGTGGCGTCTCTTGTTGTGGAGTACGGGCTGTAGCTGCACGGGCTCAGGAGTTGTGGCACACTGACTTAGTTGCTCCGCAGCATGTGGGACCTCCCCAGGCCAGGGATCGAACCTGTGTGCCCTGTGCTGGCAGGCGGATCCTTAACCATTGCACCACCAGGGAAGTCCCCACAGGATTTTTAAAAGGAACTTCACTCCCAGGAGATCCCTATGGAATTGGATCCATGATAACAAACTATTGGACTATTTTGACAAGTGAAGTTTATAAGAAGGCCAGAGTTGACATGATAGTAAATTTTCTTCAACTCAAGAAAGTATGCTGATTTGAGGTCCTCACCAGTCACTCTCATTCTACCGTTGATTTCTTTCCTTCTTGGCTGAAGTGATGAGAGATATAGGATCTCCATACTCAAGGAGCTATCAGTCACCCTGGGAGGGCTAAAAGGACATGCCTAAAAGACAAAAGTGTGATCTCGTCAATTCCTCAGGTTTACTTAGCAGCTTTCTTCTCCGGTGTATTAGGAATTGTGTAGATAGGTTCCATTAAAACATTGCAAGTAAAATCTTGCAGCAGGCTACCCTCAAATAGTTATAGTAGCCTATTCCTGGAGCTAGCCTGTTTACCTTTTGTTCAGTTACCTAGTGGTTTATTACTTTTCCCAGCAGGCAGTTGCTAACATTAAAAGAGTGATTTTAATAGGCTGACAGTCTTGATTCTACCCTACCACTCCACATTACTTTAGTTATCTTTTCTCCTGTAATGGCAGCCCTCCATTCCAGCCAAAGCAGCTCCTCACTATACGCTAGTTACACCATACCCATTCCTACTTTTGTCTGTGCCTTTGTCCATCGAAAATTCCTTTATTTTGCTTTGCCTGTGGAACTCCTATGAATCTCTGAAAAGCCAACTCAAGTTCAGATATATTTCTCTGTAAAGCCTTCCCTGAATACTCCAGCCCTCCTGATCCTAGTCCTGTGAGGTTTGTCACCATTTCTGAGGGGCCATAGCAAAGCAGTCCCCTCCCCTCAGAACTCACAAAAGTGGTAAGCAGTTTTTTGAAAGGCAGCCCCCCAGGAGAGAACCACCAAGGTTAGCACATCATGGAGCTGAGCAGAGATGTGTAAGGACCAATGGCTTCCTGGCCTATCACACTTGAATCAAACCTGACATGATGTACTATCTTCTAAAGAGAAATGTGTCTATCTGCAGGAGGGTTGGTCACTAGTGAAAGCATAGAAAAGGTGAGGAGAGACCAACATGGGCAGTGCCCATCCTCACATTGCCCAAGAGTAGAGATGGCACCTTAGGCAGCATAACTGCAGAGTCAGGCCCACTAGCCAGGCTGCCTGTTGAGGAGATGGATGGATCCAGTTACCTCAGGCCTTCCCATTAAATTCTGGACTCAGCTGATTCCTTTTCTAATTCTGTTGTCACCAAGTAGCCTTCGATTCTGTGATTGTGCTTCAGTGTGCCACGGAGGCCTGTCCCCACAGAAGGTAATTCTCTGATTGTGTAGACACAGATGCCCTGTGTGTAGAACAGATGTATTTCTCATTGTCAAGTACTAATTTGGCATTCTGATGTTTGATCAATCCTGTGATATTGCTCAAGTGAGACTGCCACAACAGGAAGACGTGAGTTCTCGCTTGGTGAGGAAGAGTATGATTTCTGAGCCTAGGAGGCTGGGGACTAGCTTGCTAGTCATTGGCCATTGCCCAGACTGTACCCTCTACATCTCAGGTGGCATATGGCCTTTGGCATTTTTAGAATTTCTGTAAAGTCCCCTTTTTCTTGTTTTCAACTTCTTGCATTTGTTTTGTTTTGTTTTGTTTTGTTTGGGCCTGTGTGATCTTAGTTCCCCAAGTAGGGATTGGACCTGTACCCTCGGCAGTGAAAGCGAGGAGTCCTAACCGTTATTTCCTCTCCCCACATATACGATAAGCTTTTGGAGGACAGGGGCCACGCAGTGTCCTTCCTATGGTAGACAATAATGGTGTTCAACGGAAGAGAGATGAGGCGTTATGTCAATTCCACAGTGAGGAATAATTCAACCGAATATTTATTTGAAGTAGGATAGAGTCCAGCAATAGGCCCCTGTGTTCTTAAGACTTTTGAAATGTCATGTTTTAATATTGCAGTCAGCGGAAGAAAATGAATAAATGGTGATAGAATAGCTGCCTAAGTATTTGGGGGGTAAATAGCAGATCCCCATGTTTCATCTTAAATAAACATATATCCTTAAATGTGAAAAAAGACCACATAAAGGTATTAGAAGAAAATAAAAGCAATATTTCTATAATCTTCTGGTGGGAAAGAGCCTTCAGAGCCTGATGCCACAAGCAGAGCCTTTGATATATTCCACCATCTTGTCTGTGACACCAGCTTAGCACTGATTCATGCCAAGCATAAGATGAAGAGTTTTCCATATATTGTCTGATTTAAAGCCCACAGTCCTGTGAGGATGATATTACTATCCCTCCCTCATAGATGAAGGAGATCAGTGTAAGGCCCCAGCGGCCAAACCCAAAGCAGAAGGCAGTTTCACCCGACTGCAAAGCTGGTGCTCCCTACTGCACTCTTTTGTCTTGTCTCCTTAGAGACAAAAACACTGGAAATATTCGAAACACTGAAATTCAATGAAAGCCAGTATTTCTTTACCATAAAGAGTTTTTGTTTGTTTGTTTCGAAGTGGTGGGGTTTGGCCATGCTGTGCAGCTTGCAGGATCTTAGTCCCTTGACAAGGGATTGAACCTCGGGCCACAGCAGTGAAAGAGCCACGCCCTAACCAGTGGACCACCAGGGAACTCCCAAGAGTTTTATAAGTCAACAAGAAGCAGACAAACAGTCCAGGGGAAAAGGGGGCAAGGGCTGTGAAGAGTAGGAGGTGTGTTGACAGTCTGCCACCATATCTGCCTGTCGTCTCCTCATGGCTCATGTGGGGTGGGTTTTGTTAGCCAGGCCTTTGTCACCTCGTGACGTAAAAACCATCTCTAATATTTTCTTCAAGTACTTTTATAATCTGTCCAGAATTTGTTGTATTTGTTTGTTCGTGTGGTTGAGGTAGGGGATCTAACTTTTTCCCCCTACATGAAGATCTGATTCTTTTCAAATCTTTCACTGAATGGTTTATTCTTTCTTCCCTGGTCTAATATGCTATCTTCATCTGGATGCTGTTCTGTGATCCAGTTATCTTGTCCTGTACCAGTACTGATATCACACTGCTTAATTCCAGTTGCTCTATAACATATTTTATATCTGGTAGGGCAAGGTCCTACTCTTTGACCTTCTTTTGCATACATCTCATAACGATTCTTACATATATTCTCTACCAAATGTCAGCTGGCCAGGTTTTATTTAAAAATTATTTTGGTTATAAAATGGATTGCATTGAATTTTTAGTTTCATTTGAAGAGAACTGACCTCTTTACAACATTCTAGGAGGATGGTATCTCATGCCATGTAAGTACTTCTTAACGTCCTTCAAAAAAGTTTTAATATTTTCATCACATAGGTCTTACAAATTTGTGGCTAAATTTATTCCTAGGTGCTTTACGCATTTTTATTGATATAGTAAACGGGAGGTTCCTTCTGTTTTTTAGTTAGTTAGTTGTGTTCTATGGGAAAGCTATTGAGGCTAATATGTTGATCTCTTGATTTTGTATGGAGCCATCTTACTCATGTTACTTCCAATAAAATTTCAGTTGATTCTTTTGGTCTTTTTGGGTCCCTTGTTTCATATGCAGATATGTTTGTCTCTTCTTTCCAATACTTCGTTTTTCTTATCGTACTGATTAAGACCTCCTCCACAATGCTCAATAGTAGCAGTAATGATTGGGCATCCTACTCTTGTTCTTGACTTTAGAACAATGCTTAGGTTTCTGCCAGATACTTTTATTTTCTTTTCCTACTTCTGAGAGTTTTTATTAGGAATTATCTGTTGAACGTTATCTAAAACAGCCAATAAAATATATCGCCAGCTGCATGCAACACCCTAAGTTAGGTACTGTGGAAGAGTCAAAGGATTCTTAAACAGGGTAGAATTCCTTTCCTTGAAAGAGTTATCATCTTACTGGATAGATAAGATTTAAAGTCAAAAGGAATGAATAAGGATTTGGAAATAGTTGTAATGGATAATCATGATCCTGTTTTCTTTCAAAACAGATTTCTTCTCCTAGAATTGCAAAAGAGGAAGATAGAAAAAGAAGCAGAAGGTAAATATTGGTCTTTGAAAGCAGAATTTTACAACTAGAGGAGAACTTAGAACTCATCTATTTCAGTTTCCTCAGCAAAGGCAGGAAGAAGGCTTGATTACCCTAATGGTTTACCCTAGTTTATTTCTCAGCAGAATTAGCTCCGCAGCCCAAGCTGAGTTAGAACAGGACTGGCACACATTCATCTGCTCTCACTAGTCCTTTAAGGAAAGAGGGTGGACGGGGGAGAGGTTTTGGTTGTACCTGTCCCTGCTGGGCGGATGCCTGGCTCCCAGGCATCAGGCCAGGCCAGAGGCCTTCTAGGAGGCTCTGGGGTAGGGAGGGCCACATGGTTGGGGATTTAGGGGCTGGCCTCACTCAAAGCTGACAAAAGGTAGAACATATGAGTCCCTTCTGGAAAGTGGCAAGAAAACTTCCCTTCTCATCCTACTGTTTTTCAGGCCCCTACTCTCTATTCCCTTTATCCAAACCTCATAGAATTTTAACCGGGAGAAACTTTAGACAGTAGTTTGTCTCTTCCTTTTGTAATAAGGAACTGGAGAAAGAGAAAGGGAAACTATCTTGCCCCATGGTCATACTGCTAGTGATTACCAAGAAGAAGATGGTCCCTTTCCACTGAGGACTTCTCCACTGATCACACACTGTGCTTGGGCTGTGAGCTACGTTTTAGGTCACAGTTGAGTAGACACATACTATATGGACATAAGTAGTTTCTGAAACAAACTTATTGTGCACTGTGATTTTTTTCTCTTCTATTTGTATTCAAAAAGAGTATTTTGTGCTTCCCTGCTGGTCGTGGCCTTTAAACGGATTCCACAATTCACTGACACCTGAGTGACAGCCTGCAGAGTGAAAGTCAGAGAGCTATAGATGACTTTGCTCGTTGGGTTCAGGTGTTTACTTGGTGTGATTCAACGTATAGGATAGAGCAGCCAGGAAAATAAAATCACCTTCTCCCCACACCCACACCCGCAGCAAATGCTGCATGTGCGACTAAGTCCGAAGCGGACCGGTGTGAAGCGCGTCTAAGGGAGTAATGAGTTTCTGCCCAGTGCCGTTGTGCAGTGTTTTCACTGCACGAGGGCAGTTGGCCAAGGGCAAAGAAAGGTGAACGGGGCTGAAAATCCTGCCTATGCTCCATGCTAAGCCACATACAAATGTCTCTCCAGAGACACTTGGGGTCCATTTTGGACAGACACAGAGAACTTCTGGAAGGCCAGCATGCATGCAATGATTTTCATGATCCCGGGTCTGCGGTCATTTTGCTCATTGTGATTATGGACTGAGGTCCCCATTTAGTCCTAATGAAAGCAGAGATAACACATTGTGAGAGAGATGAAAAGTGACATGCAACACTAACAGTGTGTGTTTTCCTCCAAGGGGCTTTTTTGGATTTCTGCTGCGTAAGAGAAGCTCAGGGGAAAGTGAGAGTCAGCTAGATGTGAGGAGGATAAAGTACTGTGGCCAGAGAAAGCAGGGGAGATGCAGAATTAATATTTCCCTTTCTGTGTTCTAGGAGGGCTTTTTCGGGAGAAGGCGGCCACTTTGGCTTAGGGGTATGTATAGGCCTCTCAGCGCCACACGCAAGGAACACATGGCCCAAAAGCTACACGACAGGGAGTCTTCCGCTGAGGATGTGATATTTCTGCATCCCAGCAGGAGGCCCCAACTCGTCATCCGGAGCTCACTGAGGAGGCTGAATCTTTACCTCATCAAGAGGCCCCTGCTCAGCATCCACAGACCCCTGAGGACGTTGAATCTTTTTCACCCCAGGCAGAGGCCCAGGCTCAGCATGCAGAGCCCACTGTGGAGGTAGAACCACCTCCACTTCCGCAGGAGGCTCCATCTCAGCCTTCAGAGGCCCCTGAGGAACTAGAAACTTCAAGTCCTCAGGAGGCCCTCGCCCGGCCTTTGGAGGCACTTAAGGAGGTTGTAGTTTGACCATGTGTTCATCATGGGGTAAATGAAGCTCAGCAGTCACACTTGTACAAGGTCACTGTTAAATCTCTGGCTCTGGCACTTCCCATAAATCCACAGGTCACTAAAGAGGTTGAACCTTCTCCAGTCCAGGAGGTGACCCCATCTCAGCCTCCAGAGCACCCTGAGGTGATTGATCCTTCTCTACTCCCATCAAGAGGCCCCAAGTGAGGCTCCAGCTTTCCCTACTGAGTATGTACTTCAAATTCCAGTGACTGATGAGGTAGCATCTCTACCTGGCGTTCAGCGTCACGCTCCTTCAAACTTGCCCAGTGTTCCACTGCAACCTCTGGATTTGGAATTTACCATGAATCCAGAGGCCACTACGGAAGCTGAGTTTCCTACAGTTCAGCAGGAGGACCTGGCTCCCCCTCTTGAGCATCCTGAGGAGGCAGTATCTTCTACAACCCAACAAGAGACCACAGCTAGGCCTCCAGAGCCTCCTGGAGAGGATGAGACTTCAAGGGAGCAGTAGCAGCCAGCTCAGCCTCTGAGCCTCCTGGGGAATTTGAACCTTCTCCAACCCAGCAGGAGCGCACAGGTCAGCCTCCAGAGCCTCTTGTGGAAGCTGAGCCTTCTCCAAGTGAACAGGAACAACTGACTCAGCCTTCTGAACCTCCAGAGCCTCCTGAGAAGGTGAAAGTAGCAAACCAGCAGGAGACCCCAGCTCAGCTTTCAGAGTCTTTTGGAGAAGCTGAAACTTCTGCAACCCACGAGGAAGCCTCAGCTCCGTCTCTAGAGCCTCCTAATGAGGCAGAATCTTCTCCAACCCAGCAGGAGATCCCAGCTCTGTCTCCTCCGGAATTAGAACCTTCTGCAACCCTGCAGGAGCAACCAGCTCAGCCTCCAAGCCTTCTTCAGGGGAGGTGGAACCTTCTCCAAATCAACAGGAACAGCCAGCTCAACCTCCAGAGCATCATGAAATGACAGTTTCACCTCCAAGTCACCCTCATGCTCAGCATTCAAAGTTATCCAGTGTCGCTGTCAAACCTGCAGATGTGGAGCTTACCATCACAGAAGAACCCACTCCAGAGGTGGGACCTTCTCCAAATCAGCACAAGCCTTCAGCTCAGCCCTCAGTGCCCCTTACTAATGCAGAATTTTCTACAACCCAGCATGAGGCCCGCACGCTGCCTTCACAGCCATCTGAGGACGTTGAACCTTTGCCAGTTCAACAGGAGGCTCCAGCCCAAACTCCAGAAGCCGGTTCACATAATAAACCTTCAGTAAAAGAGGAGACCCCAGCTCAGTATCCAGAGCATCCTGGAGAAGAAGTTATACCTGCCACAAGCCAGCAGGAGACCCCAGCTCAGCTTTCAGAGTCTTTTGGAGAAGCTGAAACTTCTGCAACCATGGAGGAAGGCTCAGGTGGAGCAAGACACTCCACCGCAGGAGTGCAAGCAAGGGCACGTGGCCATCCCCCCTTCCTGGTCCCAGTGGTTCTAGCAAGCACTGCGTCCCTCCCAGTTAAGCCTCAGCTGTAGCTACACTCACTACATTGGTCTGTCTGTCCCCTTTCCCTCTGCAGCTTGGCTGCCCCAGCCCCTAACCCCCAGATCCCCATCTCCCCGCTGCTCTCAGCCTCAAGTTGGGCTCAAAGATTAGGGACACATACCCTCTGCCCCAAATCTAGGGATGAAGCCAGAAGATCCCAGAGGCCTTAGAAAATCTCCTGGCTCCACCCGGCACCCTGCCCTCGTTCTGTCTCCTCTCTCTTCCCCCCTCCGCCTAGCTCTGCCTCACAGACTGCTGGCCACAGCCCCAGGGAAGCTCTGCTGGGAAAGGCCTCTAGGGTGTTAATTTTCAGCCACCTACTCAGCATTCCTGGTACGTGGGAACTTTCTCTGGATAGAGACCTGGGGAGGGGAGCAGGAGAGAGAGAAGTTTCGAAGCTAAGATGTTCTGGGGCGGGCCCTGTACTGATGTTTCCAGCTTGGCCAGGGCCCCTCCAAGACGCAGCTCTCATAGTGCAGGGCCCTTAGCGTGTCTCTGGGGCAGGGAAGAAGTGGATCCATGAAACACTGTGTGTATGGGGGGCTGGAGAGCAGAGGCAGCAATTTTGGTCCTGGGCCCCAATTCTCAGCCTGCTGGACTAGAATCTGAGGATGGCCTGGGCTGGGGGCCGTGTGGCCTGGTGGGGTGACCTGGCCCAGCCCCTGCCTGGGCGGTAGGGTGTCCATGGGCCTGCACTGGCGGGGAGGGGGGCAGTCTGGGCCCAGACTTCGGTGCTGTCTGGAGGTGGGGCAGGGCCTGGCTTCTTACAAGAAGGCGCCCAGGCTGGCCCAGTCATGCAGGTCAGAGGCCAGTGTGGCATCCCCGGCCTCAAAGAGGGGCTCGGGGGGCAGGGAGCTACGGGTGCTCTCGTCCCAGGGGTGCTCCAGGAAGGATGTGGCCAGGAAGGTCTCATCGAAGTCCAGGCTGTCGGTAGCCTGCTCCACTGGAGGCCCCCAGGTAACAGGGCAGTCGATGCGGTGGCCATGGATGGTGAGGTCCACGTCCCCGTGGGAGGCAGGGCTCAGCGGCGGGATCAGCTCCGAGGTCTCCAGCGTGCCCAGCTCCCCGTCCAGCGTGCCAGCGTCCAAGATGGCCTCCCAGTCAAAGTTGCCCTTGAGGGGTTCCAGCTCACCCTGCTCCTCCTGGGTCAGCAGCAGGGGGCTGGAGGGCCGCAGGAACTTGGCCTCCTGCTTGGGCAGCGGCTGTTGACGCTTACGCCCCAGCCTGCCCTCGCCTGCACCCCAGCCCGCCTCCCCAGTGGCCTCCTCGAACTCCCGCAGCAGCTGCTGGGCCTCGGTGTTCACGGTCAGTGGCCCGGCCCATGGGGCGGCGCCGGGCACCGGCGTCGCCTGGCAGGCAAAGGCCGGGTGGATGTGGACTGGGGGCAGCCTCCGCTTCTTCAAGGCCCCACTCAGCAGCCGCTCGGCGTACTGGGGTTCGATGCGAAAGAAGCCCCCCCTTGCCTGGCTCATCCTTCTCCCGAGGCACCTTGATGAAGCCCTTGTTCAGGGACAGGTTGTGGTGGATGGAGTTCTGGACACAGGGAGATAGGAGAGAAGGAAGACAGCTGGGTGAGTGGGTGGGGTCAGTGATGGGGGGCTCCTAGCACCAATGCCAGTCCCACCACTACCTTCTCTCTAATGGGGGCAGGCAGACAGAGGCGCTGCTCTGACTGGGAAGCTCTGGGACACCAGCCACGGGGCACCAGGAGCTGGGAGTGCTGTCGGGGGCTTTTGTTCCCTTTTGCCAGGATATCTGCCTGCTCAGTCATCCGAGCCCTGAGCCGCAGGGTGGCTCTCAGTGCCAGCCTGTCCTGCCCTCCCTCCCTTACCCCGCCGCTTGCGGCCTCTGGTCAAAGGCCTTGGCTCCCCCAGGTCCTGGACGGCCAACTCCCTCTGCCTGGGCCTGGCTGGCCTTCTCTGTGAAATGAGTGAGTGGGTGTGAGGGTGTGTGTGTGGGGGGGTATGAAGTGTGGGAGGATCTGATGACTTTCCTTGTTTGTAGAGCCGGCTGCTGGCCTGGGCCCTCACCAACCATGTCCCCTTCCTCCCACGCCAGGCTCTGAGGCCTCAGTTGATTATTACCCAGCCAAGAGCATAGCGCTCATTCCTGGGGCCTCTCAGGCTTGGGGTAGGGTGGGGAGTGGTGGAGTGTCTCTGCTTTCTCACCAAGATTACCAATGGTACCTGCCCCAGTGTCAGGGCCCAAGCAAACGTGGAATAGCTGTGATCACAGGAACTCTGATCCTGTGACCTGTGCCACAGGGAAGGATCTGTGCATCCTCAGGGTCACTGTCCCCAAGTAGCCCCTGATCCTGATGGTCGAAGATGCTCCGGATAGTGTGTGCCCAGCCTGAATCGCCATCCTGCCTTGTTCACGCCTGGGTGCACAGTCCAAACCACGCTGGGGCACAGGGGTCTGGGGCCTGGTGGGTGGGGCCGGCAGGTGAGCAGTGCCCCCTGGCAAGACTGGGATGTTTACATGGTGGCCTGGGCCCCTTGGCTGCTCTGTGCCAGGTTCCGGAGACTTGGAACATGAAGCCAGTGTGGGAGGAAAGAGCCCCTGTGGAAAGCACGTGGCTGAGGTAATTGTGCCCCCAGGGAGGTTGATGAGAAGAGGGGGAGGAGTGAAGGCAGGAAACTAGGGAGGGCTTGGGGTGGGGGCTGGCACAGCAGCTTTCGGAAGGCCCCGTAGCCCTTCCACTGGGACACAGATGGCCTTCACACCCCGCAGCACGCCCCTCACCCATCCCAGACCACTTCCACCCAACTGAAAGCAGGCAGGATGGAGAGCCTGGCAGGAACGATGCTCTGCTTCCAGTCAGGCCCTGACAAACTGACCTTGAGGAGGGTAGTGTCGAGGAATTCCAGGACTTGGGACAAAAAATGTGTCCCTCAGTCCATCAACCTACCCTGGGGGGCTGTGTCCACGCATAGTTCAGCCCTGGTCTTTGGGCTGAGCCTGCCAGATGAGTGACAAGTTCTTTCCACTTGAACCTCTATGTCGGCACCCCTACAGCCCTCTGAACATCCTCCCTCCTCTGTCTCTGAAGTCAAAGGGGCAGCAGTCCAAGCACTGGGCTCCCTTGAGGTCCTTCCTGGACGGCCTTCCTCTCTCGGGGCCCTGGCCGTACCGCGCCTACTTGGCCTGCGGATCTGGGATGTGAGTCCAGTCTGCACGGGCATGGGGAGGGAGGGAGGGAGTGCCTCCCTACCTGCCAGGTGGGATCAGCGTGGCGGAAGTAGCAGAAGTTGTCCGTGATCCACTTGTACATGGCCGACAGGGTGATCTTGGTGGCCTTGCTGGCCTGCATGGCCATGCAGATGAGCGTGGCATACGAGTAGGGCGGCTTCACGTGCGGGTTGGTGGCGTAGTCCACGTCGTCGGGAGGCAAGGACTGCAGCCCCGAGGGGGCGCTCCGCGGCGCTCCGCGGCTTGCACGAGTATGTGGGCTTGCCGGGTGTGTGCGGCTACCCCAGCCAGGCGGGTTCCGCTGCCAGGGGAAACCCCAGCTCGGCCGAGCCTGACAGCTCGTGGTAGCCGTGGGGGTCAGTGTCCCTCGAAGGCAGGACGGGGGCTTGGCGTTGAGAATGGAGAATTCTGCAGCCACTTCAGGCTGGTCAGGCTGTCATTCAGGGCGTTGGACTCCAGGCCGCCTTCTGGTCCGGCCTCCTCCGCTGCCCCTGCTCCCGAGACGCATAGCCAGCTCTCCGCCATATCTGCGGTGACTCTCCGAGGGGGCGGTCAACATCCACCAGCCGAGCCTAGGGTGGCCGCCGAGCTCTCTGGCCCGCGGACTCCCGCGTCTTCAGTTACACAGCCTCCCGTAAGCGTGCTTCCATTCCGCGATCCGGGGGTAGCCTCCTCCAAACGGAGTGTGGTGCCTGCGGGGACCAGAGCGGGAACTGAGCCCTCTTTCCCCACCCCCGAGGGGAGAGTGTGGGCGAGGGGGGAGGCTCTTACTAAAATCCTTCCTGCAGCTGGGGAGGATCTTTTACTGCCGAGGTCTGGGAAACAGAAGGTGTGCCCGGGGGTCCGACCCACAGGGGGTTCGCCTCGCTCTTTTCCTCTTGGATCTTTTAGAGGAGACTTAATTAGCCAAACGAGGGAATAGTGTAGGGACATGTGAGGCCACCCCTTTCTCCTTCAAAGCGGGGAATTAACCCCCCTCTCTCCGTCCACAACCAATGGAAATGGGGCGAGAGAGTCCAGGAGGGCAGTACGACGGGTCGGGGGGCGGGGGAGGTCGTCTGATCTTTGAAAAGGGATATTAGGATGGGGATCAAGGGGAAGGAAGGAAACAATACAGAGAGTTATAAGGGGGCGGGAAGTGAGTGTCCCCCAAACGCCTCTGATGTCAGTCCCCGGGCCCACCACTTCCGTCGGGGACGGATGGGAGAGCGGGCTGGTACTGACGCCCTCCCTTCCCACGGCCTGCAGCCCTCCCCGTCCCTTACCTGGCTCAGAGCGCAGCCCGGGCCAAAGGAAGGTTCTCAAACAAATTCCTCCCACCGCCCACCCTCACCGCGGCTCTCTGCTCCCAGCTCGAGGGCCCAGCCAGCAATCCTCGTCGCCACTCACGCCCGACGGCGCCTCTCTGAAAGCCAGCGGCCGGGGACCGGCACTCAGTAGCCGCTCGCAAGGCGTCTCCTGCTGCCGTGGCGACGCCCCGCCCATATAAACAGCTTCCGCTTCTGCCATTGGCCAGGGCGTCTCCAAAGAGACCGCGGGCTCTTAACCGCTCTCTCACGCGGTAACTCTTCAAAAATCCCTCCTGCCGCCATCTCCCGCGCGCGACCAAAGCCCCCTACCCGCCACCGCGTCCCGGCTCCACGCATTCCCGCCCGAGGGCCCCGAGCAGGGCTCGGAGAGGCGCGCGGCTCGGTGCTCCCGCAGAGGCCCCGGGGCCCTCGGCGAGCAGTTCGCGGCGCGAACCATACTCCACCCGACCTCCTTCCCATCTGGGCTGCTCAGAGGTGGCGACGGCTCCTGGGACGCAGCCCCTGGTGCGGGGGCCAGGGCTTCATGCATGCTTGGGGCTTTCCTTTCCTCTCCTCTGGGCTGAACCTTTGGAGGAGGTTGAACCTTTGCCAGTTCAACAGGAGGCTCCAGCCCAAACTCCAGAAGCCGGTTCACATAATAAACCTTCAGTAAAAGAGGAGACCCCAGCTCAGTATCCAGAGCATCCTGGAGAAGAAGTTATACCTGCCACAAGCCAGCAGGAGACCCCAGCTCAGCTTTCAGAGTCTTTTGGAGAAGCTGAAACTTCTGCAACCATGGAGGAAGCCTCAGGTGGAGCAAGACACTCCACCGCAGGAGTGCAAGCAAGGGCACGTGGCCATCCCCCCTTCCTGGTCCCAGTGGTTCTAGCAAGCACTGCGTCCCTCCCAGTTAAGCCTCAGCTGTAGCTACACTCACTACATTGGTCTGTCTGTCCCCTTTCCCTCTGCAGCTTGGCTGCCCCAGCCCCTAACCCCCAGATCCCCATCTCCCCGCTGCTCTCAGCCTCAAGTTGGGCTCAAAGATTAGGGACACATACCCTCTGCCCCAAATCTAGGGATGAAGCCAGAAGATCCCAGAGGCCTTAGAAAATCTCCTGGCTCCACCCGGCACCCTGCCCTCGTTCTGTCTCCTCTCTCTTCCCCCCTCCGCCTAGCTCTGCCTCACAGACTGCTGGCCACAGCCCCAGGAGAGCTCTGCTGGGAAAGGCCTCTAGGGTGTTAATTTTCAGCCACCTACTCAGCATTCCTGGTACGTGGGAACTTTCTCTGGATAGAGACCTGGGGAGGGGAGCAGGAGAGAGAGAAGTTTCGAAGCTAAGATGTTCTGGGGCGGGCCCTGTACTGATGTTTCCAGCTTGGCCAGGGCCCCTCCAAGACGCAGCTCTCATAGTGCAGGGCCCTTAGCGTGTCTCTGGGGCAGGGAAGAAGTGGATCCATGAAACACTGTGTGTATGGGGGGCTGGAGAGCAGAGGCAGCAATTTTGGTCCTGGGCCCCAATTCTCAGCCTGCTGGACTAGAATCTGAGGATGGCCTGGGCTGGGGGCCGTGTGGCCTGGTGGGGTGACCTGGCCCAGCCCCTGCCTGGGCGGTAGGGTGTCCATGGGCCTGCACTGGCGGGGAGGGGGGCAGTCTGGGCCCAGACTTCGGTGCTGTCTGGAGGTGGGGCAGGGCCTGGCTTCTTACAAGAAGGCGCCCAGGCTGGCCCAGTCATGCAGGTCAGAGGCCAGTGTGGCATCCCCGGCCTCAAAGGGGGGCTCGGGGGGCAGGGAGCTACGGGTGCTCTCGTCCCAGGGGTGCTCCAGGAAGGATGTGGCCAGGAAGGTCTCATCGAAGTCCAGGCTGTCGGTAGCCTGCTCCACTGGAGGCCCCCAGGTAACAGGGCAGTCGATGCGGTGGCCATGGATGGTGAGGTCCACGTCCCCGTGGGAGGCAGGGCTCAGCGGCGGGATCAGCTCCGAGGTCTCCAGCGTGCCCAGCTCCCCGTCCAGCGTGCCAGCGTCCAAGATGGCCTCCCAGTCAAAGTTGCCCTTGAGGGGTTCCAGCTCACCCTGCTCCTCCTGGGTCAGCAGCAGGGGGCTGGAGGGCCGCAGGAACTTGGCCTCCTGCTTGGGCAGCGGCTGTTGACGCTTACGCCCCAGCCTGCCCTCGCCTGCACCCCAGCCCGCCTCCCCAGTGGCCTCCTCGAACTCCCGCAGCAGCTGCTGGGCCTCGGTGTTCACGGTCAGTGGCCCGGCCCATGGGGCGGCGCCGGGCACCGGCGTCGCCTGGCAGGCAAAGGCCGGGTGGATGTGGACTGGGGGCAGCCTCCGCTTCTTCAAGGCCCCACTCAGCAGCCGCTCGGCGTACTGGGGTTCGATGCGAAAGAAGCCCCCCCTTGCCTGGCTCATCCTTCTCCCGAGGCACCTTGATGAAACCCTTGTTCAGGGACAGGTTGTGGTGGATGGAGTTCTGGACACAGGGAGATAGGAGAGAAGGAAGACAGCTGGGTGAGTGGGTGGGGTCAGTGATGGGGGGCTCCTAGCACCAATGCCAGTCCCACCACTACCTTCTCTCTAATGGGGGCAGGCAGACAGAGGCGCTGCTCTGACTGGGAAGCTCTGGGACACCAGCCACGGGGCACCAGGAGCTGGGAGTGCTGTCGGGGGCTTTTGTTCCCTTTTGCCAGGATATCTGCCTGCTCAGTCATCCGAGCCCTGAGCCGCAGGGTGGCTCTCAGTGCCAGCCTGTCCTGCCCTCCCTCCCTTACCCCGCCGCTTGCGGCCTCTGGTCAAAGGCCTTGGCTCCCCCAGGTCCTGGACGGCCAACTCCCTCTGCCTGGGCCTGGCTGGCCTTCTCTGTGAAATGAGTGAGTGGGTGTGAGGGTGTGTGTGTGGGGGGGGTATGAAGTGTGGGAGGATCTGATGACTTTCCTTGTTTGTAGAGCCGGCTGCTGGCCTGGGCCCTCACCAACCATGTCCCCTTCCTCCCACGCCAGGCTCTGAGGCCTCAGTTGATTATTACCCAGCCAAGAGCATAGCGCTCATTCCTGGGGCCTCTCAGGCTTGGGGTAGGGTGGGGAGTGGTGGAGTGTCTCTGCTTTCTCACCAAGATTACCAATGGTACCTGCCCCAGTGTCAGGGCCCAAGCAAACGTGGAATAGCTGTGATCACAGGAACTCTGATCCTGTGACCTGTGCCACAGGGAAGGATCTGTGCATCCTCAGGGTCACTGTCCCCAAGTAGCCCCTGATCCTGATGGTCGAAGATGCTCCGGATAGTGTGTGCCCAGCCTGAATCGCCATCCTGCCTTGTTCACGCCTGGGTGCACAGTCCAAACCACGCTGGGGCACAGGGGTCTGGGGCCTGGTGGGTGGGGCCGGCAGGTGAGCAGTGCCCCCTGGCAAGACTGGGATGTTTACATGGTGGCCTGGGCCCCTTGGCTGCTCTGTGCCAGGTTCCGGAGACTTGGAACATGAAGCCAGTGTGGGAGGAAAGAGCCCCTGTGGAAAGCACGTGGCTGAGGTAATTGTGCCCCCAGGGAGGTTGATGAGAAGAGGGGGAGGAGTGAAGGCAGGAAACTAGGGAGGGCTTGGGGTGGGGGCTGGCACAGCAGCTTTCGGAAGGCCCCGTAGCCCTTCCACTGGGACACAGATGGCCTTCACACCCCGCAGCACGCCCCTCACCCATCCCAGACCACTTCCACCCAACTGAAAGCAGGCAGGATGGAGAGCCTGGCAGGAACGATGCTCTGCTTCCAGTCAGGCCCTGACAAACTGACCTTGAGGAGGGTAGTGTCGAGGAATTCCAGGACTTGGGACAAAAAATGTGTCCCTCAGTCCATCAACCTACCCTGGGGGGCTGTGTCCACGCATAGTTCAGCCCTGGTCTTTGGGCTGAGCCTGCCAGATGAGTGACAAGTTCTTTCCACTTGAACCTCTATGTCGGCACCCCTACAGCCCTCTGAACATCCTCCCTCCTCTGTCTCTGAAGTCAAAGGGGCAGCAGTCCAAGCACTGGGCTCCCTTGAGGTCCTTCCTGGACGGCCTTCCTCTCTCGGGGCCCTGGCCGTACCGCGCCTACTTGGCCTGCGGATCTGGGATGTGAGTCCAGTCTGCACGGGCATGGGGAGGGAGGGAGGGAGTGCCTCCCTACCTGCCAGGTGGGATCAGCGTGGCGGAAGTAGCAGAAGTTGTCCGTGATCCACTTGTACATGGCCGACAGGGTGATCTTGGTGGCCTTGCTGGCCTGCATGGCCATGCAGATGAGCGTGGCATACGAGTAGGGCGGCTTCACGTGCGGGTTGGTGGCGTAGTCCACGTCGTCGGGAGGCAAGGACTGCAGCCCCGAGGGGGCGCTCCGCGGCGCTCCGCGGCTTGCACGAGTATGTGGGCTTGCCGGGTGTGTGCGGCTACCCCAGCCAGGCGGGTTCCGCTGCCAGGGGAAACCCCAGCTCGGCCGAGCCTGACAGCTCGTGGTAGCCGTGGGGGTCAGTGTCCCTCGAAGGCAGGACGGGGGCTTGGCGTTGAGAATGGAGAATTCTGCAGCCACTTCAGGCTGGTCAGGCTGTCATTCAGGGCGTTGGACTCCAGGCCGCCTTCTGGTCCGGCCTCCTCCGCTGCCCCTGCTCCCGAGACGCATAGCCAGCTCTCCGCCATATCTGCGGTGACTCTCCGAGGGGGCGGTCAACATCCACCAGCCGAGCCTAGGGTGGCCGCCGAGCTCTCTGGCCCGCGGACTCCCGCGTCTTCAGTTACACAGCCTCCCGTAAGCGTGCTTCCATTCCGCGATCCGGGGGTAGCCTCCTCCAAACGGAGTGTGGTGCCTGCGGGGACCAGAGCGGGAACTGAGCCCTCTTTCCCCACCCCCGAGGGGAGAGTGTGGGCGAGGGGGGAGGCTCTTACTAAAATCCTTCCTGCAGCTGGGGAGGATCTTCTACTGCCGAGGTCTGGGAAACAGAAGGTGTGCCCGGGGGTCCGACCCACAGGGGGTTCGCCTCGCTCTTTTCCTCTTGGATCTTTTAGAGGAGACTTAATTAGCCAAACGAGGGAATAGTGTAGGGACATGTGAGGCCACCCCTTTCTCCTTCAAAGCGGGGAATTAACCCCCCTCTCTCCGTCCACAACCAATGGAAATGGGGCGAGAGAGTCCAGGAGGGCAGTACGACGGGTCGGGGGGCGGGGGAGGTCGTCTGATCTTTGAAAAGGGATATTAGGATGGGGATCAAGGGGAAGGAAGGAAACAATACAGAGAGTTATAAGGGGGCGGGAAGTGAGTGTCCCCCAAACGCCTCTGATGTCAGTCCCCGGGCCCACCACTTCCGTCGGGGACGGATGGGAGAGCGGGCTGGTACTGACGCCCTCCCTTCCCACGGCCTGCAGCCCTCCCCGTCCCTTACCTGGCTCAGAGCGCAGCCCGGGCCAAAGGAAGGTTCTCAAACAAATTCCTCCCACCGCCCACCCTCACCGCGGCTCTCTGCTCCCAGCTCGAGGGCCCAGCCAGCAATCCTCGTCGCCACTCACGCCCGACGGCGCCTCTCTGAAAGCCAGCGGCCGGGGACCGGCACTCAGTAGCCGCTCGCAAGGCGTCTCCTGCTGCCGTGGCGACGCCCCGCCCATATAAACAGCTTCCGCTTCTGCCATTGGCCAGGGCGTCTCCAAAGAGACCGCGGGCTCTTAACCGCTCTCTCACGCGGTAACTCTTCAAAAATCCCTCCTGCCGCCATCTCCCGCGCGCGACCAAAGCCCCCTACCCGCCACCGCGTCCCGGCTCCACGCATTCCCGCCCGAGGGCCCCGAGCAGGGCTCGGAGAGGCGCGCGGCTCGGTGCTCCCGCAGAGGCCCCGGGGCCCTCGGCGAGCAGTTCGCGGCGCGAACCATACTCCACCCGACCTCCTTCCCATCTGGGCTGCTCAGAGGTGGCGACGGCTCCTGGGACGCAGCCCCTGGTGCGGGGGCCAGGGCTTCATGCATGCTTGGGGCTTTCCTTTCCTCTCCTCTGGGCTGAACCTTTGGAGGAGGTTGAACCTTTGCCAGTTCAACAGGAGGCTCCAGCCCAAACTCCAGAAGCCGGTTCACATAATAAACCTTCAGTAAAAGAGGAGACCCCAGCTCAGTATCCAGAGCATCCTGGAGAAGAAGTTATACCTGCCACAAGCCAGCAGGAGACCCCAGCTCAGCTTTCAGAGTCTTTTGGAGAAGCTGAAACTTCTGCAACCATGGAGGAAGCCTCAGGTGGAGCAAGACACTCCACCGCAGGAGTGCAAGCAAGGGCACGTGGCCATCCCCCCTTCCTGGTCCCAGTGGTTCTAGCAAGCACTGCGTCCCTCCCAGTTAAGCCTCAGCTGTAGCTACACTCACTACATTGGTCTGTCTGTCCCCTTTCCCTCTGCAGCTTGGCTGCCCCAGCCCCTAACCCCTAGATCCCCATCTCCCCGCTGCTCTCAGCCTCAAGTTGGGCTCAAAGATTAGGGACACATACCCTCTGCCCCAAATCTAGGGATGAAGCCAGAAGATCCCAGAGGCCTTAGAAAATCTCCTGGCTCCACCCGGCACCCTGCCCTCGTTCTGTCTCCTCTCTCTTCCCCCCTCCGCCTAGCTCTGCCTCACAGACTGCTGGCCACAGCCCCAGGGAAGCTCTGCTGGGAAAGGCCTCTAGGGTGTTAATTTTCAGCCACCTACTCAGCATTCCTGGTACGTGGGAACTTTCTCTGGATAGAGACCTGGGGAGGGGAGCAGGAGAGAGAGAAGTTTCGAAGCTAAGATGTTCTGGGGCGGGCCCTGTACTGATGTTTCCAGCTTGGCCAGGGCCCCTCCAAGACGCAGCTCTCATAGTGCAGGGCCCTTAGCGTGTCTCTGGGGCAGGGAAGAAGTGGATCCATGAAACACTGTGTGTATGGGGGGCTGGAGAGCAGAGGCAGCAATTTTGGTCCTGGGCCCCAATTCTCAGCCTGCTGGACTAGAATCTGAGGATGGCCTGGGCTGGGGGCCGTGTGGCCTGGTGGGGTGACCTGGCCCAGCCCCTGCCTGGGCGGTAGGGTGTCCATGGGCCTGCACTGGCGGGGAGGGGGGCAGTCTGGGCCCAGACTTCGGTGCTGTCTGGAGGTGGGGCAGGGCCTGGCTTCTTACAAGAAGGCGCCCAGGCTGGCCCAGTCATGCAGGTCAGAGGCCAGTGTGGCATCCCCGGCCTCAAAGGGGGGCTCGGGGGGCAGGGAGCTACGGGTGCTCTCGTCCCAGGGGTGCTCCAGGAAGGATGTGGCCAGGAAGGTCTCATCGAAGTCCAGGCTGTCGGTAGCCTGCTCCACTGGAGGCCCCCAGGTAACAGGGCAGTCGATGCGGTGGCCATGGATGGTGAGGTCCACGTCCCCGTGGGAGGCAGGGCTCAGCGGCGGGATCAGCTCCGAGGTCTCCAGCGTGCCCAGCTCCCCGTCCAGCGTGCCAGCGTCCAAGATGGCCTCCCAGTCAAAGTTGCCCTTGAGGGGTTCCAGCTCACCCTGCTCCTCCTGGGTCAGCAGCAGGGGGCTGGAGGGCCGCAGGAACTTGGCCTCCTGCTTGGGCAGCGGCTGTTGACGCTTACGCCCCAGCCTGCCCTCGCCTGCACCCCAGCCCGCCTCCCCAGTGGCCTCCTCGAACTCCCGCAGCAGCTGCTGGGCCTCGGTGTTCACGGTCAGTGGCCCGGCCCATGGGGCGGCGCCGGGCACCGGCGTCGCCTGGCAGGCAAAGGCCGGGTGGATGTGGACTGGGGGCAGCCTCCGCTTCTTCAAGGCCCCACTCAGCAGCCGCTCGGCGTACTGGGGTTCGATGCGAAAGAAGCCCCCCCTTGCCTGGCTCATCCTTCTCCCGAGGCACCTTGATGAAACCCTTGTTCAGGGACAGGTTGTGGTGGATGGAGTTCTGGACACAGGGAGATAGGAGAGAAGGAAGACAGCTGGGTGAGTGGGTGGGGTCAGTGATGGGGGGCTCCTAGCACCAATGCCAGTCCCACCACTACCTTCTCTCTAATGGGGGCAGGCAGACAGAGGCGCTGCTCTGACTGGGAAGCTCTGGGACACCAGCCACGGGGCACCAGGAGCTGGGAGTGCTGTCGGGGGCTTTTGTTCCCTTTTGCCAGGATATCTGCCTGCTCAGTCATCCGAGCCCTGAGCCGCAGGGTGGCTCTCAGTGCCAGCCTGTCCTGCCCTCCCTCCCTTACCCCGCCGCTTGCGGCCTCTGGTCAAAGGCCTTGGCTCCCCCAGGTCCTGGACGGCCAACTCCCTCTGCCTGGGCCTGGCTGGCCTTCTCTGTGAAATGAGTGAGTGGGTGTGAGGGTGTGTGTGTGGGGGGGGTATGAAGTGTGGGAGGATCTGATGACTTTCCTTGTTTGTAGAGCCGGCTGCTGGCCTGGGCCCTCACCAACCATGTCCCCTTCCTCCCACGCCAGGCTCTGAGGCCTCAGTTGATTATTACCCAGCCAAGAGCATAGCGCTCATTCCTGGGGCCTCTCAGGCTTGGGGTAGGGTGGGGAGTGGTGGAGTGTCTCTGCTTTCTCACCAAGATTACAAATGGTACCTGCCCCAGGGTCAGGGCCCAAGCAAACGTGGAATAGCTGTGATCACAGGAACTCTGATCCTGTGACCTGTGCCACAGGGAAGGATCTGTGCATCCTCAGGGTCACTGTCCCCAAGTAGCCCCTGATCCTGATGGTCGAAGATGCTCCGGATAGTGTGTGCCCAGCCTGAATCGCCATCCTGCCTTGTTCACGCCTGGGTGCACAGTCCAAACCACGCTGGGGCACAGGGGTCTGGGGCCTGGTGGGTGGGGCCGGCAGGTGAGTAGTGCCCCCTGGCAAGACTGGGATGTTTACATGGTGGCCTGGGCCCCTTGGCTGCTCTGTGCCAGGTTCCGGAGACTTGGAACATGAAGCCAGTGTGGGAGGAAAGAGCCCCTGTGGAAAGCACGTGGCTGAGGTAATTGTGCCCCCAGGGAGGTTGATGAGAAGAGGGGGAGGAGTGAAGGCAGGAAACTAGGGAGGGCTTGGGGTGGGGGCTGGCACAGCAGCTTTCGGAAGGCCCCGTAGCCCTTCCACTGGGACACAGATGGCCTTCACACCCCGCAGCACGCCCCTCACCCATCCCAGACCACTTCCACCCAACTGAAAGCAGGCAGGATGGAGAGCCTGGCAGGAACGATGCTCTGCTTCCAGTCAGGCCCTGACAAACTGACCTTGAGGAGGGTAGTGTCGAGGAATTCCAGGACTTGGGACAAAAAATGTGTCCCTCAGTCCATCAACCTACCCTGGGGGGCTGTGTCCACGCATAGTTCAGCCCTGGTCTTTGGGCTGAGCCTGCCAGATGAGTGACAAGTTCTTTCCACTTGAACCTCTATGTCGGCACCCCTACAGCCCTCTGAACATCCTCCCTCCTCTGTCTCTGAAGTCAAAGGGGCAGCAGTCCAAGCACTGGGCTCCCTTGAGGTCCTTCCTGGACGGCCTTCCTCTCTCGGGGCCCTGGCCGTACCGCGCCTACTTGGCCTGCGGATCTGGGATGTGAGTCCAGTCTGCACGGGCATGGGGAGGGAGGGAGGGAGTGCCTCCCTACCTGCCAGGTGGGATCAGCGTGGCGGAAGTAGCAGAAGTTGTCCGTGATCCACTTGTACATGGCCGACAGGGTGATCTTGGTGGCCTTGCTGGCCTGCATGGCCATGCAGATGAGCGTGGCATACGAGTAGGGCGGCTTCACGTGCGGGTTGGTGGCGTAGTCCACGTCGTCGGGAGGCAAGGACTGCAGCCCCGAGGGGGCGCTCCGCGGCGCTCCGCGGCTTGCACGAGTATGTGGGCTTGCCGGGTGTGTGCGGCTACCCCAGCCAGGCGGGTTCCGCTGCCAGGGGAAACCCCAGCTCGGCCGAGCCTGACAGCTCGTGGTAGCCGTGGGGGTCAGTGTCCCTCGAAGGCAGGACGGGGGCTTGGCGTTGAGAATGGAGAATTCTGCAGCCACTTCAGGCTGGTCAGGCTGTCATTCAGGGCGTTGGACTCCAGGCCGCCTTCTGGTCCGGCCTCCTCCGCTGCCCCTGCTCCCGAGACGCATAGCCAGCTCTCCGCCATATCTGCGGTGACTCTCCGAGGGGGCGGTCAACATCCACCAGCCGAGCCTAGGGTGGCCGCCGAGCTCTCTGGCCCGCGGACTCCCGCGTCTTCAGTTACACAGCCTCCCGTAAGCGTGCTTCCATTCCGCGATCCGGGGGTAGCCTCCTCCAAACGGAGTGTGGTGCCTGCGGGGACCAGAGCGGGAACTGAGCCCTCTTTCCCCACCCCCGAGGGGAGAGTGTGGGCGAGGGGGGAGGCTCTTACTAAAATCCTTCCTGCAGCTGGGGAGGATCTTTTACTGCCGAGGTCTGGGAAACAGAAGGTGTGCCCGGGGGTCCGACCCACAGGGGGTTCGCCTCGCTCTTTTCCTCTTGGATCTTTTAGAGGAGACTTAATTAGCCAAACGAGGGAATAGTGTAGGGACATGTGAGGCCACCCCTTTCTCCTTCAAAGCGGGGAATTAACCCCCCTCTCTCCGTCCACAACCAATGGAAATGGGGCGAGAGAGTCCAGGAGGGCAGTACGACGGGTCGGGGGGCGGGGGAGGTCGTCTGATCTTTGAAAAGGGATATTAGGATGGGGATCAAGGGGAAGGAAGGAAACAATACAGAGAGTTATAAGGGGGCGGGAAGTGAGTGTCCCCCAAACGCCTCTGATGTCAGTCCCCGGGCCCACCACTTCCGTCGGGGACGGATGGGAGAGCGGGCTGGTACTGACGCCCTCCCTTCCCACGGCCTGCAGCCCTCCCCGTCCCTTACCTGGCTCAGAGCGCAGCCCGGGCCAAAGGAAGGTTCTCAAACAAATTCCTCCCACCGCCCACCCTCACCGCGGCTCTCTGCTCCCAGCTCGAGGGCCCAGCCAGCAATCCTCGTCGCCACTCACGCCCGACGGCGCCTCTCTGAAAGCCAGCGGCCGGGGACCGGCACTCAGTAGCCGCTCGCAAGGCGTCTCCTGCTGCCGTGGCGACGCCCCGCCCATATAAACAGCTTCCGCTTCTGCCATTGGCCAGGGCGTCTCCAAAGAGACCGCGGGCTCTTAACCGCTCTCTCACGCGGTAACTCTTCAAAAATCCCTCCTGCCGCCATCTCCCGCGCGCGACCAAAGCCCCCTACCCGCCACCGCGTCCCGGCTCCACGCATTCCCGCCCGAGGGCCCCGAGCAGGGCTCGGAGAGGCGCGCGGCTCGGTGCTCCCGCAGAGGCCCCGGGGCCCTCGGCGAGCAGTTCGCGGCGCGAACCATACTCCACCCGACCTCCTTCCCATCTGGGCTGCTCAGAGGTGGCGACGGCTCCTGGGACGCAGCCCCTGGTGCGGGGGCCAGGGCTTCATGCATGCTTGGGGCTTTCCTTTCCTCTCCTCTGGGCTGAACCTTTGGAGGAGGTTGAACCTTTGCCAGTTCAACAGGAGGCTCCAGCCCAAACTCCAGAAGCCGGTTCACATAATAAACCTTCAGTAAAAGAGGAGACCCCAGCTCAGTATCCAGAGCATCCTGGAGAAGAAGTTATACCTGCCACAAGCCAGCAGGAGACCCCAGCTCAGCTTTCAGAGTCTTTTGGAGAAGCTGAAACTTCTGCAACCATGGAGGAAGCCTCAGGTGGAGCAAGACACTCCACCGCAGGAGTGCAAGCAAGGGCACGTGGCCATCCCCCCTTCCTGGTCCCAGTGGTTCTAGCAAGCACTGCGTCCCTCCCAGTTAAGCCTCAGCTGTAGCTACACTCACTACATTGGTCTGTCTGTCCCCTTTCCCTCTGCAGCTTGGCTGCCCCAGCCCCTAACCCCCAGATCCCCATCTCCCCGCTGCTCTCAGCCTCAAGTTGGGCTCAAAGATTAGGGACACATACCCTCTGCCCCAAATCTAGGGATGAATCCAGAAGATCCCAGAGGCCTTAGAAAATCTCCTGGCTCCACCCGGCACCCTGCCCTCGTTCTGTCTCCTCTCTCTTCCCCCCTCCGCCTAGCTCTGCCTCACAGACTGCTGGCCACAGCCCCAGGGAAGCTCTGCTGGGAAAGGCCTCTAGGGTGTTAATTTTCAGCCACCTACTCAGCATTCCTGGTACGTGGGAACTTTCTCTGGATAGAGACCTGGGGAGGGGAGCAGGAGAGAGAGAAGTTTCGAAGCTAAGATGTTCTGGGGCGGGCCCTGTACTGATGTTTCCAGCTTGGCCAGGGCCCCTCCAAGACGCAGCTCTCATAGTGCAGGGCCCTTAGCGTGTCTCTGGGGCAGGGAAGAAGTGGATCCATGAAACACTGTGTGTATGGGGGGCTGGAGAGCAGAGGCAGCAATTTTGGTCCTGGGCCCCAATTCTCAGCCTGCTGGACTAGAATCTGAGGATGGCCTGGGCTGGGGGCCGTGTGGCCTGGTGGGGTGACCTGGCCCAGCCCCTGCCTGGGCGGTAGGGTGTCCATGGGCCTGCACTGGCGGGGAGGGGGGCAGTCTGGGCCCAGACTTCGGTGCTGTCTGGAGGTGGGGCAGGGCCTGGCTTCTTACAAGAAGGCGCCCAGGCTGGCCCAGTCATGCAGGTCAGAGGCCAGTGTGGCATCCCCGGCCTCAAAGGGGGGCTCGGGGGGCAGGGAGCTACGGGTGCTCTCGTCCCAGGGGTGCTCCAGGAAGGATGTGGCCAGGAAGGTCTCATCGAAGTCCAGGCTGTCGGTAGCCTGCTCCACTGGAGGCCCCCAGGTAACAGGGCAGTCGATGCGGTGGCCATGGATGGTGAGGTCCACGTCCCCGTGGGAGGCAGGGCTCAGCGGCGGGATCAGCTCCGAGGTCTCCAGCGTGCCCAGCTCCCCGTCCAGCGTGCCAGCGTCCAAGATGGCCTCCCAGTCAAAGTTGCCCTTGAGGGGTTCCAGCTCACCCTGCTCCTCCTGGGTCAGCAGCAGGGGGCTGGAGGGCCGCAGGAACTTGGCCTCCTGCTTGGGCAGCGGCTGTTGACGCTTACGCCCCAGCCTGCCCTCGCCTGCACCCCAGCCCGCCTCCCCAGTGGCCTCCTCGAACTCCCGCAGCAGCTGCTGGGCCTCGGTGTTCACGGTCAGTGGCCCGGCCCATGGGGCGGCGCCGGGCACCGGCGTCGCCTGGCAGGCAAAGGCCGGGTGGATGTGGACTGGGGGCAGCCTCCGCTTCTTCAAGGCCCCACTCAGCAGCCGCTCGGCGTACTGGGGTTCGATGCGAAAGAAGCCCCCCCTTGCCTGGCTCATCCTTCTCCCGAGGCACCTTGATGAAGCCCTTGTTCAGGGACAGGTTGTGGTGGATGGAGTTCTGGACACAGGGAGATAGGAGAGAAGGAAGACAGCTGGGTGAGTGGGTGGGGTCAGTGATGGGGGGCTCCTAGCACCAATGCCAGTCCCACCACTACCTTCTCTCTAATGGGGGCAGGCAGACAGAGGCGCTGCTCTGACTGGGAAGCTCTGGGACACCAGCCACGGGGCACCAGGAGCTGGGAGTGCTGTCGGGGGCTTTTGTTCCCTTTTGCCAGGATATCTGCCTGCTCAGTCATCCGAGCCCTGAGCCGCAGGGTGGCTCTCAGTGCCAGCCTGTCCTGCCCTCCCTCCCTTACCCCGCCGCTTGCGGCCTCTGGTCAAAGGCCTTGGCTCCCCCAGGTCCTGGACGGCCAACTCCCTCTGCCTGGGCCTGGCTGGCCTTCTCTGTGAAATGAGTGAGTGGGTGTGAGGGTGTGTGTGTGGGGGGGGTATGAAGTGTGGGAGGATCTGATGACTTTCCTTGTTTGTAGAGCCGGCTGCTGGCCTGGGCCCTCACCAACCATGTCCCCTTCCTCCCACGCCAGGCTCTGAGGCCTCAGTTGATTATTACCCAGCCAAGAGCATAGCGCTCATTCCTGGGGCCTCTCAGGCTTGGGGTAGGGTGGGGAGTGGTGGAGTGTCTCTGCTTTCTCACCAAGATTACAAATGGTACCTGCCCCAGGGTCAGGGCCCAAGCAAACGTGGAATAGCTGTGATCACAGGAACTCTGATCCTGTGACCTGTGCCACAGGGAAGGATCTGTGCATCCTCAGGGTCACTGTCCCCAAGTAGCCCCTGATCCTGATGGTCGAAGATGCTCCGGATAGTGTGTGCCCAGCCTGAATCGCCATCCTGCCTTGTTCACGCCTGGGTGCACAGTCCAAACCACGCTGGGGCACAGGGGTCTGGGGCCTGGTGGGTGGGGCCGGCAGGTGAGTAGTGCCCCCTGGCAAGACTGGGATGTTTACATGGTGGCCTGGGCCCCTTGGCTGCTCTGTGCCAGGTTCCGGAGACTTGGAACATGAAGCCAGTGTGGGAGGAAAGAGCCCCTGTGGAAAGCACGTGGCTGAGGTAATTGTCCCCCCAGGGAGGTTGATGAGAAGAGGGGGAGGAGTGAAGGCAGGAAACTAGGGAGGGCTTGGGGTGGGGGCTGGCACAGCAGCTTTCGGAAGGCCCCGTAGCCCTTCCACTGGGACACAGATGGCCTTCACACCCCGCAGCACGCCCCTCACCCATCCCAGACCACTTCCACCCAACTGAAAGCAGGCAGGATGGAGAGCCTGGCAGGAACGATGCTCTGCTTCCAGTCAGGCCCTGACAAACTGACCTTGAGGAGGGTAGTGTCGAGGAATTCCAGGACTTGGGACAAAAAATGTGTCCCTCAGTCCATCAACCTACCCTGGGGGGCTGTGTCCACGCATAGTTCAGCCCTGGTCTTTGGGCTGAGCCTGCCAGATGAGTGACAAGTTCTTTCCACTTGAACCTCTATGTCGGCACCCCTACAGCCCTCTGAACATCCTCCCTCCTCTGTCTCTGAAGTCAAAGGGGCAGCAGTCCAAGCACTGGGCTCCCTTGAGGTCCTTCCTGGACGGCCTTCCTCTCTCGGGGCCCTGGCCGTACCGCGCCTACTTGGCCTGCGGATCTGGGATGTGAGTCCAGTCTGCACGGGCATGGGGAGGGAGGGAGGGAGTGCCTCCCTACCTGCCAGGTGGGATCAGCGTGGCGGAAGTAGCAGAAGTTGTCCGTGATCCACTTGTACATGGCCGACAGGGTGATCTTGGTGGCCTTGCTGGCCTGCATGGCCATGCAGATGAGCGTGGCATACGAGTAGGGCGGCTTCACGTGCGGGTTGGTGGCGTAGTCCACGTCGTCGGGAGGCAAGGACTGCAGCCCCGAGGGGGCGCTCCGCGGCGCTCCGCGGCTTGCACGAGTATGTGGGCTTGCCGGGTGTGTGCGGCTACCCCAGCCAGGCGGGTTCCGCTGCCAGGGGAAACCCCAGCTCGGCCGAGCCTGACAGCTCGTGGTAGCCGTGGGGGTCAGTGTCCCTCGAAGGCAGGACGGGGGCTTGGCGTTGAGAATGGAGAATTCTGCAGCCACTTCAGGCTGGTCAGGCTGTCATTCAGGGCGTTGGACTCCAGGCCGCCTTCTGGTCCGGCCTCCTCCGCTGCCCCTGCTCCCGAGACGCATAGCCAGCTCTCCGCCATATCTGCGGTGACTCTCCGAGGGGGCGGTCAACATCCACCAGCCGAGCCTAGGGTGGCCGCCGAGCTCTCTGGCCCGCGGACTCCCGCGTCTTCAGTTACACAGCCTCCCGTAAGCGTGCTTCCATTCCGCGATCCGGGGGTAGCCTCCTCCAAACGGAGTGTGGTGCCTGCGGGGACCAGAGCGGGAACTGAGCCCTCTTTCCCCACCCCCGAGGGGAGAGTGTGGGCGAGGGGGGAGGCTCTTACTAAAATCCTTCCTGCAGCTGGGGAGGATCTTTTACTGCCGAGGTCTGGGAAACAGAAGGTGTGCCCGGGGGTCCGACCCACAGGGGGTTCGCCTCGCTCTTTTCCTCTTGGATCTTTTAGAGGAGACTTAATTAGCCAAACGAGGGAATAGTGTAGGGACATGTGAGGCCACCCCTTTCTCCTTCAAAGCGGGGAATTAACCCCCCTCTCTCCGTCCACAACCAATGGAAATGGGGCGAGAGAGTCCAGGAGGGCAGTACGACGGGTCGGGGGGCGGGGGAGGTCGTCTGATCTTTGAAAAGGGATATTAGGATGGGGATCAAGGGGAAGGAAGGAAACAATACAGAGAGTTATAAGGGGGCGGGAAGTGAGTGTCCCCCAAACGCCTCTGATGTCAGTCCCCGGGCCCACCACTTCCGTCGGGGACGGATGGGAGAGCGGGCTGGTACTGACGCCCTCCCTTCCCACGGCCTGCAGCCCTCCCCGTCCCTTACCTGGCTCAGAGCGCAGCCCGGGCCAAAGGAAGGTTCTCAAACAAATTCCTCCCACCGCCCACCCTCACCGCGGCTCTCTGCTCCCAGCTCGAGGGCCCAGCCAGCAATCCTCGTCGCCACTCACGCCCGACGGCGCCTCTCTGAAAGCCAGCGGCCGGGGACCGGCACTCAGTAGCCGCTCGCAAGGCGTCTCCTGCTGCCGTGGCGACGCCCCGCCCATATAAACAGCTTCCGCTTCTGCCATTGGCCAGGGCGTCTCCAAAGAGACCGCGGGCTCTTAACCGCTCTCTCACGCGGTAACTCTTCAAAAATCCCTCCTGCCGCCATCTCCCGCGCGCGACCAAAGCCCCCTACCCGCCACCGCGTCCCGGCTCCACGCATTCCCGCCCGAGGGCCCCGAGCAGGGCTCGGAGAGGCGCGCGGCTCGGTGCTCCCGCAGAGGCCCCGGGGCCCTCGGCGAGCAGTTCGCGGCGCGAACCATACTCCACCCGACCTCCTTCCCATCTGGGCTGCTCAGAGGTGGCGACGGCTCCTGGGACGCAGCCCCTGGTGCGGGGGCCAGGGCTTCATGCATGCTTGGGGCTTTCCTTTCCTCTCCTCTGGGCTGAACCTTTGGAGGAGGTTGAACCTTTGCCAGTTCAACAGGAGGCTCCAGCCCAAACTCCAGAAGCCGGTTCACATAATAAACCTTCAGTAAAAGAGGAGACCCCAGCTCAGTATCCAGAGCATCCTGGAGAAGAAGTTATACCTGCCACAAGCCAGCAGGAGACCCCAGCTCAGCTTTCAGAGTCTTTTGGAGAAGCTGAAACTTCTGCAACCATGGAGGAAGCCTCAGGTGGAGCAAGACACTCCACCGCAGGAGTGCAAGCAAGGGCACGTGGCCATCCCCCCTTCCTGGTCCCAGTGGTTCTAGCAAGCACTGCGTCCCTCCCAGTTAAGCCTCAGCTGTAGCTACACTCACTACATTGGTCTGTCTGTCCCCTTTCCCTCTGCAGCTTGGCTGCCCCAGCCCCTAACCCCTAGATCCCCATCTCCCCGCTGCTCTCAGCCTCAAGTTGGGCTCAAAGATTAGGGACACATACCCTCTGCCCCAAATCTAGGGATGAAGCCAGAAGATCCCAGAGGCCTTAGAAAATCTCCTGGCTCCACCCGGCACCCTGCCCTCGTTCTGTCTCCTCTCTCTTCCCCCCTCCGCCTAGCTCTGCCTCACAGACTGCTGGCCACAGCCCCAGGGAAGCTCTGCTGGGAAAGGCCTCTAGGGTGTTAATTTTCAGCCACCTACTCAGCATTCCTGGTACGTGGGAACTTTCTCTGGATAGAGACCTGGGGAGGGGAGCAGGAGAGAGAGAAGTTTCGAAGCTAAGATGTTCTGGGGCGGGCCCTGTACTGATGTTTCCAGCTTGGCCAGGGCCCCTCCAAGACGCAGCTCTCATAGTGCAGGGCCCTTAGCGTGTCTCTGGGGCAGGGAAGAAGTGGATCCATGAAACACTGTGTGTATGGGGGGCTGGAGAGCAGAGGCAGCAATTTTGGTCCTGGGCCCCAATTCTCAGCCTGCTGGACTAGAATCTGAGGATGGCCTGGGCTGGGGGCCGTGTGGCCTGGTGGGGTGACCTGGCCCAGCCCCTGCCTGGGCGGTAGGGTGTCCATGGGCCTGCACTGGCGGGGAGGGGGGCAGTCTGGGCCCAGACTTCGGTGCTGTCTGGAGGTGGGGCAGGGCCTGGCTTCTTACAAGAAGGCGCCCAGGCTGGCCCAGTCATGCAGGTCAGAGGCCAGTGTGGCATCCCCGGCCTCAAAGGGGGGCTCGGGGGGCAGGGAGCTACGGGTGCTCTCGTCCCAGGGGTGCTCCAGGAAGGATGTGGCCAGGAAGGTCTCATCGAAGTCCAGGCTGTCGGTAGCCTGCTCCACTGGAGGCCCCCAGGTAACAGGGCAGTCGATGCGGTGGCCATGGATGGTGAGGTCCACGTCCCCGTGGGAGGCAGGGCTCAGCGGCGGGATCAGCTCCGAGGTCTCCAGCGTGCCCAGCTCCCCGTCCAGCGTGCCAGCGTCCAAGATGGCCTCCCAGTCAAAGTTGCCCTTGAGGGGTTCCAGCTCACCCTGCTCCTCCTGGGTCAGCAGCAGGGGGCTGGAGGGCCGCAGGAACTTGGCCTCCTGCTTGGGCAGCGGCTGTTGATGCTTACGCCCCAGCCTGCCCTCGCCTGCACCCCAGCCCGCCTCCCCAGTGGCCTCCTCGAACTCCCGCAGCAGCTGCTGGGCCTCGGTGTTCACGGTCAGTGGCCCGGCCCATGGGGCGGCGCCGGGCACCGGCGTCGCCTGGCAGGCAAAGGCCGGGTGGATGTGGACTGGGGGCAGCCTCCGCTTCTTCAAGGCCCCACTCAGCAGCCGCTCGGCGTACTGGGGTTCGATGCGAAAGAAGCCCCCCCTTGCCTGGCTCATCCTTCTCCCGAGGCACCTTGATGAAGCCCTTGTTCAGGGACAGGTTGTGGTGGATGGAGTTCTGGACACAGGGAGATAGGAGAGAAGGAAGACAGCTGGGTGAGTGGGTGGGGTCAGTGATGGGGGGCTCCTAGCACCAATGCCAGTCCCACCACTACCTTCTCTCTAATGGGGGCAGGCAGACAGAGGCGCTGCTCTGACTGGGAAGCTCTGGGACACCAGCCACGGGGCACCAGGAGCTGGGAGTGCTGTCGGGGGCTTTTGTTCCCTTTTGCCAGGATATCTGCCTGCTCAGTCATCCGAGCCCTGAGCCGCAGGGTGGCTCTCAGTGCCAGCCTGTCCTGCCCTCCCTCCCTTACCCCGCCGCTTGCGGCCTCTGGTCAAAGGCCTTGGCTCCCCCAGGTCCTGGACGGCCAACTCCCTCTGCCTGGGCCTGGCTGGCCTTCTCTGTGAAATGAGTGAGTGGGTGTGAGGGTGTGTGTGTGGGGGGGGTATGAAGTGTGGGAGGATCTGATGACTTTCCTTGTTTGTAGAGCCGGCTGCTGGCCTGGGCCCTCACCAACCATGTCCCCTTCCTCCCACGCCAGGCTCTGAGGCCTCAGTTGATTATTACCCAGCCAAGAGCATAGCGCTCATTCCTGGGGCCTCTCAGGCTTGGGGTAGGGTGGGGAGTGGTGGAGTGTCTCTGCTTTCTCACCAAGATTACAAATGGTACCTGCCCCAGGGTCAGGGCCCAAGCAAACGTGGAATAGCTGTGATCACAGGAACTCTGATCCTGTGACCTGTGCCACAGGGAAGGATCTGTGCATCCTCAGGGTCACTGTCCCCAAGTAGCCCCTGATCCTGATGGTCGAAGATGCTCCGGATAGTGTGTGCCCAGCCTGAATCGCCATCCTGCCTTGTTCACGCCTGGGTGCACAGTCCAAACCACGCTGGGGCACAGGGGTCTGGGGCCTGGTGGGTGGGGCCGGCAGGTGAGTAGTGCCCCCTGGCAAGACTGGGATGTTTACATGGTGGCCTGGGCCCCTTGGCTGCTCTGTGCCAGGTTCCGGAGACTTGGAACATGAAGCCAGTGTGGGAGGAAAGAGCCCCTGTGGAAAGCACGTGGCTGAGGTAATTGTGCCCCCAGGGAGGTTGATGAGAAGAGGGGGAGGAGTGAAGGCAGGAAACTAGGGAGGGCTTGGGGTGGGGGCTGGCACAGCAGCTTTCGGAAGGCCCCGTAGCCCTTCCACTGGGACACAGATGGCCTTCACACCCCGCAGCACGCCCCTCACCCATCCCAGACCACTTCCACCCAACTGAAAGCAGGCAGGATGGAGAGCCTGGCAGGAACGATGCTCTGCTTCCAGTCAGGCCCTGACAAACTGACCTTGAGGAGGGTAGTGTCGAGGAATTCCAGGACTTGGGACAAAAAATGTGTCCCTCAGTCCATCAACCTACCCTGGGGGGCTGTGTCCACGCATAGTTCAGCCCTGGTCTTTGGGCTGAGCCTGCCAGATGAGTGACAAGTTCTTTCCACTTGAACCTCTATGTCGGCACCCCTACAGCCCTCTGAACATCCTCCCTCCTCTGTCTCTGAAGTCAAAGGGGCAGCAGTCCAAGCACTGGGCTCCCTTGAGGTCCTTCCTGGACGGCCTTCCTCTCTCGGGGCCCTGGCCGTACCGCGCCTACTTGGCCTGCGGATCTGGGATGTGAGTCCAGTCTGCACGGGCATGGGGAGGGAGGGAGGGAGTGCCTCCCTACCTGCCAGGTGGGATCAGCGTGGCGGAAGTAGCAGAAGTTGTCCGTGATCCACTTGTACATGGCCGACAGGGTGATCTTGGTGGCCTTGCTGGCCTGCATGGCCATGCAGATGAGCGTGGCATACGAGTAGGGCGGCTTCACGTGCGGGTTGGTGGCGTAGTCCACGTCGTCGGGAGGCAAGGACTGCAGCCCCGAGGGGGCGCTCCGCGGCGCTCCGCGGCTTGCACGAGTATGTGGGCTTGCCGGGTGTGTGCGGCTACCCCAGCCAGGCGGGTTCCGCTGCCAGGGGAAACCCCAGCTCGGCCGAGCCTGACAGCTCGTGGTAGCCGTGGGGGTCAGTGTCCCTCGAAGGCAGGACGGGGGCTTGGCGTTGAGAATGGAGAATTCTGCAGCCACTTCAGGCTGGTCAGGCTGTCATTCAGGGCGTTGGACTCCAGGCCGCCTTCTGGTCCGGCCTCCTCCGCTGCCCCTGCTCCCGAGACGCATAGCCAGCTCTCCGCCATATCTGCGGTGACTCTCCGAGGGGGCGGTCAACATCCACCAGCCGAGCCTAGGGTGGCCGCCGAGCTCTCTGGCCCGCGGACTCCCGCGTCTTCAGTTACACAGCCTCCCGTAAGCGTGCTTCCATTCCGCGATCCGGGGGTAGCCTCCTCCAAACGGAGTGTGGTGCCTGCGGGGACCAGAGCGGGAACTGAGCCCTCTTTCCCCACCCCCGAGGGGAGAGTGTGGGCGAGGGGGGAGGCTCTTACTAAAATCCTTCCTGCAGCTGGGGAGGATCTTTTACTGCCGAGGTCTGGGAAACAGAAGGTGTGCCCGGGGGTCCGACCCACAGGGGGTTCGCCTCGCTCTTTTCCTCTTGGATCTTTTAGAGGAGACTTAATTAGCCAAACGAGGGAATAGTGTAGGGACATGTGAGGCCACCCCTTTCTCCTTCAAAGCGGGGAATTAACCCCCCTCTCTCCGTCCACAACCAATGGAAATGGGGCGAGAGAGTCCAGGAGGGCAGTACGACGGGTCGGGGGGCGGGGGAGGTCGTCTGATCTTTGAAAAGGGATATTAGGATGGGGATCAAGGGGAAGGAAGGAAACAATACAGAGAGTTATAAGGGGGCGGGAAGTGAGTGTCCCCCAAACGCCTCTGATGTCAGTCCCCGGGCCCACCACTTCCGTCGGGGACGGATGGGAGAGCGGGCTGGTACTGACGCCCTCCCTTCCCACGGCCTGCAGCCCTCCCCGTCCCTTACCTGGCTCAGAGCGCAGCCCGGGCCAAAGGAAGGTTCTCAAACAAATTCCTCCCACCGCCCACCCTCACCGCGGCTCTCTGCTCCCAGCTCGAGGGCCCAGCCAGCAATCCTCGTCGCCACTCACGCCCGACGGCGCCTCTCTGAAAGCCAGCGGCCGGGGACCGGCACTCAGTAGCCGCTCGCAAGGCGTCTCCTGCTGCCGTGGCGACGCCCCGCCCATATAAACAGCTTCCGCTTCTGCCATTGGCCAGGGCGTCTCCAAAGAGACCGCGGGCTCTTAACCGCTCTCTCACGCGGTAACTCTTCAAAAATCCCTCCTGCCGCCATCTCCCGCGCGCGACCAAAGCCCCCTACCCGCCACCGCGTCCCGGCTCCACGCATTCCCGCCCGAGGGCCCCGAGCAGGGCTCGGAGAGGCGCGCGGCTCGGTGCTCCCGCAGAGGCCCCGGGGCCCTCGGCGAGCAGTTCGCGGCGCGAACCATACTCCACCCGACCTCCTTCCCATCTGGGCTGCTCAGAGGTGGCGACGGCTCCTGGGACGCAGCCCCTGGTGCGGGGGCCAGGGCTTCATGCATGCTTGGGGCTTTCCTTTCCTCTCCTCTGGGCTGAACCTTTGGAGGAGGTTGAACCTTTGCCAGTTCAACAGGAGGCTCCAGCCCAAACTCCAGAAGCCGGTTCACATAATAAACCTTCAGTAAAAGAGGAGACCCCAGCTCAGTATCCAGAGCATCCTGGAGAAGAAGTTATACCTGCCACAAGCCAGCAGGAGACCCCAGCTCAGCTTTCAGAGTCTTTTGGAGAAGCTGAAACTTCTGCAACCATGGAGGAAGCCTCAGGTGGAGCAAGACACTCCACCGCAGGAGTGCAAGCAAGGGCACGTGGCCATCCCCCCTTCCTGGTCCCAGTGGTTCTAGCAAGCACTGCGTCCCTCCCAGTTAAGCCTCAGCTGTAGCTACACTCACTACATTGGTCTGTCTGTCCCCTTTCCCTCTGCAGCTTGGCTGCCCCAGCCCCTAACCCCCAGATCCCCATCTCCCCGCTGCTCTCAGCCTCAAGTTGGGCTCAAAGATTAGGGACACATACCCTCTGCCCCAAATCTAGGGATGAAGCCAGAAGATCCCAGAGGCCTTAGAAAATCTCCTGGCTCCACCCGGCACCCTGCCCTCGTTCTGTCTCCTCTCTCTTCCCCCCTCCGCCTAGCTCTGCCTCACAGACTGCTGGCCACAGCCCCAGGGAAGCTCTGCTGGGAAAGGCCTCTAGGGTGTTAATTTTCAGCCACCTACTCAGCATTCCTGGTACGTGGGAACTTTCTCTGGATAGAGACCTGGGGAGGGGAGCAGGAGAGAGAGAAGTTTCGAAGCTAAGATGTTCTGGGGCGGGCCCTGTACTGATGTTTCCAGCTTGGCCAGGGCCCCTCCAAGACGCAGCTCTCATAGTGCAGGGCCCTTAGCGTGTCTCTGGGGCAGGGAAGAAGTGGATCCATGAAACACTGTGTGTATGGGGGGCTGGAGAGCAGAGGCAGCAATTTTGGTCCTGGGCCCCAATTCTCAGCCTGCTGGACTAGAATCTGAGGATGGCCTGGGCTGGGGGCCGTGTGGCCTGGTGGGGTGACCTGGCCCAGCCCCTGCCTGGGCGGTAGGGTGTCCATGGGCCTGCACTGGCGGGGAGGGGGGCAGTCTGGGCCCAGACTTCGGTGCTGTCTGGAGGTGGGGCAGGGCCTGGCTTCTTACAAGAAGGCGCCCAGGCTGGCCCAGTCATGCAGGTCAGAGGCCAGTGTGGCATCCCCGGCCTCAAAGGGGGGCTCGGGGGGCAGGGAGCTACGGGTGCTCTCGTCCCAGGGGTGCTCCAGGAAGGATGTGGCCAGGAAGGTCTCATCGAAGTCCAGGCTGTCGGTAGCCTGCTCCACTGGAGGCCCCCAGGTAACAGGGCAGTCGATGCGGTGGCCATGGATGGTGAGGTCCACGTCCCCGTGGGAGGCAGGGCTCAGCGGCGGGATCAGCTCCGAGGTCTCCAGCGTGCCCAGCTCCCCGTCCAGCGTGCCAGCGTCCAAGATGGCCTCCCAGTCAAAGTTGCCCTTGAGGGGTTCCAGCTCACCCTGCTCCTCCTGGGTCAGCAGCAGGGGGCTGGAGGGCCGCAGGAACTTGGCCTCCTGCTTGGGCAGCGGCTGTTGACGCTTACGCCCCAGCCTGCCCTCGCCTGCACCCCAGCCCGCCTCCCCAGTGGCCTCCTCGAACTCCCGCAGCAGCTGCTGGGCCTCGGTGTTCACGGTCAGTGGCCCGGCCCATGGGGCGGCGCCGGGCACCGGCGTCGCCTGGCAGGCAAAGGCCGGGTGGATGTGGACTGGGGGCAGCCTCCGCTTCTTCAAGGCCCCACTCAGCAGCCGCTCGGCGTACTGGGGTTCGATGCGAAAGAAGCCCCCCCTTGCCTGGCTCATCCTTCTCCCGAGGCACCTTGATGAAGCCCTTGTTCAGGGACAGGTTGTGGTGGATGGAGTTCTGGACACAGGGAGATAGGAGAGAAGGAAGACAGCTGGGTGAGTGGGTGGGGTCAGTGATGGGGGGCTCCTAGCACCAATGCCAGTCCCACCACTACCTTCTCTCTAATGGGGGCAGGCAGACAGAGGCGCTGCTCTGACTGGGAAGCTCTGGGACACCAGCCACGGGGCACCAGGAGCTGGGAGTGCTGTCGGGGGCTTTTGTTCCCTTTTGCCAGGATATCTGCCTGCTCAGTCATCCGAGCCCTGAGCCGCAGGGTGGCTCTCAGTGCCAGCCTGTCCTGCCCTCCCTCCCTTACCCCGCCGCTTGCGGCCTCTGGTCAAAGGCCTTGGCTCCCCCAGGTCCTGGACGGCCAACTCCCTCTGCCTGGGCCTGGCTGGCCTTCTCTGTGAAATGAGTGAGTGGGTGTGAGGGTGTGTGTGTGGGGGGGGTATGAAGTGTGGGAGGATCTGATGACTTTCCTTGTTTGTAGAGCCGGCTGCTGGCCTGGGCCCTCACCAACCATGTCCCCTTCCTCCCACGCCAGGCTCTGAGGCCTCAGTTGATTATTACCCAGCCAAGAGCATAGCGCTCATTCCTGGGGCCTCTCAGGCTTGGGGTAGGGTGGGGAGTGGTGGAGTGTCTCTGCTTTCTCACCAAGATTACAAATGGTACCTGCCCCAGGGTCAGGGCCCAAGCAAACGTGGAATAGCTGTGATCACAGGAACTCTGATCCTGTGACCTGTGCCACAGGGAAGGATCTGTGCATCCTCAGGGTCACTGTCCCCAAGTAGCCCCTGATCCTGATGGTCGAAGATGCTCCGGATAGTGTGTGCCCAGCCTGAATCGCCATCCTGCCTTGTTCACGCCTGGGTGCACAGTCCAAACCACGCTGGGGCACAGGGGTCTGGGGCCTGGTGGGTGGGGCCGGCAGGTGAGTAGTGCCCCCTGGCAAGACTGGGATGTTTACATGGTGGCCTGGGCCCCTTGGCTGCTCTGTGCCAGGTTCCGGAGACTTGGAACATGAAGCCAGTGTGGGAGGAAAGAGCCCCTGTGGAAAGCACGTGGCTGAGGTAATTGTCCCCCCAGGGAGGTTGATGAGAAGAGGGGGAGGAGTGAAGGCAGGAAACTAGGGAGGGCTTGGGGTGGGGGCTGGCACAGCAGCTTTCGGAAGGCCCCGTAGCCCTTCCACTGGGACACAGATGGCCTTCACACCCCGCAGCACGCCCCTCACCCATCCCAGACCACTTCCACCCAACTGAAAGCAGGCAGGATGGAGAGCCTGGCAGGAACGATGCTCTGCTTCCAGTCAGGCCCTGACAAACTGACCTTGAGGAGGGTAGTGTCGAGGAATTCCAGGACTTGGGACAAAAAATGTGTCCCTCAGTCCATCAACCTACCCTGGGGGGCTGTGTCCACGCATAGTTCAGCCCTGGTCTTTGGGCTGAGCCTGCCAGATGAGTGACAAGTTCTTTCCACTTGAACCTCTATGTCGGCACCCCTACAGCCCTCTGAACATCCTCCCTCCTCTGTCTCTGAAGTCAAAGGGGCAGCAGTCCAAGCACTGGGCTCCCTTGAGGTCCTTCCTGGACGGCCTTCCTCTCTCGGGGCCCTGGCCGTACCGCGCCTACTTGGCCTGCGGATCTGGGATGTGAGTCCAGTCTGCACGGGCATGGGGAGGGAGGGAGGGAGTGCCTCCCTACCTGCCAGGTGGGATCAGCGTGGCGGAAGTAGCAGAAGTTGTCCGTGATCCACTTGTACATGGCCGACAGGGTGATCTTGGTGGCCTTGCTGGCCTGCATGGCCATGCAGATGAGCGTGGCATACGAGTAGGGCGGCTTCACGTGCGGGTTGGTGGCGTAGTCCACGTCGTCGGGAGGCAAGGACTGCAGCCCCGAGGGGGCGCTCCGCGGCGCTCCGCGGCTTGCACGAGTATGTGGGCTTGCCGGGTGTGTGCGGCTACCCCAGCCAGGCGGGTTCCGCTGCCAGGGGAAACCCCAGCTCGGCCGAGCCTGACAGCTCGTGGTAGCCGTGGGGGTCAGTGTCCCTCGAAGGCAGGACGGGGGCTTGGCGTTGAGAATGGAGAATTCTGCAGCCACTTCAGGCTGGTCAGGCTGTCATTCAGGGCGTTGGACTCCAGGCCGCCTTCTGGTCCGGCCTCCTCCGCTGCCCCTGCTCCCGAGACGCATAGCCAGCTCTCCGCCATATCTGCGGTGACTCTCCGAGGGGGCGGTCAACATCCACCAGCCGAGCCTAGGGTGGCCGCCGAGCTCTCTGGCCCGCGGACTCCCGCGTCTTCAGTTACACAGCCTCCCGTAAGCGTGCTTCCATTCCGCGATCCGGGGGTAGCCTCCTCCAAACGGAGTGTGGTGCCTGCGGGGACCAGAGCGGGAACTGAGCCCTCTTTCCCCACCCCCGAGGGGAGAGTGTGGGCGAGGGGGGAGGCTCTTACTAAAATCCTTCCTGCAGCTGGGGAGGATCTTTTACTGCCGAGGTCTGGGAAACAGAAGGTGTGCCCGGGGGTCCGACCCACAGGGGGTTCGCCTCGCTCTTTTCCTCTTGGATCTTTTAGAGGAGACTTAATTAGCCAAACGAGGGAATAGTGTAGGGACATGTGAGGCCACCCCTTTCTCCTTCAAAGCGGGGAATTAACCCCCCTCTCTCCGTCCACAACCAATGGAAATGGGGCGAGAGAGTCCAGGAGGGCAGTACGACGGGTCGGGGGGCGGGGGAGGTCGTCTGATCTTTGAAAAGGGATATTAGGATGGGGATCAAGGGGAAGGAAGGAAACAATACAGAGAGTTATAAGGGGGCGGGAAGTGAGTGTCCCCCAAACGCCTCTGATGTCAGTCCCCGGGCCCACCACTTCCGTCGGGGACGGATGGGAGAGCGGGCTGGTACTGACGCCCTCCCTTCCCACGGCCTGCAGCCCTCCCCGTCCCTTACCTGGCTCAGAGCGCAGCCCGGGCCAAAGGAAGGTTCTCAAACAAATTCCTCCCACCGCCCACCCTCACCGCGGCTCTCTGCTCCCAGCTCGAGGGCCCAGCCAGCAATCCTCGTCGCCACTCACGCCCGACGGCGCCTCTCTGAAAGCCAGCGGCCGGGGACCGGCACTCAGTAGCCGCTCGCAAGGCGTCTCCTGCTGCCGTGGCGACGCCCCGCCCATATAAACAGCTTCCGCTTCTGCCATTGGCCAGGGCGTCTCCAAAGAGACCGCGGGCTCTTAACCGCTCTCTCACGCGGTAACTCTTCAAAAATCCCTCCTGCCGCCATCTCCCGCGCGCGACCAAAGCCCCCTACCCGCCACCGCGTCCCGGCTCCACGCATTCCCGCCCGAGGGCCCCGAGCAGGGCTCGGAGAGGCGCGCGGCTCGGTGCTCCCGCAGAGGCCCCGGGGCCCTCGGCGAGCAGTTCGCGGCGCGAACCATACTCCACCCGACCTCCTTCCCATCTGGGCTGCTCAGAGGTGGCGACGGCTCCTGGGACGCAGCCCCTGGTGCGGGGGCCAGGGCTTCATGCATGCTTGGGGCTTTCCTTTCCTCTCCTCTGGGCTGAACCTTTGGAGGAGGTTGAACCTTTGCCAGTTCAACAGGAGGCTCCAGCCCAAACTCCAGAAGCCGGTTCACATAATAAACCTTCAGTAAAAGAGGAGACCCCAGCTCAGTATCCAGAGCATCCTGGAGAAGAAGTTATACCTGCCACAAGCCAGCAGGAGACCCCAGCTCAGCTTTCAGAGTCTTTTGGAGAAGCTGAAACTTCTGCAACCATGGAGGAAGCCTCAGGTGGAGCAAGACACTCCACCGCAGGAGTGCAAGCAAGGGCACGTGGCCATCCCCCCTTCCTGGTCCCAGTGGTTCTAGCAAGCACTGCGTCCCTCCCAGTTAAGCCTCAGCTGTAGCTACACTCACTACATTGGTCTGTCTGTCCCCTTTCCCTCTGCAGCTTGGCTGCCCCAGCCCCTAACCCCCAGATCCCCATCTCCCCGCTGCTCTCAGCCTCAAGTTGGGCTCAAAGATTAGGGACACATACCCTCTGCCCCAAATCTAGGGATGAATCCAGAAGATCCCAGAGGCCTTAGAAAATCTCCTGGCTCCACCCGGCACCCTGCCCTCGTTCTGTCTCCTCTCTCTTCCCCCCTCCGCCTAGCTCTGCCTCACAGACTGCTGGCCACAGCCCCAGGGAAGCTCTGCTGGGAAAGGCCTCTAGGGTGTTAATTTTCAGCCACCTACTCAGCATTCCTGGTACGTGGGAACTTTCTCTGGATAGAGACCTGGGGAGGGGAGCAGGAGAGAGAGAAGTTTCGAAGCTAAGATGTTCTGGGGCGGGCCCTGTACTGATGTTTCCAGCTTGGCCAGGGCCCCTCCAAGACGCAGCTCTCATAGTGCAGGGCCCTTAGCGTGTCTCTGGGGCAGGGAAGAAGTGGATCCATGAAACACTGTGTGTATGGGGGGCTGGAGAGCAGAGGCAGCAATTTTGGTCCTGGGCCCCAATTCTCAGCCTGCTGGACTAGAATCTGAGGATGGCCTGGGCTGGGGGCCGTGTGGCCTGGTGGGGTGACCTGGCCCAGCCCCTGCCTGGGCGGTAGGGTGTCCATGGGCCTGCACTGGCGGGGAGGGGGGCAGTCTGGGCCCAGACTTCGGTGCTGTCTGGAGGTGGGGCAGGGCCTGGCTTCTTACAAGAAGGCGCCCAGGCTGGCCCAGTCATGCAGGTCAGAGGCCAGTGTGGCATCCCCGGCCTCAAAGGGGGGCTCGGGGGGCAGGGAGCTACGGGTGCTCTCGTCCCAGGGGTGCTCCAGGAAGGATGTGGCCAGGAAGGTCTCATCGAAGTCCAGGCTGTCGGTAGCCTGCTCCACTGGAGGCCCCCAGGTAACAGGGCAGTCGATGCGGTGGCCATGGATGGTGAGGTCCACGTCCCCGTGGGAGGCAGGGCTCAGCGGCGGGATCAGCTCCGAGGTCTCCAGCGTGCCCAGCTCCCCGTCCAGCGTGCCAGCGTCCAAGATGGCCTCCCAGTCAAAGTTGCCCTTGAGGGGTTCCAGCTCACCCTGCTCCTCCTGGGTCAGCAGCAGGGGGCTGGAGGGCCGCAGGAACTTGGCCTCCTGCTTGGGCAGCGGCTGTTGACGCTTACGCCCCAGCCTGCCCTCGCCTGCACCCCAGCCCGCCTCCCCAGTGGCCTCCTCGAACTCCCGCAGCAGCTGCTGGGCCTCGGTGTTCACGGTCAGTGGCCCGGCCCATGGGGCGGCGCCGGGCACCGGCGTCGCCTGGCAGGCAAAGGCCGGGTGGATGTGGACTGGGGGCAGCCTCCGCTTCTTCAAGGCCCCACTCAGCAGCCGCTCGGCGTACTGGGGTTCGATGCGAAAGAAGCCCCCCCTTGCCTGGCTCATCCTTCTCCCGAGGCACCTTGATGAAGCCCTTGTTCAGGGACAGGTTGTGGTGGATGGAGTTCTGGACACAGGGAGATAGGAGAGAAGGAAGACAGCTGGGTGAGTGGGTGGGGTCAGTGATGGGGGGCTCCTAGCACCAATGCCAGTCCCACCACTACCTTCTCTCTAATGGGGGCAGGCAGACAGAGGCGCTGCTCTGACTGGGAAGCTCTGGGACACCAGCCACGGGGCACCAGGAGCTGGGAGTGCTGTCGGGGGCTTTTGTTCCCTTTTGCCAGGATATCTGCCTGCTCAGTCATCCGAGCCCTGAGCCGCAGGGTGGCTCTCAGTGCCAGCCTGTCCTGCCCTCCCTCCCTTACCCCGCCGCTTGCGGCCTCTGGTCAAAGGCCTTGGCTCCCCCAGGTCCTGGACGGCCAACTCCCTCTGCCTGGGCCTGGCTGGCCTTCTCTGTGAAATGAGTGAGTGGGTGTGAGGGTGTGTGTGTGGGGGGGGTATGAAGTGTGGGAGGATCTGATGACTTTCCTTGTTTGTAGAGCCGGCTGCTGGCCTGGGCCCTCACCAACCATGTCCCCTTCCTCCCACGCCAGGCTCTGAGGCCTCAGTTGATTATTACCCAGCCAAGAGCATAGCGCTCATTCCTGGGGCCTCTCAGGCTTGGGGTAGGGTGGGGAGTGGTGGAGTGTCTCTGCTTTCTCACCAAGATTACAAATGGTACCTGCCCCAGGGTCAGGGCCCAAGCAAACGTGGAATAGCTGTGATCACAGGAACTCTGATCCTGTGACCTGTGCCACAGGGAAGGATCTGTGCATCCTCAGGGTCACTGTCCCCAAGTAGCCCCTGATCCTGATGGTCGAAGATGCTCCGGATAGTGTGTGCCCAGCCTGAATCGCCATCCTGCCTTGTTCACGCCTGGGTGCACAGTCCAAACCACGCTGGGGCACAGGGGTCTGGGGCCTGGTGGGTGGGGCCGGCAGGTGAGTAGTGCCCCCTGGCAAGACTGGGATGTTTACATGGTGGCCTGGGCCCCTTGGCTGCTCTGTGCCAGGTTCCGGAGACTTGGAACATGAAGCCAGTGTGGGAGGAAAGAGCCCCTGTGGAAAGCACGTGGCTGAGGTAATTGTCCCCCCAGGGAGGTTGATGAGAAGAGGGGGAGGAGTGAAGGCAGGAAACTAGGGAGGGCTTGGGGTGGGGGCTGGCACAGCAGCTTTCGGAAGGCCCCGTAGCCCTTCCACTGGGACACAGATGGCCTTCACACCCCGCAGCACGCCCCTCACCCATCCCAGACCACTTCCACCCAACTGAAAGCAGGCAGGATGGAGAGCCTGGCAGGAACGATGCTCTGCTTCCAGTCAGGCCCTGACAAACTGACCTTGAGGAGGGTAGTGTCGAGGAATTCCAGGACTTGGGACAAAAAATGTGTCCCTCAGTCCATCAACCTACCCTGGGGGGCTGTGTCCACGCATAGTTCAGCCCTGGTCTTTGGGCTGAGCCTGCCAGATGAGTGACAAGTTCTTTCCACTTGAACCTCTATGTCGGCACCCCTACAGCCCTCTGAACATCCTCCCTCCTCTGTCTCTGAAGTCAAAGGGGCAGCAGTCCAAGCACTGGGCTCCCTTGAGGTCCTTCCTGGACGGCCTTCCTCTCTCGGGGCCCTGGCCGTACCGCGCCTACTTGGCCTGCGGATCTGGGATGTGAGTCCAGTCTGCACGGGCATGGGGAGGGAGGGAGGGAGTGCCTCCCTACCTGCCAGGTGGGATCAGCGTGGCGGAAGTAGCAGAAGTTGTCCGTGATCCACTTGTACATGGCCGACAGGGTGATCTTGGTGGCCTTGCTGGCCTGCATGGCCATGCAGATGAGCGTGGCATACGAGTAGGGCGGCTTCACGTGCGGGTTGGTGGCGTAGTCCACGTCGTCGGGAGGCAAGGACTGCAGCCCCGAGGGGGCGCTCCGCGGCGCTCCGCGGCTTGCACGAGTATGTGGGCTTGCCGGGTGTGTGCGGCTACCCCAGCCAGGCGGGTTCCGCTGCCAGGGGAAACCCCAGCTCGGCCGAGCCTGACAGCTCGTGGTAGCCGTGGGGGTCAGTGTCCCTCGAAGGCAGGACGGGGGCTTGGCGTTGAGAATGGAGAATTCTGCAGCCACTTCAGGCTGGTCAGGCTGTCATTCAGGGCGTTGGACTCCAGGCCGCCTTCTGGTCCGGCCTCCTCCGCTGCCCCTGCTCCCGAGACGCATAGCCAGCTCTCCGCCATATCTGCGGTGACTCTCCGAGGGGGCGGTCAACATCCACCAGCCGAGCCTAGGGTGGCCGCCGAGCTCTCTGGCCCGCGGACTCCCGCGTCTTCAGTTACACAGCCTCCCGTAAGCGTGCTTCCATTCCGCGATCCGGGGGTAGCCTCCTCCAAACGGAGTGTGGTGCCTGCGGGGACCAGAGCGGGAACTGAGCCCTCTTTCCCCACCCCCGAGGGGAGAGTGTGGGCGAGGGGGGAGGCTCTTACTAAAATCCTTCCTGCAGCTGGGGAGGATCTTTTACTGCCGAGGTCTGGGAAACAGAAGGTGTGCCCGGGGGTCCGACCCACAGGGGGTTCGCCTCGCTCTTTTCCTCTTGGATCTTTTAGAGGAGACTTAATTAGCCAAACGAGGGAATAGTGTAGGGACATGTGAGGCCACCCCTTTCTCCTTCAAAGCGGGGAATTAACCCCCCTCTCTCCGTCCACAACCAATGGAAATGGGGCGAGAGAGTCCAGGAGGGCAGTACGACGGGTCGGGGGGCGGGGGAGGTCGTCTGATCTTTGAAAAGGGATATTAGGATGGGGATCAAGGGGAAGGAAGGAAACAATACAGAGAGTTATAAGGGGGCGGGAAGTGAGTGTCCCCCAAACGCCTCTGATGTCAGTCCCCGGGCCCACCACTTCCGTCGGGGACGGATGGGAGAGCGGGCTGGTACTGACGCCCTCCCTTCCCACGGCCTGCAGCCCTCCCCGTCCCTTACCTGGCTCAGAGCGCAGCCCGGGCCAAAGGAAGGTTCTCAAACAAATTCCTCCCACCGCCCACCCTCACCGCGGCTCTCTGCTCCCAGCTCGAGGGCCCAGCCAGCAATCCTCGTCGCCACTCACGCCCGACGGCGCCTCTCTGAAAGCCAGCGGCCGGGGACCGGCACTCAGTAGCCGCTCGCAAGGCGTCTCCTGCTGCCGTGGCGACGCCCCGCCCATATAAACAGCTTCCGCTTCTGCCATTGGCCAGGGCGTCTCCAAAGAGACCGCGGGCTCTTAACCGCTCTCTCACGCGGTAACTCTTCAAAATCCCTCCTGCCGCCATCTCCCGCGCGCGACCAAAGCCCCCTACCCGCCACCGCGTCCCGGCTCCACGCATTCCCGCCCGAGGGCCCCGAGCAGGGCTCGGAGAGGCGCGCGGCTCGGTGCTCCCGCAGAGGCCCCGGGGCCCTCGGCGAGCAGTTCGCGGCGCGAACCATACTCCACCCGACCTCCTTCCCATCTGGGCTGCTCAGAGGTGGCGACGGCTCCTGGGACGCAGCCCCTGGTGCGGGGGCCAGGGCTTCATGCATGCTTGGGGCTTTCCTTTCCTCTCCTCTGGGCTGAACCTTTGGAGGAGGTTGAACCTTTGCCAGTTCAACAGGAGGCTCCAGCCCAAACTCCAGAAGCCGGTTCACATAATAAACCTTCAGTAAAAGAGGAGACCCCAGCTCAGTATCCAGAGCATCCTGGAGAAGAAGTTATACCTGCCACAAGCCAGCAGGAGACCCCAGCTCAGCTTTCAGAGTCTTTTGGAGAAGCTGAAACTTCTGCAACCATGGAGGAAGCCTCAGGTGGAGCAAGACACTCCACCGCAGGAGTGCAAGCAAGGGCACGTGGCCATCCCCCCTTCCTGGTCCCAGTGGTTCTAGCAAGCACTGCGTCCCTCCCAGTTAAGCCTCAGCTGTAGCTACACTCACTACATTGGTCTGTCTGTCCCCTTTCCCTCTGCAGCTTGGCTGCCCCAGCCCCTAACCCCCAGATCCCCATCTCCCCGCTGCTCTCAGCCTCAAGTTGGGCTCAAAGATTAGGGACACATACCCTCTGCCCCAAATCTAGGGATGAAGCCAGAAGATCCCAGAGGCCTTAGAAAATCTCCTGGCTCCACCCGGCACCCTGCCCTCGTTCTGTCTCCTCTCTCTTCCCCCCTCCGCCTAGCTCTGCCTCACAGACTGCTGGCCACAGCCCCAGGGAAGCTCTGCTGGGAAAGGCCTCTAGGGTGTTAATTTTCAGCCACCTACTCAGCATTCCTGGTACGTGGGAACTTTCTCTGGATAGAGACCTGGGGAGGGGAGCAGGAGAGAGAGAAGTTTCGAAGCTAAGATGTTCTGGGGCGGGCCCTGTACTGATGTTTCCAGCTTGGCCAGGGCCCCTCCAAGACGCAGCTCTCATAGTGCAGGGCCCTTAGCGTGTCTCTGGGGCAGGGAAGAAGTGGATCCATGAAACACTGTGTGTATGGGGGGCTGGAGAGCAGAGGCAGCAATTTTGGTCCTGGGCCCCAATTCTCAGCCTGCTGGACTAGAATCTGAGGATGGCCTGGGCTGGGGGCCGTGTGGCCTGGTGGGGTGACCTGGCCCAGCCCCTGCCTGGGCGGTAGGGTGTCCATGGGCCTGCACTGGCGGGGAGGGGGGCAGTCTGGGCCCAGACTTCGGTGCTGTCTGGAGGTGGGGCAGGGCCTGGCTTCTTACAAGAAGGCGCCCAGGCTGGCCCAGTCATGCAGGTCAGAGGCCAGTGTGGCATCCCCGGCCTCAAAGGGGGGCTCGGGGGGCAGGGAGCTACGGGTGCTCTCGTCCCAGGGGTGCTCCAGGAAGGATGTGGCCAGGAAGGTCTCATCGAAGTCCAGGCTGTCGGTAGCCTGCTCCACTGGAGGCCCCCAGGTAACAGGGCAGTCGATGCGGTGGCCATGGATGGTGAGGTCCACGTCCCCGTGGGAGGCAGGGCTCAGCGGCGGGATCAGCTCCGAGGTCTCCAGCGTGCCCAGCTCCCCGTCCAGCGTGCCAGCGTCCAAGATGGCCTCCCAGTCAAAGTTGCCCTTGAGGGGTTCCAGCTCACCCTGCTCCTCCTGGGTCAGCAGCAGGGGGCTGGAGGGCCGCAGGAACTTGGCCTCCTGCTTGGGCAGCGGCTGTTGACGCTTACGCCCCAGCCTGCCCTCGCCTGCACCCCAGCCCGCCTCCCCAGTGGCCTCCTCGAACTCCCGCAGCAGCTGCTGGGCCTCGGTGTTCACGGTCAGTGGCCCGGCCCATGGGGCGGCGCCGGGCACCGGCGTCGCCTGGCAGGCAAAGGCCGGGTGGATGTGGACTGGGGGCAGCCTCCGCTTCTTCAAGGCCCCACTCAGCAGCCGCTCGGCGTACTGGGGTTCGATGCGAAAGAAGCCCCCCCTTGCCTGGCTCATCCTTCTCCCGAGGCACCTTGATGAAGCCCTTGTTCAGGGACAGGTTGTGGTGGATGGAGTTCTGGACACAGGGAGATAGGAGAGAAGGAAGACAGCTGGGTGAGTGGGTGGGGTCAGTGATGGGGGGCTCCTAGCACCAATGCCAGTCCCACCACTACCTTCTCTCTAATGGGGGCAGGCAGACAGAGGCGCTGCTCTGACTGGGAAGCTCTGGGACACCAGCCACGGGGCACCAGGAGCTGGGAGTGCTGTCGGGGGCTTTTGTTCCCTTTTGCCAGGATATCTGCCTGCTCAGTCATCCGAGCCCTGAGCCGCAGGGTGGCTCTCAGTGCCAGCCTGTCCTGCCCTCCCTCCCTTACCCCGCCGCTTGCGGCCTCTGGTCAAAGGCCTTGGCTCCCCCAGGTCCTGGACGGCCAACTCCCTCTGCCTGGGCCTGGCTGGCCTTCTCTGTGAAATGAGTGAGTGGGTGTGAGGGTGTGTGTGTGGGGGGGTATGAAGTGTGGGAGGATCTGATGACTTTCCTTGTTTGTAGAGCCGGCTGCTGGCCTGGGCCCTCACCAACCATGTCCCCTTCCTCCCACGCCAGGCTCTGAGGCCTCAGTTGATTATTACCCAGCCAAGAGCATAGCGCTCATTCCTGGGGCCTCTCAGGCTTGGGGTAGGGTGGGGAGTGGTGGAGTGTCTCTGCTTTCTCACCAAGATTACAAATGGTACCTGCCCCAGGGTCAGGGCCCAAGCAAACGTGGAATAGCTGTGATCACAGGAACTCTGATCCTGTGACCTGTGCCACAGGGAAGGATCTGTGCATCCTCAGGGTCACTGTCCCCAAGTAGCCCCTGATCCTGATGGTCGAAGATGCTCCGGATAGTGTGTGCCCAGCCTGAATCGCCATCCTGCCTTGTTCACGCCTGGGTGCACAGTCCAAACCACGCTGGGGCACAGGGGTCTGGGGCCTGGTGGGTGGGGCCGGCAGGTGAGCAGTGCCCCCTGGCAAGACTGGGATGTTTACATGGTGGCCTGGGCCCCTTGGCTGCTCTGTGCCAGGTTCCGGAGACTTGGAACATGAAGCCAGTGTGGGAGGAAAGAGCCCCTGTGGAAAGCACGTGGCTGAGGTAATTGTGCCCCCAGGGAGGTTGATGAGAAGAGGGGGAGGAGTGAAGGCAGGAAACTAGGGAGGGCTTGGGGTGGGGGCTGGCACAGCAGCTTTCGGAAGGCCCCGTAGCCCTTCCACTGGGACACAGATGGCCTTCACACCCCGCAGCACGCCCCTCACCCATCCCAGACCACTTCCACCCAACTGAAAGCAGGCAGGATGGAGAGCCTGGCAGGAACGATGCTCTGCTTCCAGTCAGGCCCTGACAAACTGACCTTGAGGAGGGTAGTGTCGAGGAATTCCAGGACTTGGGACAAAAAATGTGTCCCTCAGTCCATCAACCTACCCTGGGGGGCTGTGTCCACGCATAGTTCAGCCCTGGTCTTTGGGCTGAGCCTGCCAGATGAGTGACAAGTTCTTTCCACTTGAACCTCTATGTCGGCACCCCTACAGCCCTCTGAACATCCTCCCTCCTCTGTCTCTGAAGTCAAAGGGGCAGCAGTCCAAGCACTGGGCTCCCTTGAGGTCCTTCCTGGACGGCCTTCCTCTCTCGGGGCCCTGGCCGTACCGCGCCTACTTGGCCTGCGGATCTGGGATGTGAGTCCAGTCTGCACGGGCATGGGGAGGGAGGGAGGGAGTGCCTCCCTACCTGCCAGGTGGGATCAGCGTGGCGGAAGTAGCAGAAGTTGTCCGTGATCCACTTGTACATGGCCGACAGGGTGATCTTGGTGGCCTTGCTGGCCTGCATGGCCATGCAGATGAGCGTGGCATACGAGTAGGGCGGCTTCACGTGCGGGTTGGTGGCGTAGTCCACGTCGTCGGGAGGCAAGGACTGCAGCCCCGAGGGGGCGCTCCGCGGCGCTCCGCGGCTTGCACGAGTATGTGGGCTTGCCGGGTGTGTGCGGCTACCCCAGCCAGGCGGGTTCCGCTGCCAGGGGAAACCCCAGCTCGGCCGAGCCTGACAGCTCGTGGTAGCCGTGGGGGTCAGTGTCCCTCGAAGGCAGGACGGGGGCTTGGCGTTGAGAATGGAGAATTCTGCAGCCACTTCAGGCTGGTCAGGCTGTCATTCAGGGCGTTGGACTCCAGGCCGCCTTCTGGTCCGGCCTCCTCCGCTGCCCCTGCTCCCGAGGCGCATAGCCAGCTCTCCGCCATATCTGCGGTGACTCTCCGAGGGGGCGGTCAACATCCACCAGCCGAGCCTAGGGTGGCCGCCGAGCTCTCTGGCCCGCGGACTCCCGCGTCTTCAGTTACACAGCCTCCCGTAAGCGTGCTTCCATTCCGCGATCCGGGGGTAGCCTCCTCCAAACGGAGTGTGGTGCCTGCGGGGACCAGAGCGGGAACTGAGCCCTCTTTCCCCACCCCCGAGGGGAGAGTGTGGGCGAGGGGGGAGGCTCTTACTAAAATCCTTCCTGCAGCTGGGGAGGATCTTTTACTGCCGAGGTCTGGGAAACAGAAGGTGTGCCCGGGGGTCCGACCCACAGGGGGTTCGCCTCGCTCTTTTCCTCTTGGATCTTTTAGAGGAGACTTAATTAGCCAAACGAGGGAATAGTGTAGGGACATGTGAGGCCACCCCTTTCTCCTTCAAAGCGGGGAATTAACCCCCCTCTCTCCGTCCACAACCAATGGAAATGGGGCGAGAGAGTCCAGGAGGGCAGTACGACGGGTCGGGGGGGCGGGGGAGGTCGTCTGATCTTTGAAAAGGGATATTAGGATGGGGATCAAGGGGAAGGAAGGAAACAATACAGAGAGTTATAAGGGGGCGGGAAGTGAGTGTCCCCCAAACGCCTCTGATGTCAGTCCCCGGGCCCACCACTTCCGTCGGGGACGGATGGGAGAGCGGGCTGGTACTGACGCCCTCCCTTCCCACGGCCTGCAGCCCTCCCCGTCCCTTACCTGGCTCAGAGCGCAGCCCGGGCCAAAGGAAGGTTCTCAAACAAATTCCTCCCACCGCCCACCCTCACCGCGGCTCTCTGCTCCCAGCTCGAGGGCCCAGCCAGCAATCCTCGTCGCCACTCACGCCCGACGGCGCCTCTCTGAAAGCCAGCGGCCGGGGACCGGCACTCAGTAGCCGCTCGCAAGGCGTCTCCTGCTGCCGTGGCGACGCCCCGCCCATATAAACAGCTTCCGCTTCTGCCATTGGCCAGGGCGTCTCCAAAGAGACCGCGGGCTCTTAACCGCTCTCTCACGCGGTAACTCTTCAAAATCCCTCCTGCCGCCATCTCCCGCGCGCGACCAAAGCCCCCTACCCGCCACCGCGTCCCGGCTCCACGCATTCCCGCCCGAGGGCCCCGAGCAGGGCTCGGAGAGGCGCGCGGCTCGGTGCTCCCGCAGAGGCCCCGGGGCCCTCGGCGAGCAGTTCGCGGCGCGAACCATACTCCACCCGACCTCCTTCCCATCTGGGCTGCTCAGAGGTGGCGACGGCTCCTGGGACGCAGCCCCTGGTGCGGGGGCCAGGGCTTCATGCATGCTTGGGGCTTTCCTTTCCTCTCCTCTGGGCTGAACCTTTGGAGGAGGTTGAACCTTTGCCAGTTCAACAGGAGGCTCCAGCCCAAACTCCAGAAGCCGGTTCACATAATAAACCTTCAGTAAAAGAGGAGACCCCAGCTCAGTATCCAGAGCATCCTGGAGAAGAAGTTATACCTGCCACAAGCCAGCAGGAGACCCCAGCTCAGCTTTCAGAGTCTTTTGGAGAAGCTGAAACTTCTGCAACCATGGAGGAAGCCTCAGGTGGAGCAAGACACTCCACCGCAGGAGTGCAAGCAAGGGCACGTGGCCATCCCCCCTTCCTGGTCCCAGTGGTTCTAGCAAGCACTGCGTCCCTCCCAGTTAAGCCTCAGCTGTAGCTACACTCACTACATTGGTCTGTCTGTCCCCTTTCCCTCTGCAGCTTGGCTGCCCCAGCCCCTAACCCCCAGATCCCCATCTCCCCGCTGCTCTCAGCCTCAAGTTGGGCTCAAAGATTAGGGACACATACCCTCTGCCCCAAATCTAGGGATGAAGCCAGAAGATCCCAGAGGCCTTAGAAAATCTCCTGGCTCCACCCGGCACCCTGCCCTCGTTCTGTCTCCTCTCTCTTCCCCCCTCCGCCTAGCTCTGCCTCACAGACTGCTGGCCACAGCCCCAGGGAAGCTCTGCTGGGAAAGGCCTCTAGGGTGTTAATTTTCAGCCACCTACTCAGCATTCCTGGTACGTGGGAACTTTCTCTGGATAGAGACCTGGGGAGGGGAGCAGGAGAGAGAGAAGTTTCGAAGCTAAGATGTTCTGGGGCGGGCCCTGTACTGATGTTTCCAGCTTGGCCAGGGCCCCTCCAAGACGCAGCTCTCATAGTGCAGGGCCCTTAGCGTGTCTCTGGGGCAGGGAAGAAGTGGATCCATGAAACACTGTGTGTATGGGGGGCTGGAGAGCAGAGGCAGCAATTTTGGTCCTGGGCCCCAATTCTCAGCCTGCTGGACTAGAATCTGAGGATGGCCTGGGCTGGGGGCCGTGTGGCCTGGTGGGGTGACCTGGCCCAGCCCCTGCCTGGGCGGTAGGGTGTCCATGGGCCTGCACTGGCGGGGAGGGGGGCAGTCTGGGCCCAGACTTCGGTGCTGTCTGGAGGTGGGGCAGGGCCTGGCTTCTTACAAGAAGGCGCCCAGGCTGGCCCAGTCATGCAGGTCAGAGGCCAGTGTGGCATCCCCGGCCTCAAAGGGGGGCTCGGGGGGCAGGGAGCTACGGGTGCTCTCGTCCCAGGGGTGCTCCAGGAAGGATGTGGCCAGGAAGGTCTCATCGAAGTCCAGGCTGTCGGTAGCCTGCTCCACTGGAGGCCCCCAGGTAACAGGGCAGTCGATGCGGTGGCCATGGATGGTGAGGTCCACGTCCCCGTGGGAGGCAGGGCTCAGCGGCGGGATCAGCTCCGAGGTCTCCAGCGTGCCCAGCTCCCCGTCCAGCGTGCCAGCGTCCAAGATGGCCTCCCAGTCAAAGTTGCCCTTGAGGGGTTCCAGCTCACCCTGCTCCTCCTGGGTCAGCAGCAGGGGGCTGGAGGGCCGCAGGAACTTGGCCTCCTGCTTGGGCAGCGGCTGTTGACGCTTACGCCCCAGCCTGCCCTCGCCTGCACCCCAGCCCGCCTCCCCAGTGGCCTCCTCGAACTCCCGCAGCAGCTGCTGGGCCTCGGTGTTCACGGTCAGTGGCCCGGCCCATGGGGCGGCGCCGGGCACCGGCGTCGCCTGGCAGGCAAAGGCCGGGTGGATGTGGACTGGGGGCAGCCTCCGCTTCTTCAAGGCCCCACTCAGCAGCCGCTCGGCGTACTGGGGTTCGATGCGAAAGAAGCCCCCCCTTGCCTGGCTCATCCTTCTCCCGAGGCACCTTGATGAAGCCCTTGTTCAGGGACAGGTTGTGGTGGATGGAGTTCTGGACACAGGGAGATAGGAGAGAAGGAAGACAGCTGGGTGAGTGGGTGGGGTCAGTGATGGGGGGCTCCTAGCACCAATGCCAGTCCCACCACTACCTTCTCTCTAATGGGGGCAGGCAGACAGAGGCGCTGCTCTGACTGGGAAGCTCTGGGACACCAGCCACGGGGCACCAGGAGCTGGGAGTGCTGTCGGGGGCTTTTGTTCCCTTTTGCCAGGATATCTGCCTGCTCAGTCATCCGAGCCCTGAGCCGCAGGGTGGCTCTCAGTGCCAGCCTGTCCTGCCCTCCCTCCCTTACCCCGCCGCTTGCGGCCTCTGGTCAAAGGCCTTGGCTCCCCCAGGTCCTGGACGGCCAACTCCCTCTGCCTGGGCCTGGCTGGCCTTCTCTGTGAAATGAGTGAGTGGGTGTGAGGGTGTGTGTGTGGGGGGGTATGAAGTGTGGGAGGATCTGATGACTTTCCTTGTTTGTAGAGCCGGCTGCTGGCCTGGGCCCTCACCAACCATGTCCCCTTCCTCCCACGCCAGGCTCTGAGGCCTCAGTTGATTATTACCCAGCCAAGAGCATAGCGCTCATTCCTGGGGCCTCTCAGGCTTGGGGTAGGGTGGGGAGTGGTGGAGTGTCTCTGCTTTCTCACCAAGATTACAAATGGTACCTGCCCCAGGGTCAGGGCCCAAGCAAACGTGGAATAGCTGTGATCACAGGAACTCTGATCCTGTGACCTGTGCCACAGGGAAGGATCTGTGCATCCTCAGGGTCACTGTCCCCAAGTAGCCCCTGATCCTGATGGTCGAAGATGCTCCGGATAGTGTGTGCCCAGCCTGAATCGCCATCCTGCCTTGTTCACGCCTGGGTGCACAGTCCAAACCACGCTGGGGCACAGGGGTCTGGGGCCTGGTGGGTGGGGCCGGCAGGTGAGCAGTGCCCCCTGGCAAGACTGGGATGTTTACATGGTGGCCTGGGCCCCTTGGCTGCTCTGTGCCAGGTTCCGGAGACTTGGAACATGAAGCCAGTGTGGGAGGAAAGAGCCCCTGTGGAAAGCACGTGGCTGAGGTAATTGTGCCCCCAGGGAGGTTGATGAGAAGAGGGGGAGGAGTGAAGGCAGGAAACTAGGGAGGGCTTGGGGTGGGGGCTGGCACAGCAGCTTTCGGAAGGCCCCGTAGCCCTTCCACTGGGACACAGATGGCCTTCACACCCCGCAGCACGCCCCTCACCCATCCCAGACCACTTCCACCCAACTGAAAGCAGGCAGGATGGAGAGCCTGGCAGGAACGATGCTCTGCTTCCAGTCAGGCCCTGACAAACTGACCTTGAGGAGGGTAGTGTCGAGGAATTCCAGGACTTGGGACAAAAAATGTGTCCCTCAGTCCATCAACCTACCCTGGGGGGCTGTGTCCACGCATAGTTCAGCCCTGGTCTTTGGGCTGAGCCTGCCAGATGAGTGACAAGTTCTTTCCACTTGAACCTCTATGTCGGCACCCCTACAGCCCTCTGAACATCCTCCCTCCTCTGTCTCTGAAGTCAAAGGGGCAGCAGTCCAAGCACTGGGCTCCCTTGAGGTCCTTCCTGGACGGCCTTCCTCTCTCGGGGCCCTGGCCGTACCGCGCCTACTTGGCCTGCGGATCTGGGATGTGAGTCCAGTCTGCACGGGCATGGGGAGGGAGGGAGGGAGTGCCTCCCTACCTGCCAGGTGGGATCAGCGTGGCGGAAGTAGCAGAAGTTGTCCGTGATCCACTTGTACATGGCCGACAGGGTGATCTTGGTGGCCTTGCTGGCCTGCATGGCCATGCAGATGAGCGTGGCATACGAGTAGGGCGGCTTCACGTGCGGGTTGGTGGCGTAGTCCACGTCGTCGGGAGGCAAGGACTGCAGCCCCGAGGGGGCGCTCCGCGGCGCTCCGCGGCTTGCACGAGTATGTGGGCTTGCCGGGTGTGTGCGGCTACCCCAGCCAGGCGGGTTCCGCTGCCAGGGGAAACCCCAGCTCGGCCGAGCCTGACAGCTCGTGGTAGCCGTGGGGGTCAGTGTCCCTCGAAGGCAGGACGGGGGCTTGGCGTTGAGAATGGAGAATTCTGCAGCCACTTCAGGCTGGTCAGGCTGTCATTCAGGGCGTTGGACTCCAGGCCGCCTTCTGGTCCGGCCTCCTCCGCTGCCCCTGCTCCCGAGGCGCATAGCCAGCTCTCCGCCATATCTGCGGTGACTCTCCGAGGGGGCGGTCAACATCCACCAGCCGAGCCTAGGGTGGCCGCCGAGCTCTCTGGCCCGCGGACTCCCGCGTCTTCAGTTACACAGCCTCCCGTAAGCGTGCTTCCATTCCGCGATCCGGGGGTAGCCTCCTCCAAACGGAGTGTGGTGCCTGCGGGGACCAGAGCGGGAACTGAGCCCTCTTTCCCCACCCCCGAGGGGAGAGTGTGGGCGAGGGGGGAGGCTCTTACTAAAATCCTTCCTGCAGCTGGGGAGGATCTTTTACTGCCGAGGTCTGGGAAACAGAAGGTGTGCCCGGGGGTCCGACCCACAGGGGGTTCGCCTCGCTCTTTTCCTCTTGGATCTTTTAGAGGAGACTTAATTAGCCAAACGAGGGAATAGTGTAGGGACATGTGAGGCCACCCCTTTCTCCTTCAAAGCGGGGAATTAACCCCCCTCTCTCCGTCCACAACCAATGGAAATGGGGCGAGAGAGTCCAGGAGGGCAGTACGACGGGTCGGGGGGGCGGGGGAGGTCGTCTGATCTTTGAAAAGGGATATTAGGATGGGGATCAAGGGGAAGGAAGGAAACAATACAGAGAGTTATAAGGGGGCGGGAAGTGAGTGTCCCCCAAACGCCTCTGATGTCAGTCCCCGGGCCCACCACTTCCGTCGGGGACGGATGGGAGAGCGGGCTGGTACTGACGCCCTCCCTTCCCACGGCCTGCAGCCCTCCCCGTCCCTTACCTGGCTCAGAGCGCAGCCCGGGCCAAAGGAAGGTTCTCAAACAAATTCCTCCCACCGCCCACCCTCACCGCGGCTCTCTGCTCCCAGCTCGAGGGCCCAGCCAGCAATCCTCGTCGCCACTCACGCCCGACGGCGCCTCTCTGAAAGCCAGCGGCCGGGGACCGGCACTCAGTAGCCGCTCGCAAGGCGTCTCCTGCTGCCGTGGCGACGCCCCGCCCATATAAACAGCTTCCGCTTCTGCCATTGGCCAGGGCGTCTCCAAAGAGACCGCGGGCTCTTAACCGCTCTCTCACGCGGTAACTCTTCAAAATCCCTCCTGCCGCCATCTCCCGCGCGCGACCAAAGCCCCCTACCCGCCACCGCGTCCCGGCTCCACGCATTCCCGCCCGAGGGCCCCGAGCAGGGCTCGGAGAGGCGCGCGGCTCGGTGCTCCCGCAGAGGCCCCGGGGCCCTCGGCGAGCAGTTCGCGGCGCGAACCATACTCCACCCGACCTCCTTCCCATCTGGGCTGCTCAGAGGTGGCGACGGCTCCTGGGACGCAGCCCCTGGTGCGGGGGCCAGGGCTTCATGCATGCTTGGGGCTTTCCTTTCCTCTCCTCTGGGCTGAACCTTTGGAGGAGGTTGAACCTTTGCCAGTTCAACAGGAGGCTCCAGCCCAAACTCCAGAAGCCGGTTCACATAATAAACCTTCAGTAAAAGAGGAGACCCCAGCTCAGTATCCAGAGCATCCTGGAGAAGAAGTTATACCTGCCACAAGCCAGCAGGAGACCCCAGCTCAGCTTTCAGAGTCTTTTGGAGAAGCTGAAACTTCTGCAACCATGGAGGAAGCCTCAGGTGGAGCAAGACACTCCACCGCAGGAGTGCAAGCAAGGGCACGTGGCCATCCCCCCTTCCTGGTCCCAGTGGTTCTAGCAAGCACTGCGTCCCTCCCAGTTAAGCCTCAGCTGTAGCTACACTCACTACATTGGTCTGTCTGTCCCCTTTCCCTCTGCAGCTTGGCTGCCCCAGCCCCTAACCCCCAGATCCCCATCTCCCCGCTGCTCTCAGCCTCAAGTTGGGCTCAAAGATTAGGGACACATACCCTCTGCCCCAAATCTAGGGATGAAGCCAGAAGATCCCAGAGGCCTTAGAAAATCTCCTGGCTCCACCCGGCACCCTGCCCTCGTTCTGTCTCCTCTCTCTTCCCCCCTCCGCCTAGCTCTGCCTCACAGACTGCTGGCCACAGCCCCAGGGAAGCTCTGCTGGGAAAGGCCTCTAGGGTGTTAATTTTCAGCCACCTACTCAGCATTCCTGGTACGTGGGAACTTTCTCTGGATAGAGACCTGGGGAGGGGAGCAGGAGAGAGAGAAGTTTCGAAGCTAAGATGTTCTGGGGCGGGCCCTGTACTGATGTTTCCAGCTTGGCCAGGGCCCCTCCAAGACGCAGCTCTCATAGTGCAGGGCCCTTAGCGTGTCTCTGGGGCAGGGAAGAAGTGGATCCATGAAACACTGTGTGTATGGGGGGCTGGAGAGCAGAGGCAGCAATTTTGGTCCTGGGCCCCAATTCTCAGCCTGCTGGACTAGAATCTGAGGATGGCCTGGGCTGGGGGCCGTGTGGCCTGGTGGGGTGACCTGGCCCAGCCCCTGCCTGGGCGGTAGGGTGTCCATGGGCCTGCACTGGCGGGGAGGGGGGCAGTCTGGGCCCAGACTTCGGTGCTGTCTGGAGGTGGGGCAGGGCCTGGCTTCTTACAAGAAGGCGCCCAGGCTGGCCCAGTCATGCAGGTCAGAGGCCAGTGTGGCATCCCCGGCCTCAAAGGGGGGCTCGGGGGGCAGGGAGCTACGGGTGCTCTCGTCCCAGGGGTGCTCCAGGAAGGATGTGGCCAGGAAGGTCTCATCGAAGTCCAGGCTGTCGGTAGCCTGCTCCACTGGAGGCCCCCAGGTAACAGGGCAGTCGATGCGGTGGCCATGGATGGTGAGGTCCACGTCCCCGTGGGAGGCAGGGCTCAGCGGCGGGATCAGCTCCGAGGTCTCCAGCGTGCCCAGCTCCCCGTCCAGCGTGCCAGCGTCCAAGATGGCCTCCCAGTCAAAGTTGCCCTTGAGGGGTTCCAGCTCACCCTGCTCCTCCTGGGTCAGCAGCAGGGGGCTGGAGGGCCGCAGGAACTTGGCCTCCTGCTTGGGCAGCGGCTGTTGACGCTTACGCCCCAGCCTGCCCTCGCCTGCACCCCAGCCCGCCTCCCCAGTGGCCTCCTCGAACTCCCGCAGCAGCTGCTGGGCCTCGGTGTTCACGGTCAGTGGCCCGGCCCATGGGGCGGCGCCGGGCACCGGCGTCGCCTGGCAGGCAAAGGCCGGGTGGATGTGGACTGGGGGCAGCCTCCGCTTCTTCAAGGCCCCACTCAGCAGCCGCTCGGCGTACTGGGGTTCGATGCGAAAGAAGCCCCCCCTTGCCTGGCTCATCCTTCTCCCGAGGCACCTTGATGAAGCCCTTGTTCAGGGACAGGTTGTGGTGGATGGAGTTCTGGACACAGGGAGATAGGAGAGAAGGAAGACAGCTGGGTGAGTGGGTGGGGTCAGTGATGGGGGGCTCCTAGCACCAATGCCAGTCCCACCACTACCTTCTCTCTAATGGGGGCAGGCAGACAGAGGCGCTGCTCTGACTGGGAAGCTCTGGGACACCAGCCACGGGGCACCAGGAGCTGGGAGTGCTGTCGGGGGCTTTTGTTCCCTTTTGCCAGGATATCTGCCTGCTCAGTCATCCGAGCCCTGAGCCGCAGGGTGGCTCTCAGTGCCAGCCTGTCCTGCCCTCCCTCCCTTACCCCGCCGCTTGCGGCCTCTGGTCAAAGGCCTTGGCTCCCCCAGGTCCTGGACGGCCAACTCCCTCTGCCTGGGCCTGGCTGGCCTTCTCTGTGAAATGAGTGAGTGGGTGTGAGGGTGTGTGTGTGGGGGGGGTATGAAGTGTGGGAGGATCTGATGACTTTCCTTGTTTGTAGAGCCGGCTGCTGGCCTGGGCCCTCACCAACCATGTCCCCTTCCTCCCACGCCAGGCTCTGAGGCCTCAGTTGATTATTACCCAGCCAAGAGCATAGCGCTCATTCCTGGGGCCTCTCAGGCTTGGGGTAGGGTGGGGAGTGGTGGAGTGTCTCTGCTTTCTCACCAAGATTACAAATGGTACCTGCCCCAGGGTCAGGGCCCAAGCAAACGTGGAATAGCTGTGATCACAGGAACTCTGATCCTGTGACCTGTGCCACAGGGAAGGATCTGTGCATCCTCAGGGTCACTGTCCCCAAGTAGCCCCTGATCCTGATGGTCGAAGATGCTCCGGATAGTGTGTGCCCAGCCTGAATCGCCATCCTGCCTTGTTCACGCCTGGGTGCACAGTCCAAACCACGCTGGGGCACAGGGGTTTGGGGCCTGGTGGGTGGGGCCGGCAGGTGAGTAGTGCCCCCTGGCAAGACTGGGATGTTTACATGGTGGCCTGGGCCCCTTGGCTGCTCTGTGCCAGGTTCCGGAGACTTGGAACATGAAGCCAGTGTGGGAGGAAAGAGCCCCTGTGGAAAGCACGTGGCTGAGGTAATTGTGCCCCCAGGGAGGTTGATGAGAAGAGGGGGAGGAGTGAAGGCAGGAAACTAGGGAGGGCTTGGGGTGGGGGCTGGCACAGCAGCTTTCGGAAGGCCCCGTAGCCCTTCCACTGGGACACAGATGGCCTTCACACCCCGCAGCACGCCCCTCACCCATCCCAGACCACTTCCACCCAACTGAAAGCAGGCAGGATGGAGAGCCTGGCAGGAACGATGCTCTGCTTCCAGTCAGGCCCTGACAAACTGACCTTGAGGAGGGTAGTGTCGAGGAATTCCAGGACTTGGGACAAAAAATGTGTCCCTCAGTCCATCAACCTACCCTGGGGGGCTGTGTCCACGCATAGTTCAGCCCTGGTCTTTGGGCTGAGCCTGCCAGATGAGTGACAAGTTCTTTCCACTTGAACCTCTATGTCGGCACCCCTACAGCCCTCTGAACATCCTCCCTCCTCTGTCTCTGAAGTCAAAGGGGCAGCAGTCCAAGCACTGGGCTCCCTTGAGGTCCTTCCTGGACGGCCTTCCTCTCTCGGGGCCCTGGCCGTACCGCGCCTACTTGGCCTGCGGATCTGGGATGTGAGTCCAGTCTGCACGGGCATGGGGAGGGAGGGAGGGAGTGCCTCCCTACCTGCCAGGTGGGATCAGCGTGGCGGAAGTAGCAGAAGTTGTCCGTGATCCACTTGTACATGGCCGACAGGGTGATCTTGGTGGCCTTGCTGGCCTGCATGGCCATGCAGATGAGCGTGGCATACGAGTAGGGCGGCTTCACGTGCGGGTTGGTGGCGTAGTCCACGTCGTCGGGAGGCAAGGACTGCAGCCCCGAGGGGGCGCTCCGCGGCGCTCCGCGGCTTGCACGAGTATGTGGGCTTGCCGGGTGTGTGCGGCTACCCCAGCCAGGCGGGTTCCGCTGCCAGGGGAAACCCCAGCTCGGCCGAGCCTGACAGCTCGTGGTAGCCGTGGGGGTCAGTGTCCCTCGAAGGCAGGACGGGAGCTTGGCGTTGAGAATGGAGAATTCTGCAGCCACTTCAGGCTGGTCAGGCTGTCATTCAGGGCGTTGGACTCCAGGCCGCCTTCTGGTCCGGCCTCCTCCGCTGCCCCTGCTCCCGAGGCGCATAGCCAGCTCTCCGCCATATCTGCGGTGACTCTCCGAGGGGGCGGTCAACATCCACCAGCCGAGCCTAGGGTGGCCGCCGAGCTCTCTGGCCCGCGGACTCCCGCGTCTTCAGTTACACAGCCTCCCGTAAGCGTGCTTCCATTCCGCGATCCGGGGGTAGCCTCCTCCAAACGGAGTGTGGTGCCTGCGGGGACCAGAGCGGGAACTGAGCCCTCTTTCCCCACCCCCGAGGGGAGAGTGTGGGCGAGGGGCGAGGCTCTTACTAAAATCCTTCCTGCAGCTGGGGAGGATCTTTTACTGCCGAGGTCTGGGAAACAGAAGGTGTGCCCGGGGGTCCGACCCACAGGGGGTTCGCCTCGCTCTTTTCCTCTTGGATCTTTTAGAGGAGACTTAATTAGCCAAACGAGGGAATAGTGTAGGGACATGTGAGGCCACCCCTTTCTCCTTCAAAGCGGGGAATTAACCCCCCTCTCTCCGTCCACAACCAATGGAAATGGGGCGAGAGAGTCCAGGAGGGCAGTACGACGGGTCGGGGGGGGCGGGGGAGGTCGTCTGATCTTTGAAAAGGGATATTAGGATGGGGATCAAGGGGAAGGAAGGAAACAATACAGAGAGTTATAAGGGGGCGGGAAGTGAGTGTCCCCCAAACGCCTCTGATGTCAGTCCCCGGGCCCACCACTTCCGTCGGGGACGGATGGGAGAGCGGGCTGGTACTGACGCCCTCCCTTCCCACGGCCTGCAGCCCTCCCCGTCCCTTACCTGGCTCAGAGCGCAGCCCGGGCCAAAGGAAGGTTCTCAAACAAATTCCTCCCACCGCCCACCCTCACCGCGGCTCTCTGCTCCCAGCTCGAGGGCCCAGCCAGCAATCCTCGTCGCCACTCACGCCCGACGGCGCCTCTCTGAAAGCCAGCGGCCGGGGACCGGCACTCAGTAGCCGCTCGCAAGGCGTCTCCTGCTGCCGTGGCGACGCCCCGCCCATATAAACAGCTTCCGCTTCTGCCATTGGCCAGGGCGTCTCCAAAGAGACCGCGGGCTCTTAACCGCTCTCTCACGCGGTAACTCTTCAAAATCCCTCCTGCCGCCATCTCCCGCGCGCGACCAAAGCCCCCTACCCGCCACCGCGTCCCGGCTCCACGCATTCCCGCCCGAGGGCCCCGAGCAGGGCTCGGAGAGGCGCGCGGCTCGGTGCTCCCGCAGAGGCCCCGGGGCCCTCGGCGAGCAGTTCGCGGCGCGAACCATACTCCACCCGACCTCCTTCCCATCTGGGCTGCTCAGAGGTGGCGACGGCTCCTGGGACGCAGCCCCTGGTGCGGGGGCCAGGGCTTCATGCATGCTTGGGGCTTTCCTTTCCTCTCCTCTGGGCTGAACCTTTGGAGGAGGTTGAACCTTTGCCAGTTCAACAGGAGGCTCCAGCCCAAACTCCAGAAGCCGGTTCACATAATAAACCTTCAGTAAAAGAGGAGACCCCAGCTCAGTATCCAGAGCATCCTGGAGAAGAAGTTATACCTGCCACAAGCCAGCAGGAGACCCCAGCTCAGCTTTCAGAGTCTTTTGGAGAAGCTGAAACTTCTGCAACCATGGAGGAAGCCTCAGGTGGAGCAAGACACTCCACCGCAGGAGTGCAAGCAAGGGCACGTGGCCATCCCCCCTTCCTGGTCCCAGTGGTTCTAGCAAGCACTGCGTCCCTCCCAGTTAAGCCTCAGCTGTAGCTACACTCACTACATTGGTCTGTCTGTCCCCTTTCCCTCTGCAGCTTGGCTGCCCCAGCCCCTAACCCCCAGATCCCCATCTCCCCGCTGCTCTCAGCCTCAAGTTGGGCTCAAAGATTAGGGACACATACCCTCTGCCCCAAATCTAGGGATGAAGCCAGAAGATCCCAGAGGCCTTAGAAAATCTCCTGGCTCCACCCGGCACCCTGCCCTCGTTCTGTCTCCTCTCTCTTCCCCCCTCCGCCTAGCTCTGCCTCACAGACTGCTGGCCACAGCCCCAGGGAAGCTCTGCTGGGAAAGGCCTCTAGGGTGTTAATTTTCAGCCACCTACTCAGCATTCCTGGTACGTGGGAACTTTCTCTGGATAGAGACCTGGGGAGGGGAGCAGGAGAGAGAGAAGTTTCGAAGCTAAGATGTTCTGGGGCGGGCCCTGTACTGATGTTTCCAGCTTGGCCAGGGCCCCTCCAAGACGCAGCTCTCATAGTGCAGGGCCCTTAGCGTGTCTCTGGGGCAGGGAAGAAGTGGATCCATGAAACACTGTGTGTATGGGGGGCTGGAGAGCAGAGGCAGCAATTTTGGTCCTGGGCCCCAATTCTCAGCCTGCTGGACTAGAATCTGAGGATGGCCTGGGCTGGGGGCCGTGTGGCCTGGTGGGGTGACCTGGCCCAGCCCCTGCCTGGGCGGTAGGGTGTCCATGGGCCTGCACTGGCGGGGAGGGGGGCAGTCTGGGCCCAGACTTCGGTGCTGTCTGGAGGTGGGGCAGGGCCTGGCTTCTTACAAGAAGGCGCCCAGGCTGGCCCAGTCATGCAGGTCAGAGGCCAGTGTGGCATCCCCGGCCTCAAAGGGGGGCTCGGGGGGCAGGGAGCTACGGGTGCTCTCGTCCCAGGGGTGCTCCAGGAAGGATGTGGCCAGGAAGGTCTCATCGAAGTCCAGGCTGTCGGTAGCCTGCTCCACTGGAGGCCCCCAGGTAACAGGGCAGTCGATGCGGTGGCCATGGATGGTGAGGTCCACGTCCCCGTGGGAGGCAGGGCTCAGCGGCGGGATCAGCTCCGAGGTCTCCAGCGTGCCCAGCTCCCCGTCCAGCGTGCCAGCGTCCAAGATGGCCTCCCAGTCAAAGTTGCCCTTGAGGGGTTCCAGCTCACCCTGCTCCTCCTGGGTCAGCAGCAGGGGGCTGGAGGGCCGCAGGAACTTGGCCTCCTGCTTGGGCAGCGGCTGTTGACGCTTACGCCCCAGCCTGCCCTCGCCTGCACCCCAGCCCGCCTCCCCAGTGGCCTCCTCGAACTCCCGCAGCAGCTGCTGGGCCTCGGTGTTCACGGTCAGTGGCCCGGCCCATGGGGCGGCGCCGGGCACCGGCGTCGCCTGGCAGGCAAAGGCCGGGTGGATGTGGACTGGGGGCAGCCTCCGCTTCTTCAAGGCCCCACTCAGCAGCCGCTCGGCGTACTGGGGTTCGATGCGAAAGAAGCCCCCCCTTGCCTGGCTCATCCTTCTCCCGAGGCACCTTGATGAAGCCCTTGTTCAGGGACAGGTTGTGGTGGATGGAGTTCTGGACACAGGGAGATAGGAGAGAAGGAAGACAGCTGGGTGAGTGGGTGGGGTCAGTGATGGGGGGCTCCTAGCACCAATGCCAGTCCCACCACTACCTTCTCTCTAATGGGGGCAGGCAGACAGAGGCGCTGCTCTGACTGGGAAGCTCTGGGACACCAGCCACGGGGCACCAGGAGCTGGGAGTGCTGTCGGGGGCTTTTGTTCCCTTTTGCCAGGATATCTGCCTGCTCAGTCATCCGAGCCCTGAGCCGCAGGGTGGCTCTCAGTGCCAGCCTGTCCTGCCCTCCCTCCCTTACCCCGCCGCTTGCGGCCTCTGGTCAAAGGCCTTGGCTCCCCCAGGTCCTGGACGGCCAACTCCCTCTGCCTGGGCCTGGCTGGCCTTCTCTGTGAAATGAGTGAGTGGGTGTGAGGGTGTGTGTGTGGGGGGGGTATGAAGTGTGGGAGGATCTGATGACTTTCCTTGTTTGTAGAGCCGGCTGCTGGCCTGGGCCCTCACCAACCATGTCCCCTTCCTCCCACGCCAGGCTCTGAGGCCTCAGTTGATTATTACCCAGCCAAGAGCATAGCGCTCATTCCTGGGGCCTCTCAGGCTTGGGGTAGGGTGGGGAGTGGTGGAGTGTCTCTGCTTTCTCACCAAGATTACAAATGGTACCTGCCCCAGGGTCAGGGCCCAAGCAAACGTGGAATAGCTGTGATCACAGGAACTCTGATCCTGTGACCTGTGCCACAGGGAAGGATCTGTGCATCCTCAGGGTCACTGTCCCCAAGTAGCCCCTGATCCTGATGGTCGAAGATGCTCCGGATAGTGTGTGCCCAGCCTGAATCGCCATCCTGCCTTGTTCACGCCTGGGTGCACAGTCCAAACCACGCTGGGGCACAGGGGTTTGGGGCCTGGTGGGTGGGGCCGGCAGGTGAGTAGTGCCCCCTGGCAAGACTGGGATGTTTACATGGTGGCCTGGGCCCCTTGGCTGCTCTGTGCCAGGTTCCGGAGACTTGGAACATGAAGCCAGTGTGGGAGGAAAGAGCCCCTGTGGAAAGCACGTGGCTGAGGTAATTGTGCCCCCAGGGAGGTTGATGAGAAGAGGGGGAGGAGTGAAGGCAGGAAACTAGGGAGGGCTTGGGGTGGGGGCTGGCACAGCAGCTTTCGGAAGGCCCCGTAGCCCTTCCACTGGGACACAGATGGCCTTCACACCCCGCAGCACGCCCCTCACCCATCCCAGACCACTTCCACCCAACTGAAAGCAGGCAGGATGGAGAGCCTGGCAGGAACGATGCTCTGCTTCCAGTCAGGCCCTGACAAACTGACCTTGAGGAGGGTAGTGTCGAGGAATTCCAGGACTTGGGACAAAAAATGTGTCCCTCAGTCCATCAACCTACCCTGGGGGGCTGTGTCCACGCATAGTTCAGCCCTGGTCTTTGGGCTGAGCCTGCCAGATGAGTGACAAGTTCTTTCCACTTGAACCTCTATGTCGGCACCCCTACAGCCCTCTGAACATCCTCCCTCCTCTGTCTCTGAAGTCAAAGGGGCAGCAGTCCAAGCACTGGGCTCCCTTGAGGTCCTTCCTGGACGGCCTTCCTCTCTCGGGGCCCTGGCCGTACCGCGCCTACTTGGCCTGCGGATCTGGGATGTGAGTCCAGTCTGCACGGGCATGGGGAGGGAGGGAGGGAGTGCCTCCCTACCTGCCAGGTGGGATCAGCGTGGCGGAAGTAGCAGAAGTTGTCCGTGATCCACTTGTACATGGCCGACAGGGTGATCTTGGTGGCCTTGCTGGCCTGCATGGCCATGCAGATGAGCGTGGCATACGAGTAGGGCGGCTTCACGTGCGGGTTGGTGGCGTAGTCCACGTCGTCGGGAGGCAAGGACTGCAGCCCCGAGGGGGCGCTCCGCGGCGCTCCGCGGCTTGCACGAGTATGTGGGCTTGCCGGGTGTGTGCGGCTACCCCAGCCAGGCGGGTTCCGCTGCCAGGGGAAACCCCAGCTCGGCCGAGCCTGACAGCTCGTGGTAGCCGTGGGGGTCAGTGTCCCTCGAAGGCAGGACGGGAGCTTGGCGTTGAGAATGGAGAATTCTGCAGCCACTTCAGGCTGGTCAGGCTGTCATTCAGGGCGTTGGACTCCAGGCCGCCTTCTGGTCCGGCCTCCTCCGCTGCCCCTGCTCCCGAGGCGCATAGCCAGCTCTCCGCCATATCTGCGGTGACTCTCCGAGGGGGCGGTCAACATCCACCAGCCGAGCCTAGGGTGGCCGCCGAGCTCTCTGGCCCGCGGACTCCCGCGTCTTCAGTTACACAGCCTCCCGTAAGCGTGCTTCCATTCCGCGATCCGGGGGTAGCCTCCTCCAAACGGAGTGTGGTGCCTGCGGGGACCAGAGCGGGAACTGAGCCCTCTTTCCCCACCCCCGAGGGGAGAGTGTGGGCGAGGGGGGAGGCTCTTACTAAAATCCTTCCTGCAGCTGGGGAGGATCTTTTACTGCCGAGGTCTGGGAAACAGAAGGTGTGCCCGGGGGTCCGACCCACAGGGGGTTCGCCTCGCTCTTTTCCTCTTGGATCTTTTAGAGGAGACTTAATTAGCCAAACGAGGGAATAGTGTAGGGACATGTGAGGCCACCCCTTTCTCCTTCAAAGCGGGGAATTAACCCCCCTCTCTCCGTCCACAACCAATGGAAATGGGGCGAGAGAGTCCAGGAGGGCAGTACGACGGGTCGGGGGGGCGGGGGAGGTCGTCTGATCTTTGAAAAGGGATATTAGGATGGGGATCAAGGGGAAGGAAGGAAACAATACAGAGAGTTATAAGGGGGCGGGAAGTGAGTGTCCCCCAAACGCCTCTGATGTCAGTCCCCGGGCCCACCACTTCCGTCGGGGACGGATGGGAGAGCGGGCTGGTACTGACGCCCTCCCTTCCCACGGCCTGCAGCCCTCCCCGTCCCTTACCTGGCTCAGAGCGCAGCCCGGGCCAAAGGAAGGTTCTCAAACAAATTCCTCCCACCGCCCACCCTCACCGCGGCTCTCTGCTCCCAGCTCGAGGGCCCAGCCAGCAATCCTCGTCGCCACTCACGCCCGACGGCGCCTCTCTGAAAGCCAGCGGCCGGGGACCGGCACTCAGTAGCCGCTCGCAAGGCGTCTCCTGCTGCCGTGGCGACGCCCCGCCCATATAAACAGCTTCCGCTTCTGCCATTGGCCAGGGCGTCTCCAAAGAGACCGCGGGCTCTTAACCGCTCTCTCACGCGGTAACTCTTCAAAAATCCCTCCTGCCGCCATCTCCCGCGCGCGACCAAAGCCCCCTACCCGCCACCGCGTCCCGGCTCCACGCATTCCCGCCCGAGGGCCCCGAGCAGGGCTCGGAGAGGCGCGCGGCTCGGTGCTCCCGCAGAGGCCCCGGGGCCCTCGGCGAGCAGTTCGCGGCGCGAACCATACTCCACCCGACCTCCTTCCCATCTGGGCTGCTCAGAGGTGGCGACGGCTCCTGGGACGCAGCCCCTGGTGCGGGGGCCAGGGCTTCATGCATGCTTGGGGCTTTCCTTTCCTCTCCTCTGGGCTGAACCTTTGGAGGAGGTTGAACCTTTGCCAGTTCAACAGGAGGCTCCAGCCCAAACTCCAGAAGCCGGTTCACATAATAAACCTTCAGTAAAAGAGGAGACCCCAGCTCAGTATCCAGAGCATCCTGGAGAAGAAGTTATACCTGCCACAAGCCAGCAGGAGACCCCAGCTCAGCTTTCAGAGTCTTTTGGAGAAGCTGAAACTTCTGCAACCATGGAGGAAGCCTCAGGTGGAGCAAGACACTCCACCGCAGGAGTGCAAGCAAGGGCACGTGGCCATCCCCCCTTCCTGGTCCCAGTGGTTCTAGCAAGCACTGCGTCCCTCCCAGTTAAGCCTCAGCTGTAGCTACACTCACTACATTGGTCTGTCTGTCCCCTTTCCCTCTGCAGCTTGGCTGCCCCAGCCCCTAACCCCCAGATCCCCATCTCCCCGCTGCTCTCAGCCTCAAGTTGGGCTCAAAGATTAGGGACACATACCCTCTGCCCCAAATCTAGGGATGAAGCCAGAAGATCCCAGAGGCCTTAGAAAATCTCCTGGCTCCACCCGGCACCCTGCCCTCGTTCTGTCTCCTCTCTCTTCCCCCCTCCGCCTAGCTCTGCCTCACAGACTGCTGGCCACAGCCCCAGGGAAGCTCTGCTGGGAAAGGCCTCTAGGGTGTTAATTTTCAGCCACCTACTCAGCATTCCTGGTACGTGGGAACTTTCTCTGGATAGAGACCTGGGGAGGGGAGCAGGAGAGAGAGAAGTTTCGAAGCTAAGATGTTCTGGGGCGGGCCCTGTACTGATGTTTCCAGCTTGGCCAGGGCCCCTCCAAGACGCAGCTCTCATAGTGCAGGGCCCTTAGCGTGTCTCTGGGGCAGGGAAGAAGTGGATCCATGAAACACTGTGTGTATGGGGGGCTGGAGAGCAGAGGCAGCAATTTTGGTCCTGGGCCCCAATTCTCAGCCTGCTGGACTAGAATCTGAGGATGGCCTGGGCTGGGGGCCGTGTGGCCTGGTGGGGTGACCTGGCCCAGCCCCTGCCTGGGCGGTAGGGTGTCCATGGGCCTGCACTGGCGGGGAGGGGGGCAGTCTGGGCCCAGACTTCGGTGCTGTCTGGAGGTGGGGCAGGGCCTGGCTTCTTACAAGAAGGCGCCCAGGCTGGCCCAGTCATGCAGGTCAGAGGCCAGTGTGGCATCCCCGGCCTCAAAGGGGGGCTCGGGGGGCAGGGAGCTACGGGTGCTCTCGTCCCAGGGGTGCTCCAGGAAGGATGTGGCCAGGAAGGTCTCATCGAAGTCCAGGCTGTCGGTAGCCTGCTCCACTGGAGGCCCCCAGGTAACAGGGCAGTCGATGCGGTGGCCATGGATGGTGAGGTCCACGTCCCCGTGGGAGGCAGGGCTCAGCGGCGGGATCAGCTCCGAGGTCTCCAGCGTGCCCAGCTCCCCGTCCAGCGTGCCAGCGTCCAAGATGGCCTCCCAGTCAAAGTTGCCCTTGAGGGGTTCCAGCTCACCCTGCTCCTCCTGGGTCAGCAGCAGGGGGCTGGAGGGCCGCAGGAACTTGGCCTCCTGCTTGGGCAGCGGCTGTTGACGCTTACGCCCCAGCCTGCCCTCGCCTGCACCCCAGCCCGCCTCCCCAGTGGCCTCCTCGAACTCCCGCAGCAGCTGCTGGGCCTCGGTGTTCACGGTCAGTGGCCCGGCCCATGGGGCGGCGCCGGGCACCGGCGTCGCCTGGCAGGCAAAGGCCGGGTGGATGTGGACTGGGGGCAGCCTCCGCTTCTTCAAGGCCCCACTCAGCAGCCGCTCGGCGTACTGGGGTTCGATGCGAAAGAAGCCCCCCCTTGCCTGGCTCATCCTTCTCCCGAGGCACCTTGATGAAGCCCTTGTTCAGGGACAGGTTGTGGTGGATGGAGTTCTGGACACAGGGAGATAGGAGAGAAGGAAGACAGCTGGGTGAGTGGGTGGGGTCAGTGATGGGGGGCTCCTAGCACCAATGCCAGTCCCACCACTACCTTCTCTCTAATGGGGGCAGGCAGACAGAGGCGCTGCTCTGACTGGGAAGCTCTGGGACACCAGCCACGGGGCACCAGGAGCTGGGAGTGCTGTCGGGGGCTTTTGTTCCCTTTTGCCAGGATATCTGCCTGCTCAGTCATCCGAGCCCTGAGCCGCAGGGTGGCTCTCAGTGCCAGCCTGTCCTGCCCTCCCTCCCTTACCCCGCCGCTTGCGGCCTCTGGTCAAAGGCCTTGGCTCCCCCAGGTCCTGGACGGCCAACTCCCTCTGCCTGGGCCTGGCTGGCCTTCTCTGTGAAATGAGTGAGTGGGTGTGAGGGTGTGTGTGTGGGGGGGTATGAAGTGTGGGAGGATCTGATGACTTTCCTTGTTTGTAGAGCCGGCTGCTGGCCTGGGCCCTCACCAACCATGTCCCCTTCCTCCCACGCCAGGCTCTGAGGCCTCAGTTGATTATTACCCAGCCAAGAGCATAGCGCTCATTCCTGGGGCCTCTCAGGCTTGGGGTAGGGTGGGGAGTGGTGGAGTGTCTCTGCTTTCTCACCAAGATTACAAATGGTACCTGCCCCAGGGTCAGGGCCCAAGCAAACGTGGAATAGCTGTGATCACAGGAACTCTGATCCTGTGACCTGTGCCACAGGGAAGGATCTGTGCATCCTCAGGGTCACTGTCCCCAAGTAGCCCCTGATCCTGATGGTCGAAGATGCTCCGGATAGTGTGTGCCCAGCCTGAATCGCCATCCTGCCTTGTTCACGCCTGGGTGCACAGTCCAAACCACGCTGGGGCACAGGGGTCTGGGGCCTGGTGGGTGGGGCTGGCAGGTGAGCAGTGCCCCCTGGCAAGACTGGGATGTTTACATGGTGGCCTGGGCCCCTTGGCTGCTCTGTGCCAGGTTCCGGAGACTTGGAACATGAAGCCAGTGTGGGAGGAAAGAGCCCCTGTGGAAAGCACGTGGCTGAGGTAATTGTGCCCCCAGGGAGGTTGATGAGAAGAGGGGGAGGAGTGAAGGCAGGAAACTAGGGAGGGCTTGGGGTGGGGGCTGGCACAGCAGCTTTCGGAAGGCCCCGTAGCCCTTCCACTGGGACACAGATGGCCTTCACACCCCGCAGCACGCCCCTCACCCATCCCAGACCACTTCCACCCAACTGAAAGCAGGCAGGATGGAGAGCCTGGCAGGAACGATGCTCTGCTTCCAGTCAGGCCCTGACAAACTGACCTTGAGGAGGGTAGTGTCGAGGAATTCCAGGACTTGGGACAAAAAATGTGTCCCTCAGTCCATCAACCTACCCTGGGGGGCTGTGTCCACGCATAGTTCAGCCCTGGTCTTTGGGCTGAGCCTGCCAGATGAGTGACAAGTTCTTTCCACTTGAACCTCTATGTCGGCACCCCTACAGCCCTCTGAACATCCTCCCTCCTCTGTCTCTGAAGTCAAAGGGGCAGCAGTCCAAGCACTGGGCTCCCTTGAGGTCCTTCCTGGACGGCCTTCCTCTCTCGGGGCCCTGGCCGTACCGCGCCTACTTGGCCTGCGGATCTGGGATGTGAGTCCAGTCTGCACGGGCATGGGGAGGGAGGGAGGGAGTGCCTCCCTACCTGCCAGGTGGGATCAGCGTGGCGGAAGTAGCAGAAGTTGTCCGTGATCCACTTGTACATGGCCGACAGGGTGATCTTGGTGGCCTTGCTGGCCTGCATGGCCATGCAGATGAGCGTGGCATACGAGTAGGGCGGCTTCACGTGCGGGTTGGTGGCGTAGTCCACGTCGTCGGGAGGCAAGGACTGCAGCCCCGAGGGGGCGCTCCGCGGCGCTCCGCGGCTTGCACGAGTATGTGGGCTTGCCGGGTGTGTGCGGCTACCCCAGCCAGGCGGGTTCCGCTGCCAGGGGAAACCCCAGCTCGGCCGAGCCTGACAGCTCGTGGTAGCCGTGGGGGTCAGTGTCCCTCGAAGGCAGGACGGGGGCTTGGCGTTGAGAATGGAGAATTCTGCAGCCACTTCAGGCTGGTCAGGCTGTCATTCAGGGCGTTGGACTCCAGGCCGCCTTCTGGTCCGGCCTCCTCCGCTGCCCCTGCTCCCGAGGCGCATAGCCAGCTCTCCGCCATATCTGCGGTGACTCTCCGAGGGGGCGGTCAACATCCACCAGCCGAGCCTAGGGTGGCCGCCGAGCTCTCTGGCCCGCGGACTCCCGCGTCTTCAGTTACACAGCCTCCCGTAAGCGTGCTTCCATTCCGCGATCCGGGGGTAGCCTCCTCCAAACGGAGTGTGGTGCCTGCGGGGACCAGAGCGGGAACTGAGCCCTCTTTCCCCACCCCCGAGGGGAGAGTGTGGGCGAGGGGGGAGGCTCTTACTAAAATCCTTCCTGCAGCTGGGGAGGATCTTTTACTGCCGAGGTCTGGGAAACAGAAGGTGTGCCCGGGGGTCCGACCCACAGGGGGTTCGCCTCGCTCTTTTCCTCTTGGATCTTTTAGAGGAGACTTAATTAGCCAAACGAGGGAATAGTGTAGGGACATGTGAGGCCACCCCTTTCTCCTTCAAAGCGGGGAATTAACCCCCCTCTCTCCGTCCACAACCAATGGAAATGGGGCGAGAGAGTCCAGGAGGGCAGTACGACGGGTCGGGGGGGCGGGGGAGGTCGTCTGATCTTTGAAAAGGGATATTAGGATGGGGATCAAGGGGAAGGAAGGAAACAATACAGAGAGTTATAAGGGGGCGGGAAGTGAGTGTCCCCCAAACGCCTCTGATGTCAGTCCCCGGGCCCACCACTTCCGTCGGGGACGGATGGGAGAGCGGGCTGGTACTGACGCCCTCCCTTCCCACGGCCTGCAGCCCTCCCCGTCCCTTACCTGGCTCAGAGCGCAGCCCGGGCCAAAGGAAGGTTCTCAAACAAATTCCTCCCACCGCCCACCCTCACCGCGGCTCTCTGCTCCCAGCTCGAGGGCCCAGCCAGCAATCCTCGTCGCCACTCACGCCCGACGGCGCCTCTCTGAAAGCCAGCGGCCGGGGACCGGCACTCAGTAGCCGCTCGCAAGGCGTCTCCTGCTGCCGTGGCGACGCCCCGCCCATATAAACAGCTTCCGCTTCTGCCATTGGCCAGGGCGTCTCCAAAGAGACCGCGGGCTCTTAACCGCTCTCTCACGCGGTAACTCTTCAAAAATCCCTCCTGCCGCCATCTCCCGCGCGCGACCAAAGCCCCCTACCCGCCACCGCGTCCCGGCTCCACGCATTCCCGCCCGAGGGCCCCGAGCAGGGCTCGGAGAGGCGCGCGGCTCGGTGCTCCCGCAGAGGCCCCGGGGCCCTCGGCGAGCAGTTCGCGGCGCGAACCATACTCCACCCGACCTCCTTCCCATCTGGGCTGCTCAGAGGTGGCGACGGCTCCTGGGACGCAGCCCCTGGTGCGGGGGCCAGGGCTTCATGCATGCTTGGGGCTTTCCTTTCCTCTCCTCTGGGCTGAACCTTTGGAGGAGGTTGAACCTTTGCCAGTTCAACAGGAGGCTCCAGCCCAAACTCCAGAAGCCGGTTCACATAATAAACCTTCAGTAAAAGAGGAGACCCCAGCTCAGTATCCAGAGCATCCTGGAGAAGAAGTTATACCTGCCACAAGCCAGCAGGAGACCCCAGCTCAGCTTTCAGAGTCTTTTGGAGAAGCTGAAACTTCTGCAACCATGGAGGAAGCCTCAGGTGGAGCAAGACACTCCACCGCAGGAGTGCAAGCAAGGGCACGTGGCCATCCCCCCTTCCTGGTCCCAGTGGTTCTAGCAAGCACTGCGTCCCTCCCAGTTAAGCCTCAGCTGTAGCTACACTCACTACATTGGTCTGTCTGTCCCCTTTCCCTCTGCAGCTTGGCTGCCCCAGCCCCTAACCCCCAGATCCCCATCTCCCCGCTGCTCTCAGCCTCAAGTTGGGCTCAAAGATTAGGGACACATACCCTCTGCCCCAAATCTAGGGATGAAGCCAGAAGATCCCAGAGGCCTTAGAAAATCTCCTGGCTCCACCCGGCACCCTGCCCTCGTTCTGTCTCCTCTCTCTTCCCCCCTCCGCCTAGCTCTGCCTCACAGACTGCTGGCCACAGCCCCAGGGAAGCTCTGCTGGGAAAGGCCTCTAGGGTGTTAATTTTCAGCCACCTACTCAGCATTCCTGGTACGTGGGAACTTTCTCTGGATAGAGACCTGGGGAGGGGAGCAGGAGAGAGAGAAGTTTCGAAGCTAAGATGTTCTGGGGCGGGCCCTGTACTGATGTTTCCAGCTTGGCCAGGGCCCCTCCAAGACGCAGCTCTCATAGTGCAGGGCCCTTAGCGTGTCTCTGGGGCAGGGAAGAAGTGGATCCATGAAACACTGTGTGTATGGGGGGCTGGAGAGCAGAGGCAGCAATTTTGGTCCTGGGCCCCAATTCTCAGCCTGCTGGACTAGAATCTGAGGATGGCCTGGGCTGGGGGCCGTGTGGCCTGGTGGGGTGACCTGGCCCAGCCCCTGCCTGGGCGGTAGGGTGTCCATGGGCCTGCACTGGCGGGGAGGGGGGCAGTCTGGGCCCAGACTTCGGTGCTGTCTGGAGGTGGGGCAGGGCCTGGCTTCTTACAAGAAGGCGCCCAGGCTGGCCCAGTCATGCAGGTCAGAGGCCAGTGTGGCATCCCCGGCCTCAAAGGGGGGCTCGGGGGGCAGGGAGCTATGGGTGCTCTCGTCCCAGGGGTGCTCCAGGAAGGATGTGGCCAGGAAGGTCTCATCGAAGTCCAGGCTGTCGGTAGCCTGCTCCACTGGAGGCCCCCAGGTAACAGGGCAGTCGATGCGGTGGCCATGGATGGTGAGGTCCACGTCCCCGTGGGAGGCAGGGCTCAGCGGCGGGATCAGCTCCGAGGTCTCCAGCGTGCCCAGCTCCCCGTCCAGCGTGCCAGCGTCCAAGATGGCCTCCCAGTCAAAGTTGCCCTTGAGGGGTTCCAGCTCACCCTGCTCCTCCTGGGTCAGCAGCAGGGGGCTGGAGGGCCGCAGGAACTTGGCCTCCTGCTTGGGCAGCGGCTGTTGACGCTTACGCCCCAGCCTGCCCTCGCCTGCACCCCAGCCCGCCTCCCCAGTGGCCTCCTCGAACTCCCGCAGCAGCTGCTGGGCCTCGGTGTTCACGGTCAGTGGCCCGGCCCATGGGGCGGCGCCGGGCACCGGCGTCGCCTGGCAGGCAAAGGCCGGGTGGATGTGGACTGGGGGCAGCCTCCGCTTCTTCAAGGCCCCACTCAGCAGCCGCTCGGCGTACTGGGGTTCGATGCGAAAGAAGCCCCCCCTTGCCTGGCTCATCCTTCTCCCGAGGCACCTTGATGAAGCCCTTGTTCAGGGACAGGTTGTGGTGGATGGAGTTCTGGACACAGGGAGATAGGAGAGAAGGAAGACAGCTGGGTGAGTGGGTGGGGTCAGTGATGGGGGGCTCCTAGCACCAATGCCAGTCCCACCACTACCTTCTCTCTAATGGGGGCAGGCAGACAGAGGCGCTGCTCTGACTGGGAAGCTCTGGGACACCAGCCACGGGGCACCAGGAGCTGGGAGTGCTGTCGGGGGCTTTTGTTCCCTTTTGCCAGGATATCTGCCTGCTCAGTCATCCGAGCCCTGAGCCGCAGGGTGGCTCTCAGTGCCAGCCTGTCCTGCCCTCCCTCCCTTACCCCGCCGCTTGCGGCCTCTGGTCAAAGGCCTTGGCTCCCCCAGGTCCTGGACGGCCAACTCCCTCTGCCTGGGCCTGGCTGGCCTTCTCTGTGAAATGAGTGAGTGGGTGTGAGGGTGTGTGTGTGGGGGGGTATGAAGTGTGGGAGGATCTGATGACTTTCCTTGTTTGTAGAGCCGGCTGCTGGCCTGGGCCCTCACCAACCATGTCCCCTTCCTCCCACGCCAGGCTCTGAGGCCTCAGTTGATTATTACCCAGCCAAGAGCATAGCGCTCATTCCTGGGGCCTCTCAGGCTTGGGGTAGGGTGGGGAGTGGTGGAGTGTCTCTGCTTTCTCACCAAGATTACAAATGGTACCTGCCCCAGGGTCAGGGCCCAAGCAAACGTGGAATAGCTGTGATCACAGGAACTCTGATCCTGTGACCTGTGCCACAGGGAAGGATCTGTGCATCCTCAGGGTCACTGTCCCCAAGTAGCCCCTGATCCTGATGGTCGAAGATGCTCCGGATAGTGTGTGCCCAGCCTGAATCGCCATCCTGCCTTGTTCACGCCTGGGTGCACAGTCCAAACCACGCTGGGGCACAGGGGTTTGGGGCCTGGTGGGTGGGGCCGGCAGGTGAGTAGTGCCCCCTGGCAAGACTGGGATGTTTACATGGTGGCCTGGGCCCCTTGGCTGCTCTGTGCCAGGTTCCGGAGACTTGGAACATGAAGCCAGTGTGGGAGGAAAGAGCCCCTGTGGAAAGCACGTGGCTGAGGTAATTGTGCCCCCAGGGAGGTTGATGAGAAGAGGGGGAGGAGTGAAGGCAGGAAACTAGGGAGGGCTTGGGGTGGGGGCTGGCACAGCAGCTTTCGGAAGGCCCCGTAGCCCTTCCACTGGGACACAGATGGCCTTCACACCCCGCAGCACGCCCCTCACCCATCCCAGACCACTTCCACCCAACTGAAAGCAGGCAGGATGGAGAGCCTGGCAGGAACGATGCTCTGCTTCCAGTCAGGCCCTGACAAACTGACCTTGAGGAGGGTAGTGTCGAGGAATTCCAGGACTTGGGACAAAAAATGTGTCCCTCAGTCCATCAACCTACCCTGGGGGGCTGTGTCCACGCATAGTTCAGCCCTGGTCTTTGGGCTGAGCCTGCCAGATGAGTGACAAGTTCTTTCCACTTGAACCTCTATGTCGGCACCCCTACAGCCCTCTGAACATCCTCCCTCCTCTGTCTCTGAAGTCAAAGGGGCAGCAGTCCAAGCACTGGGCTCCCTTGAGGTCCTTCCTGGACGGCCTTCCTCTCTCGGGGCCCTGGCCGTACCGCGCCTACTTGGCCTGCGGATCTGGGATGTGAGTCCAGTCTGCACGGGCATGGGGAGGGAGGGAGGGAGTGCCTCCCTACCTGCCAGGTGGGATCAGCGTGGCGGAAGTAGCAGAAGTTGTCCGTGATCCACTTGTACATGGCCGACAGGGTGATCTTGGTGGCCTTGCTGGCCTGCATGGCCATGCAGATGAGCGTGGCATACGAGTAGGGCGGCTTCACGTGCGGGTTGGTGGCGTAGTCCACGTCGTCGGGAGGCAAGGACTGCAGCCCCGAGGGGGCGCTCCGCGGCGCTCCGCGGCTTGCACGAGTATGTGGGCTTGCCGGGTGTGTGCGGCTACCCCAGCCAGGCGGGTTCCGCTGCCAGGGGAAACCCCAGCTCGGCCGAGCCTGACAGCTCGTGGTAGCCGTGGGGGTCAGTGTCCCTCGAAGGCAGGACGGGAGCTTGGCGTTGAGAATGGAGAATTCTGCAGCCACTTCAGGCTGGTCAGGCTGTCATTCAGGGCGTTGGACTCCAGGCCGCCTTCTGGTCCGGCCTCCTCCGCTGCCCCTGCTCCCGAGGCGCATAGCCAGCTCTCCGCCATATCTGCGGTGACTCTCCGAGGGGGCGGTCAACATCCACCAGCCGAGCCTAGGGTGGCCGCCGAGCTCTCTGGCCCGCGGACTCCCGCGTCTTCAGTTACACAGCCTCCCGTAAGCGTGCTTCCATTCCGCGATCCGGGGGTAGCCTCCTCCAAACGGAGTGTGGTGCCTGCGGGGACCAGAGCGGGAACTGAGCCCTCTTTCCCCACCCCCGAGGGGAGAGTGTGGGCGAGGGGGGAGGCTCTTACTAAAATCCTTCCTGCAGCTGGGGAGGATCTTTTACTGCCGAGGTCTGGGAAACAGAAGGTGTGCCCGGGGGTCCGACCCACAGGGGGTTCGCCTCGCTCTTTTCCTCTTGGATCTTTTAGAGGAGACTTAATTAGCCAAACGAGGGAATAGTGTAGGGACATGTGAGGCCACCCCTTTCTCCTTCAAAGCGGGGAATTAACCCCCCTCTCTCCGTCCACAACCAATGGAAATGGGGCGAGAGAGTCCAGGAGGGCAGTACGACGGGTCGGGGGGGCGGGGGAGGTCGTCTGATCTTTGAAAAGGGATATTAGGATGGGGATCAAGGGGAAGGAAGGAAGAGAGTTATAAGGGGGCGGCAAGTGACTGTCCCCCAAACGCCTCTGATGTCAGTCCCCGGGCCCACCACTTCCGTCGGGGACGGATGGGAGAGCGGGCTGGTACTGACGCCCTCCCTTCCCACGGCCTGCAGCCCTCCCCGTCCCTTACCTGGCTCAGAGCGCAGCCCGGGCCAAAGGAAGGTTCTCAAACAAATTCCTCCCACCGCCCACCCTCACCGCGGCTCTCTGCTCCCAGCTCGAGGGCCCAGCCAGCAATCCTCGTCGCCACTCACGCCCGACGGCGCCTCTCTGAAAGCCAGCGGCCGGGGACCGGCACTCAGTAGCCGCTCGCAAGGCGTCTCCTGCTGCCGTGGCGACGCCCCGCCCATATAAACAGCTTCCGCTTCTGCCATTGGCCAGGGCGTCTCCAAAGAGACCGCGGGCTCTTAACCGCTCTCTCACGCGGTAACTCTTCAAAAATCCCTCCTGCCGCCATCTCCCGCGCGCGACCAAAGCCCCCTACCCGCCACCGCGTCCCGGCTCCACGCATTCCCGCCCGAGGGCCCCGAGCAGGGCTCGGAGAGGCGCGCGGCTCGGTGCTCCCGCAGAGGCCCCGGGGCCCTCGGCGAGCAGTTCGCGGCGCGAACCATACTCCACCCGACCTCCTTCCCATCTGGGCTGCTCAGAGGTGGCGACGGCTCCTGGGACGCAGCCCCTGGTGCGGGGGCCAGGGCTTCATGCATGCTTGGGGCTTTCCTTTCCTCTCCTCTGGGCTGAACCTTTGGAGGAGGTTGAACCTTTGCCAGTTCAACAGGAGGCTCCAGCCCAAACTCCAGAAGCCGGTTCACATAATAAACCTTCAGTAAAAGAGGAGACCCCAGCTCAGTATCCAGAGCATCCTGGAGAAGAAGTTATACCTGCCACAAGCCAGCAGGAGACCCCAGCTCAGCTTTCAGAGTCTTTTGGAGAAGCTGAAACTTCTGCAACCATGGAGGAAGCCTCAGGTGGAGCAAGACACTCCACCGCAGGAGTGCAAGCAAGGGCACGTGGCCATCCCCCCTTCCTGGTCCCAGTGGTTCTAGCAAGCACTGCGTCCCTCCCAGTTAAGCCTCAGCTGTAGCTACACTCACTACATTGGTCTGTCTGTCCCCTTTCCCTCTGCAGCTTGGCTGCCCCAGCCCCTAACCCCCAGATCCCCATCTCCCCGCTGCTCTCAGCCTCAAGTTGGGCTCAAAGATTAGGGACACATACCCTCTGCCCCAAATCTAGGGATGAAGCCAGAAGATCCCAGAGGCCTTAGAAAATCTCCTGGCTCCACCCGGCACCCTGCCCTCGTTCTGTCTCCTCTCTCTTCCCCCCTCCGCCTAGCTCTGCCTCACAGACTGCTGGCCACAGCCCCAGGGAAGCTCTGCTGGGAAAGGCCTCTAGGGTGTTAATTTTCAGCCACCTACTCAGCATTCCTGGTACGTGGGAACTTTCTCTGGATAGAGACCTGGGGAGGGGAGCAGGAGAGAGAGAAGTTTCGAAGCTAAGATGTTCTGGGGCGGGCCCTGTACTGATGTTTCCAGCTTGGCCAGGGCCCCTCCAAGACGCAGCTCTCATAGTGCAGGGCCCTTAGCGTGTCTCTGGGGCAGGGAAGAAGTGGATCCATGAAACACTGTGTGTATGGGGGGCTGGAGAGCAGAGGCAGCAATTTTGGTCCTGGGCCCCAATTCTCAGCCTGCTGGACTAGAATCTGAGGATGGCCTGGGCTGGGGGCCGTGTGGCCTGGTGGGGTGACCTGGCCCAGCCCCTGCCTGGGCGGTAGGGTGTCCATGGGCCTGCACTGGCGGGGAGGGGGGCAGTCTGGGCCCAGACTTCGGTGCTGTCTGGAGGTGGGGCAGGGCCTGGCTTCTTACAAGAAGGCGCCCAGGCTGGCCCAGTCATGCAGGTCAGAGGCCAGTGTGGCATCCCCGGCCTCAAAGGGGGGCTCGGGGGGCAGGGAGCTACGGGTGCTCTCGTCCCAGGGGTGCTCCAGGAAGGATGTGGCCAGGAAGGTCTCATCGAAGTCCAGGCTGTCGGTAGCCTGCTCCACTGGAGGCCCCCAGGTAACAGGGCAGTCGATGCGGTGGCCATGGATGGTGAGGTCCACGTCCCCGTGGGAGGCAGGGCTCAGCGGCGGGATCAGCTCCGAGGTCTCCAGCGTGCCCAGCTCCCCGTCCAGCGTGCCAGCGTCCAAGATGGCCTCCCAGTCAAAGTTGCCCTTGAGGGGTTCCAGCTCACCCTGCTCCTCCTGGGTCAGCAGCAGGGGGCTGGAGGGCCGCAGGAACTTGGCCTCCTGCTTGGGCAGCGGCTGTTGACGCTTACGCCCCAGCCTGCCCTCGCCTGCACCCCAGCCCGCCTCCCCAGTGGCCTCCTCGAACTCCCGCAGCAGCTGCTGGGCCTCGGTGTTCACGGTCAGTGGCCCGGCCCATGGGGCGGCGCCGGGCACCGGCGTCGCCTGGCAGGCAAAGGCCGGGTGGATGTGGACTGGGGGCAGCCTCCGCTTCTTCAAGGCCCCACTCAGCAGCCGCTCGGCGTACTGGGGTTCGATGCGAAAGAAGCCCCCCCTTGCCTGGCTCATCCTTCTCCCGAGGCACCTTGATGAAGCCCTTGTTCAGGGACAGGTTGTGGTGGATGGAGTTCTGGACACAGGGAGATAGGAGAGAAGGAAGACAGCTGGGTGAGTGGGTGGGGTCAGTGATGGGGGGCTCCTAGCACCAATGCCAGTCCCACCACTACCTTCTCTCTAATGGGGGCAGGCAGACAGAGGCGCTGCTCTGACTGGGAAGCTCTGGGACACCAGCCACGGGGCACCAGGAGCTGGGAGTGCTGTCGGGGGCTTTTGTTCCCTTTTGCCAGGATATCTGCCTGCTCAGTCATCCGAGCCCTGAGCCGCAGGGTGGCTCTCAGTGCCAGCCTGTCCTGCCCTCCCTCCCTTACCCCGCCGCTTGCGGCCTCTGGTCAAAGGCCTTGGCTCCCCCAGGTCCTGGACGGCCAACTCCCTCTGCCTGGGCCTGGCTGGCCTTCTCTGTGAAATGAGTGAGTGGGTGTGAGGGTGTGTGTGTGGGGGGGTATGAAGTGTGGGAGGATCTGATGACTTTCCTTGTTTGTAGAGCCGGCTGCTGGCCTGGGCCCTCACCAACCATGTCCCCTTCCTCCCACGCCAGGCTCTGAGGCCTCAGTTGATTATTACCCAGCCAAGAGCATAGCGCTCATTCCTGGGGCCTCTCAGGCTTGGGGTAGGGTGGGGAGTGGTGGAGTGTCTCTGCTTTCTCACCAAGATTACAAATGGTACCTGCCCCAGGGTCAGGGCCCAAGCAAACGTGGAATAGCTGTGATCACAGGAACTCTGATCCTGTGACCTGTGCCACAGGGAAGGATCTGTGCATCCTCAGGGTCACTGTCCCCAAGTAGCCCCTGATCCTGATGGTCGAAGATGCTCCGGATAGTGTGTGCCCAGCCTGAATCGCCATCCTGCCTTGTTCACGCCTGGGTGCACAGTCCAAACCACGCTGGGGCACAGGGGTCTGGGGCCTGGTGGGTGGGGCTGGCAGGTGAGCAGTGCCCCCTGGCAAGACTGGGATGTTTACATGGTGGCCTGGGCCCCTTGGCTGCTCTGTGCCAGGTTCCGGAGACTTGGAACATGAAGCCAGTGTGGGAGGAAAGAGCCCCTGTGGAAAGCACGTGGCTGAGGTAATTGTGCCCCCAGGGAGGTTGATGAGAAGAGGGGGAGGAGTGAAGGCAGGAAACTAGGGAGGGCTTGGGGTGGGGGCTGGCACAGCAGCTTTCGGAAGGCCCCGTAGCCCTTCCACTGGGACACAGATGGCCTTCACACCCCGCAGCACGCCCCTCACCCATCCCAGACCACTTCCACCCAACTGAAAGCAGGCAGGATGGAGAGCCTGGCAGGAACGATGCTCTGCTTCCAGTCAGGCCCTGACAAACTGACCTTGAGGAGGGTAGTGTCGAGGAATTCCAGGACTTGGGACAAAAAATGTGTCCCTCAGTCCATCAACCTACCCTGGGGGGCTGTGTCCACGCATAGTTCAGCCCTGGTCTTTGGGCTGAGCCTGCCAGATGAGTGACAAGTTCTTTCCACTTGAACCTCTATGTCGGCACCCCTACAGCCCTCTGAACATCCTCCCTCCTCTGTCTCTGAAGTCAAAGGGGCAGCAGTCCAAGCACTGGGCTCCCTTGAGGTCCTTCCTGGACGGCCTTCCTCTCTCGGGGCCCTGGCCGTACCGCGCCTACTTGGCCTGCGGATCTGGGATGTGAGTCCAGTCTGCACGGGCATGGGGAGGGAGGGAGGGAGTGCCTCCCTACCTGCCAGGTGGGATCAGCGTGGCGGAAGTAGCAGAAGTTGTCCGTGATCCACTTGTACATGGCCGACAGGGTGATCTTGGTGGCCTTGCTGGCCTGCATGGCCATGCAGATGAGCGTGGCATACGAGTAGGGCGGCTTCACGTGCGGGTTGGTGGCGTAGTCCACGTCGTCGGGAGGCAAGGACTGCAGCCCCGAGGGGGCGCTCCGCGGCGCTCCGCGGCTTGCACGAGTATGTGGGCTTGCCGGGTGTGTGCGGCTACCCCAGCCAGGCGGGTTCCGCTGCCAGGGGAAACCCCAGCTCGGCCGAGCCTGACAGCTCGTGGTAGCCGTGGGGGTCAGTGTCCCTCGAAGGCAGGACGGGGGCTTGGCGTTGAGAATGGAGAATTCTGCAGCCACTTCAGGCTGGTCAGGCTGTCATTCAGGGCGTTGGACTCCAGGCCGCCTTCTGGTCCGGCCTCCTCCGCTGCCCCTGCTCCCGAGGCGCATAGCCAGCTCTCCGCCATATCTGCGGTGACTCTCCGAGGGGGCGGTCAACATCCACCAGCCGAGCCTAGGGTGGCCGCCGAGCTCTCTGGCCCGCGGACTCCCGCGTCTTCAGTTACACAGCCTCCCGTAAGCGTGCTTCCATTCCGCGATCCGGGGGTAGCCTCCTCCAAACGGAGTGTGGTGCCTGCGGGGACCAGAGCGGGAACTGAGCCCTCTTTCCCCACCCCCGAGGGGAGAGTGTGGGCGAGGGGGGAGGCTCTTACTAAAATCCTTCCTGCAGCTGGGGAGGATCTTTTACTGCCGAGGTCTGGGAAACAGAAGGTGTGCCCGGGGGTCCGACCCACAGGGGGTTCGCCTCGCTCTTTTCCTCTTGGATCTTTTAGAGGAGACTTAATTAGCCAAACGAGGGAATAGTGTAGGGACATGTGAGGCCACCCCTTTCTCCTTCAAAGCGGGGAATTAACCCCCCTCTCTCCGTCCACAACCAATGGAAATGGGGCGAGAGAGTCCAGGAGGGCAGTACGACGGGTCGGGGGGGCGGGGGAGGTCGTCTGATCTTTGAAAAGGGATATTAGGATGGGGATCAAGGGGAAGGAAGGAAACAATACAGAGAGTTATAAGGGGGCGGGAAGTGAGTGTCCCCCAAACGCCTCTGATGTCAGTCCCCGGGCCCACCACTTCCGTCGGGGACGGATGGGAGAGCGGGCTGGTACTGACGCCCTCCCTTCCCACGGCCTGCAGCCCTCCCCGTCCCTTACCTGGCTCAGAGCGCAGCCCGGGCCAAAGGAAGGTTCTCAAACAAATTCCTCCCACCGCCCACCCTCACCGCGGCTCTCTGCTCCCAGCTCGAGGGCCCAGCCAGCAATCCTCGTCGCCACTCACGCCCGACGGCGCCTCTCTGAAAGCCAGCGGCCGGGGACCGGCACTCAGTAGCCGCTCGCAAGGCGTCTCCTGCTGCCGTGGCGACGCCCCGCCCATATAAACAGCTTCCGCTTCTGCCATTGGCCAGGGCGTCTCCAAAGAGACCGCGGGCTCTTAACCGCTCTCTCACGCGGTAACTCTTCAAAAATCCCTCCTGCCGCCATCTCCCGCGCGCGACCAAAGCCCCCTACCCGCCACCGCGTCCCGGCTCCACGCATTCCCGCCCGAGGGCCCCGAGCAGGGCTCGGAGAGGCGCGCGGCTCGGTGCTCCCGCAGAGGCCCCGGGGCCCTCGGCGAGCAGTTCGCGGCGCGAACCATACTCCACCCGACCTCCTTCCCATCTGGGCTGCTCAGAGGTGGCGACGGCTCCTGGGACGCAGCCCCTGGTGCGGGGGCCAGGGCTTCATGCATGCTTGGGGCTTTCCTTTCCTCTCCTCTGGGCTGAACCTTTGGAGGAGGTTGAACCTTTGCCAGTTCAACAGGAGGCTCCAGCCCAAACTCCAGAAGCCGGTTCACATAATAAACCTTCAGTAAAAGAGGAGACCCCAGCTCAGTATCCAGAGCATCCTGGAGAAGAAGTTATACCTGCCACAAGCCAGCAGGAGACCCCAGCTCAGCTTTCAGAGTCTTTTGGAGAAGCTGAAACTTCTGCAACCATGGAGGAAGCCTCAGGTGGAGCAAGACACTCCACCGCAGGAGTGCAAGCAAGGGCACGTGGCCATCCCCCCTTCCTGGTCCCAGTGGTTCTAGCAAGCACTGCGTCCCTCCCAGTTAAGCCTCAGCTGTAGCTACACTCACTACATTGGTCTGTCTGTCCCCTTTCCCTCTGCAGCTTGGCTGCCCCAGCCCCTAACCCCCAGATCCCCATCTCCCCGCTGCTCTCAGCCTCAAGTTGGGCTCAAAGATTAGGGACACATACCCTCTGCCCCAAATCTAGGGATGAAGCCAGAAGATCCCAGAGGCCTTAGAAAATCTCCTGGCTCCACCCGGCACCCTGCCCTCGTTCTGTCTCCTCTCTCTTCCCCCCTCCGCCTAGCTCTGCCTCACAGACTGCTGGCCACAGCCCCAGGGAAGCTCTGCTGGGAAAGGCCTCTAGGGTGTTAATTTTCAGCCACCTACTCAGCATTCCTGGTACGTGGGAACTTTCTCTGGATAGAGACCTGGGGAGGGGAGCAGGAGAGAGAGAAGTTTCGAAGCTAAGATGTTCTGGGGCGGGCCCTGTACTGATGTTTCCAGCTTGGCCAGGGCCCCTCCAAGACGCAGCTCTCATAGTGCAGGGCCCTTAGCGTGTCTCTGGGGCAGGGAAGAAGTGGATCCATGAAACACTGTGTGTATGGGGGGCTGGAGAGCAGAGGCAGCAATTTTGGTCCTGGGCCCCAATTCTCAGCCTGCTGGACTAGAATCTGAGGATGGCCTGGGCTGGGGGCCGTGTGGCCTGGTGGGGTGACCTGGCCCAGCCCCTGCCTGGGCGGTAGGGTGTCCATGGGCCTGCACTGGCGGGGAGGGGGGCAGTCTGGGCCCAGACTTCGGTGCTGTCTGGAGGTGGGGCAGGGCCTGGCTTCTTACAAGAAGGCGCCCAGGCTGGCCCAGTCATGCAGGTCAGAGGCCAGTGTGGCATCCCCGGCCTCAAAGGGGGGCTCGGGGGGCAGGGAGCTATGGGTGCTCTCGTCCCAGGGGTGCTCCAGGAAGGATGTGGCCAGGAAGGTCTCATCGAAGTCCAGGCTGTCGGTAGCCTGCTCCACTGGAGGCCCCCAGGTAACAGGGCAGTCGATGCGGTGGCCATGGATGGTGAGGTCCACGTCCCCGTGGGAGGCAGGGCTCAGCGGCGGGATCAGCTCCGAGGTCTCCAGCGTGCCCAGCTCCCCGTCCAGCGTGCCAGCGTCCAAGATGGCCTCCCAGTCAAAGTTGCCCTTGAGGGGTTCCAGCTCACCCTGCTCCTCCTGGGTCAGCAGCAGGGGGCTGGAGGGCCGCAGGAACTTGGCCTCCTGCTTGGGCAGCGGCTGTTGACGCTTACGCCCCAGCCTGCCCTCGCCTGCACCCCAGCCCGCCTCCCCAGTGGCCTCCTCGAACTCCCGCAGCAGCTGCTGGGCCTCGGTGTTCACGGTCAGTGGCCCGGCCCATGGGGCGGCGCCGGGCACCGGCGTCGCCTGGCAGGCAAAGGCCGGGTGGATGTGGACTGGGGGCAGCCTCCGCTTCTTCAAGGCCCCACTCAGCAGCCGCTCGGCGTACTGGGGTTCGATGCGAAAGAAGCCCCCCCTTGCCTGGCTCATCCTTCTCCCGAGGCACCTTGATGAAGCCCTTGTTCAGGGACAGGTTGTGGTGGATGGAGTTCTGGACACAGGGAGATAGGAGAGAAGGAAGACAGCTGGGTGAGTGGGTGGGGTCAGTGATGGGGGGCTCCTAGCACCAATGCCAGTCCCACCACTACCTTCTCTCTAATGGGGGCAGGCAGACAGAGGCGCTGCTCTGACTGGGAAGCTCTGGGACACCAGCCACGGGGCACCAGGAGCTGGGAGTGCTGTCGGGGGCTTTTGTTCCCTTTTGCCAGGATATCTGCCTGCTCAGTCATCCGAGCCCTGAGCCGCAGGGTGGCTCTCAGTGCCAGCCTGTCCTGCCCTCCCTCCCTTACCCCGCCGCTTGCGGCCTCTGGTCAAAGGCCTTGGCTCCCCCAGGTCCTGGACGGCCAACTCCCTCTGCCTGGGCCTGGCTGGCCTTCTCTGTGAAATGAGTGAGTGGGTGTGAGGGTGTGTGTGTGGGGGGGTATGAAGTGTGGGAGGATCTGATGACTTTCCTTGTTTGTAGAGCCGGCTGCTGGCCTGGGCCCTCACCAACCATGTCCCCTTCCTCCCACGCCAGGCTCTGAGGCCTCAGTTGATTATTACCCAGCCAAGAGCATAGCGCTCATTCCTGGGGCCTCTCAGGCTTGGGGTAGGGTGGGGAGTGGTGGAGTGTCTCTGCTTTCTCACCAAGATTACAAATGGTACCTGCCCCAGGGTCAGGGCCCAAGCAAACGTGGAATAGCTGTGATCACAGGAACTCTGATCCTGTGACCTGTGCCACAGGGAAGGATCTGTGCATCCTCAGGGTCACTGTCCCCAAGTAGCCCCTGATCCTGATGGTCGAAGATGCTCCGGATAGTGTGTGCCCAGCCTGAATCGCCATCCTGCCTTGTTCACGCCTGGGTGCACAGTCCAAACCACGCTGGGGCACAGGGGTCTGGGGCCTGGTGGGTGGGGCCGGCAGGTGAGCAGTGCCCCCTGGCAAGACTGGGATGTTTACATGGTGGCCTGGGCCCCTTGGCTGCTCTGTGCCAGGTTCCGGAGACTTGGAACATGAAGCCAGTGTGGGAGGAAAGAGCCCCTGTGGAAAGCACGTGGCTGAGGTAATTGTGCCCCCAGGGAGGTTGATGAGAAGAGGGGGAGGAGTGAAGGCAGGAAACTAGGGAGGGCTTGGGGTGGGGGCTGGCACAGCAGCTTTCGGAAGGCCCCGTAGCCCTTCCACTGGGACACAGATGGCCTTCACACCCCGCAGCACGCCCCTCACCCATCCCAGACCACTTCCACCCAACTGAAAGCAGGCAGGATGGAGAGCCTGGCAGGAACGATGCTCTGCTTCCAGTCAGGCCCTGACAAACTGACCTTGAGGAGGGTAGTGTCGAGGAATTCCAGGACTTGGGACAAAAAATGTGTCCCTCAGTCCATCAACCTACCCTGGGGGGCTGTGTCCACGCATAGTTCAGCCCTGGTCTTTGGGCTGAGCCTGCCAGATGAGTGACAAGTTCTTTCCACTTGAACCTCTATGTCGGCACCCCTACAGCCCTCTGAACATCCTCCCTCCTCTGTCTCTGAAGTCAAAGGGGCAGCAGTCCAAGCACTGGGCTCCCTTGAGGTCCTTCCTGGACGGCCTTCCTCTCTCGGGGCCCTGGCCGTACCGCGCCTACTTGGCCTGCGGATCTGGGATGTGAGTCCAGTCTGCACGGGCATGGGGAGGGAGGGAGGGAGTGCCTCCCTACCTGCCAGGTGGGATCAGCGTGGCGGAAGTAGCAGAAGTTGTCCGTGATCCACTTGTACATGGCCGACAGGGTGATCTTGGTGGCCTTGCTGGCCTGCATGGCCATGCAGATGAGCGTGGCATACGAGTAGGGCGGCTTCACGTGCGGGTTGGTGGCGTAGTCCACGTCGTCGGGAGGCAAGGACTGCAGCCCCGAGGGGGCGCTCCGCGGCGCTCCGCGGCTTGCACGAGTATGTGGGCTTGCCGGGTGTGTGCGGCTACCCCAGCCAGGCGGGTTCCGCTGCCAGGGGAAACCCCAGCTCGGCCGAGCCTGACAGCTCGTGGTAGCCGTGGGGGTCAGTGTCCCTCGAAGGCAGGACGGGGGCTTGGCGTTGAGAATGGAGAATTCTGCAGCCACTTCAGGCTGGTCAGGCTGTCATTCAGGGCGTTGGACTCCAGGCCGCCTTCTGGTCCGGCCTCCTCCGCTGCCCCTGCTCCCGAGGCGCATAGCCAGCTCTCCGCCATATCTGCGGTGACTCTCCGAGGGGGCGGTCAACATCCACCAGCCGAGCCTAGGGTGGCCGCCGAGCTCTCTGGCCCGCGGACTCCCGCGTCTTCAGTTACACAGCCTCCCGTAAGCGTGCTTCCATTCCGCGATCCGGGGGTAGCCTCCTCCAAACGGAGTGTGGTGCCTGCGGGGACCAGAGCGGGAACTGAGCCCTCTTTCCCCACCCCCGAGGGGAGAGTGTGGGCGAGGGGGGAGGCTCTTACTAAAATCCTTCCTGCAGCTGGGGAGGATCTTTTACTGCCGAGGTCTGGGAAACAGAAGGTGTGCCCGGGGGTCCGACCCACAGGGGGTTCGCCTCGCTCTTTTCCTCTTGGATCTTTTAGAGGAGACTTAATTAGCCAAACGAGGGAATAGTGTAGGGACATGTGAGGCCACCCCTTTCTCCTTCAAAGCGGGGAATTAACCCCCCTCTCTCCGTCCACAACCAATGGAAATGGGGCGAGAGAGTCCAGGAGGGCAGTACGACGGGTCGGGGGGGCGGGGGAGGTCGTCTGATCTTTGAAAAGGGATATTAGGATGGGGATCAAGGGGAAGGAAGGAAACAATACAGAGAGTTATAAGGGGGCGGGAAGTGAGTGTCCCCCAAACGCCTCTGATGTCAGTCCCCGGGCCCACCACTTCCGTCGGGGACGGATGGGAGAGCGGGCTGGTACTGACGCCCTCCCTTCCCACGGCCTGCAGCCCTCCCCGTCCCTTACCTGGCTCAGAGCGCAGCCCGGGCCAAAGGAAGGTTCTCAAACAAATTCCTCCCACCGCCCACCCTCACTGCGGCTCTCTGCTCCCAGCTCGAGGGCCCAGCCAGCAATCCTCGTCGCCACTCACGCCCGACGGCGCCTCTCTGAAAGCCAGCGGCCGGGGACCGGCACTCAGTAGCCGCTCGCAAGGCGTCTCCTGCTGCCGTGGCGACGCCCCGCCCATATAAACAGCTTCCGCTTCTGCCATTGGCCAGGGCGTCTCCAAAGAGACCGCGGGCTCTTAACCGCTCTCTCACGCGGTAACTCTTCAAAATCCCTCCTGCCGCCATCTCCCGCGCGCGACCAAAGCCCCCTACCCGCCACCGCGTCCCGGCTCCACGCATTCCCGCCCGAGGGCCCCGAGCAGGGCTCGGAGAGGCGCGCGGCTCGGTGCTCCCGCAGAGGCCCCGGGGCCCTCGGCGAGCAGTTCGCGGCGCGAACCATACTCCACCCGACCTCCTTCCCATCTGGGCTGCTCAGAGGTGGCGACGGCTCCTGGGACGCAGCCCCTGGTGCGGGGGCCAGGGCTTCATGCATGCTTGGGGCTTTCCTTTCCTCTCCTCTGGGCTGAACCTTTGGAGGAGGTTGAACCTTTGCCAGTTCAACAGGAGGCTCCAGCCCAAACTCCAGAAGCCGGTTCACATAATAAACCTTCAGTAAAAGAGGAGACCCCAGCTCAGTATCCAGAGCATCCTGGAGAAGAAGTTATACCTGCCACAAGCCAGCAGGAGACCCCAGCTCAGCTTTCAGAGTCTTTTGGAGAAGCTGAAACTTCTGCAACCATGGAGGAAGCCTCAGGTGGAGCAAGACACTCCACCGCAGGAGTGCAAGCAAGGGCACGTGGCCATCCCCCCTTCCTGGTCCCAGTGGTTCTAGCAAGCACTGCGTCCCTCCCAGTTAAGCCTCAGCTGTAGCTACACTCACTACATTGGTCTGTCTGTCCCCTTTCCCTCTGCAGCTTGGCTGCCCCAGCCCCTAACCCCCAGATCCCCATCTCCCCGCTGCTCTCAGCCTCAAGTTGGGCTCAAAGATTAGGGACACATACCCTCTGCCCCAAATCTAGGGATGAAGCCAGAAGATCCCAGAGGCCTTAGAAAATCTCCTGGCTCCACCCGGCACCCTGCCCTCGTTCTGTCTCCTCTCTCTTCCCCCCTCCGCCTAGCTCTGCCTCACAGACTGCTGGCCACAGCCCCAGGGAAGCTCTGCTGGGAAAGGCCTCTAGGGTGTTAATTTTCAGCCACTCAGCATTCCTGGTACGTGGGAACTTTCTCTGGATAGAGACCTGGGGAGGGGAGCAGGAGAGAGAGAAGTTTCGAAGCTAAGATGTTCTGGGGCGGGCCCTGTACTGATGTTTCCAGCTTGGCCAGGGCCCCTCCAAGACGCAGCTCTCATAGTGCAGGGCCCTTAGCGTGTCTCTGGGGCAGGGAAGAAGTGGATCCATGAAACACTGTGTGTATGGGGGGCTGGAGAGCAGAGGCAGCAATTTTGGTCCTGGGCCCCAATTCTCAGCCTGCTGGACTAGAATCTGAGGATGGCCTGGGCTGGGGGCCGTGTGGCCTGGTGGGGTGACCTGGCCCAGCCCCTGCCTGGGCGGTAGGGTGTCCATGGGCCTGCACTGGCGGGGAGGGGGGCAGTCTGGGCCCAGACTTCGGTGCTGTCTGGAGGTGGGGCAGGGCCTGGCTTCTTACAAGAAGGCGCCCAGGCTGGCCCAGTCATGCAGGTCAGAGGCCAGTGTGGCATCCCCGGCCTCAAAGCGGGGCTCGGGGGGCAGGGAGCTACGGGTGCTCTCGTCCCAGGGGTGCTCCAGGAAGGATGTGGCCAGGAAGGTCTCATCGAAGTCCAGGCTGTCGGTAGCCTGCTCCACTGGAGGCCCCCAGGTAACAGGGCAGTCGATGCGGTGGCCATGGATGGTGAGGTCCACGTCCCCGTGGGAGGCAGGGCTCAGCGGCGGGATCAGCTCCGAGGTCTCCAGCGTGCCCAGCTCCCCGTCCAGCGTGCCAGCGTCCAAGATGGCCTCCCAGTCAAAGTTGCCCTTGAGGGGTTCCAGCTCACCCTGCTCCTCCTGGGTCAGCAGCAGGGGGCTGGAGGGCCGCAGGAACTTGGCCTCCTGCTTGGGCAGCGGCTGTTGACGCTTACGCCCCAGCCTGCCCTCGCCTGCACCCCAGCCCGCCTCCCCAGTGGCCTCCTCGAACTCCCGCAGCAGCTGCTGGGCCTCGGTGTTCACGGTCAGTGGCCCGGCCCATGGGGCGGCGCCGGGCACCGGCGTCGCCTGGCAGGCAAAGGCCGGGTGGATGTGGACTGGGGGCAGCCTCCGCTTCTTCAAGGCCCCACTCAGCAGCCGCTCGGCGTACTGGGGTTCGATGCGAAAGAAGCCCCCCCTTGCCTGGCTCATCCTTCTCCCGAGGCACCTTGATGAAGCCCTTGTTCAGGGACAGGTTGTGGTGGATGGAGTTCTGGACACAGGGAGATAGGAGAGAAGGAAGACAGCTGGGTGAGTGGGTGGGGTCAGTGATGGGGGGCTCCTAGCACCAATGCCAGTCCCACCACTACCTTCTCTCTAATGGGGGCAGGCAGACAGAGGCGCTGCTCTGACTGGGAAGCTCTGGGACACCAGCCACGGGGCACCAGGAGCTGGGAGTGCTGTCGGGGGCTTTTGTTCCCTTTTGCCAGGATATCTGCCTGCTCAGTCATCCGAGCCCTGAGCCGCAGGGTGGCTCTCAGTGCCAGCCTGTCCTGCCCTCCCTCCCTTACCCCGCCGCTTGCGGCCTCTGGTCAAAGGCCTTGGCTCCCCCAGGTCCTGGACGGCCAACTCCCTCTGCCTGGGCCTGGCTGGCCTTCTCTGTGAAATGAGTGAGTGGGTGTGAGGGTGTGTGTGGGGGGGGGTATGAAGTGTGGGAGGATCTGATGACTTTCCTTGTTTGTAGAGCCGGCTGCTGGCCTGGGCCCTCACCAACCATGTCCCCTTCCTCCCACGCCAGGCTCTGAGGCCTCAGTTGATTATTACCCAGCCAAGAGCATAGCGCTCATTCCTGGGGCCTCTCAGGCTTGGGGTAGGGTGGGGAGTGGTGGAGTGTCTCTGCTTTCTCACCAAGATTACAAATGGTACCTGCCCCAGGGTCAGGGCCCAAGCAAACGTGGAATAGCTGTGATCACAGGAACTCTGATCCTGTGACCTGTGCCACAGGGAAGGATCTGTGCATCCTCAGGGTCACTGTCCCCAAGTAGCCCCTGATCCTGATGGTCGAAGATGCTCCGGATAGTGTGTGCCCAGCCTGAATCGCCATCCTGCCTTGTTCACGCCTGGGTGCACAGTCCAAACCACGCTGGGGCACAGGGGTCTGGGGCCTGGTGGGTGGGGCCGGCAGGTGAGCAGTGACCCCTGGCAAGACTGGGATGTTTACATGGTGGCCTGGGCCCCTTGGCTGCTCTGTGCCAGGTTCCGGAGACTTGGAACATGAAGCCAGTGTGGGAGGAAAGAGCCCCTGTGGAAAGCACGTGGCTGAGGTAATTGTGCCCCCAGGGAGGTTGATGAGAAGAGGGGGAGGAGTGAAGGCAGGAAACTAGGGAGGGCTTGGGGTGGGGGCTGGCACAGCAGCTTTCGGAAGGCCCCGTAGCCCTTCCACTGGGACACAGATGGCCTTCACACCCCGCAGCACGCCCCTCACCCATCCCAGACCACTTCCACCCAACTGAAAGCAGGCAGGATGGAGAGCCTGGCAGGAACGATGCTCTGCTTCCAGTCAGGCCCTGACAAACTGACCTTGAGGAGGGTAGTGTCGAGGAATTCCAGGACTTGGGACAAAAAATGTGTCCCTCAGTCCATCAACCTACCCTGGGGGGCTGTGTCCACGCATAGTTCAGCCCTGGTCTTTGGGCTGAGCCTGCCAGATGAGTGACAAGTTCTTTCCACTTGAACCTCTATGTCGGCACCCCTACAGCCCTCTGAACATCCTCCCTCCTCTGTCTCTGAAGTCAAAGGGGCAGCAGTCCAAGCACTGGGCTCCCTTGAGGTCCTTCCTGGACGGCCTTCCTCTCTCGGGGCCCTGGCCGTACCGCGCCTACTTGGCCTGCGGATCTGGGATGTGAGTCCAGTCTGCACGGGCATGGGGAGGGAGGGAGGGAGTGCCTCCCTACCTGCCAGGTGGGATCAGCGTGGCGGAAGTAGCAGAAGTTGTCCGTGATCCACTTGTACATGGCCGACAGGGTGATCTTGGTGGCCTTGCTGGCCTGCATGGCCATGCAGATGAGCGTGGCATACGAGTAGGGCGGCTTCACGTGCGGGTTGGTGGCGTAGTCCACGTCGTCGGGAGGCAAGGACTGCAGCCCCGAGGGGGCGCTCCGCGGCGCTCCGCGGCTTGCACGAGTATGTGGGCTTGCCGGGTGTGTGCGGCTACCCCAGCCAGGCGGGTTCCGCTGCCAGGGGAAACCCCAGCTCGGCCGAGCCTGACAGCTCGTGGTAGCCGTGGGGGTCAGTGTCCCTCGAAGGCAGGACGGGAGCTTGGCGTTGAGAATGGAGAATTCTGCAGCCACTTCAGGCTGGTCAGGCTGTCATTCAGGGCGTTGGACTCCAGGCCGCCTTCTGGTCCGGCCTCCTCCGCTGCCCCTGCTCCCGAGACGCATAGCCAGCTCTCCGCCATATCTGCGGTGACTCTCCAAGGGGGCGGTCAACATCCACCAGCCGAGCCTAGGGTGGCCGCCGAGCTCTCTGGCCCGCGGACTCCCGCGTCTTCAGTTACACAGCCTCCCGTAAGCGTGCTTCCATTCCGCGATCCGGGGGTAGCCTCCTCCAAACGGAGTGTGGTGCCTGCGGGGACCAGAGCGGGAACTGAGCCCTCTTTCCCCACCCCCGAGGGGAGAGTGTGGGCGAGGGGGGAGGCTCTTACTAAAATCCTTCCTGCAGCTGGGGAGGATCTTTTACTGCCGAGGTCTGGGAAACAGAAGGTGTGCCCGGGGGTCCGACCCACAGGGGGTTCGCCTCGCTCTTTTCCTCTTGGATCTTTTAGAGGAGACTTAATTAGCCAAACGAGGGAATAGTGTAGGGACATGTGAGGCCACCCCTTTCTCCTTCAAAGCGGGGAATTAACCCCCCTCTCTCCGTCCACAACCAATGGAAATGGGGCGAGAGAGTCCAGGAGGGCAGTACGACGGGTCGGGGGGGCGGGGGAGGTCGTCTGATCTTTGAAAAGGGATATTAGGATGGGGATCAAGGGGAAGGAAGGAAACAATACAGAGAGTTATAAGGGGGCGGGAAGTGAGTGTCCCCCAAACGCCTCTGATGTCAGTCCCCGGGCCCACCACTTCCGTCGGGGACGGATGGGAGAGCGGGCTGGTACTGACGCCCTCCCTTCCCACGGCCTGCAGCCCTCCCCGTCCCTTACCTGGCTCAGAGCGCAGCCCGGGCCAAAGGAAGGTTCTCAAACAAATTCCTCCCACCGCCCACCCTCACCGCGGCTCTCTGCTCCCAGCTCGAGGGCCCAGCCAGCAATCCTCGTCGCCACTCACGCCCGACGGCGCCTCTCTGAAAGCCAGCGGCCGGGGACCGGCACTCAGTAGCCGCTCGCAAGGCGTCTCCTGCTGCCGTGGCGACGCCCCGCCCATATAAACAGCTTCCGCTTCTGCCATTGGCCAGGGCGTCTCCAAAGAGACCGCGGGCTCTTAACCGCTCTCTCACGCGGTAACTCTTCAAAATCCCTCCTGCCGCCATCTCCCGCGCGCGACCAAAGCCCCCTACCCGCCACCGCGTCCCGGCTCCACGCATTCCCGCCCGAGGGCCCCGAGCAGGGCTCGGAGAGGCGCGCGGCTCGGTGCTCCCGCAGAGGCCCCGGGGCCCTCGGCGAGCAGTTCGCGGCGCGAACCATACTCCACCCGACCTCCTTCCCATCTGGGCTGCTCAGAGGTGGCGACGGCTCCTGGGACGCAGCCCCTGGTGCGGGGGCCAGGGCTTCATGCATGCTTGGGGCTTTCCTTTCCTCTCCTCTGGGCTGAACCTTTGGAGGAGGTTGAACCTTTGCCAGTTCAACAGGAGGCTCCAGCCCAAACTCCAGAAGCCGGTTCACATAATAAACCTTCAGTAAAAGAGGAGACCCCAGCTCAGTATCCAGAGCATCCTGGAGAAGAAGTTATACCTGCCACAAGCCAGCAGGAGACCCCAGCTCAGCTTTCAGAGTCTTTTGGAGAAGCTGAAACTTCTGCAACCATGGAGGAAGCCTCAGGTGGAGCAAGACACTCCACCGCAGGAGTGCAAGCAAGGGCACGTGGCCATCCCCCCTTCCTGGTCCCAGTGGTTCTAGCAAGCACTGCGTCCCTCCCAGTTAAGCCTCAGCTGTAGCTACACTCACTACATTGGTCTGTCTGTCCCCTTTCCCTCTGCAGCTTGGCTGCCCCAGCCCCTAACCCCCAGATCCCCATCTCCCCGCTGCTCTCAGCCTCAAGTTGGGCTCAAAGATTAGGGACACATACCCTCTGCCCCAAATCTAGGGATGAAGCCAGAAGATCCCAGAGGCCTTAGAAAATCTCCTGGCTCCACCCGGCACCCTGCCCTCGTTCTGTCTCCTCTCTCTTCCCCCCTCCGCCTAGCTCTGCCTCACAGACTGCTGGCCACAGCCCCAGGGAAGCTCTGCTGGGAAAGGCCTCTAGGGTGTTAATTTTCAGCCACCTACTCAGCATTCCTGGTACGTGGGAACTTTCTCTGGATAGAGACCTGGGGAGGGGAGCAGGAGAGAGAGAAGTTTCGAAGCTAAGATGTTCTGGGGCGGGCCCTGTACTGATGTTTCCAGCTTGGCCAGGGCCCCTCCAAGACGCAGCTCTCATAGTGCAGGGCCCTTAGCGTGTCTCTGGGGCAGGGAAGAAGTGGATCCATGAAACACTGTGTGTATGGGGGGCTGGAGAGCAGAGGCAGCAATTTTGGTCCTGGGCCCCAATTCTCAGCCTGCTGGACTAGAATCTGAGGATGGCCTGGGCTGGGGGCCGTGTGGCCTGGTGGGGTGACCTGGCCCAGCCCCTGCCTGGGCGGTAGGGTGTCCATGGGCCTGCACTGGCGGGGAGGGGGGCAGTCTGGGCCCAGACTTCGGTGCTGTCTGGAGGTGGGGCAGGGCCTGGCTTCTTACAAGAAGGCGCCCAGGCTGGCCCAGTCATGCAGGTCAGAGGCCAGTGTGGCATCCCCGGCCTCAAAGGGGGGCTCGGGGGGCAGGGAGCTACGGGTGCTCTCGTCCCAGGGGTGCTCCAGGAAGGATGTGGCCAGGAAGGTCTCATCGAAGTCCAGGCTGTCGGTAGCCTGCTCCACTGGAGGCCCCCAGGTAACAGGGCAGTCGATGCGGTGGCCATGGATGGTGAGGTCCACGTCCCCGTGGGAGGCAGGGCTCAGCGGCGGGATCAGCTCCGAGGTCTCCAGCGTGCCCAGCTCCCCGTCCAGCGTGCCAGCGTCCAAGATGGCCTCCCAGTCAAAGTTGCCCTTGAGGGGTTCCAGCTCACCCTGCTCCTCCTGGGTCAGCAGCAGGGGGCTGGAGGGCCGCAGGAACTTGGCCTCCTGCTTGGGCAGCGGCTGTTGACGCTTACGCCCCAGCCTGCCCTCGCCTGCACCCCAGCCCGCCTCCCCAGTGGCCTCCTCGAACTCCCGCAGCAGCTGCTGGGCCTCGGTGTTCACGGTCAGTGGCCCGGCCCATGGGGCGGCGCCGGGCACCGGCGTCGCCTGGCAGGCAAAGGCCGGGTGGATGTGGACTGGGGGCAGCCTCCGCTTCTTCAAGGCCCCACTCAGCAGCCGCTCGGCGTACTGGGGTTCGATGCGAAAGAAGCCCCCCCTTGCCTGGCTCATCCTTCTCCCGAGGCACCTTGATGAAGCCCTTGTTCAGGGACAGGTTGTGGTGGATGGAGTTCTGGACACAGGGAGATAGGAGAGAAGGAAGACAGCTGGGTGAGTGGGTGGGGTCAGTGATGGGGGGCTCCTAGCACCAATGCCAGTCCCACCACTACCTTCTCTCTAATGGGGGCAGGCAGACAGAGGCGCTGCTCTGACTGGGAAGCTCTGGGACACCAGCCACGGGGCACCAGGAGCTGGGAGTGCTGTCGGGGGCTTTTGTTCCCTTTTGCCAGGATATCTGCCTGCTCAGTCATCCGAGCCCTGAGCCGCAGGGTGGCTCTCAGTGCCAGCCTGTCCTGCCCTCCCTCCCTTACCCCGCCGCTTGCGGCCTCTGGTCAAAGGCCTTGGCTCCCCCAGGTCCTGGACGGCCAACTCCCTCTGCCTGGGCCTGGCTGGCCTTCTCTGTGAAATGAGTGAGTGGGTGTGAGGGTGTGTGTGGGGGGGGGTATGAAGTGTGGGAGGATCTGATGACTTTCCTTGTTTGTAGAGCCGGCTGCTGGCCTGGGCCCTCACCAACCATGTCCCCTTCCTCCCACGCCAGGCTCTGAGGCCTCAGTTGATTATTACCCAGCCAAGAGCATAGCGCTCATTCCTGGGGCCTCTCAGGCTTGGGGTAGGGTGGGGAGTGGTGGAGTGTCTCTGCTTTCTCACCAAGATTACAAATGGTACCTGCCCCAGGGTCAGGGCCCAAGCAAACGTGGAATAGCTGTGATCACAGGAACTCTGATCCTGTGACCTGTGCCACAGGGAAGGATCTGTGCATCCTCAGGGTCACTGTCCCCAAGTAGCCCCTGATCCTGATGGTCGAAGATGCTCCGGATAGTGTGTGCCCAGCCTGAATCGCCATCCTGCCTTGTTCACGCCTGGGTGCACAGTCCAAACCACGCTGGGGCACAGGGGTCTGGGGCCTGGTGGGTGGGGCTGGCAGGTGAGCAGTGCCCCCTGGCAAGACTGGGATGTTTACATGGTGGCCTGGGCCCCTTGGCTGCTCTGTGCCAGGTTCCGGAGACTTGGAACATGAAGCCAGTGTGGGAGGAAAGAGCCCCTGTGGAAAGCACGTGGCTGAGGTAATTGTGCCCCCAGGGAGGTTGATGAGAAGAGGGGGAGGAGTGAAGGCAGGAAACTAGGGAGGGCTTGGGGTGGGGGCTGGCACAGCAGCTTTCGGAAGGCCCCGTAGCCCTTCCACTGGGACACAGATGGCCTTCACACCCCGCAGCACGCCCCTCACCCATCCCAGACCACTTCCACCCAACTGAAAGCAGGCAGGATGGAGAGCCTGGCAGGAACGATGCTCTGCTTCCAGTCAGGCCCTGACAAACTGACCTTGAGGAGGGTAGTGTCGAGGAATTCCAGGACTTGGGACAAAAAATGTGTCCCTCAGTCCATCAACCTACCCTGGGGGGCTGTGTCCACGCATAGTTCAGCCCTGGTCTTTGGGCTGAGCCTGCCAGATGAGTGACAAGTTCTTTCCACTTGAACCTCTATGTCGGCACCCCTACAGCCCTCTGAACATCCTCCCTCCTCTGTCTCTGAAGTCAAAGGGGCAGCAGTCCAAGCACTGGGCTCCCTTGAGGTCCTTCCTGGACGGCCTTCCTCTCTCGGGGCCCTGGCCGTACCGCGCCTACTTGGCCTGCGGATCTGGGATGTGAGTCCAGTCTGCACGGGCATGGGGAGGGAGGGAGGGAGTGCCTCCCTACCTGCCAGGTGGGATCAGCGTGGCGGAAGTAGCAGAAGTTGTCCGTGATCCACTTGTACATGGCCGACAGGGTGATCTTGGTGGCCTTGCTGGCCTGCATGGCCATGCAGATGAGCGTGGCATACGAGTAGGGCGGCTTCACGTGCGGGTTGGTGGCGTAGTCCACGTCGTCGGGAGGCAAGGACTGCAGCCCCGAGGGGGCGCTCCGCGGCGCTCCGCGGCTTGCACGAGTATGTGGGCTTGCCGGGTGTGTGCGGCTACCCCAGCCAGGCGGGTTCCGCTGCCAGGGGAAACCCCAGCTCGGCCGAGCCTGACAGCTCGTGGTAGCCGTGGGGGTCAGTGTCCCTCGAAGGCAGGACGGGAGCTTGGCGTTGAGAATGGAGAATTCTGCAGCCACTTCAGGCTGGTCAGGCTGTCATTCAGGGCGTTGGACTCCAGGCCGCCTTCTGGTCCGGCCTCCTCCGCTGCCCCTGCTCCCGAGACGCATAGCCAGCTCTCCGCCATATCTGCGGTGACTCTCCGAGGGGGCGGTCAACATCCACCAGCCGAGCCTAGGGTGGCCGCCGAGCTCTCTGGCCCGCGGACTCCCGCGTCTTCAGTTACACAGCCTCCCGTAAGCGTGCTTCCATTCCGCGATCCGGGGGTAGCCTCCTCCAAACGGAGTGTGGTGCCTGCGGGGACCAGAGCGGGAACTGAGCCCTCTTTCCCCACCCCCGAGGGGAGAGTGTGGGCGAGGGGGGAGGCTCTTACTAAAATCCTTCCTGCAGCTGGGGAGGATCTTTTACTGCCGAGGTCTGGGAAACAGAAGGTGTGCCCGGGGGTCCGACCCACAGGGGGTTCGCCTCGCTCTTTTCCTCTTGGATCTTTTAGAGGAGACTTAATTAGCCAAACGAGGGAATAGTGTAGGGACATGTGAGGCCACCCCTTTCTCCTTCAAAGCGGGGAATTAACCCCCCTCTCTCCGTCCACAACCAATGGAAATGGGGCGAGAGAGTCCAGGAGGGCAGTACGACGGGTCGGGGGGGCGGGGGAGGTCGTCTGATCTTTGAAAAGGGATATTAGGATGGGGATCAAGGGGAAGGAAGGAAACAATACAGAGAGTTATAAGGGGGCGGGAAGTGAGTGTCCCCCAAACGCCTCTGATGTCAGTCCCCGGGCCCACCACTTCCGTCGGGGACGGATGGGAGAGCGGGCTGGTACTGACGCCCTCCCTTCCCACGGCCTGCAGCCCTCCCCGTCCCTTACCTGGCTCAGAGCGCAGCCCGGGCCAAAGGAAGGTTCTCAAACAAATTCCTCCCACCGCCCACCCTCACCGCGGCTCTCTGCTCCCAGCTCGAGGGCCCAGCCAGCAATCCTCGTCGCCACTCACGCCCGACGGCGCCTCTCTGAAAGCCAGCGGCCGGGGACCGGCACTCAGTAGCCGCTCGCAAGGCGTCTCCTGCTGCCGTGGCGACGCCCCGCCCATATAAACAGCTTCCGCTTCTGCCATTGGCCAGGGCGTCTCCAAAGAGACCGCGGGCTCTTAACCGCTCTCTCACGCGGTAACTCTTCAAAATCCCTCCTGCCGCCATCTCCCGCGCGCGACCAAAGCCCCCTACCCGCCACCGCGTCCCGGCTCCACGCATTCCCGCCCGAGGGCCCCGAGCAGGGCTCGGAGAGGCGCGCGGCTCGGTGCTCCCGCAGAGGCCCCGGGGCCCTCGGCGAGCAGTTCGTGGCGCGAACCATACTCCACCCGACCTCCTTCCCATCTGGGCTGCTCAGAGGTGGCGATGGCTCCTGGGACGCAGCCCCTGGTGCGGGGGCCAGGGCTTCATGCATGCTTGGGGCTTTCCTTTCCTCTCCTCTGGGCTGAACCTTTGGAGGAGGTTGAACCTTTGCCAGTTCAACAGGAGGCTCCAGCCCAAACTCCAGAAGCCGGTTCACATAATAAACCTTCAGTAAAAGAGGAGACCCCAGCTCAGTATCCAGAGCATCCTGGAGAAGAAGTTATACCTGCCACAAGCCAGCAGGAGACCCCAGCTCAGCTTTCAGAGTCTTTTGGAGAAGCTGAAACTTCTGCAACCATGGAGGAAGCCTCAGGTGGAGCAAGACACTCCACCGCAGGAGTGCAAGCAAGGGCACGTGGCCATCCCCCCTTCCTGGTCCCAGTGGTTCTAGCAAGCACTGCGTCCCTCCCAGTTAAGCCTCAGCTGTAGCTACACTCACTACATTGGTCTGTCTGTCCCCTTTCCCTCTGCAGCTTGGCTGCCCCAGCCCCTAACCCCCAGATCCCCATCTCCCCGCTGCTCTCAGCCTCAAGTTGGGCTCAAAGATTAGGGACACATACCCTCTGCCCCAAATCTAGGGATGAAGCCAGAAGATCCCAGAGGCCTTAGAAAATCTCCTGGCTCCACCCGGCACCCTGCCCTCGTTCTGTCTCCTCTCTCTTCCCCCCTCCGCCTAGCTCTGCCTCACAGACTGCTGGCCACAGCCCCAGGGAAGCTCTGCTGGGAAAGGCCTCTAGGGTGTTAATTTTCAGCCACCTACTCAGCATTCCTGGTACGTGGGAACTTTCTCTGGATAGAGACCTGGGGAGGGGAGCAGGAGAGAGAGAAGTTTCGAAGCTAAGATGTTCTGGGGCGGGCCCTGTACTGATGTTTCCAGCTTGGCCAGGGCCCCTCCAAGACGCAGCTCTCATAGTGCAGGGCCCTTAGCGTGTCTCTGGGGCAGGGAAGAAGTGGATCCATGAAACACTGTGTGTATGGGGGGCTGGAGAGCAGAGGCAGCAATTTTGGTCCTGGGCCCCAATTCTCAGCCTGCTGGACTAGAATCTGAGGATGGCCTGGGCTGGGGGCCGTGTGGCCTGGTGGGGTGACCTGGCCCAGCCCCTGCCTGGGCGGTAGGGTGTCCATGGGCCTGCACTGGCGGGGAGGGGGGCAGTCTGGGCCCAGACTTCGGTGCTGTCTGGAGGTGGGGCAGGGCCTGGCTTCTTACAAGAAGGCGCCCAGGCTGGCCCAGTCATGCAGGTCAGAGGCCAGTGTGGCATCCCCGGCCTCAAAGGGGGGCTCGGGGGGCAGGGAGCTACGGGTGCTCTCGTCCCAGGGGTGCTCCAGGAAGGATGTGGCCAGGAAGGTCTCATCGAAGTCCAGGCTGTCGGTAGCCTGCTCCACTGGAGGCCCCCAGGTAACAGGGCAGTCGATGCGGTGGCCATGGATGGTGAGGTCCACGTCCCCGTGTGAGGCAGGGCTCAGCGGCGGGATCAGCTCCGAGGTCTCCAGCGTGCCCAGCTCCCCGTCCAGCGTGCCAGCGTCCAAGATGGCCTCCCAGTCAAAGTTGCCCTTGAGGGGTTCCAGCTCACCCTGCTCCTCCTGGGTCAGCAGCAGGGGGCTGGAGGGCCGCAGGAACTTGGCCTCCTGCTTGGGCAGCGGCTGTTGACGCTTACGCCCCAGCCTGCCCTCGCCTGCACCCCAGCCCGCCTCCCCAGTGGCCTCCTCGAACTCCCGCAGCAGCTGCTGGGCCTCGGTGTTCACGGTCAGTGGCCCGGCCCATGGGGCGGCGCCGGGCACCGGCGTCGCCTGGCAGGCAAAGGCCGGGTGGATGTGGACTGGGGGCAGCCTCCGCTTCTTCAAGGCCCCACTCAGCAGCCGCTCGGCGTACTGGGGTTCGATGCGAAAGAAGCCCCCCCTTGCCTGGCTCATCCTTCTCCCGAGGCACCTTGATGAAGCCCTTGTTCAGGGACAGGTTGTGGTGGATGGAGTTCTGGACACAGGGAGATAGGAGAGAAGGAAGACAGCTGGGTGAGTGGGTGGGGTCAGTGATGGGGGGCTCCTAGCACCAATGCCAGTCCCACCACTACCTTCTCTCTAATGGGGGCAGGCAGACAGAGGCGCTGCTCTGACTGGGAAGCTCTGGGACACCAGCCACGGGGCACCAGGAGCTGGGAGTGCTGTCGGGGGCTTTTGTTCCCTTTTGCCAGGATATCTGCCTGCTCAGTCATCCGAGCCCTGAGCCGCAGGGTGGCTCTCAGTGCCAGCCTGTCCTGCCCTCCCTCCCTTACCCCGCCGCTTGCGGCCTCTGGTCAAAGGCCTTGGCTCCCCCAGGTCCTGGACGGCCAACTCCCTCTGCCTGGGCCTGGCTGGCCTTCTCTGTGAAATGAGTGAGTGGGTGTGAGGGTGTGTGTGGGGGGGGTATGAAGTGTGGGAGGATCTGATGACTTTCCTTGTTTGTAGAGCCGGCTGCTGGCCTGGGCCCTCACCAACCATGTCCCCTTCCTCCCACGCCAGGCTCTGAGGCCTCAGTTGATTATTACCCAGCCAAGAGCATAGCGCTCATTCCTGGGGCCTCTCAGGCTTGGGGTAGGGTGGGGAGTGGTGGAGTGTCTCTGCTTTCTCACCAAGATTACAAATGGTACCTGCCCCAGGGTCAGGGCCCAAGCAAACGTGGAATAGCTGTGATCACAGGAACTCTGATCCTGTGACCTGTGCCACAGGGAAGGATCTGTGCATCCTCAGGGTCACTGTCCCCAAGTAGCCCCTGATCCTGATGGTCGAAGATGCTCCGGATAGTGTGTGCCCAGCCTGAATCGCCATCCTGCCTTGTTCACGCCTGGGTGCACAGTCCAAACCACGCTGGGGCACAGGGGTCTGGGGCCTGGTGGGTGGGGCCGGCAGGTGAGCAGTGCCCCCTGGCAAGACTGGGATGTTTACATGGTGGCCTGGGCCCCTTGGCTGCTCTGTGCCAGGTTCCGGAGACTTGGAACATGAAGCCAGTGTGGGAGGAAAGAGCCCCTGTGGAAAGCACGTGGCTGAGGTAATTGTGCCCCCAGGGAGGTTGATGAGAAGAGGGGGAGGAGTGAAGGCAGGAAACTAGGGAGGGCTTGGGGTGGGGGCTGGCACAGCAGCTTTCGGAAGGCCCCGTAGCCCTTCCACTGGGACACAGATGGCCTTCACACCCCGCAGCACGCCCCTCACCCATCCCAGACCACTTCCACCCAACTGAAAGCAGGCAGGATGGAGAGCCTGGCAGGAACGATGCTCTGCTTCCAGTCAGGCCCTGACAAACTGACCTTGAGGAGGGTAGTGTCGAGGAATTCCAGGACTTGGGACAAAAAATGTGTCCCTCAGTCCATCAACCTACCCTGGGGGGCTGTGTCCACGCATAGTTCAGCCCTGGTCTTTGGGCTGAGCCTGCCAGATGAGTGACAAGTTCTTTCCACTTGAACCTCTATGTCGGCACCCCTACAGCCCTCTGAACATCCTCCCTCCTCTGTCTCTGAAGTCAAAGGGGCAGCAGTCCAAGCACTGGGCTCCCTTGAGGTCCTTCCTGGACGGCCTTCCTCTCTCGGGGCCCTGGCCGTACCGCGCCTACTTGGCCTGCGGATCTGGGATGTGAGTCCAGTCTGCACGGGCATGGGGAGGGAGGGAGGGAGTGCCTCCCTACCTGCCAGGTGGGATCAGCGTGGCGGAAGTAGCAGAAGTTGTCCGTGATCCACTTGTACATGGCCGACAGGGTGATCTTGGTGGCCTTGCTGGCCTGCATGGCCATGCAGATGAGCGTGGCATACGAGTAGGGCGGCTTCACGTGCGGGTTGGTGGCGTAGTCCACGTCGTCGGGAGGCAAGGACTGCAGCCCCGAGGGGGCGCTCCGCGGCGCTCCGCGGCTTGCACGAGTATGTGGGCTTGCCGGGTGTGTGCGGCTACCCCAGCCAGGCGGGTTCCGCTGCCAGGGGAAACCCCAGCTCGGCCGAGCCTGACAGCTCGTGGTAGCCGTGGGGGTCAGTGTCCCTCGAAGGCAGGACGGGAGCTTGGCGTTGAGAATGGAGAATTCTGCAGCCACTTCAGGCTGGTCAGGCTGTCATTCAGGGCGTTGGACTCCAGGCCGCCTTCTGGTCCGGCCTCCTCCGCTGCCCCTGCTCCCGAGACGCATAGCCAGCTCTCCGCCATATCTGCGGTGACTCTCCGAGGGGGCGGTCAACATCCACCAGCCGAGCCTAGGGTGGCCGCCGAGCTCTCTGGCCCGTGGACTCCCGCGTCTTCAGTTACACAGCCTCCCGTAAGCGTGCTTCCATTCCGCGATCCGGGGGTAGCCTCCTCCAAACGGAGTGTGGTGCCTGCGGGGACCAGAGCGGGAACTGAGCCCTCTTTCCCCACCCCCGAGGGGAGAGTGTGGGCGAGGGGGGAGGCTCTTACTAAAATCCTTCCTGCAGCTGGGGAGGATCTTTTACTGCCGAGGTCTGGGAAACAGAAGGTGTGCCCGGGGGTCCGACCCACAGGGGGTTCGCCTCGCTCTTTTCCTCTTGGATCTTTTAGAGGAGACTTAATTAGCCAAACGAGGGAATAGTGTAGGGACATGTGAGGCCACCCCTTTCTCCTTCAAAGCGGGGAATTAACCCCCCTCTCTCCGTCCACAACCAATGGAAATGGGGCGAGAGAGTCCAGGAGGGCAGTACGACGGGTCGGGGGGCGGGGGAGGTCGTCTGATCTTTGAAAAGGGATATTAGGATGGGGATCAAGGGGAAGGAAGGAAACAATACAGAGAGTTATAAGGGGGCGGGAAGTGAGTGTCCCCCAAACGCCTCTGATGTCAGTCCCCGGGCCCACCACTTCCGTCGGGGACGGATGGGAGAGCGGGCTGGTACTGACGCCCTCCCTTCCCACGGCCTGCAGCCCTCCCCGTCCCTTACCTGGCTCAGAGCGCAGCCCGGGCCAAAGGAAGGTTCTCAAACAAATTCCTCCCACCGCCCACCCTCACCGCGGCTCTCTGCTCCCAGCTCGAGGGCCCAGCCAGCAATCCTCGTCGCCACTCACGCCCGACGGCGCCTCTCTGAAAGCCAGCGGCCGGGGACCGGCACTCAGTAGCCGCTCGCAAGGCGTCTCCTGCTGCCGTGGCGACGCCCCGCCCATATAAACAGCTTCCGCTTCTGCCATTGGCCAGGGCGTCTCCAAAGAGACCGCGGGCTCTTAACCGCTCTCTCACGCGGTAACTCTTCAAAATCCCTCCTGCCGCCATCTCCCGCGCGCGACCAAAGCCCCCTACCCGCCACCGCGTCCCGGCTCCACGCATTCCCGCCCGAGGGCCCCGAGCAGGGCTCGGAGAGGCGCGCGGCTCGGTGCTCCCGCAGAGGCCCCGGGGCCCTCGGCGAGCAGTTCGCGGCGCGAACCATACTCCACCCGACCTCCTTCCCATCTGGGCTGCTCAGAGGTGGCGACGGCTCCTGGGACGCAGCCCCTGGTGCGGGGGCCAGGGCTTCATGCATGCTTGGGGCTTTCCTTTCCTCTCCTCTGGGCTGAACCTTTGGAGGAGGTTGAACCTTTGCCAGTTCAACAGGAGGCTCCAGCCCAAACTCCAGAAGCCGGTTCACATAATAAACCTTCAGTAAAAGAGGAGACCCCAGCTCAGTATCCAGAGCATCCTGGAGAAGAAGTTATACCTGCCACAAGCCAGCAGGAGACCCCAGCTCAGCTTTCAGAGTCTTTTGGAGAAGCTGAAACTTCTGCAACCATGGAGGAAGGCTCAGGTGGAGCAAGACACTCCACCGCAGGAGTGCAAGCAAGGGCACGTGGCCATCCCCCCTTCCTGGTCCCAGTGGTTCTAGCAAGCACTGCGTCCCTCCCAGTTAAGCCTCAGCTGTAGCTACACTCACTACATTGGTCTGTCTGTCCCCTTTCCCTCTGCAGCTTGGCTGCCCCAGCCCCTAACCCCCAGATCCCCATCTCCCCGCTGCTCTCAGCCTCAAGTTGGGCTCAAAGATTAGGGACACATACCCTCTGCCCCAAATCTAGGGATGAAGCCAGAAGATCCCAGAGGCCTTAGAAAATCTCCTGGCTCCACCCGGCACCCTGCCCTCGTTCTGTCTCCTCTCTCTTCCCCCCTCCGCCTAGCTCTGCCTCACAGACTGCTGGCCACAGCCCCAGGGAAGCTCTGCTGGGAAAGGCCTCTAGGGTGTTAATTTTCAGCCACCTACTCAGCATTCCTGGTACGTGGGAACTTTCTCTGGATAGAGACCTGGGGAGGGGAGCAGGAGAGAGAGAAGTTTCGAAGCTAAGATGTTCTGGGGCGGGCCCTGTACTGATGTTTCCAGCTTGGCCAGGGCCCCTCCAAGACGCAGCTCTCATAGTGCAGGGCCCTTAGCGTGTCTCTGGGGCAGGGAAGAAGTGGATCCATGAAACACTGTGTGTATGGGGGGCTGGAGAGCAGAGGCAGCAATTTTGGTCCTGGGCCCCAATTCTCAGCCTGCTGGACTAGAATCTGAGGATGGCCTGGGCTGGGGGCCGTGTGGCCTGGTGGGGTGACCTGGCCCAGCCCCTGCCTGGGCGGTAGGGTGTCCATGGGCCTGCACTGGCGGGGAGGGGGGCAGTCTGGGCCCAGACTTCGGTGCTGTCTGGAGGTGGGGCAGGGCCTGGCTTCTTACAAGAAGGCGCCCAGGCTGGCCCAGTCATGCAGGTCAGAGGCCAGTGTGGCATCCCCGGCCTCAAAGGGGGGCTCGGGGGGCAGGGAGCTACGGGTGCTCTCGTCCCAGGGGTGCTCCAGGAAGGATGTGGCCAGGAAGGTCTCATCGAAGTCCAGGCTGTCGGTAGCCTGCTCCACTGGAGGCCCCCAGGTAACAGGGCAGTCGATGCGGTGGCCATGGATGGTGAGGTCCACGTCCCCGTGGGAGGCAGGGCTCAGCGGCGGGATCAGCTCCGAGGTCTCCAGCGTGCCCAGCTCCCCGTCCAGCGTGCCAGCGTCCAAGATGGCCTCCCAGTCAAAGTTGCCCTTGAGGGGTTCCAGCTCACCCTGCTCCTCCTGGGTCAGCAGCAGGGGGCTGGAGGGCCGCAGGAACTTGGCCTCCTGCTTGGGCAGCGGCTGTTGACGCTTACGCCCCAGCCTGCCCTCGCCTGCACCCCAGCCCGCCTCCCCAGTGGCCTCCTCGAACTCCCGCAGCAGCTGCTGGGCCTCGGTGTTCACGGTCAGTGGCCCGGCCCATGGGGCGGCGCCGGGCACCGGCGTCGCCTGGCAGGCAAAGGCCGGGTGGATGTGGACTGGGGGCAGCCTCCGCTTCTTCAAGGCCCCACTCAGCAGCCGCTCGGCGTACTGGGGTTCGATGCGAAAGAAGCCCCCCCTTGCCTGGCTCATCCTTCTCCCGAGGCACCTTGATGAAGCCCTTGTTCAGGGACAGGTTGTGGTGGATGGAGTTCTGGACACAGGGAGATAGGAGAGAAGGAAGACAGCTGGGTGAGTGGGTGGGGTCAGTGATGGGGGGCTCCTAGCACCAATGCCAGTCCCACCACTACCTTCTCTCTAATGGGGGCAGGCAGACAGAGGCGCTGCTCTGACTGGGAAGCTCTGGGACACCAGCCACGGGGCACCAGGAGCTGGGAGTGCTGTCGGGGGCTTTTGTTCCCTTTTGCCAGGATATCTGCCTGCTCAGTCATCCGAGCCCTGAGCCGCAGGGTGGCTCTCAGTGCCAGCCTGTCCTGCCCTCCCTCCCTTACCCCGCCGCTTGCGGCCTCTGGTCAAAGGCCTTGGCTCCCCCAGGTCCTGGACGGCCAACTCCCTCTGCCTGGGCCTGGCTGGCCTTCTCTGTGAAATGAGTGAGTGGGTGTGAGGGTGTGTGTGGGGGGGGGTATGAAGTGTGGGAGGATCTGATGACTTTCCTTGTTTGTAGAGCCGGCTGCTGGCCTGGGCCCTCACCAACCATGTCCCCTTCCTCCCATGCCAGGCTCTGAGGCCTCAGTTGATTATTACCCAGCCAAGAGCATAGCGCTCATTCCTGGGGCCTCTCAGGCTTGGGGTAGGGTGGGGAGTGGTGGAGTGTCTCTGCTTTCTCACCAAGATTACAAATGGTACCTGCCCCAGGGTCAGGGCCCAAGCAAACGTGGAATAGCTGTGATCACAGGAACTCTGATCCTGTGACCTGTGCCACAGGGAAGGATCTGTGCATCCTCAGGGTCACTGTCCCCAAGTAGCCCCTGATCCTGATGGTCGAAGATGCTCCGGATAGTGTGTGCCCAGCCTGAATCGCCATCCTGCCTTGTTCACGCCTGGGTGCACAGTCCAAACCACGCTGGGGCACAGGGGTCTGGGGCCTGGTGGGTGGGGCTGGCAGGTGAGTAGTGCCCCCTGGCAAGACTGGGATGTTTACATGGTGGCCTGGGCCCCTTGGCTGCTCTGTGCCAGGTTCCGGAGACTTGGAACATGAAGCCAGTGTGGGAGGAAAGAGCCCCTGTGGAAAGCACGTGGCTGAGGTAATTGTCCCCCCAGGGAGGTTGATGAGAAGAGGGGGAGGAGTGAAGGCAGGAAACTAGGGAGGGCTTGGGGTGGGGGCTGGCACAGCAGCTTTCGGAAGGCCCCGTAGCCCTTCCACTGGGACACAGATGGCCTTCACACCCCGCAGCACGCCCCTCACCCATCCCAGACCACTTCCACCCAACTGAAAGCAGGCAGGATGGAGAGCCTGGCAGGAACGATGCTCTGCTTCCAGTCAGGCCCTGACAAACTGACCTTGAGGAGGGTAGTGTCGAGGAATTCCAGGACTTGGGACAAAAAATGTGTCCCTCAGTCCATCAACCTACCCTGGGGGGCTGTGTCCACGCATAGTTCAGCCCTGGTCTTTGGGCTGAGCCTGCCAGATGAGTGACAAGTTCTTTCCACTTGAACCTCTATGTCGGCACCCCTACAGCCCTCTGAACATCCTCCCTCCTCTGTCTCTGAAGTCAAAGGGGCAGCAGTCCAAGCACTGGGCTCCCTTGAGGTCCTTCCTGGACGGCCTTCCTCTCTCGGGGCCCTGGCCGTACCGCGCCTACTTGGCCTGCGGATCTGGGATGTGAGTCCAGTCTGCACGGGCATGGGGAGGGAGGGAGGGAGTGCCTCCCTACCTGCCAGGTGGGATCAGCGTGGCGGAAGTAGCAGAAGTTGTCCGTGATCCACTTGTACATGGCCGACAGGGTGATCTTGGTGGCCTTGCTGGCCTGCATGGCCATGCAGATGAGCGTGGCATACGAGTAGGGCGGCTTCACGTGCGGGTTGGTGGCGTAGTCCACGTCGTCGGGAGGCAAGGACTGCAGCCCCGAGGGGGCGCTCCGCGGCGCTCCGCGGCTTGCACGAGTATGTGGGCTTGCCGGGTGTGTGCGGCTACCCCAGCCAGGCGGGTTCCGCTGCCAGGGGAAACCCCAGCTCGGCCGAGCCTGACAGCTCGTGGTAGCCGTGGGGGTCAGTGTCCCTCGAAGGCAGGACGGGGGCTTGGCGTTGAGAATGGAGAATTCTGCAGCCACTTCAGGCTGGTCAGGCTGTCATTCAGGGCGTTGGACTCCAGGCCGCCTTCTGGTCCGGCCTCCTCCGCTGCCCCTGCTCCCGAGACGCATAGCCAGCTCTCCGCCATATCTGCGGTGACTCTCCGAGGGGGCGGTCAACATCCACCAGCCGAGCCTAGGGTGGCCGCCGAGCTCTCTGGCCCGCGGACTCCCGCGTCTTCAGTTACACAGCCTCCCGTAAGCGTGCTTCCATTCCGCGATCCGGGGGTAGCCTCCTCCAAACGGAGTGTGGTGCCTGCGGGGACCAGAGCGGGAACTGAGCCCTCTTTCCCCACCCCCGAGGGGAGAGTGTGGGCGAGGGGGGAGGCTCTTACTAAAATCCTTCCTGCAGCTGGGGAAGATCTTTTACTGCCGAGGTCTGGGAAACAGAAGGTGTGCCCGGGGGTCCGACCCACAGGGGGTTCGCCTCGCTCTTTTCCTCTTGGATCTTTTAGAGGAGACTTAATTAGCCAAACGAGGGAATAGTGTAGGGACATGTGAGGCCACCCCTTTCTCCTTCAAAGCGGGGAATTAACCCCCCTCTCTCCGTCCACAACCAATGGAAATGGGGCGAGAGAGTCCAGGAGGGCAGTACGACGGGTCGGGGGGGCGGGGGAGGTCGTCTGATCTTTGAAAAGGGATATTAGGATGGGGATCAAGGGGAAGGAAGGAAACAATACAGAGAGTTATAAGGGGGCGGGAAGTGAGTGTCCCCCAAACGCCTCTGATGTCAGTCCCCGGGCCCACCACTTCCGTCGGGGACGGATGGGAGAGCGGGCTGGTACTGACGCCCTCCCTTCCCACGGCCTGCAGCCCTCCCCGTCCCTTACCTGGCTCAGAGCGCAGCCCGGGCCAAAGGAAGGTTCTCAAACAAATTCCTCCCACCGCCCACCCTCACCGCGGCTCTCTGCTCCCAGCTCGAGGGCCCAGCCAGCAATCCTCGTCGCCACTCACGCCCGACGGCGCCTCTCTGAAAGCCAGCGGCCGGGGACCGGCACTCAGTAGCCGCTCGCAAGGCGTCTCCTGCTGCCGTGGCGACGCCCCGCCCATATAAACAGCTTCCGCTTCTGCCATTGGCCAGGGCGTCTCCAAAGAGACCGCGGGCTCTTAACCGCTCTCTCACGCGGTAACTCTTCAAAATCCCTCCTGCCGCCATCTCCCGCGCGCGACCAAAGCCCCCTACCCGCCACCGCGTCCCGGCTCCACGCATTCCCGCCCGAGGGCCCCGAGCAGGGCTCGGAGAGGCGCGCGGCTCGGTGCTCCCGCAGAGGCCCCGGGGCCCTCGGCGAGCAGTTCGCGGCGCGAACCATACTCCACCCGACCTCCTTCCCATCTGGGCTGCTCAGAGGTGGCGACGGCTCCTGGGACGCAGCCCCTGGTGCGGGGGCCAGGGCTTCATGCATGCTTGGGGCTTTCCTTTCCTCTCCTCTGGGCTGAACCTTTGGAGGAGGTTGAACCTTTGCCAGTTCAACAGGAGGCTCCAGCCCAAACTCCAGAAGCCGGTTCACATAATAAACCTTCAGTAAAAGAGGAGACCCCAGCTCAGTATCCAGAGCATCCTGGAGAAGAAGTTATACCTGCCACAAGCCAGCAGGAGACCCCAGCTCAGCTTTCAGAGTCTTTTGGAGAAGCTGAAACTTCTGCAACCATGGAGGAAGCCTCAGGTGGAGCAAGACACTCCACCGCAGGAGTGCAAGCAAGGGCACGTGGCCATCCCCCCTTCCTGGTCCCAGTGGTTCTAGCAAGCACTGCGTCCCTCCCAGTTAAGCCTCAGCTGTAGCTACACTCACTACATTGGTCTGTCTGTCCCCTTTCCCTCTGCAGCTTGGCTGCCCCAGCCCCTAACCCCCAGATCCCCATCTCCCCGCTGCTCTCAGCCTCAAGTTGGGCTCAAAGATTAGGGACACATACCCTCTGCCCCAAATCTAGGGATGAAGCCAGAAGATCCCAGAGGCCTTAGAAAATCTCCTGGCTCCACCCGGCACCCTGCCCTCGTTCTGTCTCCTCTCTCTTCCCCCCTCCGCCTAGCTCTGCCTCACAGACTGCTGGCCACAGCCCCAGGGAAGCTCTGCTGGGAAAGGCCTCTAGGGTGTTAATTTTCAGCCACCTACTCAGCATTCCTGGTACGTGGGAACTTTCTCTGGATAGAGACCTGGGGAGGGGAGCAGGAGAGAGAGAAGTTTCGAAGCTAAGATGTTCTGGGGCGGGCCCTGTACTGATGTTTCCAGCTTGGCCAGGGCCCCTCCAAGACGCAGCTCTCATAGTGCAGGGCCCTTAGCGTGTCTCTGGGGCAGGGAAGAAGTGGATCCATGAAACACTGTGTGTATGGGGGGCTGGAGAGCAGAGGCAGCAATTTTGGTCCTGGGCCCCAATTCTCAGCCTGCTGGACTAGAATCTGAGGATGGCCTGGGCTGGGGGCCGTGTGGCCTGGTGGGGTGACCTGGCCCAGCCCCTGCCTGGGCGGTAGGGTGTCCATGGGCCTGCACTGGCGGGGAGGGGGGCAGTCTGGGCCCAGACTTCGGTGCTGTCTGGAGGTGGGGCAGGGCCTGGCTTCTTACAAGAAGGCGCCCAGGCTGGCCCAGTCATGCAGGTCAGAGGCCAGTGTGGCATCCCCGGCCTCAAAGGGGGGCTCGGGGGGCAGGGAGCTACGGGTGCTCTCGTCCCAGGGGTGCTCCAGGAAGGATGTGGCCAGGAAGGTCTCATCGAAGTCCAGGCTGTCGGTAGCCTGCTCCACTGGAGGCCCCCAGGTAACAGGGCAGTCGATGCGGTGGCCATGGATGGTGAGGTCCACGTCCCCGTGTGAGGCAGGGCTCAGCGGCGGGATCAGCTCCGAGGTCTCCAGCGTGCCCAGCTCCCCGTCCAGCGTGCCAGCGTCCAAGATGGCCTCCCAGTCAAAGTTGCCCTTGAGGGGTTCCAGCTCACCCTGCTCCTCCGGGGTCAGCAGCAGGGGGCTGGAGGGCCGCAGGAACTTGGCCTCCTGCTTGGGCAGCGGCTGTTGACGCTTACGCCCCAGCCTGCCCTCGCCTGCACCCCAGCCCGCCTCCCCAGTGGCCTCCTCGAACTCCCGCAGCAGCTGCTGGGCCTCGGTGTTCACGGTCAGTGGCCCGGCCCATGGGGCGGCGCCGGGCACCGGCGTCGCCTGGCAGGCAAAGGCCGGGTGGATGTGGACTGGGGGCAGCCTCCGCTTCTTCAAGGCCCCACTCAGCAGCCGCTCGGCGTACTGGGGTTCGATGCGAAAGAAGCCCCCCCTTGCCTGGCTCATCCTTCTCCCGAGGCACCTTGATGAAGCCCTTGTTCAGGGACAGGTTGTGGTGGATGGAGTTCTGGACACAGGGAGATAGGAGAGAAGGAAGACAGCTGGGTGAGTGGGTGGGGTCAGTGATGGGGGGCTCCTAGCACCAATGCCAGTCCCACCACTACCTTCTCTCTAATGGGGGCAGGCAGACAGAGGCGCTGCTCTGACTGGGAAGCTCTGGGACACCAGCCACGGGGCACCAGGAGCTGGGAGTGCTGTCGGGGGCTTTTGTTCCCTTTTGCCAGGATATCTGCCTGCTCAGTCATCCGAGCCCTGAGCCGCAGGGTGGCTCTCAGTGCCAGCCTGTCCTGCCCTCCCTCCCTTACCCCGCCGCTTGCGGCCTCTGGTCAAAGGCCTTGGCTCCCCCAGGTCCTGGACGGCCAACTCCCTCTGCCTGGGCCTGGCTGGCCTTCTCTGTGAAATGAGTGAGTGGGTGTGAGGGTGTGTGTGTGGGGGGGTATGAAGTGTGGGAGGATCTGATGACTTTCCTTGTTTGTAGAGCCGGCTGCTGGCCTGGGCCCTCACCAACCATGTCCCCTTCCTCCCACGCCAGGCTCTGAGGCCTCAGTTGATTATTACCCAGCCAAGAGCATAGCGCTCATTCCTGGGGCCTCTCAGGCTTGGGGTAGGGTGGGGAGTGGTGGAGTGTCTCTGCTTTCTCACCAAGATTACAAATGGTACCTGCCCCAGGGTCAGGGCCCAAGCAAACGTGGAATAGCTGTGATCACAGGAACTCTGATCCTGTGACCTGTGCCACAGGGAAGGATCTGTGCATCCTCAGGGTCACTGTCCCCAAGTAGCCCCTGATCCTGATGGTCGAAGATGCTCCGGATAGTGTGTGCCCAGCCTGAATCGCCATCCTGCCTTGTTCACGCCTGGGTGCACAGTCCAAACCACGCTGGGGCACAGGGGTCTGGGGCCTGGTGGGTGGGGCTGGCAGGTGAGTAGTGCCCCCTGGCAAGACTGGGATGTTTACATGGTGGCCTGGGCCCCTTGGCTGCTCTGTGCCAGGTTCCGGAGACTTGGAACATGAAGCCAGTGTGGGAGGAAAGAGCCCCTGTGGAAAGCACGTGGCTGAGGTAATTGTCCCCCCAGGGAGGTTGATGAGAAGAGGGGGAGGAGTGAAGGCAGGAAACTAGGGAGGGCTTGGGGTGGGGGCTGGCACAGCAGCTTTCGGAAGGCCCCGTAGCCCTTCCACTGGGACACAGATGGCCTTCACACCCCGCAGCACGCCCCTCACCCATCCCAGACCACTTCCACCCAACTGAAAGCAGGCAGGATGGAGAGCCTGGCAGGAACGATGCTCTGCTTCCAGTCAGGCCCTGACAAACTGACCTTGAGGAGGGTAGTGTCGAGGAATTCCAGGACTTGGGACAAAAAATGTGTCCCTCAGTCCATCAACCTACCCTGGGGGGCTGTGTCCACGCATAGTTCAGCCCTGGTCTTTGGGCTGAGCCTGCCAGATGAGTGACAAGTTCTTTCCACTTGAACCTCTATGTCGGCACCCCTACAGCCCTCTGAACATCCTCCCTCCTCTGTCTCTGAAGTCAAAGGGGCAGCAGTCCAAGCACTGGGCTCCCTTGAGGTCCTTCCTGGACGGCCTTCCTCTCTCGGGGCCCTGGCCGTACCGCGCCTACTTGGCCTGCGGATCTGGGATGTGAGTCCAGTCTGCACGGGCATGGGGAGGGAGGGAGGGAGTGCCTCCCTACCTGCCAGGTGGGATCAGCGTGGCGGAAGTAGCAGAAGTTGTCCGTGATCCACTTGTACATGGCCGACAGGGTGATCTTGGTGGCCTTGCTGGCCTGCATGGCCATGCAGATGAGCGTGGCATACGAGTAGGGCGGCTTCACGTGCGGGTTGGTGGCGTAGTCCACGTCGTCGGGAGGCAAGGACTGCAGCCCCGAGGGGGCGCTCCGCGGCGCTCCGCGGCTTGCACGAGTATGTGGGCTTGCCGGGTGTGTGCGGCTACCCCAGCCAGGCGGGTTCCGCTGCCAGGGGAAACCCCAGCTCGGCCGAGCCTGACAGCTCGTGGTAGCCGTGGGGGTCAGTGTCCCTCGAAGGCAGGACGGGGGCTTGGCGTTGAGAATGGAGAATTCTGCAGCCACTTCAGGCTGGTCAGGCTGTCATTCAGGGCGTTGGACTCCAGGCCGCCTTCTGGTCCGGCCTCCTCCGCTGCCCCTGCTCCCGAGACGCATAGCCAGCTCTCCGCCATATCTGCGGTGACTCTCCGAGGGGGCGGTCAACATCCACCAGCCGAGCCTAGGGTGGCCGCCGAGCTCTCTGGCCCGCGGACTCCCGCGTCTTCAGTTACACAGCCTCCCGTAAGCGTGCTTCCATTCCGCGATCCGGGGGTAGCCTCCTCCAAACGGAGTGTGGTGCCTGCGGGGACCAGAGCGGGAACTGAGCCCTCTTTCCCCACCCCCGAGGGGAGAGTGTGGGCGAGGGGGGAGGCTCTTACTAAAATCCTTCCTGCAGCTGGGGAGGATCTTTTACTGCCGAGGTCTGGGAAACAGAAGGTGTGCCCGGGGGTCCGACCCACAGGGGGTTCGCCTCGCTCTTTTCCTCTTGGATCTTTTAGAGGAGACTTAATTAGCCAAACGAGGGAATAGTGTAGGGACATGTGAGGCCACCCCTTTCTCCTTCAAAGCGGGGAATTAACCCCCCTCTCTCCGTCCACAACCAATGGAAATGGGGCGAGAGAGTCCAGGAGGGCAGTACGACGGGTCGGGGGGGCGGGGGAGGTCGTCTGATCTTTGAAAAGGGATATTAGGATGGGGATCAAGGGGAAGGAAGGAAACAATACAGAGAGTTATAAGGGGGCGGGAAGTGAGTGTCCCCCAAACGCCTCTGATGTCAGTCCCCGGGCCCACCACTTCCGTCGGGGACGGATGGGAGAGCGGGCTGGTACTGACGCCCTCCCTTCCCACGGCCTGCAGCCCTCCCCGTCCCTTACCTGGCTCAGAGCGCAGCCCGGGCCAAAGGAAGGTTCTCAAACAAATTCCTCCCACCGCCCACCCTCACCGCGGCTCTCTGCTCCCAGCTCGAGGGCCCAGCCAGCAATCCTCGTCGCCACTCACGCCCGACGGCGCCTCTCTGAAAGCCAGCGGCCGGGGACCGGCACTCAGTAGCCGCTCGCAAGGCGTCTCCTGCTGCCGTGGCGACGCCCCGCCCATATAAACAGCTTCCGCTTCTGCCATTGGCCAGGGCGTCTCCAAAGAGACCGCGGGCTCTTAACCGCTCTCTCACGCGGTAACTCTTCAAAATCCCTCCTGCCGCCATCTCCCGCGCGCGACCAAAGCCCCCTACCCGCCACCGCGTCCCGGCTCCACGCATTCCCGCCCGAGGGCCCCGAGCAGGGCTCGGAGAGGCGCGCGGCTCGGTGCTCCCGCAGAGGCCCCGGGGCCCTCGGCGAGCAGTTCGCGGCGCGAACCATACTCCACCCGACCTCCTTCCCATCTGGGCTGCTCAGAGGTGGCGACGGCTCCTGGGACGCAGCCCCTGGTGCGGGGGCCAGGGCTTCATGCATGCTTGGGGCTTTCCTTTCCTCTCCTCTGGGCTGAACCTTTGGAGGAGGTTGAACCTTTGCCAGTTCAACAGGAGGCTCCAGCCCAAACTCCAGAAGCCGGTTCACATAATAAACCTTCAGTAAAAGAGGAGACCCCAGCTCAGTATCCAGAGCATCCTGGAGAAGAAGTTATACCTGCCACAAGCCAGCAGGAGACCCCAGCTCAGCTTTCAGAGTCTTTTGGAGAAGCTGAAACTTCTGCAACCATGGAGGAAGCCTCAGGTGGAGCAAGACACTCCACCGCAGGAGTGCAAGCAAGGGCACGTGGCCATCCCCCCTTCCTGGTCCCAGTGGTTCTAGCAAGCACTGCGTCCCTCCCAGTTAAGCCTCAGCTGTAGCTACACTCACTACATTGGTCTGTCTGTCCCCTTTCCCTCTGCAGCTTGGCTGCCCCAGCCCCTAACCCCCAGATCCCCATCTCCCCGCTGCTCTCAGCCTCAAGTTGGGCTCAAAGATTAGGGACACATACCCTCTGCCCCAAATCTAGGGATGAAGCCAGAAGATCCCAGAGGCCTTAGAAAATCTCCTGGCTCCACCCGGCACCCTGCCCTCGTTCTGTCTCCTCTCTCTTCCCCCCTCCGCCTAGCTCTGCCTCACAGACTGCTGGCCACAGCCCCAGGGAAGCTCTGCTGGGAAAGGCCTCTAGGGTGTTAATTTTCAGCCACCTACTCAGCATTCCTGGTACGTGGGAACTTTCTCTGGATAGAGACCTGGGGAGGGGAGCAGGAGAGAGAGAAGTTTCGAAGCTAAGATGTTCTGGGGCGGGCCCTGTACTGATGTTTCCAGCTTGGCCAGGGCCCCTCCAAGACGCAGCTCTCATAGTGCAGGGCCCTTAGCGTGTCTCTGGGGCAGGGAAGAAGTGGATCCATGAAACACTGTGTGTATGGGGGGCTGGAGAGCAGAGGCAGCAATTTTGGTCCTGGGCCCCAATTCTCAGCCTGCTGGACTAGAATCTGAGGATGGCCTGGGCTGGGGGCCGTGTGGCCTGGTGGGGTGACCTGGCCCAGCCCCTGCCTGGGCGGTAGGGTGTCCATGGGCCTGCACTGGCGGGGAGGGGGGCAGTCTGGGCCCAGACTTCGGTGCTGTCTGGAGGTGGGGCAGGGCCTGGCTTCTTACAAGAAGGCGCCCAGGCTGGCCCAGTCATGCAGGTCAGAGGCCAGTGTGGCATCCCCGGCCTCAAAGGGGGGCTCGGGGGGCAGGGAGCTACGGGTGCTCTCGTCCCAGGGGTGCTCCAGGAAGGATGTGGCCAGGAAGGTCTCATCGAAGTCCAGGCTGTCGGTAGCCTGCTCCACTGGAGGCCCCCAGGTAACAGGGCAGTCGATGCGGTGGCCATGGATGGTGAGGTCCACGTCCCCGTGTGAGGCAGGGCTCAGCGGCGGGATCAGCTCCGAGGTCTCCAGCGTGCCCAGCTCCCCGTCCAGCGTGCCAGCGTCCAAGATGGCCTCCCAGTCAAAGTTGCCCTTGAGGGGTTCCAGCTCACCCTGCTCCTCCGGGGTCAGCAGCAGGGGGCTGGAGGGCCGCAGGAACTTGGCCTCCTGCTTGGGCAGCGGCTGTTGACGCTTACGCCCCAGCCTGCCCTCGCCTGCACCCCAGCCCGCCTCCCCAGTGGCCTCCTCGAACTCCCGCAGCAGCTGCTGGGCCTCGGTGTTCACGGTCAGTGGCCCGGCCCATGGGGCGGCGCCGGGCACCGGCGTCGCCTGGCAGGCAAAGGCCGGGTGGATGTGGACTGGGGGCAGCCTCCGCTTCTTCAAGGCCCCACTCAGCAGCCGCTCGGCGTACTGGGGTTCGATGCGAAAGAAGCCCCCCCTTGCCTGGCTCATCCTTCTCCCGAGGCACCTTGATGAAGCCCTTGTTCAGGGACAGGTTGTGGTGGATGGAGTTCTGGACACAGGGAGATAGGAGAGAAGGAAGACAGCTGGGTGAGTGGGTGGGGTCAGTGATGGGGGGCTCCTAGCACCAATGCCAGTCCCACCACTACCTTCTCTCTAATGGGGGCAGGCAGACAGAGGCGCTGCTCTGACTGGGAAGCTCTGGGACACCAGCCACGGGGCACCAGGAGCTGGGAGTGCTGTCGGGGGCTTTTGTTCCCTTTTGCCAGGATATCTGCCTGCTCAGTCATCCGAGCCCTGAGCCGCAGGGTGGCTCTCAGTGCCAGCCTGTCCTGCCCTCCCTCCCTTACCCCGCCGCTTGCGGCCTCTGGTCAAAGGCCTTGGCTCCCCCAGGTCCTGGACGGCCAACTCCCTCTGCCTGGGCCTGGCTGGCCTTCTCTGTGAAATGAGTGAGTGGGTGTGAGGGTGTGTGTGTGGGGGGGTATGAAGTGTGGGAGGATCTGATGACTTTCCTTGTTTGTAGAGCCGGCTGCTGGCCTGGGCCCTCACCAACCATGTCCCCTTCCTCCCACGCCAGGCTCTGAGGCCTCAGTTGATTATTACCCAGCCAAGAGCATAGCGCTCATTCCTGGGGCCTCTCAGGCTTGGGGTAGGGTGGGGAGTGGTGGAGTGTCTCTGCTTTCTCACCAAGATTACAAATGGTACCTGCCCCAGGGTCAGGGCCCAAGCAAACGTGGAATAGCTGTGATCACAGGAACTCTGATCCTGTGACCTGTGCCACAGGGAAGGATCTGTGCATCCTCAGGGTCACTGTCCCCAAGTAGCCCCTGATCCTGATGGTCGAAGATGCTCCGGATAGTGTGTGCCCAGCCTGAATCGCCATCCTGCCTTGTTCACGCCTGGGTGCACAGTCCAAACCACGCTGGGGCACAGGGGTCTGGGGCCTGGTGGGTGGGGCTGGCAGGTGAGTAGTGCCCCCTGGCAAGACTGGGATGTTTACATGGTGGCCTGGGCCCCTTGGCTGCTCTGTGCCAGGTTCCGGAGACTTGGAACATGAAGCCAGTGTGGGAGGAAAGAGCCCCTGTGGAAAGCACGTGGCTGAGGTAATTGTCCCCCCAGGGAGGTTGATGAGAAGAGGGGGAGGAGTGAAGGCAGGAAACTAGGGAGGGCTTGGGGTGGGGGCTGGCACAGCAGCTTTCGGAAGGCCCCGTAGCCCTTCCACTGGGACACAGATGGCCTTCACACCCCGCAGCACGCCCCTCACCCATCCCAGACCACTTCCACCCAACTGAAAGCAGGCAGGATGGAGAGCCTGGCAGGAACGATGCTCTGCTTCCAGTCAGGCCCTGACAAACTGACCTTGAGGAGGGTAGTGTCGAGGAATTCCAGGACTTGGGACAAAAAATGTGTCCCTCAGTCCATCAACCTACCCTGGGGGGCTGTGTCCACGCATAGTTCAGCCCTGGTCTTTGGGCTGAGCCTGCCAGATGAGTGACAAGTTCTTTCCACTTGAACCTCTATGTCGGCACCCCTACAGCCCTCTGAACATCCTCCCTCCTCTGTCTCTGAAGTCAAAGGGGCAGCAGTCCAAGCACTGGGCTCCCTTGAGGTCCTTCCTGGACGGCCTTCCTCTCTCGGGGCCCTGGCCGTACCGCGCCTACTTGGCCTGCGGATCTGGGATGTGAGTCCAGTCTGCACGGGCATGGGGAGGGAGGGAGGGAGTGCCTCCCTACCTGCCAGGTGGGATCAGCGTGGCGGAAGTAGCAGAAGTTGTCCGTGATCCACTTGTACATGGCCGACAGGGTGATCTTGGTGGCCTTGCTGGCCTGCATGGCCATGCAGATGAGCGTGGCATACGAGTAGGGCGGCTTCACGTGCGGGTTGGTGGCGTAGTCCACGTCGTCGGGAGGCAAGGACTGCAGCCCCGAGGGGGCGCTCCGCGGCGCTCCGCGGCTTGCACGAGTATGTGGGCTTGCCGGGTGTGTGCGGCTACCCCAGCCAGGCGGGTTCCGCTGCCAGGGGAAACCCCAGCTCGGCCGAGCCTGACAGCTCGTGGTAGCCGTGGGGGTCAGTGTCCCTCGAAGGCAGGACGGGGGCTTGGCGTTGAGAATGGAGAATTCTGCAGCCACTTCAGGCTGGTCAGGCTGTCATTCAGGGCGTTGGACTCCAGGCCGCCTTCTGGTCCGGCCTCCTCCGCTGCCCCTGCTCCCGAGACGCATAGCCAGCTCTCCGCCATATCTGCGGTGACTCTCCGAGGGGGCGGTCAACATCCACCAGCCGAGCCTAGGGTGGCCGCCGAGCTCTCTGGCCCGCGGACTCCCGCGTCTTCAGTTACACAGCCTCCCGTAAGCGTGCTTCCATTCCGCGATCCGGGGGTAGCCTCCTCCAAACGGAGTGTGGTGCCTGCGGGGACCAGAGCGGGAACTGAGCCCTCTTTCCCCACCCCCGAGGGGAGAGTGTGGGCGAGGGGGGAGGCTCTTACTAAAATCCTTCCTGCAGCTGGGGAGGATCTTTTACTGCCGAGGTCTGGGAAACAGAAGGTGTGCCCGGGGGTCCGACCCACAGGGGGTTCGCCTCGCTCTTTTCCTCTTGGATCTTTTAGAGGAGACTTAATTAGCCAAACGAGGGAATAGTGTAGGGACATGTGAGGCCACCCCTTTCTCCTTCAAAGCGGGGAATTAACCCCCCTCTCTCCGTCCACAACCAATGGAAATGGGGCGAGAGAGTCCAGGAGGGCAGTACGACGGGTCGGGGGGGCGGGGGAGGTCGTCTGATCTTTGAAAAGGGATATTAGGATGGGGATCAAGGGGAAGGAAGGAAACAATACAGAGAGTTATAAGGGGGCGGGAAGTGAGTGTCCCCCAAACGCCTCTGATGTCAGTCCCCGGGCCCACCACTTCCGTCGGGGACGGATGGGAGAGCGGGCTGGTACTGACGCCCTCCCTTCCCACGGCCTGCAGCCCTCCCCGTCCCTTACCTGGCTCAGAGCGCAGCCCGGGCCAAAGGAAGGTTCTCAAACAAATTCCTCCCACCGCCCACCCTCACCGCGGCTCTCTGCTCCCAGCTCGAGGGCCCAGCCAGCAATCCTCGTCGCCACTCACGCCCGACGGCGCCTCTCTGAAAGCCAGCGGCCGGGGACCGGCACTCAGTAGCCGCTCGCAAGGCGTCTCCTGCTGCCGTGGCGACGCCCCGCCCATATAAACAGCTTCCGCTTCTGCCATTGGCCAGGGCGTCTCCAAAGAGACCGCGGGCTCTTAACCGCTCTCTCACGCGGTAACTCTTCAAAATCCCTCCTGCCGCCATCTCCCGCGCGCGACCAAAGCCCCCTACCCGCCACCGCGTCCCGGCTCCACGCATTCCCGCCCGAGGGCCCCGAGCAGGGCTCGGAGAGGCGCGCGGCTCGGTGCTCCCGCAGAGGCCCCGGGGCCCTCGGCGAGCAGTTCGCGGCGCGAACCATACTCCACCCGACCTCCTTCCCATCTGGGCTGCTCAGAGGTGGCGACGGCTCCTGGGACGCAGCCCCTGGTGCGGGGGCCAGGGCTTCATGCATGCTTGGGGCTTTCCTTTCCTCTCCTCTGGGCTGAACCTTTGGAGGAGGTTGAACCTTTGCCAGTTCAACAGGAGGCTCCAGCCCAAACTCCAGAAGCCGGTTCACATAATAAACCTTCAGTAAAAGAGGAGACCCCAGCTCAGTATCCAGAGCATCCTGGAGAAGAAGTTATACCTGCCACAAGCCAGCAGGAGACCCCAGCTCAGCTTTCAGAGTCTTTTGGAGAAGCTGAAACTTCTGCAACCATGGAGGAAGCCTCAGGTGGAGCAAGACACTCCACCGCAGGAGTGCAAGCAAGGGCACGTGGCCATCCCCCCTTCCTGGTCCCAGTGGTTCTAGCAAGCACTGCGTCCCTCCCAGTTAAGCCTCAGCTGTAGCTACACTCACTACATTGGTCTGTCTGTCCCCTTTCCCTCTGCAGCTTGGCTGCCCCAGCCCCTAACCCCCAGATCCCCATCTCCCCGCTGCTCTCAGCCTCAAGTTGGGCTCAAAGATTAGGGACACATACCCTCTGCCCCAAATCTAGGGATGAAGCCAGAAGATCCCAGAGGCCTTAGAAAATCTCCTGGCTCCACCCGGCACCCTGCCCTCGTTCTGTCTCCTCTCTCTTCCCCCCTCCGCCTAGCTCTGCCTCACAGACTGCTGGCCACAGCCCCAGGGAAGCTCTGCTGGGAAAGGCCTCTAGGGTGTTAATTTTCAGCCACCTACTCAGCATTCCTGGTACGTGGGAACTTTCTCTGGATAGAGACCTGGGGAGGGGAGCAGGAGAGAGAGAAGTTTCGAAGCTAAGATGTTCTGGGGCGGGCCCTGTACTGATGTTTCCAGCTTGGCCAGGGCCCCTCCAAGACGCAGCTCTCATAGTGCAGGGCCCTTAGCGTGTCTCTGGGGCAGGGAAGAAGTGGATCCATGAAACACTGTGTGTATGGGGGGCTGGAGAGCAGAGGCAGCAATTTTGGTCCTGGGCCCCAATTCTCAGCCTGCTGGACTAGAATCTGAGGATGGCCTGGGCTGGGGGCCGTGTGGCCTGGTGGGGTGACCTGGCCCAGCCCCTGCCTGGGCGGTAGGGTGTCCATGGGCCTGCACTGGCGGGGAGGGGGGCAGTCTGGGCCCAGACTTCGGTGCTGTCTGGAGGTGGGGCAGGGCCTGGCTTCTTACAAGAAGGCGCCCAGGCTGGCCCAGTCATGCAGGTCAGAGGCCAGTGTGGCATCCCCGGCCTCAAAGGGGGGCTCGGGGGGCAGGGAGCTACGGGTGCTCTCGTCCCAGGGGTGCTCCAGGAAGGATGTGGCCAGGAAGGTCTCATCGAAGTCCAGGCTGTCGGTAGCCTGCTCCACTGGAGGCCCCCAGGTAACAGGGCAGTCGATGCGGTGGCCATGGATGGTGAGGTCCACGTCCCCGTGGGAGGCAGGGCTCAGCGGCGGGATCAGCTCCGAGGTCTCCAGCGTGCCCAGCTCCCCGTCCAGCGTGCCAGCGTCCAAGATGGCCTCCCAGTCAAAGTTGCCCTTGAGGGGTTCCAGCTCACCCTGCTCCTCCTGGGTCAGCAGCAGGGGGCTGGAGGGCCGCAGGAACTTGGCCTCCTGCTTGGGCAGCGGCTGTTGACGCTTACGCCCCAGCCTGCCCTCGCCTGCACCCCAGCCCGCCTCCCCAGTGGCCTCCTCGAACTCCCGCAGCAGCTGCTGGGCCTCGGTGTTCACGGTCAGTGGCCCGGCCCATGGGGCGGCGCCGGGCACCGGCGTCGCCTGGCAGGCAAAGGCCGGGTGGATGTGGACTGGGGGCAGCCTCCGCTTCTTCAAGGCCCCACTCAGCAGCCGCTCGGCGTACTGGGGTTCGATGCGAAAGAAGCCCCCCCTTGCCTGGCTCATCCTTCTCCCGAGGCACCTTGATGAAGCCCTTGTTCAGGGACAGGTTGTGGTGGATGGAGTTCTGGACACAGGGAGATAGGAGAGAAGGAAGACAGCTGGGTGAGTGGGTGGGGTCAGTGATGGGGGGCTCCTAGCACCAATGCCAGTCCCACCACTACCTTCTCTCTAATGGGGGCAGGCAGACAGAGGCGCTGCTCTGACTGGGAAGCTCTGGGACACCAGCCACGGGGCACCAGGAGCTGGGAGTGCTGTCGGGGGCTTTTGTTCCCTTTTGCCAGGATATCTGCCTGCTCAGTCATCCGAGCCCTGAGCCGCAGGGTGGCTCTCAGTGCCAGCCTGTCCTGCCCTCCCTCCCTTACCCCGCCGCTTGCGGCCTCTGGTCAAAGGCCTTGGCTCCCCCAGGTCCTGGACGGCCAACTCCCTCTGCCTGGGCCTGGCTGGCCTTCTCTGTGAAATGAGTGAGTGGGTGTGAGGGTGTGTGTGTGGGGGGGTATGAAGTGTGGGAGGATCTGATGACTTTCCTTGTTTGTAGAGCCGGCTGCTGGCCTGGGCCCTCACCAACCATGTCCCCTTCCTCCCATGCCAGGCTCTGAGGCCTCAGTTGATTATTACCCAGCCAAGAGCATAGCGCTCATTCCTGGGGCCTCTCAGGCTTGGGGTAGGGTGGGGAGTGGTGGAGTGTCTCTGCTTTCTCACCAAGATTACAAATGGTACCTGCCCCAGGGTCAGGGCCCAAGCAAACGTGGAATAGCTGTGATCACAGGAACTCTGATCCTGTGACCTGTGCCACAGGGAAGGATCTGTGCATCCTCAGGGTCACTGTCCCCAAGTAGCCCCTGATCCTGATGGTCGAAGATGCTCCGGATAGTGTGTGCCCAGCCTGAATCGCCATCCTGCCTTGTTCACGCCTGGGTGCACAGTCCAAACCACGCTGGGGCACAGGGGTCTGGGGCCTGGTGGGTGGGGCTGGCAGGTGAGTAGTGCCCCCTGGCAAGACTGGGATGTTTACATGGTGGCCTGGGCCCCTTGGCTGCTCTGTGCCAGGTTCCGGAGACTTGGAACATGAAGCCAGTGTGGGAGGAAAGAGCCCCTGTGGAAAGCACGTGGCTGAGGTAATTGTCCCCCCAGGGAGGTTGATGAGAAGAGGGGGAGGAGTGAAGGCAGGAAACTAGGGAGGGCTTGGGGTGGGGGCTGGCACAGCAGCTTTCGGAAGGCCCCGTAGCCCTTCCACTGGGACACAGATGGCCTTCACACCCCGCAGCACGCCCCTCACCCATCCCAGACCACTTCCACCCAACTGAAAGCAGGCAGGATGGAGAGCCTGGCAGGAACGATGCTCTGCTTCCAGTCAGGCCCTGACAAACTGACCTTGAGGAGGGTAGTGTCGAGGAATTCCAGGACTTGGGACAAAAAATGTGTCCCTCAGTCCATCAACCTACCCTGGGGGGCTGTGTCCACGCATAGTTCAGCCCTGGTCTTTGGGCTGAGCCTGCCAGATGAGTGACAAGTTCTTTCCACTTGAACCTCTATGTCGGCACCCCTACAGCCCTCTGAACATCCTCCCTCCTCTGTCTCTGAAGTCAAAGGGGCAGCAGTCCAAGCACTGGGCTCCCTTGAGGTCCTTCCTGGACGGCCTTCCTCTCTCGGGGCCCTGGCCGTACCGCGCCTACTTGGCCTGCGGATCTGGGATGTGAGTCCAGTCTGCACGGGCATGGGGAGGGAGGGAGGGAGTGCCTCCCTACCTGCCAGGTGGGATCAGCGTGGCGGAAGTAGCAGAAGTTGTCCGTGATCCACTTGTACATGGCCGACAGGGTGATCTTGGTGGCCTTGCTGGCCTGCATGGCCATGCAGATGAGCGTGGCATACGAGTAGGGCGGCTTCACGTGCGGGTTGGTGGCGTAGTCCACGTCGTCGGGAGGCAAGGACTGCAGCCCCGAGGGGGCGCTCCGCGGCGCTCCGCGGCTTGCACGAGTATGTGGGCTTGCCGGGTGTGTGCGGCTACCCCAGCCAGGCGGGTTCCGCTGCCAGGGGAAACCCCAGCTCGGCCGAGCCTGACAGCTCGTGGTAGCCGTGGGGGTCAGTGTCCCTCGAAGGCAGGACGGGGGCTTGGCGTTGAGAATGGAGAATTCTGCAGCCACTTCAGGCTGGTCAGGCTGTCATTCAGGGCGTTGGACTCCAGGCCGCCTTCTGGTCCGGCCTCCTCCGCTGCCCCTGCTCCCGAGGCGCATAGCCAGCTCTCCGCCATATCTGCGGTGACTCTCCGAGGGGGCGGTCAACATCCACCAGCCGAGCCTAGGGTGGCCGCCGAGCTCTCTGGCCCGCGGACTCCCGCGTCTTCAGTTACACAGCCTCCCGTAAGCGTGCTTCCATTCCGCGATCCGGGGGTAGCCTCCTCCAAACGGAGTGTGGTGCCTGCGGGGACCAGAGCGGGAACTGAGCCCTCTTTCCCCACCCCCGAGGGGAGAGTGTGGGCGAGGGGGGAGGCTCTTACTAAAATCCTTCCTGCAGCTGGGGAGGATCTTTTACTGCCGAGGTCTGGGAAACAGAAGGTGTGCCCGGGGGTCCGACCCACAGGGGGTTCGCCTCGCTCTTTTCCTCTTGGATCTTTTAGAGGAGACTTAATTAGCCAAACGAGGGAATAGTGTAGGGACATGTGAGGCCACCCCTTTCTCCTTCAAAGCGGGGAATTAACCCCCCTCTCTCCGTCCACAACCAATGGAAATGGGGCGAGAGAGTCCAGGAGGGCAGTACGACGGGTCGGGGGGCGGGGGAGGTCGTCTGATCTTTGAAAAGGGATATTAGGATGGGGATCAAGGGGAAGGAAGGAAACAATACAGAGAGTTATAAGGGGGCGGGAAGTGAGTGTCCCCCAAACGCCTCTGATGTCAGTCCCCGGGCCCACCACTTCCGTCGGGGACGGATGGGAGAGCGGGCTGGTACTGACGCCCTCCCTTCCCACGGCCTGCAGCCCTCCCCGTCCCTTACCTGGCTCAGAGCGCAGCCCGGGCCAAAGGAAGGTTCTCAAACAAATTCCTCCCACCGCCCACCCTCACCGCGGCTCTCTGCTCCCAGCTCGAGGGCCCAGCCAGCAATCCTCGTCGCCACTCACGCCCGACGGCGCCTCTCTGAAAGCCAGCGGCCGGGGACCGGCACTCAGTAGCCGCTCGCAAGGCGTCTCCTGCTGCCGTGGCGACGCCCCGCCCATATAAACAGCTTCCGCTTCTGCCATTGGCCAGGGCGTCTCCAAAGAGACCGCGGGCTCTTAACCGCTCTCTCACGCGGTAACTCTTCAAAATCCCTCCTGCCGCCATCTCCCGCGCGCGACCAAAGCCCCCTACCCGCCACCGCGTCCCGGCTCCACGCATTCCCGCCCGAGGGCCCCGAGCAGGGCTCGGAGAGGCGCGCGGCTCGGTGCTCCCGCAGAGGCCCCGGGGCCCTCGGCGAGCAGTTCGCGGCGCGAACCATACTCCACCCGACCTCCTTCCCATCTGGGCTGCTCAGAGGTGGCGACGGCTCCTGGGACGCAGCCCCTGGTGCGGGGGCCAGGGCTTCATGCATGCTTGGGGCTTTCCTTTCCTCTCCTCTGGGCTGAACCTTTGGAGGAGGTTGAACCTTTGCCAGTTCAACAGGAGGCTCCAGCCCAAACTCCAGAAGCCGGTTCACATAATAAACCTTCAGTAAAAGAGGAGACCCCAGCTCAGTATCCAGAGCATCCTGGAGAAGAAGTTATACCTGCCACAAGCCAGCAGGAGACCCCAGCTCAGCTTTCAGAGTCTTTTGGAGAAGCTGAAACTTCTGCAACCATGGAGGAAGCCTCAGGTGGAGCAAGACACTCCACCGCAGGAGTGCAAGCAAGGGCACGTGGCCATCCCCCCTTCCTGGTCCCAGTGGTTCTAGCAAGCACTGCGTCCCTCCCAGTTAAGCCTCAGCTGTAGCTACACTCACTACATTGGTCTGTCTGTCCCCTTTCCCTCTGCAGCTTGGCTGCCCCAGCCCCTAACCCCCAGATCCCCATCTCCCCGCTGCTCTCAGCCTCAAGTTGGGCTCAAAGATTAGGGACACATACCCTCTGCCCCAAATCTAGGGATGAAGCCAGAAGATCCCAGAGGCCTTAGAAAATCTCCTGGCTCCACCCGGCACCCTGCCCTCGTTCTGTCTCCTCTCTCTTCCCCCCTCCGCCTAGCTCTGCCTCACAGACTGCTGGCCACAGCCCCAGGGAAGCTCTGCTGGGAAAGGCCTCTAGGGTGTTAATTTTCAGCCACCTACTCAGCATTCCTGGTACGTGGGAACTTTCTCTGGATAGAGACCTGGGGAGGGGAGCAGGAGAGAGAGAAGTTTCGAAGCTAAGATGTTCTGGGGCGGGCCCTGTACTGATGTTTCCAGCTTGGCCAGGGCCCCTCCAAGACGCAGCTCTCATAGTGCAGGGCCCTTAGCGTGTCTCTGGGGCAGGGAAGAAGTGGATCCATGAAACACTGTGTGTATGGGGGGCTGGAGAGCAGAGGCAGCAATTTTGGTCCTGGGCCCCAATTCTCAGCCTGCTGGACTAGAATCTGAGGATGGCCTGGGCTGGGGGCCGTGTGGCCTGGTGGGGTGACCTGGCCCAGCCCCTGCCTGGGCGGTAGGGTGTCCATGGGCCTGCACTGGCGGGGAGGGGGGCAGTCTGGGCCCAGACTTCGGTGCTGTCTGGAGGTGGGGCAGGGCCTGGCTTCTTACAAGAAGGCGCCCAGGCTGGCCCAGTCATGCAGGTCAGAGGCCAGTGTGGCATCCCCGGCCTCAAAGGGGGGCTCGGGGGGCAGGGAGCTACGGGTGCTCTCGTCCCAGGGGTGCTCCAGGAAGGATGTGGCCAGGAAGGTCTCATCGAAGTCCAGGCTGTCGGTAGCCTGCTCCACTGGAGGCCCCCAGGTAACAGGGCAGTCGATGCGGTGGCCATGGATGGTGAGGTCCACGTCCCCGTGTGAGGCAGGGCTCAGCGGCGGGATCAGCTCCGAGGTCTCCAGCGTGCCCAGCTCCCCGTCCAGCGTGCCAGCGTCCAAGATGGCCTCCCAGTCAAAGTTGCCCTTGAGGGGTTCCAGCTCACCCTGCTCCTCCGGGGTCAGCAGCAGGGGGCTGGAGGGCCGCAGGAACTTGGCCTCCTGCTTGGGCAGCGGCTGTTGACGCTTACGCCCCAGCCTGCCCTCGCCTGCACCCCAGCCCGCCTCCCCAGTGGCCTCCTCGAACTCCCGCAGCAGCTGCTGGGCCTCGGTGTTCACGGTCAGTGGCCCGGCCCATGGGGCGGCGCCGGGCACCGGCGTCGCCTGGCAGGCAAAGGCCGGGTGGATGTGGACTGGGGGCAGCCTCCGCTTCTTCAAGGCCCCACTCAGCAGCCGCTCGGCGTACTGGGGTTCGATGCGAAAGAAGCCCCCCCTTGCCTGGCTCATCCTTCTCCCGAGGCACCTTGATGAAGCCCTTGTTCAGGGACAGGTTGTGGTGGATGGAGTTCTGGACACAGGGAGATAGGAGAGAAGGAAGACAGCTGGGTGAGTGGGTGGGGTCAGTGATGGGGGGCTCCTAGCACCAATGCCAGTCCCACCACTACCTTCTCTCTAATGGGGGCAGGCAGACAGAGGCGCTGCTCTGACTGGGAAGCTCTGGGACACCAGCCACGGGGCACCAGGAGCTGGGAGTGCTGTCGGGGGCTTTTGTTCCCTTTTGCCAGGATATCTGCCTGCTCAGTCATCCGAGCCCTGAGCCGCAGGGTGGCTCTCAGTGCCAGCCTGTCCTGCCCTCCCTCCCTTACCCCGCCGCTTGCGGCCTCTGGTCAAAGGCCTTGGCTCCCCCAGGTCCTGGACGGCCAACTCCCTCTGCCTGGGCCTGGCTGGCCTTCTCTGTGAAATGAGTGAGTGGGTGTGAGGGTGTGTGTGTGGGGGGGTATGAAGTGTGGGAGGATCTGATGACTTTCCTTGTTTGTAGAGCCGGCTGCTGGCCTGGGCCCTCACCAACCATGTCCCCTTCCTCCCACGCCAGGCTCTGAGGCCTCAGTTGATTATTACCCAGCCAAGAGCATAGCGCTCATTCCTGGGGCCTCTCAGGCTTGGGGTAGGGTGGGGAGTGGTGGAGTGTCTCTGCTTTCTCACCAAGATTACAAATGGTACCTGCCCCAGGGTCAGGGCCCAAGCAAACGTGGAATAGCTGTGATCACAGGAACTCTGATCCTGTGACCTGTGCCACAGGGAAGGATCTGTGCATCCTCAGGGTCACTGTCCCCAAGTAGCCCCTGATCCTGATGGTCGAAGATGCTCCGGATAGTGTGTGCCCAGCCTGAATCGCCATCCTGCCTTGTTCACGCCTGGGTGCACAGTCCAAACCACGCTGGGGCACAGGGGTCTGGGGCCTGGTGGGTGGGGCTGGCAGGTGAGTAGTGCCCCCTGGCAAGACTGGGATGTTTACATGGTGGCCTGGGCCCCTTGGCTGCTCTGTGCCAGGTTCCGGAGACTTGGAACATGAAGCCAGTGTGGGAGGAAAGAGCCCCTGTGGAAAGCACGTGGCTGAGGTAATTGTCCCCCCAGGGAGGTTGATGAGAAGAGGGGGAGGAGTGAAGGCAGGAAACTAGGGAGGGCTTGGGGTGGGGGCTGGCACAGCAGCTTTCGGAAGGCCCCGTAGCCCTTCCACTGGGACACAGATGGCCTTCACACCCCGCAGCACGCCCCTCACCCATCCCAGACCACTTCCACCCAACTGAAAGCAGGCAGGATGGAGAGCCTGGCAGGAACGATGCTCTGCTTCCAGTCAGGCCCTGACAAACTGACCTTGAGGAGGGTAGTGTCGAGGAATTCCAGGACTTGGGACAAAAAATGTGTCCCTCAGTCCATCAACCTACCCTGGGGGGCTGTGTCCACGCATAGTTCAGCCCTGGTCTTTGGGCTGAGCCTGCCAGATGAGTGACAAGTTCTTTCCACTTGAACCTCTATGTCGGCACCCCTACAGCCCTCTGAACATCCTCCCTCCTCTGTCTCTGAAGTCAAAGGGGCAGCAGTCCAAGCACTGGGCTCCCTTGAGGTCCTTCCTGGACGGCCTTCCTCTCTCGGGGCCCTGGCCGTACCGCGCCTACTTGGCCTGCGGATCTGGGATGTGAGTCCAGTCTGCACGGGCATGGGGAGGGAGGGAGGGAGTGCCTCCCTACCTGCCAGGTGGGATCAGCGTGGCGGAAGTAGCAGAAGTTGTCCGTGATCCACTTGTACATGGCCGACAGGGTGATCTTGGTGGCCTTGCTGGCCTGCATGGCCATGCAGATGAGCGTGGCATACGAGTAGGGCGGCTTCACGTGCGGGTTGGTGGCGTAGTCCACGTCGTCGGGAGGCAAGGACTGCAGCCCCGAGGGGGCGCTCCGCGGCGCTCCGCGGCTTGCACGAGTATGTGGGCTTGCCGGGTGTGTGCGGCTACCCCAGCCAGGCGGGTTCCGCTGCCAGGGGAAACCCCAGCTCGGCCGAGCCTGACAGCTCGTGGTAGCCGTGGGGGTCAGTGTCCCTCGAAGGCAGGACGGGGGCTTGGCGTTGAGAATGGAGAATTCTGCAGCCACTTCAGGCTGGTCAGGCTGTCATTCAGGGCGTTGGACTCCAGGCCGCCTTCTGGTCCGGCCTCCTCCGCTGCCCCTGCTCCCGAGACGCATAGCCAGCTCTCCGCCATATCTGCGGTGACTCTCCGAGGGGGCGGTCAACATCCACCAGCCGAGCCTAGGGTGGCCGCCGAGCTCTCTGGCCCGCGGACTCCCGCGTCTTCAGTTACACAGCCTCCCGTAAGCGTGCTTCCATTCCGCGATCCGGGGGTAGCCTCCTCCAAACGGAGTGTGGTGCCTGCGGGGACCAGAGCGGGAACTGAGCCCTCTTTCCCCACCCCCGAGGGGAGAGTGTGGGCGAGGGGGGAGGCTCTTACTAAAATCCTTCCTGCAGCTGGGGAGGATCTTTTACTGCCGAGGTCTGGGAAACAGAAGGTGTGCCCGGGGGTCCGACCCACAGGGGGTTCGCCTCGCTCTTTTCCTCTTGGATCTTTTAGAGGAGACTTAATTAGCCAAACGAGGGAATAGTGTAGGGACATGTGAGGCCACCCCTTTCTCCTTCAAAGCGGGGAATTAACCCCCCTCTCTCCGTCCACAACCAATGGAAATGGGGCGAGAGAGTCCAGGAGGGCAGTACGACGGGTCGGGGGGGCGGGGGAGGTCGTCTGATCTTTGAAAAGGGATATTAGGATGGGGATCAAGGGGAAGGAAGGAAACAATACAGAGAGTTATAAGGGGGCGGGAAGTGAGTGTCCCCCAAACGCCTCTGATGTCAGTCCCCGGGCCCACCACTTCCGTCGGGGACGGATGGGAGAGCGGGCTGGTACTGACGCCCTCCCTTCCCACGGCCTGCAGCCCTCCCCGTCCCTTACCTGGCTCAGAGCGCAGCCCGGGCCAAAGGAAGGTTCTCAAACAAATTCCTCCCACCGCCCACCCTCACCGCGGCTCTCTGCTCCCAGCTCGAGGGCCCAGCCAGCAATCCTCGTCGCCACTCACGCCCGACGGCGCCTCTCTGAAAGCCAGCGGCCGGGGACCGGCACTCAGTAGCCGCTCGCAAGGCGTCTCCTGCTGCCGTGGCGACGCCCCGCCCATATAAACAGCTTCCGCTTCTGCCATTGGCCAGGGCGTCTCCAAAGAGACCGCGGGCTCTTAACCGCTCTCTCACGCGGTAACTCTTCAAAATCCCTCCTGCCGCCATCTCCCGCGCGCGACCAAAGCCCCCTACCCGCCACCGCGTCCCGGCTCCACGCATTCCCGCCCGAGGGCCCCGAGCAGGGCTCGGAGAGGCGCGCGGCTCGGTGCTCCCGCAGAGGCCCCGGGGCCCTCGGCGAGCAGTTCGCGGCGCGAACCATACTCCACCCGACCTCCTTCCCATCTGGGCTGCTCAGAGGTGGCGACGGCTCCTGGGACGCAGCCCCTGGTGCGGGGGCCAGGGCTTCATGCATGCTTGGGGCTTTCCTTTCCTCTCCTCTGGGCTGAACCTTTGGAGGAGGTTGAACCTTTGCCAGTTCAACAGGAGGCTCCAGCCCAAACTCCAGAAGCCGGTTCACATAATAAACCTTCAGTAAAAGAGGAGACCCCAGCTCAGTATCCAGAGCATCCTGGAGAAGAAGTTATACCTGCCACAAGCCAGCAGGAGACCCCAGCTCAGCTTTCAGAGTCTTTTGGAGAAGCTGAAACTTCTGCAACCATGGAGGAAGCCTCAGGTGGAGCAAGACACTCCACCGCAGGAGTGCAAGCAAGGGCACGTGGCCATCCCCCCTTCCTGGTCCCAGTGGTTCTAGCAAGCACTGCGTCCCTCCCAGTTAAGCCTCAGCTGTAGCTACACTCACTACATTGGTCTGTCTGTCCCCTTTCCCTCTGCAGCTTGGCTGCCCCAGCCCCTAACCCCCAGATCCCCATCTCCCCGCTGCTCTCAGCCTCAAGTTGGGCTCAAAGATTAGGGACACATACCCTCTGCCCCAAATCTAGGGATGAAGCCAGAAGATCCCAGAGGCCTTAGAAAATCTCCTGGCTCCACCCGGCACCCTGCCCTCGTTCTGTCTCCTCTCTCTTCCCCCCTCCGCCTAGCTCTGCCTCACAGACTGCTGGCCACAGCCCCAGGGAAGCTCTGCTGGGAAAGGCCTCTAGGGTGTTAATTTTCAGCCACCTACTCAGCATTCCTGGTACGTGGGAACTTTCTCTGGATAGAGACCTGGGGAGGGGAGCAGGAGAGAGAGAAGTTTCGAAGCTAAGATGTTCTGGGGCGGGCCCTGTACTGATGTTTCCAGCTTGGCCAGGGCCCCTCCAAGACGCAGCTCTCATAGTGCAGGGCCCTTAGCGTGTCTCTGGGGCAGGGAAGAAGTGGATCCATGAAACACTGTGTGTATGGGGGGCTGGAGAGCAGAGGCAGCAATTTTGGTCCTGGGCCCCAATTCTCAGCCTGCTGGACTAGAATCTGAGGATGGCCTGGGCTGGGGGCCGTGTGGCCTGGTGGGGTGACCTGGCCCAGCCCCTGCCTGGGCGGTAGGGTGTCCATGGGCCTGCACTGGCGGGGAGGGGGGCAGTCTGGGCCCAGACTTCGGTGCTGTCTGGAGGTGGGGCAGGGCCTGGCTTCTTACAAGAAGGCGCCCAGGCTGGCCCAGTCATGCAGGTCAGAGGCCAGTGTGGCATCCCCGGCCTCAAAGGGGGGCTCGGGGGGCAGGGAGCTACGGGTGCTCTCGTCCCAGGGGTGCTCCAGGAAGGATGTGGCCAGGAAGGTCTCATCGAAGTCCAGGCTGTCGGTAGCCTGCTCCACTGGAGGCCCCCAGGTAACAGGGCAGTCGATGCGGTGGCCATGGATGGTGAGGTCCACGTCCCCGTGGGAGGCAGGGCTCAGCGGCGGGATCAGCTCCGAGGTCTCCAGCGTGCCCAGCTCCCCGTCCAGCGTGCCAGCGTCCAAGATGGCCTCCCAGTCAAAGTTGCCCTTGAGGGGTTCCAGCTCACCCTGCTCCTCCTGGGTCAGCAGCAGGGGGCTGGAGGGCCGCAGGAACTTGGCCTCCTGCTTGGGCAGCGGCTGTTGACGCTTACGCCCCAGCCTGCCCTCGCCTGCACCCCAGCCCGCCTCCCCAGTGGCCTCCTCGAACTCCCGCAGCAGCTGCTGGGCCTCGGTGTTCACGGTCAGTGGCCCGGCCCATGGGGCGGCGCCGGGCACCGGCGTCGCCTGGCAGGCAAAGGCCGGGTGGATGTGGACTGGGGGCAGCCTCCGCTTCTTCAAGGCCCCACTCAGCAGCCGCTCGGCGTACTGGGGTTCGATGCGAAAGAAGCCCCCCCTTGCCTGGCTCATCCTTCTCCCGAGGCACCTTGATGAAGCCCTTGTTCAGGGACAGGTTGTGGTGGATGGAGTTCTGGACACAGGGAGATAGGAGAGAAGGAAGACAGCTGGGTGAGTGGGTGGGGTCAGTGATGGGGGGCTCCTAGCACCAATGCCAGTCCCACCACTACCTTCTCTCTAATGGGGGCAGGCAGACAGAGGCGCTGCTCTGACTGGGAAGCTCTGGGACACCAGCCACGGGGCACCAGGAGCTGGGAGTGCTGTCGGGGGCTTTTGTTCCCTTTTGCCAGGATATCTGCCTGCTCAGTCATCCGAGCCCTGAGCCGCAGGGTGGCTCTCAGTGCCAGCCTGTCCTGCCCTCCCTCCCTTACCCCGCCGCTTGCGGCCTCTGGTCAAAGGCCTTGGCTCCCCCAGGTCCTGGACGGCCAACTCCCTCTGCCTGGGCCTGGCTGGCCTTCTCTGTGAAATGAGTGAGTGGGTGTGAGGGTGTGTGTGTGGGGGGGTATGAAGTGTGGGAGGATCTGATGACTTTCCTTGTTTGTAGAGCCGGCTGCTGGCCTGGGCCCTCACCAACCATGTCCCCTTCCTCCCATGCCAGGCTCTGAGGCCTCAGTTGATTATTACCCAGCCAAGAGCATAGCGCTCATTCCTGGGGCCTCTCAGGCTTGGGGTAGGGTGGGGAGTGGTGGAGTGTCTCTGCTTTCTCACCAAGATTACAAATGGTACCTGCCCCAGGGTCAGGGCCCAAGCAAACGTGGAATAGCTGTGATCACAGGAACTCTGATCCTGTGACCTGTGCCACAGGGAAGGATCTGTGCATCCTCAGGGTCACTGTCCCCAAGTAGCCCCTGATCCTGATGGTCGAAGATGCTCCGGATAGTGTGTGCCCAGCCTGAATCGCCATCCTGCCTTGTTCACGCCTGGGTGCACAGTCCAAACCACGCTGGGGCACAGGGGTCTGGGGCCTGGTGGGTGGGGCTGGCAGGTGAGTAGTGCCCCCTGGCAAGACTGGGATGTTTACATGGTGGCCTGGGCCCCTTGGCTGCTCTGTGCCAGGTTCCGGAGACTTGGAACATGAAGCCAGTGTGGGAGGAAAGAGCCCCTGTGGAAAGCACGTGGCTGAGGTAATTGTCCCCCCAGGGAGGTTGATGAGAAGAGGGGGAGGAGTGAAGGCAGGAAACTAGGGAGGGCTTGGGGTGGGGGCTGGCACAGCAGCTTTCGGAAGGCCCCGTAGCCCTTCCACTGGGACACAGATGGCCTTCACACCCCGCAGCACGCCCCTCACCCATCCCAGACCACTTCCACCCAACTGAAAGCAGGCAGGATGGAGAGCCTGGCAGGAACGATGCTCTGCTTCCAGTCAGGCCCTGACAAACTGACCTTGAGGAGGGTAGTGTCGAGGAATTCCAGGACTTGGGACAAAAAATGTGTCCCTCAGTCCATCAACCTACCCTGGGGGGCTGTGTCCACGCATAGTTCAGCCCTGGTCTTTGGGCTGAGCCTGCCAGATGAGTGACAAGTTCTTTCCACTTGAACCTCTATGTCGGCACCCCTACAGCCCTCTGAACATCCTCCCTCCTCTGTCTCTGAAGTCAAAGGGGCAGCAGTCCAAGCACTGGGCTCCCTTGAGGTCCTTCCTGGACGGCCTTCCTCTCTCGGGGCCCTGGCCGTACCGCGCCTACTTGGCCTGCGGATCTGGGATGTGAGTCCAGTCTGCACGGGCATGGGGAGGGAGGGAGGGAGTGCCTCCCTACCTGCCAGGTGGGATCAGCGTGGCGGAAGTAGCAGAAGTTGTCCGTGATCCACTTGTACATGGCCGACAGGGTGATCTTGGTGGCCTTGCTGGCCTGCATGGCCATGCAGATGAGCGTGGCATACGAGTAGGGCGGCTTCACGTGCGGGTTGGTGGCGTAGTCCACGTCGTCGGGAGGCAAGGACTGCAGCCCCGAGGGGGCGCTCCGCGGCGCTCCGCGGCTTGCACGAGTATGTGGGCTTGCCGGGTGTGTGCAGCTACCCCAGCCAGGCGGGTTCCGCTGCCAGGGGAAACCCCAGCTCGGCCGAGCCTGACAGCTCGTGGTAGCCGTGGGGGTCAGTGTCCCTCGAAGGCAGGACGGGGGCTTGGCGTTGAGAATGGAGAATTCTGCAGCCACTTCAGGCTGGTCAGGCTGTCATTCAGGGCGTTGGACTCCAGGCCGCCTTCTGGTCCGGCCTCCTCCGCTGCCCCTGCTCCCGAGGCGCATAGCCAGCTCTCCGCCATATCTGCGGTGACTCTCCGAGGGGGCGGTCAACATCCACCAGCCGAGCCTAGGGTGGCCGCCGAGCTCTCTGGCCCGCGGACTCCCGCGTCTTCAGTTACACAGCCTCCCGTAAGCGTGCTTCCATTCCGCGATCCGGGGGTAGCCTCCTCCAAACGGAGTGTGGTGCCTGCGGGGACCAGAGCGGGAACTGAGCCCTCTTTCCCCACCCCCGAGGGGAGAGTGTGGGCGAGGGGGGAGGCTCTTACTAAAATCCTTCCTGCAGCTGGGGAGGATCTTTTACTGCCGAGGTCTGGGAAACAGAAGGTGTGCCCGGGGGTCCGACCCACAGGGGGTTCGCCTCGCTCTTTTCCTCTTGGATCTTTTAGAGGAGACTTAATTAGCCAAACGAGGGAATAGTGTAGGGACATGTGAGGCCACCCCTTTCTCCTTCAAAGCGGGGAATTAACCCCCCTCTCTCCGTCCACAACCAATGGAAATGGGGCGAGAGAGTCCAGGAGGGCAGTACGACGGGTCGGGGGGCGGGGGAGGTCGTCTGATCTTTGAAAAGGGATATTAGGATGGGGATCAAGGGGAAGGAAGGAAACAATACAGAGAGTTATAAGGGGGCGGGAAGTGAGTGTCCCCCAAACGCCTCTGATGTCAGTCCCCGGGCCCACCACTTCCGTCGGGGACGGATGGGAGAGCGGGCTGGTACTGACGCCCTCCCTTCCCACGGCCTGCAGCCCTCCCCGTCCCTTACCTGGCTCAGAGCGCAGCCCGGGCCAAAGGAAGGTTCTCAAACAAATTCCTCCCACCGCCCACCCTCACCGCGGCTCTCTGCTCCCAGCTCGAGGGCCCAGCCAGCAATCCTCGTCGCCACTCACGCCCGACGGCGCCTCTCTGAAAGCCAGCGGCCGGGGACCGGCACTCAGTAGCCGCTCGCAAGGCGTCTCCTGCTGCCGTGGCGACGCCCCGCCCATATAAACAGCTTCCGCTTCTGCCATTGGCCAGGGCGTCTCCAAAGAGACCGCGGGCTCTTAACCGCTCTCTCACGCGGTAACTCTTCAAAAATCCCTCCTGCCGCCACCTCCCGCGCGCGACCAAAGCCCCCTACCCGCCACCGCGTCCCGGCTCCACGCATTCCCGCCCGAGGGCCCCGAGCAGGGCTCGGAGAGGCGCGCGGCTCGGTGCTCCCGCAGAGGCCCCGGGGCCCTCGGCGAGCAGTTCGCGGCGCGAACCATACTCCACCCGACCTCCTTCCCATCTGGGCTGCTCAGAGGTGGCGACGGCTCCTGGGACGCAGCCCCTGGTGCGGGGGCCAGGGCTTCATGCATGCTTGGGGCTTTCCTTTCCTCTCCTCTGGGCTGAACCTTTGGAGGAGGTTGAACCTTTGCCAGTTCAACAGGAGGCTCCAGCCCAAACTCCAGAAGCCGGTTCACATAATAAACCTTCAGTAAAAGAGGAGACCCCAGCTCAGTATCCAGAGCATCCTGGAGAAGAAGTTATACCTGCCACAAGCCAGCAGGAGACCCCAGCTCAGCTTTCAGAGTCTTTTGGAGAAGCTGAAACTTCTGCAACCATGGAGGAAGCCTCAGGTGGAGCAAGACACTCCACCGCAGGAGTGCAAGCAAGGGCACGTGGCCATCCCCCCTTCCTGGTCCCAGTGGTTCTAGCAAGCACTGCGTCCCTCCCAGTTAAGCCTCAGCTGTAGCTACACTCACTACATTGGTCTGTCTGTCCCCTTTCCCTCTGCAGCTTGGCTGCCCCAGCCCCTAACCCCCAGATCCCCATCTCCCCGCTGCTCTCAGCCTCAAGTTGGGCTCAAAGATTAGGGACACATACCCTCTGCCCCAAATCTAGGGATGAAGCCAGAAGATCCCAGAGGCCTTAGAAAATCTCCTGGCTCCACCCGGCACCCTGCCCTCGTTCTGTCTCCTCTCTCTTCCCCCCTCCGCCTAGCTCTGCCTCACAGACTGCTGGCCACAGCCCCAGGGAAGCTCTGCTGGGAAAGGCCTCTAGGGTGTTAATTTTCAGCCACCTACTCAGCATTCCTGGTACGTGGGAACTTTCTCTGGATAGAGACCTGGGGAGGGGAGCAGGAGAGAGAGAAGTTTCGAAGCTAAGATGTTCTGGGGCGGGCCCTGTACTGATGTTTCCAGCTTGGCCAGGGCCCCTCCAAGACGCAGCTCTCATAGTGCAGGGCCCTTAGCGTGTCTCTGGGGCAGGGAAGAAGTGGATCCATGAAACACTGTGTGTATGGGGGGCTGGAGAGCAGAGGCAGCAATTTTGGTCCTGGGCCCCAATTCTCAGCCTGCTGGACTAGAATCTGAGGATGGCCTGGGCTGGGGGCCGTGTGGCCTGGTGGGGTGACCTGGCCCAGCCCCTGCCTGGGCGGTAGGGTGTCCATGGGCCTGCACTGGCGGGGAGGGGGGCAGTCTGGGCCCAGACTTCGGTGCTGTCTGGAGGTGGGGCAGGGCCTGGCTTCTTACAAGAAGGCGCCCAGGCTGGCCCAGTCATGCAGGTCAGAGGCCAGTGTGGCATCCCCGGCCTCAAAGGGGGGCTCGGGGGGCAGGGAGCTACGGGTGCTCTCGTCCCAGGGGTGCTCCAGGAAGGATGTGGCCAGGAAGGTCTCATCGAAGTCCAGGCTGTCGGTAGCCTGCTCCACTGGAGGCCCCCAGGTAACAGGGCAGTCGATGCGGTGGCCATGGATGGTGAGGTCCACGTCCCCGTGGGAGGCAGGGCTCAGCGGCGGGATCAGCTCCGAGGTCTCCAGCGTGCCCAGCTCCCCGTCCAGCGTGCCAGCGTCCAAGATGGCCTCCCAGTCAAAGTTGCCCTTGAGGGGTTCCAGCTCACCCTGCTCCTCCTGGGTCAGCAGCAGGGGGCTGGAGGGCCGCAGGAACTTGGCCTCCTGCTTGGGCAGCGGCTGTTGACGCTTACGCCCCAGCCTGCCCTCGCCTGCACCCCAGCCCGCCTCCCCAGTGGCCTCCTCGAACTCCCGCAGCAGCTGCTGGGCCTCGGTGTTCACGGTCAGTGGCCCGGCCCATGGGGCGGCGCCGGGCACCGGCGTCGCCTGGCAGGCAAAGGCCGGGTGGATGTGGACTGGGGGCAGCCTCCGCTTCTTCAAGGCCCCACTCAGCAGCCGCTCGGCGTACTGGGGTTCGATGCGAAAGAAGCCCCCCCTTGCCTGGCTCATCCTTCTCCCGAGGCACCTTGATGAAGCCCTTGTTCAGGGACAGGTTGTGGTGGATGGAGTTCTGGACACAGGGAGATAGGAGAGAAGGAAGACAGCTGGGTGAGTGGGTGGGGTCAGTGATGGGGGGCTCCTAGCACCAATGCCAGTCCCACCACTACCTTCTCTCTAATGGGGGCAGGCAGACAGAGGCGCTGCTCTGACTGGGAAGCTCTGGGACACCAGCCACGGGGCACCAGGAGCTGGGAGTGCTGTCGGGGGCTTTTGTTCCCTTTTGCCAGGATATCTGCCTGCTCAGTCATCCGAGCCCTGAGCCGCAGGGTGGCTCTCAGTGCCAGCCTGTCCTGCCCTCCCTCCCTTACCCCGCCGCTTGCGGCCTCTGGTCAAAGGCCTTGGCTCCCCCAGGTCCTGGACGGCCAACTCCCTCTGCCTGGGCCTGGCTGGCCTTCTCTGTGAAATGAGTGAGTGGGTGTGAGGGTGTGTGTGTGGGGGGGGTATGAAGTGTGGGAGGATCTGATGACTTTCCTTGTTTGTAGAGCCGGCTGCTGGCCTGGGCCCTCACCAACCATGTCCCCTTCCTCCCACGCCAGGCTCTGAGGCCTCAGTTGATTATTACCCAGCCAAGAGCATAGCGCTCATTCCTGGGGCCTCTCAGGCTTGGGGTAGGGTGGGGAGTGGTGGAGTGTCTCTGCTTTCTCACCAAGATTACAAATGGTACCTGCCCCAGGGTCAGGGCCCAAGCAAACGTGGAATAGCTGTGATCACAGGAACTCTGATCCTGTGACCTGTGCCACAGGGAAGGATCTGTGCATCCTCAGGGTCACTGTCCCCAAGTAGCCCCTGATCCTGATGGTCGAAGATGCTCCGGATAGTGTGTGCCCAGCCTGAATCGCCATCCTGCCTTGTTCACGCCTGGGTGCACAGTCCAAACCACGCTGGGGCACAGGGGTCTGGGGCCTGGTGGGTGGGGCCGGCAGGTGAGTAGTGCCCCCTGGCAAGACTGGGATGTTTACATGGTGGCCTGGGCCCCTTGGCTGCTCTGTGCCAGGTTCCGGAGACTTGGAACATGAAGCCAGTGTGGGAGGAAAGAGCCCCTGTGGAAAGCACGTGGCTGAGGTAATTGTGCCCCCAGGGAGGTTGATGAGAAGAGGGGGAGGAGTGAAGGCAGGAAACTAGGGAGGGCTTGGGGTGGGGGCTGGCACAGCAGCTTTCGGAAGGCCCCGTAGCCCTTCCACTGGGACACAGATGGCCTTCACACCCCGCAGCACGCCCCTCACCCATCCCAGACCACTTCCACCCAACTGAAAGCAGGCAGGATGGAGAGCCTGGCAGGAACGATGCTCTGCTTCCAGTCAGGCCCTGACAAACTGACCTTGAGGAGGGTAGTGTCGAGGAATTCCAGGACTTGGGACAAAAAATGTGTCCCTCAGTCCATCAACCTACCCTGGGGGGCTGTGTCCACGCATAGTTCAGCCCTGGTCTTTGGGCTGAGCCTGCCAGATGAGTGACAAGTTCTTTCCACTTGAACCTCTATGTCGGCACCCCTACAGCCCTCTGAACATCCTCCCTCCTCTGTCTCTGAAGTCAAAGGGGCAGCAGTCCAAGCACTGGGCTCCCTTGAGGTCCTTCCTGGACGGCCTTCCTCTCTCGGGGCCCTGGCCGTACCGCGCCTACTTGGCCTGCGGATCTGGGATGTGAGTCCAGTCTGCACGGGCATGGGGAGGGAGGGAGGGAGTGCCTCCCTACCTGCCAGGTGGGATCAGCGTGGCGGAAGTAGCAGAAGTTGTCCGTGATCCACTTGTACATGGCCGACAGGGTGATCTTGGTGGCCTTGCTGGCCTGCATGGCCATGCAGATGAGCGTGGCATACGAGTAGGGCGGCTTCACGTGCGGGTTGGTGGCGTAGTCCACGTCGTCGGGAGGCAAGGACTGCAGCCCCGAGGGGGCGCTCCGCGGCGCTCCGCGGCTTGCACGAGTATGTGGGCTTGCCGGGTGTGTGCGGCTACCCCAGCCAGGCGGGTTCCGCTGCCAGGGGAAACCCCAGCTCGGCCGAGCCTGACAGCTCGTGGTAGCCGTGGGGGTCAGTGTCCCTCGAAGGCAGGACGGGGGCTTGGCGTTGAGAATGGAGAATTCTGCAGCCACTTCAGGCTGGTCAGGCTGTCATTCAGGGCGTTGGACTCCAGGCCGCCTTCTGGTCCGGCCTCCTCCGCTGCCCCTGCTCCCGAGACGCATAGCCAGCTCTCCGCCATATCTGCGGTGACTCTCCGAGGGGGCGGTCAACATCCACCAGCCGAGCCTAGGGTGGCCGCCGAGCTCTCTGGCCCGCGGACTCCCGCGTCTTCAGTTACACAGCCTCCCGTAAGCGTGCTTCCATTCCGCGATCCGGGGGTAGCCTCCTCCAAACGGAGTGTGGTGCCTGCGGGGACCAGAGCGGGAACTGAGCCCTCTTTCCCCACCCCCGAGGGGAGAGTGTGGGCGAGGGGGGAGGCTCTTACTAAAATCCTTCCTGCAGCTGGGGAGGATCTTTTACTGCCGAGGTCTGGGAAACAGAAGGTGTGCCCGGGGGTCCGACCCACAGGGGGTTCGCCTCGCTCTTTTCCTCTTGGATCTTTTAGAGGAGACTTAATTAGCCAAACGAGGGAATAGTGTAGGGACATGTGAGGCCACCCCTTTCTCCTTCAAAGCGGGGAATTAACCCCCCTCTCTCCGTCCACAACCAATGGAAATGGGGCGAGAGAGTCCAGGAGGGCAGTACGACGGGTCGGGGGGCGGGGGAGGTCGTCTGATCTTTGAAAAGGGATATTAGGATGGGGATCAAGGGGAAGGAAGGAAACAATACAGAGAGTTATAAGGGGGCGGGAAGTGAGTGTCCCCCAAACGCCTCTGATGTCAGTCCCCGGGCCCACCACTTCCGTCGGGGACGGATGGGAGAGCGGGCTGGTACTGACGCCCTCCCTTCCCACGGCCTGCAGCCCTCCCCGTCCCTTACCTGGCTCAGAGCGCAGCCCGGGCCAAAGGAAGGTTCTCAAACAAATTCCTCCCACCGCCCACCCTCACCGCGGCTCTCTGCTCCCAGCTCGAGGGCCCAGCCAGCAATCCTCGTCGCCACTCACGCCCGACGGCGCCTCTCTGAAAGCCAGCGGCCGGGGACCGGCACTCAGTAGCCGCTCGCAAGGCGTCTCCTGCTGCCGTGGCGACGCCCCGCCCATATAAACAGCTTCCGCTTCTGCCATTGGCCAGGGCGTCTCCAAAGAGACCGCGGGCTCTTAACCGCTCTCTCACGCGGTAACTCTTCAAAAATCCCTCCTGCCGCCATCTCCCGCGCGCGACCAAAGCCCCCTACCCGCCACCGCGTCCCGGCTCCACGCATTCCCGCCCGAGGGCCCCGAGCAGGGCTCGGAGAGGCGCGCGGCTCGGTGCTCCCGCAGAGGCCCCGGGGCCCTCGGCGAGCAGTTCGCGGCGCGAACCATACTCCACCCGACCTCCTTCCCATCTGGGCTGCTCAGAGGTGGCGACGGCTCCTGGGACGCAGCCCCTGGTGCGGGGGCCAGGGCTTCATGCATGCTTGGGGCTTTCCTTTCCTCTCCTCTGGGCTGAACCTTTGGAGGAGGTTGAACCTTTGCCAGTTCAACAGGAGGCTCCAGCCCAAACTCCAGAAGCCGGTTCACATAATAAACCTTCAGTAAAAGAGGAGACCCCAGCTCAGTATCCAGAGCATCCTGGAGAAGAAGTTATACCTGCCACAAGCCAGCAGGAGACCCCAGCTCAGCTTTCAGAGTCTTTTGGAGAAGCTGAAACTTCTGCAACCATGGAGGAAGCCTCAGGTGGAGCAAGACACTCCACCGCAGGAGTGCAAGCAAGGGCACGTGGCCATCCCCCCTTCCTGGTCCCAGTGGTTCTAGCAAGCACTGCGTCCCTCCCAGTTAAGCCTCAGCTGTAGCTACACTCACTACATTGGTCTGTCTGTCCCCTTTCCCTCTGCAGCTTGGCTGCCCCAGCCCCTAACCCCCAGATCCCCATCTCCCCGCTGCTCTCAGCCTCAAGTTGGGCTCAAAGATTAGGGACACATACCCTCTGCCCCAAATCTAGGGATGAAGCCAGAAGATCCCAGAGGCCTTAGAAAATCTCCTGGCTCCACCCGGCACCCTGCCCTCGTTCTGTCTCCTCTCTCTTCCCCCCTCCGCCTAGCTCTGCCTCACAGACTGCTGGCCACAGCCCCAGGGAAGCTCTGCTGGGAAAGGCCTCTAGGGTGTTAATTTTCAGCCACCTACTCAGCATTCCTGGTACGTGGGAACTTTCTCTGGATAGAGACCTGGGGAGGGGAGCAGGAGAGAGAGAAGTTTCGAAGCTAAGATGTTCTGGGGCGGGCCCTGTACTGATGTTTCCAGCTTGGCCAGGGCCCCTCCAAGACGCAGCTCTCATAGTGCAGGGCCCTTAGCGTGTCTCTGGGGCAGGGAAGAAGTGGATCCATGAAACACTGTGTGTATGGGGGGCTGGAGAGCAGAGGCAGCAATTTTGGTCCTGGGCCCCAATTCTCAGCCTGCTGGACTAGAATCTGAGGATGGCCTGGGCTGGGGGCCGTGTGGCCTGGTGGGGTGACCTGGCCCAGCCCCTGCCTGGGCGGTAGGGTGTCCATGGGCCTGCACTGGCGGGGAGGGGGGCAGTCTGGGCCCAGACTTCGGTGCTGTCTGGAGGTGGGGCAGGGCCTGGCTTCTTACAAGAAGGCGCCCAGGCTGGCCCAGTCATGCAGGTCAGAGGCCAGTGTGGCATCCCCGGCCTCAAAGGGGGGCTCGGGGGGCAGGGAGCTACGGGTGCTCTCGTCCCAGGGGTGCTCCAGGAAGGATGTGGCCAGGAAGGTCTCATCGAAGTCCAGGCTGTCGGTAGCCTGCTCCACTGGAGGCCCCCAGGTAACAGGGCAGTCGATGCGGTGGCCATGGATGGTGAGGTCCACGTCCCCGTGGGAGGCAGGGCTCAGCGGCGGGATCAGCTCCGAGGTCTCCAGCGTGCCCAGCTCCCCGTCCAGCGTGCCAGCGTCCAAGATGGCCTCCCAGTCAAAGTTGCCCTTGAGGGGTTCCAGCTCACCCTGCTCCTCCGGGGTCAGCAGCAGGGGGCTGGAGGGCCGCAGGAACTTGGCCTCCTGCTTGGGCAGCGGCTGTTGACGCTTACGCCCCAGCCTGCCCTCGCCTGCACCCCAGCCCGCCTCCCCAGTGGCCTCCTCGAACTCCCGCAGCAGCTGCTGGGCCTCGGTGTTCACGGTCAGTGGCCCGGCCCATGGGGCGGCGCCGGGCACCGGCGTCGCCTGGCAGGCAAAGGCCGGGTGGATGTGGACTGGGGGCAGCCTCCGCTTCTTCAAGGCCCCACTCAGCAGCCGCTCGGCGTACTGGGGTTCGATGCGAAAGAAGCCCCCCCTTGCCTGGCTCATCCTTCTCCCGAGGCACCTTGATGAAGCCCTTGTTCAGGGACAGGTTGTGGTGGATGGAGTTCTGGACACAGGGAGATAGGAGAGAAGGAAGACAGCTGGGTGAGTGGGTGGGGTCAGTGATGGGGGGCTCCTAGCACCAATGCCAGTCCCACCACTACCTTCTCTCTAATGGGGGCAGGCAGACAGAGGCGCTGCTCTGACTGGGAAGCTCTGGGACACCAGCCACGGGGCACCAGGAGCTGGGAGTGCTGTCGGGGGCTTTTGTTCCCTTTTGCCAGGATATCTGCCTGCTCAGTCATCCGAGCCCTGAGCCGCAGGGTGGCTCTCAGTGCCAGCCTGTCCTGCCCTCCCTCCCTTACCCCGCCGCTTGCGGCCTCTGGTCAAAGGCCTTGGCTCCCCCAGGTCCTGGACGGCCAACTCCCTCTGCCTGGGCCTGGCTGGCCTTCTCTGTGAAATGAGTGAGTGGGTGTGAGGGTGTGTGTGTGGGGGGGGTATGAAGTGTGGGAGGATCTGATGACTTTCCTTGTTTGTAGAGCCGGCTGCTGGCCTGGGCCCTCACCAACCATGTCCCCTTCCTCCCACGCCAGGCTCTGAGGCCTCAGTTGATTATTACCCAGCCAAGAGCATAGCGCTCATTCCTGGGGCCTCTCAGGCTTGGGGTAGGGTGGGGAGTGGTGGAGTGTCTCTGCTTTCTCACCAAGATTACAAATGGTACCTGCCCCAGGGTCAGGGCCCAAGCAAACGTGGAATAGCTGTGATCACAGGAACTCTGATCCTGTGACCTGTGCCACAGGGAAGGATCTGTGCATCCTCAGGGTCACTGTCCCCAAGTAGCCCCTGATCCTGATGGTCGAAGATGCTCCGGATAGTGTGTGCCCAGCCTGAATCGCCATCCTGCCTTGTTCACGCCTGGGTGCACAGTCCAAACCACGCTGGGGCACAGGGGTCTGGGGCCTGGTGGGTGGGGCCGGCAGGTGAGCAGTGCCCCCTGGCAAGACTGGGATGTTTACATGGTGGCCTGGGCCCCTTGGCTGCTCTGTGCCAGGTTCCGGAGACTTGGAACATGAAGCCAGTGTGGGAGGAAAGAGCCCCTGTGGAAAGCACGTGGCTGAGGTAATTGTGCCCCCAGGGAGGTTGATGAGAAGAGGGGGAGGAGTGAAGGCAGGAAACTAGGGAGGGCTTGGGGTGGGGGCTGGCACAGCAGCTTTCGGAAGGCCCCGTAGCCCTTCCACTGGGACACAGATGGCCTTCACACCCCGCAGCACGCCCCTCACCCATCCCAGACCACTTCCACCCAACTGAAAGCAGGCAGGATGGAGAGCCTGGCAGGAACGATGCTCTGCTTCCAGTCAGGCCCTGACAAACTGACCTTGAGGAGGGTAGTGTCGAGGAATTCCAGGACTTGGGACAAAAAATGTGTCCCTCAGTCCATCAACCTACCCTGGGGGGCTGTGTCCACGCATAGTTCAGCCCTGGTCTTTGGGCTGAGCCTGCCAGATGAGTGACAAGTTCTTTCCACTTGAACCTCTATGTCGGCACCCCTACAGCCCTCTGAACATCCTCCCTCCTCTGTCTCTGAAGTCAAAGGGGCAGCAGTCCAAGCACTGGGCTCCCTTGAGGTCCTTCCTGGACGGCCTTCCTCTCTCGGGGCCCTGGCCGTACCGCGCCTACTTGGCCTGCGGATCTGGGATGTGAGTCCAGTCTGCACGGGCATGGGGAGGGAGGGAGGGAGTGCCTCCCTACCTGCCAGGTGGGATCAGCGTGGCGGAAGTAGCAGAAGTTGTCCGTGATCCACTTGTACATGGCCGACAGGGTGATCTTGGTGGCCTTGCTGGCCTGCATGGCCATGCAGATGAGCGTGGCATACGAGTAGGGCGGCTTCACGTGCGGGTTGGTGGCGTAGTCCACGTCGTCGGGAGGCAAGGACTGCAGCCCCGAGGGGGCGCTCCGCGGCGCTCCGCGGCTTGCACGAGTATGTGGGCTTGCCGGGTGTGTGCGGCTACCCCAGCCAGGCGGGTTCCGCTGCCAGGGGAAACCCCAGCTCGGCCGAGCCTGACAGCTCGTGGTAGCCGTGGGGGTCAGTGTCCCTCGAAGGCAGGACGGGGGCTTGGCGTTGAGAATGGAGAATTCTGCAGCCACTTCAGGCTGGTCAGGCTGTCATTCAGGGCGTTGGACTCCAGGCCGCCTTCTGGTCCGGCCTCCTCCGCTGCCCCTGCTCCCGAGACGCATAGCCAGCTCTCCGCCATATCTGCGGTGACTCTCCGAGGGGGCGGTCAACATCCACCAGCCGAGCCTAGGGTGGCCGCCGAGCTCTCTGGCCCGCGGACTCCCGCGTCTTCAGTTACACAGCCTCCCGTAAGCGTGCTTCCATTCCGCGATCCGGGGGTAGCCTCCTCCAAACGGAGTGTGGTGCCTGCGGGGACCAGAGCGGGAACTGAGCCCTCTTTCCCCACCCCCGAGGGGAGAGTGTGGGCGAGGGGGGAGGCTCTTACTAAAATCCTTCCTGCAGCTGGGGAGGATCTTTTACTGCCGAGGTCTGGGAAACAGAAGGTGTGCCCGGGGGTCCGACCCACAGGGGGTTCGCCTCGCTCTTTTCCTCTTGGATCTTTTAGAGGAGACTTAATTAGCCAAACGAGGGAATAGTGTAGGGACATGTGAGGCCACCCCTTTCTCCTTCAAAGCGGGGAATTAACCCCCCTCTCTCCGTCCACAACCAATGGAAATGGGGCGAGAGAGTCCAGGAGGGCAGTACGACGGGTCGGGGGGCGGGGGAGGTCGTCTGATCTTTGAAAAGGGATATTAGGATGGGGATCAAGGGGAAGGAAGGAAACAATACAGAGAGTTATAAGGGGGCGGGAAGTGAGTGTCCCCCAAACGCCTCTGATGTCAGTCCCCGGGCCCACCACTTCCGTCGGGGACGGATGGGAGAGCGGGCTGGTACTGACGCCCTCCCTTCCCACGGCCTGCAGCCCTCCCCGTCCCTTACCTGGCTCAGAGCGCAGCCCGGGCCAAAGGAAGGTTCTCAAACAAATTCCTCCCACCGCCCACCCTCACCGCGGCTCTCTGCTCCCAGCTCGAGGGCCCAGCCAGCAATCCTCGTCGCCACTCACGCCCGACGGCGCCTCTCTGAAAGCCAGCGGCCGGGGACCGGCACTCAGTAGCCGCTCGCAAGGCGTCTCCTGCTGCCGTGGCGACGCCCCGCCCATATAAACAGCTTCCGCTTCTGCCATTGGCCAGGGCGTCTCCAAAGAGACCGCGGGCTCTTAACCGCTCTCTCACGCGGTAACTCTTCAAAAATCCCTCCTGCCGCCATCTCCCGCGCGCGACCAAAGCCCCCTACCCGCCACCGCGTCCCGGCTCCACGCATTCCCGCCCGAGGGCCCCGAGCAGGGCTCGGAGAGGCGCGCGGCTCGGTGCTCCCGCAGAGGCCCCGGGGCCCTCGGCGAGCAGTTCGCGGCGCGAACCATACTCCACCCGACCTCCTTCCCATCTGGGCTGCTCAGAGGTGGCGACGGCTCCTGGGACGCAGCCCCTGGTGCGGGGGCCAGGGCTTCATGCATGCTTGGGGCTTTCCTTTCCTCTCCTCTGGGCTGAACCTTTGGAGGAGGTTGAACCTTTGCCAGTTCAACAGGAGGCTCCAGCCCAAACTCCAGAAGCCGGTTCACATAATAAACCTTCAGTAAAAGAGGAGACCCCAGCTCAGTATCCAGAGCATCCTGGAGAAGAAGTTATACCTGCCACAAGCCAGCAGGAGACCCCAGCTCAGCTTTCAGAGTCTTTTGGAGAAGCTGAAACTTCTGCAACCATGGAGGAAGCCTCAGGTGGAGCAAGACACTCCACCGCAGGAGTGCAAGCAAGGGCACGTGGCCATCCCCCCTTCCTGGTCCCAGTGGTTCTAGCAAGCACTGCGTCCCTCCCAGTTAAGCCTCAGCTGTAGCTACACTCACTACATTGGTCTGTCTGTCCCCTTTCCCTCTGCAGCTTGGCTGCCCCAGCCCCTAACCCCCAGATCCCCATCTCCCCGCTGCTCTCAGCCTCAAGTTGGGCTCAAAGATTAGGGACACATACCCTCTGCCCCAAATCTAGGGATGAAGCCAGAAGATCCCAGAGGCCTTAGAAAATCTCCTGGCTCCACCCGGCACCCTGCCCTCGTTCTGTCTCCTCTCTCTTCCCCCCTCCGCCTAGCTCTGCCTCACAGACTGCTGGCCACAGCCCCAGGGAAGCTCTGCTGGGAAAGGCCTCTAGGGTGTTAATTTTCAGCCACCTACTCAGCATTCCTGGTACGTGGGAACTTTCTCTGGATAGAGACCTGGGGAGGGGAGCAGGAGAGAGAGAAGTTTCGAAGCTAAGATGTTCTGGGGCGGGCCCTGTACTGATGTTTCCAGCTTGGCCAGGGCCCCTCCAAGACGCAGCTCTCATAGTGCAGGGCCCTTAGCGTGTCTCTGGGGCAGGGAAGAAGTGGATCCATGAAACACTGTGTGTATGGGGGGCTGGAGAGCAGAGGCAGCAATTTTGGTCCTGGGCCCCAATTCTCAGCCTGCTGGACTAGAATCTGAGGATGGCCTGGGCTGGGGGCCGTGTGGCCTGGTGGGGTGACCTGGCCCAGCCCCTGCCTGGGCGGTAGGGTGTCCATGGGCCTGCACTGGCGGGGAGGGGGGCAGTCTGGGCCCAGACTTCGGTGCTGTCTGGAGGTGGGGCAGGGCCTGGCTTCTTACAAGAAGGCGCCCAGGCTGGCCCAGTCATGCAGGTCAGAGGCCAGTGTGGCATCCCCGGCCTCAAAGGGGGGCTCGGGGGGCAGGGAGCTACGGGTGCTCTCGTCCCAGGGGTGCTCCAGGAAGGATGTGGCCAGGAAGGTCTCATCGAAGTCCAGGCTGTCGGTAGCCTGCTCCACTGGAGGCCCCCAGGTAACAGGGCAGTCGATGCGGTGGCCATGGATGGTGAGGTCCACGTCCCCGTGGGAGGCAGGGCTCAGCGGCGGGATCAGCTCCGAGGTCTCCAGCGTGCCCAGCTCCCCGTCCAGCGTGCCAGCGTCCAAGATGGCCTCCCAGTCAAAGTTGCCCTTGAGGGGTTCCAGCTCACCCTGCTCCTCCTGGGTCAGCAGCAGGGGGCTGGAGGGCCGCAGGAACTTGGCCTCCTGCTTGGGCAGCGGCTGTTGACGCTTACGCCCCAGCCTGCCCTCGCCTGCACCCCAGCCCGCCTCCCCAGTGGCCTCCTCGAACTCCCGCAGCAGCTGCTGGGCCTCGGTGTTCACGGTCAGTGGCCCGGCCCATGGGGCGGCGCCGGGCACCGGCGTCGCCTGGCAGGCAAAGGCCGGGTGGATGTGGACTGGGGGCAGCCTCCGCTTCTTCAAGGCCCCACTCAGCAGCCGCTCGGCGTACTGGGGTTCGATGCGAAAGAAGCCCCCCCTTGCCTGGCTCATCCTTCTCCCGAGGCACCTTGATGAAGCCCTTGTTCAGGGACAGGTTGTGGTGGATGGAGTTCTGGACACAGGGAGATAGGAGAGAAGGAAGACAGCTGGGTGAGTGGGTGGGGTCAGTGATGGGGGGCTCCTAGCACCAATGCCAGTCCCACCACTACCTTCTCTCTAATGGGGGCAGGCAGACAGAGGCGCTGCTCTGACTGGGAAGCTCTGGGACACCAGCCACGGGGCACCAGGAGCTGGGAGTGCTGTCGGGGGCTTTTGTTCCCTTTTGCCAGGATATCTGCCTGCTCAGTCATCCGAGCCCTGAGCCGCAGGGTGGCTCTCAGTGCCAGCCTGTCCTGCCCTCCCTCCCTTACCCCGCCGCTTGCGGCCTCTGGTCAAAGGCCTTGGCTCCCCCAGGTCCTGGACGGCCAACTCCCTCTGCCTGGGCCTGGCTGGCCTTCTCTGTGAAATGAGTGAGTGGGTGTGAGGGTGTGTGTGTGGGGGGGTATGAAGTGTGGGAGGATCTGATGACTTTCCTTGTTTGTAGAGCCGGCTGCTGGCCTGGGCCCTCACCAACCATGTCCCCTTCCTCCCACGCCAGGCTCTGAGGCCTCAGTTGATTATTACCCAGCCAAGAGCATAGCGCTCATTCCTGGGGCCTCTCAGGCTTGGGGTAGGGTGGGGAGTGGTGGAGTGTCTCTGCTTTCTCACCAAGATTACAAATGGTACCTGCCCCAGGGTCAGGGCCCAAGCAAACGTGGAATAGCTGTGATCACAGGAACTCTGATCCTGTGACCTGTGCCACAGGGAAGGATCTGTGCATCCTCAGGGTCACTGTCCCCAAGTAGCCCCTGATCCTGATGGTCGAAGATGCTCCGGATAGTGTGTGCCCAGCCTGAATCGCCATCCTGCCTTGTTCACGCCTGGGTGCACAGTCCAAACCACGCTGGGGCACAGGGGTCTGGGGCCTGGTGGGTGGGGCTGGCAGGTGAGCAGTGCCCCCTGGCAAGACTGGGATGTTTACATGGTGGCCTGGGCCCCTTGGCTGCTCTGTGCCAGGTTCCGGAGACTTGGAACATGAAGCCAGTGTGGGAGGAAAGAGCCCCTGTGGAAAGCACGTGGCTGAGGTAATTGTGCCCCCAGGGAGGTTGATGAGAAGAGGGGGAGGAGTGAAGGCAGGAAACTAGGGAGGGCTTGGGGTGGGGGCTGGCACAGCAGCTTTCGGAAGGCCCCGTAGCCCTTCCACTGGGACACAGATGGCCTTCACACCCCGCAGCACGCCCCTCACCCATCCCAGACCACTTCCACCCAACTGAAAGCAGGCAGGATGGAGAGCCTGGCAGGAACGATGCTCTGCTTCCAGTCAGGCCCTGACAAACTGACCTTGAGGAGGGTAGTGTCGAGGAATTCCAGGACTTGGGACAAAAAATGTGTCCCTCAGTCCATCAACCTACCCTGGGGGGCTGTGTCCACGCATAGTTCAGCCCTGGTCTTTGGGCTGAGCCTGCCAGATGAGTGACAAGTTCTTTCCACTTGAACCTCTATGTCGGCACCCCTACAGCCCTCTGAACATCCTCCCTCCTCTGTCTCTGAAGTCAAAGGGGCAGCAGTCCAAGCACTGGGCTCCCTTGAGGTCCTTCCTGGACGGCCTTCCTCTCTCGGGGCCCTGGCCGTACCGCGCCTACTTGGCCTGCGGATCTGGGATGTGAGTCCAGTCTGCACGGGCATGGGGAGGGAGGGAGGGAGTGCCTCCCTACCTGCCAGGTGGGATCAGCGTGGCGGAAGTAGCAGAAGTTGTCCGTGATCCACTTGTACATGGCCGACAGGGTGATCTTGGTGGCCTTGCTGGCCTGCATGGCCATGCAGATGAGCGTGGCATACGAGTAGGGCGGCTTCACGTGCGGGTTGGTGGCGTAGTCCACGTCGTCGGGAGGCAAGGACTGCAGCCCCGAGGGGGCGCTCCGCGGCGCTCCGCGGCTTGCACGAGTATGTGGGCTTGCCGGGTGTGTGCGGCTACCCCAGCCAGGCGGGTTCCGCTGCCAGGGGAAACCCCAGCTCGGCCGAGCCTGACAGCTCGTGGTAGCCGTGGGGGTCAGTGTCCCTCGAAGGCAGGACGGGGGCTTGGCGTTGAGAATGGAGAATTCTGCAGCCACTTCAGGCTGGTCAGGCTGTCATTCAGGGCGTTGGACTCCAGGCCGCCTTCTGGTCCGGCCTCCTCCGCTGCCCCTGCTCCCGAGGCGCATAGCCAGCTCTCCGCCATATCTGCGGTGACTCTCCGAGGGGGCGGTCAACATCCACCAGCCGAGCCTAGGGTGGCCGCCGAGCTCTCTGGCCCGCGGACTCCCGCGTCTTCAGTTACACAGCCTCCCGTAAGCGTGCTTCCATTCCGCGATCCGGGGGTAGCCTCCTCCAAACGGAGTGTGGTGCCTGCGGGGACCAGAGCGGGAACTGAGCCCTCTTTCCCCACCCCCGAGGGGAGAGTGTGGGCGAGGGGGGAGGCTCTTACTAAAATCCTTCCTGCAGCTGGGGAGGATCTTTTACTGCCGAGGTCTGGGAAACAGAAGGTGTGCCCGGGGGTCCGACCCACAGGGGGTTCGCCTCGCTCTTTTCCTCTTGGATCTTTTAGAGGAGACTTAATTAGCCAAACGAGGGAATAGTGTAGGGACATGTGAGGCCACCCCTTTCTCCTTCAAAGCGGGGAATTAACCCCCCTCTCTCCGTCCACAACCAATGGAAATGGGGCGAGAGAGTCCAGGAGGGCAGTACGACGGGTCGGGGGGGCGGGGGAGGTCGTCTGATCTTTGAAAAGGGATATTAGGATGGGGATCAAGGGGAAGGAAGGAAACAATACAGAGAGTTATAAGGGGGCGGGAAGTGAGTGTCCCCCAAACGCCTCTGATGTCAGTCCCCGGGCCCACCACTTCCGTCGGGGACGGATGGGAGAGCGGGCTGGTACTGACGCCCTCCCTTCCCACGGCCTGCAGCCCTCCCCGTCCCTTACCTGGCTCAGAGCGCAGCCCGGGCCAAAGGAAGGTTCTCAAACAAATTCCTCCCACCGCCCACCCTCACCGCGGCTCTCTGCTCCCAGCTCGAGGGCCCAGCCAGCAATCCTCGTCGCCACTCACGCCCGACGGCGCCTCTCTGAAAGCCAGCGGCCGGGGACCGGCACTCAGTAGCCGCTCGCAAGGCGTCTCCTGCTGCCGTGGCGACGCCCCGCCCATATAAACAGCTTCCGCTTCTGCCATTGGCCAGGGCGTCTCCAAAGAGACCGCGGGCTCTTAACCGCTCTCTCACGCGGTAACTCTTCAAAATCCCTCCTGCCGCCATCTCCCGCGCGCGACCAAAGCCCCCTACCCGCCACCGCGTCCCGGCTCCACGCATTCCCGCCCGAGGGCCCCGAGCAGGGCTCGGAGAGGCGCGCGGCTCGGTGCTCCCGCAGAGGCCCCGGGGCCCTCGGCGAGCAGTTCGCGGCGCGAACCATACTCCACCCGACCTCCTTCCCATCTGGGCTGCTCAGAGGTGGCGACGGCTCCTGGGACGCAGCCCCTGGTGCGGGGGCCAGGGCTTCATGCATGCTTGGGGCTTTCCTTTCCTCTCCTCTGGGCTGAACCTTTGGAGGAGGTTGAACCTTTGCCAGTTCAACAGGAGGCTCCAGCCCAAACTCCAGAAGCCGGTTCACATAATAAACCTTCAGTAAAAGAGGAGACCCCAGCTCAGTATCCAGAGCATCCTGGAGAAGAAGTTATACCTGCCACAAGCCAGCAGGAGACCCCAGCTCAGCTTTCAGAGTCTTTTGGAGAAGCTGAAACTTCTGCAACCATGGAGGAAGCCTCAGGTGGAGCAAGACACTCCACCGCAGGAGTGCAAGCAAGGGCACGTGGCCATCCCCCCTTCCTGGTCCCAGTGGTTCTAGCAAGCACTGCGTCCCTCCCAGTTAAGCCTCAGCTGTAGCTACACTCACTACATTGGTCTGTCTGTCCCCTTTCCCTCTGCAGCTTGGCTGCCCCAGCCCCTAACCCCCAGATCCCCATCTCCCCGCTGCTCTCAGCCTCAAGTTGGGCTCAAAGATTAGGGACACATACCCTCTGCCCCAAATCTAGGGATGAAGCCAGAAGATCCCAGAGGCCTTAGAAAATCTCCTGGCTCCACCCGGCACCCTGCCCTCGTTCTGTCTCCTCTCTCTTCCCCCCTCCGCCTAGCTCTGCCTCACAGACTGCTGGCCACAGCCCCAGGGAAGCTCTGCTGGGAAAGGCCTCTAGGGTGTTAATTTTCAGCCACCTACTCAGCATTCCTGGTACGTGGGAACTTTCTCTGGATAGAGACCTGGGGAGGGGAGCAGGAGAGAGAGAAGTTTCGAAGCTAAGATGTTCTGGGGCGGGCCCTGTACTGATGTTTCCAGCTTGGCCAGGGCCCCTCCAAGACGCAGCTCTCATAGTGCAGGGCCCTTAGCGTGTCTCTGGGGCAGGGAAGAAGTGGATCCATGAAACACTGTGTGTATGGGGGGCTGGAGAGCAGAGGCAGCAATTTTGGTCCTGGGCCCCAATTCTCAGCCTGCTGGACTAGAATCTGAGGATGGCCTGGGCTGGGGGCCGTGTGGCCTGGTGGGGTGACCTGGCCCAGCCCCTGCCTGGGCGGTAGGGTGTCCATGGGCCTGCACTGGCGGGGAGGGGGGCAGTCTGGGCCCAGACTTCGGTGCTGTCTGGAGGTGGGGCAGGGCCTGGCTTCTTACAAGAAGGCGCCCAGGCTGGCCCAGTCATGCAGGTCAGAGGCCAGTGTGGCATCCCCGGCCTCAAAGGGGGGCTCGGGGGGCAGGGAGCTACGGGTGCTCTCGTCCCAGGGGTGGTCCAGGAAGGATGTGGCCAGGAAGGTCTCATCGAAGTCCAGGCTGTCGGTAGCCTGCTCCACTGGAGGCCCCCAGGTAACAGGGCAGTCGATGCGGTGGCCATGGATGGTGAGGTCCACGTCCCCGTGGGAGGCAGGGCTCAGCGGCGGGATCAGCTCCGAGGTCTCCAGCGTGCCCAGCTCCCCGTCCAGCGTGCCAGCGTCCAAGATGGCCTCCCAGTCAAAGTTGCCCTTGAGGGGTTCCAGCTCACCCTGCTCCTCCTGGGTCAGCAGCAGGGGGCTGGAGGGCCGCAGGAACTTGGCCTCCTGCTTGGGCAGCGGCTGTTGACGCTTACGCCCCAGCCTGCCCTCGCCTGCACCCCAGCCCGCCTCCCCAGTGGCCTCCTCGAACTCCCGCAGCAGCTGCTGGGCCTCGGTGTTCACGGTCAGTGGCCCGGCCCATGGGGCGGCGCCGGGCACCGGCGTCGCCTGGCAGGCAAAGGCCGGGTGGATGTGGACTGGGGGCAGCCTCCGCTTCTTCAAGGCCCCACTCAGCAGCCGCTCGGCGTACTGGGGTTCGATGCGAAAGAAGCCCCCCCTTGCCTGGCTCATCCTTCTCCCGAGGCACCTTGATGAAGCCCTTGTTCAGGGACAGGTTGTGGTGGATGGAGTTCTGGACACAGGGAGATAGGAGAGAAGGAAGACAGCTGGGTGAGTGGGTGGGGTCAGTGATGGGGGGCTCCTAGCACCAATGCCAGTCCCACCACTACCTTCTCTCTAATGGGGGCAGGCAGACAGAGGCGCTGCTCTGACTGGGAAGCTCTGGGACACCAGCCACGGGGCACCAGGAGCTGGGAGTGCTGTCGGGGGCTTTTGTTCCCTTTTGCCAGGATATCTGCCTGCTCAGTCATCCGAGCCCTGAGCCGCAGGGTGGCTCTCAGTGCCAGCCTGTCCTGCCCTCCCTCCCTTACCCCGCCGCTTGCGGCCTCTGGTCAAAGGCCTTGGCTCCCCCAGGTCCTGGACGGCCAACTCCCTCTGCCTGGGCCTGGCTGGCCTTCTCTGTGAAATGAGTGAGTGGGTGTGAGGGTGTGTGTGTGGGGGGGGTATGAAGTGTGGGAGGATCTGATGACTTTCCTTGTTTGTAGAGCCGGCTGCTGGCCTGGGCCCTCACCAACCATGTCCCCTTCCTCCCACGCCAGGCTCTGAGGCCTCAGTTGATTATTACCCAGCCAAGAGCATAGCGCTCATTCCTGGGGCCTCTCAGGCTTGGGGTAGGGTGGGGAGTGGTGGAGTGTCTCTGCTTTCTCACCAAGATTACAAATGGTACCTGCCCCAGGGTCAGGGCCCAAGCAAACGTGGAATAGCTGTGATCACAGGAACTCTGATCCTGTGACCTGTGCCACAGGGAAGGATCTGTGCATCCTCAGGGTCACTGTCCCCAAGTAGCCCCTGATCCTGATGGTCGAAGATGCTCCGGATAGTGTGTGCCCAGCCTGAATCGCCATCCTGCCTTGTTCACGCCTGGGTGCACAGTCCAAACCACGCTGGGGCACAGGGGTTTGGGGCCTGGTGGGTGGGGCCGGCAGGTGAGTAGTGCCCCCTGGCAAGACTGGGATGTTTACATGGTGGCCTGGGCCCCTTGGCTGCTCTGTGCCAGGTTCCGGAGACTTGGAACATGAAGCCAGTGTGGGAGGAAAGAGCCCCTGTGGAAAGCACGTGGCTGAGGTAATTGTGCCCCCAGGGAGGTTGATGAGAAGAGGGGGAGGAGTGAAGGCAGGAAACTAGGGAGGGCTTGGGGTGGGGGCTGGCACAGCAGCTTTCGGAAGGCCCCGTAGCCCTTCCACTGGGACACAGATGGCCTTCACACCCCGCAGCACGCCCCTCACCCATCCCAGACCACTTCCACCCAACTGAAAGCAGGCAGGATGGAGAGCCTGGCAGGAACGATGCTCTGCTTCCAGTCAGGCCCTGACAAACTGACCTTGAGGAGGGTAGTGTCGAGGAATTCCAGGACTTGGGACAAAAAATGTGTCCCTCAGTCCATCAACCTACCCTGGGGGGCTGTGTCCACGCATAGTTCAGCCCTGGTCTTTGGGCTGAGCCTGCCAGATGAGTGACAAGTTCTTTCCACTTGAACCTCTATGTCGGCACCCCTACAGCCCTCTGAACATCCTCCCTCCTCTGTCTCTGAAGTCAAAGGGGCAGCAGTCCAAGCACTGGGCTCCCTTGAGGTCCTTCCTGGACGGCCTTCCTCTCTCGGGGCCCTGGCCGTACCGCGCCTACTTGGCCTGCGGATCTGGGATGTGAGTCCAGTCTGCACGGGCATGGGGAGGGAGGGAGGGAGTGCCTCCCTACCTGCCAGGTGGGATCAGCGTGGCGGAAGTAGCAGAAGTTGTCCGTGATCCACTTGTACATGGCCGACAGGGTGATCTTGGTGGCCTTGCTGGCCTGCATGGCCATGCAGATGAGCGTGGCATACGAGTAGGGCGGCTTCACGTGCGGGTTGGTGGCGTAGTCCACGTCGTCGGGAGGCAAGGACTGCAGCCCCGAGGGGGCGCTCCGCGGCGCTCCGCGGCTTGCACGAGTATGTGGGCTTGCCGGGTGTGTGCGGCTACCCCAGCCAGGCGGGTTCCGCTGCCAGGGGAAACCCCAGCTCGGCCGAGCCTGACAGCTCGTGGTAGCCGTGGGGGTCAGTGTCCCTCGAAGGCAGGACGGGAGCTTGGCGTTGAGAATGGAGAATTCTGCAGCCACTTCAGGCTGGTCAGGCTGTCATTCAGGGCGTTGGACTCCAGGCCGCCTTCTGGTCCGGCCTCCTCCGCTGCCCCTGCTCCCGAGGCGCATAGCCAGCTCTCCGCCATATCTGCGGTGACTCTCCGAGGGGGCGGTCAACATCCACCAGCCGAGCCTAGGGTGGCCGCCGAGCTCTCTGGCCCGCGGACTCCCGCGTCTTCAGTTACACAGCCTCCCGTAAGCGTGCTTCCATTCCGCGATCCGGGGGTAGCCTCCTCCAAACGGAGTGTGGTGCCTGCGGGGACCAGAGCGGGAACTGAGCCCTCTTTCCCCACCCCCGAGGGGAGAGTGTGGGCGAGGGGCGAGGCTCTTACTAAAATCCTTCCTGCAGCTGGGGAGGATCTTTTACTGCCGAGGTCTGGGAAACAGAAGGTGTGCCCGGGGGTCCGACCCACAGGGGGTTCGCCTCGCTCTTTTCCTCTTGGATCTTTTAGAGGAGACTTAATTAGCCAAACGAGGGAATAGTGTAGGGACATGTGAGGCCACCCCTTTCTCCTTCAAAGCGGGGAATTAACCCCCCTCTCTCCGTCCACAACCAATGGAAATGGGGCGAGAGAGTCCAGGAGGGCAGTACGACGGGTCGGGGGGGGCGGGGGAGGTCGTCTGATCTTTGAAAAGGGATATTAGGATGGGGATCAAGGGGAAGGAAGGAAACAATACAGAGAGTTATAAGGGGGCGGGAAGTGAGTGTCCCCCAAACGCCTCTGATGTCAGTCCCCGGGCCCACCACTTCCGTCGGGGACGGATGGGAGAGCGGGCTGGTACTGACGCCCTCCCTTCCCACGGCCTGCAGCCCTCCCCGTCCCTTACCTGGCTCAGAGCGCAGCCCGGGCCAAAGGAAGGTTCTCAAACAAATTCCTCCCACCGCCCACCCTCACCGCGGCTCTCTGCTCCCAGCTCGAGGGCCCAGCCAGCAATCCTCGTCGCCACTCACGCCCGACGGCGCCTCTCTGAAAGCCAGCGGCCGGGGACCGGCACTCAGTAGCCGCTCGCAAGGCGTCTCCTGCTGCCGTGGCGACGCCCCGCCCATATAAACAGCTTCCGCTTCTGCCATTGGCCAGGGCGTCTCCAAAGAGACCGCGGGCTCTTAACCGCTCTCTCACGCGGTAACTCTTCAAAATCCCTCCTGCCGCCATCTCCCGCGCGCGACCAAAGCCCCCTACCCGCCACCGCGTCCCGGCTCCACGCATTCCCGCCCGAGGGCCCCGAGCAGGGCTCGGAGAGGCGCGCGGCTCGGTGCTCCCGCAGAGGCCCCGGGGCCCTCGGCGAGCAGTTCGCGGCGCGAACCATACTCCACCCGACCTCCTTCCCATCTGGGCTGCTCAGAGGTGGCGACGGCTCCTGGGACGCAGCCCCTGGTGCGGGGGCCAGGGCTTCATGCATGCTTGGGGCTTTCCTTTCCTCTCCTCTGGGCTGAACCTTTGGAGGAGGTTGAACCTTTGCCAGTTCAACAGGAGGCTCCAGCCCAAACTCCAGAAGCCGGTTCACATAATAAACCTTCAGTAAAAGAGGAGACCCCAGCTCAGTATCCAGAGCATCCTGGAGAAGAAGTTATACCTGCCACAAGCCAGCAGGAGACCCCAGCTCAGCTTTCAGAGTCTTTTGGAGAAGCTGAAACTTCTGCAACCATGGAGGAAGCCTCAGGTGGAGCAAGACACTCCACCGCAGGAGTGCAAGCAAGGGCACGTGGCCATCCCCCCTTCCTGGTCCCAGTGGTTCTAGCAAGCACTGCGTCCCTCCCAGTTAAGCCTCAGCTGTAGCTACACTCACTACATTGGTCTGTCTGTCCCCTTTCCCTCTGCAGCTTGGCTGCCCCAGCCCCTAACCCCCAGATCCCCATCTCCCCGCTGCTCTCAGCCTCAAGTTGGGCTCAAAGATTAGGGACACATACCCTCTGCCCCAAATCTAGGGATGAAGCCAGAAGATCCCAGAGGCCTTAGAAAATCTCCTGGCTCCACCCGGCACCCTGCCCTCGTTCTGTCTCCTCTCTCTTCCCCCCTCCGCCTAGCTCTGCCTCACAGACTGCTGGCCACAGCCCCAGGGAAGCTCTGCTGGGAAAGGCCTCTAGGGTGTTAATTTTCAGCCACCTACTCAGCATTCCTGGTACGTGGGAACTTTCTCTGGATAGAGACCTGGGGAGGGGAGCAGGAGAGAGAGAAGTTTCGAAGCTAAGATGTTCTGGGGCGGGCCCTGTACTGATGTTTCCAGCTTGGCCAGGGCCCCTCCAAGACGCAGCTCTCATAGTGCAGGGCCCTTAGCGTGTCTCTGGGGCAGGGAAGAAGTGGATCCATGAAACACTGTGTGTATGGGGGGCTGGAGAGCAGAGGCAGCAATTTTGGTCCTGGGCCCCAATTCTCAGCCTGCTGGACTAGAATCTGAGGATGGCCTGGGCTGGGGGCCGTGTGGCCTGGTGGGGTGACCTGGCCCAGCCCCTGCCTGGGCGGTAGGGTGTCCATGGGCCTGCACTGGCGGGGAGGGGGGCAGTCTGGGCCCAGACTTCGGTGCTGTCTGGAGGTGGGGCAGGGCCTGGCTTCTTACAAGAAGGCGCCCAGGCTGGCCCAGTCATGCAGGTCAGAGGCCAGTGTGGCATCCCCGGCCTCAAAGGGGGGCTCGGGGGGCAGGGAGCTACGGGTGCTCTCGTCCCAGGGGTGCTCCAGGAAGGATGTGGCCAGGAAGGTCTCATCGAAGTCCAGGCTGTCGGTAGCCTGCTCCACTGGAGGCCCCCAGGTAACAGGGCAGTCGATGCGGTGGCCATGGATGGTGAGGTCCACGTCCCCGTGGGAGGCAGGGCTCAGCGGCGGGATCAGCTCCGAGGTCTCCAGCGTGCCCAGCTCCCCGTCCAGCGTGCCAGCGTCCAAGATGGCCTCCCAGTCAAAGTTGCCCTTGAGGGGTTCCAGCTCACCCTGCTCCTCCTGGGTCAGCAGCAGGGGGCTGGAGGGCCGCAGGAACTTGGCCTCCTGCTTGGGCAGCGGCTGTTGACGCTTACGCCCCAGCCTGCCCTCGCCTGCACCCCAGCCCGCCTCCCCAGTGGCCTCCTCGAACTCCCGCAGCAGCTGCTGGGCCTCGGTGTTCACGGTCAGTGGCCCGGCCCATGGGGCGGCGCCGGGCACCGGCGTCGCCTGGCAGGCAAAGGCCGGGTGGATGTGGACTGGGGGCAGCCTCCGCTTCTTCAAGGCCCCACTCAGCAGCCGCTCGGCGTACTGGGGTTCGATGCGAAAGAAGCCCCCCCTTGCCTGGCTCATCCTTCTCCCGAGGCACCTTGATGAAGCCCTTGTTCAGGGACAGGTTGTGGTGGATGGAGTTCTGGACACAGGGAGATAGGAGAGAAGGAAGACAGCTGGGTGAGTGGGTGGGGTCAGTGATGGGGGGCTCCTAGCACCAATGCCAGTCCCACCACTACCTTCTCTCTAATGGGGGCAGGCAGACAGAGGCGCTGCTCTGACTGGGAAGCTCTGGGACACCAGCCACGGGGCACCAGGAGCTGGGAGTGCTGTCGGGGGCTTTTGTTCCCTTTTGCCAGGATATCTGCCTGCTCAGTCATCCGAGCCCTGAGCCGCAGGGTGGCTCTCAGTGCCAGCCTGTCCTGCCCTCCCTCCCTTACCCCGCCGCTTGCGGCCTCTGGTCAAAGGCCTTGGCTCCCCCAGGTCCTGGACGGCCAACTCCCTCTGCCTGGGCCTGGCTGGCCTTCTCTGTGAAATGAGTGAGTGGGTGTGAGGGTGTGTGTGTGGGGGGGTATGAAGTGTGGGAGGATCTGATGACTTTCCTTGTTTGTAGAGCCGGCTGCTGGCCTGGGCCCTCACCAACCATGTCCCCTTCCTCCCACGCCAGGCTCTGAGGCCTCAGTTGATTATTACCCAGCCAAGAGCATAGCGCTCATTCCTGGGGCCTCTCAGGCTTGGGGTAGGGTGGGGAGTGGTGGAGTGTCTCTGCTTTCTCACCAAGATTACAAATGGTACCTGCCCCAGGGTCAGGGCCCAAGCAAACGTGGAATAGCTGTGATCACAGGAACTCTGATCCTGTGACCTGTGCCACAGGGAAGGATCTGTGCATCCTCAGGGTCACTGTCCCCAAGTAGCCCCTGATCCTGATGGTCGAAGATGCTCCGGATAGTGTGTGCCCAGCCTGAATCGCCATCCTGCCTTGTTCACGCCTGGGTGCACAGTCCAAACCACGCTGGGGCACAGGGGTCTGGGGCCTGGTGGGTGGGGCTGGCAGGTGAGCAGTGCCCCCTGGCAAGACTGGGATGTTTACATGGTGGCCTGGGCCCCTTGGCTGCTCTGTGCCAGGTTCCGGAGACTTGGAACATGAAGCCAGTGTGGGAGGAAAGAGCCCCTGTGGAAAGCACGTGGCTGAGGTAATTGTGCCCCCAGGGAGGTTGATGAGAAGAGGGGGAGGAGTGAAGGCAGGAAACTAGGGAGGGCTTGGGGTGGGGGCTGGCACAGCAGCTTTCGGAAGGCCCCGTAGCCCTTCCACTGGGACACAGATGGCCTTCACACCCCGCAGCACGCCCCTCACCCATCCCAGACCACTTCCACCCAACTGAAAGCAGGCAGGATGGAGAGCCTGGCAGGAACGATGCTCTGCTTCCAGTCAGGCCCTGACAAACTGACCTTGAGGAGGGTAGTGTCGAGGAATTCCAGGACTTGGGACAAAAAATGTGTCCCTCAGTCCATCAACCTACCCTGGGGGGCTGTGTCCACGCATAGTTCAGCCCTGGTCTTTGGGCTGAGCCTGCCAGATGAGTGACAAGTTCTTTCCACTTGAACCTCTATGTCGGCACCCCTACAGCCCTCTGAACATCCTCCCTCCTCTGTCTCTGAAGTCAAAGGGGCAGCAGTCCAAGCACTGGGCTCCCTTGAGGTCCTTCCTGGACGGCCTTCCTCTCTCGGGGCCCTGGCCGTACCGCGCCTACTTGGCCTGCGGATCTGGGATGTGAGTCCAGTCTGCACGGGCATGGGGAGGGAGGGAGGGAGTGCCTCCCTACCTGCCAGGTGGGATCAGCGTGGCGGAAGTAGCAGAAGTTGTCCGTGATCCACTTGTACATGGCCGACAGGGTGATCTTGGTGGCCTTGCTGGCCTGCATGGCCATGCAGATGAGCGTGGCATACGAGTAGGGCGGCTTCACGTGCGGGTTGGTGGCGTAGTCCACGTCGTCGGGAGGCAAGGACTGCAGCCCCGAGGGGGCGCTCCGCGGCGCTCCGCGGCTTGCACGAGTATGTGGGCTTGCCGGGTGTGTGCGGCTACCCCAGCCAGGCGGGTTCCGCTGCCAGGGGAAACCCCAGCTCGGCCGAGCCTGACAGCTCGTGGTAGCCGTGGGGGTCAGTGTCCCTCGAAGGCAGGACGGGAGCTTGGCGTTGAGAATGGAGAATTCTGCAGCCACTTCAGGCTGGTCAGGCTGTCATTCAGGGCGTTGGACTCCAGGCCGCCTTCTGGTCCGGCCTCCTCCGCTGCCCCTGCTCCCGAGGCGCATAGCCAGCTCTCCGCCATATCTGCGGTGACTCTCCGAGGGGGCGGTCAACATCCACCAGCCGAGCCTAGGGTGGCCGCCGAGCTCTCTGGCCCGCGGACTCCCGCGTCTTCAGTTACACAGCCTCCCGTAAGCGTGCTTCCATTCCGCGATCCGGGGGTAGCCTCCTCCAAACGGAGTGTGGTGCCTGCGGGGACCAGAGCGGGAACTGAGCCCTCTTTCCCCACCCCCGAGGGGAGAGTGTGGGCGAGGGGGGAGGCTCTTACTAAAATCCTTCCTGCAGCTGGGGAGGATCTTTTACTGCCGAGGTCTGGGAAACAGAAGGTGTGCCCGGGGGTCCGACCCACAGGGGGTTCGCCTCGCTCTTTTCCTCTTGGATCTTTTAGAGGAGACTTAATTAGCCAAACGAGGGAATAGTGTAGGGACATGTGAGGCCACCCCTTTCTCCTTCAAAGCGGGGAATTAACCCCCCTCTCTCCGTCCACAACCAATGGAAATGGGGCGAGAGAGTCCAGGAGGGCAGTACGACGGGTCGGGGGGGCGGGGGAGGTCGTCTGATCTTTGAAAAGGGATATTAGGATGGGGATCAAGGGGAAGGAAGGAAACAATACAGAGAGTTATAAGGGGGCGGGAAGTGAGTGTCCCCCAAACGCCTCTGATGTCAGTCCCCGGGCCCACCACTTCCGTCGGGGACGGATGGGAGAGCGGGCTGGTACTGACGCCCTCCCTTCCCACGGCCTGCAGCCCTCCCCGTCCCTTACCTGGCTCAGAGCGCAGCCCGGGCCAAAGGAAGGTTCTCAAACAAATTCCTCCCACCGCCCACCCTCACCGCGGCTCTCTGCTCCCAGCTCGAGGGCCCAGCCAGCAATCCTCGTCGCCACTCACGCCCGACGGCGCCTCTCTGAAAGCCAGCGGCCGGGGACCGGCACTCAGTAGCCGCTCGCAAGGCGTCTCCTGCTGCCGTGGCGACGCCCCGCCCATATAAACAGCTTCCGCTTCTGCCATTGGCCAGGGCGTCTCCAAAGAGACCGCGGGCTCTTAACCGCTCTCTCACGCGGTAACTCTTCAAAAATCCCTCCTGCCGCCATCTCCCGCGCGCGACCAAAGCCCCCTACCCGCCACCGCGTCCCGGCTCCACGCATTCCCGCCCGAGGGCCCCGAGCAGGGCTCGGAGAGGCGCGCGGCTCGGTGCTCCCGCAGAGGCCCCGGGGCCCTCGGCGAGCAGTTCGCGGCGCGAACCATACTCCACCCGACCTCCTTCCCATCTGGGCTGCTCAGAGGTGGCGACGGCTCCTGGGACGCAGCCCCTGGTGCGGGGGCCAGGGCTTCATGCATGCTTGGGGCTTTCCTTTCCTCTCCTCTGGGCTGAACCTTTGGAGGAGGTTGAACCTTTGCCAGTTCAACAGGAGGCTCCAGCCCAAACTCCAGAAGCCGGTTCACATAATAAACCTTCAGTAAAAGAGGAGACCCCAGCTCAGTATCCAGAGCATCCTGGAGAAGAAGTTATACCTGCCACAAGCCAGCAGGAGACCCCAGCTCAGCTTTCAGAGTCTTTTGGAGAAGCTGAAACTTCTGCAACCATGGAGGAAGCCTCAGGTGGAGCAAGACACTCCACCGCAGGAGTGCAAGCAAGGGCACGTGGCCATCCCCCCTTCCTGGTCCCAGTGGTTCTAGCAAGCACTGCGTCCCTCCCAGTTAAGCCTCAGCTGTAGCTACACTCACTACATTGGTCTGTCTGTCCCCTTTCCCTCTGCAGCTTGGCTGCCCCAGCCCCTAACCCCCAGATCCCCATCTCCCCGCTGCTCTCAGCCTCAAGTTGGGCTCAAAGATTAGGGACACATACCCTCTGCCCCAAATCTAGGGATGAAGCCAGAAGATCCCAGAGGCCTTAGAAAATCTCCTGGCTCCACCCGGCACCCTGCCCTCGTTCTGTCTCCTCTCTCTTCCCCCCTCCGCCTAGCTCTGCCTCACAGACTGCTGGCCACAGCCCCAGGGAAGCTCTGCTGGGAAAGGCCTCTAGGGTGTTAATTTTCAGCCACCTACTCAGCATTCCTGGTACGTGGGAACTTTCTCTGGATAGAGACCTGGGGAGGGGAGCAGGAGAGAGAGAAGTTTCGAAGCTAAGATGTTCTGGGGCGGGCCCTGTACTGATGTTTCCAGCTTGGCCAGGGCCCCTCCAAGACGCAGCTCTCATAGTGCAGGGCCCTTAGCGTGTCTCTGGGGCAGGGAAGAAGTGGATCCATGAAACACTGTGTGTATGGGGGGCTGGAGAGCAGAGGCAGCAATTTTGGTCCTGGGCCCCAATTCTCAGCCTGCTGGACTAGAATCTGAGGATGGCCTGGGCTGGGGGCCGTGTGGCCTGGTGGGGTGACCTGGCCCAGCCCCTGCCTGGGCGGTAGGGTGTCCATGGGCCTGCACTGGCGGGGAGGGGGGCAGTCTGGGCCCAGACTTCGGTGCTGTCTGGAGGTGGGGCAGGGCCTGGCTTCTTACAAGAAGGCGCCCAGGCTGGCCCAGTCATGCAGGTCAGAGGCCAGTGTGGCATCCCCGGCCTCAAAGGGGGGCTCGGGGGGCAGGGAGCTATGGGTGCTCTCGTCCCAGGGGTGCTCCAGGAAGGATGTGGCCAGGAAGGTCTCATCGAAGTCCAGGCTGTCGGTAGCCTGCTCCACTGGAGGCCCCCAGGTAACAGGGCAGTCGATGCGGTGGCCATGGATGGTGAGGTCCACGTCCCCGTGGGAGGCAGGGCTCAGCGGCGGGATCAGCTCCGAGGTCTCCAGCGTGCCCAGCTCCCCGTCCAGCGTGCCAGCGTCCAAGATGGCCTCCCAGTCAAAGTTGCCCTTGAGGGGTTCCAGCTCACCCTGCTCCTCCTGGGTCAGCAGCAGGGGGCTGGAGGGCCGCAGGAACTTGGCCTCCTGCTTGGGCAGCGGCTGTTGACGCTTACGCCCCAGCCTGCCCTCGCCTGCACCCCAGCCCGCCTCCCCAGTGGCCTCCTCGAACTCCCGCAGCAGCTGCTGGGCCTCGGTGTTCACGGTCAGTGGCCCGGCCCATGGGGCGGCGCCGGGCACCGGCGTCGCCTGGCAGGCAAAGGCCGGGTGGATGTGGACTGGGGGCAGCCTCCGCTTCTTCAAGGCCCCACTCAGCAGCCGCTCGGCGTACTGGGGTTCGATGCGAAAGAAGCCCCCCCTTGCCTGGCTCATCCTTCTCCCGAGGCACCTTGATGAAGCCCTTGTTCAGGGACAGGTTGTGGTGGATGGAGTTCTGGACACAGGGAGATAGGAGAGAAGGAAGACAGCTGGGTGAGTGGGTGGGGTCAGTGATGGGGGGCTCCTAGCACCAATGCCAGTCCCACCACTACCTTCTCTCTAATGGGGGCAGGCAGACAGAGGCGCTGCTCTGACTGGGAAGCTCTGGGACACCAGCCACGGGGCACCAGGAGCTGGGAGTGCTGTCGGGGGCTTTTGTTCCCTTTTGCCAGGATATCTGCCTGCTCAGTCATCCGAGCCCTGAGCCGCAGGGTGGCTCTCAGTGCCAGCCTGTCCTGCCCTCCCTCCCTTACCCCGCCGCTTGCGGCCTCTGGTCAAAGGCCTTGGCTCCCCCAGGTCCTGGACGGCCAACTCCCTCTGCCTGGGCCTGGCTGGCCTTCTCTGTGAAATGAGTGAGTGGGTGTGAGGGTGTGTGTGTGGGGGGGTATGAAGTGTGGGAGGATCTGATGACTTTCCTTGTTTGTAGAGCCGGCTGCTGGCCTGGGCCCTCACCAACCATGTCCCCTTCCTCCCACGCCAGGCTCTGAGGCCTCAGTTGATTATTACCCAGCCAAGAGCATAGCGCTCATTCCTGGGGCCTCTCAGGCTTGGGGTAGGGTGGGGAGTGGTGGAGTGTCTCTGCTTTCTCACCAAGATTACAAATGGTACCTGCCCCAGGGTCAGGGCCCAAGCAAACGTGGAATAGCTGTGATCACAGGAACTCTGATCCTGTGACCTGTGCCACAGGGAAGGATCTGTGCATCCTCAGGGTCACTGTCCCCAAGTAGCCCCTGATCCTGATGGTCGAAGATGCTCCGGATAGTGTGTGCCCAGCCTGAATCGCCATCCTGCCTTGTTCACGCCTGGGTGCACAGTCCAAACCACGCTGGGGCACAGGGGTCTGGGGCCTGGTGGGTGGGGCCGGCAGGTGAGCAGTGCCCCCTGGCAAGACTGGGATGTTTACATGGTGGCCTGGGCCCCTTGGCTGCTCTGTGCCAGGTTCCGGAGACTTGGAACATGAAGCCAGTGTGGGAGGAAAGAGCCCCTGTGGAAAGCACGTGGCTGAGGTAATTGTGCCCCCAGGGAGGTTGATGAGAAGAGGGGGAGGAGTGAAGGCAGGAAACTAGGGAGGGCTTGGGGTGGGGGCTGGCACAGCAGCTTTCGGAAGGCCCCGTAGCCCTTCCACTGGGACACAGATGGCCTTCACACCCCGCAGCACGCCCCTCACCCATCCCAGACCACTTCCACCCAACTGAAAGCAGGCAGGATGGAGAGCCTGGCAGGAACGATGCTCTGCTTCCAGTCAGGCCCTGACAAACTGACCTTGAGGAGGGTAGTGTCGAGGAATTCCAGGACTTGGGACAAAAAATGTGTCCCTCAGTCCATCAACCTACCCTGGGGGGCTGTGTCCACGCATAGTTCAGCCCTGGTCTTTGGGCTGAGCCTGCCAGATGAGTGACAAGTTCTTTCCACTTGAACCTCTATGTCGGCACCCCTACAGCCCTCTGAACATCCTCCCTCCTCTGTCTCTGAAGTCAAAGGGGCAGCAGTCCAAGCACTGGGCTCCCTTGAGGTCCTTCCTGGACGGCCTTCCTCTCTCGGGGCCCTGGCCGTACCGCGCCTACTTGGCCTGCGGATCTGGGATGTGAGTCCAGTCTGCACGGGCATGGGGAGGGAGGGAGGGAGTGCCTCCCTACCTGCCAGGTGGGATCAGCGTGGCGGAAGTAGCAGAAGTTGTCCGTGATCCACTTGTACATGGCCGACAGGGTGATCTTGGTGGCCTTGCTGGCCTGCATGGCCATGCAGATGAGCGTGGCATACGAGTAGGGCGGCTTCACGTGCGGGTTGGTGGCGTAGTCCACGTCGTCGGGAGGCAAGGACTGCAGCCCCGAGGGGGCGCTCCGCGGCGCTCCGCGGCTTGCACGAGTATGTGGGCTTGCCGGGTGTGTGCGGCTACCCCAGCCAGGCGGGTTCCGCTGCCAGGGGAAACCCCAGCTCGGCCGAGCCTGACAGCTCGTGGTAGCCGTGGGGGTCAGTGTCCCTCGAAGGCAGGACGGGGGCTTGGCGTTGAGAATGGAGAATTCTGCAGCCACTTCAGGCTGGTCAGGCTGTCATTCAGGGCGTTGGACTCCAGGCCGCCTTCTGGTCCGGCCTCCTCCGCTGCCCCTGCTCCCGAGACGCATAGCCAGCTCTCCGCCATATCTGCGGTGACTCTCCGAGGGGGCGGTCAACATCCACCAGCCGAGCCTAGGGTGGCCGCCGAGCTCTCTGGCCCGCGGACTCCCGCGTCTTCAGTTACACAGCCTCCCGTAAGCGTGCTTCCATTCCGCGATCCGGGGGTAGCCTCCTCCAAACGGAGTGTGGTGCCTGCGGGGACCAGAGCGGGAACTGAGCCCTCTTTCCCCACCCCCGAGGGGAGAGTGTGGGCGAGGGGGGAGGCTCTTACTAAAATCCTTCCTGCAGCTGGGGAGGATCTTTTACTGCCGAGGTCTGGGAAACAGAAGGTGTGCCCGGGGGTCCGACCCACAGGGGGTTCGCCTCGCTCTTTTCCTCTTGGATCTTTTAGAGGAGACTTAATTAGCCAAACGAGGGAATAGTGTAGGGACATGTGAGGCCACCCCTTTCTCCTTCAAAGCGGGGAATTAACCCCCCTCTCTCCGTCCACAACCAATGGAAATGGGGCGAGAGAGTCCAGGAGGGCAGTACGACGGGTCGGGGGGCGGGGGAGGTCGTCTGATCTTTGAAAAGGGATATTAGGATGGGGATCAAGGGGAAGGAAGGAAACAATACAGAGAGTTATAAGGGGGCGGGAAGTGAGTGTCCCCCAAACGCCTCTGATGTCAGTCCCCGGGCCCACCACTTCCGTCGGGGACGGATGGGAGAGCGGGCTGGTACTGACGCCCTCCCTTCCCACGGCCTGCAGCCCTCCCCGTCCCTTACCTGGCTCAGAGCGCAGCCCGGGCCAAAGGAAGGTTCTCAAACAAATTCCTCCCACCGCCCACCCTCACCGCGGCTCTCTGCTCCCAGCTCGAGGGCCCAGCCAGCAATCCTCGTCGCCACTCACGCCCGACGGCGCCTCTCTGAAAGCCAGCGGCCGGGGACCGGCACTCAGTAGCCGCTCGCAAGGCGTCTCCTGCTGCCGTGGCGACGCCCCGCCCATATAAACAGCTTCCGCTTCTGCCATTGGCCAGGGCGTCTCCAAAGAGACCGCGGGCTCTTAACCGCTCTCTCACGCGGTAACTCTTCAAAAATCCCTCCTGCCGCCATCTCCCGCGCGCGACCAAAGCCCCCTACCCGCCACCGCGTCCCGGCTCCACGCATTCCCGCCCGAGGGCCCCGAGCAGGGCTCGGAGAGGCGCGCGGCTCGGTGCTCCCGCAGAGGCCCCGGGGCCCTCGGCGAGCAGTTCGCGGCGCGAACCATACTCCACCCGACCTCCTTCCCATCTGGGCTGCTCAGAGGTGGCGACGGCTCCTGGGACGCAGCCCCTGGTGCGGGGGCCAGGGCTTCATGCATGCTTGGGGCTTTCCTTTCCTCTCCTCTGGGCTGAACCTTTGGAGGAGGTTGAACCTTTGCCAGTTCAACAGGAGGCTCCAGCCCAAACTCCAGAAGCCGGTTCACATAATAAACCTTCAGTAAAAGAGGAGACCCCAGCTCAGTATCCAGAGCATCCTGGAGAAGAAGTTATACCTGCCACAAGCCAGCAGGAGACCCCAGCTCAGCTTTCAGAGTCTTTTGGAGAAGCTGAAACTTCTGCAACCATGGAGGAAGCCTCAGGTGGAGCAAGACACTCCACCGCAGGAGTGCAAGCAAGGGCACGTGGCCATCCCCCCTTCCTGGTCCCAGTGGTTCTAGCAAGCACTGCGTCCCTCCCAGTTAAGCCTCAGCTGTAGCTACACTCACTACATTGGTCTGTCTGTCCCCTTTCCCTCTGCAGCTTGGCTGCCCCAGCCCCTAACCCCCAGATCCCCATCTCCCCGCTGCTCTCAGCCTCAAGTTGGGCTCAAAGATTAGGGACACATACCCTCTGCCCCAAATCTAGGGATGAAGCCAGAAGATCCCAGAGGCCTTAGAAAATCTCCTGGCTCCACCCGGCACCCTGCCCTCGTTCTGTCTCCTCTCTCTTCCCCCCTCCGCCTAGCTCTGCCTCACAGACTGCTGGCCACAGCCCCAGGGAAGCTCTGCTGGGAAAGGCCTCTAGGGTGTTAATTTTCAGCCACCTACTCAGCATTCCTGGTACGTGGGAACTTTCTCTGGATAGAGACCTGGGGAGGGGAGCAGGAGAGAGAGAAGTTTCGAAGCTAAGATGTTCTGGGGCGGGCCCTGTACTGATGTTTCCAGCTTGGCCAGGGCCCCTCCAAGACGCAGCTCTCATAGTGCAGGGCCCTTAGCGTGTCTCTGGGGCAGGGAAGAAGTGGATCCATGAAACACTGTGTGTATGGGGGGCTGGAGAGCAGAGGCAGCAATTTTGGTCCTGGGCCCCAATTCTCAGCCTGCTGGACTAGAATCTGAGGATGGCCTGGGCTGGGGGCCGTGTGGCCTGGTGGGGTGACCTGGCCCAGCCCCTGCCTGGGCGGTAGGGTGTCCATGGGCCTGCACTGGCGGGGAGGGGGGCAGTCTGGGCCCAGACTTCGGTGCTGTCTGGAGGTGGGGCAGGGCCTGGCTTCTTACAAGAAGGCGCCCAGGCTGGCCCAGTCATGCAGGTCAGAGGCCAGTGTGGCATCCCCGGCCTCAAAGGGGGGCTCGGGGGGCAGGGAGCTACGGGTGCTCTCGTCCCAGGGGTGCTCCAGGAAGGATGTGGCCAGGAAGGTCTCATCGAAGTCCAGGCTGTCGGTAGCCTGCTCCACTGGAGGCCCCCAGGTAACAGGGCAGTCGATGCGGTGGCCATGGATGGTGAGGTCCACGTCCCCGTGGGAGGCAGGGCTCAGCGGCGGGATCAGCTCCGAGGTCTCCAGCGTGCCCAGCTCCCCGTCCAGCGTGCCAGCGTCCAAGATGGCCTCCCAGTCAAAGTTGCCCTTGAGGGGTTCCAGCTCACCCTGCTCCTCCTGGGTCAGCAGCAGGGGGCTGGAGGGCCGCAGGAACTTGGCCTCCTGCTTGGGCAGCGGCTGTTGACGCTTACGCCCCAGCCTGCCCTCGCCTGCACCCCAGCCCGCCTCCCCAGTGGCCTCCTCGAACTCCCGCAGCAGCTGCTGGGCCTCGGTGTTCACGGTCAGTGGCCCGGCCCATGGGGCGGCGCCGGGCACCGGCGTCGCCTGGCAGGCAAAGGCCGGGTGGATGTGGACTGGGGGCAGCCTCCGCTTCTTCAAGGCCCCACTCAGCAGCCGCTCGGCGTACTGGGGTTCGATGCGAAAGAAGCCCCCCCTTGCCTGGCTCATCCTTCTCCCGAGGCACCTTGATGAAGCCCTTGTTCAGGGACAGGTTGTGGTGGATGGAGTTCTGGACACAGGGAGATAGGAGAGAAGGAAGACAGCTGGGTGAGTGGGTGGGGTCAGTGATGGGGGGCTCCTAGCACCAATGCCAGTCCCACCACTACCTTCTCTCTAATGGGGGCAGGCAGACAGAGGCGCTGCTCTGACTGGGAAGCTCTGGGACACCAGCCACGGGGCACCAGGAGCTGGGAGTGCTGTCGGGGGCTTTTGTTCCCTTTTGCCAGGATATCTGCCTGCTCAGTCATCCGAGCCCTGAGCCGCAGGGTGGCTCTCAGTGCCAGCCTGTCCTGCCCTCCCTCCCTTACCCCGCCGCTTGCGGCCTCTGGTCAAAGGCCTTGGCTCCCCCAGGTCCTGGACGGCCAACTCCCTCTGCCTGGGCCTGGCTGGCCTTCTCTGTGAAATGAGTGAGTGGGTGTGAGGGTGTGTGTGTGGGGGGGTATGAAGTGTGGGAGGATCTGATGACTTTCCTTGTTTGTAGAGCCGGCTGCTGGCCTGGGCCCTCACCAACCATGTCCCCTTCCTCCCACGCCAGGCTCTGAGGCCTCAGTTGATTATTACCCAGCCAAGAGCATAGCGCTCATTCCTGGGGCCTCTCAGGCTTGGGGTAGGGTGGGGAGTGGTGGAGTGTCTCTGCTTTCTCACCAAGATTACAAATGGTACCTGCCCCAGGGTCAGGGCCCAAGCAAACGTGGAATAGCTGTGATCACAGGAACTCTGATCCTGTGACCTGTGCCACAGGGAAGGATCTGTGCATCCTCAGGGTCACTGTCCCCAAGTAGCCCCTGATCCTGATGGTCGAAGATGCTCCGGATAGTGTGTGCCCAGCCTGAATCGCCATCCTGCCTTGTTCACGCCTGGGTGCACAGTCCAAACCACGCTGGGGCACAGGGGTCTGGGGCCTGGTGGGTGGGGCTGGCAGGTGAGCAGTGCCCCCTGGCAAGACTGGGATGTTTACATGGTGGCCTGGGCCCCTTGGCTGCTCTGTGCCAGGTTCCGGAGACTTGGAACATGAAGCCAGTGTGGGAGGAAAGAGCCCCTGTGGAAAGCACGTGGCTGAGGTAATTGTGCCCCCAGGGAGGTTGATGAGAAGAGGGGGAGGAGTGAAGGCAGGAAACTAGGGAGGGCTTGGGGTGGGGGCTGGCACAGCAGCTTTCGGAAGGCCCCGTAGCCCTTCCACTGGGACACAGATGGCCTTCACACCCCGCAGCACGCCCCTCACCCATCCCAGACCACTTCCACCCAACTGAAAGCAGGCAGGATGGAGAGCCTGGCAGGAACGATGCTCTGCTTCCAGTCAGGCCCTGACAAACTGACCTTGAGGAGGGTAGTGTCGAGGAATTCCAGGACTTGGGACAAAAAATGTGTCCCTCAGTCCATCAACCTACCCTGGGGGGCTGTGTCCACGCATAGTTCAGCCCTGGTCTTTGGGCTGAGCCTGCCAGATGAGTGACAAGTTCTTTCCACTTGAACCTCTATGTCGGCACCCCTACAGCCCTCTGAACATCCTCCCTCCTCTGTCTCTGAAGTCAAAGGGGCAGCAGTCCAAGCACTGGGCTCCCTTGAGGTCCTTCCTGGACGGCCTTCCTCTCTCGGGGCCCTGGCCGTACCGCGCCTACTTGGCCTGCGGATCTGGGATGTGAGTCCAGTCTGCACGGGCATGGGGAGGGAGGGAGGGAGTGCCTCCCTACCTGCCAGGTGGGATCAGCGTGGCGGAAGTAGCAGAAGTTGTCCGTGATCCACTTGTACATGGCCGACAGGGTGATCTTGGTGGCCTTGCTGGCCTGCATGGCCATGCAGATGAGCGTGGCATACGAGTAGGGCGGCTTCACGTGCGGGTTGGTGGCGTAGTCCACGTCGTCGGGAGGCAAGGACTGCAGCCCCGAGGGGGCGCTCCGCGGCGCTCCGCGGCTTGCACGAGTATGTGGGCTTGCCGGGTGTGTGCGGCTACCCCAGCCAGGCGGGTTCCGCTGCCAGGGGAAACCCCAGCTCGGCCGAGCCTGACAGCTCGTGGTAGCCGTGGGGGTCAGTGTCCCTCGAAGGCAGGACGGGGGCTTGGCGTTGAGAATGGAGAATTCTGCAGCCACTTCAGGCTGGTCAGGCTGTCATTCAGGGCGTTGGACTCCAGGCCGCCTTCTGGTCCGGCCTCCTCCGCTGCCCCTGCTCCCGAGGCGCATAGCCAGCTCTCCGCCATATCTGCGGTGACTCTCCGAGGGGGCGGTCAACATCCACCAGCCGAGCCTAGGGTGGCCGCCGAGCTCTCTGGCCCGCGGACTCCCGCGTCTTCAGTTACACAGCCTCCCGTAAGCGTGCTTCCATTCCGCGATCCGGGGGTAGCCTCCTCCAAACGGAGTGTGGTGCCTGCGGGGACCAGAGCGGGAACTGAGCCCTCTTTCCCCACCCCCGAGGGGAGAGTGTGGGCGAGGGGGGAGGCTCTTACTAAAATCCTTCCTGCAGCTGGGGAGGATCTTTTACTGCCGAGGTCTGGGAAACAGAAGGTGTGCCCGGGGGTCCGACCCACAGGGGGTTCGCCTCGCTCTTTTCCTCTTGGATCTTTTAGAGGAGACTTAATTAGCCAAACGAGGGAATAGTGTAGGGACATGTGAGGCCACCCCTTTCTCCTTCAAAGCGGGGAATTAACCCCCCTCTCTCCGTCCACAACCAATGGAAATGGGGCGAGAGAGTCCAGGAGGGCAGTACGACGGGTCGGGGGGGCGGGGGAGGTCGTCTGATCTTTGAAAAGGGATATTAGGATGGGGATCAAGGGGAAGGAAGGAAACAATACAGAGAGTTATAAGGGGGCGGGAAGTGAGTGTCCCCCAAACGCCTCTGATGTCAGTCCCCGGGCCCACCACTTCCGTCGGGGACGGATGGGAGAGCGGGCTGGTACTGACGCCCTCCCTTCCCACGGCCTGCAGCCCTCCCCGTCCCTTACCTGGCTCAGAGCGCAGCCCGGGCCAAAGGAAGGTTCTCAAACAAATTCCTCCCACCGCCCACCCTCACCGCGGCTCTCTGCTCCCAGCTCGAGGGCCCAGCCAGCAATCCTCGTCGCCACTCACGCCCGACGGCGCCTCTCTGAAAGCCAGCGGCCGGGGACCGGCACTCAGTAGCCGCTCGCAAGGCGTCTCCTGCTGCCGTGGCGACGCCCCGCCCATATAAACAGCTTCCGCTTCTGCCATTGGCCAGGGCGTCTCCAAAGAGACCGCGGGCTCTTAACCGCTCTCTCACGCGGTAACTCTTCAAAATCCCTCCTGCCGCCATCTCCCGCGCGCGACCAAAGCCCCCTACCCGCCACCGCGTCCCGGCTCCACGCATTCCCGCCCGAGGGCCCCGAGCAGGGCTCGGAGAGGCGCGCGGCTCGGTGCTCCCGCAGAGGCCCCGGGGCCCTCGGCGAGCAGTTCGCGGCGCGAACCATACTCCACCCGACCTCCTTCCCATCTGGGCTGCTCAGAGGTGGCGACGGCTCCTGGGACGCAGCCCCTGGTGCGGGGGCCAGGGCTTCATGCATGCTTGGGGCTTTCCTTTCCTCTCCTCTGGGCTGAACCTTTGGAGGAGGTTGAACCTTTGCCAGTTCAACAGGAGGCTCCAGCCCAAACTCCAGAAGCCGGTTCACATAATAAACCTTCAGTAAAAGAGGAGACCCCAGCTCAAGTATCCAGAGCATCCTGGAGAAGAAGTTATACCTGCCACAAGCCAGCAGGAGACCCCAGCTCAGCTTTCAGAGTCTTTTGGAGAAGCTGAAACTTCTGCAACCATGGAGGAAGCCTCAGGTGGAGCAAGACACTCCACCGCAGGAGTGCAAGCAAGGGCACGTGGCCATCCCCCCTTCCTGGTCCCAGTGGTTCTAGCAAGCACTGCGTCCCTCCCAGTTAAGCCTCAGCTGTAGCTACACTCACTACATTGGTCTGTCTGTCCCCTTTCCCTCTGCAGCTTGGCTGCCCCAGCCCCTAACCCCCAGATCCCCATCTCCCCGCTGCTCTCAGCCTCAAGTTGGGCTCAAAGATTAGGGACACATACCCTCTGCCCCAAATCTAGGGATGAAGCCAGAAGATCCCAGAGGCCTTAGAAAATCTCCTGGCTCCACCCGGCACCCTGCCCTCGTTCTGTCTCCTCTCTCTTCCCCCCTCCGCCTAGCTCTGCCTCACAGACTGCTGGCCACAGCCCCAGGGAAGCTCTGCTGGGAAAGGCCTCTAGGGTGTTAATTTTCAGCCACCTACTCAGCATTCCTGGTACGTGGGAACTTTCTCTGGATAGAGACCTGGGGAGGGGAGCAGGAGAGAGAGAAGTTTCGAAGCTAAGATGTTCTGGGGCGGGCCCTGTACTGATGTTTCCAGCTTGGCCAGGGCCCCTCCAAGACGCAGCTCTCATAGTGCAGGGCCCTTAGCGTGTCTCTGGGGCAGGGAAGAAGTGGATCCATGAAACACTGTGTGTATGGGGGGCTGGAGAGCAGAGGCAGCAATTTTGGTCCTGGGCCCCAATTCTCAGCCTGCTGGACTAGAATCTGAGGATGGCCTGGGCTGGGGGCCGTGTGGCCTGGTGGGGTGACCTGGCCCAGCCCCTGCCTGGGCGGTAGGGTGTCCATGGGCCTGCACTGGCGGGGAGGGGGGCAGTCTGGGCCCAGACTTCGGTGCTGTCTGGAGGTGGGGCAGGGCCTGGCTTCTTACAAGAAGGCGCCCAGGCTGGCCCAGTCATGCAGGTCAGAGGCCAGTGTGGCATCCCCGGCCTCAAAGGGGGGCTCGGGGGGCAGGGAGCTACGGGTGCTCTCGTCCCAGGGGTGGTCCAGGAAGGATGTGGCCAGGAAGGTCTCATCGAAGTCCAGGCTGTCGGTAGCCTGCTCCACTGGAGGCCCCCAGGTAACAGGGCAGTCGATGCGGTGGCCATGGATGGTGAGGTCCACGTCCCCGTGGGAGGCAGGGCTCAGCGGCGGGATCAGCTCCGAGGTCTCCAGCGTGCCCAGCTCCCCGTCCAGCGTGCCAGCGTCCAAGATGGCCTCCCAGTCAAAGTTGCCCTTGAGGGGTTCCAGCTCACCCTGCTCCTCCTGGGTCAGCAGCAGGGGGCTGGAGGGCCGCAGGAACTTGGCCTCCTGCTTGGGCAGCGGCTGTTGACGCTTACGCCCCAGCCTGCCCTCGCCTGCACCCCAGCCCGCCTCCCCAGTGGCCTCCTCGAACTCCCGCAGCAGCTGCTGGGCCTCGGTGTTCACGGTCAGTGGCCCGGCCCATGGGGCGGCGCCGGGCACCGGCGTCGCCTGGCAGGCAAAGGCCGGGTGGATGTGGACTGGGGGCAGCCTCCGCTTCTTCAAGGCCCCACTCAGCAGCCGCTCGGCGTACTGGGGTTCGATGCGAAAGAAGCCCCCCCTTGCCTGGCTCATCCTTCTCCCGAGGCACCTTGATGAAGCCCTTGTTCAGGGACAGGTTGTGGTGGATGGAGTTCTGGACACAGGGAGATAGGAGAGAAGGAAGACAGCTGGGTGAGTGGGTGGGGTCAGTGATGGGGGGCTCCTAGCACCAATGCCAGTCCCACCACTACCTTCTCTCTAATGGGGGCAGGCAGACAGAGGCGCTGCTCTGACTGGGAAGCTCTGGGACACCAGCCACGGGGCACCAGGAGCTGGGAGTGCTGTCGGGGGCTTTTGTTCCCTTTTGCCAGGATATCTGCCTGCTCAGTCATCCGAGCCCTGAGCCGCAGGGTGGCTCTCAGTGCCAGCCTGTCCTGCCCTCCCTCCCTTACCCCGCCGCTTGCGGCCTCTGGTCAAAGGCCTTGGCTCCCCCAGGTCCTGGACGGCCAACTCCCTCTGCCTGGGCCTGGCTGGCCTTCTCTGTGAAATGAGTGAGTGGGTGTGAGGGTGTGTGTGTGGGGGGGGTATGAAGTGTGGGAGGATCTGATGACTTTCCTTGTTTGTAGAGCCGGCTGCTGGCCTGGGCCCTCACCAACCATGTCCCCTTCCTCCCACGCCAGGCTCTGAGGCCTCAGTTGATTATTACCCAGCCAAGAGCATAGCGCTCATTCCTGGGGCCTCTCAGGCTTGGGGTAGGGTGGGGAGTGGTGGAGTGTCTCTGCTTTCTCACCAAGATTACAAATGGTACCTGCCCCAGGGTCAGGGCCCAAGCAAACGTGGAATAGCTGTGATCACAGGAACTCTGATCCTGTGACCTGTGCCACAGGGAAGGATCTGTGCATCCTCAGGGTCACTGTCCCCAAGTAGCCCCTGATCCTGATGGTCGAAGATGCTCCGGATAGTGTGTGCCCAGCCTGAATCGCCATCCTGCCTTGTTCACGCCTGGGTGCACAGTCCAAACCACGCTGGGGCACAGGGGTTTGGGGCCTGGTGGGTGGGGCCGGCAGGTGAGTAGTGCCCCCTGGCAAGACTGGGATGTTTACATGGTGGCCTGGGCCCCTTGGCTGCTCTGTGCCAGGTTCCGGAGACTTGGAACATGAAGCCAGTGTGGGAGGAAAGAGCCCCTGTGGAAAGCACGTGGCTGAGGTAATTGTGCCCCCAGGGAGGTTGATGAGAAGAGGGGGAGGAGTGAAGGCAGGAAACTAGGGAGGGCTTGGGGTGGGGGCTGGCACAGCAGCTTTCGGAAGGCCCCGTAGCCCTTCCACTGGGACACAGATGGCCTTCACACCCCGCAGCACGCCCCTCACCCATCCCAGACCACTTCCACCCAACTGAAAGCAGGCAGGATGGAGAGCCTGGCAGGAACGATGCTCTGCTTCCAGTCAGGCCCTGACAAACTGACCTTGAGGAGGGTAGTGTCGAGGAATTCCAGGACTTGGGACAAAAAATGTGTCCCTCAGTCCATCAACCTACCCTGGGGGGCTGTGTCCACGCATAGTTCAGCCCTGGTCTTTGGGCTGAGCCTGCCAGATGAGTGACAAGTTCTTTCCACTTGAACCTCTATGTCGGCACCCCTACAGCCCTCTGAACATCCTCCCTCCTCTGTCTCTGAAGTCAAAGGGGCAGCAGTCCAAGCACTGGGCTCCCTTGAGGTCCTTCCTGGACGGCCTTCCTCTCTCGGGGCCCTGGCCGTACCGCGCCTACTTGGCCTGCGGATCTGGGATGTGAGTCCAGTCTGCACGGGCATGGGGAGGGAGGGAGGGAGTGCCTCCCTACCTGCCAGGTGGGATCAGCGTGGCGGAAGTAGCAGAAGTTGTCCGTGATCCACTTGTACATGGCCGACAGGGTGATCTTGGTGGCCTTGCTGGCCTGCATGGCCATGCAGATGAGCGTGGCATACGAGTAGGGCGGCTTCACGTGCGGGTTGGTGGCGTAGTCCACGTCGTCGGGAGGCAAGGACTGCAGCCCCGAGGGGGCGCTCCGCGGCGCTCCGCGGCTTGCACGAGTATGTGGGCTTGCCGGGTGTGTGCGGCTACCCCAGCCAGGCGGGTTCCGCTGCCAGGGGAAACCCCAGCTCGGCCGAGCCTGACAGCTCGTGGTAGCCGTGGGGGTCAGTGTCCCTCGAAGGCAGGACGGGAGCTTGGCGTTGAGAATGGAGAATTCTGCAGCCACTTCAGGCTGGTCAGGCTGTCATTCAGGGCGTTGGACTCCAGGCCGCCTTCTGGTCCGGCCTCCTCCGCTGCCCCTGCTCCCGAGGCGCATAGCCAGCTCTCCGCCATATCTGCGGTGACTCTCCGAGGGGGCGGTCAACATCCACCAGCCGAGCCTAGGGTGGCCGCCGAGCTCTCTGGCCCGCGGACTCCCGCGTCTTCAGTTACACAGCCTCCCGTAAGCGTGCTTCCATTCCGCGATCCGGGGGTAGCCTCCTCCAAACGGAGTGTGGTGCCTGCGGGGACCAGAGCGGGAACTGAGCCCTCTTTCCCCACCCCCGAGGGGAGAGTGTGGGCGAGGGGCGAGGCTCTTACTAAAATCCTTCCTGCAGCTGGGGAGGATCTTTTACTGCCGAGGTCTGGGAAACAGAAGGTGTGCCCGGGGGTCCGACCCACAGGGGGTTCGCCTCGCTCTTTTCCTCTTGGATCTTTTAGAGGAGACTTAATTAGCCAAACGAGGGAATAGTGTAGGGACATGTGAGGCCACCCCTTTCTCCTTCAAAGCGGGGAATTAACCCCCCTCTCTCCGTCCACAACCAATGGAAATGGGGCGAGAGAGTCCAGGAGGGCAGTACGACGGGTCGGGGGGGGCGGGGGAGGTCGTCTGATCTTTGAAAAGGGATATTAGGATGGGGATCAAGGGGAAGGAAGGAAACAATACAGAGAGTTATAAGGGGGCGGGAAGTGAGTGTCCCCCAAACGCCTCTGATGTCAGTCCCCGGGCCCACCACTTCCGTCGGGGACGGATGGGAGAGCGGGCTGGTACTGACGCCCTCCCTTCCCACGGCCTGCAGCCCTCCCCGTCCCTTACCTGGCTCAGAGCGCAGCCCGGGCCAAAGGAAGGTTCTCAAACAAATTCCTCCCACCGCCCACCCTCACCGCGGCTCTCTGCTCCCAGCTCGAGGGCCCAGCCAGCAATCCTCGTCGCCACTCACGCCCGACGGCGCCTCTCTGAAAGCCAGCGGCCGGGGACCGGCACTCAGTAGCCGCTCGCAAGGCGTCTCCTGCTGCCGTGGCGACGCCCCGCCCATATAAACAGCTTCCGCTTCTGCCATTGGCCAGGGCGTCTCCAAAGAGACCGCGGGCTCTTAACCGCTCTCTCACGCGGTAACTCTTCAAAATCCCTCCTGCCGCCATCTCCCGCGCGCGACCAAAGCCCCCTACCCGCCACCGCGTCCCGGCTCCACGCATTCCCGCCCGAGGGCCCCGAGCAGGGCTCGGAGAGGCGCGCGGCTCGGTGCTCCCGCAGAGGCCCCGGGGCCCTCGGCGAGCAGTTCGCGGCGCGAACCATACTCCACCCGACCTCCTTCCCATCTGGGCTGCTCAGAGGTGGCGACGGCTCCTGGGACGCAGCCCCTGGTGCGGGGGCCAGGGCTTCATGCATGCTTGGGGCTTTCCTTTCCTCTCCTCTGGGCTGAACCTTTGGAGGAGGTTGAACCTTTGCCAGTTCAACAGGAGGCTCCAGCCCAAACTCCAGAAGCCGGTTCACATAATAAACCTTCAGTAAAAGAGGAGACCCCAGCTCAGTATCCAGAGCATCCTGGAGAAGAAGTTATACCTGCCACAAGCCAGCAGGAGACCCCAGCTCAGCTTTCAGAGTCTTTTGGAGAAGCTGAAACTTCTGCAACCATGGAGGAAGCCTCAGGTGGAGCAAGACACTCCACCGCAGGAGTGCAAGCAAGGGCACGTGGCCATCCCCCCTTCCTGGTCCCAGTGGTTCTAGCAAGCACTGCGTCCCTCCCAGTTAAGCCTCAGCTGTAGCTACACTCACTACATTGGTCTGTCTGTCCCCTTTCCCTCTGCAGCTTGGCTGCCCCAGCCCCTAACCCCCAGATCCCCATCTCCCCGCTGCTCTCAGCCTCAAGTTGGGCTCAAAGATTAGGGACACATACCCTCTGCCCCAAATCTAGGGATGAAGCCAGAAGATCCCAGAGGCCTTAGAAAATCTCCTGGCTCCACCCGGCACCCTGCCCTCGTTCTGTCTCCTCTCTCTTCCCCCCTCCGCCTAGCTCTGCCTCACAGACTGCTGGCCACAGCCCCAGGGAAGCTCTGCTGGGAAAGGCCTCTAGGGTGTTAATTTTCAGCCACCTACTCAGCATTCCTGGTACGTGGGAACTTTCTCTGGATAGAGACCTGGGGAGGGGAGCAGGAGAGAGAGAAGTTTCGAAGCTAAGATGTTCTGGGGCGGGCCCTGTACTGATGTTTCCAGCTTGGCCAGGGCCCCTCCAAGACGCAGCTCTCATAGTGCAGGGCCCTTAGCGTGTCTCTGGGGCAGGGAAGAAGTGGATCCATGAAACACTGTGTGTATGGGGGGCTGGAGAGCAGAGGCAGCAATTTTGGTCCTGGGCCCCAATTCTCAGCCTGCTGGACTAGAATCTGAGGATGGCCTGGGCTGGGGGCCGTGTGGCCTGGTGGGGTGACCTGGCCCAGCCCCTGCCTGGGCGGTAGGGTGTCCATGGGCCTGCACTGGCGGGGAGGGGGGCAGTCTGGGCCCAGACTTCGGTGCTGTCTGGAGGTGGGGCAGGGCCTGGCTTCTTACAAGAAGGCGCCCAGGCTGGCCCAGTCATGCAGGTCAGAGGCCAGTGTGGCATCCCCGGCCTCAAAGGGGGGCTCGGGGGGCAGGGAGCTACGGGTGCTCTCGTCCCAGGGGTGCTCCAGGAAGGATGTGGCCAGGAAGGTCTCATCGAAGTCCAGGCTGTCGGTAGCCTGCTCCACTGGAGGCCCCCAGGTAACAGGGCAGTCGATGCGGTGGCCATGGATGGTGAGGTCCACGTCCCCGTGGGAGGCAGGGCTCAGCGGCGGGATCAGCTCCGAGGTCTCCAGCGTGCCCAGCTCCCCGTCCAGCGTGCCAGCGTCCAAGATGGCCTCCCAGTCAAAGTTGCCCTTGAGGGGTTCCAGCTCACCCTGCTCCTCCTGGGTCAGCAGCAGGGGGCTGGAGGGCCGCAGGAACTTGGCCTCCTGCTTGGGCAGCGGCTGTTGACGCTTACGCCCCAGCCTGCCCTCGCCTGCACCCCAGCCCGCCTCCCCAGTGGCCTCCTCGAACTCCCGCAGCAGCTGCTGGGCCTCGGTGTTCACGGTCAGTGGCCCGGCCCATGGGGCGGCGCCGGGCACCGGCGTCGCCTGGCAGGCAAAGGCCGGGTGGATGTGGACTGGGGGCAGCCTCCGCTTCTTCAAGGCCCCACTCAGCAGCCGCTCGGCGTACTGGGGTTCGATGCGAAAGAAGCCCCCCCTTGCCTGGCTCATCCTTCTCCCGAGGCACCTTGATGAAGCCCTTGTTCAGGGACAGGTTGTGGTGGATGGAGTTCTGGACACAGGGAGATAGGAGAGAAGGAAGACAGCTGGGTGAGTGGGTGGGGTCAGTGATGGGGGGCTCCTAGCACCAATGCCAGTCCCACCACTACCTTCTCTCTAATGGGGGCAGGCAGACAGAGGCGCTGCTCTGACTGGGAAGCTCTGGGACACCAGCCACGGGGCACCAGGAGCTGGGAGTGCTGTCGGGGGCTTTTGTTCCCTTTTGCCAGGATATCTGCCTGCTCAGTCATCCGAGCCCTGAGCCGCAGGGTGGCTCTCAGTGCCAGCCTGTCCTGCCCTCCCTCCCTTACCCCGCCGCTTGCGGCCTCTGGTCAAAGGCCTTGGCTCCCCCAGGTCCTGGACGGCCAACTCCCTCTGCCTGGGCCTGGCTGGCCTTCTCTGTGAAATGAGTGAGTGGGTGTGAGGGTGTGTGTGTGGGGGGGTATGAAGTGTGGGAGGATCTGATGACTTTCCTTGTTTGTAGAGCCGGCTGCTGGCCTGGGCCCTCACCAACCATGTCCCCTTCCTCCCACGCCAGGCTCTGAGGCCTCAGTTGATTATTACCCAGCCAAGAGCATAGCGCTCATTCCTGGGGCCTCTCAGGCTTGGGGTAGGGTGGGGAGTGGTGGAGTGTCTCTGCTTTCTCACCAAGATTACAAATGGTACCTGCCCCAGGGTCAGGGCCCAAGCAAACGTGGAATAGCTGTGATCACAGGAACTCTGATCCTGTGACCTGTGGCCACAGGGAAGGATCTGTGCATCCTCAGGGTCACTGTCCCCAAGTAGCCCCTGATCCTGATGGTCGAAGATGCTCCGGATAGTGTGTGCCCAGCCTGAATCGCCATCCTGCCTTGTTCACGCCTGGGTGCACAGTCCAAACCACGCTGGGGCACAGGGGTTTGGGGCCTGGTGGGTGGGGCCGGCAGGTGAGTAGTGCCCCCTGGCAAGACTGGGATGTTTACATGGTGGCCTGGGCCCCTTGGCTGCTCTGTGCCAGGTTCCGGAGACTTGGAACATGAAGCCAGTGTGGGAGGAAAGAGCCCCTGTGGAAAGCACGTGGCTGAGGTAATTGTGCCCCCAGGGAGGTTGATGAGAAGAGGGGGAGGAGTGAAGGCAGGAAACTAGGGAGGGCTTGGGGTGGGGGCTGGCACAGCAGCTTTCGGAAGGCCCCGTAGCCCTTCCACTGGGACACAGATGGCCTTCACACCCCGCAGCACGCCCCTCACCCATCCCAGACCACTTCCACCCAACTGAAAGCAGGCAGGATGGAGAGCCTGGCAGGAACGATGCTCTGCTTCCAGTCAGGCCCTGACAAACTGACCTTGAGGAGGGTAGTGTCGAGGAATTCCAGGACTTGGGACAAAAAATGTGTCCCTCAGTCCATCAACCTACCCTGGGGGGCTGTGTCCACGCATAGTTCAGCCCTGGTCTTTGGGCTGAGCCTGCCAGATGAGTGACAAGTTCTTTCCACTTGAACCTCTATGTCGGCACCCCTACAGCCCTCTGAACATCCTCCCTCCTCTGTCTCTGAAGTCAAAGGGGCAGCAGTCCAAGCACTGGGCTCCCTTGAGGTCCTTCCTGGACGGCCTTCCTCTCTCGGGGCCCTGGCCGTACCGCGCCTACTTGGCCTGCGGATCTGGGATGTGAGTCCAGTCTGCACGGGCATGGGGAGGGAGGGAGGGAGTGCCTCCCTACCTGCCAGGTGGGATCAGCGTGGCGGAAGTAGCAGAAGTTGTCCGTGATCCACTTGTACATGGCCGACAGGGTGATCTTGGTGGCCTTGCTGGCCTGCATGGCCATGCAGATGAGCGTGGCATACGAGTAGGGCGGCTTCACGTGCGGGTTGGTGGCGTAGTCCACGTCGTCGGGAGGCAAGGACTGCAGCCCCGAGGGGGCGCTCCGCGGCGCTCCGCGGCTTGCACGAGTATGTGGGCTTGCCGGGTGTGTGCGGCTACCCCAGCCAGGCGGGTTCCGCTGCCAGGGGAAACCCCAGCTCGGCCGAGCCTGACAGCTCGTGGTAGCCGTGGGGGTCAGTGTCCCTCGAAGGCAGGACGGGAGCTTGGCGTTGAGAATGGAGAATTCTGCAGCCACTTCAGGCTGGTCAGGCTGTCATTCAGGGCGTTGGACTCCAGGCCGCCTTCTGGTCCGGCCTCCTCCGCTGCCCCTGCTCCCGAGGCGCATAGCCAGCTCTCCGCCATATCTGCGGTGACTCTCCGAGGGGGCGGTCAACATCCACCAGCCGAGCCTAGGGTGGCCGCCGAGCTCTCTGGCCCGCGGACTCCCGCGTCTTCAGTTACACAGCCTCCCGTAAGCGTGCTTCCATTCCGCGATCCGGGGGTAGCCTCCTCCAAACGGAGTGTGGTGCCTGCGGGGACCAGAGCGGGAACTGAGCCCTCTTTCCCCACCCCCGAGGGGAGAGTGTGGGCGAGGGGGGAGGCTCTTACTAAAATCCTTCCTGCAGCTGGGGAGGATCTTTTACTGCCGAGGTCTGGGAAACAGAAGGTGTGCCCGGGGGTCCGACCCACAGGGGGTTCGCCTCGCTCTTTTCCTCTTGGATCTTTTAGAGGAGACTTAATTAGCCAAACGAGGGAATAGTGTAGGGACATGTGAGGCCACCCCTTTCTCCTTCAAAGCGGGGAATTAACCCCCCTCTCTCCGTCCACAACCAATGGAAATGGGGCGAGAGAGTCCAGGAGGGCAGTACGACGGGTCGGGGGGGCGGGGGAGGTCGTCTGATCTTTGAAAAGGGATATTAGGATGGGGATCAAGGGGAAGGAAGGAAACAATACAGAGAGTTATAAGGGGGCGGGAAGTGAGTGTCCCCCAAACGCCTCTGATGTCAGTCCCCGGGCCCACCACTTCCGTCGGGGACGGATGGGAGAGCGGGCTGGTACTGACGCCCTCCCTTCCCACGGCCTGCAGCCCTCCCCGTCCCTTACCTGGCTCAGAGCGCAGCCCGGGCCAAAGGAAGGTTCTCAAACAAATTCCTCCCACCGCCCACCCTCACCGCGGCTCTCTGCTCCCAGCTCGAGGGCCCAGCCAGCAATCCTCGTCGCCACTCACGCCCGACGGCGCCTCTCTGAAAGCCAGCGGCCGGGGACCGGCACTCAGTAGCCGCTCGCAAGGCGTCTCCTGCTGCCGTGGCGACGCCCCGCCCATATAAACAGCTTCCGCTTCTGCCATTGGCCAGGGCGTCTCCAAAGAGACCGCGGGCTCTTAACCGCTCTCTCACGCGGTAACTCTTCAAAAATCCCTCCTGCCGCCATCTCCCGCGCGCGACCAAAGCCCCCTACCCGCCACCGCGTCCCGGCTCCACGCATTCCCGCCCGAGGGCCCCGAGCAGGGCTCGGAGAGGCGCGCGGCTCGGTGCTCCCGCAGAGGCCCCGGGGCCCTCGGCGAGCAGTTCGCGGCGCGAACCATACTCCACCCGACCTCCTTCCCATCTGGGCTGCTCAGAGGTGGCGACGGCTCCTGGGACGCAGCCCCTGGTGCGGGGGCCAGGGCTTCATGCATGCTTGGGGCTTTCCTTTCCTCTCCTCTGGGCTGAACCTTTGGAGGAGGTTGAACCTTTGCCAGTTCAACAGGAGGCTCCAGCCCAAACTCCAGAAGCCGGTTCACATAATAAACCTTCAGTAAAAGAGGAGACCCCAGCTCAGTATCCAGAGCATCCTGGAGAAGAAGTTATACCTGCCACAAGCCAGCAGGAGACCCCAGCTCAGCTTTCAGAGTCTTTTGGAGAAGCTGAAACTTCTGCAACCATGGAGGAAGCCTCAGGTGGAGCAAGACACTCCACCGCAGGAGTGCAAGCAAGGGCACGTGGCCATCCCCCCTTCCTGGTCCCAGTGGTTCTAGCAAGCACTGCGTCCCTCCCAGTTAAGCCTCAGCTGTAGCTACACTCACTACATTGGTCTGTCTGTCCCCTTTCCCTCTGCAGCTTGGCTGCCCCAGCCCCTAACCCCCAGATCCCCATCTCCCCGCTGCTCTCAGCCTCAAGTTGGGCTCAAAGATTAGGGACACATACCCTCTGCCCCAAATCTAGGGATGAAGCCAGAAGATCCCAGAGGCCTTAGAAAATCTCCTGGCTCCACCCGGCACCCTGCCCTCGTTCTGTCTCCTCTCTCTTCCCCCCTCCGCCTAGCTCTGCCTCACAGACTGCTGGCCACAGCCCCAGGGAAGCTCTGCTGGGAAAGGCCTCTAGGGTGTTAATTTTCAGCCACCTACTCAGCATTCCTGGTACGTGGGAACTTTCTCTGGATAGAGACCTGGGGAGGGGAGCAGGAGAGAGAGAAGTTTCGAAGCTAAGATGTTCTGGGGCGGGCCCTGTACTGATGTTTCCAGCTTGGCCAGGGCCCCTCCAAGACGCAGCTCTCATAGTGCAGGGCCCTTAGCGTGTCTCTGGGGCAGGGAAGAAGTGGATCCATGAAACACTGTGTGTATGGGGGGCTGGAGAGCAGAGGCAGCAATTTTGGTCCTGGGCCCCAATTCTCAGCCTGCTGGACTAGAATCTGAGGATGGCCTGGGCTGGGGGCCGTGTGGCCTGGTGGGGTGACCTGGCCCAGCCCCTGCCTGGGCGGTAGGGTGTCCATGGGCCTGCACTGGCGGGGAGGGGGGCAGTCTGGGCCCAGACTTCGGTGCTGTCTGGAGGTGGGGCAGGGCCTGGCTTCTTACAAGAAGGCGCCCAGGCTGGCCCAGTCATGCAGGTCAGAGGCCAGTGTGGCATCCCCGGCCTCAAAGGGGGGCTCGGGGGGCAGGGAGCTACGGGTGCTCTCGTCCCAGGGGTGCTCCAGGAAGGATGTGGCCAGGAAGGTCTCATCGAAGTCCAGGCTGTCGGTAGCCTGCTCCACTGGAGGCCCCCAGGTAACAGGGCAGTCGATGCGGTGGCCATGGATGGTGAGGTCCACGTCCCCGTGGGAGGCAGGGCTCAGCGGCGGGATCAGCTCCGAGGTCTCCAGCGTGCCCAGCTCCCCGTCCAGCGTGCCAGCGTCCAAGATGGCCTCCCAGTCAAAGTTGCCCTTGAGGGGTTCCAGCTCACCCTGCTCCTCCTGGGTCAGCAGCAGGGGGCTGGAGGGCCGCAGGAACTTGGCCTCCTGCTTGGGCAGCGGCTGTTGACGCTTACGCCCCAGCCTGCCCTCGCCTGCACCCCAGCCCGCCTCCCCAGTGGCCTCCTCGAACTCCCGCAGCAGCTGCTGGGCCTCGGTGTTCACGGTCAGTGGCCCGGCCCATGGGGCGGCGCCGGGCACCGGCGTCGCCTGGCAGGCAAAGGCCGGGTGGATGTGGACTGGGGGCAGCCTCCGCTTCTTCAAGGCCCCACTCAGCAGCCGCTCGGCGTACTGGGGTTCGATGCGAAAGAAGCCCCCCCTTGCCTGGCTCATCCTTCTCCCGAGGCACCTTGATGAAGCCCTTGTTCAGGGACAGGTTGTGGTGGATGGAGTTCTGGACACAGGGAGATAGGAGAGAAGGAAGACAGCTGGGTGAGTGGGTGGGGTCAGTGATGGGGGGCTCCTAGCACCAATGCCAGTCCCACCACTACCTTCTCTCTAATGGGGGCAGGCAGACAGAGGCGCTGCTCTGACTGGGAAGCTCTGGGACACCAGCCACGGGGCACCAGGAGCTGGGAGTGCTGTCGGGGGCTTTTGTTCCCTTTTGCCAGGATATCTGCCTGCTCAGTCATCCGAGCCCTGAGCCGCAGGGTGGCTCTCAGTGCCAGCCTGTCCTGCCCTCCCTCCCTTACCCCGCCGCTTGCGGCCTCTGGTCAAAGGCCTTGGCTCCCCCAGGTCCTGGACGGCCAACTCCCTCTGCCTGGGCCTGGCTGGCCTTCTCTGTGAAATGAGTGAGTGGGTGTGAGGGTGTGTGTGTGGGGGGGTATGAAGTGTGGGAGGATCTGATGACTTTCCTTGTTTGTAGAGCCGGCTGCTGGCCTGGGCCCTCACCAACCATGTCCCCTTCCTCCCACGCCAGGCTCTGAGGCCTCAGTTGATTATTACCCAGCCAAGAGCATAGCGCTCATTCCTGGGGCCTCTCAGGCTTGGGGTAGGGTGGGGAGTGGTGGAGTGTCTCTGCTTTCTCACCAAGATTACAAATGGTACCTGCCCCAGGGTCAGGGCCCAAGCAAACGTGGAATAGCTGTGATCACAGGAACTCTGATCCTGTGACCTGTGCCACAGGGAAGGATCTGTGCATCCTCAGGGTCACTGTCCCCAAGTAGCCCCTGATCCTGATGGTCGAAGATGCTCCGGATAGTGTGTGCCCAGCCTGAATCGCCATCCTGCCTTGTTCACGCCTGGGTGCACAGTCCAAACCACGCTGGGGCACAGGGGTCTGGGGCCTGGTGGGTGGGGCTGGCAGGTGAGCAGTGCCCCCTGGCAAGACTGGGATGTTTACATGGTGGCCTGGGCCCCTTGGCTGCTCTGTGCCAGGTTCCGGAGACTTGGAACATGAAGCCAGTGTGGGAGGAAAGAGCCCCTGTGGAAAGCACGTGGCTGAGGTAATTGTGCCCCCAGGGAGGTTGATGAGAAGAGGGGGAGGAGTGAAGGCAGGAAACTAGGGAGGGCTTGGGGTGGGGGCTGGCACAGCAGCTTTCGGAAGGCCCCGTAGCCCTTCCACTGGGACACAGATGGCCTTCACACCCCGCAGCACGCCCCTCACCCATCCCAGACCACTTCCACCCAACTGAAAGCAGGCAGGATGGAGAGCCTGGCAGGAACGATGCTCTGCTTCCAGTCAGGCCCTGACAAACTGACCTTGAGGAGGGTAGTGTCGAGGAATTCCAGGACTTGGGACAAAAAATGTGTCCCTCAGTCCATCAACCTACCCTGGGGGGCTGTGTCCACGCATAGTTCAGCCCTGGTCTTTGGGCTGAGCCTGCCAGATGAGTGACAAGTTCTTTCCACTTGAACCTCTATGTCGGCACCCCTACAGCCCTCTGAACATCCTCCCTCCTCTGTCTCTGAAGTCAAAGGGGCAGCAGTCCAAGCACTGGGCTCCCTTGAGGTCCTTCCTGGACGGCCTTCCTCTCTCGGGGCCCTGGCCGTACCGCGCCTACTTGGCCTGCGGATCTGGGATGTGAGTCCAGTCTGCACGGGCATGGGGAGGGAGGGAGGGAGTGCCTCCCTACCTGCCAGGTGGGATCAGCGTGGCGGAAGTAGCAGAAGTTGTCCGTGATCCACTTGTACATGGCCGACAGGGTGATCTTGGTGGCCTTGCTGGCCTGCATGGCCATGCAGATGAGCGTGGCATACGAGTAGGGCGGCTTCACGTGCGGGTTGGTGGCGTAGTCCACGTCGTCGGGAGGCAAGGACTGCAGCCCCGAGGGGGCGCTCCGCGGCGCTCCGCGGCTTGCACGAGTATGTGGGCTTGCCGGGTGTGTGCGGCTACCCCAGCCAGGCGGGTTCCGCTGCCAGGGGAAACCCCAGCTCGGCCGAGCCTGACAGCTCGTGGTAGCCGTGGGGGTCAGTGTCCCTCGAAGGCAGGACGGGGGCTTGGCGTTGAGAATGGAGAATTCTGCAGCCACTTCAGGCTGGTCAGGCTGTCATTCAGGGCGTTGGACTCCAGGCCGCCTTCTGGTCCGGCCTCCTCCGCTGCCCCTGCTCCCGAGGCGCATAGCCAGCTCTCCGCCATATCTGCGGTGACTCTCCGAGGGGGCGGTCAACATCCACCAGCCGAGCCTAGGGTGGCCGCCGAGCTCTCTGGCCCGCGGACTCCCGCGTCTTCAGTTACACAGCCTCCCGTAAGCGTGCTTCCATTCCGCGATCCGGGGGTAGCCTCCTCCAAACGGAGTGTGGTGCCTGCGGGGACCAGAGCGGGAACTGAGCCCTCTTTCCCCACCCCCGAGGGGAGAGTGTGGGCGAGGGGGGAGGCTCTTACTAAAATCCTTCCTGCAGCTGGGGAGGATCTTTTACTGCCGAGGTCTGGGAAACAGAAGGTGTGCCCGGGGGTCCGACCCACAGGGGGTTCGCCTCGCTCTTTTCCTCTTGGATCTTTTAGAGGAGACTTAATTAGCCAAACGAGGGAATAGTGTAGGGACATGTGAGGCCACCCCTTTCTCCTTCAAAGCGGGGAATTAACCCCCCTCTCTCCGTCCACAACCAATGGAAATGGGGCGAGAGAGTCCAGGAGGGCAGTACGACGGGTCGGGGGGGCGGGGGAGGTCGTCTGATCTTTGAAAAGGGATATTAGGATGGGGATCAAGGGGAAGGAAGGAAACAATACAGAGAGTTATAAGGGGGCGGGAAGTGAGTGTCCCCCAAACGCCTCTGATGTCAGTCCCCGGGCCCACCACTTCCGTCGGGGACGGATGGGAGAGCGGGCTGGTACTGACGCCCTCCCTTCCCACGGCCTGCAGCCCTCCCCGTCCCTTACCTGGCTCAGAGCGCAGCCCGGGCCAAAGGAAGGTTCTCAAACAAATTCCTCCCACCGCCCACCCTCACCGCGGCTCTCTGCTCCCAGCTCGAGGGCCCAGCCAGCAATCCTCGTCGCCACTCACGCCCGACGGCGCCTCTCTGAAAGCCAGCGGCCGGGGACCGGCACTCAGTAGCCGCTCGCAAGGCGTCTCCTGCTGCCGTGGCGACGCCCCGCCCATATAAACAGCTTCCGCTTCTGCCATTGGCCAGGGCGTCTCCAAAGAGACCGCGGGCTCTTAACCGCTCTCTCACGCGGTAACTCTTCAAAAATCCCTCCTGCCGCCATCTCCCGCGCGCGACCAAAGCCCCCTACCCGCCACCGCGTCCCGGCTCCACGCATTCCCGCCCGAGGGCCCCGAGCAGGGCTCGGAGAGGCGCGCGGCTCGGTGCTCCCGCAGAGGCCCCGGGGCCCTCGGCGAGCAGTTCGCGGCGCGAACCATACTCCACCCGACCTCCTTCCCATCTGGGCTGCTCAGAGGTGGCGACGGCTCCTGGGACGCAGCCCCTGGTGCGGGGGCCAGGGCTTCATGCATGCTTGGGGCTTTCCTTTCCTCTCCTCTGGGCTGAACCTTTGGAGGAGGTTGAACCTTTGCCAGTTCAACAGGAGGCTCCAGCCCAAACTCCAGAAGCCGGTTCACATAATAAACCTTCAGTAAAAGAGGAGACCCCAGCTCAGTATCCAGAGCATCCTGGAGAAGAAGTTATACCTGCCACAAGCCAGCAGGAGACCCCAGCTCAGCTTTCAGAGTCTTTTGGAGAAGCTGAAACTTCTGCAACCATGGAGGAAGCCTCAGGTGGAGCAAGACACTCCACCGCAGGAGTGCAAGCAAGGGCACGTGGCCATCCCCCCTTCCTGGTCCCAGTGGTTCTAGCAAGCACTGCGTCCCTCCCAGTTAAGCCTCAGCTGTAGCTACACTCACTACATTGGTCTGTCTGTCCCCTTTCCCTCTGCAGCTTGGCTGCCCCAGCCCCTAACCCCCAGATCCCCATCTCCCCGCTGCTCTCAGCCTCAAGTTGGGCTCAAAGATTAGGGACACATACCCTCTGCCCCAAATCTAGGGATGAAGCCAGAAGATCCCAGAGGCCTTAGAAAATCTCCTGGCTCCACCCGGCACCCTGCCCTCGTTCTGTCTCCTCTCTCTTCCCCCCTCCGCCTAGCTCTGCCTCACAGACTGCTGGCCACAGCCCCAGGGAAGCTCTGCTGGGAAAGGCCTCTAGGGTGTTAATTTTCAGCCACCTACTCAGCATTCCTGGTACGTGGGAACTTTCTCTGGATAGAGACCTGGGGAGGGGAGCAGGAGAGAGAGAAGTTTCGAAGCTAAGATGTTCTGGGGCGGGCCCTGTACTGATGTTTCCAGCTTGGCCAGGGCCCCTCCAAGACGCAGCTCTCATAGTGCAGGGCCCTTAGCGTGTCTCTGGGGCAGGGAAGAAGTGGATCCATGAAACACTGTGTGTATGGGGGGCTGGAGAGCAGAGGCAGCAATTTTGGTCCTGGGCCCCAATTCTCAGCCTGCTGGACTAGAATCTGAGGATGGCCTGGGCTGGGGGCCGTGTGGCCTGGTGGGGTGACCTGGCCCAGCCCCTGCCTGGGCGGTAGGGTGTCCATGGGCCTGCACTGGCGGGGAGGGGGGCAGTCTGGGCCCAGACTTCGGTGCTGTCTGGAGGTGGGGCAGGGCCTGGCTTCTTACAAGAAGGCGCCCAGGCTGGCCCAGTCATGCAGGTCAGAGGCCAGTGTGGCATCCCCGGCCTCAAAGGGGGGCTCGGGGGGCAGGGAGCTATGGGTGCTCTCGTCCCAGGGGTGCTCCAGGAAGGATGTGGCCAGGAAGGTCTCATCGAAGTCCAGGCTGTCGGTAGCCTGCTCCACTGGAGGCCCCCAGGTAACAGGGCAGTCGATGCGGTGGCCATGGATGGTGAGGTCCACGTCCCCGTGGGAGGCAGGGCTCAGCGGCGGGATCAGCTCCGAGGTCTCCAGCGTGCCCAGCTCCCCGTCCAGCGTGCCAGCGTCCAAGATGGCCTCCCAGTCAAAGTTGCCCTTGAGGGGTTCCAGCTCACCCTGCTCCTCCTGGGTCAGCAGCAGGGGGCTGGAGGGCCGCAGGAACTTGGCCTCCTGCTTGGGCAGCGGCTGTTGACGCTTACGCCCCAGCCTGCCCTCGCCTGCACCCCAGCCCGCCTCCCCAGTGGCCTCCTCGAACTCCCGCAGCAGCTGCTGGGCCTCGGTGTTCACGGTCAGTGGCCCGGCCCATGGGGCGGCGCCGGGCACCGGCGTCGCCTGGCAGGCAAAGGCCGGGTGGATGTGGACTGGGGGCAGCCTCCGCTTCTTCAAGGCCCCACTCAGCAGCCGCTCGGCGTACTGGGGTTCGATGCGAAAGAAGCCCCCCCTTGCCTGGCTCATCCTTCTCCCGAGGCACCTTGATGAAGCCCTTGTTCAGGGACAGGTTGTGGTGGATGGAGTTCTGGACACAGGGAGATAGGAGAGAAGGAAGACAGCTGGGTGAGTGGGTGGGGTCAGTGATGGGGGGCTCCTAGCACCAATGCCAGTCCCACCACTACCTTCTCTCTAATGGGGGCAGGCAGACAGAGGCGCTGCTCTGACTGGGAAGCTCTGGGACACCAGCCACGGGGCACCAGGAGCTGGGAGTGCTGTCGGGGGCTTTTGTTCCCTTTTGCCAGGATATCTGCCTGCTCAGTCATCCGAGCCCTGAGCCGCAGGGTGGCTCTCAGTGCCAGCCTGTCCTGCCCTCCCTCCCTTACCCCGCCGCTTGCGGCCTCTGGTCAAAGGCCTTGGCTCCCCCAGGTCCTGGACGGCCAACTCCCTCTGCCTGGGCCTGGCTGGCCTTCTCTGTGAAATGAGTGAGTGGGTGTGAGGGTGTGTGTGTGGGGGGGTATGAAGTGTGGGAGGATCTGATGACTTTCCTTGTTTGTAGAGCCGGCTGCTGGCCTGGGCCCTCACCAACCATGTCCCCTTCCTCCCACGCCAGGCTCTGAGGCCTCAGTTGATTATTACCCAGCCAAGAGCATAGCGCTCATTCCTGGGGCCTCTCAGGCTTGGGGTAGGGTGGGGAGTGGTGGAGTGTCTCTGCTTTCTCACCAAGATTACAAATGGTACCTGCCCCAGGGTCAGGGCCCAAGCAAACGTGGAATAGCTGTGATCACAGGAACTCTGATCCTGTGACCTGTGCCACAGGGAAGGATCTGTGCATCCTCAGGGTCACTGTCCCCAAGTAGCCCCTGATCCTGATGGTCGAAGATGCTCCGGATAGTGTGTGCCCAGCCTGAATCGCCATCCTGCCTTGTTCACGCCTGGGTGCACAGTCCAAACCACGCTGGGGCACAGGGGTTTGGGGCCTGGTGGGTGGGGCCGGCAGGTGAGTAGTGCCCCCTGGCAAGACTGGGATGTTTACATGGTGGCCTGGGCCCCTTGGCTGCTCTGTGCCAGGTTCCGGAGACTTGGAACATGAAGCCAGTGTGGGAGGAAAGAGCCCCTGTGGAAAGCACGTGGCTGAGGTAATTGTGCCCCCAGGGAGGTTGATGAGAAGAGGGGGAGGAGTGAAGGCAGGAAACTAGGGAGGGCTTGGGGTGGGGGCTGGCACAGCAGCTTTCGGAAGGCCCCGTAGCCCTTCCACTGGGACACAGATGGCCTTCACACCCCGCAGCACGCCCCTCACCCATCCCAGACCACTTCCACCCAACTGAAAGCAGGCAGGATGGAGAGCCTGGCAGGAACGATGCTCTGCTTCCAGTCAGGCCCTGACAAACTGACCTTGAGGAGGGTAGTGTCGAGGAATTCCAGGACTTGGGACAAAAAATGTGTCCCTCAGTCCATCAACCTACCCTGGGGGGCTGTGTCCACGCATAGTTCAGCCCTGGTCTTTGGGCTGAGCCTGCCAGATGAGTGACAAGTTCTTTCCACTTGAACCTCTATGTCGGCACCCCTACAGCCCTCTGAACATCCTCCCTCCTCTGTCTCTGAAGTCAAAGGGGCAGCAGTCCAAGCACTGGGCTCCCTTGAGGTCCTTCCTGGACGGCCTTCCTCTCTCGGGGCCCTGGCCGTACCGCGCCTACTTGGCCTGCGGATCTGGGATGTGAGTCCAGTCTGCACGGGCATGGGGAGGGAGGGAGGGAGTGCCTCCCTACCTGCCAGGTGGGATCAGCGTGGCGGAAGTAGCAGAAGTTGTCCGTGATCCACTTGTACATGGCCGACAGGGTGATCTTGGTGGCCTTGCTGGCCTGCATGGCCATGCAGATGAGCGTGGCATACGAGTAGGGCGGCTTCACGTGCGGGTTGGTGGCGTAGTCCACGTCGTCGGGAGGCAAGGACTGCAGCCCCGAGGGGGCGCTCCGCGGCGCTCCGCGGCTTGCACGAGTATGTGGGCTTGCCGGGTGTGTGCGGCTACCCCAGCCAGGCGGGTTCCGCTGCCAGGGGAAACCCCAGCTCGGCCGAGCCTGACAGCTCGTGGTAGCCGTGGGGGTCAGTGTCCCTCGAAGGCAGGACGGGAGCTTGGCGTTGAGAATGGAGAATTCTGCAGCCACTTCAGGCTGGTCAGGCTGTCATTCAGGGCGTTGGACTCCAGGCCGCCTTCTGGTCCGGCCTCCTCCGCTGCCCCTGCTCCCGAGGCGCATAGCCAGCTCTCCGCCATATCTGCGGTGACTCTCCGAGGGGGCGGTCAACATCCACCAGCCGAGCCTAGGGTGGCCGCCGAGCTCTCTGGCCCGCGGACTCCCGCGTCTTCAGTTACACAGCCTCCCGTAAGCGTGCTTCCATTCCGCGATCCGGGGGTAGCCTCCTCCAAACGGAGTGTGGTGCCTGCGGGGACCAGAGCGGGAACTGAGCCCTCTTTCCCCACCCCCGAGGGGAGAGTGTGGGCGAGGGGGGAGGCTCTTACTAAAATCCTTCCTGCAGCTGGGGAGGATCTTTTACTGCCGAGGTCTGGGAAACAGAAGGTGTGCCCGGGGGTCCGACCCACAGGGGGTTCGCCTCGCTCTTTTCCTCTTGGATCTTTTAGAGGAGACTTAATTAGCCAAACGAGGGAATAGTGTAGGGACATGTGAGGCCACCCCTTTCTCCTTCAAAGCGGGGAATTAACCCCCCTCTCTCCGTCCACAACCAATGGAAATGGGGCGAGAGAGTCCAGGAGGGCAGTACGACGGGTCGGGGGGGCGGGGGAGGTCGTCTGATCTTTGAAAAGGGATATTAGGATGGGGATCAAGGGGAAGGAAGGAAGAGAGTTATAAGGGGGCGGCAAGTGACTGTCCCCCAAACGCCTCTGATGTCAGTCCCCGGGCCCACCACTTCCGTCGGGGACGGATGGGAGAGCGGGCTGGTACTGACGCCCTCCCTTCCCACGGCCTGCAGCCCTCCCCGTCCCTTACCTGGCTCAGAGCGCAGCCCGGGCCAAAGGAAGGTTCTCAAACAAATTCCTCCCACCGCCCACCCTCACCGCGGCTCTCTGCTCCCAGCTCGAGGGCCCAGCCAGCAATCCTCGTCGCCACTCACGCCCGACGGCGCCTCTCTGAAAGCCAGCGGCCGGGGACCGGCACTCAGTAGCCGCTCGCAAGGCGTCTCCTGCTGCCGTGGCGACGCCCCGCCCATATAAACAGCTTCCGCTTCTGCCATTGGCCAGGGCGTCTCCAAAGAGACCGCGGGCTCTTAACCGCTCTCTCACGCGGTAACTCTTCAAAAATCCCTCCTGCCGCCATCTCCCGCGCGCGACCAAAGCCCCCTACCCGCCACCGCGTCCCGGCTCCACGCATTCCCGCCCGAGGGCCCCGAGCAGGGCTCGGAGAGGCGCGCGGCTCGGTGCTCCCGCAGAGGCCCCGGGGCCCTCGGCGAGCAGTTCGCGGCGCGAACCATACTCCACCCGACCTCCTTCCCATCTGGGCTGCTCAGAGGTGGCGACGGCTCCTGGGACGCAGCCCCTGGTGCGGGGGCCAGGGCTTCATGCATGCTTGGGGCTTTCCTTTCCTCTCCTCTGGGCTGAACCTTTGGAGGAGGTTGAACCTTTGCCAGTTCAACAGGAGGCTCCAGCCCAAACTCCAGAAGCCGGTTCACATAATAAACCTTCAGTAAAAGAGGAGACCCCAGCTCAGTATCCAGAGCATCCTGGAGAAGAAGTTATACCTGCCACAAGCCAGCAGGAGACCCCAGCTCAGCTTTCAGAGTCTTTTGGAGAAGCTGAAACTTCTGCAACCATGGAGGAAGCCTCAGGTGGAGCAAGACACTCCACCGCAGGAGTGCAAGCAAGGGCACGTGGCCATCCCCCCTTCCTGGTCCCAGTGGTTCTAGCAAGCACTGCGTCCCTCCCAGTTAAGCCTCAGCTGTAGCTACACTCACTACATTGGTCTGTCTGTCCCCTTTCCCTCTGCAGCTTGGCTGCCCCAGCCCCTAACCCCCAGATCCCCATCTCCCCGCTGCTCTCAGCCTCAAGTTGGGCTCAAAGATTAGGGACACATACCCTCTGCCCCAAATCTAGGGATGAAGCCAGAAGATCCCAGAGGCCTTAGAAAATCTCCTGGCTCCACCCGGCACCCTGCCCTCGTTCTGTCTCCTCTCTCTTCCCCCCTCCGCCTAGCTCTGCCTCACAGACTGCTGGCCACAGCCCCAGGGAAGCTCTGCTGGGAAAGGCCTCTAGGGTGTTAATTTTCAGCCACCTACTCAGCATTCCTGGTACGTGGGAACTTTCTCTGGATAGAGACCTGGGGAGGGGAGCAGGAGAGAGAGAAGTTTCGAAGCTAAGATGTTCTGGGGCGGGCCCTGTACTGATGTTTCCAGCTTGGCCAGGGCCCCTCCAAGACGCAGCTCTCATAGTGCAGGGCCCTTAGCGTGTCTCTGGGGCAGGGAAGAAGTGGATCCATGAAACACTGTGTGTATGGGGGGCTGGAGAGCAGAGGCAGCAATTTTGGTCCTGGGCCCCAATTCTCAGCCTGCTGGACTAGAATCTGAGGATGGCCTGGGCTGGGGGCCGTGTGGCCTGGTGGGGTGACCTGGCCCAGCCCCTGCCTGGGCGGTAGGGTGTCCATGGGCCTGCACTGGCGGGGAGGGGGGCAGTCTGGGCCCAGACTTCGGTGCTGTCTGGAGGTGGGGCAGGGCCTGGCTTCTTACAAGAAGGCGCCCAGGCTGGCCCAGTCATGCAGGTCAGAGGCCAGTGTGGCATCCCCGGCCTCAAAGGGGGGCTCGGGGGGCAGGGAGCTACGGGTGCTCTCGTCCCAGGGGTGCTCCAGGAAGGATGTGGCCAGGAAGGTCTCATCGAAGTCCAGGCTGTCGGTAGCCTGCTCCACTGGAGGCCCCCAGGTAACAGGGCAGTCGATGCGGTGGCCATGGATGGTGAGGTCCACGTCCCCGTGGGAGGCAGGGCTCAGCGGCGGGATCAGCTCCGAGGTCTCCAGCGTGCCCAGCTCCCCGTCCAGCGTGCCAGCGTCCAAGATGGCCTCCCAGTCAAAGTTGCCCTTGAGGGGTTCCAGCTCACCCTGCTCCTCCTGGGTCAGCAGCAGGGGGCTGGAGGGCCGCAGGAACTTGGCCTCCTGCTTGGGCAGCGGCTGTTGACGCTTACGCCCCAGCCTGCCCTCGCCTGCACCCCAGCCCGCCTCCCCAGTGGCCTCCTCGAACTCCCGCAGCAGCTGCTGGGCCTCGGTGTTCACGGTCAGTGGCCCGGCCCATGGGGCGGCGCCGGGCACCGGCGTCGCCTGGCAGGCAAAGGCCGGGTGGATGTGGACTGGGGGCAGCCTCCGCTTCTTCAAGGCCCCACTCAGCAGCCGCTCGGCGTACTGGGGTTCGATGCGAAAGAAGCCCCCCCTTGCCTGGCTCATCCTTCTCCCGAGGCACCTTGATGAAGCCCTTGTTCAGGGACAGGTTGTGGTGGATGGAGTTCTGGACACAGGGAGATAGGAGAGAAGGAAGACAGCTGGGTGAGTGGGTGGGGTCAGTGATGGGGGGCTCCTAGCACCAATGCCAGTCCCACCACTACCTTCTCTCTAATGGGGGCAGGCAGACAGAGGCGCTGCTCTGACTGGGAAGCTCTGGGACACCAGCCACGGGGCACCAGGAGCTGGGAGTGCTGTCGGGGGCTTTTGTTCCCTTTTGCCAGGATATCTGCCTGCTCAGTCATCCGAGCCCTGAGCCGCAGGGTGGCTCTCAGTGCCAGCCTGTCCTGCCCTCCCTCCCTTACCCCGCCGCTTGCGGCCTCTGGTCAAAGGCCTTGGCTCCCCCAGGTCCTGGACGGCCAACTCCCTCTGCCTGGGCCTGGCTGGCCTTCTCTGTGAAATGAGTGAGTGGGTGTGAGGGTGTGTGTGTGGGGGGGTATGAAGTGTGGGAGGATCTGATGACTTTCCTTGTTTGTAGAGCCGGCTGCTGGCCTGGGCCCTCACCAACCATGTCCCCTTCCTCCCACGCCAGGCTCTGAGGCCTCAGTTGATTATTACCCAGCCAAGAGCATAGCGCTCATTCCTGGGGCCTCTCAGGCTTGGGGTAGGGTGGGGAGTGGTGGAGTGTCTCTGCTTTCTCACCAAGATTACAAATGGTACCTGCCCCAGGGTCAGGGCCCAAGCAAACGTGGAATAGCTGTGATCACAGGAACTCTGATCCTGTGACCTGTGCCACAGGGAAGGATCTGTGCATCCTCAGGGTCACTGTCCCCAAGTAGCCCCTGATCCTGATGGTCGAAGATGCTCCGGATAGTGTGTGCCCAGCCTGAATCGCCATCCTGCCTTGTTCACGCCTGGGTGCACAGTCCAAACCACGCTGGGGCACAGGGGTCTGGGGCCTGGTGGGTGGGGCTGGCAGGTGAGCAGTGCCCCCTGGCAAGACTGGGATGTTTACATGGTGGCCTGGGCCCCTTGGCTGCTCTGTGCCAGGTTCCGGAGACTTGGAACATGAAGCCAGTGTGGGAGGAAAGAGCCCCTGTGGAAAGCACGTGGCTGAGGTAATTGTGCCCCCAGGGAGGTTGATGAGAAGAGGGGGAGGAGTGAAGGCAGGAAACTAGGGAGGGCTTGGGGTGGGGGCTGGCACAGCAGCTTTCGGAAGGCCCCGTAGCCCTTCCACTGGGACACAGATGGCCTTCACACCCCGCAGCACGCCCCTCACCCATCCCAGACCACTTCCACCCAACTGAAAGCAGGCAGGATGGAGAGCCTGGCAGGAACGATGCTCTGCTTCCAGTCAGGCCCTGACAAACTGACCTTGAGGAGGGTAGTGTCGAGGAATTCCAGGACTTGGGACAAAAAATGTGTCCCTCAGTCCATCAACCTACCCTGGGGGGCTGTGTCCACGCATAGTTCAGCCCTGGTCTTTGGGCTGAGCCTGCCAGATGAGTGACAAGTTCTTTCCACTTGAACCTCTATGTCGGCACCCCTACAGCCCTCTGAACATCCTCCCTCCTCTGTCTCTGAAGTCAAAGGGGCAGCAGTCCAAGCACTGGGCTCCCTTGAGGTCCTTCCTGGACGGCCTTCCTCTCTCGGGGCCCTGGCCGTACCGCGCCTACTTGGCCTGCGGATCTGGGATGTGAGTCCAGTCTGCACGGGCATGGGGAGGGAGGGAGGGAGTGCCTCCCTACCTGCCAGGTGGGATCAGCGTGGCGGAAGTAGCAGAAGTTGTCCGTGATCCACTTGTACATGGCCGACAGGGTGATCTTGGTGGCCTTGCTGGCCTGCATGGCCATGCAGATGAGCGTGGCATACGAGTAGGGCGGCTTCACGTGCGGGTTGGTGGCGTAGTCCACGTCGTCGGGAGGCAAGGACTGCAGCCCCGAGGGGGCGCTCCGCGGCGCTCCGCGGCTTGCACGAGTATGTGGGCTTGCCGGGTGTGTGCGGCTACCCCAGCCAGGCGGGTTCCGCTGCCAGGGGAAACCCCAGCTCGGCCGAGCCTGACAGCTCGTGGTAGCCGTGGGGGTCAGTGTCCCTCGAAGGCAGGACGGGGGCTTGGCGTTGAGAATGGAGAATTCTGCAGCCACTTCAGGCTGGTCAGGCTGTCATTCAGGGCGTTGGACTCCAGGCCGCCTTCTGGTCCGGCCTCCTCCGCTGCCCCTGCTCCCGAGGCGCATAGCCAGCTCTCCGCCATATCTGCGGTGACTCTCCGAGGGGGCGGTCAACATCCACCAGCCGAGCCTAGGGTGGCCGCCGAGCTCTCTGGCCCGCGGACTCCCGCGTCTTCAGTTACACAGCCTCCCGTAAGCGTGCTTCCATTCCGCGATCCGGGGGTAGCCTCCTCCAAACGGAGTGTGGTGCCTGCGGGGACCAGAGCGGGAACTGAGCCCTCTTTCCCCACCCCCGAGGGGAGAGTGTGGGCGAGGGGGGAGGCTCTTACTAAAATCCTTCCTGCAGCTGGGGAGGATCTTTTACTGCCGAGGTCTGGGAAACAGAAGGTGTGCCCGGGGGTCCGACCCACAGGGGGTTCGCCTCGCTCTTTTCCTCTTGGATCTTTTAGAGGAGACTTAATTAGCCAAACGAGGGAATAGTGTAGGGACATGTGAGGCCACCCCTTTCTCCTTCAAAGCGGGGAATTAACCCCCCTCTCTCCGTCCACAACCAATGGAAATGGGGCGAGAGAGTCCAGGAGGGCAGTACGACGGGTCGGGGGGGCGGGGGAGGTCGTCTGATCTTTGAAAAGGGATATTAGGATGGGGATCAAGGGGAAGGAAGGAAACAATACAGAGAGTTATAAGGGGGCGGGAAGTGAGTGTCCCCCAAACGCCTCTGATGTCAGTCCCCGGGCCCACCACTTCCGTCGGGGACGGATGGGAGAGCGGGCTGGTACTGACGCCCTCCCTTCCCACGGCCTGCAGCCCTCCCCGTCCCTTACCTGGCTCAGAGCGCAGCCCGGGCCAAAGGAAGGTTCTCAAACAAATTCCTCCCACCGCCCACCCTCACCGCGGCTCTCTGCTCCCAGCTCGAGGGCCCAGCCAGCAATCCTCGTCGCCACTCACGCCCGACGGCGCCTCTCTGAAAGCCAGCGGCCGGGGACCGGCACTCAGTAGCCGCTCGCAAGGCGTCTCCTGCTGCCGTGGCGACGCCCCGCCCATATAAACAGCTTCCGCTTCTGCCATTGGCCAGGGCGTCTCCAAAGAGACCGCGGGCTCTTAACCGCTCTCTCACGCGGTAACTCTTCAAAAATCCCTCCTGCCGCCATCTCCCGCGCGCGACCAAAGCCCCCTACCCGCCACCGCGTCCCGGCTCCACGCATTCCCGCCCGAGGGCCCCGAGCAGGGCTCGGAGAGGCGCGCGGCTCGGTGCTCCCGCAGAGGCCCCGGGGCCCTCGGCGAGCAGTTCGCGGCGCGAACCATACTCCACCCGACCTCCTTCCCATCTGGGCTGCTCAGAGGTGGCGACGGCTCCTGGGACGCAGCCCCTGGTGCGGGGGCCAGGGCTTCATGCATGCTTGGGGCTTTCCTTTCCTCTCCTCTGGGCTGAACCTTTGGAGGAGGTTGAACCTTTGCCAGTTCAACAGGAGGCTCCAGCCCAAACTCCAGAAGCCGGTTCACATAATAAACCTTCAGTAAAAGAGGAGACCCCAGCTCAGTATCCAGAGCATCCTGGAGAAGAAGTTATACCTGCCACAAGCCAGCAGGAGACCCCAGCTCAGCTTTCAGAGTCTTTTGGAGAAGCTGAAACTTCTGCAACCATGGAGGAAGCCTCAGGTGGAGCAAGACACTCCACCGCAGGAGTGCAAGCAAGGGCACGTGGCCATCCCCCCTTCCTGGTCCCAGTGGTTCTAGCAAGCACTGCGTCCCTCCCAGTTAAGCCTCAGCTGTAGCTACACTCACTACATTGGTCTGTCTGTCCCCTTTCCCTCTGCAGCTTGGCTGCCCCAGCCCCTAACCCCCAGATCCCCATCTCCCCGCTGCTCTCAGCCTCAAGTTGGGCTCAAAGATTAGGGACACATACCCTCTGCCCCAAATCTAGGGATGAAGCCAGAAGATCCCAGAGGCCTTAGAAAATCTCCTGGCTCCACCCGGCACCCTGCCCTCGTTCTGTCTCCTCTCTCTTCCCCCCTCCGCCTAGCTCTGCCTCACAGACTGCTGGCCACAGCCCCAGGGAAGCTCTGCTGGGAAAGGCCTCTAGGGTGTTAATTTTCAGCCACCTACTCAGCATTCCTGGTACGTGGGAACTTTCTCTGGATAGAGACCTGGGGAGGGGAGCAGGAGAGAGAGAAGTTTCGAAGCTAAGATGTTCTGGGGCGGGCCCTGTACTGATGTTTCCAGCTTGGCCAGGGCCCCTCCAAGACGCAGCTCTCATAGTGCAGGGCCCTTAGCGTGTCTCTGGGGCAGGGAAGAAGTGGATCCATGAAACACTGTGTGTATGGGGGGCTGGAGAGCAGAGGCAGCAATTTTGGTCCTGGGCCCCAATTCTCAGCCTGCTGGACTAGAATCTGAGGATGGCCTGGGCTGGGGGCCGTGTGGCCTGGTGGGGTGACCTGGCCCAGCCCCTGCCTGGGCGGTAGGGTGTCCATGGGCCTGCACTGGCGGGGAGGGGGGCAGTCTGGGCCCAGACTTCGGTGCTGTCTGGAGGTGGGGCAGGGCCTGGCTTCTTACAAGAAGGCGCCCAGGCTGGCCCAGTCATGCAGGTCAGAGGCCAGTGTGGCATCCCCGGCCTCAAAGGGGGGCTCGGGGGGCAGGGAGCTATGGGTGCTCTCGTCCCAGGGGTGCTCCAGGAAGGATGTGGCCAGGAAGGTCTCATCGAAGTCCAGGCTGTCGGTAGCCTGCTCCACTGGAGGCCCCCAGGTAACAGGGCAGTCGATGCGGTGGCCATGGATGGTGAGGTCCACGTCCCCGTGGGAGGCAGGGCTCAGCGGCGGGATCAGCTCCGAGGTCTCCAGCGTGCCCAGCTCCCCGTCCAGCGTGCCAGCGTCCAAGATGGCCTCCCAGTCAAAGTTGCCCTTGAGGGGTTCCAGCTCACCCTGCTCCTCCTGGGTCAGCAGCAGGGGGCTGGAGGGCCGCAGGAACTTGGCCTCCTGCTTGGGCAGCGGCTGTTGACGCTTACGCCCCAGCCTGCCCTCGCCTGCACCCCAGCCCGCCTCCCCAGTGGCCTCCTCGAACTCCCGCAGCAGCTGCTGGGCCTCGGTGTTCACGGTCAGTGGCCCGGCCCATGGGGCGGCGCCGGGCACCGGCGTCGCCTGGCAGGCAAAGGCCGGGTGGATGTGGACTGGGGGCAGCCTCCGCTTCTTCAAGGCCCCACTCAGCAGCCGCTCGGCGTACTGGGGTTCGATGCGAAAGAAGCCCCCCCTTGCCTGGCTCATCCTTCTCCCGAGGCACCTTGATGAAGCCCTTGTTCAGGGACAGGTTGTGGTGGATGGAGTTCTGGACACAGGGAGATAGGAGAGAAGGAAGACAGCTGGGTGAGTGGGTGGGGTCAGTGATGGGGGGCTCCTAGCACCAATGCCAGTCCCACCACTACCTTCTCTCTAATGGGGGCAGGCAGACAGAGGCGCTGCTCTGACTGGGAAGCTCTGGGACACCAGCCACGGGGCACCAGGAGCTGGGAGTGCTGTCGGGGGCTTTTGTTCCCTTTTGCCAGGATATCTGCCTGCTCAGTCATCCGAGCCCTGAGCCGCAGGGTGGCTCTCAGTGCCAGCCTGTCCTGCCCTCCCTCCCTTACCCCGCCGCTTGCGGCCTCTGGTCAAAGGCCTTGGCTCCCCCAGGTCCTGGACGGCCAACTCCCTCTGCCTGGGCCTGGCTGGCCTTCTCTGTGAAATGAGTGAGTGGGTGTGAGGGTGTGTGTGTGGGGGGGTATGAAGTGTGGGAGGATCTGATGACTTTCCTTGTTTGTAGAGCCGGCTGCTGGCCTGGGCCCTCACCAACCATGTCCCCTTCCTCCCACGCCAGGCTCTGAGGCCTCAGTTGATTATTACCCAGCCAAGAGCATAGCGCTCATTCCTGGGGCCTCTCAGGCTTGGGGTAGGGTGGGGAGTGGTGGAGTGTCTCTGCTTTCTCACCAAGATTACAAATGGTACCTGCCCCAGGGTCAGGGCCCAAGCAAACGTGGAATAGCTGTGATCACAGGAACTCTGATCCTGTGACCTGTGCCACAGGGAAGGATCTGTGCATCCTCAGGGTCACTGTCCCCAAGTAGCCCCTGATCCTGATGGTCGAAGATGCTCCGGATAGTGTGTGCCCAGCCTGAATCGCCATCCTGCCTTGTTCACGCCTGGGTGCACAGTCCAAACCACGCTGGGGCACAGGGGTCTGGGGCCTGGTGGGTGGGGCCGGCAGGTGAGCAGTGCCCCCTGGCAAGACTGGGATGTTTACATGGTGGCCTGGGCCCCTTGGCTGCTCTGTGCCAGGTTCCGGAGACTTGGAACATGAAGCCAGTGTGGGAGGAAAGAGCCCCTGTGGAAAGCACGTGGCTGAGGTAATTGTGCCCCCAGGGAGGTTGATGAGAAGAGGGGGAGGAGTGAAGGCAGGAAACTAGGGAGGGCTTGGGGTGGGGGCTGGCACAGCAGCTTTCGGAAGGCCCCGTAGCCCTTCCACTGGGACACAGATGGCCTTCACACCCCGCAGCACGCCCCTCACCCATCCCAGACCACTTCCACCCAACTGAAAGCAGGCAGGATGGAGAGCCTGGCAGGAACGATGCTCTGCTTCCAGTCAGGCCCTGACAAACTGACCTTGAGGAGGGTAGTGTCGAGGAATTCCAGGACTTGGGACAAAAAATGTGTCCCTCAGTCCATCAACCTACCCTGGGGGGCTGTGTCCACGCATAGTTCAGCCCTGGTCTTTGGGCTGAGCCTGCCAGATGAGTGACAAGTTCTTTCCACTTGAACCTCTATGTCGGCACCCCTACAGCCCTCTGAACATCCTCCCTCCTCTGTCTCTGAAGTCAAAGGGGCAGCAGTCCAAGCACTGGGCTCCCTTGAGGTCCTTCCTGGACGGCCTTCCTCTCTCGGGGCCCTGGCCGTACCGCGCCTACTTGGCCTGCGGATCTGGGATGTGAGTCCAGTCTGCACGGGCATGGGGAGGGAGGGAGGGAGTGCCTCCCTACCTGCCAGGTGGGATCAGCGTGGCGGAAGTAGCAGAAGTTGTCCGTGATCCACTTGTACATGGCCGACAGGGTGATCTTGGTGGCCTTGCTGGCCTGCATGGCCATGCAGATGAGCGTGGCATACGAGTAGGGCGGCTTCACGTGCGGGTTGGTGGCGTAGTCCACGTCGTCGGGAGGCAAGGACTGCAGCCCCGAGGGGGCGCTCCGCGGCGCTCCGCGGCTTGCACGAGTATGTGGGCTTGCCGGGTGTGTGCGGCTACCCCAGCCAGGCGGGTTCCGCTGCCAGGGGAAACCCCAGCTCGGCCGAGCCTGACAGCTCGTGGTAGCCGTGGGGGTCAGTGTCCCTCGAAGGCAGGACGGGGGCTTGGCGTTGAGAATGGAGAATTCTGCAGCCACTTCAGGCTGGTCAGGCTGTCATTCAGGGCGTTGGACTCCAGGCCGCCTTCTGGTCCGGCCTCCTCCGCTGCCCCTGCTCCCGAGGCGCATAGCCAGCTCTCCGCCATATCTGCGGTGACTCTCCGAGGGGGCGGTCAACATCCACCAGCCGAGCCTAGGGTGGCCGCCGAGCTCTCTGGCCCGCGGACTCCCGCGTCTTCAGTTACACAGCCTCCCGTAAGCGTGCTTCCATTCCGCGATCCGGGGGTAGCCTCCTCCAAACGGAGTGTGGTGCCTGCGGGGACCAGAGCGGGAACTGAGCCCTCTTTCCCCACCCCCGAGGGGAGAGTGTGGGCGAGGGGGGAGGCTCTTACTAAAATCCTTCCTGCAGCTGGGGAGGATCTTTTACTGCCGAGGTCTGGGAAACAGAAGGTGTGCCCGGGGGTCCGACCCACAGGGGGTTCGCCTCGCTCTTTTCCTCTTGGATCTTTTAGAGGAGACTTAATTAGCCAAACGAGGGAATAGTGTAGGGACATGTGAGGCCACCCCTTTCTCCTTCAAAGCGGGGAATTAACCCCCCTCTCTCCGTCCACAACCAATGGAAATGGGGCGAGAGAGTCCAGGAGGGCAGTACGACGGGTCGGGGGGGCGGGGGAGGTCGTCTGATCTTTGAAAAGGGATATTAGGATGGGGATCAAGGGGAAGGAAGGAAACAATACAGAGAGTTATAAGGGGGCGGGAAGTGAGTGTCCCCCAAACGCCTCTGATGTCAGTCCCCGGGCCCACCACTTCCGTCGGGGACGGATGGGAGAGCGGGCTGGTACTGACGCCCTCCCTTCCCACGGCCTGCAGCCCTCCCCGTCCCTTACCTGGCTCAGAGCGCAGCCCGGGCCAAAGGAAGGTTCTCAAACAAATTCCTCCCACCGCCCACCCTCACTGCGGCTCTCTGCTCCCAGCTCGAGGGCCCAGCCAGCAATCCTCGTCGCCACTCACGCCCGACGGCGCCTCTCTGAAAGCCAGCGGCCGGGGACCGGCACTCAGTAGCCGCTCGCAAGGCGTCTCCTGCTGCCGTGGCGACGCCCCGCCCATATAAACAGCTTCCGCTTCTGCCATTGGCCAGGGCGTCTCCAAAGAGACCGCGGGCTCTTAACCGCTCTCTCACGCGGTAACTCTTCAAAATCCCTCCTGCCGCCATCTCCCGCGCGCGACCAAAGCCCCCTACCCGCCACCGCGTCCCGGCTCCACGCATTCCCGCCCGAGGGCCCCGAGCAGGGCTCGGAGAGGCGCGCGGCTCGGTGCTCCCGCAGAGGCCCCGGGGCCCTCGGCGAGCAGTTCGCGGCGCGAACCATACTCCACCCGACCTCCTTCCCATCTGGGCTGCTCAGAGGTGGCGACGGCTCCTGGGACGCAGCCCCTGGTGCGGGGGCCAGGGCTTCATGCATGCTTGGGGCTTTCCTTTCCTCTCCTCTGGGCTGAACCTTTGGAGGAGGTTGAACCTTTGCCAGTTCAACAGGAGGCTCCAGCCCAAACTCCAGAAGCCGGTTCACATAATAAACCTTCAGTAAAAGAGGAGACCCCAGCTCAGTATCCAGAGCATCCTGGAGAAGAAGTTATACCTGCCACAAGCCAGCAGGAGACCCCAGCTCAGCTTTCAGAGTCTTTTGGAGAAGCTGAAACTTCTGCAACCATGGAGGAAGCCTCAGGTGGAGCAAGACACTCCACCGCAGGAGTGCAAGCAAGGGCACGTGGCCATCCCCCCTTCCTGGTCCCAGTGGTTCTAGCAAGCACTGCGTCCCTCCCAGTTAAGCCTCAGCTGTAGCTACACTCACTACATTGGTCTGTCTGTCCCCTTTCCCTCTGCAGCTTGGCTGCCCCAGCCCCTAACCCCCAGATCCCCATCTCCCCGCTGCTCTCAGCCTCAAGTTGGGCTCAAAGATTAGGGACACATACCCTCTGCCCCAAATCTAGGGATGAAGCCAGAAGATCCCAGAGGCCTTAGAAAATCTCCTGGCTCCACCCGGCACCCTGCCCTCGTTCTGTCTCCTCTCTCTTCCCCCCTCCGCCTAGCTCTGCCTCACAGACTGCTGGCCACAGCCCCAGGGAAGCTCTGCTGGGAAAGGCCTCTAGGGTGTTAATTTTCAGCCACTCAGCATTCCTGGTACGTGGGAACTTTCTCTGGATAGAGACCTGGGGAGGGGAGCAGGAGAGAGAGAAGTTTCGAAGCTAAGATGTTCTGGGGCGGGCCCTGTACTGATGTTTCCAGCTTGGCCAGGGCCCCTCCAAGACGCAGCTCTCATAGTGCAGGGCCCTTAGCGTGTCTCTGGGGCAGGGAAGAAGTGGATCCATGAAACACTGTGTGTATGGGGGGCTGGAGAGCAGAGGCAGCAATTTTGGTCCTGGGCCCCAATTCTCAGCCTGCTGGACTAGAATCTGAGGATGGCCTGGGCTGGGGGCCGTGTGGCCTGGTGGGGTGACCTGGCCCAGCCCCTGCCTGGGCGGTAGGGTGTCCATGGGCCTGCACTGGCGGGGAGGGGGGCAGTCTGGGCCCAGACTTCGGTGCTGTCTGGAGGTGGGGCAGGGCCTGGCTTCTTACAAGAAGGCGCCCAGGCTGGCCCAGTCATGCAGGTCAGAGGCCAGTGTGGCATCCCCGGCCTCAAAGCGGGGCTCGGGGGGCAGGGAGCTACGGGTGCTCTCGTCCCAGGGGTGCTCCAGGAAGGATGTGGCCAGGAAGGTCTCATCGAAGTCCAGGCTGTCGGTAGCCTGCTCCACTGGAGGCCCCCAGGTAACAGGGCAGTCGATGCGGTGGCCATGGATGGTGAGGTCCACGTCCCCGTGGGAGGCAGGGCTCAGCGGCGGGATCAGCTCCGAGGTCTCCAGCGTGCCCAGCTCCCCGTCCAGCGTGCCAGCGTCCAAGATGGCCTCCCAGTCAAAGTTGCCCTTGAGGGGTTCCAGCTCACCCTGCTCCTCCTGGGTCAGCAGCAGGGGGCTGGAGGGCCGCAGGAACTTGGCCTCCTGCTTGGGCAGCGGCTGTTGACGCTTACGCCCCAGCCTGCCCTCGCCTGCACCCCAGCCCGCCTCCCCAGTGGCCTCCTCGAACTCCCGCAGCAGCTGCTGGGCCTCGGTGTTCACGGTCAGTGGCCCGGCCCATGGGGCGGCGCCGGGCACCGGCGTCGCCTGGCAGGCAAAGGCCGGGTGGATGTGGACTGGGGGCAGCCTCCGCTTCTTCAAGGCCCCACTCAGCAGCCGCTCGGCGTACTGGGGTTCGATGCGAAAGAAGCCCCCCCTTGCCTGGCTCATCCTTCTCCCGAGGCACCTTGATGAAGCCCTTGTTCAGGGACAGGTTGTGGTGGATGGAGTTCTGGACACAGGGAGATAGGAGAGAAGGAAGACAGCTGGGTGAGTGGGTGGGGTCAGTGATGGGGGGCTCCTAGCACCAATGCCAGTCCCACCACTACCTTCTCTCTAATGGGGGCAGGCAGACAGAGGCGCTGCTCTGACTGGGAAGCTCTGGGACACCAGCCACGGGGCACCAGGAGCTGGGAGTGCTGTCGGGGGCTTTTGTTCCCTTTTGCCAGGATATCTGCCTGCTCAGTCATCCGAGCCCTGAGCCGCAGGGTGGCTCTCAGTGCCAGCCTGTCCTGCCCTCCCTCCCTTACCCCGCCGCTTGCGGCCTCTGGTCAAAGGCCTTGGCTCCCCCAGGTCCTGGACGGCCAACTCCCTCTGCCTGGGCCTGGCTGGCCTTCTCTGTGAAATGAGTGAGTGGGTGTGAGGGTGTGTGTGGGGGGGGGTATGAAGTGTGGGAGGATCTGATGACTTTCCTTGTTTGTAGAGCCGGCTGCTGGCCTGGGCCCTCACCAACCATGTCCCCTTCCTCCCACGCCAGGCTCTGAGGCCTCAGTTGATTATTACCCAGCCAAGAGCATAGCGCTCATTCCTGGGGCCTCTCAGGCTTGGGGTAGGGTGGGGAGTGGTGGAGTGTCTCTGCTTTCTCACCAAGATTACAAATGGTACCTGCCCCAGGGTCAGGGCCCAAGCAAACGTGGAATAGCTGTGATCACAGGAACTCTGATCCTGTGACCTGTGCCACAGGGAAGGATCTGTGCATCCTCAGGGTCACTGTCCCCAAGTAGCCCCTGATCCTGATGGTCGAAGATGCTCCGGATAGTGTGTGCCCAGCCTGAATCGCCATCCTGCCTTGTTCACGCCTGGGTGCACAGTCCAAACCACGCTGGGGCACAGGGGTCTGGGGCCTGGTGGGTGGGGCCGGCAGGTGAGCAGTGACCCCTGGCAAGACTGGGATGTTTACATGGTGGCCTGGGCCCCTTGGCTGCTCTGTGCCAGGTTCCGGAGACTTGGAACATGAAGCCAGTGTGGGAGGAAAGAGCCCCTGTGGAAAGCACGTGGCTGAGGTAATTGTGCCCCCAGGGAGGTTGATGAGAAGAGGGGGAGGAGTGAAGGCAGGAAACTAGGGAGGGCTTGGGGTGGGGGCTGGCACAGCAGCTTTCGGAAGGCCCCGTAGCCCTTCCACTGGGACACAGATGGCCTTCACACCCCGCAGCACGCCCCTCACCCATCCCAGACCACTTCCACCCAACTGAAAGCAGGCAGGATGGAGAGCCTGGCAGGAACGATGCTCTGCTTCCAGTCAGGCCCTGACAAACTGACCTTGAGGAGGGTAGTGTCGAGGAATTCCAGGACTTGGGACAAAAAATGTGTCCCTCAGTCCATCAACCTACCCTGGGGGGCTGTGTCCACGCATAGTTCAGCCCTGGTCTTTGGGCTGAGCCTGCCAGATGAGTGACAAGTTCTTTCCACTTGAACCTCTATGTCGGCACCCCTACAGCCCTCTGAACATCCTCCCTCCTCTGTCTCTGAAGTCAAAGGGGCAGCAGTCCAAGCACTGGGCTCCCTTGAGGTCCTTCCTGGACGGCCTTCCTCTCTCGGGGCCCTGGCCGTACCGCGCCTACTTGGCCTGCGGATCTGGGATGTGAGTCCAGTCTGCACGGGCATGGGGAGGGAGGGAGGGAGTGCCTCCCTACCTGCCAGGTGGGATCAGCGTGGCGGAAGTAGCAGAAGTTGTCCGTGATCCACTTGTACATGGCCGACAGGGTGATCTTGGTGGCCTTGCTGGCCTGCATGGCCATGCAGATGAGCGTGGCATACGAGTAGGGCGGCTTCACGTGCGGGTTGGTGGCGTAGTCCACGTCGTCGGGAGGCAAGGACTGCAGCCCCGAGGGGGCGCTCCGCGGCGCTCCGCGGCTTGCACGAGTATGTGGGCTTGCCGGGTGTGTGCGGCTACCCCAGCCAGGCGGGTTCCGCTGCCAGGGGAAACCCCAGCTCGGCCGAGCCTGACAGCTCGTGGTAGCCGTGGGGGTCAGTGTCCCTCGAAGGCAGGACGGGAGCTTGGCGTTGAGAATGGAGAATTCTGCAGCCACTTCAGGCTGGTCAGGCTGTCATTCAGGGCGTTGGACTCCAGGCCGCCTTCTGGTCCGGCCTCCTCCGCTGCCCCTGCTCCCGAGACGCATAGCCAGCTCTCCGCCATATCTGCGGTGACTCTCCAAGGGGGCGGTCAACATCCACCAGCCGAGCCTAGGGTGGCCGCCGAGCTCTCTGGCCCGCGGACTCCCGCGTCTTCAGTTACACAGCCTCCCGTAAGCGTGCTTCCATTCCGCGATCCGGGGGTAGCCTCCTCCAAACGGAGTGTGGTGCCTGCGGGGACCAGAGCGGGAACTGAGCCCTCTTTCCCCACCCCCGAGGGGAGAGTGTGGGCGAGGGGGGAGGCTCTTACTAAAATCCTTCCTGCAGCTGGGGAGGATCTTTTACTGCCGAGGTCTGGGAAACAGAAGGTGTGCCCGGGGGTCCGACCCACAGGGGGTTCGCCTCGCTCTTTTCCTCTTGGATCTTTTAGAGGAGACTTAATTAGCCAAACGAGGGAATAGTGTAGGGACATGTGAGGCCACCCCTTTCTCCTTCAAAGCGGGGAATTAACCCCCCTCTCTCCGTCCACAACCAATGGAAATGGGGCGAGAGAGTCCAGGAGGGCAGTACGACGGGTCGGGGGGGCGGGGGAGGTCGTCTGATCTTTGAAAAGGGATATTAGGATGGGGATCAAGGGGAAGGAAGGAAACAATACAGAGAGTTATAAGGGGGCGGGAAGTGAGTGTCCCCCAAACGCCTCTGATGTCAGTCCCCGGGCCCACCACTTCCGTCGGGGACGGATGGGAGAGCGGGCTGGTACTGACGCCCTCCCTTCCCACGGCCTGCAGCCCTCCCCGTCCCTTACCTGGCTCAGAGCGCAGCCCGGGCCAAAGGAAGGTTCTCAAACAAATTCCTCCCACCGCCCACCCTCACCGCGGCTCTCTGCTCCCAGCTCGAGGGCCCAGCCAGCAATCCTCGTCGCCACTCACGCCCGACGGCGCCTCTCTGAAAGCCAGCGGCCGGGGACCGGCACTCAGTAGCCGCTCGCAAGGCGTCTCCTGCTGCCGTGGCGACGCCCCGCCCATATAAACAGCTTCCGCTTCTGCCATTGGCCAGGGCGTCTCCAAAGAGACCGCGGGCTCTTAACCGCTCTCTCACGCGGTAACTCTTCAAAATCCCTCCTGCCGCCATCTCCCGCGCGCGACCAAAGCCCCCTACCCGCCACCGCGTCCCGGCTCCACGCATTCCCGCCCGAGGGCCCCGAGCAGGGCTCGGAGAGGCGCGCGGCTCGGTGCTCCCGCAGAGGCCCCGGGGCCCTCGGCGAGCAGTTCGCGGCGCGAACCATACTCCACCCGACCTCCTTCCCATCTGGGCTGCTCAGAGGTGGCGACGGCTCCTGGGACGCAGCCCCTGGTGCGGGGGCCAGGGCTTCATGCATGCTTGGGGCTTTCCTTTCCTCTCCTCTGGGCTGAACCTTTGGAGGAGGTTGAACCTTTGCCAGTTCAACAGGAGGCTCCAGCCCAAACTCCAGAAGCCGGTTCACATAATAAACCTTCAGTAAAAGAGGAGACCCCAGCTCAGTATCCAGAGCATCCTGGAGAAGAAGTTATACCTGCCACAAGCCAGCAGGAGACCCCAGCTCAGCTTTCAGAGTCTTTTGGAGAAGCTGAAACTTCTGCAACCATGGAGGAAGCCTCAGGTGGAGCAAGACACTCCACCGCAGGAGTGCAAGCAAGGGCACGTGGCCATCCCCCCTTCCTGGTCCCAGTGGTTCTAGCAAGCACTGCGTCCCTCCCAGTTAAGCCTCAGCTGTAGCTACACTCACTACATTGGTCTGTCTGTCCCCTTTCCCTCTGCAGCTTGGCTGCCCCAGCCCCTAACCCCCAGATCCCCATCTCCCCGCTGCTCTCAGCCTCAAGTTGGGCTCAAAGATTAGGGACACATACCCTCTGCCCCAAATCTAGGGATGAAGCCAGAAGATCCCAGAGGCCTTAGAAAATCTCCTGGCTCCACCCGGCACCCTGCCCTCGTTCTGTCTCCTCTCTCTTCCCCCCTCCGCCTAGCTCTGCCTCACAGACTGCTGGCCACAGCCCCAGGGAAGCTCTGCTGGGAAAGGCCTCTAGGGTGTTAATTTTCAGCCACCTACTCAGCATTCCTGGTACGTGGGAACTTTCTCTGGATAGAGACCTGGGGAGGGGAGCAGGAGAGAGAGAAGTTTCGAAGCTAAGATGTTCTGGGGCGGGCCCTGTACTGATGTTTCCAGCTTGGCCAGGGCCCCTCCAAGACGCAGCTCTCATAGTGCAGGGCCCTTAGCGTGTCTCTGGGGCAGGGAAGAAGTGGATCCATGAAACACTGTGTGTATGGGGGGCTGGAGAGCAGAGGCAGCAATTTTGGTCCTGGGCCCCAATTCTCAGCCTGCTGGACTAGAATCTGAGGATGGCCTGGGCTGGGGGCCGTGTGGCCTGGTGGGGTGACCTGGCCCAGCCCCTGCCTGGGCGGTAGGGTGTCCATGGGCCTGCACTGGCGGGGAGGGGGGCAGTCTGGGCCCAGACTTCGGTGCTGTCTGGAGGTGGGGCAGGGCCTGGCTTCTTACAAGAAGGCGCCCAGGCTGGCCCAGTCATGCAGGTCAGAGGCCAGTGTGGCATCCCCGGCCTCAAAGGGGGGCTCGGGGGGCAGGGAGCTACGGGTGCTCTCGTCCCAGGGGTGCTCCAGGAAGGATGTGGCCAGGAAGGTCTCATCGAAGTCCAGGCTGTCGGTAGCCTGCTCCACTGGAGGCCCCCAGGTAACAGGGCAGTCGATGCGGTGGCCATGGATGGTGAGGTCCACGTCCCCGTGGGAGGCAGGGCTCAGCGGCGGGATCAGCTCCGAGGTCTCCAGCGTGCCCAGCTCCCCGTCCAGCGTGCCAGCGTCCAAGATGGCCTCCCAGTCAAAGTTGCCCTTGAGGGGTTCCAGCTCACCCTGCTCCTCCTGGGTCAGCAGCAGGGGGCTGGAGGGCCGCAGGAACTTGGCCTCCTGCTTGGGCAGCGGCTGTTGACGCTTACGCCCCAGCCTGCCCTCGCCTGCACCCCAGCCCGCCTCCCCAGTGGCCTCCTCGAACTCCCGCAGCAGCTGCTGGGCCTCGGTGTTCACGGTCAGTGGCCCGGCCCATGGGGCGGCGCCGGGCACCGGCGTCGCCTGGCAGGCAAAGGCCGGGTGGATGTGGACTGGGGGCAGCCTCCGCTTCTTCAAGGCCCCACTCAGCAGCCGCTCGGCGTACTGGGGTTCGATGCGAAAGAAGCCCCCCCTTGCCTGGCTCATCCTTCTCCCGAGGCACCTTGATGAAGCCCTTGTTCAGGGACAGGTTGTGGTGGATGGAGTTCTGGACACAGGGAGATAGGAGAGAAGGAAGACAGCTGGGTGAGTGGGTGGGGTCAGTGATGGGGGGCTCCTAGCACCAATGCCAGTCCCACCACTACCTTCTCTCTAATGGGGGCAGGCAGACAGAGGCGCTGCTCTGACTGGGAAGCTCTGGGACACCAGCCACGGGGCACCAGGAGCTGGGAGTGCTGTCGGGGGCTTTTGTTCCCTTTTGCCAGGATATCTGCCTGCTCAGTCATCCGAGCCCTGAGCCGCAGGGTGGCTCTCAGTGCCAGCCTGTCCTGCCCTCCCTCCCTTACCCCGCCGCTTGCGGCCTCTGGTCAAAGGCCTTGGCTCCCCCAGGTCCTGGACGGCCAACTCCCTCTGCCTGGGCCTGGCTGGCCTTCTCTGTGAAATGAGTGAGTGGGTGTGAGGGTGTGTGTGGGGGGGGGTATGAAGTGTGGGAGGATCTGATGACTTTCCTTGTTTGTAGAGCCGGCTGCTGGCCTGGGCCCTCACCAACCATGTCCCCTTCCTCCCACGCCAGGCTCTGAGGCCTCAGTTGATTATTACCCAGCCAAGAGCATAGCGCTCATTCCTGGGGCCTCTCAGGCTTGGGGTAGGGTGGGGAGTGGTGGAGTGTCTCTGCTTTCTCACCAAGATTACAAATGGTACCTGCCCCAGGGTCAGGGCCCAAGCAAACGTGGAATAGCTGTGATCACAGGAACTCTGATCCTGTGACCTGTGCCACAGGGAAGGATCTGTGCATCCTCAGGGTCACTGTCCCCAAGTAGCCCCTGATCCTGATGGTCGAAGATGCTCCGGATAGTGTGTGCCCAGCCTGAATCGCCATCCTGCCTTGTTCACGCCTGGGTGCACAGTCCAAACCACGCTGGGGCACAGGGGTCTGGGGCCTGGTGGGTGGGGCTGGCAGGTGAGCAGTGCCCCCTGGCAAGACTGGGATGTTTACATGGTGGCCTGGGCCCCTTGGCTGCTCTGTGCCAGGTTCCGGAGACTTGGAACATGAAGCCAGTGTGGGAGGAAAGAGCCCCTGTGGAAAGCACGTGGCTGAGGTAATTGTGCCCCCAGGGAGGTTGATGAGAAGAGGGGGAGGAGTGAAGGCAGGAAACTAGGGAGGGCTTGGGGTGGGGGCTGGCACAGCAGCTTTCGGAAGGCCCCGTAGCCCTTCCACTGGGACACAGATGGCCTTCACACCCCGCAGCACGCCCCTCACCCATCCCAGACCACTTCCACCCAACTGAAAGCAGGCAGGATGGAGAGCCTGGCAGGAACGATGCTCTGCTTCCAGTCAGGCCCTGACAAACTGACCTTGAGGAGGGTAGTGTCGAGGAATTCCAGGACTTGGGACAAAAAATGTGTCCCTCAGTCCATCAACCTACCCTGGGGGGCTGTGTCCACGCATAGTTCAGCCCTGGTCTTTGGGCTGAGCCTGCCAGATGAGTGACAAGTTCTTTCCACTTGAACCTCTATGTCGGCACCCCTACAGCCCTCTGAACATCCTCCCTCCTCTGTCTCTGAAGTCAAAGGGGCAGCAGTCCAAGCACTGGGCTCCCTTGAGGTCCTTCCTGGACGGCCTTCCTCTCTCGGGGCCCTGGCCGTACCGCGCCTACTTGGCCTGCGGATCTGGGATGTGAGTCCAGTCTGCACGGGCATGGGGAGGGAGGGAGGGAGTGCCTCCCTACCTGCCAGGTGGGATCAGCGTGGCGGAAGTAGCAGAAGTTGTCCGTGATCCACTTGTACATGGCCGACAGGGTGATCTTGGTGGCCTTGCTGGCCTGCATGGCCATGCAGATGAGCGTGGCATACGAGTAGGGCGGCTTCACGTGCGGGTTGGTGGCGTAGTCCACGTCGTCGGGAGGCAAGGACTGCAGCCCCGAGGGGGCGCTCCGCGGCGCTCCGCGGCTTGCACGAGTATGTGGGCTTGCCGGGTGTGTGCGGCTACCCCAGCCAGGCGGGTTCCGCTGCCAGGGGAAACCCCAGCTCGGCCGAGCCTGACAGCTCGTGGTAGCCGTGGGGGTCAGTGTCCCTCGAAGGCAGGACGGGAGCTTGGCGTTGAGAATGGAGAATTCTGCAGCCACTTCAGGCTGGTCAGGCTGTCATTCAGGGCGTTGGACTCCAGGCCGCCTTCTGGTCCGGCCTCCTCCGCTGCCCCTGCTCCCGAGACGCATAGCCAGCTCTCCGCCATATCTGCGGTGACTCTCCGAGGGGGCGGTCAACATCCACCAGCCGAGCCTAGGGTGGCCGCCGAGCTCTCTGGCCCGCGGACTCCCGCGTCTTCAGTTACACAGCCTCCCGTAAGCGTGCTTCCATTCCGCGATCCGGGGGTAGCCTCCTCCAAACGGAGTGTGGTGCCTGCGGGGACCAGAGCGGGAACTGAGCCCTCTTTCCCCACCCCCGAGGGGAGAGTGTGGGCGAGGGGGGAGGCTCTTACTAAAATCCTTCCTGCAGCTGGGGAGGATCTTTTACTGCCGAGGTCTGGGAAACAGAAGGTGTGCCCGGGGGTCCGACCCACAGGGGGTTCGCCTCGCTCTTTTCCTCTTGGATCTTTTAGAGGAGACTTAATTAGCCAAACGAGGGAATAGTGTAGGGACATGTGAGGCCACCCCTTTCTCCTTCAAAGCGGGGAATTAACCCCCCTCTCTCCGTCCACAACCAATGGAAATGGGGCGAGAGAGTCCAGGAGGGCAGTACGACGGGTCGGGGGGGCGGGGGAGGTCGTCTGATCTTTGAAAAGGGATATTAGGATGGGGATCAAGGGGAAGGAAGGAAACAATACAGAGAGTTATAAGGGGGCGGGAAGTGAGTGTCCCCCAAACGCCTCTGATGTCAGTCCCCGGGCCCACCACTTCCGTCGGGGACGGATGGGAGAGCGGGCTGGTACTGACGCCCTCCCTTCCCACGGCCTGCAGCCCTCCCCGTCCCTTACCTGGCTCAGAGCGCAGCCCGGGCCAAAGGAAGGTTCTCAAACAAATTCCTCCCACCGCCCACCCTCACCGCGGCTCTCTGCTCCCAGCTCGAGGGCCCAGCCAGCAATCCTCGTCGCCACTCACGCCCGACGGCGCCTCTCTGAAAGCCAGCGGCCGGGGACCGGCACTCAGTAGCCGCTCGCAAGGCGTCTCCTGCTGCCGTGGCGACGCCCCGCCCATATAAACAGCTTCCGCTTCTGCCATTGGCCAGGGCGTCTCCAAAGAGACCGCGGGCTCTTAACCGCTCTCTCACGCGGTAACTCTTCAAAATCCCTCCTGCCGCCATCTCCCGCGCGCGACCAAAGCCCCCTACCCGCCACCGCGTCCCGGCTCCACGCATTCCCGCCCGAGGGCCCCGAGCAGGGCTCGGAGAGGCGCGCGGCTCGGTGCTCCCGCAGAGGCCCCGGGGCCCTCGGCGAGCAGTTCGTGGCGCGAACCATACTCCACCCGACCTCCTTCCCATCTGGGCTGCTCAGAGGTGGCGATGGCTCCTGGGACGCAGCCCCTGGTGCGGGGGCCAGGGCTTCATGCATGCTTGGGGCTTTCCTTTCCTCTCCTCTGGGCTGAACCTTTGGAGGAGGTTGAACCTTTGCCAGTTCAACAGGAGGCTCCAGCCCAAACTCCAGAAGCCGGTTCACATAATAAACCTTCAGTAAAAGAGGAGACCCCAGCTCAGTATCCAGAGCATCCTGGAGAAGAAGTTATACCTGCCACAAGCCAGCAGGAGACCCCAGCTCAGCTTTCAGAGTCTTTTGGAGAAGCTGAAACTTCTGCAACCATGGAGGAAGCCTCAGGTGGAGCAAGACACTCCACCGCAGGAGTGCAAGCAAGGGCACGTGGCCATCCCCCCTTCCTGGTCCCAGTGGTTCTAGCAAGCACTGCGTCCCTCCCAGTTAAGCCTCAGCTGTAGCTACACTCACTACATTGGTCTGTCTGTCCCCTTTCCCTCTGCAGCTTGGCTGCCCCAGCCCCTAACCCCCAGATCCCCATCTCCCCGCTGCTCTCAGCCTCAAGTTGGGCTCAAAGATTAGGGACACATACCCTCTGCCCCAAATCTAGGGATGAAGCCAGAAGATCCCAGAGGCCTTAGAAAATCTCCTGGCTCCACCCGGCACCCTGCCCTCGTTCTGTCTCCTCTCTCTTCCCCCCTCCGCCTAGCTCTGCCTCACAGACTGCTGGCCACAGCCCCAGGGAAGCTCTGCTGGGAAAGGCCTCTAGGGTGTTAATTTTCAGCCACCTACTCAGCATTCCTGGTACGTGGGAACTTTCTCTGGATAGAGACCTGGGGAGGGGAGCAGGAGAGAGAGAAGTTTCGAAGCTAAGATGTTCTGGGGCGGGCCCTGTACTGATGTTTCCAGCTTGGCCAGGGCCCCTCCAAGACGCAGCTCTCATAGTGCAGGGCCCTTAGCGTGTCTCTGGGGCAGGGAAGAAGTGGATCCATGAAACACTGTGTGTATGGGGGGCTGGAGAGCAGAGGCAGCAATTTTGGTCCTGGGCCCCAATTCTCAGCCTGCTGGACTAGAATCTGAGGATGGCCTGGGCTGGGGGCCGTGTGGCCTGGTGGGGTGACCTGGCCCAGCCCCTGCCTGGGCGGTAGGGTGTCCATGGGCCTGCACTGGCGGGGAGGGGGGCAGTCTGGGCCCAGACTTCGGTGCTGTCTGGAGGTGGGGCAGGGCCTGGCTTCTTACAAGAAGGCGCCCAGGCTGGCCCAGTCATGCAGGTCAGAGGCCAGTGTGGCATCCCCGGCCTCAAAGGGGGGCTCGGGGGGCAGGGAGCTACGGGTGCTCTCGTCCCAGGGGTGCTCCAGGAAGGATGTGGCCAGGAAGGTCTCATCGAAGTCCAGGCTGTCGGTAGCCTGCTCCACTGGAGGCCCCCAGGTAACAGGGCAGTCGATGCGGTGGCCATGGATGGTGAGGTCCACGTCCCCGTGTGAGGCAGGGCTCAGCGGCGGGATCAGCTCCGAGGTCTCCAGCGTGCCCAGCTCCCCGTCCAGCGTGCCAGCGTCCAAGATGGCCTCCCAGTCAAAGTTGCCCTTGAGGGGTTCCAGCTCACCCTGCTCCTCCTGGGTCAGCAGCAGGGGGCTGGAGGGCCGCAGGAACTTGGCCTCCTGCTTGGGCAGCGGCTGTTGACGCTTACGCCCCAGCCTGCCCTCGCCTGCACCCCAGCCCGCCTCCCCAGTGGCCTCCTCGAACTCCCGCAGCAGCTGCTGGGCCTCGGTGTTCACGGTCAGTGGCCCGGCCCATGGGGCGGCGCCGGGCACCGGCGTCGCCTGGCAGGCAAAGGCCGGGTGGATGTGGACTGGGGGCAGCCTCCGCTTCTTCAAGGCCCCACTCAGCAGCCGCTCGGCGTACTGGGGTTCGATGCGAAAGAAGCCCCCCCTTGCCTGGCTCATCCTTCTCCCGAGGCACCTTGATGAAGCCCTTGTTCAGGGACAGGTTGTGGTGGATGGAGTTCTGGACACAGGGAGATAGGAGAGAAGGAAGACAGCTGGGTGAGTGGGTGGGGTCAGTGATGGGGGGCTCCTAGCACCAATGCCAGTCCCACCACTACCTTCTCTCTAATGGGGGCAGGCAGACAGAGGCGCTGCTCTGACTGGGAAGCTCTGGGACACCAGCCACGGGGCACCAGGAGCTGGGAGTGCTGTCGGGGGCTTTTGTTCCCTTTTGCCAGGATATCTGCCTGCTCAGTCATCCGAGCCCTGAGCCGCAGGGTGGCTCTCAGTGCCAGCCTGTCCTGCCCTCCCTCCCTTACCCCGCCGCTTGCGGCCTCTGGTCAAAGGCCTTGGCTCCCCCAGGTCCTGGACGGCCAACTCCCTCTGCCTGGGCCTGGCTGGCCTTCTCTGTGAAATGAGTGAGTGGGTGTGAGGGTGTGTGTGGGGGGGGTATGAAGTGTGGGAGGATCTGATGACTTTCCTTGTTTGTAGAGCCGGCTGCTGGCCTGGGCCCTCACCAACCATGTCCCCTTCCTCCCACGCCAGGCTCTGAGGCCTCAGTTGATTATTACCCAGCCAAGAGCATAGCGCTCATTCCTGGGGCCTCTCAGGCTTGGGGTAGGGTGGGGAGTGGTGGAGTGTCTCTGCTTTCTCACCAAGATTACAAATGGTACCTGCCCCAGGGTCAGGGCCCAAGCAAACGTGGAATAGCTGTGATCACAGGAACTCTGATCCTGTGACCTGTGCCACAGGGAAGGATCTGTGCATCCTCAGGGTCACTGTCCCCAAGTAGCCCCTGATCCTGATGGTCGAAGATGCTCCGGATAGTGTGTGCCCAGCCTGAATCGCCATCCTGCCTTGTTCACGCCTGGGTGCACAGTCCAAACCACGCTGGGGCACAGGGGTCTGGGGCCTGGTGGGTGGGGCCGGCAGGTGAGCAGTGCCCCCTGGCAAGACTGGGATGTTTACATGGTGGCCTGGGCCCCTTGGCTGCTCTGTGCCAGGTTCCGGAGACTTGGAACATGAAGCCAGTGTGGGAGGAAAGAGCCCCTGTGGAAAGCACGTGGCTGAGGTAATTGTGCCCCCAGGGAGGTTGATGAGAAGAGGGGGAGGAGTGAAGGCAGGAAACTAGGGAGGGCTTGGGGTGGGGGCTGGCACAGCAGCTTTCGGAAGGCCCCGTAGCCCTTCCACTGGGACACAGATGGCCTTCACACCCCGCAGCACGCCCCTCACCCATCCCAGACCACTTCCACCCAACTGAAAGCAGGCAGGATGGAGAGCCTGGCAGGAACGATGCTCTGCTTCCAGTCAGGCCCTGACAAACTGACCTTGAGGAGGGTAGTGTCGAGGAATTCCAGGACTTGGGACAAAAAATGTGTCCCTCAGTCCATCAACCTACCCTGGGGGGCTGTGTCCACGCATAGTTCAGCCCTGGTCTTTGGGCTGAGCCTGCCAGATGAGTGACAAGTTCTTTCCACTTGAACCTCTATGTCGGCACCCCTACAGCCCTCTGAACATCCTCCCTCCTCTGTCTCTGAAGTCAAAGGGGCAGCAGTCCAAGCACTGGGCTCCCTTGAGGTCCTTCCTGGACGGCCTTCCTCTCTCGGGGCCCTGGCCGTACCGCGCCTACTTGGCCTGCGGATCTGGGATGTGAGTCCAGTCTGCACGGGCATGGGGAGGGAGGGAGGGAGTGCCTCCCTACCTGCCAGGTGGGATCAGCGTGGCGGAAGTAGCAGAAGTTGTCCGTGATCCACTTGTACATGGCCGACAGGGTGATCTTGGTGGCCTTGCTGGCCTGCATGGCCATGCAGATGAGCGTGGCATACGAGTAGGGCGGCTTCACGTGCGGGTTGGTGGCGTAGTCCACGTCGTCGGGAGGCAAGGACTGCAGCCCCGAGGGGGCGCTCCGCGGCGCTCCGCGGCTTGCACGAGTATGTGGGCTTGCCGGGTGTGTGCGGCTACCCCAGCCAGGCGGGTTCCGCTGCCAGGGGAAACCCCAGCTCGGCCGAGCCTGACAGCTCGTGGTAGCCGTGGGGGTCAGTGTCCCTCGAAGGCAGGACGGGAGCTTGGCGTTGAGAATGGAGAATTCTGCAGCCACTTCAGGCTGGTCAGGCTGTCATTCAGGGCGTTGGACTCCAGGCCGCCTTCTGGTCCGGCCTCCTCCGCTGCCCCTGCTCCCGAGACGCATAGCCAGCTCTCCGCCATATCTGCGGTGACTCTCCGAGGGGGCGGTCAACATCCACCAGCCGAGCCTAGGGTGGCCGCCGAGCTCTCTGGCCCGTGGACTCCCGCGTCTTCAGTTACACAGCCTCCCGTAAGCGTGCTTCCATTCCGCGATCCGGGGGTAGCCTCCTCCAAACGGAGTGTGGTGCCTGCGGGGACCAGAGCGGGAACTGAGCCCTCTTTCCCCACCCCCGAGGGGAGAGTGTGGGCGAGGGGGGAGGCTCTTACTAAAATCCTTCCTGCAGCTGGGGAGGATCTTTTACTGCCGAGGTCTGGGAAACAGAAGGTGTGCCCGGGGGTCCGACCCACAGGGGGTTCGCCTCGCTCTTTTCCTCTTGGATCTTTTAGAGGAGACTTAATTAGCCAAACGAGGGAATAGTGTAGGGACATGTGAGGCCACCCCTTTCTCCTTCAAAGCGGGGAATTAACCCCCCTCTCTCCGTCCACAACCAATGGAAATGGGGCGAGAGAGTCCAGGAGGGCAGTACGACGGGTCGGGGGGCGGGGGAGGTCGTCTGATCTTTGAAAAGGGATATTAGGATGGGGATCAAGGGGAAGGAAGGAAACAATACAGAGAGTTATAAGGGGGCGGGAAGTGAGTGTCCCCCAAACGCCTCTGATGTCAGTCCCCGGGCCCACCACTTCCGTCGGGGACGGATGGGAGAGCGGGCTGGTACTGACGCCCTCCCTTCCCACGGCCTGCAGCCCTCCCCGTCCCTTACCTGGCTCAGAGCGCAGCCCGGGCCAAAGGAAGGTTCTCAAACAAATTCCTCCCACCGCCCACCCTCACCGCGGCTCTCTGCTCCCAGCTCGAGGGCCCAGCCAGCAATCCTCGTCGCCACTCACGCCCGACGGCGCCTCTCTGAAAGCCAGCGGCCGGGGACCGGCACTCAGTAGCCGCTCGCAAGGCGTCTCCTGCTGCCGTGGCGACGCCCCGCCCATATAAACAGCTTCCGCTTCTGCCATTGGCCAGGGCGTCTCCAAAGAGACCGCGGGCTCTTAACCGCTCTCTCACGCGGTAACTCTTCAAAATCCCTCCTGCCGCCATCTCCCGCGCGCGACCAAAGCCCCCTACCCGCCACCGCGTCCCGGCTCCACGCATTCCCGCCCGAGGGCCCCGAGCAGGGCTCGGAGAGGCGCGCGGCTCGGTGCTCCCGCAGAGGCCCCGGGGCCCTCGGCGAGCAGTTCGCGGCGCGAACCATACTCCACCCGACCTCCTTCCCATCTGGGCTGCTCAGAGGTGGCGACGGCTCCTGGGACGCAGCCCCTGGTGCGGGGGCCAGGGCTTCATGCATGCTTGGGGCTTTCCTTTCCTCTCCTCTGGGCTGAACCTTTGGAGGAGGTTGAACCTTTGCCAGTTCAACAGGAGGCTCCAGCCCAAACTCCAGAAGCCGGTTCACATAATAAACCTTCAGTAAAAGAGGAGACCCCAGCTCAGTATCCAGAGCATCCTGGAGAAGAAGTTATACCTGCCACAAGCCAGCAGGAGACCCCAGCTCAGCTTTCAGAGTCTTTTGGAGAAGCTGAAACTTCTGCAACCATGGAGGAAGGCTCAGGTGGAGCAAGACACTCCACCGCAGGAGTGCAAGCAAGGGCACGTGGCCATCCCCCCTTCCTGGTCCCAGTGGTTCTAGCAAGCACTGCGTCCCTCCCAGTTAAGCCTCAGCTGTAGCTACACTCACTACATTGGTCTGTCTGTCCCCTTTCCCTCTGCAGCTTGGCTGCCCCAGCCCCTAACCCCCAGATCCCCATCTCCCCGCTGCTCTCAGCCTCAAGTTGGGCTCAAAGATTAGGGACACATACCCTCTGCCCCAAATCTAGGGATGAAGCCAGAAGATCCCAGAGGCCTTAGAAAATCTCCTGGCTCCACCCGGCACCCTGCCCTCGTTCTGTCTCCTCTCTCTTCCCCCCTCCGCCTAGCTCTGCCTCACAGACTGCTGGCCACAGCCCCAGGGAAGCTCTGCTGGGAAAGGCCTCTAGGGTGTTAATTTTCAGCCACCTACTCAGCATTCCTGGTACGTGGGAACTTTCTCTGGATAGAGACCTGGGGAGGGGAGCAGGAGAGAGAGAAGTTTCGAAGCTAAGATGTTCTGGGGCGGGCCCTGTACTGATGTTTCCAGCTTGGCCAGGGCCCCTCCAAGACGCAGCTCTCATAGTGCAGGGCCCTTAGCGTGTCTCTGGGGCAGGGAAGAAGTGGATCCATGAAACACTGTGTGTATGGGGGGCTGGAGAGCAGAGGCAGCAATTTTGGTCCTGGGCCCCAATTCTCAGCCTGCTGGACTAGAATCTGAGGATGGCCTGGGCTGGGGGCCGTGTGGCCTGGTGGGGTGACCTGGCCCAGCCCCTGCCTGGGCGGTAGGGTGTCCATGGGCCTGCACTGGCGGGGAGGGGGGCAGTCTGGGCCCAGACTTCGGTGCTGTCTGGAGGTGGGGCAGGGCCTGGCTTCTTACAAGAAGGCGCCCAGGCTGGCCCAGTCATGCAGGTCAGAGGCCAGTGTGGCATCCCCGGCCTCAAAGGGGGGCTCGGGGGGCAGGGAGCTACGGGTGCTCTCGTCCCAGGGGTGCTCCAGGAAGGATGTGGCCAGGAAGGTCTCATCGAAGTCCAGGCTGTCGGTAGCCTGCTCCACTGGAGGCCCCCAGGTAACAGGGCAGTCGATGCGGTGGCCATGGATGGTGAGGTCCACGTCCCCGTGGGAGGCAGGGCTCAGCGGCGGGATCAGCTCCGAGGTCTCCAGCGTGCCCAGCTCCCCGTCCAGCGTGCCAGCGTCCAAGATGGCCTCCCAGTCAAAGTTGCCCTTGAGGGGTTCCAGCTCACCCTGCTCCTCCTGGGTCAGCAGCAGGGGGCTGGAGGGCCGCAGGAACTTGGCCTCCTGCTTGGGCAGCGGCTGTTGACGCTTACGCCCCAGCCTGCCCTCGCCTGCACCCCAGCCCGCCTCCCCAGTGGCCTCCTCGAACTCCCGCAGCAGCTGCTGGGCCTCGGTGTTCACGGTCAGTGGCCCGGCCCATGGGGCGGCGCCGGGCACCGGCGTCGCCTGGCAGGCAAAGGCCGGGTGGATGTGGACTGGGGGCAGCCTCCGCTTCTTCAAGGCCCCACTCAGCAGCCGCTCGGCGTACTGGGGTTCGATGCGAAAGAAGCCCCCCCTTGCCTGGCTCATCCTTCTCCCGAGGCACCTTGATGAAGCCCTTGTTCAGGGACAGGTTGTGGTGGATGGAGTTCTGGACACAGGGAGATAGGAGAGAAGGAAGACAGCTGGGTGAGTGGGTGGGGTCAGTGATGGGGGGCTCCTAGCACCAATGCCAGTCCCACCACTACCTTCTCTCTAATGGGGGCAGGCAGACAGAGGCGCTGCTCTGACTGGGAAGCTCTGGGACACCAGCCACGGGGCACCAGGAGCTGGGAGTGCTGTCGGGGGCTTTTGTTCCCTTTTGCCAGGATATCTGCCTGCTCAGTCATCCGAGCCCTGAGCCGCAGGGTGGCTCTCAGTGCCAGCCTGTCCTGCCCTCCCTCCCTTACCCCGCCGCTTGCGGCCTCTGGTCAAAGGCCTTGGCTCCCCCAGGTCCTGGACGGCCAACTCCCTCTGCCTGGGCCTGGCTGGCCTTCTCTGTGAAATGAGTGAGTGGGTGTGAGGGTGTGTGTGGGGGGGGGTATGAAGTGTGGGAGGATCTGATGACTTTCCTTGTTTGTAGAGCCGGCTGCTGGCCTGGGCCCTCACCAACCATGTCCCCTTCCTCCCATGCCAGGCTCTGAGGCCTCAGTTGATTATTACCCAGCCAAGAGCATAGCGCTCATTCCTGGGGCCTCTCAGGCTTGGGGTAGGGTGGGGAGTGGTGGAGTGTCTCTGCTTTCTCACCAAGATTACAAATGGTACCTGCCCCAGGGTCAGGGCCCAAGCAAACGTGGAATAGCTGTGATCACAGGAACTCTGATCCTGTGACCTGTGCCACAGGGAAGGATCTGTGCATCCTCAGGGTCACTGTCCCCAAGTAGCCCCTGATCCTGATGGTCGAAGATGCTCCGGATAGTGTGTGCCCAGCCTGAATCGCCATCCTGCCTTGTTCACGCCTGGGTGCACAGTCCAAACCACGCTGGGGCACAGGGGTCTGGGGCCTGGTGGGTGGGGCTGGCAGGTGAGTAGTGCCCCCTGGCAAGACTGGGATGTTTACATGGTGGCCTGGGCCCCTTGGCTGCTCTGTGCCAGGTTCCGGAGACTTGGAACATGAAGCCAGTGTGGGAGGAAAGAGCCCCTGTGGAAAGCACGTGGCTGAGGTAATTGTCCCCCCAGGGAGGTTGATGAGAAGAGGGGGAGGAGTGAAGGCAGGAAACTAGGGAGGGCTTGGGGTGGGGGCTGGCACAGCAGCTTTCGGAAGGCCCCGTAGCCCTTCCACTGGGACACAGATGGCCTTCACACCCCGCAGCACGCCCCTCACCCATCCCAGACCACTTCCACCCAACTGAAAGCAGGCAGGATGGAGAGCCTGGCAGGAACGATGCTCTGCTTCCAGTCAGGCCCTGACAAACTGACCTTGAGGAGGGTAGTGTCGAGGAATTCCAGGACTTGGGACAAAAAATGTGTCCCTCAGTCCATCAACCTACCCTGGGGGGCTGTGTCCACGCATAGTTCAGCCCTGGTCTTTGGGCTGAGCCTGCCAGATGAGTGACAAGTTCTTTCCACTTGAACCTCTATGTCGGCACCCCTACAGCCCTCTGAACATCCTCCCTCCTCTGTCTCTGAAGTCAAAGGGGCAGCAGTCCAAGCACTGGGCTCCCTTGAGGTCCTTCCTGGACGGCCTTCCTCTCTCGGGGCCCTGGCCGTACCGCGCCTACTTGGCCTGCGGATCTGGGATGTGAGTCCAGTCTGCACGGGCATGGGGAGGGAGGGAGGGAGTGCCTCCCTACCTGCCAGGTGGGATCAGCGTGGCGGAAGTAGCAGAAGTTGTCCGTGATCCACTTGTACATGGCCGACAGGGTGATCTTGGTGGCCTTGCTGGCCTGCATGGCCATGCAGATGAGCGTGGCATACGAGTAGGGCGGCTTCACGTGCGGGTTGGTGGCGTAGTCCACGTCGTCGGGAGGCAAGGACTGCAGCCCCGAGGGGGCGCTCCGCGGCGCTCCGCGGCTTGCACGAGTATGTGGGCTTGCCGGGTGTGTGCGGCTACCCCAGCCAGGCGGGTTCCGCTGCCAGGGGAAACCCCAGCTCGGCCGAGCCTGACAGCTCGTGGTAGCCGTGGGGGTCAGTGTCCCTCGAAGGCAGGACGGGGGCTTGGCGTTGAGAATGGAGAATTCTGCAGCCACTTCAGGCTGGTCAGGCTGTCATTCAGGGCGTTGGACTCCAGGCCGCCTTCTGGTCCGGCCTCCTCCGCTGCCCCTGCTCCCGAGACGCATAGCCAGCTCTCCGCCATATCTGCGGTGACTCTCCGAGGGGGCGGTCAACATCCACCAGCCGAGCCTAGGGTGGCCGCCGAGCTCTCTGGCCCGCGGACTCCCGCGTCTTCAGTTACACAGCCTCCCGTAAGCGTGCTTCCATTCCGCGATCCGGGGGTAGCCTCCTCCAAACGGAGTGTGGTGCCTGCGGGGACCAGAGCGGGAACTGAGCCCTCTTTCCCCACCCCCGAGGGGAGAGTGTGGGCGAGGGGGGAGGCTCTTACTAAAATCCTTCCTGCAGCTGGGGAAGATCTTTTACTGCCGAGGTCTGGGAAACAGAAGGTGTGCCCGGGGGTCCGACCCACAGGGGGTTCGCCTCGCTCTTTTCCTCTTGGATCTTTTAGAGGAGACTTAATTAGCCAAACGAGGGAATAGTGTAGGGACATGTGAGGCCACCCCTTTCTCCTTCAAAGCGGGGAATTAACCCCCCTCTCTCCGTCCACAACCAATGGAAATGGGGCGAGAGAGTCCAGGAGGGCAGTACGACGGGTCGGGGGGGCGGGGGAGGTCGTCTGATCTTTGAAAAGGGATATTAGGATGGGGATCAAGGGGAAGGAAGGAAACAATACAGAGAGTTATAAGGGGGCGGGAAGTGAGTGTCCCCCAAACGCCTCTGATGTCAGTCCCCGGGCCCACCACTTCCGTCGGGGACGGATGGGAGAGCGGGCTGGTACTGACGCCCTCCCTTCCCACGGCCTGCAGCCCTCCCCGTCCCTTACCTGGCTCAGAGCGCAGCCCGGGCCAAAGGAAGGTTCTCAAACAAATTCCTCCCACCGCCCACCCTCACCGCGGCTCTCTGCTCCCAGCTCGAGGGCCCAGCCAGCAATCCTCGTCGCCACTCACGCCCGACGGCGCCTCTCTGAAAGCCAGCGGCCGGGGACCGGCACTCAGTAGCCGCTCGCAAGGCGTCTCCTGCTGCCGTGGCGACGCCCCGCCCATATAAACAGCTTCCGCTTCTGCCATTGGCCAGGGCGTCTCCAAAGAGACCGCGGGCTCTTAACCGCTCTCTCACGCGGTAACTCTTCAAAATCCCTCCTGCCGCCATCTCCCGCGCGCGACCAAAGCCCCCTACCCGCCACCGCGTCCCGGCTCCACGCATTCCCGCCCGAGGGCCCCGAGCAGGGCTCGGAGAGGCGCGCGGCTCGGTGCTCCCGCAGAGGCCCCGGGGCCCTCGGCGAGCAGTTCGCGGCGCGAACCATACTCCACCCGACCTCCTTCCCATCTGGGCTGCTCAGAGGTGGCGACGGCTCCTGGGACGCAGCCCCTGGTGCGGGGGCCAGGGCTTCATGCATGCTTGGGGCTTTCCTTTCCTCTCCTCTGGGCTGAACCTTTGGAGGAGGTTGAACCTTTGCCAGTTCAACAGGAGGCTCCAGCCCAAACTCCAGAAGCCGGTTCACATAATAAACCTTCAGTAAAAGAGGAGACCCCAGCTCAGTATCCAGAGCATCCTGGAGAAGAAGTTATACCTGCCACAAGCCAGCAGGAGACCCCAGCTCAGCTTTCAGAGTCTTTTGGAGAAGCTGAAACTTCTGCAACCATGGAGGAAGCCTCAGGTGGAGCAAGACACTCCACCGCAGGAGTGCAAGCAAGGGCACGTGGCCATCCCCCCTTCCTGGTCCCAGTGGTTCTAGCAAGCACTGCGTCCCTCCCAGTTAAGCCTCAGCTGTAGCTACACTCACTACATTGGTCTGTCTGTCCCCTTTCCCTCTGCAGCTTGGCTGCCCCAGCCCCTAACCCCCAGATCCCCATCTCCCCGCTGCTCTCAGCCTCAAGTTGGGCTCAAAGATTAGGGACACATACCCTCTGCCCCAAATCTAGGGATGAAGCCAGAAGATCCCAGAGGCCTTAGAAAATCTCCTGGCTCCACCCGGCACCCTGCCCTCGTTCTGTCTCCTCTCTCTTCCCCCCTCCGCCTAGCTCTGCCTCACAGACTGCTGGCCACAGCCCCAGGGAAGCTCTGCTGGGAAAGGCCTCTAGGGTGTTAATTTTCAGCCACCTACTCAGCATTCCTGGTACGTGGGAACTTTCTCTGGATAGAGACCTGGGGAGGGGAGCAGGAGAGAGAGAAGTTTCGAAGCTAAGATGTTCTGGGGCGGGCCCTGTACTGATGTTTCCAGCTTGGCCAGGGCCCCTCCAAGACGCAGCTCTCATAGTGCAGGGCCCTTAGCGTGTCTCTGGGGCAGGGAAGAAGTGGATCCATGAAACACTGTGTGTATGGGGGGCTGGAGAGCAGAGGCAGCAATTTTGGTCCTGGGCCCCAATTCTCAGCCTGCTGGACTAGAATCTGAGGATGGCCTGGGCTGGGGGCCGTGTGGCCTGGTGGGGTGACCTGGCCCAGCCCCTGCCTGGGCGGTAGGGTGTCCATGGGCCTGCACTGGCGGGGAGGGGGGCAGTCTGGGCCCAGACTTCGGTGCTGTCTGGAGGTGGGGCAGGGCCTGGCTTCTTACAAGAAGGCGCCCAGGCTGGCCCAGTCATGCAGGTCAGAGGCCAGTGTGGCATCCCCGGCCTCAAAGGGGGGCTCGGGGGGCAGGGAGCTACGGGTGCTCTCGTCCCAGGGGTGCTCCAGGAAGGATGTGGCCAGGAAGGTCTCATCGAAGTCCAGGCTGTCGGTAGCCTGCTCCACTGGAGGCCCCCAGGTAACAGGGCAGTCGATGCGGTGGCCATGGATGGTGAGGTCCACGTCCCCGTGTGAGGCAGGGCTCAGCGGCGGGATCAGCTCCGAGGTCTCCAGCGTGCCCAGCTCCCCGTCCAGCGTGCCAGCGTCCAAGATGGCCTCCCAGTCAAAGTTGCCCTTGAGGGGTTCCAGCTCACCCTGCTCCTCCGGGGTCAGCAGCAGGGGGCTGGAGGGCCGCAGGAACTTGGCCTCCTGCTTGGGCAGCGGCTGTTGACGCTTACGCCCCAGCCTGCCCTCGCCTGCACCCCAGCCCGCCTCCCCAGTGGCCTCCTCGAACTCCCGCAGCAGCTGCTGGGCCTCGGTGTTCACGGTCAGTGGCCCGGCCCATGGGGCGGCGCCGGGCACCGGCGTCGCCTGGCAGGCAAAGGCCGGGTGGATGTGGACTGGGGGCAGCCTCCGCTTCTTCAAGGCCCCACTCAGCAGCCGCTCGGCGTACTGGGGTTCGATGCGAAAGAAGCCCCCCCTTGCCTGGCTCATCCTTCTCCCGAGGCACCTTGATGAAGCCCTTGTTCAGGGACAGGTTGTGGTGGATGGAGTTCTGGACACAGGGAGATAGGAGAGAAGGAAGACAGCTGGGTGAGTGGGTGGGGTCAGTGATGGGGGGCTCCTAGCACCAATGCCAGTCCCACCACTACCTTCTCTCTAATGGGGGCAGGCAGACAGAGGCGCTGCTCTGACTGGGAAGCTCTGGGACACCAGCCACGGGGCACCAGGAGCTGGGAGTGCTGTCGGGGGCTTTTGTTCCCTTTTGCCAGGATATCTGCCTGCTCAGTCATCCGAGCCCTGAGCCGCAGGGTGGCTCTCAGTGCCAGCCTGTCCTGCCCTCCCTCCCTTACCCCGCCGCTTGCGGCCTCTGGTCAAAGGCCTTGGCTCCCCCAGGTCCTGGACGGCCAACTCCCTCTGCCTGGGCCTGGCTGGCCTTCTCTGTGAAATGAGTGAGTGGGTGTGAGGGTGTGTGTGTGGGGGGGTATGAAGTGTGGGAGGATCTGATGACTTTCCTTGTTTGTAGAGCCGGCTGCTGGCCTGGGCCCTCACCAACCATGTCCCCTTCCTCCCACGCCAGGCTCTGAGGCCTCAGTTGATTATTACCCAGCCAAGAGCATAGCGCTCATTCCTGGGGCCTCTCAGGCTTGGGGTAGGGTGGGGAGTGGTGGAGTGTCTCTGCTTTCTCACCAAGATTACAAATGGTACCTGCCCCAGGGTCAGGGCCCAAGCAAACGTGGAATAGCTGTGATCACAGGAACTCTGATCCTGTGACCTGTGCCACAGGGAAGGATCTGTGCATCCTCAGGGTCACTGTCCCCAAGTAGCCCCTGATCCTGATGGTCGAAGATGCTCCGGATAGTGTGTGCCCAGCCTGAATCGCCATCCTGCCTTGTTCACGCCTGGGTGCACAGTCCAAACCACGCTGGGGCACAGGGGTCTGGGGCCTGGTGGGTGGGGCTGGCAGGTGAGTAGTGCCCCCTGGCAAGACTGGGATGTTTACATGGTGGCCTGGGCCCCTTGGCTGCTCTGTGCCAGGTTCCGGAGACTTGGAACATGAAGCCAGTGTGGGAGGAAAGAGCCCCTGTGGAAAGCACGTGGCTGAGGTAATTGTCCCCCCAGGGAGGTTGATGAGAAGAGGGGGAGGAGTGAAGGCAGGAAACTAGGGAGGGCTTGGGGTGGGGGCTGGCACAGCAGCTTTCGGAAGGCCCCGTAGCCCTTCCACTGGGACACAGATGGCCTTCACACCCCGCAGCACGCCCCTCACCCATCCCAGACCACTTCCACCCAACTGAAAGCAGGCAGGATGGAGAGCCTGGCAGGAACGATGCTCTGCTTCCAGTCAGGCCCTGACAAACTGACCTTGAGGAGGGTAGTGTCGAGGAATTCCAGGACTTGGGACAAAAAATGTGTCCCTCAGTCCATCAACCTACCCTGGGGGGCTGTGTCCACGCATAGTTCAGCCCTGGTCTTTGGGCTGAGCCTGCCAGATGAGTGACAAGTTCTTTCCACTTGAACCTCTATGTCGGCACCCCTACAGCCCTCTGAACATCCTCCCTCCTCTGTCTCTGAAGTCAAAGGGGCAGCAGTCCAAGCACTGGGCTCCCTTGAGGTCCTTCCTGGACGGCCTTCCTCTCTCGGGGCCCTGGCCGTACCGCGCCTACTTGGCCTGCGGATCTGGGATGTGAGTCCAGTCTGCACGGGCATGGGGAGGGAGGGAGGGAGTGCCTCCCTACCTGCCAGGTGGGATCAGCGTGGCGGAAGTAGCAGAAGTTGTCCGTGATCCACTTGTACATGGCCGACAGGGTGATCTTGGTGGCCTTGCTGGCCTGCATGGCCATGCAGATGAGCGTGGCATACGAGTAGGGCGGCTTCACGTGCGGGTTGGTGGCGTAGTCCACGTCGTCGGGAGGCAAGGACTGCAGCCCCGAGGGGGCGCTCCGCGGCGCTCCGCGGCTTGCACGAGTATGTGGGCTTGCCGGGTGTGTGCGGCTACCCCAGCCAGGCGGGTTCCGCTGCCAGGGGAAACCCCAGCTCGGCCGAGCCTGACAGCTCGTGGTAGCCGTGGGGGTCAGTGTCCCTCGAAGGCAGGACGGGGGCTTGGCGTTGAGAATGGAGAATTCTGCAGCCACTTCAGGCTGGTCAGGCTGTCATTCAGGGCGTTGGACTCCAGGCCGCCTTCTGGTCCGGCCTCCTCCGCTGCCCCTGCTCCCGAGACGCATAGCCAGCTCTCCGCCATATCTGCGGTGACTCTCCGAGGGGGCGGTCAACATCCACCAGCCGAGCCTAGGGTGGCCGCCGAGCTCTCTGGCCCGCGGACTCCCGCGTCTTCAGTTACACAGCCTCCCGTAAGCGTGCTTCCATTCCGCGATCCGGGGGTAGCCTCCTCCAAACGGAGTGTGGTGCCTGCGGGGACCAGAGCGGGAACTGAGCCCTCTTTCCCCACCCCCGAGGGGAGAGTGTGGGCGAGGGGGGAGGCTCTTACTAAAATCCTTCCTGCAGCTGGGGAGGATCTTTTACTGCCGAGGTCTGGGAAACAGAAGGTGTGCCCGGGGGTCCGACCCACAGGGGGTTCGCCTCGCTCTTTTCCTCTTGGATCTTTTAGAGGAGACTTAATTAGCCAAACGAGGGAATAGTGTAGGGACATGTGAGGCCACCCCTTTCTCCTTCAAAGCGGGGAATTAACCCCCCTCTCTCCGTCCACAACCAATGGAAATGGGGCGAGAGAGTCCAGGAGGGCAGTACGACGGGTCGGGGGGGCGGGGGAGGTCGTCTGATCTTTGAAAAGGGATATTAGGATGGGGATCAAGGGGAAGGAAGGAAACAATACAGAGAGTTATAAGGGGGCGGGAAGTGAGTGTCCCCCAAACGCCTCTGATGTCAGTCCCCGGGCCCACCACTTCCGTCGGGGACGGATGGGAGAGCGGGCTGGTACTGACGCCCTCCCTTCCCACGGCCTGCAGCCCTCCCCGTCCCTTACCTGGCTCAGAGCGCAGCCCGGGCCAAAGGAAGGTTCTCAAACAAATTCCTCCCACCGCCCACCCTCACCGCGGCTCTCTGCTCCCAGCTCGAGGGCCCAGCCAGCAATCCTCGTCGCCACTCACGCCCGACGGCGCCTCTCTGAAAGCCAGCGGCCGGGGACCGGCACTCAGTAGCCGCTCGCAAGGCGTCTCCTGCTGCCGTGGCGACGCCCCGCCCATATAAACAGCTTCCGCTTCTGCCATTGGCCAGGGCGTCTCCAAAGAGACCGCGGGCTCTTAACCGCTCTCTCACGCGGTAACTCTTCAAAATCCCTCCTGCCGCCATCTCCCGCGCGCGACCAAAGCCCCCTACCCGCCACCGCGTCCCGGCTCCACGCATTCCCGCCCGAGGGCCCCGAGCAGGGCTCGGAGAGGCGCGCGGCTCGGTGCTCCCGCAGAGGCCCCGGGGCCCTCGGCGAGCAGTTCGCGGCGCGAACCATACTCCACCCGACCTCCTTCCCATCTGGGCTGCTCAGAGGTGGCGACGGCTCCTGGGACGCAGCCCCTGGTGCGGGGGCCAGGGCTTCATGCATGCTTGGGGCTTTCCTTTCCTCTCCTCTGGGCTGAACCTTTGGAGGAGGTTGAACCTTTGCCAGTTCAACAGGAGGCTCCAGCCCAAACTCCAGAAGCCGGTTCACATAATAAACCTTCAGTAAAAGAGGAGACCCCAGCTCAGTATCCAGAGCATCCTGGAGAAGAAGTTATACCTGCCACAAGCCAGCAGGAGACCCCAGCTCAGCTTTCAGAGTCTTTTGGAGAAGCTGAAACTTCTGCAACCATGGAGGAAGCCTCAGGTGGAGCAAGACACTCCACCGCAGGAGTGCAAGCAAGGGCACGTGGCCATCCCCCCTTCCTGGTCCCAGTGGTTCTAGCAAGCACTGCGTCCCTCCCAGTTAAGCCTCAGCTGTAGCTACACTCACTACATTGGTCTGTCTGTCCCCTTTCCCTCTGCAGCTTGGCTGCCCCAGCCCCTAACCCCCAGATCCCCATCTCCCCGCTGCTCTCAGCCTCAAGTTGGGCTCAAAGATTAGGGACACATACCCTCTGCCCCAAATCTAGGGATGAAGCCAGAAGATCCCAGAGGCCTTAGAAAATCTCCTGGCTCCACCCGGCACCCTGCCCTCGTTCTGTCTCCTCTCTCTTCCCCCCTCCGCCTAGCTCTGCCTCACAGACTGCTGGCCACAGCCCCAGGGAAGCTCTGCTGGGAAAGGCCTCTAGGGTGTTAATTTTCAGCCACCTACTCAGCATTCCTGGTACGTGGGAACTTTCTCTGGATAGAGACCTGGGGAGGGGAGCAGGAGAGAGAGAAGTTTCGAAGCTAAGATGTTCTGGGGCGGGCCCTGTACTGATGTTTCCAGCTTGGCCAGGGCCCCTCCAAGACGCAGCTCTCATAGTGCAGGGCCCTTAGCGTGTCTCTGGGGCAGGGAAGAAGTGGATCCATGAAACACTGTGTGTATGGGGGGCTGGAGAGCAGAGGCAGCAATTTTGGTCCTGGGCCCCAATTCTCAGCCTGCTGGACTAGAATCTGAGGATGGCCTGGGCTGGGGGCCGTGTGGCCTGGTGGGGTGACCTGGCCCAGCCCCTGCCTGGGCGGTAGGGTGTCCATGGGCCTGCACTGGCGGGGAGGGGGGCAGTCTGGGCCCAGACTTCGGTGCTGTCTGGAGGTGGGGCAGGGCCTGGCTTCTTACAAGAAGGCGCCCAGGCTGGCCCAGTCATGCAGGTCAGAGGCCAGTGTGGCATCCCCGGCCTCAAAGGGGGGCTCGGGGGGCAGGGAGCTACGGGTGCTCTCGTCCCAGGGGTGCTCCAGGAAGGATGTGGCCAGGAAGGTCTCATCGAAGTCCAGGCTGTCGGTAGCCTGCTCCACTGGAGGCCCCCAGGTAACAGGGCAGTCGATGCGGTGGCCATGGATGGTGAGGTCCACGTCCCCGTGTGAGGCAGGGCTCAGCGGCGGGATCAGCTCCGAGGTCTCCAGCGTGCCCAGCTCCCCGTCCAGCGTGCCAGCGTCCAAGATGGCCTCCCAGTCAAAGTTGCCCTTGAGGGGTTCCAGCTCACCCTGCTCCTCCGGGGTCAGCAGCAGGGGGCTGGAGGGCCGCAGGAACTTGGCCTCCTGCTTGGGCAGCGGCTGTTGACGCTTACGCCCCAGCCTGCCCTCGCCTGCACCCCAGCCCGCCTCCCCAGTGGCCTCCTCGAACTCCCGCAGCAGCTGCTGGGCCTCGGTGTTCACGGTCAGTGGCCCGGCCCATGGGGCGGCGCCGGGCACCGGCGTCGCCTGGCAGGCAAAGGCCGGGTGGATGTGGACTGGGGGCAGCCTCCGCTTCTTCAAGGCCCCACTCAGCAGCCGCTCGGCGTACTGGGGTTCGATGCGAAAGAAGCCCCCCCTTGCCTGGCTCATCCTTCTCCCGAGGCACCTTGATGAAGCCCTTGTTCAGGGACAGGTTGTGGTGGATGGAGTTCTGGACACAGGGAGATAGGAGAGAAGGAAGACAGCTGGGTGAGTGGGTGGGGTCAGTGATGGGGGGCTCCTAGCACCAATGCCAGTCCCACCACTACCTTCTCTCTAATGGGGGCAGGCAGACAGAGGCGCTGCTCTGACTGGGAAGCTCTGGGACACCAGCCACGGGGCACCAGGAGCTGGGAGTGCTGTCGGGGGCTTTTGTTCCCTTTTGCCAGGATATCTGCCTGCTCAGTCATCCGAGCCCTGAGCCGCAGGGTGGCTCTCAGTGCCAGCCTGTCCTGCCCTCCCTCCCTTACCCCGCCGCTTGCGGCCTCTGGTCAAAGGCCTTGGCTCCCCCAGGTCCTGGACGGCCAACTCCCTCTGCCTGGGCCTGGCTGGCCTTCTCTGTGAAATGAGTGAGTGGGTGTGAGGGTGTGTGTGTGGGGGGGTATGAAGTGTGGGAGGATCTGATGACTTTCCTTGTTTGTAGAGCCGGCTGCTGGCCTGGGCCCTCACCAACCATGTCCCCTTCCTCCCACGCCAGGCTCTGAGGCCTCAGTTGATTATTACCCAGCCAAGAGCATAGCGCTCATTCCTGGGGCCTCTCAGGCTTGGGGTAGGGTGGGGAGTGGTGGAGTGTCTCTGCTTTCTCACCAAGATTACAAATGGTACCTGCCCCAGGGTCAGGGCCCAAGCAAACGTGGAATAGCTGTGATCACAGGAACTCTGATCCTGTGACCTGTGCCACAGGGAAGGATCTGTGCATCCTCAGGGTCACTGTCCCCAAGTAGCCCCTGATCCTGATGGTCGAAGATGCTCCGGATAGTGTGTGCCCAGCCTGAATCGCCATCCTGCCTTGTTCACGCCTGGGTGCACAGTCCAAACCACGCTGGGGCACAGGGGTCTGGGGCCTGGTGGGTGGGGCTGGCAGGTGAGTAGTGCCCCCTGGCAAGACTGGGATGTTTACATGGTGGCCTGGGCCCCTTGGCTGCTCTGTGCCAGGTTCCGGAGACTTGGAACATGAAGCCAGTGTGGGAGGAAAGAGCCCCTGTGGAAAGCACGTGGCTGAGGTAATTGTCCCCCCAGGGAGGTTGATGAGAAGAGGGGGAGGAGTGAAGGCAGGAAACTAGGGAGGGCTTGGGGTGGGGGCTGGCACAGCAGCTTTCGGAAGGCCCCGTAGCCCTTCCACTGGGACACAGATGGCCTTCACACCCCGCAGCACGCCCCTCACCCATCCCAGACCACTTCCACCCAACTGAAAGCAGGCAGGATGGAGAGCCTGGCAGGAACGATGCTCTGCTTCCAGTCAGGCCCTGACAAACTGACCTTGAGGAGGGTAGTGTCGAGGAATTCCAGGACTTGGGACAAAAAATGTGTCCCTCAGTCCATCAACCTACCCTGGGGGGCTGTGTCCACGCATAGTTCAGCCCTGGTCTTTGGGCTGAGCCTGCCAGATGAGTGACAAGTTCTTTCCACTTGAACCTCTATGTCGGCACCCCTACAGCCCTCTGAACATCCTCCCTCCTCTGTCTCTGAAGTCAAAGGGGCAGCAGTCCAAGCACTGGGCTCCCTTGAGGTCCTTCCTGGACGGCCTTCCTCTCTCGGGGCCCTGGCCGTACCGCGCCTACTTGGCCTGCGGATCTGGGATGTGAGTCCAGTCTGCACGGGCATGGGGAGGGAGGGAGGGAGTGCCTCCCTACCTGCCAGGTGGGATCAGCGTGGCGGAAGTAGCAGAAGTTGTCCGTGATCCACTTGTACATGGCCGACAGGGTGATCTTGGTGGCCTTGCTGGCCTGCATGGCCATGCAGATGAGCGTGGCATACGAGTAGGGCGGCTTCACGTGCGGGTTGGTGGCGTAGTCCACGTCGTCGGGAGGCAAGGACTGCAGCCCCGAGGGGGCGCTCCGCGGCGCTCCGCGGCTTGCACGAGTATGTGGGCTTGCCGGGTGTGTGCGGCTACCCCAGCCAGGCGGGTTCCGCTGCCAGGGGAAACCCCAGCTCGGCCGAGCCTGACAGCTCGTGGTAGCCGTGGGGGTCAGTGTCCCTCGAAGGCAGGACGGGGGCTTGGCGTTGAGAATGGAGAATTCTGCAGCCACTTCAGGCTGGTCAGGCTGTCATTCAGGGCGTTGGACTCCAGGCCGCCTTCTGGTCCGGCCTCCTCCGCTGCCCCTGCTCCCGAGACGCATAGCCAGCTCTCCGCCATATCTGCGGTGACTCTCCGAGGGGGCGGTCAACATCCACCAGCCGAGCCTAGGGTGGCCGCCGAGCTCTCTGGCCCGCGGACTCCCGCGTCTTCAGTTACACAGCCTCCCGTAAGCGTGCTTCCATTCCGCGATCCGGGGGTAGCCTCCTCCAAACGGAGTGTGGTGCCTGCGGGGACCAGAGCGGGAACTGAGCCCTCTTTCCCCACCCCCGAGGGGAGAGTGTGGGCGAGGGGGGAGGCTCTTACTAAAATCCTTCCTGCAGCTGGGGAGGATCTTTTACTGCCGAGGTCTGGGAAACAGAAGGTGTGCCCGGGGGTCCGACCCACAGGGGGTTCGCCTCGCTCTTTTCCTCTTGGATCTTTTAGAGGAGACTTAATTAGCCAAACGAGGGAATAGTGTAGGGACATGTGAGGCCACCCCTTTCTCCTTCAAAGCGGGGAATTAACCCCCCTCTCTCCGTCCACAACCAATGGAAATGGGGCGAGAGAGTCCAGGAGGGCAGTACGACGGGTCGGGGGGGCGGGGGAGGTCGTCTGATCTTTGAAAAGGGATATTAGGATGGGGATCAAGGGGAAGGAAGGAAACAATACAGAGAGTTATAAGGGGGCGGGAAGTGAGTGTCCCCCAAACGCCTCTGATGTCAGTCCCCGGGCCCACCACTTCCGTCGGGGACGGATGGGAGAGCGGGCTGGTACTGACGCCCTCCCTTCCCACGGCCTGCAGCCCTCCCCGTCCCTTACCTGGCTCAGAGCGCAGCCCGGGCCAAAGGAAGGTTCTCAAACAAATTCCTCCCACCGCCCACCCTCACCGCGGCTCTCTGCTCCCAGCTCGAGGGCCCAGCCAGCAATCCTCGTCGCCACTCACGCCCGACGGCGCCTCTCTGAAAGCCAGCGGCCGGGGACCGGCACTCAGTAGCCGCTCGCAAGGCGTCTCCTGCTGCCGTGGCGACGCCCCGCCCATATAAACAGCTTCCGCTTCTGCCATTGGCCAGGGCGTCTCCAAAGAGACCGCGGGCTCTTAACCGCTCTCTCACGCGGTAACTCTTCAAAATCCCTCCTGCCGCCATCTCCCGCGCGCGACCAAAGCCCCCTACCCGCCACCGCGTCCCGGCTCCACGCATTCCCGCCCGAGGGCCCCGAGCAGGGCTCGGAGAGGCGCGCGGCTCGGTGCTCCCGCAGAGGCCCCGGGGCCCTCGGCGAGCAGTTCGCGGCGCGAACCATACTCCACCCGACCTCCTTCCCATCTGGGCTGCTCAGAGGTGGCGACGGCTCCTGGGACGCAGCCCCTGGTGCGGGGGCCAGGGCTTCATGCATGCTTGGGGCTTTCCTTTCCTCTCCTCTGGGCTGAACCTTTGGAGGAGGTTGAACCTTTGCCAGTTCAACAGGAGGCTCCAGCCCAAACTCCAGAAGCCGGTTCACATAATAAACCTTCAGTAAAAGAGGAGACCCCAGCTCAGTATCCAGAGCATCCTGGAGAAGAAGTTATACCTGCCACAAGCCAGCAGGAGACCCCAGCTCAGCTTTCAGAGTCTTTTGGAGAAGCTGAAACTTCTGCAACCATGGAGGAAGCCTCAGGTGGAGCAAGACACTCCACCGCAGGAGTGCAAGCAAGGGCACGTGGCCATCCCCCCTTCCTGGTCCCAGTGGTTCTAGCAAGCACTGCGTCCCTCCCAGTTAAGCCTCAGCTGTAGCTACACTCACTACATTGGTCTGTCTGTCCCCTTTCCCTCTGCAGCTTGGCTGCCCCAGCCCCTAACCCCCAGATCCCCATCTCCCCGCTGCTCTCAGCCTCAAGTTGGGCTCAAAGATTAGGGACACATACCCTCTGCCCCAAATCTAGGGATGAAGCCAGAAGATCCCAGAGGCCTTAGAAAATCTCCTGGCTCCACCCGGCACCCTGCCCTCGTTCTGTCTCCTCTCTCTTCCCCCCTCCGCCTAGCTCTGCCTCACAGACTGCTGGCCACAGCCCCAGGGAAGCTCTGCTGGGAAAGGCCTCTAGGGTGTTAATTTTCAGCCACCTACTCAGCATTCCTGGTACGTGGGAACTTTCTCTGGATAGAGACCTGGGGAGGGGAGCAGGAGAGAGAGAAGTTTCGAAGCTAAGATGTTCTGGGGCGGGCCCTGTACTGATGTTTCCAGCTTGGCCAGGGCCCCTCCAAGACGCAGCTCTCATAGTGCAGGGCCCTTAGCGTGTCTCTGGGGCAGGGAAGAAGTGGATCCATGAAACACTGTGTGTATGGGGGGCTGGAGAGCAGAGGCAGCAATTTTGGTCCTGGGCCCCAATTCTCAGCCTGCTGGACTAGAATCTGAGGATGGCCTGGGCTGGGGGCCGTGTGGCCTGGTGGGGTGACCTGGCCCAGCCCCTGCCTGGGCGGTAGGGTGTCCATGGGCCTGCACTGGCGGGGAGGGGGGCAGTCTGGGCCCAGACTTCGGTGCTGTCTGGAGGTGGGGCAGGGCCTGGCTTCTTACAAGAAGGCGCCCAGGCTGGCCCAGTCATGCAGGTCAGAGGCCAGTGTGGCATCCCCGGCCTCAAAGGGGGGCTCGGGGGGCAGGGAGCTACGGGTGCTCTCGTCCCAGGGGTGCTCCAGGAAGGATGTGGCCAGGAAGGTCTCATCGAAGTCCAGGCTGTCGGTAGCCTGCTCCACTGGAGGCCCCCAGGTAACAGGGCAGTCGATGCGGTGGCCATGGATGGTGAGGTCCACGTCCCCGTGGGAGGCAGGGCTCAGCGGCGGGATCAGCTCCGAGGTCTCCAGCGTGCCCAGCTCCCCGTCCAGCGTGCCAGCGTCCAAGATGGCCTCCCAGTCAAAGTTGCCCTTGAGGGGTTCCAGCTCACCCTGCTCCTCCTGGGTCAGCAGCAGGGGGCTGGAGGGCCGCAGGAACTTGGCCTCCTGCTTGGGCAGCGGCTGTTGACGCTTACGCCCCAGCCTGCCCTCGCCTGCACCCCAGCCCGCCTCCCCAGTGGCCTCCTCGAACTCCCGCAGCAGCTGCTGGGCCTCGGTGTTCACGGTCAGTGGCCCGGCCCATGGGGCGGCGCCGGGCACCGGCGTCGCCTGGCAGGCAAAGGCCGGGTGGATGTGGACTGGGGGCAGCCTCCGCTTCTTCAAGGCCCCACTCAGCAGCCGCTCGGCGTACTGGGGTTCGATGCGAAAGAAGCCCCCCCTTGCCTGGCTCATCCTTCTCCCGAGGCACCTTGATGAAGCCCTTGTTCAGGGACAGGTTGTGGTGGATGGAGTTCTGGACACAGGGAGATAGGAGAGAAGGAAGACAGCTGGGTGAGTGGGTGGGGTCAGTGATGGGGGGCTCCTAGCACCAATGCCAGTCCCACCACTACCTTCTCTCTAATGGGGGCAGGCAGACAGAGGCGCTGCTCTGACTGGGAAGCTCTGGGACACCAGCCACGGGGCACCAGGAGCTGGGAGTGCTGTCGGGGGCTTTTGTTCCCTTTTGCCAGGATATCTGCCTGCTCAGTCATCCGAGCCCTGAGCCGCAGGGTGGCTCTCAGTGCCAGCCTGTCCTGCCCTCCCTCCCTTACCCCGCCGCTTGCGGCCTCTGGTCAAAGGCCTTGGCTCCCCCAGGTCCTGGACGGCCAACTCCCTCTGCCTGGGCCTGGCTGGCCTTCTCTGTGAAATGAGTGAGTGGGTGTGAGGGTGTGTGTGTGGGGGGGTATGAAGTGTGGGAGGATCTGATGACTTTCCTTGTTTGTAGAGCCGGCTGCTGGCCTGGGCCCTCACCAACCATGTCCCCTTCCTCCCATGCCAGGCTCTGAGGCCTCAGTTGATTATTACCCAGCCAAGAGCATAGCGCTCATTCCTGGGGCCTCTCAGGCTTGGGGTAGGGTGGGGAGTGGTGGAGTGTCTCTGCTTTCTCACCAAGATTACAAATGGTACCTGCCCCAGGGTCAGGGCCCAAGCAAACGTGGAATAGCTGTGATCACAGGAACTCTGATCCTGTGACCTGTGCCACAGGGAAGGATCTGTGCATCCTCAGGGTCACTGTCCCCAAGTAGCCCCTGATCCTGATGGTCGAAGATGCTCCGGATAGTGTGTGCCCAGCCTGAATCGCCATCCTGCCTTGTTCACGCCTGGGTGCACAGTCCAAACCACGCTGGGGCACAGGGGTCTGGGGCCTGGTGGGTGGGGCTGGCAGGTGAGTAGTGCCCCCTGGCAAGACTGGGATGTTTACATGGTGGCCTGGGCCCCTTGGCTGCTCTGTGCCAGGTTCCGGAGACTTGGAACATGAAGCCAGTGTGGGAGGAAAGAGCCCCTGTGGAAAGCACGTGGCTGAGGTAATTGTCCCCCCAGGGAGGTTGATGAGAAGAGGGGGAGGAGTGAAGGCAGGAAACTAGGGAGGGCTTGGGGTGGGGGCTGGCACAGCAGCTTTCGGAAGGCCCCGTAGCCCTTCCACTGGGACACAGATGGCCTTCACACCCCGCAGCACGCCCCTCACCCATCCCAGACCACTTCCACCCAACTGAAAGCAGGCAGGATGGAGAGCCTGGCAGGAACGATGCTCTGCTTCCAGTCAGGCCCTGACAAACTGACCTTGAGGAGGGTAGTGTCGAGGAATTCCAGGACTTGGGACAAAAAATGTGTCCCTCAGTCCATCAACCTACCCTGGGGGGCTGTGTCCACGCATAGTTCAGCCCTGGTCTTTGGGCTGAGCCTGCCAGATGAGTGACAAGTTCTTTCCACTTGAACCTCTATGTCGGCACCCCTACAGCCCTCTGAACATCCTCCCTCCTCTGTCTCTGAAGTCAAAGGGGCAGCAGTCCAAGCACTGGGCTCCCTTGAGGTCCTTCCTGGACGGCCTTCCTCTCTCGGGGCCCTGGCCGTACCGCGCCTACTTGGCCTGCGGATCTGGGATGTGAGTCCAGTCTGCACGGGCATGGGGAGGGAGGGAGGGAGTGCCTCCCTACCTGCCAGGTGGGATCAGCGTGGCGGAAGTAGCAGAAGTTGTCCGTGATCCACTTGTACATGGCCGACAGGGTGATCTTGGTGGCCTTGCTGGCCTGCATGGCCATGCAGATGAGCGTGGCATACGAGTAGGGCGGCTTCACGTGCGGGTTGGTGGCGTAGTCCACGTCGTCGGGAGGCAAGGACTGCAGCCCCGAGGGGGCGCTCCGCGGCGCTCCGCGGCTTGCACGAGTATGTGGGCTTGCCGGGTGTGTGCGGCTACCCCAGCCAGGCGGGTTCCGCTGCCAGGGGAAACCCCAGCTCGGCCGAGCCTGACAGCTCGTGGTAGCCGTGGGGGTCAGTGTCCCTCGAAGGCAGGACGGGGGCTTGGCGTTGAGAATGGAGAATTCTGCAGCCACTTCAGGCTGGTCAGGCTGTCATTCAGGGCGTTGGACTCCAGGCCGCCTTCTGGTCCGGCCTCCTCCGCTGCCCCTGCTCCCGAGGCGCATAGCCAGCTCTCCGCCATATCTGCGGTGACTCTCCGAGGGGGCGGTCAACATCCACCAGCCGAGCCTAGGGTGGCCGCCGAGCTCTCTGGCCCGCGGACTCCCGCGTCTTCAGTTACACAGCCTCCCGTAAGCGTGCTTCCATTCCGCGATCCGGGGGTAGCCTCCTCCAAACGGAGTGTGGTGCCTGCGGGGACCAGAGCGGGAACTGAGCCCTCTTTCCCCACCCCCGAGGGGAGAGTGTGGGCGAGGGGGGAGGCTCTTACTAAAATCCTTCCTGCAGCTGGGGAGGATCTTTTACTGCCGAGGTCTGGGAAACAGAAGGTGTGCCCGGGGGTCCGACCCACAGGGGGTTCGCCTCGCTCTTTTCCTCTTGGATCTTTTAGAGGAGACTTAATTAGCCAAACGAGGGAATAGTGTAGGGACATGTGAGGCCACCCCTTTCTCCTTCAAAGCGGGGAATTAACCCCCCTCTCTCCGTCCACAACCAATGGAAATGGGGCGAGAGAGTCCAGGAGGGCAGTACGACGGGTCGGGGGGCGGGGGAGGTCGTCTGATCTTTGAAAAGGGATATTAGGATGGGGATCAAGGGGAAGGAAGGAAACAATACAGAGAGTTATAAGGGGGCGGGAAGTGAGTGTCCCCCAAACGCCTCTGATGTCAGTCCCCGGGCCCACCACTTCCGTCGGGGACGGATGGGAGAGCGGGCTGGTACTGACGCCCTCCCTTCCCACGGCCTGCAGCCCTCCCCGTCCCTTACCTGGCTCAGAGCGCAGCCCGGGCCAAAGGAAGGTTCTCAAACAAATTCCTCCCACCGCCCACCCTCACCGCGGCTCTCTGCTCCCAGCTCGAGGGCCCAGCCAGCAATCCTCGTCGCCACTCACGCCCGACGGCGCCTCTCTGAAAGCCAGCGGCCGGGGACCGGCACTCAGTAGCCGCTCGCAAGGCGTCTCCTGCTGCCGTGGCGACGCCCCGCCCATATAAACAGCTTCCGCTTCTGCCATTGGCCAGGGCGTCTCCAAAGAGACCGCGGGCTCTTAACCGCTCTCTCACGCGGTAACTCTTCAAAATCCCTCCTGCCGCCATCTCCCGCGCGCGACCAAAGCCCCCTACCCGCCACCGCGTCCCGGCTCCACGCATTCCCGCCCGAGGGCCCCGAGCAGGGCTCGGAGAGGCGCGCGGCTCGGTGCTCCCGCAGAGGCCCCGGGGCCCTCGGCGAGCAGTTCGCGGCGCGAACCATACTCCACCCGACCTCCTTCCCATCTGGGCTGCTCAGAGGTGGCGACGGCTCCTGGGACGCAGCCCCTGGTGCGGGGGCCAGGGCTTCATGCATGCTTGGGGCTTTCCTTTCCTCTCCTCTGGGCTGAACCTTTGGAGGAGGTTGAACCTTTGCCAGTTCAACAGGAGGCTCCAGCCCAAACTCCAGAAGCCGGTTCACATAATAAACCTTCAGTAAAAGAGGAGACCCCAGCTCAGTATCCAGAGCATCCTGGAGAAGAAGTTATACCTGCCACAAGCCAGCAGGAGACCCCAGCTCAGCTTTCAGAGTCTTTTGGAGAAGCTGAAACTTCTGCAACCATGGAGGAAGCCTCAGGTGGAGCAAGACACTCCACCGCAGGAGTGCAAGCAAGGGCACGTGGCCATCCCCCCTTCCTGGTCCCAGTGGTTCTAGCAAGCACTGCGTCCCTCCCAGTTAAGCCTCAGCTGTAGCTACACTCACTACATTGGTCTGTCTGTCCCCTTTCCCTCTGCAGCTTGGCTGCCCCAGCCCCTAACCCCCAGATCCCCATCTCCCCGCTGCTCTCAGCCTCAAGTTGGGCTCAAAGATTAGGGACACATACCCTCTGCCCCAAATCTAGGGATGAAGCCAGAAGATCCCAGAGGCCTTAGAAAATCTCCTGGCTCCACCCGGCACCCTGCCCTCGTTCTGTCTCCTCTCTCTTCCCCCCTCCGCCTAGCTCTGCCTCACAGACTGCTGGCCACAGCCCCAGGGAAGCTCTGCTGGGAAAGGCCTCTAGGGTGTTAATTTTCAGCCACCTACTCAGCATTCCTGGTACGTGGGAACTTTCTCTGGATAGAGACCTGGGGAGGGGAGCAGGAGAGAGAGAAGTTTCGAAGCTAAGATGTTCTGGGGCGGGCCCTGTACTGATGTTTCCAGCTTGGCCAGGGCCCCTCCAAGACGCAGCTCTCATAGTGCAGGGCCCTTAGCGTGTCTCTGGGGCAGGGAAGAAGTGGATCCATGAAACACTGTGTGTATGGGGGGCTGGAGAGCAGAGGCAGCAATTTTGGTCCTGGGCCCCAATTCTCAGCCTGCTGGACTAGAATCTGAGGATGGCCTGGGCTGGGGGCCGTGTGGCCTGGTGGGGTGACCTGGCCCAGCCCCTGCCTGGGCGGTAGGGTGTCCATGGGCCTGCACTGGCGGGGAGGGGGGCAGTCTGGGCCCAGACTTCGGTGCTGTCTGGAGGTGGGGCAGGGCCTGGCTTCTTACAAGAAGGCGCCCAGGCTGGCCCAGTCATGCAGGTCAGAGGCCAGTGTGGCATCCCCGGCCTCAAAGGGGGGCTCGGGGGGCAGGGAGCTACGGGTGCTCTCGTCCCAGGGGTGCTCCAGGAAGGATGTGGCCAGGAAGGTCTCATCGAAGTCCAGGCTGTCGGTAGCCTGCTCCACTGGAGGCCCCCAGGTAACAGGGCAGTCGATGCGGTGGCCATGGATGGTGAGGTCCACGTCCCCGTGTGAGGCAGGGCTCAGCGGCGGGATCAGCTCCGAGGTCTCCAGCGTGCCCAGCTCCCCGTCCAGCGTGCCAGCGTCCAAGATGGCCTCCCAGTCAAAGTTGCCCTTGAGGGGTTCCAGCTCACCCTGCTCCTCCGGGGTCAGCAGCAGGGGGCTGGAGGGCCGCAGGAACTTGGCCTCCTGCTTGGGCAGCGGCTGTTGACGCTTACGCCCCAGCCTGCCCTCGCCTGCACCCCAGCCCGCCTCCCCAGTGGCCTCCTCGAACTCCCGCAGCAGCTGCTGGGCCTCGGTGTTCACGGTCAGTGGCCCGGCCCATGGGGCGGCGCCGGGCACCGGCGTCGCCTGGCAGGCAAAGGCCGGGTGGATGTGGACTGGGGGCAGCCTCCGCTTCTTCAAGGCCCCACTCAGCAGCCGCTCGGCGTACTGGGGTTCGATGCGAAAGAAGCCCCCCCTTGCCTGGCTCATCCTTCTCCCGAGGCACCTTGATGAAGCCCTTGTTCAGGGACAGGTTGTGGTGGATGGAGTTCTGGACACAGGGAGATAGGAGAGAAGGAAGACAGCTGGGTGAGTGGGTGGGGTCAGTGATGGGGGGCTCCTAGCACCAATGCCAGTCCCACCACTACCTTCTCTCTAATGGGGGCAGGCAGACAGAGGCGCTGCTCTGACTGGGAAGCTCTGGGACACCAGCCACGGGGCACCAGGAGCTGGGAGTGCTGTCGGGGGCTTTTGTTCCCTTTTGCCAGGATATCTGCCTGCTCAGTCATCCGAGCCCTGAGCCGCAGGGTGGCTCTCAGTGCCAGCCTGTCCTGCCCTCCCTCCCTTACCCCGCCGCTTGCGGCCTCTGGTCAAAGGCCTTGGCTCCCCCAGGTCCTGGACGGCCAACTCCCTCTGCCTGGGCCTGGCTGGCCTTCTCTGTGAAATGAGTGAGTGGGTGTGAGGGTGTGTGTGTGGGGGGGTATGAAGTGTGGGAGGATCTGATGACTTTCCTTGTTTGTAGAGCCGGCTGCTGGCCTGGGCCCTCACCAACCATGTCCCCTTCCTCCCACGCCAGGCTCTGAGGCCTCAGTTGATTATTACCCAGCCAAGAGCATAGCGCTCATTCCTGGGGCCTCTCAGGCTTGGGGTAGGGTGGGGAGTGGTGGAGTGTCTCTGCTTTCTCACCAAGATTACAAATGGTACCTGCCCCAGGGTCAGGGCCCAAGCAAACGTGGAATAGCTGTGATCACAGGAACTCTGATCCTGTGACCTGTGCCACAGGGAAGGATCTGTGCATCCTCAGGGTCACTGTCCCCAAGTAGCCCCTGATCCTGATGGTCGAAGATGCTCCGGATAGTGTGTGCCCAGCCTGAATCGCCATCCTGCCTTGTTCACGCCTGGGTGCACAGTCCAAACCACGCTGGGGCACAGGGGTCTGGGGCCTGGTGGGTGGGGCTGGCAGGTGAGTAGTGCCCCCTGGCAAGACTGGGATGTTTACATGGTGGCCTGGGCCCCTTGGCTGCTCTGTGCCAGGTTCCGGAGACTTGGAACATGAAGCCAGTGTGGGAGGAAAGAGCCCCTGTGGAAAGCACGTGGCTGAGGTAATTGTCCCCCCAGGGAGGTTGATGAGAAGAGGGGGAGGAGTGAAGGCAGGAAACTAGGGAGGGCTTGGGGTGGGGGCTGGCACAGCAGCTTTCGGAAGGCCCCGTAGCCCTTCCACTGGGACACAGATGGCCTTCACACCCCGCAGCACGCCCCTCACCCATCCCAGACCACTTCCACCCAACTGAAAGCAGGCAGGATGGAGAGCCTGGCAGGAACGATGCTCTGCTTCCAGTCAGGCCCTGACAAACTGACCTTGAGGAGGGTAGTGTCGAGGAATTCCAGGACTTGGGACAAAAAATGTGTCCCTCAGTCCATCAACCTACCCTGGGGGGCTGTGTCCACGCATAGTTCAGCCCTGGTCTTTGGGCTGAGCCTGCCAGATGAGTGACAAGTTCTTTCCACTTGAACCTCTATGTCGGCACCCCTACAGCCCTCTGAACATCCTCCCTCCTCTGTCTCTGAAGTCAAAGGGGCAGCAGTCCAAGCACTGGGCTCCCTTGAGGTCCTTCCTGGACGGCCTTCCTCTCTCGGGGCCCTGGCCGTACCGCGCCTACTTGGCCTGCGGATCTGGGATGTGAGTCCAGTCTGCACGGGCATGGGGAGGGAGGGAGGGAGTGCCTCCCTACCTGCCAGGTGGGATCAGCGTGGCGGAAGTAGCAGAAGTTGTCCGTGATCCACTTGTACATGGCCGACAGGGTGATCTTGGTGGCCTTGCTGGCCTGCATGGCCATGCAGATGAGCGTGGCATACGAGTAGGGCGGCTTCACGTGCGGGTTGGTGGCGTAGTCCACGTCGTCGGGAGGCAAGGACTGCAGCCCCGAGGGGGCGCTCCGCGGCGCTCCGCGGCTTGCACGAGTATGTGGGCTTGCCGGGTGTGTGCGGCTACCCCAGCCAGGCGGGTTCCGCTGCCAGGGGAAACCCCAGCTCGGCCGAGCCTGACAGCTCGTGGTAGCCGTGGGGGTCAGTGTCCCTCGAAGGCAGGACGGGGGCTTGGCGTTGAGAATGGAGAATTCTGCAGCCACTTCAGGCTGGTCAGGCTGTCATTCAGGGCGTTGGACTCCAGGCCGCCTTCTGGTCCGGCCTCCTCCGCTGCCCCTGCTCCCGAGACGCATAGCCAGCTCTCCGCCATATCTGCGGTGACTCTCCGAGGGGGCGGTCAACATCCACCAGCCGAGCCTAGGGTGGCCGCCGAGCTCTCTGGCCCGCGGACTCCCGCGTCTTCAGTTACACAGCCTCCCGTAAGCGTGCTTCCATTCCGCGATCCGGGGGTAGCCTCCTCCAAACGGAGTGTGGTGCCTGCGGGGACCAGAGCGGGAACTGAGCCCTCTTTCCCCACCCCCGAGGGGAGAGTGTGGGCGAGGGGGGAGGCTCTTACTAAAATCCTTCCTGCAGCTGGGGAGGATCTTTTACTGCCGAGGTCTGGGAAACAGAAGGTGTGCCCGGGGGTCCGACCCACAGGGGGTTCGCCTCGCTCTTTTCCTCTTGGATCTTTTAGAGGAGACTTAATTAGCCAAACGAGGGAATAGTGTAGGGACATGTGAGGCCACCCCTTTCTCCTTCAAAGCGGGGAATTAACCCCCCTCTCTCCGTCCACAACCAATGGAAATGGGGCGAGAGAGTCCAGGAGGGCAGTACGACGGGTCGGGGGGGCGGGGGAGGTCGTCTGATCTTTGAAAAGGGATATTAGGATGGGGATCAAGGGGAAGGAAGGAAACAATACAGAGAGTTATAAGGGGGCGGGAAGTGAGTGTCCCCCAAACGCCTCTGATGTCAGTCCCCGGGCCCACCACTTCCGTCGGGGACGGATGGGAGAGCGGGCTGGTACTGACGCCCTCCCTTCCCACGGCCTGCAGCCCTCCCCGTCCCTTACCTGGCTCAGAGCGCAGCCCGGGCCAAAGGAAGGTTCTCAAACAAATTCCTCCCACCGCCCACCCTCACCGCGGCTCTCTGCTCCCAGCTCGAGGGCCCAGCCAGCAATCCTCGTCGCCACTCACGCCCGACGGCGCCTCTCTGAAAGCCAGCGGCCGGGGACCGGCACTCAGTAGCCGCTCGCAAGGCGTCTCCTGCTGCCGTGGCGACGCCCCGCCCATATAAACAGCTTCCGCTTCTGCCATTGGCCAGGGCGTCTCCAAAGAGACCGCGGGCTCTTAACCGCTCTCTCACGCGGTAACTCTTCAAAATCCCTCCTGCCGCCATCTCCCGCGCGCGACCAAAGCCCCCTACCCGCCACCGCGTCCCGGCTCCACGCATTCCCGCCCGAGGGCCCCGAGCAGGGCTCGGAGAGGCGCGCGGCTCGGTGCTCCCGCAGAGGCCCCGGGGCCCTCGGCGAGCAGTTCGCGGCGCGAACCATACTCCACCCGACCTCCTTCCCATCTGGGCTGCTCAGAGGTGGCGACGGCTCCTGGGACGCAGCCCCTGGTGCGGGGGCCAGGGCTTCATGCATGCTTGGGGCTTTCCTTTCCTCTCCTCTGGGCTGAACCTTTGGAGGAGGTTGAACCTTTGCCAGTTCAACAGGAGGCTCCAGCCCAAACTCCAGAAGCCGGTTCACATAATAAACCTTCAGTAAAAGAGGAGACCCCAGCTCAGTATCCAGAGCATCCTGGAGAAGAAGTTATACCTGCCACAAGCCAGCAGGAGACCCCAGCTCAGCTTTCAGAGTCTTTTGGAGAAGCTGAAACTTCTGCAACCATGGAGGAAGCCTCAGGTGGAGCAAGACACTCCACCGCAGGAGTGCAAGCAAGGGCACGTGGCCATCCCCCCTTCCTGGTCCCAGTGGTTCTAGCAAGCACTGCGTCCCTCCCAGTTAAGCCTCAGCTGTAGCTACACTCACTACATTGGTCTGTCTGTCCCCTTTCCCTCTGCAGCTTGGCTGCCCCAGCCCCTAACCCCCAGATCCCCATCTCCCCGCTGCTCTCAGCCTCAAGTTGGGCTCAAAGATTAGGGACACATACCCTCTGCCCCAAATCTAGGGATGAAGCCAGAAGATCCCAGAGGCCTTAGAAAATCTCCTGGCTCCACCCGGCACCCTGCCCTCGTTCTGTCTCCTCTCTCTTCCCCCCTCCGCCTAGCTCTGCCTCACAGACTGCTGGCCACAGCCCCAGGGAAGCTCTGCTGGGAAAGGCCTCTAGGGTGTTAATTTTCAGCCACCTACTCAGCATTCCTGGTACGTGGGAACTTTCTCTGGATAGAGACCTGGGGAGGGGAGCAGGAGAGAGAGAAGTTTCGAAGCTAAGATGTTCTGGGGCGGGCCCTGTACTGATGTTTCCAGCTTGGCCAGGGCCCCTCCAAGACGCAGCTCTCATAGTGCAGGGCCCTTAGCGTGTCTCTGGGGCAGGGAAGAAGTGGATCCATGAAACACTGTGTGTATGGGGGGCTGGAGAGCAGAGGCAGCAATTTTGGTCCTGGGCCCCAATTCTCAGCCTGCTGGACTAGAATCTGAGGATGGCCTGGGCTGGGGGCCGTGTGGCCTGGTGGGGTGACCTGGCCCAGCCCCTGCCTGGGCGGTAGGGTGTCCATGGGCCTGCACTGGCGGGGAGGGGGGCAGTCTGGGCCCAGACTTCGGTGCTGTCTGGAGGTGGGGCAGGGCCTGGCTTCTTACAAGAAGGCGCCCAGGCTGGCCCAGTCATGCAGGTCAGAGGCCAGTGTGGCATCCCCGGCCTCAAAGGGGGGCTCGGGGGGCAGGGAGCTACGGGTGCTCTCGTCCCAGGGGTGCTCCAGGAAGGATGTGGCCAGGAAGGTCTCATCGAAGTCCAGGCTGTCGGTAGCCTGCTCCACTGGAGGCCCCCAGGTAACAGGGCAGTCGATGCGGTGGCCATGGATGGTGAGGTCCACGTCCCCGTGGGAGGCAGGGCTCAGCGGCGGGATCAGCTCCGAGGTCTCCAGCGTGCCCAGCTCCCCGTCCAGCGTGCCAGCGTCCAAGATGGCCTCCCAGTCAAAGTTGCCCTTGAGGGGTTCCAGCTCACCCTGCTCCTCCTGGGTCAGCAGCAGGGGGCTGGAGGGCCGCAGGAACTTGGCCTCCTGCTTGGGCAGCGGCTGTTGACGCTTACGCCCCAGCCTGCCCTCGCCTGCACCCCAGCCCGCCTCCCCAGTGGCCTCCTCGAACTCCCGCAGCAGCTGCTGGGCCTCGGTGTTCACGGTCAGTGGCCCGGCCCATGGGGCGGCGCCGGGCACCGGCGTCGCCTGGCAGGCAAAGGCCGGGTGGATGTGGACTGGGGGCAGCCTCCGCTTCTTCAAGGCCCCACTCAGCAGCCGCTCGGCGTACTGGGGTTCGATGCGAAAGAAGCCCCCCCTTGCCTGGCTCATCCTTCTCCCGAGGCACCTTGATGAAGCCCTTGTTCAGGGACAGGTTGTGGTGGATGGAGTTCTGGACACAGGGAGATAGGAGAGAAGGAAGACAGCTGGGTGAGTGGGTGGGGTCAGTGATGGGGGGCTCCTAGCACCAATGCCAGTCCCACCACTACCTTCTCTCTAATGGGGGCAGGCAGACAGAGGCGCTGCTCTGACTGGGAAGCTCTGGGACACCAGCCACGGGGCACCAGGAGCTGGGAGTGCTGTCGGGGGCTTTTGTTCCCTTTTGCCAGGATATCTGCCTGCTCAGTCATCCGAGCCCTGAGCCGCAGGGTGGCTCTCAGTGCCAGCCTGTCCTGCCCTCCCTCCCTTACCCCGCCGCTTGCGGCCTCTGGTCAAAGGCCTTGGCTCCCCCAGGTCCTGGACGGCCAACTCCCTCTGCCTGGGCCTGGCTGGCCTTCTCTGTGAAATGAGTGAGTGGGTGTGAGGGTGTGTGTGTGGGGGGGTATGAAGTGTGGGAGGATCTGATGACTTTCCTTGTTTGTAGAGCCGGCTGCTGGCCTGGGCCCTCACCAACCATGTCCCCTTCCTCCCATGCCAGGCTCTGAGGCCTCAGTTGATTATTACCCAGCCAAGAGCATAGCGCTCATTCCTGGGGCCTCTCAGGCTTGGGGTAGGGTGGGGAGTGGTGGAGTGTCTCTGCTTTCTCACCAAGATTACAAATGGTACCTGCCCCAGGGTCAGGGCCCAAGCAAACGTGGAATAGCTGTGATCACAGGAACTCTGATCCTGTGACCTGTGCCACAGGGAAGGATCTGTGCATCCTCAGGGTCACTGTCCCCAAGTAGCCCCTGATCCTGATGGTCGAAGATGCTCCGGATAGTGTGTGCCCAGCCTGAATCGCCATCCTGCCTTGTTCACGCCTGGGTGCACAGTCCAAACCACGCTGGGGCACAGGGGTCTGGGGCCTGGTGGGTGGGGCTGGCAGGTGAGTAGTGCCCCCTGGCAAGACTGGGATGTTTACATGGTGGCCTGGGCCCCTTGGCTGCTCTGTGCCAGGTTCCGGAGACTTGGAACATGAAGCCAGTGTGGGAGGAAAGAGCCCCTGTGGAAAGCACGTGGCTGAGGTAATTGTCCCCCCAGGGAGGTTGATGAGAAGAGGGGGAGGAGTGAAGGCAGGAAACTAGGGAGGGCTTGGGGTGGGGGCTGGCACAGCAGCTTTCGGAAGGCCCCGTAGCCCTTCCACTGGGACACAGATGGCCTTCACACCCCGCAGCACGCCCCTCACCCATCCCAGACCACTTCCACCCAACTGAAAGCAGGCAGGATGGAGAGCCTGGCAGGAACGATGCTCTGCTTCCAGTCAGGCCCTGACAAACTGACCTTGAGGAGGGTAGTGTCGAGGAATTCCAGGACTTGGGACAAAAAATGTGTCCCTCAGTCCATCAACCTACCCTGGGGGGCTGTGTCCACGCATAGTTCAGCCCTGGTCTTTGGGCTGAGCCTGCCAGATGAGTGACAAGTTCTTTCCACTTGAACCTCTATGTCGGCACCCCTACAGCCCTCTGAACATCCTCCCTCCTCTGTCTCTGAAGTCAAAGGGGCAGCAGTCCAAGCACTGGGCTCCCTTGAGGTCCTTCCTGGACGGCCTTCCTCTCTCGGGGCCCTGGCCGTACCGCGCCTACTTGGCCTGCGGATCTGGGATGTGAGTCCAGTCTGCACGGGCATGGGGAGGGAGGGAGGGAGTGCCTCCCTACCTGCCAGGTGGGATCAGCGTGGCGGAAGTAGCAGAAGTTGTCCGTGATCCACTTGTACATGGCCGACAGGGTGATCTTGGTGGCCTTGCTGGCCTGCATGGCCATGCAGATGAGCGTGGCATACGAGTAGGGCGGCTTCACGTGCGGGTTGGTGGCGTAGTCCACGTCGTCGGGAGGCAAGGACTGCAGCCCCGAGGGGGCGCTCCGCGGCGCTCCGCGGCTTGCACGAGTATGTGGGCTTGCCGGGTGTGTGCAGCTACCCCAGCCAGGCGGGTTCCGCTGCCAGGGGAAACCCCAGCTCGGCCGAGCCTGACAGCTCGTGGTAGCCGTGGGGGTCAGTGTCCCTCGAAGGCAGGACGGGGGCTTGGCGTTGAGAATGGAGAATTCTGCAGCCACTTCAGGCTGGTCAGGCTGTCATTCAGGGCGTTGGACTCCAGGCCGCCTTCTGGTCCGGCCTCCTCCGCTGCCCCTGCTCCCGAGGCGCATAGCCAGCTCTCCGCCATATCTGCGGTGACTCTCCGAGGGGGCGGTCAACATCCACCAGCCGAGCCTAGGGTGGCCGCCGAGCTCTCTGGCCCGCGGACTCCCGCGTCTTCAGTTACACAGCCTCCCGTAAGCGTGCTTCCATTCCGCGATCCGGGGGTAGCCTCCTCCAAACGGAGTGTGGTGCCTGCGGGGACCAGAGCGGGAACTGAGCCCTCTTTCCCCACCCCCGAGGGGAGAGTGTGGGCGAGGGGGGAGGCTCTTACTAAAATCCTTCCTGCAGCTGGGGAGGATCTTTTACTGCCGAGGTCTGGGAAACAGAAGGTGTGCCCGGGGGTCCGACCCACAGGGGGTTCGCCTCGCTCTTTTCCTCTTGGATCTTTTAGAGGAGACTTAATTAGCCAAACGAGGGAATAGTGTAGGGACATGTGAGGCCACCCCTTTCTCCTTCAAAGCGGGGAATTAACCCCCCTCTCTCCGTCCACAACCAATGGAAATGGGGCGAGAGAGTCCAGGAGGGCAGTACGACGGGTCGGGGGGCGGGGGAGGTCGTCTGATCTTTGAAAAGGGATATTAGGATGGGGATCAAGGGGAAGGAAGGAAACAATACAGAGAGTTATAAGGGGGCGGGAAGTGAGTGTCCCCCAAACGCCTCTGATGTCAGTCCCCGGGCCCACCACTTCCGTCGGGGACGGATGGGAGAGCGGGCTGGTACTGACGCCCTCCCTTCCCACGGCCTGCAGCCCTCCCCGTCCCTTACCTGGCTCAGAGCGCAGCCCGGGCCAAAGGAAGGTTCTCAAACAAATTCCTCCCACCGCCCACCCTCACCGCGGCTCTCTGCTCCCAGCTCGAGGGCCCAGCCAGCAATCCTCGTCGCCACTCACGCCCGACGGCGCCTCTCTGAAAGCCAGCGGCCGGGGACCGGCACTCAGTAGCCGCTCGCAAGGCGTCTCCTGCTGCCGTGGCGACGCCCCGCCCATATAAACAGCTTCCGCTTCTGCCATTGGCCAGGGCGTCTCCAAAGAGACCGCGGGCTCTTAACCGCTCTCTCACGCGGTAACTCTTCAAAAATCCCTCCTGCCGCCACCTCCCGCGCGCGACCAAAGCCCCCTACCCGCCACCGCGTCCCGGCTCCACGCATTCCCGCCCGAGGGCCCCGAGCAGGGCTCGGAGAGGCGCGCGGCTCGGTGCTCCCGCAGAGGCCCCGGGGCCCTCGGCGAGCAGTTCGCGGCGCGAACCATACTCCACCCGACCTCCTTCCCATCTGGGCTGCTCAGAGGTGGCGACGGCTCCTGGGACGCAGCCCCTGGTGCGGGGGCCAGGGCTTCATGCATGCTTGGGGCTTTCCTTTCCTCTCCTCTGGGCTGAACCTTTGGAGGAGGTTGAACCTTTGCCAGTTCAACAGGAGGCTCCAGCCCAAACTCCAGAAGCCGGTTCACATAATAAACCTTCAGTAAAAGAGGAGACCCCAGCTCAGTATCCAGAGCATCCTGGAGAAGAAGTTATACCTGCCACAAGCCAGCAGGAGACCCCAGCTCAGCTTTCAGAGTCTTTTGGAGAAGCTGAAACTTCTGCAACCATGGAGGAAGCCTCAGGTGGAGCAAGACACTCCACCGCAGGAGTGCAAGCAAGGGCACGTGGCCATCCCCCCTTCCTGGTCCCAGTGGTTCTAGCAAGCACTGCGTCCCTCCCAGTTAAGCCTCAGCTGTAGCTACACTCACTACATTGGTCTGTCTGTCCCCTTTCCCTCTGCAGCTTGGCTGCCCCAGCCCCTAACCCCCAGATCCCCATCTCCCCGCTGCTCTCAGCCTCAAGTTGGGCTCAAAGATTAGGGACACATACCCTCTGCCCCAAATCTAGGGATGAAGCCAGAAGATCCCAGAGGCCTTAGAAAATCTCCTGGCTCCACCCGGCACCCTGCCCTCGTTCTGTCTCCTCTCTCTTCCCCCCTCCGCCTAGCTCTGCCTCACAGACTGCTGGCCACAGCCCCAGGGAAGCTCTGCTGGGAAAGGCCTCTAGGGTGTTAATTTTCAGCCACCTACTCAGCATTCCTGGTACGTGGGAACTTTCTCTGGATAGAGACCTGGGGAGGGGAGCAGGAGAGAGAGAAGTTTCGAAGCTAAGATGTTCTGGGGCGGGCCCTGTACTGATGTTTCCAGCTTGGCCAGGGCCCCTCCAAGACGCAGCTCTCATAGTGCAGGGCCCTTAGCGTGTCTCTGGGGCAGGGAAGAAGTGGATCCATGAAACACTGTGTGTATGGGGGGCTGGAGAGCAGAGGCAGCAATTTTGGTCCTGGGCCCCAATTCTCAGCCTGCTGGACTAGAATCTGAGGATGGCCTGGGCTGGGGGCCGTGTGGCCTGGTGGGGTGACCTGGCCCAGCCCCTGCCTGGGCGGTAGGGTGTCCATGGGCCTGCACTGGCGGGGAGGGGGGCAGTCTGGGCCCAGACTTCGGTGCTGTCTGGAGGTGGGGCAGGGCCTGGCTTCTTACAAGAAGGCGCCCAGGCTGGCCCAGTCATGCAGGTCAGAGGCCAGTGTGGCATCCCCGGCCTCAAAGGGGGGCTCGGGGGGCAGGGAGCTACGGGTGCTCTCGTCCCAGGGGTGCTCCAGGAAGGATGTGGCCAGGAAGGTCTCATCGAAGTCCAGGCTGTCGGTAGCCTGCTCCACTGGAGGCCCCCAGGTAACAGGGCAGTCGATGCGGTGGCCATGGATGGTGAGGTCCACGTCCCCGTGGGAGGCAGGGCTCAGCGGCGGGATCAGCTCCGAGGTCTCCAGCGTGCCCAGCTCCCCGTCCAGCGTGCCAGCGTCCAAGATGGCCTCCCAGTCAAAGTTGCCCTTGAGGGGTTCCAGCTCACCCTGCTCCTCCTGGGTCAGCAGCAGGGGGCTGGAGGGCCGCAGGAACTTGGCCTCCTGCTTGGGCAGCGGCTGTTGACGCTTACGCCCCAGCCTGCCCTCGCCTGCACCCCAGCCCGCCTCCCCAGTGGCCTCCTCGAACTCCCGCAGCAGCTGCTGGGCCTCGGTGTTCACGGTCAGTGGCCCGGCCCATGGGGCGGCGCCGGGCACCGGCGTCGCCTGGCAGGCAAAGGCCGGGTGGATGTGGACTGGGGGCAGCCTCCGCTTCTTCAAGGCCCCACTCAGCAGCCGCTCGGCGTACTGGGGTTCGATGCGAAAGAAGCCCCCCCTTGCCTGGCTCATCCTTCTCCCGAGGCACCTTGATGAAGCCCTTGTTCAGGGACAGGTTGTGGTGGATGGAGTTCTGGACACAGGGAGATAGGAGAGAAGGAAGACAGCTGGGTGAGTGGGTGGGGTCAGTGATGGGGGGCTCCTAGCACCAATGCCAGTCCCACCACTACCTTCTCTCTAATGGGGGCAGGCAGACAGAGGCGCTGCTCTGACTGGGAAGCTCTGGGACACCAGCCACGGGGCACCAGGAGCTGGGAGTGCTGTCGGGGGCTTTTGTTCCCTTTTGCCAGGATATCTGCCTGCTCAGTCATCCGAGCCCTGAGCCGCAGGGTGGCTCTCAGTGCCAGCCTGTCCTGCCCTCCCTCCCTTACCCCGCCGCTTGCGGCCTCTGGTCAAAGGCCTTGGCTCCCCCAGGTCCTGGACGGCCAACTCCCTCTGCCTGGGCCTGGCTGGCCTTCTCTGTGAAATGAGTGAGTGGGTGTGAGGGTGTGTGTGTGGGGGGGGTATGAAGTGTGGGAGGATCTGATGACTTTCCTTGTTTGTAGAGCCGGCTGCTGGCCTGGGCCCTCACCAACCATGTCCCCTTCCTCCCACGCCAGGCTCTGAGGCCTCAGTTGATTATTACCCAGCCAAGAGCATAGCGCTCATTCCTGGGGCCTCTCAGGCTTGGGGTAGGGTGGGGAGTGGTGGAGTGTCTCTGCTTTCTCACCAAGATTACAAATGGTACCTGCCCCAGGGTCAGGGCCCAAGCAAACGTGGAATAGCTGTGATCACAGGAACTCTGATCCTGTGACCTGTGCCACAGGGAAGGATCTGTGCATCCTCAGGGTCACTGTCCCCAAGTAGCCCCTGATCCTGATGGTCGAAGATGCTCCGGATAGTGTGTGCCCAGCCTGAATCGCCATCCTGCCTTGTTCACGCCTGGGTGCACAGTCCAAACCACGCTGGGGCACAGGGGTCTGGGGCCTGGTGGGTGGGGCCGGCAGGTGAGTAGTGCCCCCTGGCAAGACTGGGATGTTTACATGGTGGCCTGGGCCCCTTGGCTGCTCTGTGCCAGGTTCCGGAGACTTGGAACATGAAGCCAGTGTGGGAGGAAAGAGCCCCTGTGGAAAGCACGTGGCTGAGGTAATTGTGCCCCCAGGGAGGTTGATGAGAAGAGGGGGAGGAGTGAAGGCAGGAAACTAGGGAGGGCTTGGGGTGGGGGCTGGCACAGCAGCTTTCGGAAGGCCCCGTAGCCCTTCCACTGGGACACAGATGGCCTTCACACCCCGCAGCACGCCCCTCACCCATCCCAGACCACTTCCACCCAACTGAAAGCAGGCAGGATGGAGAGCCTGGCAGGAACGATGCTCTGCTTCCAGTCAGGCCCTGACAAACTGACCTTGAGGAGGGTAGTGTCGAGGAATTCCAGGACTTGGGACAAAAAATGTGTCCCTCAGTCCATCAACCTACCCTGGGGGGCTGTGTCCACGCATAGTTCAGCCCTGGTCTTTGGGCTGAGCCTGCCAGATGAGTGACAAGTTCTTTCCACTTGAACCTCTATGTCGGCACCCCTACAGCCCTCTGAACATCCTCCCTCCTCTGTCTCTGAAGTCAAAGGGGCAGCAGTCCAAGCACTGGGCTCCCTTGAGGTCCTTCCTGGACGGCCTTCCTCTCTCGGGGCCCTGGCCGTACCGCGCCTACTTGGCCTGCGGATCTGGGATGTGAGTCCAGTCTGCACGGGCATGGGGAGGGAGGGAGGGAGTGCCTCCCTACCTGCCAGGTGGGATCAGCGTGGCGGAAGTAGCAGAAGTTGTCCGTGATCCACTTGTACATGGCCGACAGGGTGATCTTGGTGGCCTTGCTGGCCTGCATGGCCATGCAGATGAGCGTGGCATACGAGTAGGGCGGCTTCACGTGCGGGTTGGTGGCGTAGTCCACGTCGTCGGGAGGCAAGGACTGCAGCCCCGAGGGGGCGCTCCGCGGCGCTCCGCGGCTTGCACGAGTATGTGGGCTTGCCGGGTGTGTGCGGCTACCCCAGCCAGGCGGGTTCCGCTGCCAGGGGAAACCCCAGCTCGGCCGAGCCTGACAGCTCGTGGTAGCCGTGGGGGTCAGTGTCCCTCGAAGGCAGGACGGGGGCTTGGCGTTGAGAATGGAGAATTCTGCAGCCACTTCAGGCTGGTCAGGCTGTCATTCAGGGCGTTGGACTCCAGGCCGCCTTCTGGTCCGGCCTCCTCCGCTGCCCCTGCTCCCGAGACGCATAGCCAGCTCTCCGCCATATCTGCGGTGACTCTCCGAGGGGGCGGTCAACATCCACCAGCCGAGCCTAGGGTGGCCGCCGAGCTCTCTGGCCCGCGGACTCCCGCGTCTTCAGTTACACAGCCTCCCGTAAGCGTGCTTCCATTCCGCGATCCGGGGGTAGCCTCCTCCAAACGGAGTGTGGTGCCTGCGGGGACCAGAGCGGGAACTGAGCCCTCTTTCCCCACCCCCGAGGGGAGAGTGTGGGCGAGGGGGGAGGCTCTTACTAAAATCCTTCCTGCAGCTGGGGAGGATCTTTTACTGCCGAGGTCTGGGAAACAGAAGGTGTGCCCGGGGGTCCGACCCACAGGGGGTTCGCCTCGCTCTTTTCCTCTTGGATCTTTTAGAGGAGACTTAATTAGCCAAACGAGGGAATAGTGTAGGGACATGTGAGGCCACCCCTTTCTCCTTCAAAGCGGGGAATTAACCCCCCTCTCTCCGTCCACAACCAATGGAAATGGGGCGAGAGAGTCCAGGAGGGCAGTACGACGGGTCGGGGGGCGGGGGAGGTCGTCTGATCTTTGAAAAGGGATATTAGGATGGGGATCAAGGGGAAGGAAGGAAACAATACAGAGAGTTATAAGGGGGCGGGAAGTGAGTGTCCCCCAAACGCCTCTGATGTCAGTCCCCGGGCCCACCACTTCCGTCGGGGACGGATGGGAGAGCGGGCTGGTACTGACGCCCTCCCTTCCCACGGCCTGCAGCCCTCCCCGTCCCTTACCTGGCTCAGAGCGCAGCCCGGGCCAAAGGAAGGTTCTCAAACAAATTCCTCCCACCGCCCACCCTCACCGCGGCTCTCTGCTCCCAGCTCGAGGGCCCAGCCAGCAATCCTCGTCGCCACTCACGCCCGACGGCGCCTCTCTGAAAGCCAGCGGCCGGGGACCGGCACTCAGTAGCCGCTCGCAAGGCGTCTCCTGCTGCCGTGGCGACGCCCCGCCCATATAAACAGCTTCCGCTTCTGCCATTGGCCAGGGCGTCTCCAAAGAGACCGCGGGCTCTTAACCGCTCTCTCACGCGGTAACTCTTCAAAAATCCCTCCTGCCGCCATCTCCCGCGCGCGACCAAAGCCCCCTACCCGCCACCGCGTCCCGGCTCCACGCATTCCCGCCCGAGGGCCCCGAGCAGGGCTCGGAGAGGCGCGCGGCTCGGTGCTCCCGCAGAGGCCCCGGGGCCCTCGGCGAGCAGTTCGCGGCGCGAACCATACTCCACCCGACCTCCTTCCCATCTGGGCTGCTCAGAGGTGGCGACGGCTCCTGGGACGCAGCCCCTGGTGCGGGGGCCAGGGCTTCATGCATGCTTGGGGCTTTCCTTTCCTCTCCTCTGGGCTGAACCTTTGGAGGAGGTTGAACCTTTGCCAGTTCAACAGGAGGCTCCAGCCCAAACTCCAGAAGCCGGTTCACATAATAAACCTTCAGTAAAAGAGGAGACCCCAGCTCAGTATCCAGAGCATCCTGGAGAAGAAGTTATACCTGCCACAAGCCAGCAGGAGACCCCAGCTCAGCTTTCAGAGTCTTTTGGAGAAGCTGAAACTTCTGCAACCATGGAGGAAGCCTCAGGTGGAGCAAGACACTCCACCGCAGGAGTGCAAGCAAGGGCACGTGGCCATCCCCCCTTCCTGGTCCCAGTGGTTCTAGCAAGCACTGCGTCCCTCCCAGTTAAGCCTCAGCTGTAGCTACACTCACTACATTGGTCTGTCTGTCCCCTTTCCCTCTGCAGCTTGGCTGCCCCAGCCCCTAACCCCCAGATCCCCATCTCCCCGCTGCTCTCAGCCTCAAGTTGGGCTCAAAGATTAGGGACACATACCCTCTGCCCCAAATCTAGGGATGAAGCCAGAAGATCCCAGAGGCCTTAGAAAATCTCCTGGCTCCACCCGGCACCCTGCCCTCGTTCTGTCTCCTCTCTCTTCCCCCCTCCGCCTAGCTCTGCCTCACAGACTGCTGGCCACAGCCCCAGGGAAGCTCTGCTGGGAAAGGCCTCTAGGGTGTTAATTTTCAGCCACCTACTCAGCATTCCTGGTACGTGGGAACTTTCTCTGGATAGAGACCTGGGGAGGGGAGCAGGAGAGAGAGAAGTTTCGAAGCTAAGATGTTCTGGGGCGGGCCCTGTACTGATGTTTCCAGCTTGGCCAGGGCCCCTCCAAGACGCAGCTCTCATAGTGCAGGGCCCTTAGCGTGTCTCTGGGGCAGGGAAGAAGTGGATCCATGAAACACTGTGTGTATGGGGGGCTGGAGAGCAGAGGCAGCAATTTTGGTCCTGGGCCCCAATTCTCAGCCTGCTGGACTAGAATCTGAGGATGGCCTGGGCTGGGGGCCGTGTGGCCTGGTGGGGTGACCTGGCCCAGCCCCTGCCTGGGCGGTAGGGTGTCCATGGGCCTGCACTGGCGGGGAGGGGGGCAGTCTGGGCCCAGACTTCGGTGCTGTCTGGAGGTGGGGCAGGGCCTGGCTTCTTACAAGAAGGCGCCCAGGCTGGCCCAGTCATGCAGGTCAGAGGCCAGTGTGGCATCCCCGGCCTCAAAGGGGGGCTCGGGGGGCAGGGAGCTACGGGTGCTCTCGTCCCAGGGGTGCTCCAGGAAGGATGTGGCCAGGAAGGTCTCATCGAAGTCCAGGCTGTCGGTAGCCTGCTCCACTGGAGGCCCCCAGGTAACAGGGCAGTCGATGCGGTGGCCATGGATGGTGAGGTCCACGTCCCCGTGGGAGGCAGGGCTCAGCGGCGGGATCAGCTCCGAGGTCTCCAGCGTGCCCAGCTCCCCGTCCAGCGTGCCAGCGTCCAAGATGGCCTCCCAGTCAAAGTTGCCCTTGAGGGGTTCCAGCTCACCCTGCTCCTCCGGGGTCAGCAGCAGGGGGCTGGAGGGCCGCAGGAACTTGGCCTCCTGCTTGGGCAGCGGCTGTTGACGCTTACGCCCCAGCCTGCCCTCGCCTGCACCCCAGCCCGCCTCCCCAGTGGCCTCCTCGAACTCCCGCAGCAGCTGCTGGGCCTCGGTGTTCACGGTCAGTGGCCCGGCCCATGGGGCGGCGCCGGGCACCGGCGTCGCCTGGCAGGCAAAGGCCGGGTGGATGTGGACTGGGGGCAGCCTCCGCTTCTTCAAGGCCCCACTCAGCAGCCGCTCGGCGTACTGGGGTTCGATGCGAAAGAAGCCCCCCCTTGCCTGGCTCATCCTTCTCCCGAGGCACCTTGATGAAGCCCTTGTTCAGGGACAGGTTGTGGTGGATGGAGTTCTGGACACAGGGAGATAGGAGAGAAGGAAGACAGCTGGGTGAGTGGGTGGGGTCAGTGATGGGGGGCTCCTAGCACCAATGCCAGTCCCACCACTACCTTCTCTCTAATGGGGGCAGGCAGACAGAGGCGCTGCTCTGACTGGGAAGCTCTGGGACACCAGCCACGGGGCACCAGGAGCTGGGAGTGCTGTCGGGGGCTTTTGTTCCCTTTTGCCAGGATATCTGCCTGCTCAGTCATCCGAGCCCTGAGCCGCAGGGTGGCTCTCAGTGCCAGCCTGTCCTGCCCTCCCTCCCTTACCCCGCCGCTTGCGGCCTCTGGTCAAAGGCCTTGGCTCCCCCAGGTCCTGGACGGCCAACTCCCTCTGCCTGGGCCTGGCTGGCCTTCTCTGTGAAATGAGTGAGTGGGTGTGAGGGTGTGTGTGTGGGGGGGGTATGAAGTGTGGGAGGATCTGATGACTTTCCTTGTTTGTAGAGCCGGCTGCTGGCCTGGGCCCTCACCAACCATGTCCCCTTCCTCCCACGCCAGGCTCTGAGGCCTCAGTTGATTATTACCCAGCCAAGAGCATAGCGCTCATTCCTGGGGCCTCTCAGGCTTGGGGTAGGGTGGGGAGTGGTGGAGTGTCTCTGCTTTCTCACCAAGATTACAAATGGTACCTGCCCCAGGGTCAGGGCCCAAGCAAACGTGGAATAGCTGTGATCACAGGAACTCTGATCCTGTGACCTGTGCCACAGGGAAGGATCTGTGCATCCTCAGGGTCACTGTCCCCAAGTAGCCCCTGATCCTGATGGTCGAAGATGCTCCGGATAGTGTGTGCCCAGCCTGAATCGCCATCCTGCCTTGTTCACGCCTGGGTGCACAGTCCAAACCACGCTGGGGCACAGGGGTCTGGGGCCTGGTGGGTGGGGCCGGCAGGTGAGCAGTGCCCCCTGGCAAGACTGGGATGTTTACATGGTGGCCTGGGCCCCTTGGCTGCTCTGTGCCAGGTTCCGGAGACTTGGAACATGAAGCCAGTGTGGGAGGAAAGAGCCCCTGTGGAAAGCACGTGGCTGAGGTAATTGTGCCCCCAGGGAGGTTGATGAGAAGAGGGGGAGGAGTGAAGGCAGGAAACTAGGGAGGGCTTGGGGTGGGGGCTGGCACAGCAGCTTTCGGAAGGCCCCGTAGCCCTTCCACTGGGACACAGATGGCCTTCACACCCCGCAGCACGCCCCTCACCCATCCCAGACCACTTCCACCCAACTGAAAGCAGGCAGGATGGAGAGCCTGGCAGGAACGATGCTCTGCTTCCAGTCAGGCCCTGACAAACTGACCTTGAGGAGGGTAGTGTCGAGGAATTCCAGGACTTGGGACAAAAAATGTGTCCCTCAGTCCATCAACCTACCCTGGGGGGCTGTGTCCACGCATAGTTCAGCCCTGGTCTTTGGGCTGAGCCTGCCAGATGAGTGACAAGTTCTTTCCACTTGAACCTCTATGTCGGCACCCCTACAGCCCTCTGAACATCCTCCCTCCTCTGTCTCTGAAGTCAAAGGGGCAGCAGTCCAAGCACTGGGCTCCCTTGAGGTCCTTCCTGGACGGCCTTCCTCTCTCGGGGCCCTGGCCGTACCGCGCCTACTTGGCCTGCGGATCTGGGATGTGAGTCCAGTCTGCACGGGCATGGGGAGGGAGGGAGGGAGTGCCTCCCTACCTGCCAGGTGGGATCAGCGTGGCGGAAGTAGCAGAAGTTGTCCGTGATCCACTTGTACATGGCCGACAGGGTGATCTTGGTGGCCTTGCTGGCCTGCATGGCCATGCAGATGAGCGTGGCATACGAGTAGGGCGGCTTCACGTGCGGGTTGGTGGCGTAGTCCACGTCGTCGGGAGGCAAGGACTGCAGCCCCGAGGGGGCGCTCCGCGGCGCTCCGCGGCTTGCACGAGTATGTGGGCTTGCCGGGTGTGTGCGGCTACCCCAGCCAGGCGGGTTCCGCTGCCAGGGGAAACCCCAGCTCGGCCGAGCCTGACAGCTCGTGGTAGCCGTGGGGGTCAGTGTCCCTCGAAGGCAGGACGGGGGCTTGGCGTTGAGAATGGAGAATTCTGCAGCCACTTCAGGCTGGTCAGGCTGTCATTCAGGGCGTTGGACTCCAGGCCGCCTTCTGGTCCGGCCTCCTCCGCTGCCCCTGCTCCCGAGACGCATAGCCAGCTCTCCGCCATATCTGCGGTGACTCTCCGAGGGGGCGGTCAACATCCACCAGCCGAGCCTAGGGTGGCCGCCGAGCTCTCTGGCCCGCGGACTCCCGCGTCTTCAGTTACACAGCCTCCCGTAAGCGTGCTTCCATTCCGCGATCCGGGGGTAGCCTCCTCCAAACGGAGTGTGGTGCCTGCGGGGACCAGAGCGGGAACTGAGCCCTCTTTCCCCACCCCCGAGGGGAGAGTGTGGGCGAGGGGGGAGGCTCTTACTAAAATCCTTCCTGCAGCTGGGGAGGATCTTTTACTGCCGAGGTCTGGGAAACAGAAGGTGTGCCCGGGGGTCCGACCCACAGGGGGTTCGCCTCGCTCTTTTCCTCTTGGATCTTTTAGAGGAGACTTAATTAGCCAAACGAGGGAATAGTGTAGGGACATGTGAGGCCACCCCTTTCTCCTTCAAAGCGGGGAATTAACCCCCCTCTCTCCGTCCACAACCAATGGAAATGGGGCGAGAGAGTCCAGGAGGGCAGTACGACGGGTCGGGGGGCGGGGGAGGTCGTCTGATCTTTGAAAAGGGATATTAGGATGGGGATCAAGGGGAAGGAAGGAAACAATACAGAGAGTTATAAGGGGGCGGGAAGTGAGTGTCCCCCAAACGCCTCTGATGTCAGTCCCCGGGCCCACCACTTCCGTCGGGGACGGATGGGAGAGCGGGCTGGTACTGACGCCCTCCCTTCCCACGGCCTGCAGCCCTCCCCGTCCCTTACCTGGCTCAGAGCGCAGCCCGGGCCAAAGGAAGGTTCTCAAACAAATTCCTCCCACCGCCCACCCTCACCGCGGCTCTCTGCTCCCAGCTCGAGGGCCCAGCCAGCAATCCTCGTCGCCACTCACGCCCGACGGCGCCTCTCTGAAAGCCAGCGGCCGGGGACCGGCACTCAGTAGCCGCTCGCAAGGCGTCTCCTGCTGCCGTGGCGACGCCCCGCCCATATAAACAGCTTCCGCTTCTGCCATTGGCCAGGGCGTCTCCAAAGAGACCGCGGGCTCTTAACCGCTCTCTCACGCGGTAACTCTTCAAAAATCCCTCCTGCCGCCATCTCCCGCGCGCGACCAAAGCCCCCTACCCGCCACCGCGTCCCGGCTCCACGCATTCCCGCCCGAGGGCCCCGAGCAGGGCTCGGAGAGGCGCGCGGCTCGGTGCTCCCGCAGAGGCCCCGGGGCCCTCGGCGAGCAGTTCGCGGCGCGAACCATACTCCACCCGACCTCCTTCCCATCTGGGCTGCTCAGAGGTGGCGACGGCTCCTGGGACGCAGCCCCTGGTGCGGGGGCCAGGGCTTCATGCATGCTTGGGGCTTTCCTTTCCTCTCCTCTGGGCTGAACCTTTGGAGGAGGTTGAACCTTTGCCAGTTCAACAGGAGGCTCCAGCCCAAACTCCAGAAGCCGGTTCACATAATAAACCTTCAGTAAAAGAGGAGACCCCAGCTCAGTATCCAGAGCATCCTGGAGAAGAAGTTATACCTGCCACAAGCCAGCAGGAGACCCCAGCTCAGCTTTCAGAGTCTTTTGGAGAAGCTGAAACTTCTGCAACCATGGAGGAAGCCTCAGGTGGAGCAAGACACTCCACCGCAGGAGTGCAAGCAAGGGCACGTGGCCATCCCCCCTTCCTGGTCCCAGTGGTTCTAGCAAGCACTGCGTCCCTCCCAGTTAAGCCTCAGCTGTAGCTACACTCACTACATTGGTCTGTCTGTCCCCTTTCCCTCTGCAGCTTGGCTGCCCCAGCCCCTAACCCCCAGATCCCCATCTCCCCGCTGCTCTCAGCCTCAAGTTGGGCTCAAAGATTAGGGACACATACCCTCTGCCCCAAATCTAGGGATGAAGCCAGAAGATCCCAGAGGCCTTAGAAAATCTCCTGGCTCCACCCGGCACCCTGCCCTCGTTCTGTCTCCTCTCTCTTCCCCCCTCCGCCTAGCTCTGCCTCACAGACTGCTGGCCACAGCCCCAGGGAAGCTCTGCTGGGAAAGGCCTCTAGGGTGTTAATTTTCAGCCACCTACTCAGCATTCCTGGTACGTGGGAACTTTCTCTGGATAGAGACCTGGGGAGGGGAGCAGGAGAGAGAGAAGTTTCGAAGCTAAGATGTTCTGGGGCGGGCCCTGTACTGATGTTTCCAGCTTGGCCAGGGCCCCTCCAAGACGCAGCTCTCATAGTGCAGGGCCCTTAGCGTGTCTCTGGGGCAGGGAAGAAGTGGATCCATGAAACACTGTGTGTATGGGGGGCTGGAGAGCAGAGGCAGCAATTTTGGTCCTGGGCCCCAATTCTCAGCCTGCTGGACTAGAATCTGAGGATGGCCTGGGCTGGGGGCCGTGTGGCCTGGTGGGGTGACCTGGCCCAGCCCCTGCCTGGGCGGTAGGGTGTCCATGGGCCTGCACTGGCGGGGAGGGGGGCAGTCTGGGCCCAGACTTCGGTGCTGTCTGGAGGTGGGGCAGGGCCTGGCTTCTTACAAGAAGGCGCCCAGGCTGGCCCAGTCATGCAGGTCAGAGGCCAGTGTGGCATCCCCGGCCTCAAAGGGGGGCTCGGGGGGCAGGGAGCTACGGGTGCTCTCGTCCCAGGGGTGCTCCAGGAAGGATGTGGCCAGGAAGGTCTCATCGAAGTCCAGGCTGTCGGTAGCCTGCTCCACTGGAGGCCCCCAGGTAACAGGGCAGTCGATGCGGTGGCCATGGATGGTGAGGTCCACGTCCCCGTGGGAGGCAGGGCTCAGCGGCGGGATCAGCTCCGAGGTCTCCAGCGTGCCCAGCTCCCCGTCCAGCGTGCCAGCGTCCAAGATGGCCTCCCAGTCAAAGTTGCCCTTGAGGGGTTCCAGCTCACCCTGCTCCTCCTGGGTCAGCAGCAGGGGGCTGGAGGGCCGCAGGAACTTGGCCTCCTGCTTGGGCAGCGGCTGTTGACGCTTACGCCCCAGCCTGCCCTCGCCTGCACCCCAGCCCGCCTCCCCAGTGGCCTCCTCGAACTCCCGCAGCAGCTGCTGGGCCTCGGTGTTCACGGTCAGTGGCCCGGCCCATGGGGCGGCGCCGGGCACCGGCGTCGCCTGGCAGGCAAAGGCCGGGTGGATGTGGACTGGGGGCAGCCTCCGCTTCTTCAAGGCCCCACTCAGCAGCCGCTCGGCGTACTGGGGTTCGATGCGAAAGAAGCCCCCCCTTGCCTGGCTCATCCTTCTCCCGAGGCACCTTGATGAAGCCCTTGTTCAGGGACAGGTTGTGGTGGATGGAGTTCTGGACACAGGGAGATAGGAGAGAAGGAAGACAGCTGGGTGAGTGGGTGGGGTCAGTGATGGGGGGCTCCTAGCACCAATGCCAGTCCCACCACTACCTTCTCTCTAATGGGGGCAGGCAGACAGAGGCGCTGCTCTGACTGGGAAGCTCTGGGACACCAGCCACGGGGCACCAGGAGCTGGGAGTGCTGTCGGGGGCTTTTGTTCCCTTTTGCCAGGATATCTGCCTGCTCAGTCATCCGAGCCCTGAGCCGCAGGGTGGCTCTCAGTGCCAGCCTGTCCTGCCCTCCCTCCCTTACCCCGCCGCTTGCGGCCTCTGGTCAAAGGCCTTGGCTCCCCCAGGTCCTGGACGGCCAACTCCCTCTGCCTGGGCCTGGCTGGCCTTCTCTGTGAAATGAGTGAGTGGGTGTGAGGGTGTGTGTGTGGGGGGGTATGAAGTGTGGGAGGATCTGATGACTTTCCTTGTTTGTAGAGCCGGCTGCTGGCCTGGGCCCTCACCAACCATGTCCCCTTCCTCCCACGCCAGGCTCTGAGGCCTCAGTTGATTATTACCCAGCCAAGAGCATAGCGCTCATTCCTGGGGCCTCTCAGGCTTGGGGTAGGGTGGGGAGTGGTGGAGTGTCTCTGCTTTCTCACCAAGATTACAAATGGTACCTGCCCCAGGGTCAGGGCCCAAGCAAACGTGGAATAGCTGTGATCACAGGAACTCTGATCCTGTGACCTGTGCCACAGGGAAGGATCTGTGCATCCTCAGGGTCACTGTCCCCAAGTAGCCCCTGATCCTGATGGTCGAAGATGCTCCGGATAGTGTGTGCCCAGCCTGAATCGCCATCCTGCCTTGTTCACGCCTGGGTGCACAGTCCAAACCACGCTGGGGCACAGGGGTCTGGGGCCTGGTGGGTGGGGCTGGCAGGTGAGCAGTGCCCCCTGGCAAGACTGGGATGTTTACATGGTGGCCTGGGCCCCTTGGCTGCTCTGTGCCAGGTTCCGGAGACTTGGAACATGAAGCCAGTGTGGGAGGAAAGAGCCCCTGTGGAAAGCACGTGGCTGAGGTAATTGTGCCCCCAGGGAGGTTGATGAGAAGAGGGGGAGGAGTGAAGGCAGGAAACTAGGGAGGGCTTGGGGTGGGGGCTGGCACAGCAGCTTTCGGAAGGCCCCGTAGCCCTTCCACTGGGACACAGATGGCCTTCACACCCCGCAGCACGCCCCTCACCCATCCCAGACCACTTCCACCCAACTGAAAGCAGGCAGGATGGAGAGCCTGGCAGGAACGATGCTCTGCTTCCAGTCAGGCCCTGACAAACTGACCTTGAGGAGGGTAGTGTCGAGGAATTCCAGGACTTGGGACAAAAAATGTGTCCCTCAGTCCATCAACCTACCCTGGGGGGCTGTGTCCACGCATAGTTCAGCCCTGGTCTTTGGGCTGAGCCTGCCAGATGAGTGACAAGTTCTTTCCACTTGAACCTCTATGTCGGCACCCCTACAGCCCTCTGAACATCCTCCCTCCTCTGTCTCTGAAGTCAAAGGGGCAGCAGTCCAAGCACTGGGCTCCCTTGAGGTCCTTCCTGGACGGCCTTCCTCTCTCGGGGCCCTGGCCGTACCGCGCCTACTTGGCCTGCGGATCTGGGATGTGAGTCCAGTCTGCACGGGCATGGGGAGGGAGGGAGGGAGTGCCTCCCTACCTGCCAGGTGGGATCAGCGTGGCGGAAGTAGCAGAAGTTGTCCGTGATCCACTTGTACATGGCCGACAGGGTGATCTTGGTGGCCTTGCTGGCCTGCATGGCCATGCAGATGAGCGTGGCATACGAGTAGGGCGGCTTCACGTGCGGGTTGGTGGCGTAGTCCACGTCGTCGGGAGGCAAGGACTGCAGCCCCGAGGGGGCGCTCCGCGGCGCTCCGCGGCTTGCACGAGTATGTGGGCTTGCCGGGTGTGTGCGGCTACCCCAGCCAGGCGGGTTCCGCTGCCAGGGGAAACCCCAGCTCGGCCGAGCCTGACAGCTCGTGGTAGCCGTGGGGGTCAGTGTCCCTCGAAGGCAGGACGGGGGCTTGGCGTTGAGAATGGAGAATTCTGCAGCCACTTCAGGCTGGTCAGGCTGTCATTCAGGGCGTTGGACTCCAGGCCGCCTTCTGGTCCGGCCTCCTCCGCTGCCCCTGCTCCCGAGGCGCATAGCCAGCTCTCCGCCATATCTGCGGTGACTCTCCGAGGGGGCGGTCAACATCCACCAGCCGAGCCTAGGGTGGCCGCCGAGCTCTCTGGCCCGCGGACTCCCGCGTCTTCAGTTACACAGCCTCCCGTAAGCGTGCTTCCATTCCGCGATCCGGGGGTAGCCTCCTCCAAACGGAGTGTGGTGCCTGCGGGGACCAGAGCGGGAACTGAGCCCTCTTTCCCCACCCCCGAGGGGAGAGTGTGGGCGAGGGGGGAGGCTCTTACTAAAATCCTTCCTGCAGCTGGGGAGGATCTTTTACTGCCGAGGTCTGGGAAACAGAAGGTGTGCCCGGGGGTCCGACCCACAGGGGGTTCGCCTCGCTCTTTTCCTCTTGGATCTTTTAGAGGAGACTTAATTAGCCAAACGAGGGAATAGTGTAGGGACATGTGAGGCCACCCCTTTCTCCTTCAAAGCGGGGAATTAACCCCCCTCTCTCCGTCCACAACCAATGGAAATGGGGCGAGAGAGTCCAGGAGGGCAGTACGACGGGTCGGGGGGGCGGGGGAGGTCGTCTGATCTTTGAAAAGGGATATTAGGATGGGGATCAAGGGGAAGGAAGGAAACAATACAGAGAGTTATAAGGGGGCGGGAAGTGAGTGTCCCCCAAACGCCTCTGATGTCAGTCCCCGGGCCCACCACTTCCGTCGGGGACGGATGGGAGAGCGGGCTGGTACTGACGCCCTCCCTTCCCACGGCCTGCAGCCCTCCCCGTCCCTTACCTGGCTCAGAGCGCAGCCCGGGCCAAAGGAAGGTTCTCAAACAAATTCCTCCCACCGCCCACCCTCACCGCGGCTCTCTGCTCCCAGCTCGAGGGCCCAGCCAGCAATCCTCGTCGCCACTCACGCCCGACGGCGCCTCTCTGAAAGCCAGCGGCCGGGGACCGGCACTCAGTAGCCGCTCGCAAGGCGTCTCCTGCTGCCGTGGCGACGCCCCGCCCATATAAACAGCTTCCGCTTCTGCCATTGGCCAGGGCGTCTCCAAAGAGACCGCGGGCTCTTAACCGCTCTCTCACGCGGTAACTCTTCAAAATCCCTCCTGCCGCCATCTCCCGCGCGCGACCAAAGCCCCCTACCCGCCACCGCGTCCCGGCTCCACGCATTCCCGCCCGAGGGCCCCGAGCAGGGCTCGGAGAGGCGCGCGGCTCGGTGCTCCCGCAGAGGCCCCGGGGCCCTCGGCGAGCAGTTCGCGGCGCGAACCATACTCCACCCGACCTCCTTCCCATCTGGGCTGCTCAGAGGTGGCGACGGCTCCTGGGACGCAGCCCCTGGTGCGGGGGCCAGGGCTTCATGCATGCTTGGGGCTTTCCTTTCCTCTCCTCTGGGCTGAACCTTTGGAGGAGGTTGAACCTTTGCCAGTTCAACAGGAGGCTCCAGCCCAAACTCCAGAAGCCGGTTCACATAATAAACCTTCAGTAAAAGAGGAGACCCCAGCTCAGTATCCAGAGCATCCTGGAGAAGAAGTTATACCTGCCACAAGCCAGCAGGAGACCCCAGCTCAGCTTTCAGAGTCTTTTGGAGAAGCTGAAACTTCTGCAACCATGGAGGAAGCCTCAGGTGGAGCAAGACACTCCACCGCAGGAGTGCAAGCAAGGGCACGTGGCCATCCCCCCTTCCTGGTCCCAGTGGTTCTAGCAAGCACTGCGTCCCTCCCAGTTAAGCCTCAGCTGTAGCTACACTCACTACATTGGTCTGTCTGTCCCCTTTCCCTCTGCAGCTTGGCTGCCCCAGCCCCTAACCCCCAGATCCCCATCTCCCCGCTGCTCTCAGCCTCAAGTTGGGCTCAAAGATTAGGGACACATACCCTCTGCCCCAAATCTAGGGATGAAGCCAGAAGATCCCAGAGGCCTTAGAAAATCTCCTGGCTCCACCCGGCACCCTGCCCTCGTTCTGTCTCCTCTCTCTTCCCCCCTCCGCCTAGCTCTGCCTCACAGACTGCTGGCCACAGCCCCAGGGAAGCTCTGCTGGGAAAGGCCTCTAGGGTGTTAATTTTCAGCCACCTACTCAGCATTCCTGGTACGTGGGAACTTTCTCTGGATAGAGACCTGGGGAGGGGAGCAGGAGAGAGAGAAGTTTCGAAGCTAAGATGTTCTGGGGCGGGCCCTGTACTGATGTTTCCAGCTTGGCCAGGGCCCCTCCAAGACGCAGCTCTCATAGTGCAGGGCCCTTAGCGTGTCTCTGGGGCAGGGAAGAAGTGGATCCATGAAACACTGTGTGTATGGGGGGCTGGAGAGCAGAGGCAGCAATTTTGGTCCTGGGCCCCAATTCTCAGCCTGCTGGACTAGAATCTGAGGATGGCCTGGGCTGGGGGCCGTGTGGCCTGGTGGGGTGACCTGGCCCAGCCCCTGCCTGGGCGGTAGGGTGTCCATGGGCCTGCACTGGCGGGGAGGGGGGCAGTCTGGGCCCAGACTTCGGTGCTGTCTGGAGGTGGGGCAGGGCCTGGCTTCTTACAAGAAGGCGCCCAGGCTGGCCCAGTCATGCAGGTCAGAGGCCAGTGTGGCATCCCCGGCCTCAAAGGGGGGCTCGGGGGGCAGGGAGCTACGGGTGCTCTCGTCCCAGGGGTGGTCCAGGAAGGATGTGGCCAGGAAGGTCTCATCGAAGTCCAGGCTGTCGGTAGCCTGCTCCACTGGAGGCCCCCAGGTAACAGGGCAGTCGATGCGGTGGCCATGGATGGTGAGGTCCACGTCCCCGTGGGAGGCAGGGCTCAGCGGCGGGATCAGCTCCGAGGTCTCCAGCGTGCCCAGCTCCCCGTCCAGCGTGCCAGCGTCCAAGATGGCCTCCCAGTCAAAGTTGCCCTTGAGGGGTTCCAGCTCACCCTGCTCCTCCTGGGTCAGCAGCAGGGGGCTGGAGGGCCGCAGGAACTTGGCCTCCTGCTTGGGCAGCGGCTGTTGACGCTTACGCCCCAGCCTGCCCTCGCCTGCACCCCAGCCCGCCTCCCCAGTGGCCTCCTCGAACTCCCGCAGCAGCTGCTGGGCCTCGGTGTTCACGGTCAGTGGCCCGGCCCATGGGGCGGCGCCGGGCACCGGCGTCGCCTGGCAGGCAAAGGCCGGGTGGATGTGGACTGGGGGCAGCCTCCGCTTCTTCAAGGCCCCACTCAGCAGCCGCTCGGCGTACTGGGGTTCGATGCGAAAGAAGCCCCCCCTTGCCTGGCTCATCCTTCTCCCGAGGCACCTTGATGAAGCCCTTGTTCAGGGACAGGTTGTGGTGGATGGAGTTCTGGACACAGGGAGATAGGAGAGAAGGAAGACAGCTGGGTGAGTGGGTGGGGTCAGTGATGGGGGGCTCCTAGCACCAATGCCAGTCCCACCACTACCTTCTCTCTAATGGGGGCAGGCAGACAGAGGCGCTGCTCTGACTGGGAAGCTCTGGGACACCAGCCACGGGGCACCAGGAGCTGGGAGTGCTGTCGGGGGCTTTTGTTCCCTTTTGCCAGGATATCTGCCTGCTCAGTCATCCGAGCCCTGAGCCGCAGGGTGGCTCTCAGTGCCAGCCTGTCCTGCCCTCCCTCCCTTACCCCGCCGCTTGCGGCCTCTGGTCAAAGGCCTTGGCTCCCCCAGGTCCTGGACGGCCAACTCCCTCTGCCTGGGCCTGGCTGGCCTTCTCTGTGAAATGAGTGAGTGGGTGTGAGGGTGTGTGTGTGGGGGGGGTATGAAGTGTGGGAGGATCTGATGACTTTCCTTGTTTGTAGAGCCGGCTGCTGGCCTGGGCCCTCACCAACCATGTCCCCTTCCTCCCACGCCAGGCTCTGAGGCCTCAGTTGATTATTACCCAGCCAAGAGCATAGCGCTCATTCCTGGGGCCTCTCAGGCTTGGGGTAGGGTGGGGAGTGGTGGAGTGTCTCTGCTTTCTCACCAAGATTACAAATGGTACCTGCCCCAGGGTCAGGGCCCAAGCAAACGTGGAATAGCTGTGATCACAGGAACTCTGATCCTGTGACCTGTGCCACAGGGAAGGATCTGTGCATCCTCAGGGTCACTGTCCCCAAGTAGCCCCTGATCCTGATGGTCGAAGATGCTCCGGATAGTGTGTGCCCAGCCTGAATCGCCATCCTGCCTTGTTCACGCCTGGGTGCACAGTCCAAACCACGCTGGGGCACAGGGGTTTGGGGCCTGGTGGGTGGGGCCGGCAGGTGAGTAGTGCCCCCTGGCAAGACTGGGATGTTTACATGGTGGCCTGGGCCCCTTGGCTGCTCTGTGCCAGGTTCCGGAGACTTGGAACATGAAGCCAGTGTGGGAGGAAAGAGCCCCTGTGGAAAGCACGTGGCTGAGGTAATTGTGCCCCCAGGGAGGTTGATGAGAAGAGGGGGAGGAGTGAAGGCAGGAAACTAGGGAGGGCTTGGGGTGGGGGCTGGCACAGCAGCTTTCGGAAGGCCCCGTAGCCCTTCCACTGGGACACAGATGGCCTTCACACCCCGCAGCACGCCCCTCACCCATCCCAGACCACTTCCACCCAACTGAAAGCAGGCAGGATGGAGAGCCTGGCAGGAACGATGCTCTGCTTCCAGTCAGGCCCTGACAAACTGACCTTGAGGAGGGTAGTGTCGAGGAATTCCAGGACTTGGGACAAAAAATGTGTCCCTCAGTCCATCAACCTACCCTGGGGGGCTGTGTCCACGCATAGTTCAGCCCTGGTCTTTGGGCTGAGCCTGCCAGATGAGTGACAAGTTCTTTCCACTTGAACCTCTATGTCGGCACCCCTACAGCCCTCTGAACATCCTCCCTCCTCTGTCTCTGAAGTCAAAGGGGCAGCAGTCCAAGCACTGGGCTCCCTTGAGGTCCTTCCTGGACGGCCTTCCTCTCTCGGGGCCCTGGCCGTACCGCGCCTACTTGGCCTGCGGATCTGGGATGTGAGTCCAGTCTGCACGGGCATGGGGAGGGAGGGAGGGAGTGCCTCCCTACCTGCCAGGTGGGATCAGCGTGGCGGAAGTAGCAGAAGTTGTCCGTGATCCACTTGTACATGGCCGACAGGGTGATCTTGGTGGCCTTGCTGGCCTGCATGGCCATGCAGATGAGCGTGGCATACGAGTAGGGCGGCTTCACGTGCGGGTTGGTGGCGTAGTCCACGTCGTCGGGAGGCAAGGACTGCAGCCCCGAGGGGGCGCTCCGCGGCGCTCCGCGGCTTGCACGAGTATGTGGGCTTGCCGGGTGTGTGCGGCTACCCCAGCCAGGCGGGTTCCGCTGCCAGGGGAAACCCCAGCTCGGCCGAGCCTGACAGCTCGTGGTAGCCGTGGGGGTCAGTGTCCCTCGAAGGCAGGACGGGAGCTTGGCGTTGAGAATGGAGAATTCTGCAGCCACTTCAGGCTGGTCAGGCTGTCATTCAGGGCGTTGGACTCCAGGCCGCCTTCTGGTCCGGCCTCCTCCGCTGCCCCTGCTCCCGAGGCGCATAGCCAGCTCTCCGCCATATCTGCGGTGACTCTCCGAGGGGGCGGTCAACATCCACCAGCCGAGCCTAGGGTGGCCGCCGAGCTCTCTGGCCCGCGGACTCCCGCGTCTTCAGTTACACAGCCTCCCGTAAGCGTGCTTCCATTCCGCGATCCGGGGGTAGCCTCCTCCAAACGGAGTGTGGTGCCTGCGGGGACCAGAGCGGGAACTGAGCCCTCTTTCCCCACCCCCGAGGGGAGAGTGTGGGCGAGGGGCGAGGCTCTTACTAAAATCCTTCCTGCAGCTGGGGAGGATCTTTTACTGCCGAGGTCTGGGAAACAGAAGGTGTGCCCGGGGGTCCGACCCACAGGGGGTTCGCCTCGCTCTTTTCCTCTTGGATCTTTTAGAGGAGACTTAATTAGCCAAACGAGGGAATAGTGTAGGGACATGTGAGGCCACCCCTTTCTCCTTCAAAGCGGGGAATTAACCCCCCTCTCTCCGTCCACAACCAATGGAAATGGGGCGAGAGAGTCCAGGAGGGCAGTACGACGGGTCGGGGGGGGCGGGGGAGGTCGTCTGATCTTTGAAAAGGGATATTAGGATGGGGATCAAGGGGAAGGAAGGAAACAATACAGAGAGTTATAAGGGGGCGGGAAGTGAGTGTCCCCCAAACGCCTCTGATGTCAGTCCCCGGGCCCACCACTTCCGTCGGGGACGGATGGGAGAGCGGGCTGGTACTGACGCCCTCCCTTCCCACGGCCTGCAGCCCTCCCCGTCCCTTACCTGGCTCAGAGCGCAGCCCGGGCCAAAGGAAGGTTCTCAAACAAATTCCTCCCACCGCCCACCCTCACCGCGGCTCTCTGCTCCCAGCTCGAGGGCCCAGCCAGCAATCCTCGTCGCCACTCACGCCCGACGGCGCCTCTCTGAAAGCCAGCGGCCGGGGACCGGCACTCAGTAGCCGCTCGCAAGGCGTCTCCTGCTGCCGTGGCGACGCCCCGCCCATATAAACAGCTTCCGCTTCTGCCATTGGCCAGGGCGTCTCCAAAGAGACCGCGGGCTCTTAACCGCTCTCTCACGCGGTAACTCTTCAAAATCCCTCCTGCCGCCATCTCCCGCGCGCGACCAAAGCCCCCTACCCGCCACCGCGTCCCGGCTCCACGCATTCCCGCCCGAGGGCCCCGAGCAGGGCTCGGAGAGGCGCGCGGCTCGGTGCTCCCGCAGAGGCCCCGGGGCCCTCGGCGAGCAGTTCGCGGCGCGAACCATACTCCACCCGACCTCCTTCCCATCTGGGCTGCTCAGAGGTGGCGACGGCTCCTGGGACGCAGCCCCTGGTGCGGGGGCCAGGGCTTCATGCATGCTTGGGGCTTTCCTTTCCTCTCCTCTGGGCTGAACCTTTGGAGGAGGTTGAACCTTTGCCAGTTCAACAGGAGGCTCCAGCCCAAACTCCAGAAGCCGGTTCACATAATAAACCTTCAGTAAAAGAGGAGACCCCAGCTCAGTATCCAGAGCATCCTGGAGAAGAAGTTATACCTGCCACAAGCCAGCAGGAGACCCCAGCTCAGCTTTCAGAGTCTTTTGGAGAAGCTGAAACTTCTGCAACCATGGAGGAAGCCTCAGGTGGAGCAAGACACTCCACCGCAGGAGTGCAAGCAAGGGCACGTGGCCATCCCCCCTTCCTGGTCCCAGTGGTTCTAGCAAGCACTGCGTCCCTCCCAGTTAAGCCTCAGCTGTAGCTACACTCACTACATTGGTCTGTCTGTCCCCTTTCCCTCTGCAGCTTGGCTGCCCCAGCCCCTAACCCCCAGATCCCCATCTCCCCGCTGCTCTCAGCCTCAAGTTGGGCTCAAAGATTAGGGACACATACCCTCTGCCCCAAATCTAGGGATGAAGCCAGAAGATCCCAGAGGCCTTAGAAAATCTCCTGGCTCCACCCGGCACCCTGCCCTCGTTCTGTCTCCTCTCTCTTCCCCCCTCCGCCTAGCTCTGCCTCACAGACTGCTGGCCACAGCCCCAGGGAAGCTCTGCTGGGAAAGGCCTCTAGGGTGTTAATTTTCAGCCACCTACTCAGCATTCCTGGTACGTGGGAACTTTCTCTGGATAGAGACCTGGGGAGGGGAGCAGGAGAGAGAGAAGTTTCGAAGCTAAGATGTTCTGGGGCGGGCCCTGTACTGATGTTTCCAGCTTGGCCAGGGCCCCTCCAAGACGCAGCTCTCATAGTGCAGGGCCCTTAGCGTGTCTCTGGGGCAGGGAAGAAGTGGATCCATGAAACACTGTGTGTATGGGGGGCTGGAGAGCAGAGGCAGCAATTTTGGTCCTGGGCCCCAATTCTCAGCCTGCTGGACTAGAATCTGAGGATGGCCTGGGCTGGGGGCCGTGTGGCCTGGTGGGGTGACCTGGCCCAGCCCCTGCCTGGGCGGTAGGGTGTCCATGGGCCTGCACTGGCGGGGAGGGGGGCAGTCTGGGCCCAGACTTCGGTGCTGTCTGGAGGTGGGGCAGGGCCTGGCTTCTTACAAGAAGGCGCCCAGGCTGGCCCAGTCATGCAGGTCAGAGGCCAGTGTGGCATCCCCGGCCTCAAAGGGGGGCTCGGGGGGCAGGGAGCTACGGGTGCTCTCGTCCCAGGGGTGCTCCAGGAAGGATGTGGCCAGGAAGGTCTCATCGAAGTCCAGGCTGTCGGTAGCCTGCTCCACTGGAGGCCCCCAGGTAACAGGGCAGTCGATGCGGTGGCCATGGATGGTGAGGTCCACGTCCCCGTGGGAGGCAGGGCTCAGCGGCGGGATCAGCTCCGAGGTCTCCAGCGTGCCCAGCTCCCCGTCCAGCGTGCCAGCGTCCAAGATGGCCTCCCAGTCAAAGTTGCCCTTGAGGGGTTCCAGCTCACCCTGCTCCTCCTGGGTCAGCAGCAGGGGGCTGGAGGGCCGCAGGAACTTGGCCTCCTGCTTGGGCAGCGGCTGTTGACGCTTACGCCCCAGCCTGCCCTCGCCTGCACCCCAGCCCGCCTCCCCAGTGGCCTCCTCGAACTCCCGCAGCAGCTGCTGGGCCTCGGTGTTCACGGTCAGTGGCCCGGCCCATGGGGCGGCGCCGGGCACCGGCGTCGCCTGGCAGGCAAAGGCCGGGTGGATGTGGACTGGGGGCAGCCTCCGCTTCTTCAAGGCCCCACTCAGCAGCCGCTCGGCGTACTGGGGTTCGATGCGAAAGAAGCCCCCCCTTGCCTGGCTCATCCTTCTCCCGAGGCACCTTGATGAAGCCCTTGTTCAGGGACAGGTTGTGGTGGATGGAGTTCTGGACACAGGGAGATAGGAGAGAAGGAAGACAGCTGGGTGAGTGGGTGGGGTCAGTGATGGGGGGCTCCTAGCACCAATGCCAGTCCCACCACTACCTTCTCTCTAATGGGGGCAGGCAGACAGAGGCGCTGCTCTGACTGGGAAGCTCTGGGACACCAGCCACGGGGCACCAGGAGCTGGGAGTGCTGTCGGGGGCTTTTGTTCCCTTTTGCCAGGATATCTGCCTGCTCAGTCATCCGAGCCCTGAGCCGCAGGGTGGCTCTCAGTGCCAGCCTGTCCTGCCCTCCCTCCCTTACCCCGCCGCTTGCGGCCTCTGGTCAAAGGCCTTGGCTCCCCCAGGTCCTGGACGGCCAACTCCCTCTGCCTGGGCCTGGCTGGCCTTCTCTGTGAAATGAGTGAGTGGGTGTGAGGGTGTGTGTGTGGGGGGGTATGAAGTGTGGGAGGATCTGATGACTTTCCTTGTTTGTAGAGCCGGCTGCTGGCCTGGGCCCTCACCAACCATGTCCCCTTCCTCCCACGCCAGGCTCTGAGGCCTCAGTTGATTATTACCCAGCCAAGAGCATAGCGCTCATTCCTGGGGCCTCTCAGGCTTGGGGTAGGGTGGGGAGTGGTGGAGTGTCTCTGCTTTCTCACCAAGATTACAAATGGTACCTGCCCCAGGGTCAGGGCCCAAGCAAACGTGGAATAGCTGTGATCACAGGAACTCTGATCCTGTGACCTGTGCCACAGGGAAGGATCTGTGCATCCTCAGGGTCACTGTCCCCAAGTAGCCCCTGATCCTGATGGTCGAAGATGCTCCGGATAGTGTGTGCCCAGCCTGAATCGCCATCCTGCCTTGTTCACGCCTGGGTGCACAGTCCAAACCACGCTGGGGCACAGGGGTCTGGGGCCTGGTGGGTGGGGCTGGCAGGTGAGCAGTGCCCCCTGGCAAGACTGGGATGTTTACATGGTGGCCTGGGCCCCTTGGCTGCTCTGTGCCAGGTTCCGGAGACTTGGAACATGAAGCCAGTGTGGGAGGAAAGAGCCCCTGTGGAAAGCACGTGGCTGAGGTAATTGTGCCCCCAGGGAGGTTGATGAGAAGAGGGGGAGGAGTGAAGGCAGGAAACTAGGGAGGGCTTGGGGTGGGGGCTGGCACAGCAGCTTTCGGAAGGCCCCGTAGCCCTTCCACTGGGACACAGATGGCCTTCACACCCCGCAGCACGCCCCTCACCCATCCCAGACCACTTCCACCCAACTGAAAGCAGGCAGGATGGAGAGCCTGGCAGGAACGATGCTCTGCTTCCAGTCAGGCCCTGACAAACTGACCTTGAGGAGGGTAGTGTCGAGGAATTCCAGGACTTGGGACAAAAAATGTGTCCCTCAGTCCATCAACCTACCCTGGGGGGCTGTGTCCACGCATAGTTCAGCCCTGGTCTTTGGGCTGAGCCTGCCAGATGAGTGACAAGTTCTTTCCACTTGAACCTCTATGTCGGCACCCCTACAGCCCTCTGAACATCCTCCCTCCTCTGTCTCTGAAGTCAAAGGGGCAGCAGTCCAAGCACTGGGCTCCCTTGAGGTCCTTCCTGGACGGCCTTCCTCTCTCGGGGCCCTGGCCGTACCGCGCCTACTTGGCCTGCGGATCTGGGATGTGAGTCCAGTCTGCACGGGCATGGGGAGGGAGGGAGGGAGTGCCTCCCTACCTGCCAGGTGGGATCAGCGTGGCGGAAGTAGCAGAAGTTGTCCGTGATCCACTTGTACATGGCCGACAGGGTGATCTTGGTGGCCTTGCTGGCCTGCATGGCCATGCAGATGAGCGTGGCATACGAGTAGGGCGGCTTCACGTGCGGGTTGGTGGCGTAGTCCACGTCGTCGGGAGGCAAGGACTGCAGCCCCGAGGGGGCGCTCCGCGGCGCTCCGCGGCTTGCACGAGTATGTGGGCTTGCCGGGTGTGTGCGGCTACCCCAGCCAGGCGGGTTCCGCTGCCAGGGGAAACCCCAGCTCGGCCGAGCCTGACAGCTCGTGGTAGCCGTGGGGGTCAGTGTCCCTCGAAGGCAGGACGGGAGCTTGGCGTTGAGAATGGAGAATTCTGCAGCCACTTCAGGCTGGTCAGGCTGTCATTCAGGGCGTTGGACTCCAGGCCGCCTTCTGGTCCGGCCTCCTCCGCTGCCCCTGCTCCCGAGGCGCATAGCCAGCTCTCCGCCATATCTGCGGTGACTCTCCGAGGGGGCGGTCAACATCCACCAGCCGAGCCTAGGGTGGCCGCCGAGCTCTCTGGCCCGCGGACTCCCGCGTCTTCAGTTACACAGCCTCCCGTAAGCGTGCTTCCATTCCGCGATCCGGGGGTAGCCTCCTCCAAACGGAGTGTGGTGCCTGCGGGGACCAGAGCGGGAACTGAGCCCTCTTTCCCCACCCCCGAGGGGAGAGTGTGGGCGAGGGGGGAGGCTCTTACTAAAATCCTTCCTGCAGCTGGGGAGGATCTTTTACTGCCGAGGTCTGGGAAACAGAAGGTGTGCCCGGGGGTCCGACCCACAGGGGGTTCGCCTCGCTCTTTTCCTCTTGGATCTTTTAGAGGAGACTTAATTAGCCAAACGAGGGAATAGTGTAGGGACATGTGAGGCCACCCCTTTCTCCTTCAAAGCGGGGAATTAACCCCCCTCTCTCCGTCCACAACCAATGGAAATGGGGCGAGAGAGTCCAGGAGGGCAGTACGACGGGTCGGGGGGGCGGGGGAGGTCGTCTGATCTTTGAAAAGGGATATTAGGATGGGGATCAAGGGGAAGGAAGGAAACAATACAGAGAGTTATAAGGGGGCGGGAAGTGAGTGTCCCCCAAACGCCTCTGATGTCAGTCCCCGGGCCCACCACTTCCGTCGGGGACGGATGGGAGAGCGGGCTGGTACTGACGCCCTCCCTTCCCACGGCCTGCAGCCCTCCCCGTCCCTTACCTGGCTCAGAGCGCAGCCCGGGCCAAAGGAAGGTTCTCAAACAAATTCCTCCCACCGCCCACCCTCACCGCGGCTCTCTGCTCCCAGCTCGAGGGCCCAGCCAGCAATCCTCGTCGCCACTCACGCCCGACGGCGCCTCTCTGAAAGCCAGCGGCCGGGGACCGGCACTCAGTAGCCGCTCGCAAGGCGTCTCCTGCTGCCGTGGCGACGCCCCGCCCATATAAACAGCTTCCGCTTCTGCCATTGGCCAGGGCGTCTCCAAAGAGACCGCGGGCTCTTAACCGCTCTCTCACGCGGTAACTCTTCAAAAATCCCTCCTGCCGCCATCTCCCGCGCGCGACCAAAGCCCCCTACCCGCCACCGCGTCCCGGCTCCACGCATTCCCGCCCGAGGGCCCCGAGCAGGGCTCGGAGAGGCGCGCGGCTCGGTGCTCCCGCAGAGGCCCCGGGGCCCTCGGCGAGCAGTTCGCGGCGCGAACCATACTCCACCCGACCTCCTTCCCATCTGGGCTGCTCAGAGGTGGCGACGGCTCCTGGGACGCAGCCCCTGGTGCGGGGGCCAGGGCTTCATGCATGCTTGGGGCTTTCCTTTCCTCTCCTCTGGGCTGAACCTTTGGAGGAGGTTGAACCTTTGCCAGTTCAACAGGAGGCTCCAGCCCAAACTCCAGAAGCCGGTTCACATAATAAACCTTCAGTAAAAGAGGAGACCCCAGCTCAGTATCCAGAGCATCCTGGAGAAGAAGTTATACCTGCCACAAGCCAGCAGGAGACCCCAGCTCAGCTTTCAGAGTCTTTTGGAGAAGCTGAAACTTCTGCAACCATGGAGGAAGCCTCAGGTGGAGCAAGACACTCCACCGCAGGAGTGCAAGCAAGGGCACGTGGCCATCCCCCCTTCCTGGTCCCAGTGGTTCTAGCAAGCACTGCGTCCCTCCCAGTTAAGCCTCAGCTGTAGCTACACTCACTACATTGGTCTGTCTGTCCCCTTTCCCTCTGCAGCTTGGCTGCCCCAGCCCCTAACCCCCAGATCCCCATCTCCCCGCTGCTCTCAGCCTCAAGTTGGGCTCAAAGATTAGGGACACATACCCTCTGCCCCAAATCTAGGGATGAAGCCAGAAGATCCCAGAGGCCTTAGAAAATCTCCTGGCTCCACCCGGCACCCTGCCCTCGTTCTGTCTCCTCTCTCTTCCCCCCTCCGCCTAGCTCTGCCTCACAGACTGCTGGCCACAGCCCCAGGGAAGCTCTGCTGGGAAAGGCCTCTAGGGTGTTAATTTTCAGCCACCTACTCAGCATTCCTGGTACGTGGGAACTTTCTCTGGATAGAGACCTGGGGAGGGGAGCAGGAGAGAGAGAAGTTTCGAAGCTAAGATGTTCTGGGGCGGGCCCTGTACTGATGTTTCCAGCTTGGCCAGGGCCCCTCCAAGACGCAGCTCTCATAGTGCAGGGCCCTTAGCGTGTCTCTGGGGCAGGGAAGAAGTGGATCCATGAAACACTGTGTGTATGGGGGGCTGGAGAGCAGAGGCAGCAATTTTGGTCCTGGGCCCCAATTCTCAGCCTGCTGGACTAGAATCTGAGGATGGCCTGGGCTGGGGGCCGTGTGGCCTGGTGGGGTGACCTGGCCCAGCCCCTGCCTGGGCGGTAGGGTGTCCATGGGCCTGCACTGGCGGGGAGGGGGGCAGTCTGGGCCCAGACTTCGGTGCTGTCTGGAGGTGGGGCAGGGCCTGGCTTCTTACAAGAAGGCGCCCAGGCTGGCCCAGTCATGCAGGTCAGAGGCCAGTGTGGCATCCCCGGCCTCAAAGGGGGGCTCGGGGGGCAGGGAGCTATGGGTGCTCTCGTCCCAGGGGTGCTCCAGGAAGGATGTGGCCAGGAAGGTCTCATCGAAGTCCAGGCTGTCGGTAGCCTGCTCCACTGGAGGCCCCCAGGTAACAGGGCAGTCGATGCGGTGGCCATGGATGGTGAGGTCCACGTCCCCGTGGGAGGCAGGGCTCAGCGGCGGGATCAGCTCCGAGGTCTCCAGCGTGCCCAGCTCCCCGTCCAGCGTGCCAGCGTCCAAGATGGCCTCCCAGTCAAAGTTGCCCTTGAGGGGTTCCAGCTCACCCTGCTCCTCCTGGGTCAGCAGCAGGGGGCTGGAGGGCCGCAGGAACTTGGCCTCCTGCTTGGGCAGCGGCTGTTGACGCTTACGCCCCAGCCTGCCCTCGCCTGCACCCCAGCCCGCCTCCCCAGTGGCCTCCTCGAACTCCCGCAGCAGCTGCTGGGCCTCGGTGTTCACGGTCAGTGGCCCGGCCCATGGGGCGGCGCCGGGCACCGGCGTCGCCTGGCAGGCAAAGGCCGGGTGGATGTGGACTGGGGGCAGCCTCCGCTTCTTCAAGGCCCCACTCAGCAGCCGCTCGGCGTACTGGGGTTCGATGCGAAAGAAGCCCCCCCTTGCCTGGCTCATCCTTCTCCCGAGGCACCTTGATGAAGCCCTTGTTCAGGGACAGGTTGTGGTGGATGGAGTTCTGGACACAGGGAGATAGGAGAGAAGGAAGACAGCTGGGTGAGTGGGTGGGGTCAGTGATGGGGGGCTCCTAGCACCAATGCCAGTCCCACCACTACCTTCTCTCTAATGGGGGCAGGCAGACAGAGGCGCTGCTCTGACTGGGAAGCTCTGGGACACCAGCCACGGGGCACCAGGAGCTGGGAGTGCTGTCGGGGGCTTTTGTTCCCTTTTGCCAGGATATCTGCCTGCTCAGTCATCCGAGCCCTGAGCCGCAGGGTGGCTCTCAGTGCCAGCCTGTCCTGCCCTCCCTCCCTTACCCCGCCGCTTGCGGCCTCTGGTCAAAGGCCTTGGCTCCCCCAGGTCCTGGACGGCCAACTCCCTCTGCCTGGGCCTGGCTGGCCTTCTCTGTGAAATGAGTGAGTGGGTGTGAGGGTGTGTGTGTGGGGGGGTATGAAGTGTGGGAGGATCTGATGACTTTCCTTGTTTGTAGAGCCGGCTGCTGGCCTGGGCCCTCACCAACCATGTCCCCTTCCTCCCACGCCAGGCTCTGAGGCCTCAGTTGATTATTACCCAGCCAAGAGCATAGCGCTCATTCCTGGGGCCTCTCAGGCTTGGGGTAGGGTGGGGAGTGGTGGAGTGTCTCTGCTTTCTCACCAAGATTACAAATGGTACCTGCCCCAGGGTCAGGGCCCAAGCAAACGTGGAATAGCTGTGATCACAGGAACTCTGATCCTGTGACCTGTGCCACAGGGAAGGATCTGTGCATCCTCAGGGTCACTGTCCCCAAGTAGCCCCTGATCCTGATGGTCGAAGATGCTCCGGATAGTGTGTGCCCAGCCTGAATCGCCATCCTGCCTTGTTCACGCCTGGGTGCACAGTCCAAACCACGCTGGGGCACAGGGGTCTGGGGCCTGGTGGGTGGGGCCGGCAGGTGAGCAGTGCCCCCTGGCAAGACTGGGATGTTTACATGGTGGCCTGGGCCCCTTGGCTGCTCTGTGCCAGGTTCCGGAGACTTGGAACATGAAGCCAGTGTGGGAGGAAAGAGCCCCTGTGGAAAGCACGTGGCTGAGGTAATTGTGCCCCCAGGGAGGTTGATGAGAAGAGGGGGAGGAGTGAAGGCAGGAAACTAGGGAGGGCTTGGGGTGGGGGCTGGCACAGCAGCTTTCGGAAGGCCCCGTAGCCCTTCCACTGGGACACAGATGGCCTTCACACCCCGCAGCACGCCCCTCACCCATCCCAGACCACTTCCACCCAACTGAAAGCAGGCAGGATGGAGAGCCTGGCAGGAACGATGCTCTGCTTCCAGTCAGGCCCTGACAAACTGACCTTGAGGAGGGTAGTGTCGAGGAATTCCAGGACTTGGGACAAAAAATGTGTCCCTCAGTCCATCAACCTACCCTGGGGGGCTGTGTCCACGCATAGTTCAGCCCTGGTCTTTGGGCTGAGCCTGCCAGATGAGTGACAAGTTCTTTCCACTTGAACCTCTATGTCGGCACCCCTACAGCCCTCTGAACATCCTCCCTCCTCTGTCTCTGAAGTCAAAGGGGCAGCAGTCCAAGCACTGGGCTCCCTTGAGGTCCTTCCTGGACGGCCTTCCTCTCTCGGGGCCCTGGCCGTACCGCGCCTACTTGGCCTGCGGATCTGGGATGTGAGTCCAGTCTGCACGGGCATGGGGAGGGAGGGAGGGAGTGCCTCCCTACCTGCCAGGTGGGATCAGCGTGGCGGAAGTAGCAGAAGTTGTCCGTGATCCACTTGTACATGGCCGACAGGGTGATCTTGGTGGCCTTGCTGGCCTGCATGGCCATGCAGATGAGCGTGGCATACGAGTAGGGCGGCTTCACGTGCGGGTTGGTGGCGTAGTCCACGTCGTCGGGAGGCAAGGACTGCAGCCCCGAGGGGGCGCTCCGCGGCGCTCCGCGGCTTGCACGAGTATGTGGGCTTGCCGGGTGTGTGCGGCTACCCCAGCCAGGCGGGTTCCGCTGCCAGGGGAAACCCCAGCTCGGCCGAGCCTGACAGCTCGTGGTAGCCGTGGGGGTCAGTGTCCCTCGAAGGCAGGACGGGGGCTTGGCGTTGAGAATGGAGAATTCTGCAGCCACTTCAGGCTGGTCAGGCTGTCATTCAGGGCGTTGGACTCCAGGCCGCCTTCTGGTCCGGCCTCCTCCGCTGCCCCTGCTCCCGAGGCGCATAGCCAGCTCTCCGCCATATCTGCGGTGACTCTCCGAGGGGGCGGTCAACATCCACCAGCCGAGCCTAGGGTGGCCGCCGAGCTCTCTGGCCCGCGGACTCCCGCGTCTTCAGTTACACAGCCTCCCGTAAGCGTGCTTCCATTCCGCGATCCGGGGGTAGCCTCCTCCAAACGGAGTGTGGTGCCTGCGGGGACCAGAGCGGGAACTGAGCCCTCTTTCCCCACCCCCGAGGGGAGAGTGTGGGCGAGGGGGGAGGCTCTTACTAAAATCCTTCCTGCAGCTGGGGAGGATCTTTTACTGCCGAGGTCTGGGAAACAGAAGGTGTGCCCGGGGGTCCGACCCACAGGGGGTTCGCCTCGCTCTTTTCCTCTTGGATCTTTTAGAGGAGACTTAATTAGCCAAACGAGGGAATAGTGTAGGGACATGTGAGGCCACCCCTTTCTCCTTCAAAGCGGGGAATTAACCCCCCTCTCTCCGTCCACAACCAATGGAAATGGGGCGAGAGAGTCCAGGAGGGCAGTACGACGGGTCGGGGGGGCGGGGGAGGTCGTCTGATCTTTGAAAAGGGATATTAGGATGGGGATCAAGGGGAAGGAAGGAAACAATACAGAGAGTTATAAGGGGGCGGGAAGTGAGTGTCCCCCAAACGCCTCTGATGTCAGTCCCCGGGCCCACCACTTCCGTCGGGGACGGATGGGAGAGCGGGCTGGTACTGACGCCCTCCCTTCCCACGGCCTGCAGCCCTCCCCGTCCCTTACCTGGCTCAGAGCGCAGCCCGGGCCAAAGGAAGGTTCTCAAACAAATTCCTCCCACCGCCCACCCTCACTGCGGCTCTCTGCTCCCAGCTCGAGGGCCCAGCCAGCAATCCTCGTCGCCACTCACGCCCGACGGCGCCTCTCTGAAAGCCAGCGGCCGGGGACCGGCACTCAGTAGCCGCTCGCAAGGCGTCTCCTGCTGCCGTGGCGACGCCCCGCCCATATAAACAGCTTCCGCTTCTGCCATTGGCCAGGGCGTCTCCAAAGAGACCGCGGGCTCTTAACCGCTCTCTCACGCGGTAACTCTTCAAAATCCCTCCTGCCGCCATCTCCCGCGCGCGACCAAAGCCCCCTACCCGCCACCGCGTCCCGGCTCCACGCATTCCCGCCCGAGGGCCCCGAGCAGGGCTCGGAGAGGCGCGCGGCTCGGTGCTCCCGCAGAGGCCCCGGGGCCCTCGGCGAGCAGTTCGCGGCGCGAACCATACTCCACCCGACCTCCTTCCCATCTGGGCTGCTCAGAGGTGGCGACGGCTCCTGGGACGCAGCCCCTGGTGCGGGGGCCAGGGCTTCATGCATGCTTGGGGCTTTCCTTTCCTCTCCTCTGGGCTGAACCTTTGGAGGAGGTTGAACCTTTGCCAGTTCAACAGGAGGCTCCAGCCCAAACTCCAGAAGCCGGTTCACATAATAAACCTTCAGTAAAAGAGGAGACCCCAGCTCAGTATCCAGAGCATCCTGGAGAAGAAGTTATACCTGCCACAAGCCAGCAGGAGACCCCAGCTCAGCTTTCAGAGTCTTTTGGAGAAGCTGAAACTTCTGCAACCATGGAGGAAGCCTCAGGTGGAGCAAGACACTCCACCGCAGGAGTGCAAGCAAGGGCACGTGGCCATCCCCCCTTCCTGGTCCCAGTGGTTCTAGCAAGCACTGCGTCCCTCCCAGTTAAGCCTCAGCTGTAGCTACACTCACTACATTGGTCTGTCTGTCCCCTTTCCCTCTGCAGCTTGGCTGCCCCAGCCCCTAACCCCCAGATCCCCATCTCCCCGCTGCTCTCAGCCTCAAGTTGGGCTCAAAGATTAGGGACACATACCCTCTGCCCCAAATCTAGGGATGAAGCCAGAAGATCCCAGAGGCCTTAGAAAATCTCCTGGCTCCACCCGGCACCCTGCCCTCGTTCTGTCTCCTCTCTCTTCCCCCCTCCGCCTAGCTCTGCCTCACAGACTGCTGGCCACAGCCCCAGGGAAGCTCTGCTGGGAAAGGCCTCTAGGGTGTTAATTTTCAGCCACCTACTCAGCATTCCTGGTACGTGGGAACTTTCTCTGGATAGAGACCTGGGGAGGGGAGCAGGAGAGAGAGAAGTTTCGAAGCTAAGATGTTCTGGGGCGGGCCCTGTACTGATGTTTCCAGCTTGGCCAGGGCCCCTCCAAGACGCAGCTCTCATAGTGCAGGGCCCTTAGCGTGTCTCTGGGGCAGGGAAGAAGTGGATCCATGAAACACTGTGTGTATGGGGGGCTGGAGAGCAGAGGCAGCAATTTTGGTCCTGGGCCCCAATTCTCAGCCTGCTGGACTAGAATCTGAGGATGGCCTGGGCTGGGGGCCGTGTGGCCTGGTGGGGTGACCTGGCCCAGCCCCTGCCTGGGCGGTAGGGTGTCCATGGGCCTGCACTGGCGGGGAGGGGGGCAGTCTGGGCCCAGACTTCGGTGCTGTCTGGAGGTGGGGCAGGGCCTGGCTTCTTACAAGAAGGCGCCCAGGCTGGCCCAGTCATGCAGGTCAGAGGCCAGTGTGGCATCCCCGGCCTCAAAGGGGGGCTCGGGGGGCAGGGAGCTACGGGTGCTCTCGTCCCAGGGGTGCTCCAGGAAGGATGTGGCCAGGAAGGTCTCATCGAAGTCCAGGCTGTCGGTAGCCTGCTCCACTGGAGGCCCCCAGGTAACAGGGCAGTCGATGCGGTGGCCATGGATGGTGAGGTCCACGTCCCCGTGGGAGGCAGGGCTCAGCGGCGGGATCAGCTCCGAGGTCTCCAGCGTGCCCAGCTCCCCGTCCAGCGTGCCAGCGTCCAAGATGGCCTCCCAGTCAAAGTTGCCCTTGAGGGGTTCCAGCTCACCCTGCTCCTCCTGGGTCAGCAGCAGGGGGCTGGAGGGCCGCAGGAACTTGGCCTCCTGCTTGGGCAGCGGCTGTTGACGCTTACGCCCCAGCCTGCCCTCGCCTGCACCCCAGCCCGCCTCCCCAGTGGCCTCCTCGAACTCCCGCAGCAGCTGCTGGGCCTCGGTGTTCACGGTCAGTGGCCCGGCCCATGGGGCGGCGCCGGGCACCGGCGTCGCCTGGCAGGCAAAGGCCGGGTGGATGTGGACTGGGGGCAGCCTCCGCTTCTTCAAGGCCCCACTCAGCAGCCGCTCGGCGTACTGGGGTTCGATGCGAAAGAAGCCCCCCCTTGCCTGGCTCATCCTTCTCCCGAGGCACCTTGATGAAGCCCTTGTTCAGGGACAGGTTGTGGTGGATGGAGTTCTGGACACAGGGAGATAGGAGAGAAGGAAGACAGCTGGGTGAGTGGGTGGGGTCAGTGATGGGGGGCTCCTAGCACCAATGCCAGTCCCACCACTACCTTCTCTCTAATGGGGGCAGGCAGACAGAGGCGCTGCTCTGACTGGGAAGCTCTGGGACACCAGCCACGGGGCACCAGGAGCTGGGAGTGCTGTCGGGGGCTTTTGTTCCCTTTTGCCAGGATATCTGCCTGCTCAGTCATCCGAGCCCTGAGCCGCAGGGTGGCTCTCAGTGCCAGCCTGTCCTGCCCTCCCTCCCTTACCCCGCCGCTTGCGGCCTCTGGTCAAAGGCCTTGGCTCCCCCAGGTCCTGGACGGCCAACTCCCTCTGCCTGGGCCTGGCTGGCCTTCTCTGTGAAATGAGTGAGTGGGTGTGAGGGTGTGTGTGGGGGGGGGTATGAAGTGTGGGAGGATCTGATGACTTTCCTTGTTTGTAGAGCCGGCTGCTGGCCTGGGCCCTCACCAACCATGTCCCCTTCCTCCCACGCCAGGCTCTGAGGCCTCAGTTGATTATTACCCAGCCAAGAGCATAGCGCTCATTCCTGGGGCCTCTCAGGCTTGGGGTAGGGTGGGGAGTGGTGGAGTGTCTCTGCTTTCTCACCAAGATTACAAATGGTACCTGCCCCAGGGTCAGGGCCCAAGCAAACGTGGAATAGCTGTGATCACAGGAACTCTGATCCTGTGACCTGTGCCACAGGGAAGGATCTGTGCATCCTCAGGGTCACTGTCCCCAAGTAGCCCCTGATCCTGATGGTCGAAGATGCTCCGGATAGTGTGTGCCCAGCCTGAATCGCCATCCTGCCTTGTTCACGCCTGGGTGCACAGTCCAAACCACGCTGGGGCACAGGGGTCTGGGGCCTGGTGGGTGGGGCCGGCAGGTGAGCAGTGACCCCTGGCAAGACTGGGATGTTTACATGGTGGCCTGGGCCCCTTGGCTGCTCTGTGCCAGGTTCCGGAGACTTGGAACATGAAGCCAGTGTGGGAGGAAAGAGCCCCTGTGGAAAGCACGTGGCTGAGGTAATTGTGCCCCCAGGGAGGTTGATGAGAAGAGGGGGAGGAGTGAAGGCAGGAAACTAGGGAGGGCTTGGGGTGGGGGCTGGCACAGCAGCTTTCGGAAGGCCCCGTAGCCCTTCCACTGGGACACAGATGGCCTTCACACCCCGCAGCACGCCCCTCACCCATCCCAGACCACTTCCACCCAACTGAAAGCAGGCAGGATGGAGAGCCTGGCAGGAACGATGCTCTGCTTCCAGTCAGGCCCTGACAAACTGACCTTGAGGAGGGTAGTGTCGAGGAATTCCAGGACTTGGGACAAAAAATGTGTCCCTCAGTCCATCAACCTACCCTGGGGGGCTGTGTCCACGCATAGTTCAGCCCTGGTCTTTGGGCTGAGCCTGCCAGATGAGTGACAAGTTCTTTCCACTTGAACCTCTATGTCGGCACCCCTACAGCCCTCTGAACATCCTCCCTCCTCTGTCTCTGAAGTCAAAGGGGCAGCAGTCCAAGCACTGGGCTCCCTTGAGGTCCTTCCTGGACGGCCTTCCTCTCTCGGGGCCCTGGCCGTACCGCGCCTACTTGGCCTGCGGATCTGGGATGTGAGTCCAGTCTGCACGGGCATGGGGAGGGAGGGAGGGAGTGCCTCCCTACCTGCCAGGTGGGATCAGCGTGGCGGAAGTAGCAGAAGTTGTCCGTGATCCACTTGTACATGGCCGACAGGGTGATCTTGGTGGCCTTGCTGGCCTGCATGGCCATGCAGATGAGCGTGGCATACGAGTAGGGCGGCTTCACGTGCGGGTTGGTGGCGTAGTCCACGTCGTCGGGAGGCAAGGACTGCAGCCCCGAGGGGGCGCTCCGCGGCGCTCCGCGGCTTGCACGAGTATGTGGGCTTGCCGGGTGTGTGCGGCTACCCCAGCCAGGCGGGTTCCGCTGCCAGGGGAAACCCCAGCTCGGCCGAGCCTGACAGCTCGTGGTAGCCGTGGGGGTCAGTGTCCCTCGAAGGCAGGACGGGAGCTTGGCGTTGAGAATGGAGAATTCTGCAGCCACTTCAGGCTGGTCAGGCTGTCATTCAGGGCGTTGGACTCCAGGCCGCCTTCTGGTCCGGCCTCCTCCGCTGCCCCTGCTCCCGAGACGCATAGCCAGCTCTCCGCCATATCTGCGGTGACTCTCCGAGGGGGCGGTCAACATCCACCAGCCGAGCCTAGGGTGGCCGCCGAGCTCTCTGGCCCGCGGACTCCCGCGTCTTCAGTTACACAGCCTCCCGTAAGCGTGCTTCCATTCCGCGATCCGGGGGTAGCCTCCTCCAAACGGAGTGTGGTGCCTGCGGGGACCAGAGCGGGAACTGAGCCCTCTTTCCCCACCCCCGAGGGGAGAGTGTGGGCGAGGGGGGAGGCTCTTACTAAAATCCTTCCTGCAGCTGGGGAGGATCTTTTACTGCCGAGGTCTGGGAAACAGAAGGTGTGCCCGGGGGTCCGACCCACAGGGGGTTCGCCTCGCTCTTTTCCTCTTGGATCTTTTAGAGGAGACTTAATTAGCCAAACGAGGGAATAGTGTAGGGACATGTGAGGCCACCCCTTTCTCCTTCAAAGCGGGGAATTAACCCCCCTCTCTCCGTCCACAACCAATGGAAATGGGGCGAGAGAGTCCAGGAGGGCAGTACGACGGGTCGGGGGGGCGGGGGAGGTCGTCTGATCTTTGAAAAGGGATATTAGGATGGGGATCAAGGGGAAGGAAGGAAACAATACAGAGAGTTATAAGGGGGCGGGAAGTGAGTGTCCCCCAAACGCCTCTGATGTCAGTCCCCGGGCCCACCACTTCCGTCGGGGACGGATGGGAGAGCGGGCTGGTACTGACGCCCTCCCTTCCCACGGCCTGCAGCCCTCCCCGTCCCTTACCTGGCTCAGAGCGCAGCCCGGGCCAAAGGAAGGTTCTCAAACAAATTCCTCCCACCGCCCACCCTCACCGCGGCTCTCTGCTCCCAGCTCGAGGGCCCAGCCAGCAATCCTCGTCGCCACTCACGCCCGACGGCGCCTCTCTGAAAGCCAGCGGCCGGGGACCGGCACTCAGTAGCCGCTCGCAAGGCGTCTCCTGCTGCCGTGGCGACGCCCCGCCCATATAAACAGCTTCCGCTTCTGCCATTGGCCAGGGCGTCTCCAAAGAGACCGCGGGCTCTTAACCGCTCTCTCACGCGGTAACTCTTCAAAATCCCTCCTGCCGCCATCTCCCGCGCGCGACCAAAGCCCCCTACCCGCCACCGCGTCCCGGCTCCACGCATTCCCGCCCGAGGGCCCCGAGCAGGGCTCGGAGAGGCGCGCGGCTCGGTGCTCCCGCAGAGGCCCCGGGGCCCTCGGCGAGCAGTTCGCGGCGCGAACCATACTCCACCCGACCTCCTTCCCATCTGGGCTGCTCAGAGGTGGCGACGGCTCCTGGGACGCAGCCCCTGGTGCGGGGGCCAGGGCTTCATGCATGCTTGGGGCTTTCCTTTCCTCTCCTCTGGGCTGAACCTTTGGAGGAGGTTGAACCTTTGCCAGTTCAACAGGAGGCTCCAGCCCAAACTCCAGAAGCCGGTTCACATAATAAACCTTCAGTAAAAGAGGAGACCCCAGCTCAGTATCCAGAGCATCCTGGAGAAGAAGTTATACCTGCCACAAGCCAGCAGGAGACCCCAGCTCAGCTTTCAGAGTCTTTTGGAGAAGCTGAAACTTCTGCAACCATGGAGGAAGCCTCAGGTGGAGCAAGACACTCCACCGCAGGAGTGCAAGCAAGGGCACGTGGCCATCCCCCCTTCCTGGTCCCAGTGGTTCTAGCAAGCACTGCGTCCCTCCCAGTTAAGCCTCAGCTGTAGCTACACTCACTACATTGGTCTGTCTGTCCCCTTTCCCTCTGCAGCTTGGCTGCCCCAGCCCCTAACCCCCAGATCCCCATCTCCCCGCTGCTCTCAGCCTCAAGTTGGGCTCAAAGATTAGGGACACATACCCTCTGCCCCAAATCTAGGGATGAAGCCAGAAGATCCCAGAGGCCTTAGAAAATCTCCTGGCTCCACCCGGCACCCTGCCCTCGTTCTGTCTCCTCTCTCTTCCCCCCTCCGCCTAGCTCTGCCTCACAGACTGCTGGCCACAGCCCCAGGGAAGCTCTGCTGGGAAAGGCCTCTAGGGTGTTAATTTTCAGCCACCTACTCAGCATTCCTGGTACGTGGGAACTTTCTCTGGATAGAGACCTGGGGAGGGGAGCAGGAGAGAGAGAAGTTTCGAAGCTAAGATGTTCTGGGGCGGGCCCTGTACTGATGTTTCCAGCTTGGCCAGGGCCCCTCCAAGACGCAGCTCTCATAGTGCAGGGCCCTTAGCGTGTCTCTGGGGCAGGGAAGAAGTGGATCCATGAAACACTGTGTGTATGGGGGGCTGGAGAGCAGAGGCAGCAATTTTGGTCCTGGGCCCCAATTCTCAGCCTGCTGGACTAGAATCTGAGGATGGCCTGGGCTGGGGGCCGTGTGGCCTGGTGGGGTGACCTGGCCCAGCCCCTGCCTGGGCGGTAGGGTGTCCATGGGCCTGCACTGGCGGGGAGGGGGGCAGTCTGGGCCCAGACTTCGGTGCTGTCTGGAGGTGGGGCAGGGCCTGGCTTCTTACAAGAAGGCGCCCAGGCTGGCCCAGTCATGCAGGTCAGAGGCCAGTGTGGCATCCCCGGCCTCAAAGGGGGGCTCGGGGGGCAGGGAGCTACGGGTGCTCTCGTCCCAGGGGTGCTCCAGGAAGGATGTGGCCAGGAAGGTCTCATCGAAGTCCAGGCTGTCGGTAGCCTGCTCCACTGGAGGCCCCCAGGTAACAGGGCAGTCGATGCGGTGGCCATGGATGGTGAGGTCCACGTCCCCGTGGGAGGCAGGGCTCAGCGGCGGGATCAGCTCCGAGGTCTCCAGCGTGCCCAGCTCCCCGTCCAGCGTGCCAGCGTCCAAGATGGCCTCCCAGTCAAAGTTGCCCTTGAGGGGTTCCAGCTCACCCTGCTCCTCCTGGGTCAGCAGCAGGGGGCTGGAGGGCCGCAGGAACTTGGCCTCCTGCTTGGGCAGCGGCTGTTGACGCTTACGCCCCAGCCTGCCCTCGCCTGCACCCCAGCCCGCCTCCCCAGTGGCCTCCTCGAACTCCCGCAGCAGCTGCTGGGCCTCGGTGTTCACGGTCAGTGGCCCGGCCCATGGGGCGGCGCCGGGCACCGGCGTCGCCTGGCAGGCAAAGGCCGGGTGGATGTGGACTGGGGGCAGCCTCCGCTTCTTCAAGGCCCCACTCAGCAGCCGCTCGGCGTACTGGGGTTCGATGCGAAAGAAGCCCCCCCTTGCCTGGCTCATCCTTCTCCCGAGGCACCTTGATGAAGCCCTTGTTCAGGGACAGGTTGTGGTGGATGGAGTTCTGGACACAGGGAGATAGGAGAGAAGGAAGACAGCTGGGTGAGTGGGTGGGGTCAGTGATGGGGGGCTCCTAGCACCAATGCCAGTCCCACCACTACCTTCTCTCTAATGGGGGCAGGCAGACAGAGGCGCTGCTCTGACTGGGAAGCTCTGGGACACCAGCCACGGGGCACCAGGAGCTGGGAGTGCTGTCGGGGGCTTTTGTTCCCTTTTGCCAGGATATCTGCCTGCTCAGTCATCCGAGCCCTGAGCCGCAGGGTGGCTCTCAGTGCCAGCCTGTCCTGCCCTCCCTCCCTTACCCCGCCGCTTGCGGCCTCTGGTCAAAGGCCTTGGCTCCCCCAGGTCCTGGACGGCCAACTCCCTCTGCCTGGGCCTGGCTGGCCTTCTCTGTGAAATGAGTGAGTGGGTGTGAGGGTGTGTGTGGGGGGGGGTATGAAGTGTGGGAGGATCTGATGACTTTCCTTGTTTGTAGAGCCGGCTGCTGGCCTGGGCCCTCACCAACCATGTCCCCTTCCTCCCACGCCAGGCTCTGAGGCCTCAGTTGATTATTACCCAGCCAAGAGCATAGCGCTCATTCCTGGGGCCTCTCAGGCTTGGGGTAGGGTGGGGAGTGGTGGAGTGTCTCTGCTTTCTCACCAAGATTACAAATGGTACCTGCCCCAGGGTCAGGGCCCAAGCAAACGTGGAATAGCTGTGATCACAGGAACTCTGATCCTGTGACCTGTGCCACAGGGAAGGATCTGTGCATCCTCAGGGTCACTGTCCCCAAGTAGCCCCTGATCCTGATGGTCGAAGATGCTCCGGATAGTGTGTGCCCAGCCTGAATCGCCATCCTGCCTTGTTCACGCCTGGGTGCACAGTCCAAACCACGCTGGGGCACAGGGGTCTGGGGCCTGGTGGGTGGGGCTGGCAGGTGAGCAGTGCCCCCTGGCAAGACTGGGATGTTTACATGGTGGCCTGGGCCCCTTGGCTGCTCTGTGCCAGGTTCCGGAGACTTGGAACATGAAGCCAGTGTGGGAGGAAAGAGCCCCTGTGGAAAGCACGTGGCTGAGGTAATTGTGCCCCCAGGGAGGTTGATGAGAAGAGGGGGAGGAGTGAAGGCAGGAAACTAGGGAGGGCTTGGGGTGGGGGCTGGCACAGCAGCTTTCGGAAGGCCCCGTAGCCCTTCCACTGGGACACAGATGGCCTTCACACCCCGCAGCACGCCCCTCACCCATCCCAGACCACTTCCACCCAACTGAAAGCAGGCAGGATGGAGAGCCTGGCAGGAACGATGCTCTGCTTCCAGTCAGGCCCTGACAAACTGACCTTGAGGAGGGTAGTGTCGAGGAATTCCAGGACTTGGGACAAAAAATGTGTCCCTCAGTCCATCAACCTACCCTGGGGGGCTGTGTCCACGCATAGTTCAGCCCTGGTCTTTGGGCTGAGCCTGCCAGATGAGTGACAAGTTCTTTCCACTTGAACCTCTATGTCGGCACCCCTACAGCCCTCTGAACATCCTCCCTCCTCTGTCTCTGAAGTCAAAGGGGCAGCAGTCCAAGCACTGGGCTCCCTTGAGGTCCTTCCTGGACGGCCTTCCTCTCTCGGGGCCCTGGCCGTACCGCGCCTACTTGGCCTGCGGATCTGGGATGTGAGTCCAGTCTGCACGGGCATGGGGAGGGAGGGAGGGAGTGCCTCCCTACCTGCCAGGTGGGATCAGCGTGGCGGAAGTAGCAGAAGTTGTCCGTGATCCACTTGTACATGGCCGACAGGGTGATCTTGGTGGCCTTGCTGGCCTGCATGGCCATGCAGATGAGCGTGGCATACGAGTAGGGCGGCTTCACGTGCGGGTTGGTGGCGTAGTCCACGTCGTCGGGAGGCAAGGACTGCAGCCCCGAGGGGGCGCTCCGCGGCGCTCCGCGGCTTGCACGAGTATGTGGGCTTGCCGGGTGTGTGCGGCTACCCCAGCCAGGCGGGTTCCGCTGCCAGGGGAAACCCCAGCTCGGCCGAGCCTGACAGCTCGTGGTAGCCGTGGGGGTCAGTGTCCCTCGAAGGCAGGACGGGAGCTTGGCGTTGAGAATGGAGAATTCTGCAGCCACTTCAGGCTGGTCAGGCTGTCATTCAGGGCGTTGGACTCCAGGCCGCCTTCTGGTCCGGCCTCCTCCGCTGCCCCTGCTCCCGAGACGCATAGCCAGCTCTCCGCCATATCTGCGGTGACTCTCCGAGGGGGCGGTCAACATCCACCAGCCGAGCCTAGGGTGGCCGCCGAGCTCTCTGGCCCGCGGACTCCCGCGTCTTCAGTTACACAGCCTCCCGTAAGCGTGCTTCCATTCCGCGATCCGGGGGTAGCCTCCTCCAAACGGAGTGTGGTGCCTGCGGGGACCAGAGCGGGAACTGAGCCCTCTTTCCCCACCCCCGAGGGGAGAGTGTGGGCGAGGGGGGAGGCTCTTACTAAAATCCTTCCTGCAGCTGGGGAGGATCTTTTACTGCCGAGGTCTGGGAAACAGAAGGTGTGCCCGGGGGTCCGACCCACAGGGGGTTCGCCTCGCTCTTTTCCTCTTGGATCTTTTAGAGGAGACTTAATTAGCCAAACGAGGGAATAGTGTAGGGACATGTGAGGCCACCCCTTTCTCCTTCAAAGCGGGGAATTAACCCCCCTCTCTCCGTCCACAACCAATGGAAATGGGGCGAGAGAGTCCAGGAGGGCAGTACGACGGGTCGGGGGGGCGGGGGAGGTCGTCTGATCTTTGAAAAGGGATATTAGGATGGGGATCAAGGGGAAGGAAGGAAACAATACAGAGAGTTATAAGGGGGCGGGAAGTGAGTGTCCCCCAAACGCCTCTGATGTCAGTCCCCGGGCCCACCACTTCCGTCGGGGACGGATGGGAGAGCGGGCTGGTACTGACGCCCTCCCTTCCCACGGCCTGCAGCCCTCCCCGTCCCTTACCTGGCTCAGAGCGCAGCCCGGGCCAAAGGAAGGTTCTCAAACAAATTCCTCCCACCGCCCACCCTCACCGCGGCTCTCTGCTCCCAGCTCGAGGGCCCAGCCAGCAATCCTCGTCGCCACTCACGCCCGACGGCGCCTCTCTGAAAGCCAGCGGCCGGGGACCGGCACTCAGTAGCCGCTCGCAAGGCGTCTCCTGCTGCCGTGGCGACGCCCCGCCCATATAAACAGCTTCCGCTTCTGCCATTGGCCAGGGCGTCTCCAAAGAGACCGCGGGCTCTTAACCGCTCTCTCACGCGGTAACTCTTCAAAATCCCTCCTGCCGCCATCTCCCGCGCGCGACCAAAGCCCCCTACCCGCCACCGCGTCCCGGCTCCACGCATTCCCGCCCGAGGGCCCCGAGCAGGGCTCGGAGAGGCGCGCGGCTCGGTGCTCCCGCAGAGGCCCCGGGGCCCTCGGCGAGCAGTTCGTGGCGCGAACCATACTCCACCCGACCTCCTTCCCATCTGGGCTGCTCAGAGGTGGCGATGGCTCCTGGGACGCAGCCCCTGGTGCGGGGGCCAGGGCTTCATGCATGCTTGGGGCTTTCCTTTCCTCTCCTCTGGGCTGAACCTTTGGAGGAGGTTGAACCTTTGCCAGTTCAACAGGAGGCTCCAGCCCAAACTCCAGAAGCCGGTTCACATAATAAACCTTCAGTAAAAGAGGAGACCCCAGCTCAGTATCCAGAGCATCCTGGAGAAGAAGTTATACCTGCCACAAGCCAGCAGGAGACCCCAGCTCAGCTTTCAGAGTCTTTTGGAGAAGCTGAAACTTCTGCAACCATGGAGGAAGCCTCAGGTGGAGCAAGACACTCCACCGCAGGAGTGCAAGCAAGGGCACGTGGCCATCCCCCCTTCCTGGTCCCAGTGGTTCTAGCAAGCACTGCGTCCCTCCCAGTTAAGCCTCAGCTGTAGCTACACTCACTACATTGGTCTGTCTGTCCCCTTTCCCTCTGCAGCTTGGCTGCCCCAGCCCCTAACCCCCAGATCCCCATCTCCCCGCTGCTCTCAGCCTCAAGTTGGGCTCAAAGATTAGGGACACATACCCTCTGCCCCAAATCTAGGGATGAAGCCAGAAGATCCCAGAGGCCTTAGAAAATCTCCTGGCTCCACCCGGCACCCTGCCCTCGTTCTGTCTCCTCTCTCTTCCCCCCTCCGCCTAGCTCTGCCTCACAGACTGCTGGCCACAGCCCCAGGGAAGCTCTGCTGGGAAAGGCCTCTAGGGTGTTAATTTTCAGCCACCTACTCAGCATTCCTGGTACGTGGGAACTTTCTCTGGATAGAGACCTGGGGAGGGGAGCAGGAGAGAGAGAAGTTTCGAAGCTAAGATGTTCTGGGGCGGGCCCTGTACTGATGTTTCCAGCTTGGCCAGGGCCCCTCCAAGACGCAGCTCTCATAGTGCAGGGCCCTTAGCGTGTCTCTGGGGCAGGGAAGAAGTGGATCCATGAAACACTGTGTGTATGGGGGGCTGGAGAGCAGAGGCAGCAATTTTGGTCCTGGGCCCCAATTCTCAGCCTGCTGGACTAGAATCTGAGGATGGCCTGGGCTGGGGGCCGTGTGGCCTGGTGGGGTGACCTGGCCCAGCCCCTGCCTGGGCGGTAGGGTGTCCATGGGCCTGCACTGGCGGGGAGGGGGGCAGTCTGGGCCCAGACTTCGGTGCTGTCTGGAGGTGGGGCAGGGCCTGGCTTCTTACAAGAAGGCGCCCAGGCTGGCCCAGTCATGCAGGTCAGAGGCCAGTGTGGCATCCCCGGCCTCAAAGGGGGGCTCGGGGGGCAGGGAGCTACGGGTGCTCTCGTCCCAGGGGTGCTCCAGGAAGGATGTGGCCAGGAAGGTCTCATCGAAGTCCAGGCTGTCGGTAGCCTGCTCCACTGGAGGCCCCCAGGTAACAGGGCAGTCGATGCGGTGGCCATGGATGGTGAGGTCCACGTCCCCGTGGGAGGCAGGGCTCAGCGGCGGGATCAGCTCCGAGGTCTCCAGCGTGCCCAGCTCCCCGTCCAGCGTGCCAGCGTCCAAGATGGCCTCCCAGTCAAAGTTGCCCTTGAGGGGTTCCAGCTCACCCTGCTCCTCCTGGGTCAGCAGCAGGGGGCTGGAGGGCCGCAGGAACTTGGCCTCCTGCTTGGGCAGCGGCTGTTGACGCTTACGCCCCAGCCTGCCCTCGCCTGCACCCCAGCCCGCCTCCCCAGTGGCCTCCTCGAACTCCCGCAGCAGCTGCTGGGCCTCGGTGTTCACGGTCAGTGGCCCGGCCCATGGGGCGGCGCCGGGCACCGGCGTCGCCTGGCAGGCAAAGGCCGGGTGGATGTGGACTGGGGGCAGCCTCCGCTTCTTCAAGGCCCCACTCAGCAGCCGCTCGGCGTACTGGGGTTCGATGCGAAAGAAGCCCCCCCTTGCCTGGCTCATCCTTCTCCCGAGGCACCTTGATGAAGCCCTTGTTCAGGGACAGGTTGTGGTGGATGGAGTTCTGGACACAGGGAGATAGGAGAGAAGGAAGACAGCTGGGTGAGTGGGTGGGGTCAGTGATGGGGGGCTCCTAGCACCAATGCCAGTCCCACCACTACCTTCTCTCTAATGGGGGCAGGCAGACAGAGGCGCTGCTCTGACTGGGAAGCTCTGGGACACCAGCCACGGGGCACCAGGAGCTGGGAGTGCTGTCGGGGGCTTTTGTTCCCTTTTGCCAGGATATCTGCCTGCTCAGTCATCCGAGCCCTGAGCCGCAGGGTGGCTCTCAGTGCCAGCCTGTCCTGCCCTCCCTCCCTTACCCCGCCGCTTGCGGCCTCTGGTCAAAGGCCTTGGCTCCCCCAGGTCCTGGACGGCCAACTCCCTCTGCCTGGGCCTGGCTGGCCTTCTCTGTGAAATGAGTGAGTGGGTGTGAGGGTGTGTGTGGGGGGGGTATGAAGTGTGGGAGGATCTGATGACTTTCCTTGTTTGTAGAGCCGGCTGCTGGCCTGGGCCCTCACCAACCATGTCCCCTTCCTCCCACGCCAGGCTCTGAGGCCTCAGTTGATTATTACCCAGCCAAGAGCATAGCGCTCATTCCTGGGGCCTCTCAGGCTTGGGGTAGGGTGGGGAGTGGTGGAGTGTCTCTGCTTTCTCACCAAGATTACAAATGGTACCTGCCCCAGGGTCAGGGCCCAAGCAAACGTGGAATAGCTGTGATCACAGGAACTCTGATCCTGTGACCTGTGCCACAGGGAAGGATCTGTGCATCCTCAGGGTCACTGTCCCCAAGTAGCCCCTGATCCTGATGGTCGAAGATGCTCCGGATAGTGTGTGCCCAGCCTGAATCGCCATCCTGCCTTGTTCACGCCTGGGTGCACAGTCCAAACCACGCTGGGGCACAGGGGTCTGGGGCCTGGTGGGTGGGGCCGGCAGGTGAGCAGTGCCCCCTGGCAAGACTGGGATGTTTACATGGTGGCCTGGGCCCCTTGGCTGCTCTGTGCCAGGTTCCGGAGACTTGGAACATGAAGCCAGTGTGGGAGGAAAGAGCCCCTGTGGAAAGCACGTGGCTGAGGTAATTGTGCCCCCAGGGAGGTTGATGAGAAGAGGGGGAGGAGTGAAGGCAGGAAACTAGGGAGGGCTTGGGGTGGGGGCTGGCACAGCAGCTTTCGGAAGGCCCCGTAGCCCTTCCACTGGGACACAGATGGCCTTCACACCCCGCAGCACGCCCCTCACCCATCCCAGACCACTTCCACCCAACTGAAAGCAGGCAGGATGGAGAGCCTGGCAGGAACGATGCTCTGCTTCCAGTCAGGCCCTGACAAACTGACCTTGAGGAGGGTAGTGTCGAGGAATTCCAGGACTTGGGACAAAAAATGTGTCCCTCAGTCCATCAACCTACCCTGGGGGGCTGTGTCCACGCATAGTTCAGCCCTGGTCTTTGGGCTGAGCCTGCCAGATGAGTGACAAGTTCTTTCCACTTGAACCTCTATGTCGGCACCCCTACAGCCCTCTGAACATCCTCCCTCCTCTGTCTCTGAAGTCAAAGGGGCAGCAGTCCAAGCACTGGGCTCCCTTGAGGTCCTTCCTGGACGGCCTTCCTCTCTCGGGGCCCTGGCCGTACCGCGCCTACTTGGCCTGCGGATCTGGGATGTGAGTCCAGTCTGCACGGGCATGGGGAGGGAGGGAGGGAGTGCCTCCCTACCTGCCAGGTGGGATCAGCGTGGCGGAAGTAGCAGAAGTTGTCCGTGATCCACTTGTACATGGCCGACAGGGTGATCTTGGTGGCCTTGCTGGCCTGCATGGCCATGCAGATGAGCGTGGCATACGAGTAGGGCGGCTTCACGTGCGGGTTGGTGGCGTAGTCCACGTCGTCGGGAGGCAAGGACTGCAGCCCCGAGGGGGCGCTCCGCGGCGCTCCGCGGCTTGCACGAGTATGTGGGCTTGCCGGGTGTGTGCGGCTACCCCAGCCAGGCGGGTTCCGCTGCCAGGGGAAACCCCAGCTCGGCCGAGCCTGACAGCTCGTGGTAGCCGTGGGGGTCAGTGTCCCTCGAAGGCAGGACGGGAGCTTGGCGTTGAGAATGGAGAATTCTGCAGCCACTTCAGGCTGGTCAGGCTGTCATTCAGGGCGTTGGACTCCAGGCCGCCTTCTGGTCCGGCCTCCTCCGCTGCCCCTGCTCCCGAGACGCATAGCCAGCTCTCCGCCATATCTGCGGTGACTCTCCGAGGGGGCGGTCAACATCCACCAGCCGAGCCTAGGGTGGCCGCCGAGCTCTCTGGCCCGCGGACTCCCGCGTCTTCAGTTACACAGCCTCCCGTAAGCGTGCTTCCATTCCGCGATCCGGGGGTAGCCTCCTCCAAACGGAGTGTGGTGCCTGCGGGGACCAGAGCGGGAACTGAGCCCTCTTTCCCCACCCCCGAGGGGAGAGTGTGGGCGAGGGGGGAGGCTCTTACTAAAATCCTTCCTGCAGCTGGGGAGGATCTTTTACTGCCGAGGTCTGGGAAACAGAAGGTGTGCCCGGGGGTCCGACCCACAGGGGGTTCGCCTCGCTCTTTTCCTCTTGGATCTTTTAGAGGAGACTTAATTAGCCAAATGAGGGAATAGTGTAGGGACATGTGAGGCCACCCCTTTCTCCTTCAAAGCGGGGAATTAACCCCCCTCTCTCCGTCCACAACCAATGGAAATGGGGCGAGAGAGTCCAGGAGGGCAGTACGACGGGTCGGGGGGCGGGGGAGGTCGTCTGATCTTTGAAAAGGGATATTAGGATGGGGATCAAGGGGAAGGAAGGAAACAATACAGAGAGTTATAAGGGGGCGGGAAGTGAGTGTCCCCCAAACGCCTCTGATGTCAGTCCCCGGGCCCACCACTTCCGTCGGGGACGGATGGGAGAGCGGGCTGGTACTGACGCCCTCCCTTCCCACGGCCTGCAGCCCTCCCCGTCCCTTACCTGGCTCAGAGCGCAGCCCGGGCCAAAGGAAGGTTCTCAAACAAATTCCTCCCACCGCCCACCCTCACCGCGGCTCTCTGCTCCCAGCTCGAGGGCCCAGCCAGCAATCCTCGTCGCCACTCACGCCCGACGGCGCCTCTCTGAAAGCCAGCGGCCGGGGACCGGCACTCAGTAGCCGCTCGCAAGGCGTCTCCTGCTGCCGTGGCGACGCCCCGCCCATATAAACAGCTTCCGCTTCTGCCATTGGCCAGGGCGTCTCCAAAGAGACCGCGGGCTCTTAACCGCTCTCTCACGCGGTAACTCTTCAAAATCCCTCCTGCCGCCATCTCCCGCGCGCGACCAAAGCCCCCTACCCGCCACCGCGTCCCGGCTCCACGCATTCCCGCCCGAGGGCCCCGAGCAGGGCTCGGAGAGGCGCGCGGCTCGGTGCTCCCGCAGAGGCCCCGGGGCCCTCGGCGAGCAGTTCGCGGCGCGAACCATACTCCACCCGACCTCCTTCCCATCTGGGCTGCTCAGAGGTGGCGACGGCTCCTGGGACGCAGCCCCTGGTGCGGGGGCCAGGGCTTCATGCATGCTTGGGGCTTTCCTTTCCTCTCCTCTGGGCTGAACCTTTGGAGGAGGTTGAACCTTTGCCAGTTCAACAGGAGGCTCCAGCCCAAACTCCAGAAGCCGGTTCACATAATAAACCTTCAGTAAAAGAGGAGACCCCAGCTCAGTATCCAGAGCATCCTGGAGAAGAAGTTATACCTGCCACAAGCCAGCAGGAGACCCCAGCTCAGCTTTCAGAGTCTTTTGGAGAAGCTGAAACTTCTGCAACCATGGAGGAAGCCTCAGGTGGAGCAAGACACTCCACCGCAGGAGTGCAAGCAAGGGCACGTGGCCATCCCCCCTTCCTGGTCCCAGTGGTTCTAGCAAGCACTGCGTCCCTCCCAGTTAAGCCTCAGCTGTAGCTACACTCACTACATTGGTCTGTCTGTCCCCTTTCCCTCTGCAGCTTGGCTGCCCCAGCCCCTAACCCCCAGATCCCCATCTCCCCGCTGCTCTCAGCCTCAAGTTGGGCTCAAAGATTAGGGACACATACCCTCTGCCCCAAATCTAGGGATGAAGCCAGAAGATCCCAGAGGCCTTAGAAAATCTCCTGGCTCCACCCGGCACCCTGCCCTCGTTCTGTCTCCTCTCTCTTCCCCCCTCCGCCTAGCTCTGCCTCACAGACTGCTGGCCACAGCCCCAGGGAAGCTCTGCTGGGAAAGGCCTCTAGGGTGTTAATTTTCAGCCACCTACTCAGCATTCCTGGTACGTGGGAACTTTCTCTGGATAGAGACCTGGGGAGGGGAGCAGGAGAGAGAGAAGTTTCGAAGCTAAGATGTTCTGGGGCGGGCCCTGTACTGATGTTTCCAGCTTGGCCAGGGCCCCTCCAAGACGCAGCTCTCATAGTGCAGGGCCCTTAGCGTGTCTCTGGGGCAGGGAAGAAGTGGATCCATGAAACACTGTGTGTATGGGGGGCTGGAGAGCAGAGGCAGCAATTTTGGTCCTGGGCCCCAATTCTCAGCCTGCTGGACTAGAATCTGAGGATGGCCTGGGCTGGGGGCCGTGTGGCCTGGTGGGGTGACCTGGCCCAGCCCCTGCCTGGGCGGTAGGGTGTCCATGGGCCTGCACTGGCGGGGAGGGGGGCAGTCTGGGCCCAGACTTCGGTGCTGTCTGGAGGTGGGGCAGGGCCTGGCTTCTTACAAGAAGGCGCCCAGGCTGGCCCAGTCATGCAGGTCAGAGGCCAGTGTGGCATCCCCGGCCTCAAAGGGGGGCTCGGGGGGCAGGGAGCTATGGGTGCTCTCGTCCCAGGGGTGCTCCAGGAAGGATGTGGCCAGGAAGGTCTCATCGAAGTCCAGGCTGTCGGTAGCCTGCTCCACTGGAGGCCCCCAGGTAACAGGGCAGTCGATGCGGTGGCCATGGATGGTGAGGTCCACGTCCCCGTGGGAGGCAGGGCTCAGCGGCGGGATCAGCTCCGAGGTCTCCAGCGTGCCCAGCTCCCCGTCCAGCGTGCCAGCGTCCAAGATGGCCTCCCAGTCAAAGTTGCCCTTGAGGGGTTCCAGCTCACCCTGCTCCTCCTGGGTCAGCAGCAGGGGGCTGGAGGGCCGCAGGAACTTGGCCTCCTGCTTGGGCAGCGGCTGTTGACGCTTACGCCCCAGCCTGCCCTCGCCTGCACCCCAGCCCGCCTCCCCAGTGGCCTCCTCGAACTCCCGCAGCAGCTGCTGGGCCTCGGTGTTCACGGTCAGTGGCCCGGCCCATGGGGCGGCGCCGGGCACCGGCGTCGCCTGGCAGGCAAAGGCCGGGTGGATGTGGACTGGGGGCAGCCTCCGCTTCTTCAAGGCCCCACTCAGCAGCCGCTCGGCGTACTGGGGTTCGATGCGAAAGAAGCCCCCCCTTGCCTGGCTCATCCTTCTCCCGAGGCACCTTGATGAAGCCCTTGTTCAGGGACAGGTTGTGGTGGATGGAGTTCTGGACACAGGGAGATAGGAGAGAAGGAAGACAGCTGGGTGAGTGGGTGGGGTCAGTGATGGGGGGCTCCTAGCACCAATGCCAGTCCCACCACTACCTTCTCTCTAATGGGGGCAGGCAGACAGAGGCGCTGCTCTGACTGGGAAGCTCTGGGACACCAGCCACGGGGCACCAGGAGCTGGGAGTGCTGTCGGGGGCTTTTGTTCCCTTTTGCCAGGATATCTGCCTGCTCAGTCATCCGAGCCCTGAGCCGCAGGGTGGCTCTCAGTGCCAGCCTGTCCTGCCCTCCCTCCCTTACCCCGCCGCTTGCGGCCTCTGGTCAAAGGCCTTGGCTCCCCCAGGTCCTGGACGGCCAACTCCCTCTGCCTGGGCCTGGCTGGCCTTCTCTGTGAAATGAGTGAGTGGGTGTGAGGGTGTGTGTGGGGGGGGGTATGAAGTGTGGGAGGATCTGATGACTTTCCTTGTTTGTAGAGCCGGCTGCTGGCCTGGGCCCTCACCAACCATGTCCCCTTCCTCCCACGCCAGGCTCTGAGGCCTCAGTTGATTATTACCCAGCCAAGAGCATAGCGCTCATTCCTGGGGCCTCTCAGGCTTGGGGTAGGGTGGGGAGTGGTGGAGTGTCTCTGCTTTCTCACCAAGATTACAAATGGTACCTGCCCCAGGGTCAGGGCCCAAGCAAACGTGGAATAGCTGTGATCACAGGAACTCTGATCCTGTGACCTGTGCCACAGGGAAGGATCTGTGCATCCTCAGGGTCACTGTCCCCAAGTAGCCCCTGATCCTGATGGTCGAAGATGCTCCGGATAGTGTGTGCCCAGCCTGAATCGCCATCCTGCCTTGTTCACGCCTGGGTGCACAGTCCAAACCACGCTGGGGCACAGGGGTCTGGGGCCTGGTGGGTGGGGCCGGCAGGTGAGTAGTGCCCCCTGGCAAGACTGGGATGTTTACATGGTGGCCTGGGCCCCTTGGCTGCTCTGTGCCAGGTTCCGGAGACTTGGAACATGAAGCCAGTGTGGGAGGAAAGAGCCCCTGTGGAAAGCACGTGGCTGAGGTAATTGTCCCCCCAGGGAGGTTGATGAGAAGAGGGGGAGGAGTGAAGGCAGGAAACTAGGGAGGGCTTGGGGTGGGGGCTGGCACAGCAGCTTTCGGAAGGCCCCGTAGCCCTTCCACTGGGACACAGATGGCCTTCACACCCCGCAGCACGCCCCTCACCCATCCCAGACCACTTCCACCCAACTGAAAGCAGGCAGGATGGAGAGCCTGGCAGGAACGATGCTCTGCTTCCAGTCAGGCCCTGACAAACTGACCTTGAGGAGGGTAGTGTCGAGGAATTCCAGGACTTGGGACAAAAAATGTGTCCCTCAGTCCATCAACCTACCCTGGGGGGCTGTGTCCACGCATAGTTCAGCCCTGGTCTTTGGGCTGAGCCTGCCAGATGAGTGACAAGTTCTTTCCACTTGAACCTCTATGTCGGCACCCCTACAGCCCTCTGAACATCCTCCCTCCTCTGTCTCTGAAGTCAAAGGGGCAGCAGTCCAAGCACTGGGCTCCCTTGAGGTCCTTCCTGGACGGCCTTCCTCTCTCGGGGCCCTGGCCGTACCGCGCCTACTTGGCCTGCGGATCTGGGATGTGAGTCCAGTCTGCACGGGCATGGGGAGGGAGGGAGGGAGTGCCTCCCTACCTGCCAGGTGGGATCAGCGTGGCGGAAGTAGCAGAAGTTGTCCGTGATCCACTTGTACATGGCCGACAGGGTGATCTTGGTGGCCTTGCTGGCCTGCATGGCCATGCAGATGAGCGTGGCATACAAGTAGGGCGGCTTCACGTGCGGGTTGGTGGCGTAGTCCACGTCGTCGGGAGGCAAGGACTGCAGCCCCGAGGGGGCGCTCCGCGGCGCTCCGCGGCTTGCACGAGTATGTGGGCTTGCCGGGTGTGTGCGGCTACCCCAGCCAGGCGGGTTCCGCTGCCAGGGGAAACCCCAGCTCGGCCGAGCCTGACAGCTCGTGGTAGCCGTGGGGGTCAGTGTCCCTCGAAGGCAGGACGGGGGCTTGGCGTTGAGAATGGAGAATTCTGCAGCCACTTCAGGCTGGTCAGGCTGTCATTCAGGGCGTTGGACTCCAGGCCGCCTTCTGGTCCGGCCTCCTCCGCTGCCCCTGCTCCCGAGACGCATAGCCAGCTCTCCGCCATATCTGCGGTGACTCTCCGAGGGGGCGGTCAACATCCACCAGCCGAGCCTAGGGTGGCCGCCGAGCTCTCTGGCCCGCGGACTCCCGCGTCTTCAGTTACACAGCCTCCCGTAAGCGTGCTTCCATTCCGCGATCCGGGGGTAGCCTCCTCCAAACGGAGTGTGGTGCCTGCGGGGACCAGAGCGGGAACTGAGCCCTCTTTCCCCACCCCCGAGGGGAGAGTGTGGGCGAGGGGGGAGGCTCTTACTAAAATCCTTCCTGCAGCTGGGGAAGATCTTTTACTGCCGAGGTCTGGGAAACAGAAGGTGTGCCCGGGGGTCCGACCCACAGGGGGTTCGCCTCGCTCTTTTCCTCTTGGATCTTTTAGAGGAGACTTAATTAGCCAAACGAGGGAATAGTGTAGGGACATGTGAGGCCACCCCTTTCTCCTTCAAAGCGGGGAATTAACCCCCCTCTCTCCGTCCACAACCAATGGAAATGGGGCGAGAGAGTCCAGGAGGGCAGTACGACGGGTCGGGGGGGCGGGGGAGGTCGTCTGATCTTTGAAAAGGGATATTAGGATGGGGATCAAGGGGAAGGAAGGAAACAATACAGAGAGTTATAAGGGGGCGGGAAGTGAGTGTCCCCCAAACGCCTCTGATGTCAGTCCCCGGGCCCACCACTTCCGTCGGGGACGGATGGGAGAGCGGGCTGGTACTGACGCCCTCCCTTCCCACGGCCTGCAGCCCTCCCCGTCCCTTACCTGGCTCAGAGCGCAGCCCGGGCCAAAGGAAGGTTCTCAAACAAATTCCTCCCACCGCCCACCCTCACCGCGGCTCTCTGCTCCCAGCTCGAGGGCCCAGCCAGCAATCCTCGTCGCCACTCACGCCCGACGGCGCCTCTCTGAAAGCCAGCGGCCGGGGACCGGCACTCAGTAGCCGCTCGCAAGGCGTCTCCTGCTGCCGTGGCGACGCCCCGCCCATATAAACAGCTTCCGCTTCTGCCATTGGCCAGGGCGTCTCCAAAGAGACCGCGGGCTCTTAACCGCTCTCTCACGCGGTAACTCTTCAAAATCCCTCCTGCCGCCATCTCCCGCGCGCGACCAAAGCCCCCTACCCGCCACCGCGTCCCGGCTCCACGCATTCCCGCCCGAGGGCCCCGAGCAGGGCTCGGAGAGGCGCGCGGCTCGGTGCTCCCGCAGAGGCCCCGGGGCCCTCGGCGAGCAGTTCGCGGCGCGAACCATACTCCACCCGACCTCCTTCCCATCTGGGCTGCTCAGAGGTGGCGACGGCTCCTGGGACGCAGCCCCTGGTGCGGGGGCCAGGGCTTCATGCATGCTTGGGGCTTTCCTTTCCTCTCCTCTGGGCTGAACCTTTGGAGGAGGTTGAACCTTTGCCAGTTCAACAGGAGGCTCCAGCCCAAACTCCAGAAGCCGGTTCACATAATAAACCTTCAGTAAAAGAGGAGACCCCAGCTCAGTATCCAGAGCATCCTGGAGAAGAAGTTATACCTGCCACAAGCCAGCAGGAGACCCCAGCTCAGCTTTCAGAGTCTTTTGGAGAAGCTGAAACTTCTGCAACCATGGAGGAAGCCTCAGGTGGAGCAAGACACTCCACCGCAGGAGTGCAAGCAAGGGCACGTGGCCATCCCCCCTTCCTGGTCCCAGTGGTTCTAGCAAGCACTGCGTCCCTCCCAGTTAAGCCTCAGCTGTAGCTACACTCACTACATTGGTCTGTCTGTCCCCTTTCCCTCTGCAGCTTGGCTGCCCCAGCCCCTAACCCCCAGATCCCCATCTCCCCGCTGCTCTCAGCCTCAAGTTGGGCTCAAAGATTAGGGACACATACCCTCTGCCCCAAATCTAGGGATGAAGCCAGAAGATCCCAGAGGCCTTAGAAAATCTCCTGGCTCCACCCGGCACCCTGCCCTCGTTCTGTCTCCTCTCTCTTCCCCCCTCCGCCTAGCTCTGCCTCACAGACTGCTGGCCACAGCCCCAGGGAAGCTCTGCTGGGAAAGGCCTCTAGGGTGTTAATTTTCAGCCACCTACTCAGCATTCCTGGTACGTGGGAACTTTCTCTGGATAGAGACCTGGGGAGGGGAGCAGGAGAGAGAGAAGTTTCGAAGCTAAGATGTTCTGGGGCGGGCCCTGTACTGATGTTTCCAGCTTGGCCAGGGCCCCTCCAAGACGCAGCTCTCATAGTGCAGGGCCCTTAGCGTGTCTCTGGGGCAGGGAAGAAGTGGATCCATGAAACACTGTGTGTATGGGGGGCTGGAGAGCAGAGGCAGCAATTTTGGTCCTGGGCCCCAATTCTCAGCCTGCTGGACTAGAATCTGAGGATGGCCTGGGCTGGGGGCCGTGTGGCCTGGTGGGGTGACCTGGCCCAGCCCCTGCCTGGGCGGTAGGGTGTCCATGGGCCTGCACTGGCGGGGAGGGGGGCAGTCTGGGCCCAGACTTCGGTGCTGTCTGGAGGTGGGGCAGGGCCTGGCTTCTTACAAGAAGGCGCCCAGGCTGGCCCAGTCATGCAGGTCAGAGGCCAGTGTGGCATCCCCGGCCTCAAAGGGGGGCTCGGGGGGCAGGGAGCTACGGGTGCTCTCGTCCCAGGGGTGCTCCAGGAAGGATGTGGCCAGGAAGGTCTCATCGAAGTCCAGGCTGTCGGTAGCCTGCTCCACTGGAGGCCCCCAGGTAACAGGGCAGTCGATGCGGTGGCCATGGATGGTGAGGTCCACGTCCCCGTGGGAGGCAGGGCTCAGCGGCGGGATCAGCTCCGAGGTCTCCAGCGTGCCCAGCTCCCCGTCCAGCGTGCCAGCGTCCAAGATGGCCTCCCAGTCAAAGTTGCCCTTGAGGGGTTCCAGCTCACCCTGCTCCTCCTGGGTCAGCAGCAGGGGGCTGGAGGGCCGCAGGAACTTGGCCTCCTGCTTGGGCAGCGGCTGTTGACGCTTACGCCCCAGCCTGCCCTCGCCTGCACCCCAGCCCGCCTCCCCAGTGGCCTCCTCGAACTCCCGCAGCAGCTGCTGGGCCTCGGTGTTCACGGTCAGTGGCCCGGCCCATGGGGCGGCGCCGGGCACCGGCGTCGCCTGGCAGGCAAAGGCCGGGTGGATGTGGACTGGGGGCAGCCTCCGCTTCTTCAAGGCCCCACTCAGCAGCCGCTCGGCGTACTGGGGTTCGATGCGAAAGAAGCCCCCCCTTGCCTGGCTCATCCTTCTCCCGAGGCACCTTGATGAAGCCCTTGTTCAGGGACAGGTTGTGGTGGATGGAGTTCTGGACACAGGGAGATAGGAGAGAAGGAAGACAGCTGGGTGAGTGGGTGGGGTCAGTGATGGGGGGCTCCTAGCACCAATGCCAGTCCCACCACTACCTTCTCTCTAATGGGGGCAGGCAGACAGAGGCGCTGCTCTGACTGGGAAGCTCTGGGACACCAGCCACGGGGCACCAGGAGCTGGGAGTGCTGTCGGGGGCTTTTGTTCCCTTTTGCCAGGATATCTGCCTGCTCAGTCATCCGAGCCCTGAGCCGCAGGGTGGCTCTCAGTGCCAGCCTGTCCTGCCCTCCCTCCCTTACCCCGCCACTTGCGGCCTCTGGTCAAAGGCCTTGGCTCCCCCAGGTCCTGGACGGCCAACTCCCTCTGCCTGGGCCTGGCTGGCCTTCTCTGTGAAATGAGTGAGTGGGTGTGAGGGTGTGTGTGTGGGGGGGTATGAAGTGTGGGAGGATCTGATGACTTTCCTTGTTTGTAGAGCCGGCTGCTGGCCTGGGCCCTCACCAACCATGTCCCCTTCCTCCCACGCCAGGCTCTGAGGCCTCAGTTGATTATTACCCAGCCAAGAGCATAGCGCTCATTCCTGGGGCCTCTCAGGCTTGGGGTAGGGTGGGGAGTGGTGGAGTGTCTCTGCTTTCTCACCAAGATTACAAATGGTACCTGCCCCAGGGTCAGGGCCCAAGCAAACGTGGAATAGCTGTGATCACAGGAACTCTGATCCTGTGACCTGTGCCACAGGGAAGGATCTGTGCATCCTCAGGGTCACTGTCCCCAAGTAGCCCCTGATCCTGATGGTCGAAGATGCTCCGGATAGTGTGTGCCCAGCCTGAATCGCCATCCTGCCTTGTTCACGCCTGGGTGCACAGTCCAAACCACGCTGGGGCACAGGGGTCTGGGGCCTGGTGGGTGGGGCTGGCAGGTGAGTAGTGCCCCCTGGCAAGACTGGGATGTTTACATGGTGGCCTGGGCCCCTTGGCTGCTCTGTGCCAGGTTCCGGAGACTTGGAACATGAAGCCAGTGTGGGAGGAAAGAGCCCCTGTGGAAAGCACGTGGCTGAGGTAATTGTCCCCCCAGGGAGGTTGATGAGAAGAGGGGGAGGAGTGAAGGCAGGAAACTAGGGAGGGCTTGGGGTGGGGGCTGGCACAGCAGCTTTCGGAAGGCCCCGTAGCCCTTCCACTGGGACACAGATGGCCTTCACACCCCGCAGCACGCCCCTCACCCATCCCAGACCACTTCCACCCAACTGAAAGCAGGCAGGATGGAGAGCCTGGCAGGAACGATGCTCTGCTTCCAGTCAGGCCCTGACAAACTGACCTTGAGGAGGGTAGTGTCGAGGAATTCCAGGACTTGGGACAAAAAATGTGTCCCTCAGTCCATCAACCTACCCTGGGGGGCTGTGTCCACGCATAGTTCAGCCCTGGTCTTTGGGCTGAGCCTGCCAGATGAGTGACAAGTTCTTTCCACTTGAACCTCTATGTCGGCACCCCTACAGCCCTCTGAACATCCTCCCTCCTCTGTCTCTGAAGTCAAAGGGGCAGCAGTCCAAGCACTGGGCTCCCTTGAGGTCCTTCCTGGACGGCCTTCCTCTCTCGGGGCCCTGGCCGTACCGCGCCTACTTGGCCTGCGGATCTGGGATGTGAGTCCAGTCTGCACGGGCATGGGGAGGGAGGGAGGGAGTGCCTCCCTACCTGCCAGGTGGGATCAGCGTGGCGGAAGTAGCAGAAGTTGTCCGTGATCCACTTGTACATGGCCGACAGGGTGATCTTGGTGGCCTTGCTGGCCTGCATGGCCATGCAGATGAGCGTGGCATACGAGTAGGGCGGCTTCACGTGCGGGTTGGTGGCGTAGTCCACGTCGTCGGGAGGCAAGGACTGCAGCCCCGAGGGGGCGCTCCGCGGCGCTCCGCGGCTTGCACGAGTATGTGGGCTTGCCGGGTGTGTGCGGCTACCCCAGCCAGGCGGGTTCCGCTGCCAGGGGAAACCCCAGCTCGGCCGAGCCTGACAGCTCGTGGTAGCCGTGGGGGTCAGTGTCCCTCGAAGGCAGGACGGGGGCTTGGCGTTGAGAATGGAGAATTCTGCAGCCACTTCAGGCTGGTCAGGCTGTCATTCAGGGCGTTGGACTCCAGGCCGCCTTCTGGTCCGGCCTCCTCCGCTGCCCCTGCTCCCGAGACGCATAGCCAGCTCTCCGCCATATCTGCGGTGACTCTCCGAGGGGGCGGTCAACATCCACCAGCCGAGCCTAGGGTGGCCGCCGAGCTCTCTGGCCCGCGGACTCCCGCGTCTTCAGTTACACAGCCTCCCGTAAGCGTGCTTCCATTCCGCGATCCGGGGGTAGCCTCCTCCAAACGGAGTGTGGTGCCTGCGGGGACCAGAGCGGGAACTGAGCCCTCTTTCCCCACCCCCGAGGGGAGAGTGTGGGCGAGGGGGGAGGCTCTTACTAAAATCCTTCCTGCAGCTGGGGAGGATCTTTTACTGCCGAGGTCTGGGAAACAGAAGGTGTGCCCGGGGGTCCGACCCACAGGGGGTTCGCCTCGCTCTTTTCCTCTTGGGTCTTTTAGAGGAGACTTAATTAGCCAAACGAGGGAATAGTGTAGGGACATGTGAGGCCACCCCTTTCTCCTTCAAAGCGGGGAATTAACCCCCCTCTCTCCGTCCACAACCAATGGAAATGGGGCGAGAGAGTCCAGGAGGGCAGTACGACGGGTCGGGGGGGCGGGGGAGGTCGTCTGATCTTTGAAAAGGGATATTAGGATGGGGATCAAGGGGAAGGAAGGAAACAATACAGAGAGTTATAAGGGGGCGGGAAGTGAGTGTCCCCCAAACGCCTCTGATGTCAGTCCCCGGGCCCACCACTTCCGTCGGGGACGGATGGGAGAGCGGGCTGGTACTGACGCCCTCCCTTCCCACGGCCTGCAGCCCTCCCCGTCCCTTACCTGGCTCAGAGCGCAGCCCGGGCCAAAGGAAGGTTCTCAAACAAATTCCTCCCACCGCCCACCCTCACCGCGGCTCTCTGCTCCCAGCTCGAGGGCCCAGCCAGCAATCCTCGTCGCCACTCACGCCCGACGGCGCCTCTCTGAAAGCCAGCGGCCGGGGACCGGCACTCAGTAGCCGCTCGCAAGGCGTCTCCTGCTGCCGTGGCGACGCCCCGCCCATATAAACAGCTTCCGCTTCTGCCATTGGCCAGGGCGTCTCCAAAGAGACCGCGGGCTCTTAACCGCTCTCTCACGCGGTAACTCTTCAAAATCCCTCCTGCCGCCATCTCCCGCGCGCGACCAAAGCCCCCTACCCGCCACCGCGTCCCGGCTCCACGCATTCCCGCCCGAGGGCCCCGAGCAGGGCTCGGAGAGGCGCGCGGCTCGGTGCTCCCGCAGAGGCCCCGGGGCCCTCGGCGAGCAGTTCGCGGCGCGAACCATACTCCACCCGACCTCCTTCCCATCTGGGCTGCTCAGAGGTGGCGACGGCTCCTGGGACGCAGCCCCTGGTGCGGGGGCCAGGGCTTCATGCATGCTTGGGGCTTTCCTTTCCTCTCCTCTGGGCTGAACCTTTGGAGGAGGTTGAACCTTTGCCAGTTCAACAGGAGGCTCCAGCCCAAACTCCAGAAGCCGGTTCACATAATAAACCTTCAGTAAAAGAGGAGACCCCAGCTCAGTATCCAGAGCATCCTGGAGAAGAAGTTATACCTGCCACAAGCCAGCAGGAGACCCCAGCTCAGCTTTCAGAGTCTTTTGGAGAAGCTGAAACTTCTGCAACCATGGAGGAAGCCTCAGGTGGAGCAAGACACTCCACCGCAGGAGTGCAAGCAAGGGCACGTGGCCATCCCCCCTTCCTGGTCCCAGTGGTTCTAGCAAGCACTGCGTCCCTCCCAGTTAAGCCTCAGCTGTAGCTACACTCACTACATTGGTCTGTCTGTCCCCTTTCCCTCTGCAGCTTGGCTGCCCCAGCCCCTAACCCCCAGATCCCCATCTCCCCGCTGCTCTCAGCCTCAAGTTGGGCTCAAAGATTAGGGACACATACCCTCTGCCCCAAATCTAGGGATGAAGCCAGAAGATCCCAGAGGCCTTAGAAAATCTCCTGGCTCCACCCGGCACCCTGCCCTCGTTCTGTCTCCTCTCTCTTCCCCCCTCCGCCTAGCTCTGCCTCACAGACTGCTGGCCACAGCCCCAGGGAAGCTCTGCTGGGAAAGGCCTCTAGGGTGTTAATTTTCAGCCACCTACTCAGCATTCCTGGTACGTGGGAACTTTCTCTGGATAGAGACCTGGGGAGGGGAGCAGGAGAGAGAGAAGTTTCGAAGCTAAGATGTTCTGGGGCGGGCCCTGTACTGATGTTTCCAGCTTGGCCAGGGCCCCTCCAAGACGCAGCTCTCATAGTGCAGGGCCCTTAGCGTGTCTCTGGGGCAGGGAAGAAGTGGATCCATGAAACACTGTGTGTATGGGGGGCTGGAGAGCAGAGGCAGCAATTTTGGTCCTGGGCCCCAATTCTCAGCCTGCTGGACTAGAATCTGAGGATGGCCTGGGCTGGGGGCCGTGTGGCCTGGTGGGGTGACCTGGCCCAGCCCCTGCCTGGGCGGTAGGGTGTCCATGGGCCTGCACTGGCGGGGAGGGGGGCAGTCTGGGCCCAGACTTCGGTGCTGTCTGGAGGTGGGGCAGGGCCTGGCTTCTTACAAGAAGGCGCCCAGGCTGGCCCAGTCATGCAGGTCAGAGGCCAGTGTGGCATCCCCGGCCTCAAAGGGGGGCTCGGGGGGCAGGGAGCTACGGGTGCTCTCGTCCCAGGGGTGCTCCAGGAAGGATGTGGCCAGGAAGGTCTCATCGAAGTCCAGGCTGTCGGTAGCCTGCTCCACTGGAGGCCCCCAGGTAACAGGGCAGTCGATGCGGTGGCCATGGATGGTGAGGTCCACGTCCCCGTGTGAGGCAGGGCTCAGCGGCGGGATCAGCTCCGAGGTCTCCAGCGTGCCCAGCTCCCCGTCCAGCGTGCCAGCGTCCAAGATGGCCTCCCAGTCAAAGTTGCCCTTGAGGGGTTCCAGCTCACCCTGCTCCTCCGGGGTCAGCAGCAGGGGGCTGGAGGGCCGCAGGAACTTGGCCTCCTGCTTGGGCAGCGGCTGTTGACGCTTACGCCCCAGCCTGCCCTCGCCTGCACCCCAGCCCGCCTCCCCAGTGGCCTCCTCGAACTCCCGCAGCAGCTGCTGGGCCTCGGTGTTCACGGTCAGTGGCCCGGCCCATGGGGCGGCGCCGGGCACCGGCGTCGCCTGGCAGGCAAAGGCCGGGTGGATGTGGACTGGGGGCAGCCTCCGCTTCTTCAAGGCCCCACTCAGCAGCCGCTCGGCGTACTGGGGTTCGATGCGAAAGAAGCCCCCCCTTGCCTGGCTCATCCTTCTCCCGAGGCACCTTGATGAAGCCCTTGTTCAGGGACAGGTTGTGGTGGATGGAGTTCTGGACACAGGGAGATAGGAGAGAAGGAAGACAGCTGGGTGAGTGGGTGGGGTCAGTGATGGGGGGCTCCTAGCACCAATGCCAGTCCCACCACTACCTTCTCTCTAATGGGGGCAGGCAGACAGAGGCGCTGCTCTGACTGGGAAGCTCTGGGACACCAGCCACGGGGCACCAGGAGCTGGGAGTGCTGTCGGGGGCTTTTGTTCCCTTTTGCCAGGATATCTGCCTGCTCAGTCATCCGAGCCCTGAGCCGCAGGGTGGCTCTCAGTGCCAGCCTGTCCTGCCCTCCCTCCCTTACCCCGCCGCTTGCGGCCTCTGGTCAAAGGCCTTGGCTCCCCCAGGTCCTGGACGGCCAACTCCCTCTGCCTGGGCCTGGCTGGCCTTCTCTGTGAAATGAGTGAGTGGGTGTGAGGGTGTGTGTGTGGGGGGGTATGAAGTGTGGGAGGATCTGATGACTTTCCTTGTTTGTAGAGCCGGCTGCTGGCCTGGGCCCTCACCAACCATGTCCCCTTCCTCCCACGCCAGGCTCTGAGGCCTCAGTTGATTATTACCCAGCCAAGAGCATAGCGCTCATTCCTGGGGCCTCTCAGGCTTGGGGTAGGGTGGGGAGTGGTGGAGTGTCTCTGCTTTCTCACCAAGATTACAAATGGTACCTGCCCCAGGGTCAGGGCCCAAGCAAACGTGGAATAGCTGTGATCACAGGAACTCTGATCCTGTGACCTGTGCCACAGGGAAGGATCTGTGCATCCTCAGGGTCACTGTCCCCAAGTAGCCCCTGATCCTGATGGTCGAAGATGCTCCGGATAGTGTGTGCCCAGCCTGAATCGCCATCCTGCCTTGTTCACGCCTGGGTGCACAGTCCAAACCACGCTGGGGCACAGGGGTCTGGGGCCTGGTGGGTGGGGCTGGCAGGTGAGTAGTGCCCCCTGGCAAGACTGGGATGTTTACATGGTGGCCTGGGCCCCTTGGCTGCTCTGTGCCAGGTTCCGGAGACTTGGAACATGAAGCCAGTGTGGGAGGAAAGAGCCCCTGTGGAAAGCACGTGGCTGAGGTAATTGTCCCCCCAGGGAGGTTGATGAGAAGAGGGGGAGGAGTGAAGGCAGGAAACTAGGGAGGGCTTGGGGTGGGGGCTGGCACAGCAGCTTTCGGAAGGCCCCGTAGCCCTTCCACTGGGACACAGATGGCCTTCACACCCCGCAGCACGCCCCTCACCCATCCCAGACCACTTCCACCCAACTGAAAGCAGGCAGGATGGAGAGCCTGGCAGGAACGATGCTCTGCTTCCAGTCAGGCCCTGACAAACTGACCTTGAGGAGGGTAGTGTCGAGGAATTCCAGGACTTGGGACAAAAAATGTGTCCCTCAGTCCATCAACCTACCCTGGGGGGCTGTGTCCACGCATAGTTCAGCCCTGGTCTTTGGGCTGAGCCTGCCAGATGAGTGACAAGTTCTTTCCACTTGAACCTCTATGTCGGCACCCCTACAGCCCTCTGAACATCCTCCCTCCTCTGTCTCTGAAGTCAAAGGGGCAGCAGTCCAAGCACTGGGCTCCCTTGAGGTCCTTCCTGGACGGCCTTCCTCTCTCGGGGCCCTGGCCGTACCGCGCCTACTTGGCCTGCGGATCTGGGATGTGAGTCCAGTCTGCACGGGCATGGGGAGGGAGGGAGGGAGTGCCTCCCTACCTGCCAGGTGGGATCAGCGTGGCGGAAGTAGCAGAAGTTGTCCGTGATCCACTTGTACATGGCCGACAGGGTGATCTTGGTGGCCTTGCTGGCCTGCATGGCCATGCAGATGAGCGTGGCATACGAGTAGGGCGGCTTCACGTGCGGGTTGGTGGCGTAGTCCACGTCGTCGGGAGGCAAGGACTGCAGCCCCGAGGGGGCGCTCCGCGGCGCTCCGCGGCTTGCACGAGTATGTGGGCTTGCCGGGTGTGTGCGGCTACCCCAGCCAGGCGGGTTCCGCTGCCAGGGGAAACCCCAGCTCGGCCGAGCCTGACAGCTCGTGGTAGCCGTGGGGGTCAGTGTCCCTCGAAGGCAGGACGGGGGCTTGGCGTTGAGAATGGAGAATTCTGCAGCCACTTCAGGCTGGTCAGGCTGTCATTCAGGGCGTTGGACTCCAGGCCGCCTTCTGGTCCGGCCTCCTCCGCTGCCCCTGCTCCCGAGACGCATAGCCAGCTCTCCGCCATATCTGCGGTGACTCTCCGAGGGGGCGGTCAACATCCACCAGCCGAGCCTAGGGTGGCCGCCGAGCTCTCTGGCCCGCGGACTCCCGCGTCTTCAGTTACACAGCCTCCCGTAAGCGTGCTTCCATTCCGCGATCCGGGGGTAGCCTCCTCCAAACGGAGTGTGGTGCCTGCGGGGACCAGAGCGGGAACTGAGCCCTCTTTCCCCACCCCCGAGGGGAGAGTGTGGGCGAGGGGGGAGGCTCTTACTAAAATCCTTCCTGCAGCTGGGGAGGATCTTTTACTGCCGAGGTCTGGGAAACAGAAGGTGTGCCCGGGGGTCCGACCCACAGGGGGTTCGCCTCGCTCTTTTCCTCTTGGATCTTTTAGAGGAGACTTAATTAGCCAAACGAGGGAATAGTGTAGGGACATGTGAGGCCACCCCTTTCTCCTTCAAAGCGGGGAATTAACCCCCCTCTCTCCGTCCACAACCAATGGAAATGGGGCGAGAGAGTCCAGGAGGGCAGTACGACGGGTCGGGGGGGCGGGGGAGGTCGTCTGATCTTTGAAAAGGGATATTAGGATGGGGATCAAGGGGAAGGAAGGAAACAATACAGAGAGTTATAAGGGGGCGGGAAGTGAGTGTCCCCCAAACGCCTCTGATGTCAGTCCCCGGGCCCACCACTTCCGTCGGGGACGGATGGGAGAGCGGGCTGGTACTGACGCCCTCCCTTCCCACGGCCTGCAGCCCTCCCCGTCCCTTACCTGGCTCAGAGCGCAGCCCGGGCCAAAGGAAGGTTCTCAAACAAATTCCTCCCACCGCCCACCCTCACCGCGGCTCTCTGCTCCCAGCTCGAGGGCCCAGCCAGCAATCCTCGTCGCCACTCACGCCCGACGGCGCCTCTCTGAAAGCCAGCGGCCGGGGACCGGCACTCAGTAGCCGCTCGCAAGGCGTCTCCTGCTGCCGTGGCGACGCCCCGCCCATATAAACAGCTTCCGCTTCTGCCATTGGCCAGGGCGTCTCCAAAGAGACCGCGGGCTCTTAACCGCTCTCTCACGCGGTAACTCTTCAAAATCCCTCCTGCCGCCATCTCCCGCGCGCGACCAAAGCCCCCTACCCGCCACCGCGTCCCGGCTCCACGCATTCCCGCCCGAGGGCCCCGAGCAGGGCTCGGAGAGGCGCGCGGCTCGGTGCTCCCGCAGAGGCCCCGGGGCCCTCGGCGAGCAGTTCGCGGCGCGAACCATACTCCACCCGACCTCCTTCCCATCTGGGCTGCTCAGAGGTGGCGACGGCTCCTGGGACGCAGCCCCTGGTGCGGGGGCCAGGGCTTCATGCATGCTTGGGGCTTTCCTTTCCTCTCCTCTGGGCTGAACCTTTGGAGGAGGTTGAACCTTTGCCAGTTCAACAGGAGGCTCCAGCCCAAACTCCAGAAGCCGGTTCACATAATAAACCTTCAGTAAAAGAGGAGACCCCAGCTCAGTATCCAGAGCATCCTGGAGAAGAAGTTATACCTGCCACAAGCCAGCAGGAGACCCCAGCTCAGCTTTCAGAGTCTTTTGGAGAAGCTGAAACTTCTGCAACCATGGAGGAAGCCTCAGGTGGAGCAAGACACTCCACCGCAGGAGTGCAAGCAAGGGCACGTGGCCATCCCCCCTTCCTGGTCCCAGTGGTTCTAGCAAGCACTGCGTCCCTCCCAGTTAAGCCTCAGCTGTAGCTACACTCACTACATTGGTCTGTCTGTCCCCTTTCCCTCTGCAGCTTGGCTGCCCCAGCCCCTAACCCCCAGATCCCCATCTCCCCGCTGCTCTCAGCCTCAAGTTGGGCTCAAAGATTAGGGACACATACCCTCTGCCCCAAATCTAGGGATGAAGCCAGAAGATCCCAGAGGCCTTAGAAAATCTCCTGGCTCCACCCGGCACCCTGCCCTCGTTCTGTCTCCTCTCTCTTCCCCCCTCCGCCTAGCTCTGCCTCACAGACTGCTGGCCACAGCCCCAGGGAAGCTCTGCTGGGAAAGGCCTCTAGGGTGTTAATTTTCAGCCACCTACTCAGCATTCCTGGTACGTGGGAACTTTCTCTGGATAGAGACCTGGGGAGGGGAGCAGGAGAGAGAGAAGTTTCGAAGCTAAGATGTTCTGGGGCGGGCCCTGTACTGATGTTTCCAGCTTGGCCAGGGCCCCTCCAAGACGCAGCTCTCATAGTGCAGGGCCCTTAGCGTGTCTCTGGGGCAGGGAAGAAGTGGATCCATGAAACACTGTGTGTATGGGGGGCTGGAGAGCAGAGGCAGCAATTTTGGTCCTGGGCCCCAATTCTCAGCCTGCTGGACTAGAATCTGAGGATGGCCTGGGCTGGGGGCCGTGTGGCCTGGTGGGGTGACCTGGCCCAGCCCCTGCCTGGGCGGTAGGGTGTCCATGGGCCTGCACTGGCGGGGAGGGGGGCAGTCTGGGCCCAGACTTCGGTGCTGTCTGGAGGTGGGGCAGGGCCTGGCTTCTTACAAGAAGGCGCCCAGGCTGGCCCAGTCATGCAGGTCAGAGGCCAGTGTGGCATCCCCGGCCTCAAAGGGGGGCTCGGGGGGCAGGGAGCTACGGGTGCTCTCGTCCCAGGGGTGCTCCAGGAAGGATGTGGCCAGGAAGGTCTCATCGAAGTCCAGGCTGTCGGTAGCCTGCTCCACTGGAGGCCCCCAGGTAACAGGGCAGTCGATGCGGTGGCCATGGATGGTGAGGTCCACGTCCCCGTGGGAGGCAGGGCTCAGCGGCGGGATCAGCTCCGAGGTCTCCAGCGTGCCCAGCTCCCCGTCCAGCGTGCCAGCGTCCAAGATGGCCTCCCAGTCAAAGTTGCCCTTGAGGGGTTCCAGCTCACCCTGCTCCTCCTGGGTCAGCAGCAGGGGGCTGGAGGGCCGCAGGAACTTGGCCTCCTGCTTGGGCAGCGGCTGTTGACGCTTACGCCCCAGCCTGCCCTCGCCTGCACCCCAGCCCGCCTCCCCAGTGGCCTCCTCGAACTCCCGCAGCAGCTGCTGGGCCTCGGTGTTCACGGTCAGTGGCCCGGCCCATGGGGCGGCGCCGGGCACCGGCGTCGCCTGGCAGGCAAAGGCCGGGTGGATGTGGACTGGGGGCAGCCTCCGCTTCTTCAAGGCCCCACTCAGCAGCCGCTCGGCGTACTGGGGTTCGATGCGAAAGAAGCCCCCCCTTGCCTGGCTCATCCTTCTCCCGAGGCACCTTGATGAAGCCCTTGTTCAGGGACAGGTTGTGGTGGATGGAGTTCTGGACACAGGGAGATAGGAGAGAAGGAAGACAGCTGGGTGAGTGGGTGGGGTCAGTGATGGGGGGCTCCTAGCACCAATGCCAGTCCCACCACTACCTTCTCTCTAATGGGGGCAGGCAGACAGAGGCGCTGCTCTGACTGGGAAGCTCTGGGACACCAGCCACGGGGCACCAGGAGCTGGGAGTGCTGTCGGGGGCTTTTGTTCCCTTTTGCCAGGATATCTGCCTGCTCAGTCATCCGAGCCCTGAGCCGCAGGGTGGCTCTCAGTGCCAGCCTGTCCTGCCCTCCCTCCCTTACCCCGCCGCTTGCGGCCTCTGGTCAAAGGCCTTGGCTCCCCCAGGTCCTGGACGGCCAACTCCCTCTGCCTGGGCCTGGCTGGCCTTCTCTGTGAAATGAGTGAGTGGGTGTGAGGGTGTGTGTGTGGGGGGGTATGAAGTGTGGGAGGATCTGATGACTTTCCTTGTTTGTAGAGCCGGCTGCTGGCCTGGGCCCTCACCAACCATGTCCCCTTCCTCCCATGCCAGGCTCTGAGGCCTCAGTTGATTATTACCCAGCCAAGAGCATAGCGCTCATTCCTGGGGCCTCTCAGGCTTGGGGTAGGGTGGGGAGTGGTGGAGTGTCTCTGCTTTCTCACCAAGATTACAAATGGTACCTGCCCCAGGGTCAGGGCCCAAGCAAACGTGGAATAGCTGTGATCACAGGAACTCTGATCCTGTGACCTGTGCCACAGGGAAGGATCTGTGCATCCTCAGGGTCACTGTCCCCAAGTAGCCCCTGATCCTGATGGTCGAAGATGCTCCGGATAGTGTGTGCCCAGCCTGAATCGCCATCCTGCCTTGTTCACGCCTGGGTGCACAGTCCAAACCACGCTGGGGCACAGGGGTCTGGGGCCTGGTGGGTGGGGCTGGCAGGTGAGTAGTGCCCCCTGGCAAGACTGGGATGTTTACATGGTGGCCTGGGCCCCTTGGCTGCTCTGTGCCAGGTTCCGGAGACTTGGAACATGAAGCCAGTGTGGGAGGAAAGAGCCCCTGTGGAAAGCACGTGGCTGAGGTAATTGTCCCCCCAGGGAGGTTGATGAGAAGAGGGGGAGGAGTGAAGGCAGGAAACTAGGGAGGGCTTGGGGTGGGGGCTGGCACAGCAGCTTTCGGAAGGCCCCGTAGCCCTTCCACTGGGACACAGATGGCCTTCACACCCCGCAGCACGCCCCTCACCCATCCCAGACCACTTCCACCCAACTGAAAGCAGGCAGGATGGAGAGCCTGGCAGGAACGATGCTCTGCTTCCAGTCAGGCCCTGACAAACTGACCTTGAGGAGGGTAGTGTCGAGGAATTCCAGGACTTGGGACAAAAAATGTGTCCCTCAGTCCATCAACCTACCCTGGGGGGCTGTGTCCACGCATAGTTCAGCCCTGGTCTTTGGGCTGAGCCTGCCAGATGAGTGACAAGTTCTTTCCACTTGAACCTCTATGTCGGCACCCCTACAGCCCTCTGAACATCCTCCCTCCTCTGTCTCTGAAGTCAAAGGGGCAGCAGTCCAAGCACTGGGCTCCCTTGAGGTCCTTCCTGGACGGCCTTCCTCTCTCGGGGCCCTGGCCGTACCGCGCCTACTTGGCCTGCGGATCTGGGATGTGAGTCCAGTCTGCACGGGCATGGGGAGGGAGGGAGGGAGTGCCTCCCTACCTGCCAGGTGGGATCAGCGTGGCGGAAGTAGCAGAAGTTGTCCGTGATCCACTTGTACATGGCCGACAGGGTGATCTTGGTGGCCTTGCTGGCCTGCATGGCCATGCAGATGAGCGTGGCATACGAGTAGGGCGGCTTCACGTGCGGGTTGGTGGCGTAGTCCACGTCGTCGGGAGGCAAGGACTGCAGCCCCGAGGGGGCGCTCCGCGGTGCTCCGCGGCTTGCACGAGTATGTGGGCTTGCCGGGTGTGTGCAGCTACCCCAGCCAGGCGGGTTCCGCTGCCAGGGGAAACCCCAGCTCGGCCGAGCCTGACAGCTCGTGGTAGCCGTGGGGGTCAGTGTCCCTCGAAGGCAGGACGGGGGCTTGGCGTTGAGAATGGAGAATTCTGCAGCCACTTCAGGCTGGTCAGGCTGTCATTCAGGGCGTTGGACTCCAGGCCGCCTTCTGGTCCGGCCTCCTCCGCTGCCCCTGCTCCCGAGGCGCATAGCCAGCTCTCCGCCATATCTGCGGTGACTCTCCGAGGGGGCGGTCAACATCCACCAGCCGAGCCTAGGGTGGCCGCCGAGCTCTCTGGCCCGCGGACTCCCGCGTCTTCAGTTACACAGCCTCCCGTAAGCGTGCTTCCATTCCGCGATCCGGGGGTAGCCTCCTCCAAACGGAGTGTGGTGCCTGCGGGGACCAGAGCGGGAACTGAGCCCTCTTTCCCCACCCCCGAGGGGAGAGTGTGGGCGAGGGGGGAGGCTCTTACTAAAATCCTTCCTGCAGCTGGGGAGGATCTTTTACTGCCGAGGTCTGGGAAACAGAAGGTGTGCCCGGGGGTCCGACCCACAGGGGGTTCGCCTCGCTCTTTTCCTCTTGGATCTTTTAGAGGAGACTTAATTAGCCAAACGAGGGAATAGTGTAGGGACATGTGAGGCCACCCCTTTCTCCTTCAAAGCGGGGAATTAACCCCCCTCTCTCCGTCCACAACCAATGGAAATGGGGCGAGAGAGTCCAGGAGGGCAGTACGACGGGTCGGGGGGCGGGGGAGGTCGTCTGATCTTTGAAAAGGGATATTAGGATGGGGATCAAGGGGAAGGAAGGAAACAATACAGAGAGTTATAAGGGGGCGGGAAGTGAGTGTCCCCCAAACGCCTCTGATGTCAGTCCCCGGGCCCACCACTTCCGTCGGGGACGGATGGGAGAGCGGGCTGGTACTGACGCCCTCCCTTCCCACGGCCTGCAGCCCTCCCCGTCCCTTACCTGGCTCAGAGCGCAGCCCGGGCCAAAGGAAGGTTCTCAAACAAATTCCTCCCACCGCCCACCCTCACCGCGGCTCTCTGCTCCCAGCTCGAGGGCCCAGCCAGCAATCCTCGTCGCCACTCACGCCCGACGGCGCCTCTCTGAAAGCCAGCGGCCGGGGACCGGCACTCAGTAGCCGCTCGCAAGGCGTCTCCTGCTGCCGTGGCGACGCCCCGCCCATATAAACAGCTTCCGCTTCTGCCATTGGCCAGGGCGTCTCCAAAGAGACCGCGGGCTCTTAACCGCTCTCTCACGCGGTAACTCTTCAAAATCCCTCCTGCCGCCATCTCCCGCGCGCGACCAAAGCCCCCTACCCGCCACCGCGTCCCGGCTCCACGCATTCCCGCCCGAGGGCCCCGAGCAGGGCTCGGAGAGGCGCGCGGCTCGGTGCTCCCGCAGAGGCCCCGGGGCCCTCGGCGAGCAGTTCGCGGCGCGAACCATACTCCACCCGACCTCCTTCCCATCTGGGCTGCTCAGAGGTGGCGACGGCTCCTGGGACGCAGCCCCTGGTGCGGGGGCCAGGGCTTCATGCATGCTTGGGGCTTTCCTTTCCTCTCCTCTGGGCTGAACCTTTGGAGGAGGTTGAACCTTTGCCAGTTCAACAGGAGGCTCCAGCCCAAACTCCAGAAGCCGGTTCACATAATAAACCTTCAGTAAAAGAGGAGACCCCAGCTCAGTATCCAGAGCATCCTGGAGAAGAAGTTATACCTGCCACAAGCCAGCAGGAGACCCCAGCTCAGCTTTCAGAGTCTTTTGGAGAAGCTGAAACTTCTGCAACCATGGAGGAAGCCTCAGGTGGAGCAAGACACTCCACCGCAGGAGTGCAAGCAAGGGCACGTGGCCATCCCCCCTTCCTGGTCCCAGTGGTTCTAGCAAGCACTGCGTCCCTCCCAGTTAAGCCTCAGCTGTAGCTACACTCACTACATTGGTCTGTCTGTCCCCTTTCCCTCTGCAGCTTGGCTGCCCCAGCCCCTAACCCCCAGATCCCCATCTCCCCGCTGCTCTCAGCCTCAAGTTGGGCTCAAAGATTAGGGACACATACCCTCTGCCCCAAATCTAGGGATGAAGCCAGAAGATCCCAGAGGCCTTAGAAAATCTCCTGGCTCCACCCGGCACCCTGCCCTCGTTCTGTCTCCTCTCTCTTCCCCCCTCCGCCTAGCTCTGCCTCACAGACTGCTGGCCACAGCCCCAGGGAAGCTCTGCTGGGAAAGGCCTCTAGGGTGTTAATTTTCAGCCACCTACTCAGCATTCCTGGTACGTGGGAACTTTCTCTGGATAGAGACCTGGGGAGGGGAGCAGGAGAGAGAGAAGTTTCGAAGCTAAGATGTTCTGGGGCGGGCCCTGTACTGATGTTTCCAGCTTGGCCAGGGCCCCTCCAAGACGCAGCTCTCATAGTGCAGGGCCCTTAGCGTGTCTCTGGGGCAGGGAAGAAGTGGATCCATGAAACACTGTGTGTATGGGGGGCTGGAGAGCAGAGGCAGCAATTTTGGTCCTGGGCCCCAATTCTCAGCCTGCTGGACTAGAATCTGAGGATGGCCTGGGCTGGGGGCCGTGTGGCCTGGTGGGGTGACCTGGCCCAGCCCCTGCCTGGGCGGTAGGGTGTCCATGGGCCTGCACTGGCGGGGAGGGGGGCAGTCTGGGCCCAGACTTCGGTGCTGTCTGGAGGTGGGGCAGGGCCTGGCTTCTTACAAGAAGGCGCCCAGGCTGGCCCAGTCATGCAGGTCAGAGGCCAGTGTGGCATCCCCGGCCTCAAAGGGGGGCTCGGGGGGCAGGGAGCTACGGGTGCTCTCGTCCCAGGGGTGCTCCAGGAAGGATGTGGCCAGGAAGGTCTCATCGAAGTCCAGGCTGTCGGTAGCCTGCTCCACTGGAGGCCCCCAGGTAACAGGGCAGTCGATGCGGTGGCCATGGATGGTGAGGTCCACGTCCCCGTGTGAGGCAGGGCTCAGCGGCGGGATCAGCTCCGAGGTCTCCAGCGTGCCCAGCTCCCCGTCCAGCGTGCCAGCGTCCAAGATGGCCTCCCAGTCAAAGTTGCCCTTGAGGGGTTCCAGCTCACCCTGCTCCTCCTGGGTCAGCAGCAGGGGGCTGGAGGGCCGCAGGAACTTGGCCTCCTGCTTGGGCAGCGGCTGTTGACGCTTACGCCCCAGCCTGCCCTCGCCTGCACCCCAGCCCGCCTCCCCAGTGGCCTCCTCGAACTCCCGCAGCAGCTGCTGGGCCTCGGTGTTCACGGTCAGTGGCCCGGCCCATGGGGCGGCGCCGGGCACCGGCGTCGCCTGGCAGGCAAAGGCCGGGTGGATGTGGACTGGGGGCAGCCTCCGCTTCTTCAAGGCCCCACTCAGCAGCCGCTCGGCGTACTGGGGTTCGATGCGAAAGAAGCCCCCCCTTGCCTGGCTCATCCTTCTCCCGAGGCACCTTGATGAAGCCCTTGTTCAGGGACAGGTTGTGGTGGATGGAGTTCTGGACACAGGGAGATAGGAGAGAAGGAAGACAGCTGGGTGAGTGGGTGGGGTCAGTGATGGGGGGCTCCTAGCACCAATGCCAGTCCCACCACTACCTTCTCTCTAATGGGGGCAGGCAGACAGAGGCGCTGCTCTGACTGGGAAGCTCTGGGACACCAGCCACGGGGCACCAGGAGCTGGGAGTGCTGTCGGGGGCTTTTGTTCCCTTTTGCCAGGATATCTGCCTGCTCAGTCATCCGAGCCCTGAGCCGCAGGGTGGCTCTCAGTGCCAGCCTGTCCTGCCCTCCCTCCCTTACCCCGCCGCTTGCGGCCTCTGGTCAAAGGCCTTGGCTCCCCCAGGTCCTGGACGGCCAACTCCCTCTGCCTGGGCCTGGCTGGCCTTCTCTGTGAAATGAGTGAGTGGGTGTGAGGGTGTGTGTGTGGGGGGGTATGAAGTGTGGGAGGATCTGATGACTTTCCTTGTTTGTAGAGCCGGCTGCTGGCCTGGGCCCTCACCAACCATGTCCCCTTCCTCCCACGCCAGGCTCTGAGGCCTCAGTTGATTATTACCCAGCCAAGAGCATAGCGCTCATTCCTGGGGCCTCTCAGGCTTGGGGTAGGGTGGGGAGTGGTGGAGTGTCTCTGCTTTCTCACCAAGATTACAAATGGTACCTGCCCCAGGGTCAGGGCCCAAGCAAACGTGGAATAGCTGTGATCACAGGAACTCTGATCCTGTGACCTGTGCCACAGGGAAGGATCTGTGCATCCTCAGGGTCACTGTCCCCAAGTAGCCCCTGATCCTGATGGTCGAAGATGCTCCGGATAGTGTGTGCCCAGCCTGAATCGCCATCCTGCCTTGTTCACGCCTGGGTGCACAGTCCAAACCACGCTGGGGCACAGGGGTCTGGGGCCTGGTGGGTGGGGCTGGCAGGTGAGTAGTGCCCCCTGGCAAGACTGGGATGTTTACATGGTGGCCTGGGCCCCTTGGCTGCTCTGTGCCAGGTTCCGGAGACTTGGAACATGAAGCCAGTGTGGGAGGAAAGAGCCCCTGTGGAAAGCACGTGGCTGAGGTAATTGTCCCCCCAGGGAGGTTGATGAGAAGAGGGGGAGGAGTGAAGGCAGGAAACTAGGGAGGGCTTGGGGTGGGGGCTGGCACAGCAGCTTTCGGAAGGCCCCGTAGCCCTTCCACTGGGACACAGATGGCCTTCACACCCCGCAGCACGCCCCTCACCCATCCCAGACCACTTCCACCCAACTGAAAGCAGGCAGGATGGAGAGCCTGGCAGGAACGATGCTCTGCTTCCAGTCAGGCCCTGACAAACTGACCTTGAGGAGGGTAGTGTCGAGGAATTCCAGGACTTGGGACAAAAAATGTGTCCCTCAGTCCATCAACCTACCCTGGGGGGCTGTGTCCACGCATAGTTCAGCCCTGGTCTTTGGGCTGAGCCTGCCAGATGAGTGACAAGTTCTTTCCACTTGAACCTCTATGTCGGCACCCCTACAGCCCTCTGAACATCCTCCCTCCTCTGTCTCTGAAGTCAAAGGGGCAGCAGTCCAAGCACTGGGCTCCCTTGAGGTCCTTCCTGGACGGCCTTCCTCTCTCGGGGCCCTGGCCGTACCGCGCCTACTTGGCCTGCGGATCTGGGATGTGAGTCCAGTCTGCACGGGCATGGGGAGGGAGGGAGGGAGTGCCTCCCTACCTGCCAGGTGGGATCAGCGTGGCGGAAGTAGCAGAAGTTGTCCGTGATCCACTTGTACATGGCCGACAGGGTGATCTTGGTGGCCTTGCTGGCCTGCATGGCCATGCAGATGAGCGTGGCATACGAGTAGGGCGGCTTCACGTGCGGGTTGGTGGCGTAGTCCACGTCGTCGGGAGGCAAGGACTGCAGCCCCGAGGGGGCGCTCCGCGGCGCTCCGCGGCTTGCACGAGTATGTGGGCTTGCCGGGTGTGTGCAGCTACCCCAGCCAGGCGGGTTCCGCTGCCAGGGGAAACCCCAGCTCGGCCGAGCCTGACAGCTCGTGGTAGCCGTGGGGGTCAGTGTCCCTCGAAGGCAGGACGGGGGCTTGGCGTTGAGAATGGAGAATTCTGCAGCCACTTCAGGCTGGTCAGGCTGTCATTCAGGGCGTTGGACTCCAGGCCGCCTTCTGGTCCGGCCTCCTCCGCTGCCCCTGCTCCCGAGACGCATAGCCAGCTCTCCGCCATATCTGCGGTGACTCTCCGAGGGGGCGGTCAACATCCACCAGCCGAGCCTAGGGTGGCCGCCGAGCTCTCTGGCCCGCGGACTCCCGCGTCTTCAGTTACACAGCCTCCCGTAAGCGTGCTTCCATTCCGCGATCCGGGGGTAGCCTCCTCCAAACGGAGTGTGGTGCCTGCGGGGACCAGAGCGGGAACTGAGCCCTCTTTCCCCACCCCCGAGGGGAGAGTGTGGGCGAGGGGGGAGGCTCTTACTAAAATCCTTCCTGCAGCTGGGGAGGATCTTTTACTGCCGAGGTCTGGGAAACAGAAGGTGTGCCCGGGGGTCCGACCCACAGGGGGTTCGCCTCGCTCTTTTCCTCTTGGATCTTTTAGAGGAGACTTAATTAGCCAAACGAGGGAATAGTGTAGGGACATGTGAGGCCACCCCTTTCTCCTTCAAAGCGGGGAATTAACCCCCCTCTCTCCGTCCACAACCAATGGAAATGGGGCGAGAGAGTCCAGGAGGGCAGTACGACGGGTCGGGGGGGCGGGGGAGGTCGTCTGATCTTTGAAAAGGGATATTAGGATGGGGATCAAGGGGAAGGAAGGAAACAATACAGAGAGTTATAAGGGGGCGGGAAGTGAGTGTCCCCCAAACGCCTCTGATGTCAGTCCCCGGGCCCACCACTTCCGTCGGGGACGGATGGGAGAGCGGGCTGGTACTGACGCCCTCCCTTCCCACGGCCTGCAGCCCTCCCCGTCCCTTACCTGGCTCAGAGCGCAGCCCGGGCCAAAGGAAGGTTCTCAAACAAATTCCTCCCACCGCCCACCCTCACCGCGGCTCTCTGCTCCCAGCTCGAGGGCCCAGCCAGCAATCCTCGTCGCCACTCACGCCCGACGGCGCCTCTCTGAAAGCCAGCGGCCGGGGACCGGCACTCAGTAGCCGCTCGCAAGGCGTCTCCTGCTGCCGTGGCGACGCCCCGCCCATATAAACAGCTTCCGCTTCTGCCATTGGCCAGGGCGTCTCCAAAGAGACCGCGGGCTCTTAACCGCTCTCTCACGCGGTAACTCTTCAAAATCCCTCCTGCCGCCATCTCCCGCGCGCGACCAAAGCCCCCTACCCGCCACCGCGTCCCGGCTCCACGCATTCCCGCCCGAGGGCCCCGAGCAGGGCTCGGAGAGGCGCGCGGCTCGGTGCTCCCGCAGAGGCCCCGGGGCCCTCGGCGAGCAGTTCGCGGCGCGAACCATACTCCACCCGACCTCCTTCCCATCTGGGCTGCTCAGAGGTGGCGACGGCTCCTGGGACGCAGCCCCTGGTGCGGGGGCCAGGGCTTCATGCATGCTTGGGGCTTTCCTTTCCTCTCCTCTGGGCTGAACCTTTGGAGGAGGTTGAACCTTTGCCAGTTCAACAGGAGGCTCCAGCCCAAACTCCAGAAGCCGGTTCACATAATAAACCTTCAGTAAAAGAGGAGACCCCAGCTCAGTATCCAGAGCATCCTGGAGAAGAAGTTATACCTGCCACAAGCCAGCAGGAGACCCCAGCTCAGCTTTCAGAGTCTTTTGGAGAAGCTGAAACTTCTGCAACCATGGAGGAAGCCTCAGGTGGAGCAAGACACTCCACCGCAGGAGTGCAAGCAAGGGCACGTGGCCATCCCCCCTTCCTGGTCCCAGTGGTTCTAGCAAGCACTGCGTCCCTCCCAGTTAAGCCTCAGCTGTAGCTACACTCACTACATTGGTCTGTCTGTCCCCTTTCCCTCTGCAGCTTGGCTGCCCCAGCCCCTAACCCCCAGATCCCCATCTCCCCGCTGCTCTCAGCCTCAAGTTGGGCTCAAAGATTAGGGACACATACCCTCTGCCCCAAATCTAGGGATGAAGCCAGAAGATCCCAGAGGCCTTAGAAAATCTCCTGGCTCCACCCGGCACCCTGCCCTCGTTCTGTCTCCTCTCTCTTCCCCCCTCCGCCTAGCTCTGCCTCACAGACTGCTGGCCACAGCCCCAGGGAAGCTCTGCTGGGAAAGGCCTCTAGGGTGTTAATTTTCAGCCACCTACTCAGCATTCCTGGTACGTGGGAACTTTCTCTGGATAGAGACCTGGGGAGGGGAGCAGGAGAGAGAGAAGTTTCGAAGCTAAGATGTTCTGGGGCGGGCCCTGTACTGATGTTTCCAGCTTGGCCAGGGCCCCTCCAAGACGCAGCTCTCATAGTGCAGGGCCCTTAGCGTGTCTCTGGGGCAGGGAAGAAGTGGATCCATGAAACACTGTGTGTATGGGGGGCTGGAGAGCAGAGGCAGCAATTTTGGTCCTGGGCCCCAATTCTCAGCCTGCTGGACTAGAATCTGAGGATGGCCTGGGCTGGGGGCCGTGTGGCCTGGTGGGGTGACCTGGCCCAGCCCCTGCCTGGGCGGTAGGGTGTCCATGGGCCTGCACTGGCGGGGAGGGGGGCAGTCTGGGCCCAGACTTCGGTGCTGTCTGGAGGTGGGGCAGGGCCTGGCTTCTTACAAGAAGGCGCCCAGGCTGGCCCAGTCATGCAGGTCAGAGGCCAGTGTGGCATCCCCGGCCTCAAAGGGGGGCTCGGGGGGCAGGGAGCTACGGGTGCTCTCGTCCCAGGGGTGCTCCAGGAAGGATGTGGCCAGGAAGGTCTCATCGAAGTCCAGGCTGTCGGTAGCCTGCTCCACTGGAGGCCCCCAGGTAACAGGGCAGTCGATGCGGTGGCCATGGATGGTGAGGTCCACGTCCCCGTGTGAGGCAGGGCTCAGCGGCGGGATCAGCTCCGAGGTCTCCAGCGTGCCCAGCTCCCCGTCCAGCGTGCCAGCGTCCAAGATGGCCTCCCAGTCAAAGTTGCCCTTGAGGGGTTCCAGCTCACCCTGCTCCTCCTGGGTCAGCAGCAGGGGGCTGGAGGGCCGCAGGAACTTGGCCTCCTGCTTGGGCAGCGGCTGTTGACGCTTACGCCCCAGCCTGCCCTCGCCTGCACCCCAGCCCGCCTCCCCAGTGGCCTCCTCGAACTCCCGCAGCAGCTGCTGGGCCTCGGTGTTCACGGTCAGTGGCCCGGCCCATGGGGCGGCGCCGGGCACCGGCGTCGCCTGGCAGGCAAAGGCCGGGTGGATGTGGACTGGGGGCAGCCTCCGCTTCTTCAAGGCCCCACTCAGCAGCCGCTCGGCGTACTGGGGTTCGATGCGAAAGAAGCCCCCCCTTGCCTGGCTCATCCTTCTCCCGAGGCACCTTGATGAAGCCCTTGTTCAGGGACAGGTTGTGGTGGATGGAGTTCTGGACACAGGGAGATAGGAGAGAAGGAAGACAGCTGGGTGAGTGGGTGGGGTCAGTGATGGGGGGCTCCTAGCACCAATGCCAGTCCCACCACTACCTTCTCTCTAATGGGGGCAGGCAGACAGAGGCGCTGCTCTGACTGGGAAGCTCTGGGACACCAGCCACGGGGCACCAGGAGCTGGGAGTGCTGTCGGGGGCTTTTGTTCCCTTTTGCCAGGATATCTGCCTGCTCAGTCATCCGAGCCCTGAGCCGCAGGGTGGCTCTCAGTGCCAGCCTGTCCTGCCCTCCCTCCCTTACCCCGCCGCTTGCGGCCTCTGGTCAAAGGCCTTGGCTCCCCCAGGTCCTGGACGGCCAACTCCCTCTGCCTGGGCCTGGCTGGCCTTCTCTGTGAAATGAGTGAGTGGGTGTGAGGGTGTGTGTGTGGGGGGGTATGAAGTGTGGGAGGATCTGATGACTTTCCTTGTTTGTAGAGCCGGCTGCTGGCCTGGGCCCTCACCAACCATGTCCCCTTCCTCCCATGCCAGGCTCTGAGGCCTCAGTTGATTATTACCCAGCCAAGAGCATAGCGCTCATTCCTGGGGCCTCTCAGGCTTGGGGTAGGGTGGGGAGTGGTGGAGTGTCTCTGCTTTCTCACCAAGATTACAAATGGTACCTGCCCCAGGGTCAGGGCCCAAGCAAACGTGGAATAGCTGTGATCACAGGAACTCTGATCCTGTGACCTGTGCCACAGGGAAGGATCTGTGCATCCTCAGGGTCACTGTCCCCAAGTAGCCCCTGATCCTGATGGTCGAAGATGCTCCGGATAGTGTGTGCCCAGCCTGAATCGCCATCCTGCCTTGTTCACGCCTGGGTGCACAGTCCAAACCACGCTGGGGCACAGGGGTCTGGGGCCTGGTGGGTGGGGCTGGCAGGTGAGTAGTGCCCCCTGGCAAGACTGGGATGTTTACATGGTGGCCTGGGCCCCTTGGCTGCTCTGTGCCAGGTTCCGGAGACTTGGAACATGAAGCCAGTGTGGGAGGAAAGAGCCCCTGTGGAAAGCACGTGGCTGAGGTAATTGTCCCCCCAGGGAGGTTGATGAGAAGAGGGGGAGGAGTGAAGGCAGGAAACTAGGGAGGGCTTGGGGTGGGGGCTGGCACAGCAGCTTTCGGAAGGCCCCGTAGCCCTTCCACTGGGACACAGATGGCCTTCACACCCCGCAGCACGCCCCTCACCCATCCCAGACCACTTCCACCCAACTGAAAGCAGGCAGGATGGAGAGCCTGGCAGGAACGATGCTCTGCTTCCAGTCAGGCCCTGACAAACTGACCTTGAGGAGGGTAGTGTCGAGGAATTCCAGGACTTGGGACAAAAAATGTGTCCCTCAGTCCATCAACCTACCCTGGGGGGCTGTGTCCACGCATAGTTCAGCCCTGGTCTTTGGGCTGAGCCTGCCAGATGAGTGACAAGTTCTTTCCACTTGAACCTCTATGTCGGCACCCCTACAGCCCTCTGAACATCCTCCCTCCTCTGTCTCTGAAGTCAAAGGGGCAGCAGTCCAAGCACTGGGCTCCCTTGAGGTCCTTCCTGGACGGCCTTCCTCTCTCGGGGCCCTGGCCGTACTGCGCCTACTTGGCCTGCGGATCTGGGATGTGAGTCCAGTCTGCACGGGCATGGGGAGGGAGGGAGGGAGTGCCTCCCTACCTGCCAGGTGGGATCAGCGTGGCGGAAGTAGCAGAAGTTGTCCGTGATCCACTTGTACATGGCCGACAGGGTGATCTTGGTGGCCTTGCTGGCCTGCATGGCCATGCAGATGAGCGTGGCATACGAGTAGGGCGGCTTCACGTGCGGGTTGGTGGCGTAGTCCACGTCGTCGGGAGGCAAGGACTGCAGCCCCGAGGGGGCGCTCCGCGGCGCTCCGCGGCTTGCACGAGTATGTGGGCTTGCCGGGTGTGTGCAGCTACCCCAGCCAGGCGGGTTCCGCTGCCAGGGGAAACCCCAGCTCGGCCGAGCCTGACAGCTCGTGGTAGCCGTGGGGGTCAGTGTCCCTCGAAGGCAGGACGGGGGCTTGGCGTTGAGAATGGAGAATTCTGCAGCCACTTCAGGCTGGTCAGGCTGTCATTCAGGGCGTTGGACTCCAGGCCGCCTTCTGGTCCGGCCTCCTCCGCTGCCCCTGCTCCCGAGGCGCATAGCCAGCTCTCCGCCATATCTGCGGTGACTCTCCGAGGGGGCGGTCAACATCCACCAGCCGAGCCTAGGGTGGCCGCCGAGCTCTCTGGCCCGCGGACTCCCGCGTCTTCAGTTACACAGCCTCCCGTAAGCGTGCTTCCATTCCGCGATCCGGGGGTAGCCTCCTCCAAACGGAGTGTGGTGCCTGCGGGGACCAGAGCGGGAACTGAGCCCTCTTTCCCCACCCCCGAGGGGAGAGTGTGGGCGAGGGGGGAGGCTCTTACTAAAATCCTTCCTGCAGCTGGGGAGGATCTTTTACTGCCGAGGTCTGGGAAACAGAAGGTGTGCCCGGGGGTCCGACCCACAGGGGGTTCGCCTCGCTCTTTTCCTCTTGGATCTTTTAGAGGAGACTTAATTAGCCAAACGAGGGAATAGTGTAGGGACATGTGAGGCCACCCCTTTCTCCTTCAAAGCGGGGAATTAACCCCCCTCTCTCCGTCCACAACCAATGGAAATGGGGCGAGAGAGTCCAGGAGGGCAGTACGACGGGTCGGGGGGCGGGGGAGGTCGTCTGATCTTTGAAAAGGGATATTAGGATGGGGATCAAGGGGAAGGAAGGAAACAATACAGAGAGTTATAAGGGGGCGGGAAGTGAGTGTCCCCCAAACGCCTCTGATGTCAGTCCCCGGGCCCACCACTTCCGTCGGGGACGGATGGGAGAGCGGGCTGGTACTGACGCCCTCCCTTCCCACGGCCTGCAGCCCTCCCCGTCCCTTACCTGGCTCAGAGCGCAGCCCGGGCCAAAGGAAGGTTCTCAAACAAATTCCTCCCACCGCCCACCCTCACCGCGGCTCTCTGCTCCCAGCTCGAGGGCCCAGCCAGCAATCCTCGTCGCCACTCACGCCCGACGGCGCCTCTCTGAAAGCCAGCGGCCGGGGACCGGCACTCAGTAGCCGCTCGCAAGGCGTCTCCTGCTGCCGTGGCGACGCCCCGCCCATATAAACAGCTTCCGCTTCTGCCATTGGCCAGGGCGTCTCCAAAGAGACCGCGGGCTCTTAACCGCTCTCTCACGCGGTAACTCTTCAAAAATCCCTCCTGCCGCCACCTCCCGCGCGCGACCAAAGCCCCCTACCCGCCACCGCGTCCCGGCTCCACGCATTCCCGCCCGAGGGCCCCGAGCAGGGCTCGGAGAGGCGCGCGGCTCGGTGCTCCCGCAGAGGCCCCGGGGCCCTCGGCGAGCAGTTCGCGGCGCGAACCATACTCCACCCGACCTCCTTCCCATCTGGGCTGCTCAGAGGTGGCGACGGCTCCTGGGACGCAGCCCCTGGTGCGGGGGCCAGGGCTTCATGCATGCTTGGGGCTTTCCTTTCCTCTCCTCTGGGCTGAACCTTTGGAGGAGGTTGAACCTTTGCCAGTTCAACAGGAGGCTCCAGCCCAAACTCCAGAAGCCGGTTCACATAATAAACCTTCAGTAAAAGAGGAGACCCCAGCTCAGTATCCAGAGCATCCTGGAGAAGAAGTTATACCTGCCACAAGCCAGCAGGAGACCCCAGCTCAGCTTTCAGAGTCTTTTGGAGAAGCTGAAACTTCTGCAACCATGGAGGAAGCCTCAGGTGGAGCAAGACACTCCACCGCAGGAGTGCAAGCAAGGGCACGTGGCCATCCCCCCTTCCTGGTCCCAGTGGTTCTAGCAAGCACTGCGTCCCTCCCAGTTAAGCCTCAGCTGTAGCTACACTCACTACATTGGTCTGTCTGTCCCCTTTCCCTCTGCAGCTTGGCTGCCCCAGCCCCTAACCCCCAGATCCCCATCTCCCCGCTGCTCTCAGCCTCAAGTTGGGCTCAAAGATTAGGGACACATACCCTCTGCCCCAAATCTAGGGATGAAGCCAGAAGATCCCAGAGGCCTTAGAAAATCTCCTGGCTCCACCCGGCACCCTGCCCTCGTTCTGTCTCCTCTCTCTTCCCCCCTCCGCCTAGCTCTGCCTCACAGACTGCTGGCCACAGCCCCAGGGAAGCTCTGCTGGGAAAGGCCTCTAGGGTGTTAATTTTCAGCCACCTACTCAGCATTCCTGGTACGTGGGAACTTTCTCTGGATAGAGACCTGGGGAGGGGAGCAGGAGAGAGAGAAGTTTCGAAGCTAAGATGTTCTGGGGCGGGCCCTGTACTGATGTTTCCAGCTTGGCCAGGGCCCCTCCAAGACGCAGCTCTCATAGTGCAGGGCCCTTAGCGTGTCTCTGGGGCAGGGAAGAAGTGGATCCATGAAACACTGTGTGTATGGGGGGCTGGAGAGCAGAGGCAGCAATTTTGGTCCTGGGCCCCAATTCTCAGCCTGCTGGACTAGAATCTGAGGATGGCCTGGGCTGGGGGCCGTGTGGCCTGGTGGGGTGACCTGGCCCAGCCCCTGCCTGGGCGGTAGGGTGTCCATGGGCCTGCACTGGCGGGGAGGGGGGCAGTCTGGGCCCAGACTTCGGTGCTGTCTGGAGGTGGGGCAGGGCCTGGCTTCTTACAAGAAGGCGCCCAGGCTGGCCCAGTCATGCAGGTCAGAGGCCAGTGTGGCATCCCCGGCCTCAAAGGGGGGCTCGGGGGGCAGGGAGCTACGGGTGCTCTCGTCCCAGGGGTGCTCCAGGAAGGATGTGGCCAGGAAGGTCTCATCGAAGTCCAGGCTGTCGGTAGCCTGCTCCACTGGAGGCCCCCAGGTAACAGGGCAGTCGATGCGGTGGCCATGGATGGTGAGGTCCACGTCCCCGTGGGAGGCAGGGCTCAGCGGCGGGATCAGCTCCGAGGTCTCCAGCGTGCCCAGCTCCCCGTCCAGCGTGCCAGCGTCCAAGATGGCCTCCCAGTCAAAGTTGCCCTTGAGGGGTTCCAGCTCACCCTGCTCCTCCGGGGTCAGCAGCAGGGGGCTGGAGGGCCGCAGGAACTTGGCCTCCTGCTTGGGCAGCGGCTGTTGACGCTTACGCCCCAGCCTGCCCTCGCCTGCACCCCAGCCCGCCTCCCCAGTGGCCTCCTCGAACTCCCGCAGCAGCTGCTGGGCCTCGGTGTTCACGGTCAGTGGCCCGGCCCATGGGGCGGCGCCGGGCACCGGCGTCGCCTGGCAGGCAAAGGCCGGGTGGATGTGGACTGGGGGCAGCCTCCGCTTCTTCAAGGCCCCACTCAGCAGCCGCTCGGCGTACTGGGGTTCGATGCGAAAGAAGCCCCCCCTTGCCTGGCTCATCCTTCTCCCGAGGCACCTTGATGAAGCCCTTGTTCAGGGACAGGTTGTGGTGGATGGAGTTCTGGACACAGGGAGATAGGAGAGAAGGAAGACAGCTGGGTGAGTGGGTGGGGTCAGTGATGGGGGGCTCCTAGCACCAATGCCAGTCCCACCACTACCTTCTCTCTAATGGGGGCAGGCAGACAGAGGCGCTGCTCTGACTGGGAAGCTCTGGGACACCAGCCACGGGGCACCAGGAGCTGGGAGTGCTGTCGGGGGCTTTTGTTCCCTTTTGCCAGGATATCTGCCTGCTCAGTCATCCGAGCCCTGAGCCGCAGGGTGGCTCTCAGTGCCAGCCTGTCCTGCCCTCCCTCCCTTACCCCGCCGCTTGCGGCCTCTGGTCAAAGGCCTTGGCTCCCCCAGGTCCTGGACGGCCAACTCCCTCTGCCTGGGCCTGGCTGGCCTTCTCTGTGAAATGAGTGAGTGGGTGTGAGGGTGTGTGTGTGGGGGGGTATGAAGTGTGGGAGGATCTGATGACTTTCCTTGTTTGTAGAGCCGGCTGCTGGCCTGGGCCCTCACCAACCATGTCCCCTTCCTCCCACGCCAGGCTCTGAGGCCTCAGTTGATTATTACCCAGCCAAGAGCATAGCGCTCATTCCTGGGGCCTCTCAGGCTTGGGGTAGGGTGGGGAGTGGTGGAGTGTCTCTGCTTTCTCACCAAGATTACAAATGGTACCTGCCCCAGGGTCAGGGCCCAAGCAAACGTGGAATAGCTGTGATCACAGGAACTCTGATCCTGTGACCTGTGCCACAGGGAAGGATCTGTGCATCCTCAGGGTCACTGTCCCCAAGTAGCCCCTGATCCTGATGGTCGAAGATGCTCCGGATAGTGTGTGCCCAGCCTGAATCGCCATCCTGCCTTGTTCACGCCTGGGTGCACAGTCCAAACCACGCTGGGGCACAGGGGTCTGGGGCCTGGTGGGTGGGGCCGGCAGGTGAGTAGTGCCCCCTGGCAAGACTGGGATGTTTACATGGTGGCCTGGGCCCCTTGGCTGCTCTGTGCCAGGTTCCAGAGACTTGGAACATGAAGCCAGTGTGGGAGGAAAGAGCCCCTGTGGAAAGCACGTGGCTGAGGTAATTGTCCCCCCAGGGAGGTTGATGAGAAGAGGGGGAGGAGTGAAGGCAGGAAACTAGGGAGGGCTTGGGGTGGGGGCTGGCACAGCAGCTTTCGGAAGGCCCCGTAGCCCTTCCACTGGGACACAGATGGCCTTCACACCCCGCAGCACGCCCCTCACCCATCCCAGACCACTTCCACCCAACTGAAAGCAGGCAGGATGGAGAGCCTGGCAGGAACGATGCTCTGCTTCCAGTCAGGCCCTGACAAACTGACCTTGAGGAGGGTAGTGTCGAGGAATTCCAGGACTTGGGACAAAAAATGTGTCCCTCAGTCCATCAACCTACCCTGGGGGGCTGTGTCCACGCATAGTTCAGCCCTGGTCTTTGGGCTGAGCCTGCCAGATGAGTGACAAGTTCTTTCCACTTGAACCTCTATGTCGGCACCCCTACAGCCCTCTGAACATCCTCCCTCCTCTGTCTCTGAAGTCAAAGGGGCAGCAGTCCAAGCACTGGGCTCCCTTGAGGTCCTTCCTGGACGGCCTTCCTCTCTCGGGGCCCTGGCCGTACCGCGCCTACTTGGCCTGCGGATCTGGGATGTGAGTCCAGTCTGCACGGGCATGGGGAGGGAGGGAGGGAGTGCCTCCCTACCTGCCAGGTGGGATCAGCGTGGCGGAAGTAGCAGAAGTTGTCCGTGATCCACTTGTACATGGCCGACAGGGTGATCTTGGTGGCCTTGCTGGCCTGCATGGCCATGCAGATGAGCGTGGCATACGAGTAGGGCGGCTTCACGTGCGGGTTGGTGGCGTAGTCCACGTCGTCGGGAGGCAAGGACTGCAGCCCCGAGGGGGCGCTCCGCGGCTTGCACGAGTATGTGGGCTTGCCGGGTGTGTGCGGCTACCCCAGCCAGGCGGGTTCCGCTGCCAGGGGAAACCCCAGCTCGGCCGAGCCTGACAGCTCGTGGTAGCCGTGGGGGTCAGTGTCCCTCGAAGGCAGGACGGGGGCTTGGCGTTGAGAATGGAGAATTCTGCAGCCACTTCAGGCTGGTCAGGCTGTCATTCAGGGCGTTGGACTCCAGGCCGCCTTCTGGTCCGGCCTCCTCCGCTGCCCCTGCTCCCGAGACGCATAGCCAGCTCTCCGCCATATCTGCGGTGACTCTCCGAGGGGGCGGTCAACATCCACCAGCCGAGCCTAGGGTGGCCGCCGAGCTCTCTGGCCCGCGGACTCCCGCGTCTTCAGTTACACAGCCTCCCGTAAGCGTGCTTCCATTCCGCGATCCGGGGGTAGCCTCCTCCAAACGGAGTGTGGTGCCTGCGGGGACCAGAGCGGGAACTGAGCCCTCTTTCCCCACCCCCGAGGGGAGAGTGTGGGCGAGGGGGGAGGCTCTTACTAAAATCCTTCCTGCAGCTGGGGAGGATCTTTTACTGCCGAGGTCTGGGAAACAGAAGGTGTGCCCGGGGGTCCGACCCACAGGGGGTTCGCCTCGCTCTTTTCCTCTTGGATCTTTTAGAGGAGACTTAATTAGCCAAACGAGGGAATAGTGTAGGGACATGTGAGGCCACCCCTTTCTCCTTCAAAGCGGGGAATTAACCCCCCTCTCTCCGTCCACAACCAATGGAAATGGGGCGAGAGAGTCCAGGAGGGCAGTACGACGGGTCGGGGGGGCGGGGGAGGTCGTCTGATCTTTGAAAAGGGATATTAGGATGGGGATCAAGGGGAAGGAAGGAAACAATACAGAGAGTTATAAGGGGGCGGGAAGTGAGTGTCCCCCAAACGCCTCTGATGTCAGTCCCCGGGCCCACCACTTCCGTCGGGGACGGATGGGAGAGCGGGCTGGTACTGACGCCCTCCCTTCCCACGGCCTGCAGCCCTCCCCGTCCCTTACCTGGCTCAGAGCGCAGCCCGGGCCAAAGGAAGGTTCTCAAACAAATTCCTCCCACCGCCCACCCTCACCGCGGCTCTCTGCTCCCAGCTCGAGGGCCCAGCCAGCAATCCTCGTCGCCACTCACGCCCGACGGCGCCTCTCTGAAAGCCAGCGGCCGGGGACCGGCACTCAGTAGCCGCTCGCAAGGCGTCTCCTGCTGCCGTGGCGACGCCCCGCCCATATAAACAGCTTCCGCTTCTGCCATTGGCCAGGGCGTCTCCAAAGAGACCGCGGGCTCTTAACCGCTCTCTCACGCGGTAACTCTTCAAAATCCCTCCTGCCGCCATCTCCCGCGCGCGACCAAAGCCCCCTACCCGCCACCGCGTCCCGGCTCCACGCATTCCCGCCCGAGGGCCCCGAGCAGGGCTCGGAGAGGCGCGCGGCTCGGTGCTCCCGCAGAGGCCCCGGGGCCCTCGGCGAGCAGTTCGCGGCGCGAACCATACTCCACCCGACCTCCTTCCCATCTGGGCTGCTCAGAGGTGGCGACGGCTCCTGGGACGCAGCCCCTGGTGCGGGGGCCAGGGCTTCATGCATGCTTGGGGCTTTCCTTTCCTCTCCTCTGGGCTGAACCTTTGGAGGAGGTTGAACCTTTGCCAGTTCAACAGGAGGCTCCAGCCCAAACTCCAGAAGCCGGTTCACATAATAAACCTTCAGTAAAAGAGGAGACCCCAGCTCAGTATCCAGAGCATCCTGGAGAAGAAGTTATACCTGCCACAAGCCAGCAGGAGACCCCAGCTCAGCTTTCAGAGTCTTTTGGAGAAGCTGAAACTTCTGCAACCATGGAGGAAGCCTCAGGTGGAGCAAGACACTCCACCGCAGGAGTGCAAGCAAGGGCACGTGGCCATCCCCCCTTCCTGGTCCCAGTGGTTCTAGCAAGCACTGCGTCCCTCCCAGTTAAGCCTCAGCTGTAGCTACACTCACTACATTGGTCTGTCTGTCCCCTTTCCCTCTGCAGCTTGGCTGCCCCAGCCCCTAACCCCCAGATCCCCATCTCCCCGCTGCTCTCAGCCTCAAGTTGGGCTCAAAGATTAGGGACACATACCCTCTGCCCCAAATCTAGGGATGAAGCCAGAAGATCCCAGAGGCCTTAGAAAATCTCCTGGCTCCACCCGGCACCCTGCCCTCGTTCTGTCTCCTCTCTCTTCCCCCCTCCGCCTAGCTCTGCCTCACAGACTGCTGGCCACAGCCCCAGGGAAGCTCTGCTGGGAAAGGCCTCTAGGGTGTTAATTTTCAGCCACCTACTCAGCATTCCTGGTACGTGGTACGTGGCGTGGGGGCCAGGGCTGGGTGCATGCTTGGGGCTTTCCTTTCCTCTCCTCTGGGCTGCGAGTGGCACTTGCTCACGTTTCTGCGGCCTGTCCCGGTCTCCCGACCGAGTGTCGTCTTGGTGCCCGCAAGCAGGTCTGACTCTCCGATGCCACCTGCCGCTCAGGTCCGCAGAAACCGCAGCCCCGGTCGCAGGCACCCCAAGGCGGCTAGGGTAAATCCAGTGTTTCCCGGTAAGCGCTCCCTCCCCGCCCCGTCCTCAGCAAGATTCCCAGAAGCTGACATTCCAGACGCTTCTTCGCAAGTGCTCTCCCTCCTTTCCAGATAGCCGAGGAAACAGAGCCGCTGGGTGAAACCCAGGAAAGCCGTGGACTTGCCAAATTCTTTGACTGGGGTCATTTGCCCCATTAATTTCACCAGCCTTTAAGTGACGGACTAACGGTGGACTGTGGTCCTTCCTCCTCCCCTCCCCCAGCCTCCCTCCAGTCACCAGCTTTCCTGCTCTTCAATTACTGAGGAGCTGCAGTTGGAAGTTCTCTGGTTGAAGGGGGTGGGTGGAGGTGAGGGCTCCTTATCAGGCCTCTGCGCAGGAGCTGTGCCCGGGGGATGGTACACCAGCTCCCACCCAGAAACATGTCTTTCCCTCTACCCCTTGCCCTCTCTCACTCCTCCATGTCCAGCTTGTCTTGAGTCAAAGTTTTTTTTTTCTTCCCAAGTATTTATTGTTTTATTTTAATTTTTATTTAATTTTTATTTTTTTTATTAGTTTCTGCTTTATAACAAAGTGAATCAGTCATACATATACATCTGTTCCCACATCCCTTCCCTCATGCACCTCCCTCCCTCCCACCCTCCCCATCCCACCCCTCCAGGCGGTCACAAAGCACCGAGCTGATCTCCCTGTGCTCTGCGGCTGCTTCCCACTATCTATCTACCTTACGTTTGGTAGTGTATATATGTCCATGCCTCTCTTTCGCTTTGTCACAGCTTACCCTTCCCCCTCCCCATATCCTCAAGTCCATTCTCAAGTAGGTCTGTGACTTTATTCCTGTTTTACCCCTAGGTTCTTCATGACATTTTTTAAAAATTCCATATATATGTGTTAGCATACGGTATTTGTCTTTCTCTTTCTGACTTACTTCACTCTGTATGACAGACTCTAGGTCTATCCACCTCATTACAAAGATCTCAGTTTCGTTTCTTTTTATGGCTGAGTAATATTCCATTGTATATATGTGCCACATCTTCTTTATCCATTCATCCGATGATGGACACTTAGGTTGTTTCCATCTCCGGGCTATTGTGAATAGAGCTGCAATGAACATTCTGGTACATGCCTCTTTTTGAATTATGGTTTTCTCAGGGTATATGCCTAGTGGTGGGATTGCTGGGTCATATGGTAGTTCGATTTTTAGTCTTTTAAGGAACCTCCATACTGTTCTCCATAGTGGCTGTACCAATTCACATTCCCACCAGCAGTGCAAGAGTGTTCCCTTTTCTCCACACCCTCTCCAGCATTTATTGTTTCTAGATTTCTTGATGATGGCCATTCTGACTGGTGTGAGATGATATCTCATTGTAGTTTTGATTTGCATTTCTCTAATGATTAATGATGTTGAGCATTCTTTCATGTGTTTGTTGGCAGTCTGTATATCTTCTTTGGAGAAATGCCTATTTAAGTCTTCTGCCCAATTTTGGATTGGGTTGTTTGTTGTTTTGCTATTGAGCTGCATGAGCTGTTTTTAAATTTTGGAGATTAATCCTTTGTCAGTTGCTTCATTTGCAAATATTTTCTCCCATTCTGAGGGTTGTCTTTTGGTCTTGTTTATGGTTTCCTTTGCTGTGCAAGGGCTTTGAAGTTTCATTAGGTCCCATTTGTTTATCTTTGTTTTTATTTCCATTTCTCTAGGAGGTGGGTCCAAAAGGATCTTGCTGTGATTTATGTCATAGAGTGTTCTGCCTATGTTTTCCTCTAAGACTTTGATAGTTTCTGGCCTTACATTGAGGTCTTTAATCCATTTTGAGCTTATTTTTGTGTATGGTGTTAGGGAATGATCTAATCTCATACTTTTACATGTCCCTGTCCAGTTTTCCCAGCACCACTTATTGAAGAGGCTGTCCTTTCTCCACTGTACATTCCTGCCTCCTTGATCAAAGATCAGTTGACCATATGTGCGTGGGTTTATCTCTGGGCTTTCTATCCTGTTCCATTGATCTATCTTTCTGGTTTTGTGCCAGTAAAACACTGTCTTGATTCCTGTAGCTTTGTAGTGTAGTCTGAAGTCAGGGAGCCTGATTCCTCCAGCTCCGTTTTTCGTTCTCAAGATTGCTTTGGCTATTCGGAGTCTTTTGTTTTTCCAAACAAAGTTTGAAATGTTTTGTTCCAGTTCTGTGAAAAATGCCAGTGGAAGTTTGATAGGGATTGCATTGAACCTGTAGATTGCTTTGGGTAGTAGAGTCATTTTCACGATATCGATTCTTCCAATCCAGGAGCATGGTATATCTCTCCATCTATTTGTATCATCTTTAATTTCTTTCATCAGTGTCTTATAATTTTCTGCATACAGGTCTTTTGTCTCCTTAGGTAGGTTTATTCTTAGGTATTTTATTCTTTTTGTTGCAATGGTAAACGGGAGTGTTTTCTTGATTTCACTTTCAGATTCTTCATCCTTAGTGTACGGGAATGCCAGAGATTTCTGTGCATTAATTTTGTATCCTGCTACTTTACCAAATACATTGATTAGCTCTAGTAGTTTTCTGGTCGCATCTTTAGGATTCTCTATGTCTAGTATCATGTCATCTGCAAACAGTGACAGCTTTACATCTTCTTTTCCAATTTGGATTCCTTTTATTTCCTTTTCTTCTCTGATTGCTGTGGGTGGGTGGAGGTGAGGGCTCCATATCAAGCCTCTGTGCAGGAGCTGTGCCCGGGGGATGGTACACCAGCCCCCACCCAGAAACATGTCTTTCCCTCTACCCCTTGCCCTCTCTCACTCCTCCATGTCCAGCTTGTCTTGAGTCAAAGTTTTTTTTTCTTCCCAAGTATTTATTGTTTTTATTTTTATTTTTATTTTTTTATTAGTTTCTGCTTTATAACAAAGTGAATCAGTCATACATATACATCTGTTCCCACACCCCTTCCCTCATGCATCTCCCTCCCTCCCACCCTCCCCATCCCACCCCTCCAGGCGGTCACAAAGCACCGAGCTGATCTCCCTGTGCTCTGCGGCTGCTTCCCACTATCTATCTACCTTACGTTTGGTAGTGTATATATGTCCATGCCTCTCTTTCGCCTTTTCACAGCTTACCCTTGGTTGAGAGTCCACCTGCCGATGCAGGGGACATGGGTTCGTGCCCCGGTCCGGGAAGATCCCACATGCCACGGAGCGGCTTGGCCCATGAGCCGTGGCCGGTGAGCCGGTGCGTCCGGAGCCTGTGCTCTGCAACGGGAGAGGCCACAACAGTGAGAGGCCCACGTACCACAAAAAACAAAACAAAACAAAACAATACCATTTGTATTTCCACTAATAAACTCAAATTATCTTTGCTTTTTCCCATCACACGCCCCAGAGCCTTTTCACAGAATTGTCACTGGTCCCCTGGCCACTATCCTGCCGCCTGTGTGATACTCCATCAGATTCCTTGGAGGCCCGTCTACCTAGCACGGCCTCGTGATTCTAATCGGCTCACCACCTACAATGGTCAACTCAGAGTTCCTCCCTTTGTGAACCTTGCAGAACAATCTCAGAACATACCATCGCCCCCCCCCCACCGCCGCACCGCATTGGTCTTGGGGCCAAAGAAGACCCAGAGGCTTCTTAGGGGAAGAGGTGCTGGAATGACACAGGTGCTTTCTCAGCATCACTCCCACAAGGGTGATGAGAGCAGCGAGGATGGGGACCTGAGCCATACTTGCCACCAGCTGGGGCTCCTGGCAGAGCACCTTTGGGCCTGGGGAGGGTGGACCATGGGATGCTCCCCGGGCTCCCTCCTTGTGGGCGTTCCGTGAGGGGAGTGGCATCCGTGTGGGGAGGGAAACAGCGTGGAGAGGGAGACCGAGTGCCTGAGAAGCTGTCCTGACGGCCAAGCCAGCCTGAGGCACCTCAGTCATAGGATGGAACTTTGAACTTACAGCTGAGCGTGGTGAGGTCTGTTGATTCCACGGGAACTACCACAGTGGAAGATCCTGTCATTAACCTGACATTAACCCGACAGATGCTTCCAGAGAGTTCCCCAGCTCTTTATTACCAGTGTGACGCTAACAGCAGAACCCGAGAAACCTTTTACCAAGAGAGCAGATGCACTTTCCTTCTCCCGTAAGAGCCCTTGAGACCTCGGGGTGAGGCTACGATGCGACCCTCAACTCCCTCTCCCGGCAGCCGCCACTGTCATTCGGTTTCATGTCTGGCCTGAACGGTGAAGCCAGTTTAATCTGAGAATGGCTGGCTCCCGAGATCACTGTAAAGAAGCCCAGGCATTGTTTTCCTTCCAGGTCTCGCTCCCCTGCCGCCATCCCAGAGTGGAATAAACATCCACCAGCAGGTTGGCCCGAAGGAGTTAGGGAGAGGAGGAAGCACAAGGCCTGGGGTCAGTTTCCAACAGCATGGGTGGCTGAAACAATTCCCAGGAGCTCTCTCTGCCAAACTCGGGGGTTGGTGGGCGGCCACTGCGGGGAGGCAGGAGCCTAGATTCCTCTCTTGAAGCCCAGTGAGCGGCTGGCCGGCACCGCTGCCCCAGACTCAGGGCGGAGTGAGGGCAGAGATGGCATCTTCCCCAACTAGTGACCAAAACAAATCCTGCCTGTAACCTTTGCCACAGAAGCATCCCCGCTTTTGTGGAACAGGGATTAATCTAGTCTCACATATATTTTTTTTTCCTGGAAAATTTCAGCATATTAAATACAGGCTCTTGCCAGTTAGGAATGGAAGCCTCAGCGAGGGCCCCTCGGATGTGCGCGTGCCCAGCAAGCTTGGGGTTGGGTGTGGGTGAACATGAACTTTCACACGAAGTCTGGATAACCTAAATGAGTTTCAAAATAAACAAACTGGACAGACAGACGTACATTTGGCAAAAAGACATGAGAAACCAATGGACAGACAGAAGCCAGGTGAAGAGTGGGAAGGCAGGAAGTGAAGTGTACCCTGGACCTCAGCCGCTCTGGCCCAGGCCTGGCTGGGTCAACGCTAAGTGGAAAGGCTGGCGAGCCCTTGGGAAGGCCGTGGGAGGTGTCTCTGGGGATTACGGCTTCCTCCCCCACAAGCCTGCATGGGGCCAGAGGGGTGAGGACCTGGGTCTTTTGCAAGCTGATGGAGAGTGGCAACCACAGGAGTTTGTGTCCCTCCAGCACCTGTAGCCACGTTGCCAAGGGAGTAAAGCACTGGACCCACGATGGGACGTGGCTGTCCTGAAGCTTAAACATGTCCAGGGCATGTTTAAGAGATTACAAACCATGCAACATGAAGGCAGTCTCTGCCGTGAACCCAGAAGGGGCAATTTCGACCTAGTCCACCGGGCAAGACGTGGCTTTAGAGCCATGGTTGGTGAAGCCCTTGGTGAGTATGGAGCAGGGGGACATCAGTGCCCAGAGTGTGACTGACAGGTGGGCTCCTCCTGAGAACTCATCCCGGATTCAGTTTAGTGTCATGAGAAGGAATAAGGGGCACGTTGATGGCCCTGATTGAATTTACAGAGTTAGGGCTCCAGGGAGAAGAGTCACCCTCGACCCCTGATCATTCCTTTGGGATCCAGATCTAGGGAGCACAAGGAAACTGGTGGTGGCCCAGGGCTCACTGGGTCACAGAGCTAGTCTATAAAATGCTGGCTTTGAAATTCCTCTCTGATCCTAACTAACCACTCTCCTCTGAGGGGCTACAGGTTCCCTTTTCAAGGGCTCAGGCTCTCTTTCCAAGACCTTATCACAGACGCCGTGTCTGCCTTAAACTGCCTGTTGATGGAAACAAGACCAGGCCCCCTGCCATGTGATCTGCAAGATCATGATGGAGAGGACACGGTCAGGTCAAATTGGAAGGCTTTGGAGGTATTTTTGTGCCTTTCTCCATGCCCAAATAGTTTCGCTTAGAGCAGAGTCGCTCTTTGCCCAAGGACTCTCCCGAGGTCGCCTCACTTCCTTTCAGCAACTGGCTCCCAGCACCTTAGCAAAGCCCATGCCTTCTTGCAGGAACTGCAGGGCAGGAGATGGGTGTCCCAGGGTGAGAGCAGGGGTGCGAGCAGGGGAGCGTCTCCCACCAAGTTCATGTTCAGCAGACTGCCACTCACCGGGTAAGCAGACCGCAGAGCACAGCTTATTGTCCAGTGCTTTCATGCTGGCGATGTCAAAGTCATTGTTATTGTCACACTCCATACCTAGAAATGCGAATGTCCTCTGGCCTGTAACGGAGTTAAGGCAGTTAGAGAGGACCTGGCTGTGTTTTTCTCTGCTTTGCTGTCCTTAAAATAAAAATCTTAAGGATGGAGACAAAAAACATCAAATCATATGTTAAAAAAATAAATAATTAAAATTAAAAACAAGAATTAAGTGGGTAGAGTGGACAATAAAGGAAACTGTGTGGGTACGTTTGTGTTCTCGCTCTGTTCTGCTCTGTTTCCTTAACTGGCCCCTTTCCAGCCTTCGTTCCTGGGAAATCAGACCCTGGGGAGGTCTGTGGGATTTGGACACGCAGACCCGGGCCCAGAGTAGAGCTAAGCCAGGCTGGAAGAGCTAGGAGAGCCACGGGGGAAGTGACCCCGGACTCCGGCCTGTGTCTGTCGGTGCACGTGGGGTGTGTTTATGACCACAAGGCTCTGCGAAATGACTAATACATAAAATGGCAATTAAAGCTCTTTGGTCCCGTAATTTTGCACCTCAAATCAAAGAATCGCATTGTTCACAAAATTATGATTTATTTTCTTTGAGACTAAATTTGCTATTCTGAGGATGTTTTAAGGGGCTGACCAGAAACCTACAGTCGTGTAAGATGGGAAGGGGACAGTTTTAGATGTTATTTTTTCAAGCTCCCCACTCGGTTTTTTTTCCTTGGTGAAAGGGAGAGGAAGAAACATACATCTACTGCGTACGGCATGTCAGGTGGAAACCACATATGGAATGTCAGGCGGAAACCACGTACTGCCCTGTGCCTTTTAGAAGCAAATATTCTACTGGGGACGACAATCACAATGGAGATCTCGGAGCCTTGTGCCCTGAAGACATCAACCGAGGGGAGGTAGCGCCCAACCCCGGCTTGGTTGGCGTGTGCGTGCGGCAGAGGCACAGCCTGGGCGACCACCCCTCCTTCGGCACTACTTGGCCAGGAGAGAGTGGTCATGTGCGCATGCGCACCCCTGCACACCACACCGCCCCCCAAGCAACTGCCATGGCCAAAGCAGAGGTGACTAGTGTGACATCTGCATCCAGGCTGGGATCCAGGTTTGCTCTGGAGGTTGCCCTTCTGTGGAGGCACCTCAGAGGAGCAGAGGGAAGAGACACCGGTTCCTGGGAGGCCTGGTCCTACACTCCCAGGTGGGATTCCCAGCTCACCTCCCCACCCCCACTTCCTTGCTCTATATGTAGGTTGTTCTTTCGCTTCTCGGCTTACTAGAAACAAAGTTCTTCCGACTGAAGATATGATTGACCTTATTTAAAAAACAGATATAGAGTCACAGATGTAGAAAACAAACTTATGGTTATAGCGGGGGGCAAGGGAGGGGAGGGATAAATTGGGAGATTGGGATTGACATATACACACTACTATATATAAAATAGATACCTAATAAGGACCTGCTGTAGAGCACAGGGGACTCTACTCAGTACCCTGTAATGGCCTATATGGGCAAAGAATCTAAAAAAAGAGTGGATATATGTATATGTATAATTGATTCACGTTGCTGTACAGCAGAAACTAACACAACATTGTAAACCAACTCTTCCAATTAAAAAAAATATCTACTTGAGGCCTGAATGATGGTAAAGAGACTCGTGCCAATAGCCTACAAACACTAGTGTACGCTGAGCTGCTAACGTCTCTTCACCTCACCTTTGCTGTGCCGCCAGGGCTGTGATCCTTCTGCTACTGTAACATCAGCCGTTTTCTTCACTAAAGCAGGAAAACCTACTGCCTAACAGTCGGTTCCCCCAAGGGGAGGAAGCTGTTCTCCTGCTGCAGATGAACTTTGGGGCTGCTAGAGCAGTTCTGTGAGACTCAGCTGAGAAGCTGAAGCAGGAAGGAAGGTGATGGCAGTTGCCCAAGAAGCTTCAGGATCTACTCAACGTAGCTGGAGAACTCCATGTATCTTCTGCAGCCTTGGCTCAGAGGCCCAGAAAGAGCCAGGAAGGCTGCTGACGTCCTCAGATACCCTGCTTGCTTTGATATTCCATCAAGAAGACGACCTTTCCCCAAAGCCACACCCTTGAGCAGTGCCACCAAGTCACACCAGTGCCCCTTTCTGTACCCTTCAGAGAATACCCGGGAAAGAAATATAATAAAAGGGAGCAAAAGACCAGGTCTTTTACCATCTTCTTGTGTGGGTGATCCGTCCTCTTCTTCTAGAACATCATTTCCCTAGGACAGAAGGAAGGCACTGTGAGTCCATAAAGCAGTGAAAGGAGTCTACTGATTGTCAGAAGACAGAACTAATCACCCTCATGGTATCCATACATTTCCTGTCCGTGTGAGATGGCTGGGAGGCCCAGCAGAGGCAGATTTTGCTCTGAGAGGCAGGATCGGCCCATAGGGACCAAGTCTGAGGCACATTCCAGAGGGACCAGGTCTGAGGCACCTTACAGAGGGACCCTGGGACTGTCAGGAATAGCCTTGGTAATAGTTTAGCTCACACTGTTTCTCTCAGGTGGAAATCAAAGTTGTCAAATGAAAAAGCAAACTGTGAGATCATAAAACTTTCAGAAACCCTTTAGGATCCCCAATCCCATCCAGATACTCCTTTGAGAACATCTGGCTCAAGAGAAAGTTGTAGAGTCCCCACTGGGAGCTGGGCATTCCATATACTTCGGCCACACCTCCATCAGAGCACTTCTCACGCTGAGTTATAACTCTGATTCCTCCATCAGACGGAGCTCCGGGATGGGTGGGATGGGTGGATTGGGGGCGTGGGCAGGCAAAAGCAATGTGACTCGGTCTTTGTGTCCCCCAGTTCCAGGAAGATGTGAGATGCCTGTGCCAGGTAAATACTAAGTGAATTGGAGGACAAACACCCTCTCAAGGGTCTGGCCTGGAAGACTTCCCTCTGGAACTCACCCCACGCCTATTACGCTGAGACCAGCACCCTCTGCTAACCGGACAGTCCCTGTGCCTGCACCCTGCCTCTAACAGATCCAAGTGCCCAACCGTGGAAGTCTTCTTCCAGAACAGTCCCCATCCTATTTGCCTCCTCTGCCAGCGCCGGCAGTCCCTCTGACCGGGGAGGGGCACCAGCGTCCACCTTGCTCTTACCTCTGCATCCTGCTCTTCGGCGGTGGTGGCGAGGGCCGCAAAGTTCCCTTCTGGAGACGCCGCTGGCGTCACCTGCAAAGGAGCAACAAAAGTCAAGGTGCGGATGCCACCGGCTCTCCTACCCAGCTCGCCTGGCAGCAAACCAAACCAAGTCCTCAGGACAGAAGTGGTGCCACATGGAAGATCACATCTGAGGGAGTCTTTGATTCAACAACCCGGTACCGTGTTTTCCAGGGCTCCCCTCCCGAGCACTGGGGTGCTTTGCCGATCTCCCTGGCAGGCCCTGGACTGAACTCCTTGGGACTCAAGTACAGAGCAGAGCAGAGCGGCGAGGGCGATCCCATGCTCCTCTCTTACGTCTCCTTCTTCTGAGCGCGTCCTGCTGGCGGCCCTGGGGCAGGCGAGAGCCTCCCCGTCCTCTTCTGTGCCAGGGGCGATGTAGGAGCTGGACATGGAGGAGACGTTGTCGGTGTTGATCTGGGAGGACACCATGGACATGACCGACTGGGCCAGACTGCTGCTGGCAGGGTCTTTGGAGACAGGAATTGGAGGAAGGACACGGAGGTCAGGCCCGGCTGCTGTGAGTGCACTGGGAGCAGAGCTCTCTCGCTGCCCCCGGGCAGTGAGGACACCAGCGGCCTAGCCTTGCCCTCACCAAATAGGGTTTAGATGGAAGGTTTTCCAAGGTTTGGCTCCTTTATGTTTTAGAACTCCAAACTCAACCTCAGGGATGAGGGATTTGCTTTTCCCTGTCATAATGTTAAAGAAACACTTATGACAGCAGGACTGGGAGTGAGATACCTGCTTCTCCCCCAGCTCAGCCGCTAGACCGCCCTCTCATTGCAAGGGAGCGAGTCTTACTTCCTCTCAAGCTGGGGCCTATTTTGTCTGCCGCTTAGGTATTAAAGTGCTGCTCCCTAGTCCATCCGGGAGGAAATATTAGAAGCACTATGGACTCGGCTGACAGGGAAGGACCTGCAGTTGTTCCCACCCACCATCATGTACCTTCTGGGGAGGAAATTGTGGAGGAGAGAGGCGTCCCCGTGCAGGACGACTGGTCAATAGCTCCTTTCAGTGACAAGGTCAGGTTCTCACTTTCTGGGGTGATGCCACATTCCTGGGTGGGAAAGAAGTAAGCGCCAGTCAAATATGTTAGAGGGGAGGAGTCGGGGCAGGGCACCCGTGCGAGGAGGAGGAAAGGGGATCTGGGAAGGGCGGCAGGAGGCGACATGCAGAGGGAGGGCTGGTCTCTCCTCTCATCACTTCTGTGCACCCCTGACCTGGAGTGGCTGTCTCCCGGGGGGTGGTGCAAGCACATCCTGCCCGAGGCCCAGCAGCTGCTGGAGCCACACAAAGACCGCAGCTCAGGTGACACTGGTCACCCAGTAGCTGTGACACGGGAACACCCCAGGTTTCCCCAGGATTACTAACAGCTCTCCTTTTTTTTTTTTTTTTTTTTTTGTGGTACGCGGACAAATAGCTCTTCTTCTGAAGGGAGAGAACACAGAACCAGCAGAGGCCCCGGTACCTGCTGGGCTTCTCCTCTTGGATGGAGGGTTAGTTCCAGCTTGATGGATCTAATACAAACACCGCCTGTCCCTCAGCCCACGCCCGGCACCCCCATCAGTCACCTGGGCTCGCAACCTCGGTGCACCCCAGGGCAGATGCAAAAGCCTACTGATTCTCTTTCTACAGCCACAACTAAAAGTTCACATGCCACAACTAAGGAGCCAGTGAGCCATAACTAAGGAGCCTGCTGGCAGAAACTAAGACCCAGTGCAAAGAAATAAATAAATAAATATTAAAAAAATAAAATAAAGAAATGAATCCAGACTCTACATTATATATAGGAACTTGCTTTTTTTTTTGGTAAACGATGTGGTCCTAGATATATTTGCACCTCAGTGGATACAGCTCTACTTTAGTTTTGCCTGAATACCAGTTCATAGTATAGATACACTATAATTTATTTAACAATTCCTGCCTGATGTGTGGAAAACCCACACACATCTAGTGTCAAAAGTGAATCAGGAGGGACTTCCCTGGTGGCCTAGTGGTTAAGAATCTGCCTGCCAATGCAGGGGACATGAGTTTGAAACCTGGTCTGGGAAGATCCCACATGCCGTGGAGCAACTAAGCCAGCGTGCCACAACTACTGAGCCTGTGCTCTAGAGCCCGTAAGCCGCAACTACTGAAGCCCGCATTCCTGGAGCCCGTGCTCTGCAAGAAGAGAAGCGACTGCAGTGAGAAGCCTGCGCACTGCAATGAAGAGTAGCCCCTGCTCACCACAACTAGAGAGAGCCGCATGCAGCAACAAAGACCCAATGCAGCCAAAAATAAATAAATAAATAAATAAATAAATTATAAGTGCATTGGGGAAAAAAAGTGAATCAGGGACTTCCCTGGTGGCACAGTGGTTAAAAACAGCCTGCCAGGGCTTCCCTGGTGGCGCAGTGGTTGGGAGTCCACCTGCCAATGCAGGGGACATGGGTTCCTGCCCCGGTCCGGGAAGATCCCACATACCGCAGAGTGGCTGGGCCCGTGAGCCATGGCCGCTGAGCCTGCACGTCCAGAGCCTGTGCTCCACAACGGGAGAGGCCACAACAGTGAGAGGCCTGCGTACCGCAAAAAATAAATAAATAAATAAATAAATAAAAATAAAATAAATAAAAAACTGCCTGCCAATGTAGGGGACACAGGTTTGAGTCCGGGTCTGGGAAGATCCCACATGCCATGGAGCAACTAAGCCAGTGCACCACAACTACTGTGCTCGCATGCCTCAATTACTGAGGCCTGCGCACCTAGAGCCCATGCTCCACAACAAGAGAAGCCACTGCAAGGAGAAGTCTGTGCACCACAATGAAGAGTAACCCCTGCTCACCACAACTAGAGAAAGCCGGCGCATAGCTAACGAAGACTCAACGCAGCCAAAAATAAAATAAATAAAAATTAATTAATTAATTAATTAATTAAAAAAATGTGAATCAGCATTGTAGTAGAATACTGAGAGAAGAGGAAACACACAGGAGTATGTTTTTCCTTTACATGGACACTCAGAGAAGTGAAATAGCTGGGCCACAGCTGAAAATTTACTAAATATTGCCAAACTGAATGCCCAAAACAAAAACAGTTGTACTACAGTTATAAAGGAAGGAAGAAGGAAAGAAGATAGCAGACAAAAGGCAAAAAATCCAATCTAATACACACACACACACACACACACACACACACATTCGGTAAAGAGGCCCATTCCTTCCATGGACTTTACACTGTGCTATGGACTCATGTCCCCCTCCCCCATTCATACCTTGAAGCTCAACTTCCAATGTGACTATATTTGGAGATGGGGCTTTTGAGAGATAATTAGGGTTAGATAAGGTCATAAGGGTGGGCCCCTCCAGATGGAATTAGTGGCTTTATAAGAACAGAGAGAGAGATATCAGTCTCTCTCTCTTTTTTTTCTTTTTGGCCACACCATGAGGCTTGCAGGATCTCAGTTCCCCAACCAGGGACTGAACCCGGGCCACGGTAGTGAAATCCGGGAATCCTAACCACTAGGCAACCAGGGAACTCCCAGTCTCTTTCTGTCATGTGAGGACACAGTAAGAAGGCAGTCATTGCAAGCCAGGAAGAGGGCCTTCACCAGCAACCCAGTCTGCCGGCACCTTGATCTTGGAGTTCTCAGCCTCCAGAACTGTGAGAAGTGAGTATGTGTTGTTTAAGCCACCCAGCCTGTGGTATTTTGTTACGGCAGCCTGGGCAGATGAATACAGGCTCCAAGGCAGTAGATACTGGGGTACTTGTGACCAACCGGTCTGGTTACACTGGGGCCTGGGCACAAACCAACCTGCAGACAAAACCCGTGCAGAGGATCCCATTTAAGTGGTAGCTGCCACCAGGGACTGCTCCTCCGTGTCCTCTGCCTTAACTTCTCCCCTTCCCTCAACTCACACTGCCCACAACTTTTGAATCTGCACCATCCTTATTTTTTAATGCTGCTATCCTAGTTCAGGTAGTTTTCATTCTTAACTAAAACTATGACCTCTTAAGTGGTCTCCTTAATCTCCTCCCTTTCTGATTCACTCTACACTGTGAGTTGATTTAAAGAGCTAACTTTCTAAAATGGAAATCAAATCACAATAGTTGTCATTATTTGAATTCTGAAAATATTCCAGCAAGATGGATATTTTTTTAACTTTTTTTTTTAATTTTTAATTTTTTGGCTGCACCATGTGGCTTGTGGGATCTTAGTTCCCTGACTAGGGATTGAACCCAGGCCTGCAGCAGTGGGAGCATGGAGTCCTAACCACTGGAGCACCGGGAAATTCCCAAGATGGTTTTTGTTTTTTTTCCGGTACGAGGGCCTCTCACTGTTGTGGCCTCTCCCGTTGTGGAGCACAGGCTCTGGACGCGCAGGCTCAGCGGCCATGGCTCACGGGCCTACCGATCTGCGGCATGTGGGATCTTCCTGGACCAGGGCATGAACCCGCGTCCCCTGCATCGTCAGGCAGACTCTCAACCACTGCGCCACCAGGGAAGCCCTAATTGGGAGTTGTTATTGCAAGATCTCTAATCAATCTTCCCTTCTTTTGGTATTTTTTTAAAAATTGAGGTCACAGTAAAATAAATTAGATATCCTGCCTATAAGTGGAAAATACTAATCTTCACCTATTTACTTTTGGACCAATGGAGTTATATCCTTGATTATTGTAGAAAATGGAGCTGTACTTAAAAATAACTTCATACAAAATTAAACTATGGGAAAAAAATTTAAAAATAAATAAAAAGCAAAGGAAATAAAAAGAAAAATTAAAATATGGAAAAACTGGCTATGGAAATCCTATTACATTTTCATATATTTGAAAAATCTACATCTACATGGCATTTCAATAACATACTTTAAGCCTAAGGTCACAAAAATAAAAGGAAAGTAACAAAATTGTATTTAAGCACCTCTAACTGTTCAAGTCAATTCTAATGCTACAGTGCTGCTTTTGTTATTCATGTTTTTTACCTATTTAAAAAAATTATACAGACTTCCCTGGTGGCGCAATGGTTAAGAATCCACCTGCCAATGCAGGGGACACGTGTTCGAGCTCTTGACCGGGAAGATCCCGCATGCCGCGGAGCAACTAAGCCCATGCGCCACAACTACTGAGCCCACGTGCCACAATGACTGAAGCCTATGTGCCTAGAGTCCGTGCTCCGCAACAAGAGAAGCCACCTCAATGAGAAGTTCACGCACCGCAACGAAGAGTAGCTCCCGCTTGCTGCAACTAGAGAAAGCCCGCGCCCAGCAGCGAAGACACAACACAGCAAAAAATAAATTAAATAAATAAACAAAATTTAAAAATTATATAAGTAATACATGTCTTTGACAAAAAAAAGTACAAAGAAGTACGTAATTTAAAAAGTGATAATCTGGGCTTCCCTGGTGGCGCAGTGGTTGAGAGTCCGCCTGCCAATGTAGGGGACACGGGTTCGTGCCCAGGTCTGGGAAGATCCCACGTGCCACGGAGCGGCTGCGCCCGTGAGCCATGGCCGCTGAGCCTGTGCGTCTGGAGCCTGTGCTTCGCAACGGGAGAGGCCACAACAGTGAGAGGCCCGCGTACCATGAGAAAAAAAAAAGTGATAATGCAACACTATGAAAGGTAACTCCATTATTAACAATCAGTTTGCAGCCTTCCAGATTTTCCTATACATATATAAACACATTCACGTTTTCTGTTTTGCTTTATTTTGATATTTAACCTAATTGGGATATTACTCATATTGATCTGCATGTTGTTTTTTTTCCTAATGTACTGTACTCATCTTTCCATGTCTGTACTTATGGATTGACCTCATTGCCTCGTTGTGTTTTTTTTTTTTGGCCCGCTGCGAGCAGCTTGCGGGATCTTAGTTCCCCAAACAGGAGCTGAACCCGGGCCTCAGCAGTGAAAGCGCCACAGTTCTAACCACTGGACCGCCAGGGAATTCCCAAACTCATTGTTCTTAATGATTACATAATAACCACCTCTTGGGCTTCCCTGATGGCGCAGTGGTTGAACGTCCGCCTGCCGATGCAGGGGGCAGGGGTTCGTGCCCCGGTCCGGGAAGATCCCACATGCCGCGGAGCGGCTGGGTCCGTAAGTCATGGCCGCTGAGCCTGCGCGTCCGGAGCCTGTGTTCCGCAACGGGAGAGGCCCCAACAGTGAGAGGCCCGCATACCGCAAAAAAAAAAGAAAGAAAGAAAGAAATAATTTTCAAATATGTAGATATTTTCTTAGTTTTTTTCTTGTTTTCTATCTTAATTGCATCACTGTCTGAGAATGTACTCTGTATGATTTAGAGCATTTGAATTTGTTGAGACTTGTTATATGGCCCAGCATTTTCATAAACATTCCATGTAGACTGGAGAAGAATTTGTGATCTGCAGTTGTGGGTGCAGTATTCTCTATATATCTCTTAGGTAAGGTCTGCTTATCCAGTTGTTCAGATCTCTTTCTTACTAGCTCTCCATCTGCTCATTTTAAGAGTTACTGATATATGCATCTTCCACTATATTTGCAGATTTGTCTCTACCTTTTTGCAATTCTGTCCATGGTTTTGCTTTCTATATTTTGAGGCTATGTGTATTAGGCACACACAAATTCAGAACTGTTATGTCTTCTTGGTGAATGAAGCATTCCATCATTATGAAGCATCCCTCTTTACTTCCAGTCATGCTTTTTTTGCCATAATGCCTACCTTCTTTTGGTAGTTTTTGCATGGTTTGTCTTTTTAAATTTTTGTTCTTCTTTCAAAAATTGTGGTACAATGCACAATTTACTGTCTTAACCATTAAAATTTTTAAAAATTGTGGTAAAAACTCTGTTAACATGAAGTTTACCATTTTAGTCATTTTAAAGTGTACAGTAAAGTACATTTACATTGTTCTGCAATTAATCTCCAGAGGTCTTTTCATCTTACCACACTGAAGACGCTATATGTGTATCCAGTTAACAATTCCCCATCCTTCCTTCCTACCCCCTGCTTGGCAATCACCCTTCCTACTCTCGAAGAATTTGTCTACTCTAGATGCCCTCATACAAATACAATCAGACAGTTATTTGTTTCTTGCTGCTGGTTTATTCCACATAGCACAATGTTGTCAAGGTTCATCCATGTTGTAGCATGTGTAGCATTTCCTCCCTTTTGAAGGCTGAGTAATATTCCATGGTGTGTATATACCACATTAAAAAAAAAACCTATTCATCTGTTGATGGACGCTTGGGTTCCTCCCACCTTTTTGTGATTGTGAATAATGCTGCTATGAACATGAGTGTTTAATATCTGTTTGAGTCCTTGCTTTCAATTCTTTTGGTTATATACCCAGAAGTGGAAGTGCTGGGTTATATGGTCATTGTTTAATTTTTTGAGAAACTGCCATAATGTTTTCCATAGTGGTCGCACCATTTTACATTCCTACCAGCAATGGACAAGTATTTTAATTTCACTACATCTTTGCCAACGCTTGTTATTTTCTGTTTTTTGTTTTGGTTTCGATAACAGTTGTCTAAATGTGTGCAAGGTGATACTTACTCTGGACTTAAGTTGCTGTCAAAAGCAAAGGACCTTAGGGCACAAGGACCCCAAATCTTAGAATCACCTCCCTGTTCTGTCTACCCCTGATAGTTTTCACTCTTATTAACCTACCAGATGTTTCCAAGCAGATGTTTTGAGGAATACATTGTCTATTTTGTTTTAGTAGTCCTTAGTGGGGGGGGGGTTAGTCTGAATTATCTGGACCACCATCACTTCTTTTCTGTATTTCAAGAAGAAATGAAGTGGGCCTTAAAGGTAGAAGGAGAGTAGGAGTCCATGGATTTAATATTTCTTTATTTTTAAACCCACGTTATCTCCCACGTCTATATTTTAAGTAACCTGGAGTAGATATCCTGGCTGAGTACTCGCAGTAGCTCACATTAACAGGCAGTGAATTTTTTTTTTAGATTAAGTGGGAATAAAAAGAGAAGAAAATCCATGGAAGAAAAAGGAGTGGAAGAAGAAAGGGAGAGAGAAGGAGGACCTAGAGGGATAGAGATGGAGAAGGCAGAAAAGCGGGAAAAAGAAAAGAGAAAGATGAAGCGGGGAGAACAGAATTAAAGGAAGCTCCATTTAGTTTTACCAAGACCTGTAGCCAGCGCTTCTGTAGAAATCCAGATTTACTACCTGCTTAACAAGCAAACAAACAAAAAATTCCTTTCACATTGTCCTTTCCTTGCCAACCATTCACTTATTTTCATGACTGGTCGTGGAAAAAGGAAACTAATTCATTCACTCAACAAATATTTATTAGGTACCCACTATATGCCAAGCTCTGTTCTGGGCACTGAGGAGAAACAAATGAACAAAACCTACACAAGCCCTTGCCCTCACTGAGCTTCTGTTCTAGTGGGCCACTGTACCCAAGGTACAGTGATTGAGGTGCTAAATGCTGTAACAAACAGATCACAACTTCTCAGCAGGTTAACATAATAAAGGTCTGTTGTCTGCTCAGCTGAGAGTCCTTGCATGGATTTTTGGTCATGCAGATCTGCCCTGCTCATTCAGAGTCACACTTCTGCTTCACGTCTATTGGCAAGAACTAGTCACATGGCCCCAAAGGCAAGGGCATGGCTGGGAAATGTAGTTCCCAGTAACAAACACAAGTCTTTGGTAATCAGCAAACTGATTCTTCACATGGAAAGATACAGACAAGAAACTGAATAACAAATTATTTATTACTTTCGGAGGTGATAAATGCTATGGGAAAAATGCAGGAAAGAAATAGAGTGTCTGGGAGGGGGGAGTATTGAAAATTTAAATAGACTGGTGAGAGACGGACTCACTGGGCTGAGCAAAGCTTGAAGGAAGCAGAGGCGTGAGCCATGTGAATATAGGGGAGACGGTGTGACTGGAAGAGGAAACACTCAAAAAGGAGCCCATTATGGCTGAAACAGAGCCAGCGGAGAGAGGCAGGAGATGAGGTCAAACAAATCAGAGGCAAATCGTGTGGGACTCTAGATTTATCCTCTGAATGAGACGAAAAGAATCAGATGGATGTGAGCAGAGGAGAGCTAGGATTCGATCTGCACTTTATCGAGACCAGTGTGGTGGCTACGTTGGGAATACACTGAATGGGGGCAAAGGGAAGGAGATAAAAGTGCATGGGACCAGAGCGGCAACAATGGAGGTGATGAGAGATGTAGGTTGCTAGATACAATTTGAAGGCAAAGCAGGATTTGTAGATGGATTGAAGATGGAGTTTGAGAGAAAGACAGGAGTGACTGTGGCCTGAGCAATTAAGAGATGGAGCTAGGGAAGACCATGGTGGAGCACGTTTGTGGGGGGAACTCAAGAACTCACCTCTAGACATGTTGAGCTTGCGACGTCCATGAGAGTTTCATGTGGAGACACTAAGAAGCTGCTGGACTAGGGTCTGAAGCTCAGGAGAAAGCCCTGGGCTTGAGCTACAGGTTTAGAGTCCTTTCTCAGGGTAAAGACGCTACTCAAAGCCTTGAGACCGAAAGAGAAGGGCAGGCAGTGTAGTTGAAAAAGAGAGACCCAAGGACTGAGCCTTAGGTCTGGACAGAATAAGATGTGGCCATTGCTGGGAATGGGGAGAAAAAAAGTGAGGGAAGGAAGCGGGCGTGAGTGGGGAATTATTTGGGGCTGTGGTTCATCAGATCAGAATCAGAATGGAGCACCATTAATGGTGACCAAGGGGTCTGTTTCCCCCCAACTCCACTCCTACCTGCCTGCCTCTAGCTGTGTACAATCCCAGTGGTCTGATGATGGGCAGGGCCGTCAGCTGCTCATTCCATGCTTCTGCACTCTTTCACCACCACCCCTCGCTCTCATAAAGGTTTGGTCATTCATTCAACAAATTTTTGCTGAATGCCTATATATGTGCCAGGCCCTGAGTGAACAAGCTAGACAAGGCCTGTGCCCTTCTGGAGCTTATACTCCATAAGGGGGCTGGGGCAGATAATAAACAATCAACAAATAGACAAACAAGAACATTCCTAATCCAGGGTAAAAGAATAGAAAATGCCCTGCTTTGGTGAAGGGGATCATGAAAATTCTCTTCCAGGAGGGGACATCCGAGCTGAGACCTGAGCGCTAAAAGGATGATGGCCGTCAGATCTGGGGGTCAAGGATCTGGCTGGAGGGAGGCTTGCAGTGCTGCAGGGGAATGTTGAAGGCCAGTGTGCTGATCATGGTGAGGAGCCCCCTCACATGGGACCTTGTAGGCTATGGTTAGGAATTTGGTTTTATTCTAAGTGTGACGAGGACACCTCCCGTGGGTTTAAGCAGAGGACTCACGTGACAACATTTCACAGACCTCACTGGGTTGGTCAGATGGAGAGCAGACAGTAGGGGGCAGAGTGGAGGCAGCGAAAGGAGTTAGGAGGGTTTTCGAGCTGAGGCCACAGGTGGCATCTTGCACTAGGATGGGCCAGGATGCACGTTGTCTTGGACGAACGGGTGGGTCAGGCAGTCATACATATATCAAGCTCTTCTCTGGGTCCAGGCCTATGCAAGGCCAAGAAAAGCACCTCCTAAAGAAACATGAGCGAGGTACAGTCCTTGCCCTCAGCTTACTGAATGCTGAATTACAGGAAACTCAGACCACACATATTAAGGTGCCGGGTAAACACAAAGCAACCAGTAAGTCAGTGCATAGGAGGGGCTGACTAGGTGCAGAAGGGGGACTGGAAACAGTAACTGGCTACCGCGTAAAGGGGAGATTTTGGAGCCTTCTCCAGACGGGCGGGGCGGCTCATTTTCCAGCGGGCAGCGGCAGAGGGTCGCGAGCAGCGCTGCCTCCCCGCCCCCAGCCCACGGCCTCGCGTGGCGGCGGGGCCTGGATTCTCCAAGAACTTGGCTCCGGGCTCCAGTTTCCCAACTCACTCGGAGCTCAGAGAAGCGGTGACTCAGGCGAGGGCCCTCCCGGCACGCCGCGTTGTCAGCCGGCCTGCAGTGACTCACCACCTCGCTCCCTCCCTCACCGCTGACCCCGGGCCAATCCCTTAAGGAGTCTACACCCCACTCTTCTCACTTGGCCGGGACAATTGCCTCGTGGAGTTTTTAGCTCCCCGGGGGCAGGGCTTCTGTCAGCAACCGTCCAGGTTCCTCGAGAGAGGCTTCTCCTAGGGGCTGGTGGAGCGTAAAAACTTTGGGTGGACCCGAAGGCCCCAGGCCCTCCCCGTGCACCGAAGGAGGGCTTTAATGCCTGTGCATTCTTCTAATTTCAGAGCCTTTCAACAGCATTTTATACCGAATACAATTTCGCAAGTCTTGGTGTCCTGGAGGAATTTTCCCTTGGACACCTCTTGGTCAAAATTTGCTTGGGGAAAACAAAAAAGCAACCAGAGTAGGCCCCCAAAGTCTGCAAAGCAGAGACCAGTGGCAATGGGAGGTGAGAGTGCGGCGGACTGACCAACGGGCCCCGGGGCAAGGGGACCACCGCGCGAGGGCGCGGGCCGAAGCTCTAGTCGCCCGCGCAACCGAAAGCGGGCGGCGAGTATCGCGAGAGCGCTCAGCTCCCCTGCAGCGAGCCCTCCGGCAGGAGCAGAGGCCCAGGCGGCGGGCGTGGGCTGCGGGGTCGCTCGCCTGGTTCTCCGGCTGGCATCTCGGCGCCCCTACTTCCAGCGCGCCCCGTCGCAGCCAGGCGACCTGAGCGTCCCCCAACCAGCCTTGGGCCGGAGTGCTGCCCGCAGTCCTCCGCTCGCCCGGCCGCCGGCGCTAGCCGCCCGGCCGGGACCCGGCAGGTGGACTGCGGCGGGCGCGCCCTCCTTCCGGCCCCGGCCCCTCCCTCGAGCCCTGGCGCGCCTCTGCTCCCCGGCCAGAGCTCGCCATCTGCGCCCCCGAGTTACCTGCCTCGGGAAGTCCCAGTTCGCAAGCAGCCGGGACTGTAAAAGGGTGGATTCGGCAGAGCCCAAAACCACATTTCTAGGGGAGGGGTGGGGTCCCCATCTAGAGGGTCGCAGATCGCATTACCGGCCGAGGGGAGGAGACAGCGGAAGGGAGAGTCAACAGAGGTAAAAGTTGCTTTTCGCTTACTACTCCCCCTCCCCCTCCCTTACCCGCTGCGATGCCGGTAGGCTCGGGGACACAGTGTCCGCCCCGGAACGGTTTGGCAGGACAGAGGTATCTTTCCATACGCGGATGCTGCAGTCAGAGCGCCGCTTGGCCTGCAGGGCTGCCGGGCTCCGGGGCCCCGAGGGCGACCCCCGTCTGCCCGGGGGCGGGAAGCAGAAGCCCGCCTCCGGGCACCGAAGATCTAGAGCAATAACAGACGCATAAATAAACCAATGAGCGGCTCTTTGCTGCCAGCAGCAGGGAAACCTCGGGCTGATTAAATGCAGACGCGGGGTGTCTGCCAGGACAGGAGGGCGGCGGGGTAGAGGGAACCGGCGTGGAGGCGAAGGGTGGGGGGAAGGGAGGCCGGGGCAGGAGCGACGGGAAAGACCCAAAGCCACGTTTTTAAACATGGCGGGGGGGGGGGTCGGTTTTAAAGGCAACCAGTACGGGGGAGGGGGGGACCGGTCTGCGGGCCTCTGGACCTTTTTTAATACATATTACTTTTAATACATATTACCATGTGAAGTGTTAGTATTCACTTCAAAGTGAAGTTGGTGGTTGGCCACCGAACAGGTTGTCACACGAAGCATTCTAAAATGGGAAATGCCATAGTACTGAAGTTTGTGGTGAAGCGAGGGTCTGTGTCTTTGAACACATAGCTTTTTTAGTCTGTCCTTTTGGCTGGGAAGCTGGGACACTATTTTTAGGTAAGGCGGGAGTTTTGGGGAGTCAGTAAGTGCCTCTCTATCAGCTGGTGTGCTTGATTTTTGCAGTTGTTAGCAAGAAGTTTCATTTCTAATACCATAAGTATTCAATCTACATTGTTTTAAAGTCTGTATACATTTATGGACAGTCCAGTGTTTTACTGGAGCAGGGAGTGATGCCACAATAACAGGGGAAATCATTTCTACTTGCAAAGGACCTTGTGTAGTTTAAAAATATAGAGCATATTCATGAAAGGCTAAGAATATTGCAGAGGGACCTACAACTAAGTAGACCAGATCTTACACATGCACTTTTGTCCTCTGTTTAAGAAGTAGGCATGGTATTGATATTAAATGCAACTTAGTCTATAATTATCTGTCAGACCCTATTTAAGATTCTAAATACAGGCCCAGCACAAGAAGTAAGGTCCTTTGCCTGTTGTTTTAAATGCTTAACAGTTTTAAATGCATAGTAGATTTGGGGCCAAGTTTATCAACTTGTCGATAAACAAGAGATGGGGAGGAGCTACTTAAAAATTATAAACAAAGTGTTATGGCTGTTTATTTCCATCAACTTAGATAAGTATACATGCAAATATAATTTGATTTCTAAATAATAGTTTGAATTGTTTTCTAGGAGAGAAGTATGATATGTGTGGAGAGTGTGGCCGCAGCAGCTTGTAGTTCATTTAAATTGCTGGGTGTAGTCAGGATGACTTCGGTAGCACTGGCTAGGAGCCACATAAAACTTAGTGGTCTGTCACTTCACCGGTGGCTGAGATTATACTTTTGAGCTATCCTGAATTTAATAAGGTTAATATTCCTCTTTCAAAAATAAATAGTAGATATAACATGAAGATTTTTAATTTATATGTATATATATGTGTGTTCATATATATTTATATATGTATCTATCTTTATTTTAAAAGCTACCAACTGTCTAAAGCAAATTGAACGTTTTTCAGCATACTACTAAAGAGTCATACCAACTTGTTTACTGGTGTAAATTGTACTGGGTCAGTTTCTCCAAGGGCAGGAAGTTGTCTGGTAAAGCCAGAATTTGTGTGTTCAACTTGTTTTGACCCCCAGAAACCCTGATTCATCATTAGGTTCTTCAAAGAATGCAGGCACATTTTTTTGAGTAAACCATTGTGACGTGTGAATGTTTGTGATTTTTGTTATTTCTGTGCCATATTTTAGGTGTTCTCGGAACATCTGAATTTGCCTTTTTGCTTTCTTCTGTCGATATTCTCCTAGTGGTGAAAATAATCCTGTGAGGCGAGCTTCCTTTCAGTAGGCAATATGTGTAACTAATATAGTTTAAAAACTTATTTATTTTTATGTAAAACTAATGCATGCTATGGTAAACAAATCCAAGCAGTGCTAAGTGTATATAGGAAAAAAGATAAAAAGCCTCTGCTCTCCTTCCTCCATCGTTAGCCATGTCCCCCTAATCTGACCGTAGAAAGCAGTTGGTGTTACTTGGTGTTTGGAAGACCTCTCTTGACTCGGTGCGCGGGCAGTAGTGAAAGCAGAGGGAGAAGTCATGGAAGGCATGGCCACGGAACCCGTTTAGATGTTAGGCAGGTATTCCACCCTTATTTCCTGTGATGTTAATTAATATTGATAATCTTAAACTTCCATTAGTTTAAGATAACTGTAATTGAATTGTTAGTGAAACACTCAAACAGTTAATTGCATTGTCAGGTTGGTAAAGTTTTGATTTGTTGATCTTGTAAGGAAATAAATATTTGGAAATTGAATTCACGTAACCTTAGGGCTGGGAGTAATGTTGGTAATTATCATCTGTGGCATTTTATGATGAGATGCACAGTATACTTACTCTAGGCTTTTTATAACTCATTATGTTTCCTTTAGTTTTCAGAACAACTCCAAGATAGCTGTTATTTCTGCTTTGCAGAGGAAATTTAGGTTAAATGTGAATTAACGAACATAATGTCGCAAGACCAGTAAGTAGTGGTGCTGGCGTTGTGCCTTGGAAAGGGTGTTCTCTTTCCACTGCAGTATGCTCTGCTGCTTCTATTTAGTCTGTCTTATTTTCCAGATGAGGAAATTGAGGCCTGGAGAAGTCAAGTGACTTTCCCAAGGTCATACAGCTGATTAGTAGTAACATTAAAGCAAACTTTTATCTCTGGACCCTTATCTCAGGACTCTTGGTCCTGGCTGGTTATGCTACATTTTACTGCAGTACTGTGGACCAAAGGACCATATGCTGTGACCACTGGATACAAATGCTTCAGAACTGATACATCAGCAGTGGTGTTTTCTAGTATGTATTAAAAGGTTCCTTCTCTCTCTTTCAGAAATTATAAAGAGCTCTGATGGGCTCTTTGGGTGATACCCAGTGCAGTGAACTGCAGGTGAGTAAGGTCTGGGAGAGCCTTATTTACAAAGCAAGGACTTGGTAATGCCTGAGGAAAAGACAAAAGGGACTTAATCTAGAGGAGGGTGTCTGGTCAGCAAGATGAGCTGGGACAAGGTGGAGGAAGTAGGGCCCTGGTGCAGCGGCGGTGACCTGACTGAATTGGCTACTTCTGGGGCCGACTGGATGATGGTGAACCTACTCCAAACAGACTGCCTGATGCTTTGTCAGTTTGTTTGAAGAGAAGTGAGGGTAGGTTAATCTTCCACTTGTGTTTTGAATGAGTAACTGCACAGGGATTCAACCTATCTGCATATGATTGGATCTTCAGAGGTCCTTCAGTTTTTGTGTCAACATTCTTGAGTGTTGATCGCCCAGTGCTCTGATGAACAGGTTAGGTGTTAAATTGTCTGTTTTTCCTGTTATCTACTATGTGTGTATTGTCATGAATGACTATATATCTGCATTTCTGAGGATCTGGATACCAGGAACATATCAATGGAAACAGAAGGTTAAACTTTTTTCCTAATGGTTGTATTAGTCCTTCAAATTATTTGTTTATTGCTGAAATGCCCTAAGAATGACATTTTAGTCTTGAGTATTTATTATTTCCCAGTAATTAATCTTCTTGGTCCATTATAGTATCTTGGCCATTCAGTATTAAACTAAGAAAATGGTAATACTACAGAAAAACAATTAGAAGACTGTTCTAATATTGTCCTTGTGGGGCATCAGTGCTAAAATTATTTTTTGATGTCTTTTTAATGCTAGTCCCAGAGACTTTAATGAGACAATGCTATATACTTTTAGGGTTTATAATTAAACTTAGGCTTGGCTACTTATTGATTGCTAAAGTAAAACATTGTTGTAGGGGTTCTTTGTTTCTTGAGTTAGGGTAGTTTGCACGATTCATCCCCCACAGGTTCATGGGGATGATCAGAAGGCTAGCTGAGCTGGTTTCTTGGTCCTTGGAAAGCTGGGGTCTGGGTTGTCATAGGTCATTGTGATAAGAAGTACATGAGCGTTCTCAGTTAAGGCCAAAGTGAGCAGTAAAAGAGAGGTGTGGACCTCTTCCTGAGACTATATCGAGTTTGCATCCTGGGACCCCTAAGTTTGCTCAGTATGGTAGAACTTTCTCTCTTAAATTATAAAATAATTTAAGAATTGTTATTAAGTAAATTGTTAAATATTTGGGTTACTACCCCTAAAACAGTTGATTTTCTTTTTGGCATTCTGTTAAAAATATATATAGAGAGATATATATCTCTCTATATCTATCTATATATACATACACACACACATAGATTATCGTACTCCTTTTTAATTATAATGTATATAATTTGAATTTTTCCTACTTATTAGATTATGAAACATTTCCATGTTATAGTTGTCACAATTTTAATTGACATGATTACACTTTGAGAGGCTGCAAAATATGTCATCAAGTCATGCTGTCAATAATTTACTTAACTCTTTTTATGTTAGTTATTTATGTTGCTGGCTCGTTTTCAGTTAATACTTTCATGTACATTATTGTAGATATTATTGTACTTTTCTTCTGGCTAATTATATCTCTAGGATAAATTTTTGAATGCATTATTGTGTTAAATGGTATGAATGTTTTTATGGCTTTTGATATATATATCGCCATACTGTTTTTCAAGAATGTTATACCAGTTTGTACTACTAAGAGATATACAGATGTACCTGTTTCGCCATAACTGGATATAAATACATTTTTTCCTTAAAAGTTTTTGCTTATTGAATAGTGTAAAGTGGCATTTGTACTTCTTTGTTCTATAATGTTGAATTTTTCTCTTTGAGTCTCTTCATGGTGAATTGTTTGTTCATATCCTTTGCTATTTGAATCAGTAAACTATCGATGTGGGCTTTGGATGGTAAGGCAAGTATAACCAGCTAATAAACAGGTGATTATTAAAAAGATGATCAGAACCTGTTCGGGGAGAATGTTCAGAGAGAGTCTAGTCTGGATGGTAAGTTTTCTTGAGAACATAGTGGTTGAAGGGGAACGGGTGAGTTATTCCAAGGTTCAGCTCAGCACATGTTTAGTGCGCATCCATTGTGTACCACGTGTTGCATCCTCTTAGTGCCTCTCAAGTCATCGTGGCGTATACTTGGCTGAAGGAGCAGGCTGCTTGAGGCTGCTTGAGGCTTGACTTGTGGGACTTTGGCTGCTGAAGTCTCTTTGTGGAGGGCTGAGGGGATGACTGACTAGAACCTCTTTAGCTCATTCATGGCATACCACAGTGCCACGGCACAGTCTTTGAGAAGCTCTGTTCTGAAGGATACAAAGACGAATAAAGCATCATTTCCTCTGACAAGGAGCGAATCATCTAGTAGAGAGAGTAGGGGCACCAAACCAAGAAAGGACTAATAGGAATTTGAAGGGTGCTGTAAGAGGGGTTCAGACAAGGTGCTTAGGGGTTCAGTGGAGGGAGTGATACTGCCCCCTTGCGGATGTAAGGGAACACTTCAACTGAGGAGGTGGCATTTAAATTGCACCACTGTGAAATTGAGGCGCCAGGGCAAGAAGAGGGCATTCTGGAGGGAAGGGTAGCTTGAGCAAAGGCTGAGGGGTGGTGTTGGAAATGAGGTGGATGTCCGGAAACTGAGTATCCAAATTACCCGGACCCTGGGTTACATGAAAGAACATAGTGGACAGTGAGGCTGTTGAGAGGTCATGACTGGGTTTTGGAGAATGCATATGATGGATTGTGAGTGAGGAGAAACTAGAGACAGGGTTTTCAGTCGAGTTCATGGCACTACTCCAGGTGAGGGATGATGAGTGCCTGAGTTAGTGTGCTTGGGAATGAAAGGAGGTGGTGGAGTCAAGAGATACTTTGGAGGTTGAACAGAGAGATGTGGTGACTGATTAGGTAGGAGGGGAAGGAACAGTCAGTTCTGTGTCTTAAGTCAGAGATGATGCTGAGGTGTTTGTGGTTGGATGGCTGGCAGAATGGGACAGCAGGAATACAGAAGTCAGGAGGAAGAGCAGGTCTTAGGGGTTTAGAATAGAGAAAAGATGATTTTGGTTTTGTGTGTTGAGTTTAAGGAACTAGTAGAAAGGTGAAATCAGAATCTTAGCCCTGGAAGGAACAGATGAGGAAGTTCAGGGCCCAGAGGAGCTAGAGGGACCAGTGAGGTCTCACAGTTAGATAAAGCAGAGTGAAGACTGAAGCTTCCTGATTCCCAGTGCAGCACTCTCTTCAGTGCCTCAGACTGAGAAACTTCTCTGCTGTGGTGTTTTCCTCGCACCCAGGTGTGCTCAATAGGAAGTTGGAAGTGGCAGAGCTTATGTTGGGAGTGAAGAGTTTATTTTTTAATTACATTTTTTTTATTATGGAAAATTTCAGATGTATAGAAGTGGAAAGGGTAGAATCAATCCCACTGTACCCGTTGTTCAACCTTAATAGTTAGTAATGTTGTTTCCTCTGTTTCCTCCCTCTCCATCAATTCTATTGAAGCAAATCGGATAAAGTGTTTTGGTGAACTTGAACTCTGGGTATCTGTAGTTAAGGAGGATTGAACAGTTCAGTAGGGTATGTTCTGAGCTTTCTGGGTGGGGGTCTAGAGTGAACAGAAGTAGCATTAATTGCCAGGATTCCTGGGCAAGTCGCTTCCGTCTTCTGCGCCTTCGTCTGTCTGTGAGACGGAGGTAATCATGGCAGCGTCACAGAAGCCCCTGAGATAAGGTGGAGCAAACGCCCTGGGAGCTGCAGGCCTGAGCTGTTACGCAGGTTTAGTTGTTGGTCATAACAGAGAGGTAGTGCTGTTCCTCCGGGCTCCTGTGTTGCTGCCATTCAATACATGTTTATTAGTCAACCAAGAATTATGTGAGGTACCTGAGGCTTCAACAGGGAACAAAACAGACAAAATCTCAGCTCTCCCGGAACTCCTGTTCTAGGTCTGGAGTATAACAGGAAGCTAATACCTTAATAGTGATTAGTGTGGGCCAGACACTGTTCTAAGTGCTTTCATATTTTACCCTATTTAATTCTTGCAGTAATGCCTTGAAGTGTAGCCCTGTTATTATTCCCATTTTGCAGATTTGGAAATCAAAGCAGATTTTTAAGCAGATCGCCTCAGGTCACAATGCCAGGATTCAGATTCAGGCAGAGCCGGCTTCAAGCCTGTACTCTTACCCCTGTGCCATTAAAACGCTTTAGCTCATTCATGGCGTACTAGTGTTTGGTACAAATAAAAAAGGTAGGCCCTGATTGAAATTATTCCTAAACAAGTAAGTGTTCTCTTCTTGAGGGAGAAAAAAAGACAAAACCAAATGAAAAAAATGGCAGTACACAGTTCTCTGTGGAAGGGGGTCTATTAGTATTCTTTCACAGAAAAGAATGTTTCTTCCTAACTTTTTATAGGCTTCAGCAACTTTCTTGGTTTCTTTAGATACACATGGCCACCTCAGTGGAACGAAGTCATTTTCCTGCTGGTACTTGGGAAGAGTCTCTTCTTGAATGAATCTCCTTCTTGCTTACAATTCTTCTTTTTTCTCCTACTCCTCTCTTTCCTTACCTTGGGGCAGTTCCCTTCTCTGATTTCCCCTGTTGTCTGATCCTCCTTTTCCTCACAGCTGTGGTGTCCCTTCCCAGTGTCATCAGCTGCCCATGTTCTCAGGGATTTCCTTCCTTCTGCTTTTGCCTTCTCTTCCCTAGCCTGCCTCTGTCCGTCTTCTTGGGCCTTACCCTCTGTTGTGGCTCTTCTGAGTTTCTTCAGCGGGACTAACGTCAGGACCAATTTCCCGCCTCTGGCTCTGGCTCTGCCTTGCCAGCTCGTGGTTCTTCTTCCTGGGCAGGGAAGATGGGGAAATGGGCAGTGAGCATTCCTTAAGTTTGCATCAGGATTAGGACATGGGCCTCACTCCTTTTAAGGAGGGTTAGGAGGGTATTATGGCTTGCATACCTGTGGGTTTTTTTTTTGAATATTGTTAAAATATACATAACATAAAATTTACCATTTTAATCATTTTAGCATACAATTCAGTGTCATTAAGTGCATTCACATTGTTGTACAACCATCACCACCATCCATCTCCAGAACTTCATCTTCCCAAATTGAAGTCTGTACTCATTAAACACTAACCCTCCATCCCCCTCTCCCTCAAGCACCTGGCAAACATCATTCTACTTTCTGTTTCTCAGAATTTGAATAGGGTCCATTAATACCATAGGTACCTCATATAAGTGCACTGATACAATATTTGTCCTTTTGTGACTGGCTAATTTCACTTAGCCTGTCTTCAAGGTTCATCCATATTGTAGCATGTGGCAGCATTTTCTTCCTTTTTAAGGCTAAATACTATGCCATTGTATGTAAATACCACATTTTTAAAAATCCATCCAGTTTTTGATAGACACTCAGGTTGCTTCCACCTTTTGGCTGTTGTGAATAATGTTGCTGTGAACTTGGGTGTATACATATCTGTTCAGGTCCCTACTTTCAGTTCTTTCAGGAAATACCCAGAAGAATTGTTAGATCATATGGTAATTCTGTGTTTAATTTTTTGAGGAATCCCCATATTGTATTCCATAGCAGTAGCACCATTTGATGTCCACCAGAAATGTAAAAGGGTTCCACTTTATCCACATCCTCGCAAACAGTTATTTTCTATTTTTTGGATAGTAGCCATCCTAATGGGTGTGAAATGATAATATATACTTGTTTTTAAAGGTGTTTTATGTAGAATAATAGAATTTCAGGACTGGAAATGGTATTAAAGATTTCTGGTTCAATTAGCTGTAGACAGCAACAAATGTTCTCATATGTCTTAGCATTTTCACTTCTTTCTCAGTTGGAGAAAGGCATTTTGGGCAGATGGGTCTCTACTGGATCTTCGGCTCAAGATGAACTATGTCTGACCCAGGCAGGGTACATGGAATGCAGCTTTGCCAGAGATCTGCTCTTCTCTTCTGCCAGTGACTCTCTTTCTTATACTTCTTTACAGTTTCCAACTCTGTCTTCTGGGTTATTTAATCTTCTTTCCAGCTTCTTTAAGGGATAAGGTAATTGTATTCAAATAAACATTTTTATTTAAAAAAAACTAGGTAAGTTAGCAATTAATGAGCCCAAGATCAGTATAAACTGCTCAGATGATTAAAAAGACTCTATTCAATATCAATTTGAAGGAAACCTAAATATTACTCCTGGATGTTAGCTATAATTCCTTACTATGGAAAATAAGTCACCCCTTTTCAATTTTTTTTTAATTTGGAGGAGATGAGTTAAGCAGCATAAAAAATATATATTTTATATTTACGAGAAGATTATAACTTCTGGATTAGTTTGGGTTTTGAATCATTTTTAAGTTAAAGAAAACTGTTAGTTTAATTTATATTAGGAAAATCTTTACGCCTACAGCAAAGTTGTAAGAATAGTATAATCAATACCCAATTGTTAGCGTTATGTCATAATTTGCCTTGTCTCCCTTTCTCTGTCAAATAGATAGAATTTTTTTTTTCCTGAGCCAGCTGAAAGTAAGTGGCAGACATCTTACATGGCATTTCATTCATACTTCATCATGTGTCTCCTAAGAATGAGGACATATTTCTTCATAAACATAATACCATTATCACACCCAGGAAGATAATTCAGTAATACTCATAGTTATACTATCAGATATCAAGTCCATGTATAATTTTTCCTATTTCTTCCCAAAATATATTTTATTTCTTTAGTTTGTTTTTGACTCTTTAGTTTCTTTTTTTTAAATTAATTTATTTAATGTATTTATTTTTGGCTGCGTTGGGTCTTCGTTGCTGTGTGTGGGCTTTCTCTAGTTGCGGCGAGCAGGGGCTACTCTTCATTGCGGTGCACGCGCTTCTCACTGTGTTGGCTTCCCTTGTTGTGGAGCACGGGCTCTAGGCGTGTGGGCTTCAGCAGTTGTGGCGCACGGGCTTACTTGCTCTGCAGCATGTGGGATCTTCCCGGACCAGGGCTCAAACCCGTGTCCCCTGCACTGGCAGGCGGATTCTTTACCACTGCCCCACCAGTTATTCTTTTATAAAAAAATTATTTCCTCATTTGTTTTCATGTGATGATGCCTTTATTTATTTATTTTTATTATTGTTTATTTTTGGCTGTGTTGGGTCTTTGTTGCGGTGCGCGGGCTTTCTCTAGTTGTGGCAAGTGGGGGCTACTCTTTATTGTGGTGCACGGAATTCTCATTGTGGTGGCTTCTCTTGTTGCGGAGCACGGGCTCTAAGTGCGCGGGCTTCAGTAATTGCAGCACCCAGGCTCAGTAGTTGCGGCACACAGGCCCTAGAGTGCGTGGGCTTCAGTAGTTGCGGCGTGTGGCCTCAGTAGTTGTGGCTCGCAGGCTGTAGAGCGCAGGCTCAGTAGTTGTGACGTATGGGCTTAGTTGCTCTGCGGCATGTGGGATCTTCTCGGATAAGGGCTGGAACCCGTGTCCCCTGCATTGGCAGATGGATTCTTAACCACTGCACCACCAGGAAAGTCCCAGACATTCCTTTTTTTAATGACAATTTTGAAGAGTCCTGGTTCATGTATTTCGTAGACTGTCCCTCAACTTGGGTTTGTGTGATGTTCTCCTCATGACTGGAATGGAGTTAGGGTTTTGGGGAAGGAGATGTTTACTTTTAATATTTTGTTTCATCTCTCTCTCTTGGCTTTTTATATAAGATATTCAGTGCATATAGATATATATTTTAAAAAGCATGCTTGTAGACTATTATTTTATAATCTGCTTGCTATTTTGTAATCTGGTTGGGATGATGGTGGTATGCTTTTTTTTTTTTTCAGTACGCGGCCTCTCACTGTTGTGGTCTCTCCCGTTGTGGAGCACAGGCTCCGGACGCGCAGGTTCAGTGGCCATGGCTCACGGGCCTGGCCGCTCCGCGGCATGTGGGATCTTCCCGGACCGGGGCACGAACCCGTGTCCCCTGCATCGGCAGGCGGACTCTCAACCACTGCGCCACCAGGGATGCCCATTTTTTATTTTTTTGCGGTACGCGGGCCTCTCACTGTTGTGGCCTCTCCTGTTGTGGAGCACAGGCGCCGGACGCGCAGGCTCAACGGCCATGGCTCACGGGCCCAGCTGCTCCACGGCATGTGGGATCTTCCCAGACTGGGGCACGAACCCGTGTCCTCTGCATCGGCAGGCAGACTCTCAACCACTGCGCCACCAGGGAAGCCCGGTACACTTTTGTTTTAATTATGCAGTTGGCTCTCTTGTGTTGATTTACATTTTATTTATAAAGCTCCACTGCTTTGGATTATGATGTGTTTACAAGGCTACACAGATAATCAGGAAGGGAAAATGAAGAAATACAAATGACAGAAAATATTTTATAATAATAAAATTTTCTTGGCAAGCAGCAACATTTTCTCAAAGTCAGTCTTTTAATATAATTTGCTTGCTTCATAAATATGGATTTTTTGTTTTTTCATATCTTTATTGATTAGTAAGCATATTAAATGACTTGGGAGGAATCTCACTCTCTTCAAGAAATAATTTGGAATTACTGATCCAGAATGCTGACAGTTCTCAAAAATGGGTCAGGAAAATCAAAGTAATAGATGGAAAAAAAAATCTCAATTTTAGCTCTTAATATAACTTTTCTTAAATTTAGGGTTCTTTTTTATAATTTAAGTTACTAAAACAGATGGTGGAAGGTCCATCAAGATATTTATTTTATGTATTTAAAGCATTTTACTTTGCTGTACTGAATTCCATTCATTCTGGAATTTAGGAGAATTTATCTCTTTATGAAAGAGATTATTCAAAGTAGAAAATGATTGATGACCTTCGCTTCCAGTTTTCTTCTCAATAGACTTAGTCTCTCTTCTAATGCTTCTTGCATACTCAGTAATTGTATAAGTTTTAGAGAAAAATGCAAGTCTGGCTGAATATTAAGCACAGTACGCTAAATAAAGCTTTTTTCCTTTGCAGAATATTTTACATGTGTGTCCCATAGATTCATCAGAGATTCTAGTTTTGGATAAAGGCAAGTACATTTCAAGACAATACAACATCCCTATCTATGACATTGGCATTCAAATGAGAAGTGAATTTGGTTCAGGACAGTTCTTGAAATGCTTAGCATTTAGGTTATTTTAGGTCAACTCCTTGGGAAATTCAATTAGAGTATTTATTGAATGGTTTTAGTGAGCTGATTGGTTGTCATGTCATGTCATAGATGATATAAAACATGACTCCTATTTATAAAATAGTTCTGTTGGTCAGATAAGGCATCTTACATGATGTATTTAATCCAAGATAATGGATGAGTAAGAGGCAGATCATTCTCTAGGAAGTAATTTTGGTTTTGAGAGAGGCATTCTTAGGGAAATAGGCCTTGAAGTGTTCATTTAGAGCTGGGCAGGATTGAGGTCCGGAGAGAGGAGGGAAAGGATATTTGGGTAGAGGGAAGGGCATTGGCAGAGCCTCAGAGGCCTGACGGTTCCTGGGGCCTGTGTGGGAATGGTGGGAAGGTTGGGTTGCAGTCAGCCTGTGGGTGGCCTGGACGTTGGGTAATGAGCGTGGCCGTCAGTTTATGGGCGCCCTCTCTAGAGTGGTGTGTAACTTGCTTCCTCCCTGAAGAAGTGTGACATGCTTGTGCTAGCTGCAGTGTCTTCCCCACAGCTGTGCTGTCCATTGAGGAGAAAGGGGCCTGCTCTGCCATGGCTTCCTTACTCCTCAGGGTATGGCGTGTGAGTTATTTTAATAATGTATCAATCTGCCTTTTCTTTCTTTTGTCACAATGCATTTACTTTCTAACGTGGTCTTGTTTTCAGGGTAATAATTGGGTTTCCACAGGGAAAATAATAATGTATGAGGCAAATTATTGACTTAAAAAATGAATCTCTACTATTTTTCTAGTAGTTCTTCTTTTGTTTAGATTTTTGTTTCGTTAGTTATGTAAAGAAACTTATGGATAGTAATTTCTGCTCAGGTGGATAGTGGTACTGTTTAGCACAGCTCATTGGTCTTCTGAAACCTTTACAAATGCAGTCTGATTCATTCCAGCCAAGTTAATTATGAGGTACATCATTTTTTTCCCTTAATGGAGACAAATGTAAAAGACAGAGATACAGAAATCATCTTCAGTTTAGATTGAAGAAATTTTAGTTACTACTCTTTGTTCCTGCTATTTGATCACAGTTTATTTTTATTTTTTGAAGTCTGTCTCTAATCAAATAAGATTTAATGTTTTAGAAGTAATAGAGGACCATGACTAAACTAAGAAGAAAAGTTAATTTAAGGACAAGAATTGATTTTTTTAAATATAAAAGTACATTTCATGACTTGATTTCAAGATGATCTGGTGGTATCCTTATACTGTCGCAGAAGGAAGTCCACAGTGGGACGAGAATGATGCTTACAAATCAGCACCCTTATTATCTATTACTGAACATGTCTTAGTCCAGGCCAGTCTGCCTACCACCTCTGGGGAACACTGTTGATTTCCTTTTTCTTCCAGTATTTACTTTTGGTTCTGGACCAATTATCTAGCTGTGATGGGATTCTTCAAAAGTATCCTACATTTTGTACTTAGTGAACTAGTGATTATTCTGTTTGCAGACATTCTTTCTGAAGCTCTACTCTTGCCTCGAAAACCTACATTTGCAGAAAGGGAAATGTATAGGTTTTCCTTTTAAATGTATTTATTTTTATTTATTTTTTATTTATTTTTGTCTGTGTTGGGTCTTTGTTTCTGTGCAAGGGCCTTCTCTAGTTGTGGCGAGCGGGGGCCACTCCTCATCATGGTGCGTGGGCCTCTCACTGCCGTGGCCCCTCTTGTTGCGGAGCACAGGCTCTAGATGCGCATGCTCAGTAGTTGTGGCTCACGGGCCCAGTTGCCCCGTGGCATGTGGGATCCTCCCATTCCAGGTCTCGAACCCGTGGCCCCCCCCATCGGCAGGCAGACTCTCAACCACTGCGCCACCAGGGAAGCCCAGGTTTTCCTTTTATTAACAAACTTATCCTTCTTTATTTCTTTCCAGTTTTTAAAAACCGTGTCCATTGTGACATTGAGATTCATATTTAAAAATAATTTTAAAATTTTATTCTTAAAATTATCATACAGTAAAACTAACTTTTTTCTTTTATCCTGTTTATTTAACACGTGTAGTTTGTGCAACCATCACTACAATCAGAATACAGAATAATATTATCACCCCCCAGAATTCCCTGATGCTATCCTTTTATAGTTAACTGTCCCCATCCTATAACCTCTGCAACCACCGACCTTTTCTCCATCCCTACAGTTTTGTCTTTTTGAGAATGTCCTATACATGGAATCATACATGTAAGCTTTTGAGACTGGGTTCTTTTACTCTGTCTTTGAGATTCATCTCAGTTATTGCATGTATTGAAAGTTTATTCCTTTTTATTACTGAGTAGTTTTCCATTGTCACTCATTAAAGGACATTTGCATTGTTTCCAATTTTTAACATTTAAGAATAGAGCTGCTGTAAACATTTGTGTACAGACTTTTGTGCAAACATAGTTTTCATTTCTCTATCTCTAGGGTAGCTGTCTTTGGGGAGAGGGGATTGCTGGGTGATATAGTGAGTATATTTTTAACTTTATAAGAAACTGTCAACCCTTTTTCCAGAGTGTCTGTACCATTTTATATTCTCCCACTAGCAATGTACGAGAATTCCACCTATTCCACATCACTGACACTATCAGTGATTTTAATTTAGCCATTCTAATAGGTATGTGGTAATATCTTATCATGGTTTTAATTTGCATTTCTCTGATGACTAATGCCATTGGACATCTTTTCATGTGCTTATTTGCCATCATTAGATCCTCTTAGTGGAGTGCCGTTGAAATCTTTTGCCTAGCTTTTAATTGGGTTGTTTTCTTACTGTTGAGTTTTGAGAATTCTTTATATATTTGGATACAAATCCTTTTTCAGGTATGTGATTTGCCGTTGGTTTTTTCTCAGTCTTTAGCTTGGCTTTGTATCCTTCTAACATAATAGTATCTTTCAAAGAGGAAAAAGGTTTAATTTTGAGAAAGTCCAGTTCATAAATTTTTTTCTTTTTTATATTATACTAAGATGGGTAGATTTTAAAATAAGTTTCTGTTCTATAAAAGTGGTGAAAAGTAACTTAGTGATGGGAATGTCCTCATAAAGTTGACTTTGTGGAAGGTGCAAATGTTATTTTCTGGAAAGGTAGTACTAATTAATATACCTCTTAGTCTTGGGAACATCTAGGACTTTTGTTTAACCAAAGGATGCAATTGGTTGAGGTTTGTGAGGGTTTTCACACTTTTTAAAAAAATGATAATCACTAATGTGGTTAAATATGTATACTTTCATAATGCAGAACTATGTAGGAATTAGTCCTTAAGACTCTTCCAGGGTTAAAATAGTGGTATATTACATTCCCATTTGATGCTTTGGGGAGTGCCTGAGTTTGAGTTTCTGCTTCACTGGAACAGCATTAGCACTCTTGAGTGTAGGTTCAGATTCAGTGTCATGGCTAAAAGCACGAGCTGCATCAGAGTGTCTGCATTTGAATCCTGCCTTTTATTTACAGTGTAACTGTGGGTGAGTAACTTAATTGTCTGTGCTTCAGTTTCCTTATCTGTTAGTGGGAATGATAATAATAACATCCACCTTGTAAGGTCATTATGAGGACTCAAGCAGATTACATAATATAGTCATTTCAATGGCCTCTGGCCCACAGGAAGCATTCAGCAAATGGCTCTTGTTATTATTCTTATTATTATTGCTGAAATAGCTTTATGATAAAATTGTTTAAACAAATGTTTTGGAATATTTTCAAGAGTCAGAATAACCACATATCACACTAAGTCATTTCTCTCCCATGCCCACTTTTTTCTCTTTGCACTTGTTATTATTAATCAATACCTGTGACCAGTGTTTTTAATAATCATGTATATATACACTGTTTTACAAGCCAGCTATCAGTTCATTCCATTTTTCACATCTTGTGAGGTACTAATCAGATATACACATATACATCAGTTTGCTTCAGCTGCCTGAAATATCAACCTAAATTGGCTTAAGCTGGAAAGAAATTTGAGTTAGGCTCACCTAACTGCAAAGTCAGGCACAGCTAGCTGGATTCAGGGCTCAAGTAAAGTCATCAGGACTCAGGTTCTCCCCATGAGTCAACTCTGCCTTTTCCTGTATGGACTTCAGTTGTAGAAACTGTATGTTAGAAACTTGGCTGTAGCATATTCACCCCCTGTAGCCTGTCAGCGTTTAGATTCAGCCGGAAAGAGCGCCTGTCTCTTTCCCAGAAGCCTCAGCAAAAGTCTCATGATGTCTCATTGGCTCTTATGGGGTCACATGTCTGACCTGGAGCCAATCGCTGTTTGAGGCTGTGAGACTGGGATTGGCCAGTTCTGGTCACGTGGCACCCGTGGCTCTTTGGCGGAGTCGAGCGCACCGGAGCCACGCTGACTGAGAGGCGGGGAGAGGTACGTACTCTGAGGGAATTTGTGGGCTTTTATTACCAGAAAAAGGGATGGACGCTGGCTGGTCAAACGACTAATGTGCTGTCAGGCTCTTTTTGTATATCGGCAACGGATCACAGGGGTTAATGGATTTGAATTAGACCGGATTTGAATTAGAACCTTGGTTACTGATTCCAGCTTTTTTGTCTCCAGGAATGCCGTTCCCCACAGGGGCAGGAGTTTGCAGAAAGTTAGTGTTGTGTATTCTTTTGGTGAAAGTCGGATAATTTTTAACAGGAAGATAAAGAGTCAAGGCAAATAGGGGTGGCCTTCTCAATGGGTGGACGTGGTGCTTCTTCCCACACTGGTGGGTTTAAGCGACTCAGCGCCCTTCTCCGGGCCTTTCTGTCCCCGTGGCAGAGGCTGTACAAGACCCAGCTTGGTCAGTGTCTGTCCGCTACATGGCAGGGTTGCATGCTGTAGACACGGGTGTATCCGTGTATCCTGGCCAAGAGTGTTGGCTACATGGTGAGGTGTGTCTGGTGCTGGCGTCGTTTAGAGGTAGTTTCTAGATCTCTGTATGTTTTATAGTCCATTTTAGTGTGTCTTGAGACATTGTCTCACTTTGACTTCGGCTGGCAGTTTCTATTTTATGTTTTTCAAGAAGACGCTTGAATTTCTTCAGGAGTATGTGTAGCCAGGTCATGCTGTTTTCTGAAGAACCAGAGAAGGCAGTTACCAGAGACCTGCCTTGTATGGAGAGCTACGCTACAGAAGTACCCGCAGTGAGGTTCAGGGAGACTGCAGTTAGAAATGAACTGTTGGGACCTGATTAATTGTGGTAGGCATCTTCATATCCGGTGCTGAGGTGGGCACCTGAGCCTACATATCAGAGACATTAACTCTTGAAATTAAGTAACTTCCCCCCATAGCTCCCGGAGTTAGTAATTCTGTCCCTAATCTCTACTTCTGTGTTACTTTTATGGAGATATCCCTGGCTAATATGTTTGGTGATTAATGTTGATGGTAGGCTTTGTGATCTCCCCTCAGAGCCAGTTTTAGGGGTTAGCTTGTGTTTGTCAGTGATGTACAAGTACACTTGTTTCTCCAATGGCTATTGGAGAGCATAATCATTCTTATGATTGCATAATCATAACCATTATTATTTTACCGAGATGGTGAAAATGGGTGAAAATAATTCCTCTGTCAAGTAGATAAAGTAGTTACATAGCATGATATTTTATTTTCTAAAAATAGAGTGTTGTATGTTGAAATCTGTAAAGTGATTTCCACTTTGTATAAATTGAAAATATGGAACTTTAGTGAAATAACAATAGCTAACACTTACTGAGCACTCAATGTATGCCAGGCATTCTTTTAAGCCCTTACACGTATTATTTCGCTTAATTCTTTTTTTTTTTTCTTTTTGCGGTATGCGGGCCTCTCACTGCTGTGGCCTCTCCCGTTGCGGAGCACAGGCTCCGGACGCGCAGGCCCAGAGGCCATGGCTCACGGGCCCAGCCGCTCTGCGGCACATGGGATCCTCCCAGATCGGGGCACGAACCCGTATCCCCTGCATCGGCAGGCGGACTCCCAACCACTGCGCCACCAGGGAGGCCCTCGCTTAATTCTTAAGTGAAAATAAATAACCATAGGAGGTAGGTATTAGTTGTCTGCTTACCATTTTAGAGGTGAGCAAGTTGAGATACTTGAGGCTAAGTCATTTGCTCCAGGTCACACAGCTGGTGAGTGACACAGTTGGTGAGTGACAGCTGGTGAGTTCTGAATGTAAGTCCTCTGGCTCCAAGTCTGTGCTTTGGATCACTGTGCTGCGTTCTGTCCCTAGTAAAGATTTTAGCTCATGTGTTGTTAGTTTTTCTTTTCATTTTGCTTCTTTTTGTAATATTTTCTAGATGTGGGCTAGGAGTTGTATAGAGAAGATTTGCTAATTCTAGGACCTTTGGAATCCATGGATTTATCCATCTTCTGTTGCTGTTATTTGGCAAGCAAACACTATATGCTTGTTTATATCAGTAGGTGTCAACCAGGAATGATTTTGCCCCCCAGGGGACATTTGCTGATGTCTGGAGACAGACATCTTTAGTTGTCGTAAGTCAGGAGACGTGCTCCTGGCACCTAGTGGTCAGAGGCCAGGATGCTGCTGAAACATTTATGAAGCACAGGACAGCCTTCCGCAACAAAGAATTGTTCAGCCCAAAATGTCAATAGCATCAACTCTGGCCTATAGAATAAGTGACTGATGATCTTGTAATGCCATTCTGATCTCTAATGGGCAAAGTCACATTAGTAATGTAGAAATGATTACTTTTGATGTTTGTTTGATAATTGATTTCCCCCAATTAATGCATGTTTGTATAAGGGACATAAACACCAACCATAACTTAAATATTGAAGTTCCCTTAAAGTAAACTGGGAATTATAGCCCACTGAGGGAGAGCTGAGGAAGTTTAAAGGGAGGCCATGTAATGCCTGAGGATACAATACTCTAAATATTTGTTGGATTACCTTGTGAATTACACAATTAGATTTCATTTTTTGTGTTGTATTAACTTGTCAAATGTATAAACATTTTAAATATCCTGTAATTTTTAAAACCGTGTTTTGGTATTTTTTTAATTAAAAATTTCCTACTGAGAAAAGTGGAGAATATTACATTGTACCCCGTGTATGTACCACCCATATTTAACAAATGCTAACAAATACTGAAGTCCATTTTGAGCTCTTTCTCATCCCATCCCTTAGGTGTTTCTACATTTTTTATTATACCAAACATCTCAAAAGTTGAAGGGGCCTGGAACTCTTCCGTTGTCTGTCGTCAGGCCTCACTCACTGCTGCTGCCTTTTGTCTGCCTGTCAGCTTCTCCCCTCATCTTTCACTGCAGTATATAGGCGGTAGAGGGCGGAGCCAGGTTGTCTTTTCAAAGCTGGAAAGGCCAGGCCGAGAGTGGATGCGTAGGCTGGAGGGAGGCGGGAGGACAATAAGTATGGGTTTCCCCCAATGACTGAAAGCAGAGCGTTCCCATGAAACCTTTCATAAGCCGAAGTGGCGTAAAGCGAAGAAGCAGTGACCATAGGACACATCTTGCTAACGGATGCACAAAATAAATTGAGCTAAAGTACAGAAGCTCAGTGACAGTTCAAAGCTATGGTGGCTTGATGCTGAGGTGCTGAGTGTGGTTCCCAGGAAGGAGCTGGGTGGTGCCCCTTGCACCCGCTTTTGCAGCGCACAGTGCGAATTGCCTCTGTATGGGCTGCTGCACAACACGTGCCAGGCACTGTTCTCATTTTCCCCCCTTTTTTGTGAAAATAGATACCTCTTTGGATTTCTTTTGGTTGGGAAAACAGGCGCTAACATGGGTCTTTCTTAAAAGTGAAGTGGCATAAATTGAGCTTTGGAAGGATGGAGGAGACCTGTACCTTGGGGCCATTTGGTGAGGTAGAAAGTGGGGAGAGTGAGCGAGGGTGGGAAGAGGCAAGAAGAGCAGTCTCGGAACCAACAGAGATGGTGGTGGGAGGTCTGCAAGCGTGGTCCGCCGGAGCAATGTTGTGACTGTCAGGTCAGAGGATCTTAGGTCTTCTTTGCCCAGGATTGCTGCTCCCTGCATTATGAGTGGTATAGCTCAGGAGAGGCTGCGCTTGAATTCTCAATCTCTATTACTTGGACTGCTTAGTGGTCTGTTATTAATGGCAATGCCTGCTTATCACCAGTTGTTCACAGGACTTCTACATGTTAGGTTCCTTCTTTTTTTTTTTTTTTTTTTTTTGACCACACCATGCCGCCTGCGGGATCTTAGTTCCCCGACCAGGGATCAAACCCTCTCCCCGCCCCTTTCCGCCGTGGAGGAAGCGCGGAGTCCCAACCACTGCACTGCCCGATAGGTTCCTCCTTTATTTAAACACCTCCCATCATGCTCCATTGCTATGGAATAAAGCCCTCACTTCTTGTGGCATTGGAGGGCATTCTTAGCTCCTTTCCGTCTTTCTCTGACACACCTGGAGTATATCATGTGCTTTTTCTTGTCTTGGTGACTTCTTGTGCATTCTCTCTGATAAACTCCCCTGTGCTCTCCCTATCATCTCTGCACAGTGAACTTGTGTTCTTCTTTTGAGGGCAGCTCATGCCTTTCGGCAGATGGAAGGTATTTCTTGCTATTTTTCATTTGTGCTTTGCCTGTCTTGCTAGAATCTGAGTTTCTTGAAAGCAGTGATGGCATGCTTCCTCTTTGCGTATAGTACTGCTAACACAGGGCCTGGCCTCAGGAAATGTTTGCTGAACTGAATTAATAGCCAGTTCGAACTTGCCCTTGAGCCAGTGTTTTGTACTGGTGGGAAAAATCCTACACGGTGTGGACTTTGATTCTCTGAAGTGTCAGTTACAGTATTGTAAGACGGAAGATAGGAGTCTGGGATAGGAAACAGTTTTGCACCTTCTGTTTTTTTTTTTTTTTTTTGCGGTACGCGGGCCTCTCACTGTTGTGGCCTCTCCCGTTGCGCAGCACAGACTCCGGACGCGCAGGCACAGCAGCCATGGCTCATGGGCCCAGCCACTCTGCGGCATGTGGGATCTTCCTGAAGCGGGACACAAACCCGTGTCCCCTGCGTCGGCAGGCGGACTCTCAAACACCGTGCCACCAGGGAAGCCCTAGATTTCTTTTGTTAATGCAGAGCCTTAGTTTACTACCCACACCCCCAATATTGTTACCTACTTTAATTATGTGTTCTTTTTAAATTTTAATTATTTATTTATTTGGTTGCACCAGGTCTTAGTTGCAGCAGGTTGGCTCCTTAGTTGCGGCTCAAGGGCTCCCCAGTTGCAGCAGGCAGGCTCCTTTAGTTGCGGCTCGCAGGTTCCTGAACTGTGGCATGTGAACTCTTAGTTGCAGCATGCATGTGAGACCTAGTTCCCTGACCAGGGATCGAACCCGGGCTCCCTGCATTGGGAGCACAGAGTCTTAACCACTGCACCAGCAGGGAAGTTCCAATGATGTGTTCCTTTATTCATTGGCATGTAAACATAATTCTTATCTTTTTTCCCCTGTATTTTTATAAATACAGAAAAGTGAATAACATCTTAAAATAAAATGAAGGAAAGGCCTAATGTATCTGAGTTTTTCTCAGTAGCACGAAGGGAAATGTTTGCCAGCAAGAACTGTGGCAAGGTTATCCCAGATGTCAACTGTCTCTACTACCAGGGGCTCAGAGCCCTTCTGAAGCTTCCTAATTGTCCAGGACAGCTCCATTATGACTCACCGTACAGGGCCTAGCCTCTCATGCGACACTCAGCATTTAAAAATTAGTCTTCATTTCTCCTTCCCAGCAGGCAGCTTCAGTTGGAGAAAGTAATTTCATTTTCTTATGTACTCGTTCATTCACTCAGTCAACAGACCATCACTCCTCTATTATATGCCAAGATCTATGCTTGCTTCTGGTAACAAGGAAAGAATAATATATGGTTCCTTCAAGCACTTAAGGAGCTCATAAACTAGTGACAGAGGAAGATGCACAAACCAATCAATAAAGAATGAACAATGCTTTGACTTTATTTGTATTATTTGAATTTTTATGACTATATTTATATACTACACCCTGTTCAAAGTGGAAATAGATATTTAAGAAAGAACTAGTGATGTAAAAAATCCACAGTAATATGTAAGTTATTTAGAGAGTTAAGACTGGAAATATTTGCACTCTCAAAGAAGCTTGTTCATGCAGATGAACCCCTACTTCTTTTGGTTGCTTTATTTACATTTATAGAGGTATAGGTATTCCCTCTTCTAACAGGGGTTAGTAACTTGGGGAGGGGGTGCTATAGATTAAGGTCCTGATTCAGTGGCAGGTCCATCTTACCTCCTCTTCAGGTCATATTCTCAAGCAGGAGCTACAGGATGAGACGAGTAAAACAGTTCACTTCCTTTGCTTACCCCCAGCCCCATGATAGGCTTCTGCTGGGCTTCCTTGGTTGCTTTCATCATCACTTTCACCACCAGAGGTCAGGGAACCTTCCAGTTAATCAGGGGCCCTGGAAATGATGCAGAAAAGTACTGACTTAAAAATAATAAATAACATTTATTTAGGGCTGACTGTGAGCTCATTGCTTAAAATGTCCTACTTAATCTTCACAACCACTCTAGGAAATCGGTATTGATAAATCTCAGGTATATCCAAAACAAGTCTCTATGTAGGATTGTGATATTTTTAGGACTTTTATGTCTTTAGGTTCGTCTTGGCACCAGACATAAGGTGGTTCAACATAATACGCTGGCCCTAAACAGCTCCAGATGCCAAGAATTGGCAAATCACTACTTTGGTTTCAATGGGTGGTCAAAAAGGATCATCAAGGTGAACTCTGTAGATTTTCTTTGACTAACCAGACTCCTTTCAACATTGAACTCCTAGACTTTAGAGAGAAGAATAGAACAGGGCTATGGGGAGGAGATGTGAGAGCCTTCCACATGGAAGTATGTGAGCATTGGCCTGCCACCTAGAATTAGTGATAATCTCAATGACTTGGATGGCGGTGTCCATAATTTTCGCCAGTATTTGTATGGTATATGATAAAAAATAGTTGTCCATATCTAGTCATTCATTTGCAAGTCCCAACTTGATTTTGAAGCTATTGCATACCTAAACTATTACCTGGGATTGCTGGAGTTTTGTTTTTATTTCTAACAACAGGATATTTTGAAGTCTAGCCTTTAATTCATAATCCTAACAGCTTCAGGATCTTTCTAACCTTGAAGAAAGGGAAAATGAAGCTATTGTGACACCACTTCAGAAGCAAAGCCTGAAGTTCTTCTGTGCTTTAGAGGTGGTGTTGCCCTCCCACGAGTGCAGGAGAACCGAAGTTGTCATGGCTGAGGAACCTTTGGATAAGTTGGAGGAAGGTCTGTTTTCCAGTATGTTTGTGTGTGGGGAGGTGAGGGAGTGGGATTTCTCTTTTTTTCCTTTCTTTCTGAAACTCACCTTTTCAGACACATCATCACTTTTCTAAGCCACTAAAGCCCTGGGCAGATTTTTTCTGCCTGACAATATAGGTTTTTATCTTAGGCAATACCTGACAGCACCTTAAACTTTAGAATTTTAGAACTGACCGCCTGCCAAGAAGCTTAGGAGGAAGGAAAATGAGTTAGTTTTTGTTGTTGTTGTTGTTAATAATTTGTTATGTGCTAAAATATTCCTTCAAATACAGATGTCTTCTGGCCTTCAGTTATCCCAAGAAAATCATTGTCTAAAGATTGAAATAAACTCTTGTGTAAATATTCAGTCCTTTGCCTCCTATAGAAGGGCCTGAGCAGAAAAAGTTAATGTAGATCCCTAGAAAGGGGATTCCGATTGGTACTGAGTTTTTTCCTAGAATCCATGGCACTTGGGCTTAGGGTTTTAACTCAGAGGCAGGGCTGTTAGCGAATGGAGTGGAGGAGGCTCCACCATCCACCTGAGTGGGTGATGGTTGGGGAGAGGCCGGATCATCTGCACTACCGGCAAGTCTATCTCACTGTATGAATCCAGCCCTTTACGCACAGGAGAGCAGGGTCTGTAGCAGTGCAGCCTCAGCTCGTCCATTTGAAATCTGTGAGTAGTATGAGATTTGTGCACGTTCTTGGTTTCCATTTCCCATCGAGTGTTTTAGGAACTTCCAGAATAGATCTGAGCAGTAAAAATGTGCCATGCCAGGGTATACCTACAACAGAGACATTCACCCGTACCCCAGTGTTGTGCCTGCCCTTAATCACTAAGATAATGATCTAAGAATCACAGATGCATTTTTAGTTTTACACACATAACCTAGAAATCAGTTATGCAGACAGGCATTTTAAACTCATCTGTTTTGGTTGGATTTAGGGTCATTATCATTCCTTATGGAAAGGAAGGTAACCCAGAAGCTTGCTATTCAGAAGGCTATGACAGATGCATTCCAGAAACTGCTGATTGTGGCTTTAGGTAAGACCTTTTTGATTGCCCTTGAAGTACTTCAGTTTCAGTGAGCAAATAAAGTTACTTGAAAAGTTAATTGGATGAAAATAATGGTTATCTAAAACATTACATATTCTTTCATTCACCAGGTGCTTTCACAGCAGCAGTCTTAAATTTGTTCTTTGTGGCATTTATGAGAAAAATGACAGCAAATATTATTGTCCCCAGTGTTTGGATGTAGAGTGACTTGCCACAGTTCATACAGAAAGTGTTTGATCCAGTTCTTCCCCAATTGCTTGCTTATCTTACAGAATAGTGCAGTGATTATAAAGCCTTGGGCACCTGTGTTTGAGTCCTAACTTTGTCTCTTAGATTTTGTTGTTGTTGTTGTTGTTGCAATTTTAGGTTTTTCTAGCCAGAGACATTTGAAGGTATTTAATATCTCTAAGCTGCAATTTCTTTATCTGCAAATAGGATTAGTAATACAGCTTATCACCTAATGGAGGATATTGTAAGAGTAAATGAGATGATGAATGTAAAAAGCTTAGAACTATGCCTGAAACATAGTAAGCAGAGAAAATATATTGACTATTATTATTATCGTTTTTTTCTTGTTGAAGAGTTTATTAGATTATGTTTTTGAAATCAGTTTAATTTCAGTTTTCATTTCTGATATATTGGGTGAATATGATTCTTATATAATAATTGGCTACGTTTTTGTGAGCCTTGAAAGTGGTCATGCTATTGAATAGTGTTGATTGTGTTCCCTATCGAGCTATACAGCAGTGAGAATGTCACAGGCTGTGCCCAAAGGAAACTTTATGATGAGTAGATTCCCGGAACAGAATTGCTCCCCTGCTTCACAGCCCTGCAGGCTTAGAGAAAATCCGAGCTAAGTTGTCAGAGACCTTATTTGCTTGTAAGAGTTGACCCTGGATTGGTCTTGGCCTTCCAGCCTGGGCAGTCCTTCCAGTGAAGTTTGACTTCCCTGGTCATCAGGCAGAATCTCCATCAGCTGTCAACTCTGGGTAACAACCTTTAAGAACCAAACTAAATGTCTGGGTTGTTTGTCCCTAATATGCCAAGGTATTCCTTATATGTACTCCAAACTCCTTAGACCAAAAAGCCTGGTGGCTCTAGCTTGCCTTGAGGAAAGCTGTATTGTCCAAAAGGTACATGGGCTAGTTTCTGCCAGTAGAGTGTTCAAATGCTGTCTCTCTCTGTCTCTGTCTCCAAAGCTTTGTTCATTGTATCTGGTAGAAGTTTGATCCCAAGGAGTAGGCACTTGCCTTGCTTCTAATATGAAGTATCTATTATAGTCCAGTGGTATCTCTCCAGGTTTGAACTCATTTTGACCCCCACCTAATGCCTTCCTATTTCATTGTATTGTGATTGAACATTTTTGTTTCCACAGCTTTTAATTTCTATGTCATTATTCCTTAGTTCTTATTTCTAAGATCATAAAGGTTTTTGAACCAAAGTTGATACTTCTTATATATTTTTTCACAAATAATTATGATAAAAACTGGAGTGTCAGATGAGGGAACTTCTAGGAAAATGCTCTTATTTTCTTCTTTTAGAAATCAAAAGAATGTCTAATTATTGGGTGCTACCATTGTATACAGGAAGTTTTAGAACAAGAAAACTTCTGAATTGATCCTTGTTAACTTTATTTCAGAAATTGGTAAAACAGCCGTGGCATATAGACTCTGTGAAGACGTCACAGATGCTAGAACCAAAGAGGAACTACAGGATTTAATTCAAGTATGTGGAGATACAAACTCAAGGGGTACACAGCCAGTGTAGCCATAATTCAAAACAAGCAGCAGGATTTGGAAGACTTTGGCTTGTCTACTCAGCTCTGTCTTCCTTAGGAAAATGTGAAACTCTGAAACTGCTTTTGAGGCAGGGAATTTCTAGGACTTTTCCAAGTCCCGAGCCTTGTCTCTGGCCCATTATTTGAAGTTTGGAGAGCAGGATTGAGGGCCATCAGTGTACGTCTACAGTTGTGGACACAGGAGAAGACACAGGCCCTTTAGAACTCCCCTCAAATAGAATTGCAGGGATTTGGGAACAAAGTAACTATGGCCTTAAGTGTGATTATGCTACAGTGTTTTAAAACTATTCATGCCTTTCAAGTAAGGTATATTACCCAGGTCTCAGCATCTCATATATATCTTGTGTTAAATATTTTGCCGAAGCACCTTTCTGTAAACCAATTATATGGATGCCTCGAATTAGGGATTAAGTTGTCAACGTAATTTCTAAAAGAAAACATTAATGTACTGTATATAGGATTTTTATTAAAAAGGAGCAAAAAATGTGTTTCATGTCATTGAGAGCTTATTTGGGGGCTAGTTTTCTGATTATTTAACTCACCCCAACGTTGCAAAGTTTGTTTTGAAGGGAAGAAAGTAGAGAAAGGAAAGGTGGTTATGTTCTGAAAAATGTAAAAATTTTGAAAGTTTTTCCTGTACAAAATAATTATTTTAATTCAATTGAAATCAGTCAAGGAAACTTCAAACGTATCCATGTTTGGACATTAAGAAGTCTAGCTTCCTGTGAAATGTGAGAGGAAAGGACTCCGTATTGATAGTAAAGATTTCGGAAAACTGATTATAACAACAGATCCATTCCTAAATGAGGCCAATCTTGGAATCCGTTCCATTGAGAAACCATTATGTGCCAGGCACTGGAAATAAGATGAAGCTCCTTCTCTCTTGGAGTTTAGGTGTTACAGGTGTACCAGACAATTAAAAAGGACTAAAATTAAATAGATTATGAAAAGGACTGTGAAGAAAGTAAACTGGGTGCTAGTTACAGTATTTGGAGAAAACTACTTAACATGCTGACTTTAACATTCTAAGTGTCTTCTCCATGTCTGCACACAGGGTAGACCTCTGAAAAGTGACACAGTAGTTTTTTCTAGATTAATGGTTCTGTTGAGACAAGGTGGGATGGGGGAAGTTTTCCCATGCTAATATAAAGGGCCATTCACTTGGTTTTAGACACTCTTTCCCAGAATGAATTGCTCACCTGCCCCAAACCCCTCCTACAGAAGTTCTGGAGTCATCACTGATTCAGTGGTAACCTCTGACGACAGAGTGGTGAATTAATAATGAGACGTGAATACTGAGAGTTTGGAGGAAATGGCAACATTTTAGAATAATTGTAAGGTGTGTTCCCCTCCCGCCACCCTGACTGGTGCTCATTTTGCAGGTCAGCTACTTTTCTTGTCAGCCCTGTAGCCAAAGGGAGGAAGAATGTCTCTCAGACTTCAGCTTCGAGGAGGAAGAGTTCAGATTGCCAGAACTGGACTAGCACTTTTGAATTTCCCAGAATGCCACATCCTGTGGTTTCCTCGGGAAGCTCTGCATCCTTCCCAACCCCCCTCCACACCTGGGCTGCTGGAGTTTGGGGCCACTGGGGTCTGCAGCCCAAATCCCGCCTCATTGTTTGGGGCCTGGGAGGGCAGGGCAGGGTTGGGAAGGGGGCCCGGCAGGAGGTAATTGTCGCCTTTGCAAGGGGAAGGGTGGCTTGTGCCCTGGGGACTCTGGGAAAAAGGCTCACTCTGGTGGCGTGCATTGGATCTCCGCAGGAGCCTAATAAAGGTGGAGTAACTACAGATGTCATAAATAACGGGTGGGACGTTAGGTGGGGGAGGGGCGTGCGGTTGCTATGGGACGTTAGGTGGGGGAGGGGCGTGCGGTTGCTAACGGTTGCTAACAGTGAACCCTCGCGTCGCAGCGCTGGCATAACGGTTCAGTTCGGCTGTGAAGGAGGATGTGGCTCTGGCTTCTCGCTGGCCTGGGTCGCTGTGCCTGGGAGCCGCCACATGTTATGTCCTGGCTGTGCCTCTGTGTCGCTGCTGCGCCCCACGGCTCCTCCTCACATGGCAACGACTGTGGCTTCTAGTCCAGGCAGTTCAGCCTCCAGAGCTCCTTAAGGAAGTTGTAGCTCAGTCTCCATTGTATCCCGAGGTGACAGTTCCAGCACCAGAGCAGGATCATGCTGAGCATCCAACATCCCCCAGGATCAAGAGCAGTGGTTCTCAACCAGGGTGAGTTTGCACACAGGTGACACTTGGTAGTGTCTGGCGACAGTTTTGCTTGTCAGAACTGTATACGCTACTGGCATCTAGTGGACAGAGACCAGAGATGCTACTAAACATCCAACAGTGTACAGGGGAGCCTCCCACAGCAAAGAATTATCCAGCCCAAACTGTCAATAGTGCTGCCTAGCTAGAGAAATAAAGATCACTTAACACAAGTATTTAATGAGCATTTAGTATTTTGTATCTAATGCACCACATATATAATCATGAAAGTATAAATCATAATATCTCCCACAGTGAGATTTCTTTAGTGTATGGAGGGAGTAGTGATGTTACGTTTCATCATATATAAATGAGAATTATTGCCAATGGATAAATGTTCTGAAAGAATATCTGTTTTTCTAATTCTTTTGCTCGTGTCTTTTTTTGTAGAAATCTTGGTTGCAATTTACTCACAGAACTGAGCTTTGGAACGTTTCAGGCCTGGCATGGAATGCAGTTTTTACACAAGTTGTAAGTGAAATAGAAGATGAATACATGTAAACAACTGTGTGTAAAAACAATCATGCAGTTATTGGTTAGCTGGGTGTAAGTAAGCCCAGTATGAATTCTGGAAAGTATGTCTTGAGAGCCATTTATTTATTTTTTTCAAATGAGGAAACTAAGGTACAAAGAGGCCAAGAGACTTGTTTAACTCATATATATGAAAGGCTCTGCTTTCCATAGTACTGATCTTTGGCATGGTCAATTAAAGGCACCAAACAAAAACACTCAGATTAGCATTGTCATGGAATCCCACGGATGCCTTTCCAATATGAGAATGGTCCAGGAACTTCCACTTTTGAATTTCACTTTGATTCCTTTTCATGTGCAAAGTTCCTAACTGCTTAAAATGTATGCAACACAGAGCTGCAGAGAACTAAGTTGAGCAGGGTGTGGTTCAGTGGGTGTGGGTGCTTCCCCAACCATCATTAGCTCTTTTAAATGGTAAAGCAGAAAGAATTCCTGAACACCCACCCCAGGGCTCTCCCCAGCCACCCAGAACATTATTTTTCAAAAAAGCATATATTGCTGAAGTGAATTATCGGTGGCCAATAGGAACCTTTGAGGTATGGAAAAAGACGTTGTTTGTGTTCAGCTGTAGTGTGAAAAATATAAAGAAAAGACTTTGCTGTGGCCTAATTCAATATGTTTTCTTTGCTGACTACTCTTCAATAAGAAGTGTGGGTTTTCCACCCCTTCAGCTCAAAACTTCTCTGATTTCTCATGGCACAAGGAAATGATAGTGGGTACGTTCAATGGCCCGAAGGCGATTTTAGACTCAAGGGAAAGAGCTCTTGTACACCTGGCTTTGGAAAAGACTCTCTTACCTGTCTTGTGGTTCAGAAATCCAGTTTCACACAGTTCCCACATTTTGGGTTAATGAAGGTGTTGAGGCTGTGTCTGGAGCTGGGTTAACAATTCCTGCAGATGCCTATCTTTAGCGGCCTCCTTCCTTTCCCTTGTTAGTTTGCTGACGCCTACCTTGGGGAGAGAGCACCAAGGGTCGGTTTTTCTTCTGTTAGCACACCGGAGAGCAGGCTCGTGAGGTCCCTTCACCAGGAGGTTTTAGTAGCGTCAGTACAACGTCTGAAACTCACCACCTTTCCTAAACATCCCAGAACACCAAGAGTTCCTTATAAGAATCAGAGTTTCACTATAGTTATGTAGGCAACACAGGACAATACATTGTGGAAATAAATAAATAAATCACAGTTTAAAAATTAATGAATTCATTCCAAAACATTCACTGAGTGCCTTGCCCACTGTCTGTGAACACTCTACTAAGTGCTGGGGATACAAAGACGCATAGGGCAGGGACTTTGTCCCCAAGAAGCTTTCATACTGGAAGGAGAAATATGGATGTTGATGGGAAAACATATATGAGAGCCATTCTAGCATCTATGCAGCAGGGTAACAAGGTGAGGGAGGGGGGTGATGAAGTAGAAAACGGGTGGTAGGTTAGAAAAGATTTGTAATGGAAGAGGCACCAACTTGTTCCTTTGGAATTTGTGCTCCTCTTAAATGACAGAAAAAGGTAGTGAAAGAATCAGAACTGTCTGGTGTTGTAAATAAATTAGTACTGTACTCCGAAGACTCATTCACAGTTACTTTCAAAAGATTGTCACAGTATAGTAAGTCTTTGTTTTGGACTAAGTCTTTCTAATAGACAAAGCTAAGTTGCTTTAGGAAACATTTGCCATGGTGAGATACAAACTTTATTGCATCTCTTACCAAAGGCAAGCCACCAAGGGAAGATGCCACCCTCGAGTTAAATCATTTTACTACCTATAATGACATATTACTGGGGTGTTTATAAGTTGCTTGCATTAAATAAGTTTGGAAAAGGGCCCCAGCTGAGGTGGATTTATCCTGAATTCAATGAACCTTAGGCTTCAGGGCTCCTCACTTGCATAGGTCCCTTCCAAGGTCTTGAGAGGGGTCCTAGCGATTTTTCTATTTATAACTTTGCCTGTTTTTATTAGCTAGGATTTCCCAAAGTAGATGAGGTTCAGGCCCCACAAATCCTTGATTCATCACCGGGTGTCAGGTAATTATAAGTCAGTAGGTTTCTTGAATGTAGCCTCTATGTTATTGAGAAATATCAGGTGAAGTGGTTAGCAGTGTGGTAGTCTATTTTAAATCCGAAATCTACCTCAAAGATGAGCCAAGAGCTTATTAATAAAGTACCACTTTTTGAATGGTGGTAGTCATCATATCTCTTTCAGATAAAATCAGGAATGAAATATACTATGGGAAACCGGCAGTGGTTGATAATCCTAAATGTTAAGTATGCTTTTTTTCTCTGACTCTAAAGTGTTTCTCCTTCATTCACCTATGTAGGTCCAGACTGATGGCTTATGTTTAAAAATTCTTTTAGTCACTTCATTGGATCTAACAATACAAGCTCCATGATTTTAGAAACTGAAGGACTCTACAATGTAGAAAAGCTATATAACTTAAGCAGACAGAGCACATTCACATGCTGGCTTGTCCGTGGTACATCAATATTGTACCAAGAACATAAGCACGAAGAGAGAATAAGAGGAAAATCAAAGCCTTATCCCTATTGAATTATTTACCCCATTGTTGAGAATATCAGTGCGGGAGGTGTGTCCACACTATGAAGGCAAATTGAGCTGCGGTCACAGAGCCGCCCTAATGCTCCCCCAGTCAGCTAGCATTGGTTTCCTTTACATAGCTATGTACACACAAAAGCTTACACACTTGAGGGTGTTGTCCTCACTTTTTGCTATGTACTAGAATCCTGGCAGCTTCTCAGATTTAGAAAGGCATAAACACTAAAAGCAAAAATAACTTGGGTCTGCCCTTTGGGGTGATTCAGGGTGGCTGTTTTATTTGTAATAGTTCAAAATTTTGAGATTGTCACACCTAGCAACTACTACACTTTTCTTCTCCCCACTGCATCTTATTCTTCCCACCTGTAGTATTTTCTCCCATTCTATATGTTTATTCACTTTCTTGATAGTGTCCTTTGAAGCACAAACTTTTTAGTTTTTATAAAATCCAATTCATCTATTTTTCCTTTGGTTGTTTGTGCTTCTGGTATCATATCTAAGAAACTGTTGTCTAAAGCAAGGTCATAAAGATTTACTCCTGTGTTTTCTTCTAAGAGTTTTATAGCCTTAGCTCTTACATTTGGATATTTGATCCATTTGGAGTTAATTTTCATATACGGTGTGAAGCTTCATTATTTTGTGTGTGGATGTACAGTTGTCCCAGCATCATTTGAAAAGACTGTTCTTGCCACGTTGAACTGTTTTGGCACCCTTGTTGAAAATCAATAGACCATAAGTATGAGGGTTTATTGCTATCTTGTCAATTCTGTTCCATTGATTTACATGTCTGTTCTTATTCCAGTACCACACTGTGATTGCAGTAGCTTTGAACTGAGTTTTGAAACCAGGATGTGTGAGTCCTCCCACTTTGTTCTTTACCGACATTGTTTTGGTTATTCTGTTTCCTTGAATTGCCATAGGAATTTTAGAAACAGCTTGGCAATTTCTGGAAAGAAGTCAGCTGGGATTTTGATAGGAATTGCAATGGAACCATAGGTCGATTTGGGAAGTAGTGAAATTTTAATAAGATTATCTTCCAGTCCATGAATCCAGCAGGTCTTTATACTTATTTAGATCTTCTTCAATTTCTTTCAACAGTTTTGTACTTTTCAGTGTGAATCTTGCACTTACTTGGTAAAATTTTCCCCTAAGTATTATATTTGTTTTGATGCTGTTCCACATGGAATTGTTTTCTAAATTCCATTTTTCGATTACTCATTGCTGGTGTGTAGAAATAATATTGATCTTATATCCTACAACCTTGCTGAACTCATTTATTAATGCTAACAGTTATTCTCCTAGATGCCCAGGAATATGTCTTGTGGTCTTCCAGTTTCCCAGGAATACATTGGAATATTTCAAAGTGTCTGTGGACATCTCATTCCTCAGCTTTTCTTTTAAAGCTTTGCGGTTGGGTTGTCTTTTGCCCCAAACTGTTATCCATTGCCTCATGCCACCGCCATGTTAAAATATTTGCTTGAAAATGTTTTCCAGAAATGCCACCTGAGCAGAGGCTTTTCTCACTAGACAGCCCTCAGTCAGGTCAAAGGCAAGCCTTTCAAGTGAGGTCTTCCAGGGGGCCACCAGACATGTAAAACAATGACAGTTCTTTGGGAATGAGGCTTTGAAGGACCTCTCAGTCCATGCTGCTCGTTCTGGTACCAGGGATGTGGGCTGTTTTTCAAGGCTACCACTGGCATGGAGACCAAAGGTCGAGGGCAAGTTAAAGCAACACAGATCTCATTGTTCTTACAGAAATTAATTTGTTTTCCTTGAATAAATTGCTCCCCCATTTACTGCCAGCATGTTGGTTAAATGTCCAGAGTTCAGAAGAAGTTGATTCTGACCATTTTTGCCAGTTTTGTTGTTGTTGTTATTGTTGCTTCTATGCAGGGATGAATTTTCAGATGTCCTTCCTCCATCATTTTTACTGATTTTCCTGCAATTTAAAAAAAAAATCTATAAAGTCTCAATGGCCATAGGCTAATTAAATATTTATCACAAGAGATGATTAAGGAAAAAATAAATAAAAAGAGAAATAAATAAATAAATAAATAAATAAAAAGAGAAAATATAATTCTCATAGAGGCTTTCCCAGATGGGTAGATGAAGTTTGAAAAGGTATTTCTATATTTAGTGCTGTCCAAATTAAGGTTAAAGTAACAGATGTTGCAAAAAAAAAAAACCCTTTTTTTTTCATTCAGGTTAAACACAGGCTTTAGAGTCAGAACTGAGTTCAAATTCCAGCTCTGCTTCTTACGAGCTTGATGACTTAAGACAAGTTATGTAACTTCTCTGTGCCTCAGTTTCCTCATTTGTACAATTGTGTAATATATATCACATAAGGTTACTGTGAGGATGAAATGTTAAATGCTGATCACATATGCATGGCAACCCAAAAGATATTAGTTTTGATAATTATCTTTATAATATTCTGCAAAAGTACACTAATAATTCTTGAGTAGAGTTAACCTTAAGTCAGATATTCTCTTCTTTCTTCCTGTTTCTTTTCTGTTTTTTTTTCCCCCTTATTTGTTTTAAAGAACTAAGGGGGAAAAAAAAGGAAGAAAGAAAGAACTATGAAGAAAATCTATTCCAACATTTTGGAATAAAATTTTGTTCCCCAAAATTAATTTGTTTATTTTATTGATATATAAACAAAATGTTATTTATTTATTCAGCAAACATTTATTAAATGCCTAGTAAATACTAGGCACTATGTCAGGCACAGGAATAATAATGACAATAAAGTGTGGTCCCTGCTCTCAAGTTGCTGACAATCTAGGAGAGTGACAAGTAAACAGTTGATTACATACACAGTAACAAAGGCTATGGCACAAGAATACACACGGGACTATGTGATGGGAGTATGGCTTTCACCAGTTCCTCTTGGATTTCTCTCTTCTTTGGCTCCAGAACCAAGGAATTAGCCTTATTTTTCTCTTTAGCTGGGTAGTTTAAATCATGAAATTTTTCAAAATTTGTAGAGATGAAAGAAAAACACCTTGAATTATGGAGGACACTAGAAATAGTACTTTTTTTACAGAGCAAGGGCTTCCTATCAGCATAGTCACTTCGAGGGTTTTTAACGTGAAAAGTACTTTGGCATATTTTTTCTTTGCTAGCCACTTTTTTTCTATTTTATTGTTTGTTTGTTTGTTTCTCTTCTCCACTTTGTCATCTAGAGACCTGGTAGTTCCCAGTGAAAGAGTGTTTTACAGATTCTAACGGTGATTTATAGGTAAAGACAGAAAATAATTTTTTTATCCTTCAAGTTCCATACAAAAAAAAATGAATATAAACTTTCATGGAAGTAATTGAAAATGCAGATAATTTTAATTCCATTCCATTTTTCAGAATTCTCAATCGTAATCCTTTGCCAACAGTTGAAGATTCTTGTCTTTTTAAAGTGCCAGCATTAAACTCTTTGTAAGTATTGTAAGAGTTTCATGGCTCATGAGATAATTTCTGCTCCTTTTTACTTTCGTCAAAACTTGAGTACTTTGGCTAAACAGTCATAATTTAGATTTTAACTGGGTTATTGAAAATAAGAGTTATTGGCAAAGAAAAGGATTAAGAAAGAATATATATGGGTAAGAGAGCCAGCAGAGGATGAGAACAGTGTTGAAGAACACATATAGATATGGAACATGAAGATGCATATAGGAATAGTATTTATCCAAGAAAGCAAAAAGGAATAAGGGGTACATTATTTTTTTTAAAAAAAAGAGTGATCAAAAGAGGTAGATGCAATTGAAAATGAGAAGTGAGGATCATAGAAAATGATTGTACTGTTCAGCACCAAGGTCATTAATTTGATGATGCAAATTTAAATTTCTTCCAAAAGAGCTCTTTGGAATTATCATCTATGGCAAGTAAGAAGCCAAAGTGGAAGGAATCACATGTTAAGTATCTTCTTCAGTTTAGAAATTTTGTCTTTGGGTTTTATATCATGCATGTTTGGGCTTCTCCTTCAGAGACATGGGAACAGCACAAGTGTCACTTACCGCAATGGAAAGCATCCTCATGCTGACCCTTGAATTGGAAACACTGTAAGTTGATTTTTCTTACATTGATTTTCACTCAATTGTATTTTTAGGTTTGTTTGATTATCTTCTTAAGTCAGGTTTACTTATGTATAATTTTCATTTAACAAAATTCACTCTTTTTAAATATACAGTGTGATGTGTTTTGACAAACGTGTAGTTCTGTAGCCACCACCACATTTGAGGTAAAGAAAACTTCTGCACTCCCAAAAGACCCCCCATGTCCCTCTGTAGTCAATCCATCCTCCTGTCACTACCAGCCCCTGGCAACCACCAATCTGATTTTTGTCCGTATAATGTTGCCTTTTCCAGAATATTTGATAAGTGAAATCATGTGGTGTGTAGCTTTTTGTTTTTGGCTTCTTTCACTTAGCCAGTCTCTTTGGAGATTCATCTGTTTTGTTGCACCTGTCAGTAGCTCGTTCCTTTTGAGCGCTGAGCAGTATTCTAGTTGTGTGGATACACAGTTTGTTTACGCATTCATCGTTCGATGCACATTTGAGTTTCTTCTTGTTTTTTGGCTATTATGAACAAAGCCTCTGAAAACACTCACATGTGTGTGTGAACATATGTCTTGTGTGAGCATATGTTTTCATTTCTTTGGGGTAAAATACCTCAGGGTGGGATTGCTTCATCATATGCTAAGTGCCTATTGAACTTTTTAAGAAACTGCTGAACCGTTTTCTAAAGTGCCTGTGCCATGTTGCTTTCCCACAAGCAGTCTATGAGAGTTGCAGATGCTCTACATCTTCACCTGATCCTTATATGTGTTTTTTTAAAACATTTTAGCCTTTCTAGTAGGTGTGTAGATGAATCTCGTGGTTTTTGCCACATTTTGCATTTCTGTAATAGCTGATGATGTTGAGTGTCTATTCATGTGCAAATATCCTTTTAAATGAAGTGTCTGTTCAAATCCATTTTTTAATTGGATATTTATATTGAGAATTAAGAGTGCTTTATATAAAAAGCAACGGAAAAAGTCCTTGCTCTCAGATATGTGTTTAGTAAATATCTTCTCCCAGATTGTGACTTATCTTCATTATATTAAAGTGTCTCTGAAAACTAGAAGTGTTAAATTTTTGATGAACTCTAATTTAGCAATTTTTCTTAATTTTTCATATTTATTTAATTAATTTATTTGGTTGTGCTGGGTCTTAGTTGCAGCAGATGGGCCCCTTAGTTGCGGCTCATGGGCTTCTTAGATCTGGCATGCAAACTCATAGTTGAGGCATGCATGTGGGACCTAGATCCCTGACCAGGGATCGAACCCGGGCCCCCAGCATTGGGAACTTGGAGTCTTAACCACCAGGGAAGTCCCTTAGCAATTTTTCTTAAATGCTTTCTGCTTTTTTGTGTCTTAATCTAAGAAATCTTTCTCTGAGACCCCACTGTCTAACCCCAAATCACAAAGGTTTTCTCCTACGTTTTCTTCCAGACGTTGTATAGCTACATTTAGGTCTCTGATTCATTTTGAGTTAATTTTCATATACGTTGTGAGGGAAGGGTCAAGTTTTATTTTTTTGCGGTTTAAAAAACTATTTCTGTAGGACCCTATTGTGACAGTGTATTACACAACCTACTGCACCTTAAATTGTGCCATCCCCCCTCCAATATGGCAAGCTAATAGAAACTTTCTGTTACGCCAAGGCTAGTTGAGGGGATTGCGTGAGATTAGTATGCGGAAACGGCCCTGCATTTAGCAGTCTGTTCCAACCGTCTTTGTCAGGTCACCTGACAAATGTCTGTCTTCACTGTGCCGTCACGCATTGGTCACTGCTCTAGCCTCATCTTCCTCAGTGTCCCACACCATCTGCCACAATTGCGATCCCTCTCTTGTCAGCTAGATGCCCTCCTCTCTGGATATTAAAAACTATTTCCCTGTGTAACGACGATACTGTTAATACACAGTATTGAAGAAATTAAATTCCTACACAATCATATTACCTAATAAAGTGTTGCTATTCAAATTTCCCCAATTGTCTCTCTTATATAATATCATTTCTTTTAACAGCTTTTTGAGGTATAATTGACATGCAATAATCTGTGTTCACACACACACATACATACACACCATGAGGACATCACGAAAATCAAAATGTCCATCACCTCAGAAAGTTTCTTAATGTCTCTTTGTAATTCTTCCTTCCCATCGTTCCTTGCACTTCCCAATCGCCGTGCAACCATTGATCTGCTTTCTGTTTTCATTTTCTAGAATTTTATGTAAATGGAATCATACAGTGTATACTTTTTTCTAACTGGCTTCTAACCCAGCATGATTATTTTAATCTTCATCCATATTGTTGTATATATCAGTAATTCATTTCTGTTTATTGCTGAATAGCATTCCTTTATGTGGATGTACCACCATTTATGTATTGACCATTGATGGACATTTGAGTTGTTTGAGTCTTTGTCTATTACAGATAAAGTTGCTATGAATATTTGTGTACAAGTCTTGTATGGATGTTTACTTCCATTTCTCCTGGGTAAATGCCTGCCTGTAGAATGGCTGCATCATTGGTAAGTGTATGTTTAAGTTTTTAAAAAATACCCATTTTCCATAGTGGTTTGATCATTTTACATCTCTACCAGCAGTGTATGAGAGCTGCATTTTCTTCACGTTGCGGCCAACATTTGCTATGCTCAGTATTTTTAATTTTAGGTAGTTTAATAGGTGTGTAGTTGTATCTCACTGTAGCATCCCTAATGATTAATCATGTCAAACATCTTTTCATATGCTTATTTTCCATCTGTATATCTTTGAATCTTTTATCTATATTTTTCTGGAGTTTTGAGAGTTCTTTCTATATTCTGGAAATTAGTCCTTTATCCAATAGGTAAGTTGCTAGGTATTTTCTCCCATTCTGTGACTCATCTTTTCGTTCACTCAGGAGTGTCTTTTGCAGGGCAGAAATTCTTAATTTCGATGGTGTCTAATTTATCTGTTTTTTTCTTTTATGCATTATGCTTTTGGTGTTGTATCTAAGAAATCTTGCCAAACTCAAGGTCATAAAATTTTTCACCTGTTTTGTTCTAGACATTTTATAGTTTTATGTTTTACATTTAGATCTTTGAACCAATTTGAGTTCACTTCTGTATATGGTTTAGATGGAAGTTCTTTTTTTTTTTTCTTTTTGCACCTGGATATTCAGTTGTTCCAGCATCATTTGTTGAAAAGACTATCATTTCTCCACTGAAATGTCTTTGAACCTGAAAGTCAGTTCTCCACATCTCTCTACTTCAGAACTTTGTATTCTGTTCCTTTGGTCTTTTTGTCTATCTTTACACTACTATCACAATGTCTTGAAGGTGTAGCTTCATAATCCTTGAAATCAGTTACTGTTAGTTCTTCAACTTTGTTCTTTCTCAAAGTTTTTTCAGTTATTCTAAATTTTATTTCCATATGAATTTTAGAATTAGCTTGTCAATGTCTATAGAAAAGCCTACTGGGGTTTTGATGTATAAATCGATTTGGGGAGAATTGATGTCTCAACAATATTGAATCTTCTGATCCATGAATACTTTATATCTCTCCATTTATTTAGGTCTTTCTTAATTTCCCCCGGCAATATTTTACAGTTTTCAGTGTGCAAGACTTTTATCAGATTTATGCTAAGTATTTTATATGTTGGATACTTTTATAAGTAGCATTTTAAAACTTTGATCTCTGATTGTTTGTTGAGACAAATTCATCTTTTTGTATGTTGATCTTGTACCCTGCAAACTTGATAAACTCATTTATTAGTTCCAGTAGCATTTTCGTAGCTTCTGTCAGGTTTTCTACATAATCATGTTATCTGCAAATAAAGATAGTTTTACTTCTTCCTTTCCATTCTGAATGTGTCTTTTCTTTTTGTTGCCCTATTGCACTGGCTAGAACCTTCAGTGCAATGTCAAATAGAAGCAATGAGAGCAGATATCCTTGCCTTGTTCCTGATCCTGGTGAGAAAGTACTTTGTCCTTCACCATTAAGTATGATGTTAGGTTTTTTGTAGAAGTCATTTATCAAGTTGAGGAAGTCTCCTTCCATTCCTAGTCTACTGAGGGCTGTTTTTTTTTTCTTTAATCAGGAATGTATGTTAGATGTTTTCATTCTTTTCCTGCATCTATTGCAGTGATTATATGATTTTTCCCTTCTTTTCTTAATTTGTTTATTTATTTTTGGTTGAATTGGGTCTTCATTGTTGTATGTATCCAGTATTCTTAATCTTTTATGTAGATCCATATTCCAATCTGGTGTCATTTTCCTTCTGCTTAAAAATACTTCTTTTAACATTTCTTATTGTGAAAGTCTACTAGCAATGAATTCTTTCAGCTTCTGTATGTCTGAGATAGTCTTTATTTTGCTTTTGTTTTGACAGATGTGGGTATAAAATTCTAGCTTGATAGAATTCAATTCACTACTTTAAAGATGTTATTCCACTGAGTTCTCGTTTACGATTTTTCAAGCAAGAATTCTGCTGTCATTGTTATCTTTGTTCCTCTGTATGTAGTGTATAATTTTTTCCTCTGGCTCCTTTTAAATTCTTCTCTTTATTGCTGGTTTTGAGCAATTCGATTATTTTCTGTGCCTTGGTGTAGTTTTGTCCATGTTTCTTCTGCTTAAACTTCATTGATCTTCTTGACTTTGTGGGTTTATAGTGTTTACCAATTTGGACAAATTTTGGCTATTATTTCTTCAAATTTTTATATTTCTCCTCTCCTTCATGGACTCTAAGTACACATGTATTAGGCCACTTGAAGTTGTTGCACAAGTCACTGAGGCTCTATTCATTTTGTTGTTGTTTTGTTACTCCTTTTGTTTCATTTTGGATAGTTTCTGTTGCTATGCCTTAATGTTCACTGACCTTCTGCCGTGTCTAATTAGCCTTTAACCTCCTGCGATATCTTTTTCATTTAGACATTGTTTTTAATCTCTAGAAGCTCAATTTAGGTCTGTTTTACATTTTCCATGCCTGTACTTAACATTTTCAGTGTTTAGTCTGGGTGTTTTAACATATGAAATACAGTTATAATAACTTTTCTTCATGTATAATAACCTTTTAAAAGTTCTTTTCTGCCAATTCTAACATCTGTATAGATTATGGGTTATTGTTGATTGATTGCCTTTTCTCCTCAGTATGGGTCATATTTTCCTACTTCTTTGCATGCTTGCATGCAATTTTTCATATGATCCCAGATATTGTGAGTTTTAGTTTATTGTGTGCTATATATATTTATATTCCTGTAAAATGCCTGGGCTTTGTTTTGGGTGAAATTAGGTTACTCAAAACAATTGTATTCTTTTAGGCCTAGCTTTTAAGGTTCGCTGGGTAGGAGTCCAAGTAGCCTTTAGTCTGGAGCTCATTATTTGCAACTACTGAGACAAGTCCTTTCTGAGTATCGTGAGGTTTTCCAGTCTGACTTGTAGGAACAGGTACTATTCCTACAACCCTGTGTGATATCCAGTTGTTCTTCTTATTAATCCTTTCATGTGGTTCTTTTCCTGGCATCAAGTTATTCCTCACACAAATGTATTGACCCATACTTTGTTGAATTCTCAAGAGATCCCTCTGCATATCTCCAGCGTTCTTTGTCTGTGCACTTCTTTTCTCTCTGATACTCTGCTTTGTGAACTCTAGTTACCTTGGTTCTCCCAGACTCTTATGTCCATTTCGTCTGTCAGGGAGCCCACTAGTCTCTGTCTGGACTTCTCTTCCCTGTACCATGACGTGGATACTCTCTCAGAGAAGTAAGGGCAATTATAGGGATCACTTCATTTATTTCCCATCTCCTCGGGAATCACTGAAATGTATTGCCTGAGGTTCAGTTTCTTGAAAACTGTTGTTTCATTATGTTCCATCTGATTTTTTCCTTGTTTCAGGTGGGAGGTTAAGTTGGCCCTTGTACTTCATCTTGGCCAGAAGCCAATAACATTCTTTAAGTCTGTTTTGTTTTGATATAGGATCCAATTAAAGATTAGGCATTGCATGTCATGTCTGTGTTTCCGTTAATCTAGAATTTTTCCCTAGTATTTTTTTTTTTTTGGTCTTTTATGACATTGGCTTTTTTGAAGAGTCTAAGCCAGTTGTCTTGTAAATTGCCCCACAATCTGTATTTGTCTGTTTCCTCATTAGATTCAAAGTAAACATTTTGGGGAAGAATACTATATAGGTGATGTATTCTTCATACTTCATCACTTGAGGTGGCCCATTGCTAAGTTTGATCACTTGGTTAAGGTGGTCTATTCCATATCTCTCCATTGTAAAGTTATTTTTCCCCTTGGTAATTGATAAATAATATGTGGGGTGATCCTTGGGATCAGTGAAGATCCTACTTTCAAACAACTCTTCACCCAACTGTGCATCAATGATAATCCTTGTCTGAATCGATTATTACATTGATAGTTGCAAAATAACACTTTCCTAATTCTATCCTTCCTTTTGCATTTATTAGCTGACATTATTCTATAAAGAAGAGCTCCCCCACTTTTCATTTGGAGTATCATTATGAACTCATGTGCTTTTTTTTCAATTAACTACGTTATACCTTATTATAATGATAATGTTATTCTTTGGAATGTTCCTTTTGTCCAGATTTGGTCAATGCGATCTCTGTTATTGTTTAGCCACATGATGCTTTTTTATTACTAGAATAATTTCTAATATATTACTCCTCACAAATAGGAACTGAGAAAGTGACTCCAGAATGTGCGGTCTTATTCATACTCTTCTTAGAAGTCTGCCTTCTTCCTGTGTACTCTCAACCCAAAGTGAGGCTTTCGGGTTGGAAGGAGATACTTCTGAATTAAACTACAGTTCAGTGTCACCCAATTCTAATCGCTATTCCCTTTTTTCTAGGCATATCATACCTACTGCCATCCTAATCCTTCTGTTGGGCACCTCTCTCCTCCTCTATATTTATTTCCAACTGTCAAGGGCAGCAATTGGCCAACCGGCCCCTATCCAGTTCTATAGTCCATATGCCCCAAGAACTCCTTTTTGCACTGGTCTGTGGTGGCCTTGGCCTACCTCTTCTACCTACTCAGGTAACTCTTTTACCACGAATTTAATTACCTGTGTTTCCATTTATAGGATCTTACCCAGCCATAGGACCTGCTGCCTCTGCCAATTTAAAAATACTATTGAGGTTGTCTGTGAGACAGTCAAGCTGCGTTGTGACAGTGAACGCCTGAGGGACGTCACACGTTGTGGTGAGTCTCAATTGCGGGATAATACATTTTTAATTTTTAAGTTAATTTGTTATTTTTAATCAAGGATGATACATTTTAAAACTAATGATGTAATTACATTATTTTAATACATTCATTTAGAGTTCCAGCTCCCTAAATTTCTAAGAATTACCCCCTTGCTAAAAATCAGATTCTTGGTTACATTATTAAGCTAAGAAGAGCTCAGTTACATTATTAGCTTCATAATGTAACTGATCTGCATATGTAAAGGAACCAGAGAAAGGAATGGAAGGGGGAAGGGAATTCACATTAATGGCCACATATCCTATGCTGCCCTCTCTGCAAATGACAACTTATTCACATAGTACATCACAGTTTGTAAACTGATTTTATATACATTAGGTCTCAAGTACCCTTTGTCTTATAAGACAGGTGTAAATATATTTTTGTTTATTTGGTTTGTTTCTGCAATTTTATAAAGAGTGCAAGTGATGCTGTTTTATGTCCTATCTGGAGCCTGAGAGTTTCTGGTTCCATAACCAGAAGCTGCTACCAAGCCCTTCTAATGCATGGGAGAGCTAGTTATTTCTTTGACTGTCCAGCTCTGAACTTGCTCTGAATCGCAAGTTTTTCTATCCACAAAACACTCAGGGGCTTTCAACGATTTTTCTATATATTAGATTTATGGACACTAACTTGATGACTTCCAAAATGTGCTTTCATGCCCAGGTAGCTTGAATACAGGTCTCTTTCAGTGATCTAGAGCACATCATAAATAATAACACTTTGCCACTTATATAAAGACAATATTGCTGATTTTTCAACACAGTTTTTTTTTTTTTTCCTTTGTCCACCAAGCTGGTGGGATCTTAGTTCCCCCAGCAGGGATTGAACCCGGGCCACAGCAGGGAAAGTGCCGGGTCCTAACCACTAGACCACCTGGGAACTCCCCCAAACATTTTTTTTACTAATTATATTATTCCCTTCTCCCCCAGAAGTGGGCAGAAAAAGCATTTTTAATCTCCTTTTACAGGTGAGGAAAAACAAGATCAGCGGTGTTAAGTGCTATGACCCTAGGGCCCCGATCTCCTGTCCCCAGTTTGGGGCTCTCTGCTAGCCTCTGCTCCTCCTTTCTCATGACCCTTCCCTCCTTCTTTGACCCTCACCAAAAATAATTTTAATCCTTTTGGGAGACAAGCCCAGCTACACACTGGTACACATTACCTTCACACAGTCAGAAGATTTGGATGGTTCCCCAAGTAGAGCTGGAAATATTAGAAGTAAAATGAATTGAAAGCAAAGTAGCCATCTGACAGAAGTTGCTTTTTCCCGTCTACATTTTAGGGCCTCAAGTATTATTCCATTGATTTGTTGAACATTCCACATGGGCATACAATCTGGCAAATCTCTTAACTTATACCCGAGCTCCCTGCCCAAATTTTAGCAAAGAGCCAGGGCGGACATAGTGTTGTTTTCTGTATAGAGGCTTCTGTTACGGGGACTGGGATATATAGAAGCAGGGACTAAGCAAAGGACTCAGTGGGTAGTTGGAGAAGCACATGTCCAGATGACGACCTGTTAGCGGCGGTGGTTGTCGTGGAGATCTGTGATAGCAGCAAGAACACAAGCACACTGAAGAGGTGGAGAGAGGAAGCCTCACACTCCCGTGCCTTTGAGGCAGGACAGGATGGGGTATGTGAATGTGAGGAGTCACAGTAGATCTGCAGAGAGTCCAGCTGATTAGGGGAATATTTGTCTTCCAGCCTTGGCTTTTCTTGAGTACTGGCCCCTGGGAACCAGTGGAGTAATCCTGAATATAGTTCCTATATTTCACGCTACAGAATTTTCTGAGTAGATAGCCCCTTTTTCAAGAGAGACCTTTTTCACATTTTGTTGTTGCCAGTCATAGGCTTAAGTGTGGGTTTCTTTTTCTCCTAAGTGGCACTCAAACTTTGACTGATTCCTAATTTCTTTGGCTGTGGACTGACAAAAGGCTGTCCCATCAGTCTTCAGTGATCAAAAACAGTCCCTTCTCTTTTGACAGATGAAGAAACATCTATAGAGAATGCAGGAGGATCGTTGATGAAGGTTTTACAAGCCCAGAAGGAGAACAACAGCACCGAGCTGACTATTGAGTCAGAGAGGATGTCCTCACCTAACAGTGCTGTCAGCTTGTCAGGCTTCATGAATGAGCAGCTGGACTTTAATAATAAAAGTGATATTATCAGTACACTAAATTACATACTGCCTTATATCTCAGAGGGAAATCTAGGAGATGTGGAATCAACATTATTACCATTCATTCAACTTCTTTTTTCAAATACACAAGATGGACATATGCCGCTGGGCCTTTTGAAAAACAATACAAGGAGCCCTTCTGTTAAACCTGTACCCAACAATTCAACTAAAAAAAACAAATTGAGGGAACTCCATTTTGTGGAAAATTTGTTAGATGCAGAAACTCAAGAAAAAATTGATGAGGTTAAAAAGGAAGAAAAACCTGCCACGTGTACGCGTTCCAACCTTTTAAGTGCCATGTTTACACGCTACATCTTTCAAAAGAAATTAGAAACTGCCCAACCACAGACAGACAGCCTAGCAAAGATTGAGAGTACAGAGGAAAAGCTGGTGAGAGTGAACAAGGTCCTCAAGGGGCATACCGAAAATGCACCTCAAAGCAGTGGGAGATGAGAGCATCAGGAGGAAACAGAATGCCCAGCCATCTGTGGCGAACACTGCCAAAGAATGAAAGCTCAGGAGGCCATCCCCAAGAAAGCTGAAACAGCTCCTCATGGTGCAGAGGCCCAGGAAGCTGGTGGGAAAGTCCTCCGATGCAGAGTCTTCATTCATAAAGGAACACAAGGCCGCAGGCTCCTCTCCCCTCAAACCGTACTTCAAGGGCAGGCCTTGTGCCTCCATCCCGCCAAAATCCCCATCTGAGGTTAAAAGCAAATCAAAAGACTTATCCAACGCTATTCATGTTTTCGAAGATGCAAAGGCAAGAGTTAGAAATATTAAGGACTTCGAGTTAATCTCACATTCTGGAAAAAAAAATACATCTTCCATAAAATTAGGTCTCATCGGGTCCACAGAAAACCCAAAGTTAAAAAGCATCGAGGGGCTTCCCTGGTGGCACAGTGGTTGGGAGTCCGCCTGCCGATGCAGGAGACACGGGTTCGTGTCCTGGTCCGGGAAGATCCCACATGCCGTGGAGCGGCTGGGCCCGTGAGCCATGGCCGCTGAGCCTGTGCCTCCGGAGCCTGTGCTCCGCAACGGGAGAGGCCACAACGGTGAGAGGCCTGTGTACCGCAAAAAGAAACAAAAAGAAAAAAGAAAAAAGGGAGTCGAAAGTTCAGAAAGAAAAGTTCACTTGATAGAGTGATGCTTGCAAGCCCTCCGTTCTCTGTCGTGAGGAGTCTCATAAATTCCCCTCCACGAGAGGCTGTTTCATCTTCAGGAGAAGTGACTTCTCAGGAAAATCCTTTTCCAGAATTATTTTCTCTTTCAGACCCTTCTGCAGAAAACACTACTTCAGAAAACAATACTGCACAAAATGTTTCTGAAGCAATTATTTCTACAGGAAACGCTACTCTGCCAGGAGGAACCGGCCCTGGAAACACTAGCCATAGGAACGTCTCCACTGCACATTCTACTGTCGCTGCAGACAACAGTATGCCAGCTGTTCAACACAGCAACAAAACACAATGGGAGCACCACAACATGGTCACTGAATTATCCTCTAAGCCCACAGGCTTCACTTTCCCAGGGCTCGCATCCCCGGGTGATCAAGTTGAAACTCAGCTAAACCAGCAGCTCTGGTCCCTCATCCCCAACAATGACGTGCAAAGGCTCATTTCTCATGTTATCCAGACTTTGAAAATAGACTGCTCGGACACCCACGTGCAGCTGGCCTGTGCCAACCTCATCTCTAGAACAGGCCTCCTGATGAAGCTTCTCAGCAAGCAGCAAGAAGTAAATGTGTCCAAAGCGGAATGGGATATGGACCAGTGGAAAGCTGACAACTCTTTATCAGTGAGAGCACAGAAGCCCAGAGTGAGCAGAAAGAGCAGGAGTCAAGTGAGGTGAGGATAACCCCTGACACATGGGACTTGGACTTTTACTCAGTTTAGGACATGCCATTAACGTGCCCAAGCGGGAATACCACGGGCTCCTAGTCAGTATCTTATCTTCAGCCATGAAACGGGCTAAGACAGTGATCTCCAACTTTGCTCATTGAGAGAGTGTGTCACTATTCCTAGGGTAGACGCGAAAAGGACATAACACAAGATAAATAAATTGTAGATAAATTGTAGAAGAAAATGCTAATGATAAGACTAATAACATTAAATTTGGCTTGTTCTTATAGAAGCTACTCGCCTGGAAGGATTGGGTTTCATAGTAGTTTAAGAATAGTTAGCTATCGTTTAGAATAGGATGAAGAATCGTAAGTTTTCATCCCTTCTATCTCCTTGTTTTTAAAAATTGTGATATATTTCTTTAGCTCACAAAAGAAGTTCCAGGTTATGACTATAACAACAAACTCATCTTGGCAGTATCTGTACCTGTAGTAGTGACGATTTGTGTTAGAATTCTCTGTCTCATTGAGGTAAGGACAATAATTAATTCAGATTCAGAACCCAGAAACTGAGAATCAAATCCACCTTTCCACCTGCTACTACTTGATTCTTCCCTTTAGCCATGAGGACTGACATACACTTTGTTCTTTTAATGAAAAGTATATTCCCAGGATGTTTTTTTGTGTGTGTGTGTTTTTTTTTTTTTTTTTTTTTTTTTTGGCTGCGTTGGGTCTCCATTGCGGTGCATGGGCTTCTTACTGAGGTGGCGTCTCTTGTTGTGGAGTACGGGCTGTAGCTGCACGGGCTCAGGAGTTGTGGCACACTGACTTAGTTGCTCCGCAGCATGTGGGACCTCCCCAGGCCAGGGATCGAACCTGTGTGCCCTGTGCTGGCAGGCGGATCCTTAACCATTGCACCACCAGGGAAGTCCCCACAGGATTTTTAAAAGGAACTTCACTCCCAGGAGATCCCTATGGAATTGGATCCATGATAACAAGCTATTGGACTATTTTGACAAGTGAAGTTTATAAGAAGGCCAGAGTTGACATGATAGTAAATTTTCTTCAACTCAAGAAAGTATGCTGATTTGAGGTCCTCACCAGTCACTCTCATTCTACCGTTGATTTCTTTCCTTCTTGGCTGAAGTGATGAGAGATATAGGATCTCCATACTCAAGGAGCTATCAGTCACCCTGGGAGGGCTAAAAGGACATGCCTAAAAGACAAAAGTGTGATCTCGTCAATTCCTCAGGTTTACTTAGCAGCTTTCTTCTCCGGTGTATTAGGAATTGTGTAGATAGGTTCCATTAAAACACTGCAAGTAAAATCTTGCAGCAGGCTACCCTCAAATAGTTATAGTAGCCTATTCCTGGAGCTAGCCTGTTTACCTTTTGTTCAGTTACCTAGTGGTTTATTACTTTTCCCAGCAGGCAGTTGCTAACATTAAAAGAGTGATTTTAATAGGCTGACAGTCTTGATTCTACCCTACCACTCCACATTACTTTAGTTATCTTTTCTCCTGTAATGGCAGCCCTCCATTCCAGCCAAAGCAGCTCCTCACTATACGCTAGTTACACCATACCCATTCCTACTTTTGTCTGTGCCTTTGTCCATCGAAAATTCCTTTATTTTGCTTTGCCTGTGGAACTCCTATGAATCTCTGAAAAGCCAACTCAAGTTCAGATATCTTTCTCTGTAAAGCCTTCCCTGAATACTCCAGCCCTCCTGATCCTAGTCCTGTGAGGTTTGTCACCAATTCTGAGGGGCCATAGCAAAGCAATCCCCTCCCCTCAGAACTCACAAAAGTGGTAAGCAGTTTTTTGAAAGGCAGCCCCCCAGGAGAGAACCACCAAGGTTAGCACATCATGGAGCTGAGCAGAGATGTGTAAGGACCAATGGCTTCCTGGCCTATCACACTTGAATCAAACCTGACATGATGTACTAACTTCTAAAGAGAAATGTGTCTATCTGCAGGAGGGTTGGTCACTAGTGAAAGCATAGAAAAGGTGAGGAGAGACCAACATGGGCAGTGCCCATCCTCACATTGCCCAAGAGTAGAGATGGCACCTTAGGCAGCATAACTGCAGAGTCAGGCCCACTAGCCAGGCTGCCTGTTGAGGAGATGGATGGATCCAGTTACCTCAGGCCTTCCCATTAAATTCTGGACTCAGCTGATTCCTTTTCTAATTCTGTTGTCACCAAGTAGCCTTCGATTCTGTGATTGTGCTTCAGTGTGCCACGGAGGCCTGTCCCCACAGAAGGTAATTCTCTGCTTGTGTAGACACAGATGCCCTGTGTGTAGAACAGATGTATTTCTCATTGTCAAGTAATAATTTGGCATTCTGATGTTTGATCAATCCTGTGATATTGCTCAAGTGAGACTGCCACAACAGGAAGACGTGAGTTCTCGCTTGGTGAGGAAGAGTATGATTTCTGAGCCTAGGAGGCTGGGGACTAGCTTGCTAGTCATTGGCCATTGCCCAGACTGTACCCTCTACATCTCAGGTGGCATATGGCCTTTGGCATTTTTAGAATTTCTGTAAAGTCCCCTTTTTCTTGTTTTCAACTTCTTGCATTTGTTTTGTTTTGTTTTGTTTTGTTTGGGCCTGTGTGATCTTAGTTCCCCAAGTAGGGATTGGACCTGTACCCTCGGCAGTGAAAGCGAGGAGTCCTAACCGTTATTTCCTGTCCCCACATATACGATAAGCTTTTGGAGGACAGGGGCCACGCAGTGTCCTTCCTATGGTAGACAATAATGGTGTTCAACGGAAGAGAGATGAGGCGTTATGTCGATTCCACAGTGAGGAATAATTCAACCGAATATTTATTTGAAGTAGGATAGAGTCCAGCAATAGGCCCCTGTGTTCTTAAGACTTTTGAAATGTCATGTTTTAATATTGCAGTCAGCGGAAGAAAATGAATAAATGGTGATAGAATAGCTGCCTAAGTATTTGGGGGGTAAATAGCAGATCCCCATGTTTCATCTTAAATAAACATATATCCGTAAATGTGAAAAAAGACCACATAAAGGTATTAGAAGAAAATAAAAGCAATATTTCTATAATCTTCTGGTGGGAAAGAGCCTTCAGAGCCTGATGCCACAAGCAGAGCCTTTGATATATTCCACCATCTTGTCTGTGACACCAGCTTAGCACTGATTCATGCCAAGCGTAAGATGAAGAGTTTTCCATATATTGTCTGATTTAAAGCCCACAGTCCTGTGAGGATGATATTACTATCCCTCCCTCATAGATGAAGGAGATCAGTGTAAGGCCCCAGCGGCCAAACCCAAAGCAGAAGGCAGTTTCACCCGACTGCAAAGCTGGTGCTCCCTACTGCACTCTTTTGTCTTGTCTCCTTAGAGACAAAAACACTGGAAATATTCGAAACACTGAAATTCAATGAAAGCCAGTATTTCTTTACCATAAAGAGTTTTTGTTTGTTTGTTTCGAAGTGGTGGGGTTTGGCCATGCTGTGCAGCTTGCAGGATCTTAGTCCCTTGACAAGGGATTGAACCTCGGGCCACAGCAGTGAAAGAGCCACGCCCTAACCAGTGGACCACCAGGGAACTCCCAAGAGTTTTATAAGTCAACAAGAAGCAGACAAACAGTCCAGGGGAAAAGGGGGCAAGGGCTGTGAAGAGTAGGAGGTGTGTTGACAGTCTGCCACCATATCTGCCTGTCGTCTCCTCATGGCTCACGTGGGGTGGGTTTTGTTAGCCAGGCCTTTGTCACCTCGTGACGTAAAAACCATCTCTAATATTTTCTTCAAGTACTTTTATAATCTGTCCAGAATTTGTTGTATTTGTTTGTTCGTGTGGTTGAGGTAGGGGATCTAACTTTTTCCCCCTACATGAAGATCTGATTCTTTTCAAATCTTTCACTGAATGGTTTATTCCTTCTTCCCTGGTCTAATATGCTATCTTCATCTGGATGCTGTTCTGTGATCCAGTTATCTTGTCCTGTACCAGTACTGATATCACACTGCTTACTTCCAGTTGCTCTATAACATATTTTATATCTGGTAGGGCAAGGTCCTACTCTTTGACCTTCTTTTGCATACATCTCATAACGATTCTTACATATATTCTCTACCAAATGTCAGCTGGCCAGGTTTTATTTAAAAATTATTTTGGCTATAAAATGGATTGCATTGAATTTTTAGTTTCATTTGAAGAGAATTGACCTCTTTACAACATTCTAGGAGGATGGTATCTCATGCCATGTAAGTACTTCTTAACGTCCTTCAAAAAAGTTTTAATATTTTCATCACATAGGTCTTACAAATTTGTGGCTAAATTTATTCCTAGGTGCTTTACGCATTTTTATTGATATAGTAAACGGGAGGTTCCTTCTGTTTTTTAGTTAGTTAGTTGTGTTATATGGGAAAGCTATTGAGGCTAATATGTTGATCTCTTGATTTTGTATGGAGCCATCTTACTCATGTTACTTCCAATAAAATTTCAGTTGATTCTTTTGGTCTTTTTGGGTCCCTTGTTTCATATGCAGATATGTTTGTCTCTTCTTTCCAATACTTCGTTTTTCTTATCGTACTGATTAAGACCTCCTCCACAATGCTCAATAGTAGCAGTAACGATTGGGCATCCTACTCTTGTTCTTGACTTTAGAACAATGCTTAGGTTTCTGCCAGATACTTTTATTTTCTTTTCCTACTTCTGAGAGTTTTTATTAGGAATTATCTGTTGAACGTTATCTAAAACAGTCAATAAAATATATCGCCAGCTGCATGCAAGACCCTAAGTTAGGTACTGTGGAAGAGTCAAAGGATTCTTAAACAGGGTAGAATTCCTTTCCTTGAAAGAGTTATCATCTTACTGGATAGATAAGATTTAAAGTCAAAAGGAATGAATAAGGATTTGGAAATAGTTGTAATGGATAATCATGATCCTGTTTTCTTTCAAAACAGATTTCTTCTCCTAGAATTGCAAAAGAGGAAGATAGAAAAAGAAGCAGAAGGTAAATATTGGTCTTTGAAAGCAGAATTTTACAACTAGAGGAGAACTTAGAACTCATCTCTTTCAGTTTCCTCAGCAAAGGCAGGAAGAACGCTTGATTACCCTAATGGTTTACCCTAGTTTATTTCTCAGCAGAATTAGCTCCGCAGCCCAAGCTGAGTTAGAACAGGACTGGCACACATTCATCTGCTCTCACTAGTCCTTTAAGGAAAGAGGGTGGACGGGGAGAGGTTTTGGTTGTACCTGTTCCTGCTGGGCGGATGCCTGGCTCCCAGGCATCAGGCCAGGCCAGAGGCCTTCTAGGAGGCTCTGGGGTAGGGAGGGCCACATGGTTGGGGATTTAGGGGCTGGCCTCACTCAAAGCTGACAAAAGGTAGAACATATGAGTCCCTTCTGGAAAGTGGCAAGAAAACTTCCCTTCTCATCCTACTGTTTTTCAGGCCCCTACTCTCTATTCCCTTTATCCAAACCTCATAGAATTTTAACCGGGAGAAACTTTAGACAGTAGTTTGTCTCTTCCTTTTGTAATAAGGAACTGGAGAAAGAGAAAGGGAAACTACCTTGCCCCATGGTCATACTGCTGGTGATTACCAAGAAGAAGATGGTCCCTTTCCACTGAGGACTTCTCCACTGATCACACACTGTGCTTGGGCTGTGAGCTACGTTTTAGGTCACAGTTGAGTAGACACATACTATATGGACATAAGTAGTTTCTGAAACAAACTTATTGTGCACTGTGATTTTTTTCTCTTCTATTTGTATTCAAAAAGAGTATTTTGTGCTTCCCTGCTGGTCGTGGCCTTTAAACGGATTCCACAATTCACTGACACCTGAGTGACAGCCTGCAGAGTGAAAGTCCGAGAGCTATAGATGACTTTGCTCGTTGGGTTCAGGTGTTTACTTGGTGTGATTCAACGTATAGGATAGAGCAGCCAGGAAAATAAAATCACCTTCTCCCCACACCCACACCCGCAGCAAATGCTGCATGTGCGACTAAGTCCGAAGCGGACTGGTGTGAAGCGCGTCTAAGGGAGTAACGAGTTTCTGCCCAGTGCCGTTGTGCAAGTGTTTTCACTGCACGAGGGCAGTTGGCCAAGGGCAAAGAAAGGTGAACGGGGCTGAAAATCCTGCCTATGCTCCATGCTAAGCCACATACAAATGTCTCTCCAGAGACACTTGGGGTCCATTTTGGACAGACACAGAGAACTTCTGGAAGGCCAGCATGCATGCAATGATTTTCATGATCCCGGGTCTGTGGTGATTTTGCTCATTGTGATTATGGACTGAGGTCCCCATTTAGTCCTAATGAAAGCAGAGATAACACATTGTGAGAGAGATGAAAAGTGACATGCAGCACTAACAGTGTGTGTTTTCCTCCAAGGGGCTTTTTTGGATTTCTGCTGCGTAAGAGAAGCTCAGGGGAAAGTGAGAGTCAGGTAGATGTGAGGAGGATAAAGTACTGTGGCCAGAGAAAGCAGGGGAGATGCAGAATTAATATTTCCCTTTCTGTGTTCTAGGAGGGCTTTTTCGGGAGAAGGCGGCCACTTTGGCTTAGGGGTATGTATAGGCCTCTCAGCGCCACACGCAAGGAACACATGACCCAAAAGCTACACGACAGGGAGTCTTCTGCTGAGGATGAGATATTTCTGCATCCCAGCAGGAGGCCCAAACTCGTCATCCAGAGCTCACTGAGGAGGCTGAATCTTTACTTCATCAAGAGGCCCCTGCTCAGCATCCACAGACCCCTGAGGACGTTGAATCTTTTTCACCCCAGGCAGAGGCCCAGGCTCAGCATGCAGAGCCCACTGTGGAGGTAGAACCACCTCCACTTCCGCAGGAGGCTCCATCTCAGCCTTCAGAGGCCCCTGAGGAACTAGAAACTTCAAGTCCTCAGGAGGCCCTCGCCCGGCCTTTGGAGACACTTAAGGAGGTTGTAGTTTGACCATGTGTTCATCATGGGGTAAATGAAGCTCAGCAGTCACACTTGTACAAGGTCACTGTTAAATCTCTGGCTCTGGCACTTCCCATAAATCCACAGGTCACTAAAGAGGTTGAACCTTCTCCAGTCCAGCAGAAGACCCCACCTCAGCCTCCAGAGCTCCTTAAGGAAGTTGTAGCTCAGTCTCCATTGTATCCCGAGGTGACAGTTCCAGCACAGAGCAGGATCATGCTGAGCATCCAACATCCCCCAGGATCAAGAGCAGTGGTTCTCAACCAGGGTGAGTTTGCACACAGGTGACACTTGGTAGTGTCTGGCGACAGTTTTGCTTGTCAGAACTGTATACGCTACTGGCATCTAGTGGACAGAGACCAGAGATGCTACTAAACATCCAACAGTGTACAGGGGAGCCTCCCACAGCAAAGAATTATCCAGCCCAAACTGTCAATAGTGCTGCCTAGCTAGAGAAATAAAGATCACTTAACACAAGTATTTAATGAGCATTTAGTATTTTGTATCTAATGCACCACATATATAATCATGAAAGTATAAATCATAATATCTCCCACAGTGAGATTTCTTTAGTGTATGGAGGGAGTAGTGATGTTACGTTTCATCATATATAAATGAGAATTATTGCCAATGGATAAATGTTCTGAAAGAATATCTGTTTTTCTAATTCTTTTGCTCGTGTCTTTTTTTGTAGAAATCTTGGTTGCAATTTACTCACAGAACTGAGCTTTGGAACGTTTCAGGCCTGGCATGGAATGCAGTTTTTACACAAGTTGTAAGTGAAATAGAAGATGAATACATGTAAACAACTGTGTGTAAAAGCAATCATGCAGTTATTGGTTAGCTGGGTGTAAGTAAGCCCAGTATGAATTCTGGAAAGTATGTCTTGAGAGCCATTTATTTTTTTTTTTCAAATGAGGAAACTAAGGTACAAAGAGGCCAAGAGACTTGTTTAACTCATATATATGAAAGGCTCTGCTTTCCATAGTACTGATCTTTGGCATGGTCAATTAAAGGCACCAAACAAAAACACTCAGATTAGCATTGTCATGGAATCCCACGGATGCCTCTCCAATATGAGAATGGTCCAGGAAGTTCCACTTTTGAATTTCACTTTGATTCCTTTTCATGTGCAAAGTTCCTAACTGCTTAAAATGTATGCAACACAGAGCTGCAGAGAACTAAGTTGAGCAGGGTGTGGTTCAGTGGGTGTGGGTGCTTCCCCAACCATCATTAGCTCTTTTAAATGGTAAAGCAGAAAGAATTCCTGAACACCCACCACAGGGCTCTCCCCAGCCACCCAGAACATTATTTTTCAAAAAAGCATATATTGCTGAAGTGAATTATCGGTGGCCAATAGGAACCTTTGAGGTATGGAAAAAGACGTTGTTTGTGTTCAGCTGTAGTGTGAAAAATATAAAGAAAAGACTTTGCTGTGGCCTAATTCAATATGTTTTCTTTGCTGACTACTCTTCAATAAGAAGTGTGGGTTTTCCACCCCTTCAGCTCAAAACTTCTCTGATTTCTCATGGCACAAGGAAATGATAGTGGGTACGTTCAATGGCCCGAAGGCGATTTTAGACTCAAGGGAAAGAGCTCTTCTACACCTGGCTTTGGAAAAGACTCTCTTACCTGTCTTGTGGTTCAGAAATCCAGCTTCACACAGTTCCCACATTTTGGCTTAATGAAGGTGTTGAGGCTGTGTCTGGAGCTGGGTTAACAATTCCTGCAGATGCCTATCTTTAGCGGCCTCCTGCCTTTCCCTTGTTGGTTTGCTGACGCCTACCTTGGGGAGAGAGCACCGAGGGTCGGTTTTTCTTCTGTTAGCACACCGGAGAGCAGGCTCGTGAGGTCCCTTCACCAGGAGGTTTTAGTAGCGTCAGTACAACGTCTGAAACTCACCACCTTTCCTAAACATCCCAGAACACCAAGAGTTCCTTATAAGAATCAGAGTTTCACTATAGTTATGTAGGCAACACAGGACAATACATTGTGGAAATAAATAAATAAATCACAGTTTAAAAATTAATGAATTCATTCCAAAACATTCACTGAGTGCCTTGCCCACTGTCTGTGAACACTCTACTAAGTGCTGGGGATACAAAGACGCATAGGGCAGGGACTTTGTCCCCAAGAAGCTTTCATACTGGAAGGAGAAATATGGATGTTGATGGGAAAACATATATGAGAGCCATTCTAGCATCTATGCAGCAGGGTAACAAGGTGAGGGAGGGGGGTGATGAAGTAGAAAACGGGTGGTAGGTTAGAAAAGATTTGTAATGGAAGAGGCACCAACTTGTTCCTTTGGAATTTGTGCTCCTCTTAAATGACAGAAAAAGGTAGTGAAAGAATCAGAACTATCTGGTGTTGTAAATAAATTAGTACTGTACTCCGAAGACTCATTCACAGTTACTTTCAAAAGACTGTCACAGTATAGTAAGTCTTTGTTTTGGACTAAGTCTTTCTAATAGACAAAGCTAAGTTGCTTTAGGAAACATTTGCCATGGTGAGATACAAACTTTATTGCATCTCTTACCAAAGGCAAGCCACCAAGGGAAGATGCCACCCTCGAGTTAAATCATTTTACTACCTATAATGACATATTACTGGGGTGTTTATAAGTTGCTTGCATTAAATAAGTTTGGAAAAGGGCCCCAGCTGAGGTGGATTTATCCTGAATTCAATGAACCTTAGGCTTCAGGGCTCCTCACTTGCATAGGTCCCTTCCAAGGTCTTGAGAGGGGTCCTAGCGATTTTTCTATTTATAACTTTGCCTGTTTTTATTAGCTAGGATTTCCCAAAGTAGATGAGGTTCAGGCCCCACAAATCCTTGATTCATCACCGGGTGTCAGGTAATTATAAGTCAGTAGGTTTCTTGAATGAAGCCTCTATGTTATTGAGAAATATCAGGTGAAGTGGTTAGCAGTGTGGTAGTCTATTTTAAATCCGAAATCTACCTCAAAGATGAGCCAGGAGCTTATTAATAAAGTACCACTTTTTGAATGGTGGTAGTCATCATATCTCTTTCAGATAAAATCAGGAATGAAATATACTATGGAAAACCGGCAGTGGTTGATAATCCTAAATGTTAAGTATGCTTTTTTTCTCTGACTGTAAAGTGTTTCTCCTTCATTCACCTATGCAGGTCCAGACTGATGGCTTATGTTTAAAAATTCTTTTAGTCACTTCATTGGATCTAACAATACAAGCTCCATGATTTTAGAAACTGAAGGACTCTACAATGTAGAAAGGCTATATAACTTAAGCAGACAGAGCACATTCACATGCTGGCTTGTCCGTGGTACATCAATATTGTACCAAGAACATAAGCACGAAGAGAGAATAAGAGGAAAATCAAAGCCTTATCCCTATTGAATTATTTACCCCATTGTTGAGAATATCAGTGCGGGAGGTGTGTCCACACTATGAAGGCAAATTGAGCTGCGGTCACAGAGCCGCCCTAATGCTCCCCCAGTCAGCTAGCATTGGTTTCCTTTACATAGCTATGTACACACAAAAGCTTACACACTTGAGGGTGTTGTCCTCACTTTTTGCTATGTACTAGAATCCTGGCAGCTTCTCAGATTTAGAAAGGCATAAACACTAAAAGCAAAAATAACTTGGGTCTGCCCTTTGGGGTGATTCAGGGTGGCTGTTTTATTTGTAATAGTTCAAAATTTTGAGATTGTCACACCTAGCAACTACTATACTTTTCTTCTCCCCACTGCATCTTATTCTTCCCACCTGTAGTATTTTCTCCCATTCTATATGTTTATTCACTTTCTTGATAGTGTCCTTTGAAGCGCAAACTTTTTAGTTTTTATAAAATCCAATTCATCTATTTTTCCTTTGGTTGTTTGTGCTTCTGGTATCATATCTAAGAAACTGTTGTCTAAAGCAAGGTCATAAAGATTTACTCCTGTGTTTTCTTCTAAGAGTTTTATAGCCTTAGCTCTTACGTTTGGATATTTGATCCATTTGGAGTTAATTTTCATATACGGTGTGAAGCTTCATTATTTTGTGTGTGGATGTACAGTTGTCCCAGCATCATTTGAAAAGACTGTTCTTTCCACGTTGAATTGTTTTGGCACCCTTGTTGAAAATCAATAGACCATAAATATGAGGGTTTATTGCTATATTGTCAATTCTGTTCCATTGATTTACATGTCTGTTCTTATTCCAGTACCACACTGTGATTGCAGTAGCTTTGAACTGAGTTTGGAAACCAGGATGTGTGAGTCCTCCCACTTTGTTCTTTACCGACATTGTTTTGGTTATTCTGTTTCCTCGAATTGCCATAGGAACTTTAGAAACAGCTTGGCAATTTCTGGAAAGAAGTCAGCTGGGATTTTGATAGGAATTGCAATGGAACCATAGGTCGATTTGGGAAGTAGTGAAATTTTCATAAGATTATCTTCCAGTCCATGAATCCAGCAGGTCTTTATACTTATTTAGATCTTCTTCAATTTCTTTCAACAGTTTTGTACTTTTCAGTGTGAATCTTGCACTTACTTGGTAAAATTTTCCCCTAAGTATTATATTTGTTTTGATGCTGTTCCACATGGAATTGTTTTCTAAATTCCATTTTTCGATTACTCATTGCTGGTGTGTAGAAATGATATTGATCTTATATCCTACAACCTTGCTGAACTCATTTATTAATGCTAACAGTTATTCTCCTAGATGCCCAGGAATATGTCTTGTGGTCTTCCAGTTTCCCAGGAATACATTGGAATATTTCAAAGTGTCTGTGCACATCTCATTCCTCAGCTTTTCTTTTAAAGCTTTGCGGTTGGGTTGTTTTTTGCCCCAAACTGTTATCCATTGCTTCATGCCACCGCCATGTTAAAATATTTGCTTGAAAATGTTTTCCAGAAATGCCACCTGAGCAGAGGCTTTTCTCACTAGACAGCCCTCAGTCAGGTCAAAGGCAAGCCTTTCAAGTGAGGTCTTCCAGGGGACCACCAGACATGTAAAACAATGACAGTTCTTTGGGAATGAGGCTTTGAAGGACCTCTCAGTCCATGCTGCTCGTTCTGGTACCAGGGATGTGGGCTGTTTTTCAAGGCTACCACTGGCATGGAGACCAAAGGTCGAGGGCAAGTTAAAGCAACACAGATCTCATTGTTCTTACAGAAATTAATTTGTTTTCCTGGAATAAATTGCTCCCCCATTTACTGCCAGCATGTTGGTTAAATGTCCAGAGTTCAGAAGAAGTTGATTCTGACCATTTTTGCCAGTTTTGTTGTTGTTGTTATTGTTGCTTCCATGCAGGGATGAATTTTCAGATGTCCTTCCTCCATCATTTTTACTGATTTTCCTGCAACTTTTTAAAAAAAATCTATAAAGTCTCAATGGCCATAGGCTAATTAAATATTTATCACAAGAGATGATTAAGGAAAAAATAAATAAAAAGAGAAATAAATAAATAAATAAATAAAAAGAGAAAATATAATTCTCATAGAGGCTTTCCCAGATGGGTAGATGAAGTTTGAAAAGGTATTTCTATATTTAGTGCTGTCAAAATTAAGGTTAAAGTAACAGATGTTTCAAAAAAAAACAACCCTTTTTTTTTCATTCAGGTTAAACACAGGCTTTAGAGTCAGAACTGAGTTCAAATTCCAGCTCTGCTTCTTACGAGCTTGATGACTTAAGACAAGTTATGTAACTCCTCTGTGCCTCAGTTTCCTCATTTGTACAATTGTGTAATATATATATCACATAAGGTTACTGTGAGGATGAAATGTTAAATGCTGATCACATATGCATGGCAACCCAAAAGATATTAGTTTTGATAATTATCTTTATAATATTCTGCAAAAGTACACTAATAATTCTTGAGTAGAGTTAACCTTAAGTCAGCTATTCTCTTCTTTCTTCCTGTTTCTTTTCTGTTTTTTTTTTCCCCCTTATTTGTTTTAAAGAACTAAGGGGAAAAAAAAGGAAGAAAGAAAGAACTATGAAGAAAATCTATTCCAACATTTTGGAATAAAATTTTGTTCCCCAAAATTAATTTGTTTATTTTATTGATATATAAACAAAATGTTATTTATTTATTCAGCAAACATTTATTAAATGCCTAGTAAATACTAGGCACTATGTCAGGCACAGGAATAATAATGACAATAAAGTGTGGTCCCTGCTCTCAAGTTGCTGACAATCTAGGAGAGTGACAAATAAACAGTTGATTACATACACAGTAACAAAAGCTATGGCACAAGAATACACACGGGACTATGTGATGGGAGTATGGCTTTCACCAGTTCCTCTTGGATTTCTCTCTTCTTTGGCTCCAGAACCAAGGAATTAGCCTTATTTTTCTCTTTAGCTGGGTAGTTTAAATCATGAAATTTTTCAAAATTTGTAGAGATGAAAGAAAAACACCTTGAATTATGGAGGACACTAGAAATAGTACTTTTTTTACAGAGCAAGGGCTTCCTACCAGCATAGTCACTTCGAGGGTTTTTAACGTGAAAAGTACTTTGGCATATTTTTTCTTTGCTAGCCACTTTTTTTCTATTTTATTGTTTGTTTGTTTGTTTCTCTTCTCCACTTTGTCATCTAGAGACCTGGGTAGTTCCCAGTGAAAGAGTGTTTTACAGATTCTAAGGGTGATATATAGGTAAAGACATAAAATGATATTTTTAACCTTCAAGTTCCATACCAAAAAAAATGAATATAAACTTTCATGGAAGTAATTGAAAATGCAGATAATTTTAATTCCATTCCATTTTTCAGAATTCTCAATCGTAATCCTTTGCCAACAGTTGAAGATTCTTGTCTTTTTAAAGTGCCAGCATTAAACTCTTTGTAAGTATTGTAAGAGTTTCATGGCTCATGAGATAATTTCTGCTCCTTTTTACTTTCGTCAAACTTGAGTACTTTGGCTAAACAGTCATAATTTAGATTTTAACTGGGTTATTGAAAATAAGAGTTATTGGCAAAGAAAAGGATTAAGAAAGAATATATATGGGTAAGAGAGCCAGCAGAGGATGAGAACAGTGTTGAAGAACACATATAGATATGGAACATGAAGATGCATATAGGAATAGTATTTATCCAAGAAAGCAAAAAGGAATAAGGGGTACATTATTTTTTTTAAAAAAAAGAGTGATCAAAAGAGGTAGATGCAATTGAAAATGAGAAGTGAGGATCATAGAAAATGATTGTACTGTTCAGCACCAAGGTCATTAATTTGATGATGCAAATTTAAATTTCTTCCAAAAGAGCTCTTTGGAATTATCATCTATGGCAAGTAAGAAGCCAAAGTGGAAGGAATCACATGTTAAGTATCTTCTTCAGTTTAGAAATTTTGTCTTTGGGTTTTATATCATGCATGTTTGGGCTTCTCCTTCAGAGACATGGGAACAGCACAAGTGTCACTTACCGCAATGGAAAGCATCCTCATGCTGACCCTTGAATTGGAAACACTGTAAGTTGATTTTTCTTACATGATTTTCACTCAGTTGTATTTTTAGGTTTGTTTGATTATCTTCTTAAGTCAGGTTTACTTATGTATAATTTTCATTTAACAAAATTCACTCTTTTTAAATATACAGTGTGATGTGTTTTGACAAACGTGTAGTTCTGTAGCCACCACCACATTTGAGGTAAAGAAAACTTCTGCACTCCCAAAAGACCCCCCATGTCCCTCTGTAGTCAATCCATCCTCCTGTCACTACCAGCCCCTGGCAACCACCAATCTGATTTTTGTCCGTATAATGTTGCCTTTTCCAGAATATTTGATAAGTGAAATCATGTGGTGTGTAGCTTTTTGTTTTTGGCTTCTTTCACTTAGCCAGTCTCTTTGGAGATTCATCTGTTTTGTTGCACCTGTCAGTAGCTCGTTCCTTTTGAGCGCTGAGCAGTATTCTAATTGTGTGGATACACAGTTTGTTTACGCATTCATCGTTCGATGCACATTTGAGTTTCTTCTTGTTTTTTGGCTATTATGAACAAAGCCTCTGAAAACACTCACATGTGTGTGTGAACATATGTCTTGTGTGAGCATATGTTTTCATTTCTTTGGGGTAAAATACCTCAGGGTGGGATTGCTTCATCATATGCTAAGTGCCTATTGAACTTTTTAAGAAACTGCTGAACCGTTTTCTAAAGTGCCTGTGCCATGTTGCTTTCCCACAAGCAGTCTATGAGAGTTGCAGATGCTCTACATCTTCACCTGATCCTTATATGTGTTTTTTAAAAACATTTTCGCCTTTCTAGTAGGTGTGTAGATGAATCTCGTGGTTTTTGCCACATTTTGCATTTCTGTAATAGCTGATGATGTTGAGTGTCTATTCATGTGCAAATATCCTTTTAAATGAAGTGTCTGTTCAAATCCATTTTTTAATTGGATATTTATATTGAGAATTAAGAGTGCTTTATATAAAAAGCAACGGAAAAAGTCCTTGCTCTCAGATATGTGTTTAGTAAATATCTTCTCCCAGATTGTGACTTATCTTCATTATATTAAAGTGTCTCTGAAAACTAGAAGTGTTAAATTTTTGATGAACTCTAATTTAGCAATTTTTCTTAATTTTTCATATTTATTTAATTAATTTATTTGGTTGTGCTGGGTCTTAGTTGCAGCAGATGGGCCCCTTAGTTGCGGCTCATGGGCTTCTTAGATCTGGCATGCGAACTCATAGTTGAGGCATGCATGTGGGACCTAGATCCCTGACCAGGGATCGAACCCGGGCCCCCAGCATTGGGAACTTGGAGTCTTAACCACCAGGGAAGTCCCTTAGCAATTTTTCTTAAATGCTTTCTGCTTTTTTGTGTCTTAATCTAAGAAATCTTTCTCTGAGACCCCACTGTCTAACCCCAAATCACAAAGGTTTTCTCCTACGTTTTCTTCCAGACGTTGTATAGCTACATTTAGGTCTCTGATTCATTTTGAGTTAATTTTCATATACGTTGTGAGGGAAGGGTCAAGTTTTATTTTTTTGCGGTTTAAAAAACTATTTCTGTAGGACCCTATTGTGACAGTTTATTACACAACCTACTGCACCTTAAATTGTGCCATCCCCCCTCCAATATGGCAAGCTAATAGAAACTTTCTGTTACGCCAAGGCTAGTTGAGGGGATTGCGTGAGATTAGTATGCGGAAACGGCCCTGCATTTAGCAGTCTGTTCCAACCGTCTTTGTCAGGTCACCTGACAAATGACTGTCTTCACTGTGCCGTCACGCATTGGTCACTGCTCTAGCCTCATCTTCCTCAGTGTCCCACACCATCTGCCACAATTGCGATCCCTCTCTTGTCAGCTAGATGCCCTCCTCTCTGGATATTAAAAACTATTTCCCTGTGTAACGACGATACTGTTAATACACAGTATTGAAGAAATTAAATTCCTACACAATCATATTACCTAATAAAGTGTTGCTATTCAAATTTCCCCAATTGTCTCTCTTATATAATATCATTTCTTTTAACAGCTTTTTGAGGTATAATTGACATGCAATAATCTGTGTTCACACACACACATACATATACACCATGAGGACATCACGAAACTCAAAATGTCCATCACCTCAGAAAGTTTCTTAATGTCTCTTTGTAATTCTTCCTTCCCATCGTTCCTTGCACTTCCCAATCGCCGTGCAACCATTGATCTGCTTTCTGTTTTCATTTTCTAGAATTTTATGTAAATGGAATCATACAGTGTATACTTTTTTCTAACTGGCTTCTAACCCAGCATGATTATTTTAATCTTCATCCATATTGTTGTATATATCAGTAATTCATTTCTGTTTATTGCTGAATAGCATTCCTTTATGTGGATGTACCACCATTTATGTATTGACCATTGATGGACATTTGAGTTGTTTGAGTCTTTGTCTATTACAGATAAAGTTGCTATGAATATTTGTGTACAAGTCTTGTATGGATGTTTACTTCCATTTCTCCTGGGTAAATGCCTGCCTGTAGAATGGCTGCATCATTGGTAAGTGTATGTTTAAGTTTTTAAAAAATACCCATTTTCCATAGTGGTTTGATCATTTTACATCTCTACCAGCAGTGTATGAGAGCTGCATTTTCTTCACGTTGCGGCCAACATTTGCTATGCTCAGTATTTTTAATTTTAGATAGTTTAATAGGTGTGTAGTTGTATCTCACTGTAGCATCCCTAATGATTAATCATGTCAAACATCTTTTCATATGCTTATTTTCCATCTGTATATCTTTGAATCTTTTATCTATATTTTTCTGGAGTTTTGAGAGTTCTTTCTATATTCTGGAAATTAGTCCTTTATCCAATAGGTAAGTTGCTAGGTATTTTCTCCCATTCTGTGACTCATCTTTTCGTTCACTCAGGAGTGTCTTTTGCAGGGCAGAAATTCTTAATTTCGATGGTGTCTAATTTATCTGTTTTTTTCTTTTATGCATTATGCTTTTGGTGTTGTATCTAAAAAATCTTACCAAACTCAAGGTCATAAAATTTTTCACCTGTTTTGTTCTAGACGTTTTATAGTTTTATGTTTTACATTTAGATCTTTGAACCAATTTGAGTTCACTTCTGTATATGGTTTAGATGGAAGTTCTTTTTTTTTTTTCTTTTTGCACCTGGATATTCAGTTGTTCCAGCATCATTTGTTGAAAAGACTATCATTTCTCCACTGAAATGTCTTTGAACCTGAAAGTCAGTTCTCCACATCTCTCTACTTCAGAACTTTGTATTCTGTTCCTTTGGTCTTTTTGTCTATCTTTACACTACTATCACAATGTCTTGAAGGTGTAGCTTCATAATCCTTGAAATCAGTTACTGTTAGTTCTTCAACTTTGTTCTTTCTCAAAGTTGTTTCAGTTATTCTAAATTTTATTTCCATATGAATTTTAGAATTAGCTTGTCAATGTCTATAGAAAAGCCTACTGGGGTTTTGATGTATAAATCGATTTGGGGAGAATTGATGTCTCAACAATATTGAATCTTCTGATCCATGAATACTTTATATCTCTCCATTTATTTAGGTCTTTCTTAATTTCCCCCGGCAATATTTTACAGTTTTCAGTGTGCAAGACTTTTATCAGATTTATGCTAAGTATTTTATATGTTGGATACTTTTATAAGTAGCATTTTAAAACTTTGATCTCTGATTGTTTGTTGAGACAAATTCATCTTTTTGTATGTTGATCTTGTACCCTGCAAACTTGATAGACTCATTTATTATTTCCAGTAGCATTTTCGTAGCTTCTGTCAGGTTTTCTACATAATCATGTTATCTGCAAATAAAGATAGTTTTACTTCTTCCTTTCCATTCTGAATGTGTCTTTTCTTTTTGTTGCCCTATTGCACTGGCTAGAACCTTCAGTGCAATGTCAAATAGAAGCAATGAGAGCAGATATCCTTGCCTTGTTCCTGATCCTGGTGAGAAAGTACTTTGTCCTTCACCATTAAGTATGATGTTAGGTTTTTTGTAGAAGTCATTTATCAAGTTGAGGAAGTCTCCTTCCATTCCTAGTCTACTGAGGGCTGTTTTTTTTTTCTTTAATCAGGAACGTATGTTAGATGTTTTCATTCTTTTCCTGCATCTATTGCAGTGATTATATGATTTTTCCCTTCTTTTCTTAATTTGTTTATTTATTTTTGGTTGAATTGGGTTTTCATTGTTGTATGTATCCAGTATTCTTAATCTTTTATGTAGATCCATATTCCAATCTGGTGTCAGTTTCCTTCTGCTTAAAAATAGTTCTTTTAACATTTCTTATTGTGAAAGTCTACTAGCAATGAATTCTTTCAGCTTCTGTATGTCTGAGATAGTCTTTATTTTGCTTTTGTTTTGACAGATCTGGGTATAAAATTCTAGCTTGATAGAATTCAATTCACTAATTTAAAGATGTTATTCCACTGAGTTCTCGTTCACGATTTTTCAAGCAAGAATTCTGCTGTCATTGTTATCTTTGTTCCTCTGTATGTAGTGTATAATTTTTTCCTCTGGCTCCTTTTAAATTCTTCTCTTTATTGCTGGTTTTGAGCAATTCGATTATTTTCTGTGCCTTGGTGTAGTTTTGTCCATGTTTCTTCTGCTTAAACTTCATTGATCTTCTTGACTTTGTGGGTTTATAGTGTTTACCAATTTGGACAAATTTTGGCTATTATTTCTTCAAATTTTTATATTTCTCCTCTCCTTCATGGACTCTAAGTACACATGTATTAGGCCACTTGAAGTTGTTGCACAAGTCACTGAGGCTCTATTCATTTTGTTGTTGTTTTGTTACTCCTTTTGTTTCATTTTGGATCGTTTCTGTTGCTATGCCTTAATGTTCACTGACCTTCTGCCGTGTCTAATTAGCCTTTAACCTCCTGCGATATCTTTTTCATTTAGACATTGTTTTTAATCTCTAGAAGCTCAATTTAGGTCTGTTTTACATTTTCCATGCCTGTACTTAACATTTTCAGGGTTTAGTCTGGGTGTTTTAACATATGAAATACAGTTATAATAACTTTTCTTCATGTATAATAACCTTTTAAAAGTTCTTTTCTGCCAATTCTAACATCTGTATAGATTATGGGTTATTGTTGATTGATTGCCTTTTCTCCTCAGTATGGGTCATATTTTCCTACTTCTTTGCATGCTTGCATGCAATTTTTCATATGATCCCAGATATTGTGAGTTTTAGTTTATTGTGTGCTATATATATTTATATTCCTGTAAAATGCCTGGGCTTTGTTTTGGGTGAAATTAGGTTACTCAAAACAATTGTATTCTTTTAGGTCTAGCTTTTAAGGTTCGTTGGGTAGGAGTCCAAGTAGCCTTTAGTCTGGAGCTCATTATTTGCAACTACTGAGACAAGTCCTTTCTGAGTATCATGAGGTTTTCCAGTCTGACTTGTAGGAACAGGTACTATTCCTACAACCCTGTGTGATATCCAGTTGTTCTTCTTATTAATCCTTTCATGTGGTTCTTTTCCTGGCATCAAGTTATTCCTCACACAAATGTATTGACCCATACTTTGTTGAATTCTCAAGAGATCCCTCTGCATATCTCCAGAGTTCTTTGTCTGTGCACTTCTTTTCTCTCTGATACTCTGCTTTGTAAACTCTAGTTACCTTGGTTCTCCCAGACTCTTATGTCCATTTCGTCTGTCAGGGAGCCCACTAGTCTCTGTCTGGACTTCTCTTCCCTGTACCATGACGTGGATACTCTCTCAGAGAAGTAAGGGCAATTATAGGGATCACTTCATTTATTTCCCATCTCCTCGGGAATCACTGAAATGTATTGCCTGAGGTTCAGTTTCTTGAAAACTGTTGTTTCATTATGTTCCATCTGATTTTTTCCTTGTTTCAGGTGGGAGGTTAAGTTGGCCCTTGTACTTCATCTTGGCCAGAAGCCAATAACATTCTTTAAGTCTGTTTTGTTTTGATATAGGATCCAATTAAAGATTAGGCATTGCATGTCATGTCTGTGTTTCCGTTAATCTAGAATTTTTCCCTACTATTTTTTTTGGTCTTTTATGACATTGGCTTTTTTGAAGAGTCTAAGCCAGTTGTCTTGTAAATTGCCCCACAACCTGTATTTGTCTGTTTCGTCATTAGATTCGAAGTAAACATTTTGGGGAAGAATACTATATAGGTGATGTATTCTTCATACTTCATCACTTGAGGTGGCCCATTGCTAAGTTTGATCACTTGGTTAAGGTGGTCTATTCCATATCTCTCCATTGTAAAGTTATTTTTCCCCTTGGTAATTGATAAATAATATGTGGGGTGATCCTTGGGATCAGTGAAGATCCTACTTTCAAACAACTCTTCACCCAACTGTGCATCAATGATAATCCTTGTCTGAATCGATTATTACATTGATAGTTGCAAAATAACACTTTCCTAATTCTATCCTTCCTTTTGCATTTATTAGCTGACATTATTCTATAAAGAAGAGCTCCCCCACTTTTCATTTGGAGTATCATTATGAACTCATGTGCTTTTTTTTCAGTTAACTATGTTATACCTTATTATAATGATAATGTTATTCTTTGGAATGTTCCTTTTGTCCAGATTTGGTCAATGCGATCTCTGTTATTGTTTAGCCACATGATGCTTTTTTATTACTAGAATAATTTCTAATATATTACTCCTCACAAATAGGAACTGAGAAAGTGACTCCAGAATGTGCGGTCTTATTCATACTCTTCTTAGAAGTCTGCCTTCTTCCTGTGTACTCTCAACCCAAAGTGAGGCTTTCGGGTTGGAAGGAGATACTTCTGAATTAAACTACAGTTCAGTGTCACCCAATTCTAATCGCTATTCCCTTTTTTCTAGGCATATCATACCTACTGCCATCCTAATCCTTCTGTTGGGCACCTCTCTCCTCCTCTATATTTATTTCCAACTGTCAAGGGCAGCAATTGGCCAACCGGCCCCTATCCAGTTCTATAGTCCATATGCCCCAAGAACTCCTTTTTGCACTGGTCTGTGGTGGCCTTGGCCTACCTCTTCTACCTACTCAGGTAACTCTTTTACCACGAATTTAATTACCTGTGTTTCCATTTATAGGATCTTACCCAGCCATAGGACCTGCTGCCTCTGCCAATTTAAAAATACTATTGAGGTTGTCTGTGAGACAGTCAAGCTGCGTTGTGACAGTGAACGCCTGAGGGACGTCACACGTTGTGGTGAGTCTCAATTGCGGGATAATACATTTTTAATTTTTAAGTTAATTTGTTATTTTTAATCAAGGATGATACATTTTAAAACTAATGATGTAATTACATTATTTTAATACATTCATTTAGAGTTCCAGCTCCCTAAATTTCTAAGAATTACCCCCTTGCTAAAAATCAGATTCTTGGTTACATTATTAAGCTAAGAAGAGCTCAGTTACATTATTAGCTTCATAATGTAACTGATCTGCATATGTAAAGGAACCAGAGAAAGGAATGGAAGGGGGAAGGGAATTCACATTAATGGCCACATATCCTATGCTGCCCTCTCTGCAAATGACAACTTATTCACATAGTACATCACAGTTTGTAAACTGATTTTATATACATTAGGTCTCAAGTACCCTTTGTCTTATAAGACAGGTGTAAATATATTTTTGTTTATTTGGTTTGTTTCTGCAATTTTATAAAGAGTGCAAGTGATGCTGTTTTATGTCCTATCTGGAGCCTGAGAGTTTCTGGTTCCATAACCAGAAGCTGCTACCAAGCCCTTCTAATGCATGGGAGAGCTAGTTATTTCTTTGACTGTCCAGCTCTGAACTTGCTCTGAATCGCAAGTTTTTCTATCCACAAAACACTCAGGGGCTTTCAACGATTTTTCTATATATTAGATTTATGGACACTAACTTGATGACTTCCAAAATGTGCTTTCATGCCCAGGTAGCTTGAATACAGGTCTCTTTCAGTGATCTAGAGCACATCATAAATAATAACACTTTGCCACTTATATAAAGACAATATTGCTGATTTTTCAACACAGTTTTTTTTTTTTTTCCTTTGTCCACCAAGCTGGTGGGATCTTAGTTCCCCCAGCAGGGATTGAACCCGGGCCACAGCAGGGAAAGTGCCGGGTCCTAACCACTAGACCACCTGGGAACTCCCCCAAACATTTTTTTTACTAATTATATTATTCCCTTCTCCCCCAGAAGTGGGCAGAAAAAGCATTTTTAATCTCCTTTTACAGGTGAGGAAAAACAAGATCAGCGGTGTTAAGTGCTATGACCCTAGGGCCCCGATCTCCTGTCCCCAGTTTGGGGCTCTCTGCTAGCCTCTGCTCCTCCTTTCTCATGACCCTTCCCTCCTTCTTTGACCCTCACCAAAAATAATTTTAATCCTTTTGGGAGACAAGCCCAGCTACACACTGGTACACATTACCTTCACACAGTCAGAAGATTTGGATGGTTCCCCAAGTAGAGCTGGAAATATTAGAAGTAAAATGAATTGAAAGCAAAGTAGCCATCTGACAGAAGTTGCTTTTTCCCGTCTACATTTTAGGGCCTCAAGTATTATTCCATTGATTTGTTGAACATTCCACATGGGCATACAATCTGGCAAATCTCTTAACTTATACCCGAGCTCCCTGCCCAAATTTTAGCAAAGAGCCAGGGCGGACATAGTGTTGTTTTCTGTATAGAGGCTTCTGTTACGGGGACTGGGATATATAGAAGCAGGGACTAAGCAAAGGACTCAGTGGGTAGTTGGAGAAGCACATGTCCAGATGACGACCTGTTAGCGGCGGTGGTTGTCGTGGAGATCTGTGATAGCAGCAAGAACACAAGCACACTGAAGAGGTGGAGAGAGGAAGCCTCACACTCCCGTGCCTTTGAGGCAGGACAGGATGGGGTATGTGAATGTGAGGAGTCACAGTAGATCTGCAGAGAGTCCAGCTGATTAGGGGAATATTTGTCTTCCAGCCTTGGCTTTTCTTGAGTACTGGCCCCTGGGAACCAGTGGAGTAATCCTGAATATAGTTCCTATATTTCACGCTACAGAATTTTCTGAGTAGATAGCCCCTTTTTCAAGAGAGACCTTTTTCACATTTTGTTGTTGCCAGTCATAGGCTTAAGTGTGGGTTTCTTTTTCTCCTAAGTGGCACTCAAACTTTGACTGATTCCTAATTTCTTTGGCTGTGGACTGACAAAAGGCTGTCCCATCAGTCTTCAGTGATCAAAAACAGTCCCTTCTCTTTTGACAGATGAAGAAACATCTATAGAGAATGCAGGAGGATCGTTGATGAAGGTTTTACAAGCCCAGAAGGAGAACAACAGCACCGAGCTGACTATTGAGTCAGAGAGGATGTCCTCACCTAACAGTGCTGTCAGCTTGTCAGGCTTCATGAATGAGCAGCTGGACTTTAATAATAAAAGTGATATTATCAGTACACTAAATTACATACTGCCTTATATCTCAGAGGGAAATCTAGGAGATGTGGAATCAACATTATTACCATTCATTCAACTTCTTTTTTCAAATACACAAGATGGACATATGCCGCTGGGCCTTTTGAAAAACAATACAAGGAGCCCTTCTGTTAAACCTGTACCCAACAATTCAACTAAAAAAAACAAATTGAGGGAACTCCATTTTGTGGAAAATTTGTTAGATGCAGAAACTCAAGAAAAAATTGATGAGGTTAAAAAGGAAGAAAAACCTGCCACGTGTACGCGTTCCAACCTTTTAAGTGCCATGTTTACACGCTACATCTTTCAAAAGAAATTAGAAACTGCCCAACCACAGACAGACAGCCTAGCAAAGATTGAGAGTACAGAGGAAAAGCTGGTGAGAGTGAACAAGGTCCTCAAGGGGCATACCGAAAATGCACCTCAAAGCAGTGGGAGATGAGAGCATCAGGAGGAAACAGAATGCCCAGCCATCTGTGGCGAACACTGCCAAAGAATGAAAGCTCAGGAGGCCATCCCCAAGAAAGCTGAAACAGCTCCTCATGGTGCAGAGGCCCAGGAAGCTGGTGGGAAAGTCCTCCGATGCAGAGTCTTCATTCATAAAGGAACACAAGGCCGCAGGCTCCTCTCCCCTCAAACCGTACTTCAAGGGCAGGCCTTGTGCCTCCATCCCGCCAAAATCCCCATCTGAGGTTAAAAGCAAATCAAAAGACTTATCCAACGCTATTCATGTTTTCGAAGATGCAAAGGCAAGAGTTAGAAATATTAAGGACTTCGAGTTAATCTCACATTCTGGAAAAAAAAATACATCTTCCATAAAATTAGGTCTCATCGGGTCCACAGAAAACCCAAAGTTAAAAAGCATCGAGGGGCTTCCCTGGTGGCACAGTGGTTGGGAGTCCGCCTGCCGATGCAGGAGACACGGGTTCGTGTCCTGGTCCGGGAAGATCCCACATGCCGTGGAGCGGCTGGGCCCGTGAGCCATGGCCGCTGAGCCTGTGCCTCCGGAGCCTGTGCTCCGCAACGGGAGAGGCCACAACGGTGAGAGGCCTGTGTACCGCAAAAAGAAACAAAAAGAAAAAAGAAAAAAGGGAGTCGAAAGTTCAGAAAGAAAAGTTCACTTGATAGAGTGATGCTTGCAAGCCCTCCGTTCTCTGTCGTGAGGAGTCTCATAAATTCCCCTCCACGAGAGGCTGTTTCATCTTCAGGAGAAGTGACTTCTCAGGAAAATCCTTTTCCAGAATTATTTTCTCTTTCAGACCCTTCTGCAGAAAACACTACTTCAGAAAACAATACTGCACAAAATGTTTCTGAAGCAATTATTTCTACAGGAAACGCTACTCTGCCAGGAGGAACCGGCCCTGGAAACACTAGCCATAGGAACGTCTCCACTGCACATTCTACTGTCGCTGCAGACAACAGTATGCCAGCTGTTCAACACAGCAACAAAACACAATGGGAGCACCACAACATGGTCACTGAATTATCCTCTAAGCCCACAGGCTTCACTTTCCCAGGGCTCGCATCCCCGGGTGATCAAGTTGAAACTCAGCTAAACCAGCAGCTCTGGTCCCTCATCCCCAACAATGACGTGCAAAGGCTCATTTCTCATGTTATCCAGACTTTGAAAATAGACTGCTCGGACACCCACGTGCAGCTGGCCTGTGCCAACCTCATCTCTAGAACAGGCCTCCTGATGAAGCTTCTCAGCAAGCAGCAAGAAGTAAATGTGTCCAAAGCGGAATGGGATATGGACCAGTGGAAAGCTGACAACTCTTTATCAGTGAGAGCACAGAAGCCCAGAGTGAGCAGAAAGAGCAGGAGTCAAGTGAGGTGAGGATAACCCCTGACACATGGGACTTGGACTTTTACTCAGTTTAGGACATGCCATTAACGTGCCCAAGCGGGAATACCACGGGCTCCTAGTCAGTATCTTATCTTCAGCCATGAAACGGGCTAAGACAGTGATCTCCAACTTTGCTCATTGAGAGAGTGTGTCACTATTCCTAGGGTAGACGCGAAAAGGACATAACACAAGATAAATAAATTGTAGATAAATTGTAGAAGAAAATGCTAATGATAAGACTAATAACATTAAATTTGGCTTGTTCTTATAGAAGCTACTCGCCTGGAAGGATTGGGTTTCATAGTAGTTTAAGAATAGTTAGCTATCGTTTAGAATAGGATGAAGAATCGTAAGTTTTCATCCCTTCTATCTCCTTGTTTTTAAAAATTGTGATATATTTCTTTAGCTCACAAAAGAAGTTCCAGGTTATGACTATAACAACAAACTCATCTTGGCAGTATCTGTACCTGTAGTAGTGACGATTTGTGTTAGAATTCTCTGTCTCATTGAGGTAAGGACAATAATTAATTCAGATTCAGAACCCAGAAACTGAGAATCAAATCCACCTTTCCACCTGCTACTACTTGATTCTTCCCTTTAGCCATGAGGACTGACATACACTTTGTTCTTTTAATGAAAAGTATATTCCCAGGATGTTTTTTTGTGTGTGTGTGTTTTTTTTTTTTTTTTTTTTTTTTTTGGCTGCGTTGGGTCTCCATTGCGGTGCATGGGCTTCTTACTGAGGTGGCGTCTCTTGTTGTGGAGTACGGGCTGTAGCTGCACGGGCTCAGGAGTTGTGGCACACTGACTTAGTTGCTCCGCAGCATGTGGGACCTCCCCAGGCCAGGGATCGAACCTGTGTGCCCTGTGCTGGCAGGCGGATCCTTAACCATTGCACCACCAGGGAAGTCCCCACAGGATTTTTAAAAGGAACTTCACTCCCAGGAGATCCCTATGGAATTGGATCCATGATAACAAGCTATTGGACTATTTTGACAAGTGAAGTTTATAAGAAGGCCAGAGTTGACATGATAGTAAATTTTCTTCAACTCAAGAAAGTATGCTGATTTGAGGTCCTCACCAGTCACTCTCATTCTACCGTTGATTTCTTTCCTTCTTGGCTGAAGTGATGAGAGATATAGGATCTCCATACTCAAGGAGCTATCAGTCACCCTGGGAGGGCTAAAAGGACATGCCTAAAAGACAAAAGTGTGATCTCGTCAATTCCTCAGGTTTACTTAGCAGCTTTCTTCTCCGGTGTATTAGGAATTGTGTAGATAGGTTCCATTAAAACACTGCAAGTAAAATCTTGCAGCAGGCTACCCTCAAATAGTTATAGTAGCCTATTCCTGGAGCTAGCCTGTTTACCTTTTGTTCAGTTACCTAGTGGTTTATTACTTTTCCCAGCAGGCAGTTGCTAACATTAAAAGAGTGATTTTAATAGGCTGACAGTCTTGATTCTACCCTACCACTCCACATTACTTTAGTTATCTTTTCTCCTGTAATGGCAGCCCTCCATTCCAGCCAAAGCAGCTCCTCACTATACGCTAGTTACACCATACCCATTCCTACTTTTGTCTGTGCCTTTGTCCATCGAAAATTCCTTTATTTTGCTTTGCCTGTGGAACTCCTATGAATCTCTGAAAAGCCAACTCAAGTTCAGATATCTTTCTCTGTAAAGCCTTCCCTGAATACTCCAGCCCTCCTGATCCTAGTCCTGTGAGGTTTGTCACCAATTCTGAGGGGCCATAGCAAAGCAATCCCCTCCCCTCAGAACTCACAAAAGTGGTAAGCAGTTTTTTGAAAGGCAGCCCCCCAGGAGAGAACCACCAAGGTTAGCACATCATGGAGCTGAGCAGAGATGTGTAAGGACCAATGGCTTCCTGGCCTATCACACTTGAATCAAACCTGACATGATGTACTAACTTCTAAAGAGAAATGTGTCTATCTGCAGGAGGGTTGGTCACTAGTGAAAGCATAGAAAAGGTGAGGAGAGACCAACATGGGCAGTGCCCATCCTCACATTGCCCAAGAGTAGAGATGGCACCTTAGGCAGCATAACTGCAGAGTCAGGCCCACTAGCCAGGCTGCCTGTTGAGGAGATGGATGGATCCAGTTACCTCAGGCCTTCCCATTAAATTCTGGACTCAGCTGATTCCTTTTCTAATTCTGTTGTCACCAAGTAGCCTTCGATTCTGTGATTGTGCTTCAGTGTGCCACGGAGGCCTGTCCCCACAGAAGGTAATTCTCTGCTTGTGTAGACACAGATGCCCTGTGTGTAGAACAGATGTATTTCTCATTGTCAAGTAATAATTTGGCATTCTGATGTTTGATCAATCCTGTGATATTGCTCAAGTGAGACTGCCACAACAGGAAGACGTGAGTTCTCGCTTGGTGAGGAAGAGTATGATTTCTGAGCCTAGGAGGCTGGGGACTAGCTTGCTAGTCATTGGCCATTGCCCAGACTGTACCCTCTACATCTCAGGTGGCATATGGCCTTTGGCATTTTTAGAATTTCTGTAAAGTCCCCTTTTTCTTGTTTTCAACTTCTTGCATTTGTTTTGTTTTGTTTTGTTTTGTTTGGGCCTGTGTGATCTTAGTTCCCCAAGTAGGGATTGGACCTGTACCCTCGGCAGTGAAAGCGAGGAGTCCTAACCGTTATTTCCTGTCCCCACATATACGATAAGCTTTTGGAGGACAGGGGCCACGCAGTGTCCTTCCTATGGTAGACAATAATGGTGTTCAACGGAAGAGAGATGAGGCGTTATGTCGATTCCACAGTGAGGAATAATTCAACCGAATATTTATTTGAAGTAGGATAGAGTCCAGCAATAGGCCCCTGTGTTCTTAAGACTTTTGAAATGTCATGTTTTAATATTGCAGTCAGCGGAAGAAAATGAATAAATGGTGATAGAATAGCTGCCTAAGTATTTGGGGGGTAAATAGCAGATCCCCATGTTTCATCTTAAATAAACATATATCCGTAAATGTGAAAAAAGACCACATAAAGGTATTAGAAGAAAATAAAAGCAATATTTCTATAATCTTCTGGTGGGAAAGAGCCTTCAGAGCCTGATGCCACAAGCAGAGCCTTTGATATATTCCACCATCTTGTCTGTGACACCAGCTTAGCACTGATTCATGCCAAGCGTAAGATGAAGAGTTTTCCATATATTGTCTGATTTAAAGCCCACAGTCCTGTGAGGATGATATTACTATCCCTCCCTCATAGATGAAGGAGATCAGTGTAAGGCCCCAGCGGCCAAACCCAAAGCAGAAGGCAGTTTCACCCGACTGCAAAGCTGGTGCTCCCTACTGCACTCTTTTGTCTTGTCTCCTTAGAGACAAAAACACTGGAAATATTCGAAACACTGAAATTCAATGAAAGCCAGTATTTCTTTACCATAAAGAGTTTTTGTTTGTTTGTTTCGAAGTGGTGGGGTTTGGCCATGCTGTGCAGCTTGCAGGATCTTAGTCCCTTGACAAGGGATTGAACCTCGGGCCACAGCAGTGAAAGAGCCACGCCCTAACCAGTGGACCACCAGGGAACTCCCAAGAGTTTTATAAGTCAACAAGAAGCAGACAAACAGTCCAGGGGAAAAGGGGGCAAGGGCTGTGAAGAGTAGGAGGTGTGTTGACAGTCTGCCACCATATCTGCCTGTCGTCTCCTCATGGCTCACGTGGGGTGGGTTTTGTTAGCCAGGCCTTTGTCACCTCGTGACGTAAAAACCATCTCTAATATTTTCTTCAAGTACTTTTATAATCTGTCCAGAATTTGTTGTATTTGTTTGTTCGTGTGGTTGAGGTAGGGGATCTAACTTTTTCCCCCTACATGAAGATCTGATTCTTTTCAAATCTTTCACTGAATGGTTTATTCCTTCTTCCCTGGTCTAATATGCTATCTTCATCTGGATGCTGTTCTGTGATCCAGTTATCTTGTCCTGTACCAGTACTGATATCACACTGCTTACTTCCAGTTGCTCTATAACATATTTTATATCTGGTAGGGCAAGGTCCTACTCTTTGACCTTCTTTTGCATACATCTCATAACGATTCTTACATATATTCTCTACCAAATGTCAGCTGGCCAGGTTTTATTTAAAAATTATTTTGGCTATAAAATGGATTGCATTGAATTTTTAGTTTCATTTGAAGAGAATTGACCTCTTTACAACATTCTAGGAGGATGGTATCTCATGCCATGTAAGTACTTCTTAACGTCCTTCAAAAAAGTTTTAATATTTTCATCACATAGGTCTTACAAATTTGTGGCTAAATTTATTCCTAGGTGCTTTACGCATTTTTATTGATATAGTAAACGGGAGGTTCCTTCTGTTTTTTAGTTAGTTAGTTGTGTTATATGGGAAAGCTATTGAGGCTAATATGTTGATCTCTTGATTTTGTATGGAGCCATCTTACTCATGTTACTTCCAATAAAATTTCAGTTGATTCTTTTGGTCTTTTTGGGTCCCTTGTTTCATATGCAGATATGTTTGTCTCTTCTTTCCAATACTTCGTTTTTCTTATCGTACTGATTAAGACCTCCTCCACAATGCTCAATAGTAGCAGTAACGATTGGGCATCCTACTCTTGTTCTTGACTTTAGAACAATGCTTAGGTTTCTGCCAGATACTTTTATTTTCTTTTCCTACTTCTGAGAGTTTTTATTAGGAATTATCTGTTGAACGTTATCTAAAACAGTCAATAAAATATATCGCCAGCTGCATGCAAGACCCTAAGTTAGGTACTGTGGAAGAGTCAAAGGATTCTTAAACAGGGTAGAATTCCTTTCCTTGAAAGAGTTATCATCTTACTGGATAGATAAGATTTAAAGTCAAAAGGAATGAATAAGGATTTGGAAATAGTTGTAATGGATAATCATGATCCTGTTTTCTTTCAAAACAGATTTCTTCTCCTAGAATTGCAAAAGAGGAAGATAGAAAAAGAAGCAGAAGGTAAATATTGGTCTTTGAAAGCAGAATTTTACAACTAGAGGAGAACTTAGAACTCATCTCTTTCAGTTTCCTCAGCAAAGGCAGGAAGAACGCTTGATTACCCTAATGGTTTACCCTAGTTTATTTCTCAGCAGAATTAGCTCCGCAGCCCAAGCTGAGTTAGAACAGGACTGGCACACATTCATCTGCTCTCACTAGTCCTTTAAGGAAAGAGGGTGGACGGGGAGAGGTTTTGGTTGTACCTGTTCCTGCTGGGCGGATGCCTGGCTCCCAGGCATCAGGCCAGGCCAGAGGCCTTCTAGGAGGCTCTGGGGTAGGGAGGGCCACATGGTTGGGGATTTAGGGGCTGGCCTCACTCAAAGCTGACAAAAGGTAGAACATATGAGTCCCTTCTGGAAAGTGGCAAGAAAACTTCCCTTCTCATCCTACTGTTTTTCAGGCCCCTACTCTCTATTCCCTTTATCCAAACCTCATAGAATTTTAACCGGGAGAAACTTTAGACAGTAGTTTGTCTCTTCCTTTTGTAATAAGGAACTGGAGAAAGAGAAAGGGAAACTACCTTGCCCCATGGTCATACTGCTGGTGATTACCAAGAAGAAGATGGTCCCTTTCCACTGAGGACTTCTCCACTGATCACACACTGTGCTTGGGCTGTGAGCTACGTTTTAGGTCACAGTTGAGTAGACACATACTATATGGACATAAGTAGTTTCTGAAACAAACTTATTGTGCACTGTGATTTTTTTCTCTTCTATTTGTATTCAAAAAGAGTATTTTGTGCTTCCCTGCTGGTCGTGGCCTTTAAACGGATTCCACAATTCACTGACACCTGAGTGACAGCCTGCAGAGTGAAAGTCCGAGAGCTATAGATGACTTTGCTCGTTGGGTTCAGGTGTTTACTTGGTGTGATTCAACGTATAGGATAGAGCAGCCAGGAAAATAAAATCACCTTCTCCCCACACCCACACCCGCAGCAAATGCTGCATGTGCGACTAAGTCCGAAGCGGACTGGTGTGAAGCGCGTCTAAGGGAGTAACGAGTTTCTGCCCAGTGCCGTTGTGCAAGTGTTTTCACTGCACGAGGGCAGTTGGCCAAGGGCAAAGAAAGGTGAACGGGGCTGAAAATCCTGCCTATGCTCCATGCTAAGCCACATACAAATGTCTCTCCAGAGACACTTGGGGTCCATTTTGGACAGACACAGAGAACTTCTGGAAGGCCAGCATGCATGCAATGATTTTCATGATCCCGGGTCTGTGGTGATTTTGCTCATTGTGATTATGGACTGAGGTCCCCATTTAGTCCTAATGAAAGCAGAGATAACACATTGTGAGAGAGATGAAAAGTGACATGCAGCACTAACAGTGTGTGTTTTCCTCCAAGGGGCTTTTTTGGATTTCTGCTGCGTAAGAGAAGCTCAGGGGAAAGTGAGAGTCAGGTAGATGTGAGGAGGATAAAGTACTGTGGCCAGAGAAAGCAGGGGAGATGCAGAATTAATATTTCCCTTTCTGTGTTCTAGGAGGGCTTTTTCGGGAGAAGGCGGCCACTTTGGCTTAGGGGTATGTATAGGCCTCTCAGCGCCACACGCAAGGAACACATGACCCAAAAGCTACACGACAGGGAGTCTTCTGCTGAGGATGAGATATTTCTGCATCCCAGCAGGAGGCCCAAACTCGTCATCCAGAGCTCACTGAGGAGGCTGAATCTTTACTTCATCAAGAGGCCCCTGCTCAGCATCCACAGACCCCTGAGGACGTTGAATCTTTTTCACCCCAGGCAGAGGCCCAGGCTCAGCATGCAGAGCCCACTGTGGAGGTAGAACCACCTCCACTTCCGCAGGAGGCTCCATCTCAGCCTTCAGAGGCCCCTGAGGAACTAGAAACTTCAAGTCCTCAGGAGGCCCTCGCCCGGCCTTTGGAGACACTTAAGGAGGTTGTAGTTTGACCATGTGTTCATCATGGGGTAAATGAAGCTCAGCAGTCACACTTGTACAAGGTCACTGTTAAATCTCTGGCTCTGGCACTTCCCATAAATCCACAGGTCACTAAAGAGGTTGAACCTTCTCCAGTCCAGCAGAAGACCCCACCTCAGCCTCCAGAGCTCCTTAAGGAAGTTGTAGCTCAGTCTCCATTGTATCCCGAGGTGACAGTTCCAGCACAGAGCAGGATCATGCTGAGCATCCAACATCCCCCAGGATCAAGAGCAGTGGTTCTCAACCAGGGTGAGTTTGCACACAGGTGACACTTGGTAGTGTCTGGCGACAGTTTTGCTTGTCAGAACTGTATACGCTACTGGCATCTAGTGGACAGAGACCAGAGATGCTACTAAACATCCAACAGTGTACAGGGGAGCCTCCCACAGCAAAGAATTATCCAGCCCAAACTGTCAATAGTGCTGCCTAGCTAGAGAAATAAAGATCACTTAACACAAGTATTTAATGAGCATTTAGTATTTTGTATCTAATGCACCACATATATAATCATGAAAGTATAAATCATAATATCTCCCACAGTGAGATTTCTTTAGTGTATGGAGGGAGTAGTGATGTTACGTTTCATCATATATAAATGAGAATTATTGCCAATGGATAAATGTTCTGAAAGAATATCTGTTTTTCTAATTCTTTTGCTCGTGTCTTTTTTTGTAGAAATCTTGGTTGCAATTTACTCACAGAACTGAGCTTTGGAACGTTTCAGGCCTGGCATGGAATGCAGTTTTTACACAAGTTGTAAGTGAAATAGAAGATGAATACATGTAAACAACTGTGTGTAAAAGCAATCATGCAGTTATTGGTTAGCTGGGTGTAAGTAAGCCCAGTATGAATTCTGGAAAGTATGTCTTGAGAGCCATTTATTTTTTTTTTTCAAATGAGGAAACTAAGGTACAAAGAGGCCAAGAGACTTGTTTAACTCATATATATGAAAGGCTCTGCTTTCCATAGTACTGATCTTTGGCATGGTCAATTAAAGGCACCAAACAAAAACACTCAGATTAGCATTGTCATGGAATCCCACGGATGCCTCTCCAATATGAGAATGGTCCAGGAAGTTCCACTTTTGAATTTCACTTTGATTCCTTTTCATGTGCAAAGTTCCTAACTGCTTAAAATGTATGCAACACAGAGCTGCAGAGAACTAAGTTGAGCAGGGTGTGGTTCAGTGGGTGTGGGTGCTTCCCCAACCATCATTAGCTCTTTTAAATGGTAAAGCAGAAAGAATTCCTGAACACCCACCACAGGGCTCTCCCCAGCCACCCAGAACATTATTTTTCAAAAAAGCATATATTGCTGAAGTGAATTATCGGTGGCCAATAGGAACCTTTGAGGTATGGAAAAAGACGTTGTTTGTGTTCAGCTGTAGTGTGAAAAATATAAAGAAAAGACTTTGCTGTGGCCTAATTCAATATGTTTTCTTTGCTGACTACTCTTCAATAAGAAGTGTGGGTTTTCCACCCCTTCAGCTCAAAACTTCTCTGATTTCTCATGGCACAAGGAAATGATAGTGGGTACGTTCAATGGCCCGAAGGCGATTTTAGACTCAAGGGAAAGAGCTCTTCTACACCTGGCTTTGGAAAAGACTCTCTTACCTGTCTTGTGGTTCAGAAATCCAGCTTCACACAGTTCCCACATTTTGGCTTAATGAAGGTGTTGAGGCTGTGTCTGGAGCTGGGTTAACAATTCCTGCAGATGCCTATCTTTAGCGGCCTCCTGCCTTTCCCTTGTTGGTTTGCTGACGCCTACCTTGGGGAGAGAGCACCGAGGGTCGGTTTTTCTTCTGTTAGCACACCGGAGAGCAGGCTCGTGAGGTCCCTTCACCAGGAGGTTTTAGTAGCGTCAGTACAACGTCTGAAACTCACCACCTTTCCTAAACATCCCAGAACACCAAGAGTTCCTTATAAGAATCAGAGTTTCACTATAGTTATGTAGGCAACACAGGACAATACATTGTGGAAATAAATAAATAAATCACAGTTTAAAAATTAATGAATTCATTCCAAAACATTCACTGAGTGCCTTGCCCACTGTCTGTGAACACTCTACTAAGTGCTGGGGATACAAAGACGCATAGGGCAGGGACTTTGTCCCCAAGAAGCTTTCATACTGGAAGGAGAAATATGGATGTTGATGGGAAAACATATATGAGAGCCATTCTAGCATCTATGCAGCAGGGTAACAAGGTGAGGGAGGGGGGTGATGAAGTAGAAAACGGGTGGTAGGTTAGAAAAGATTTGTAATGGAAGAGGCACCAACTTGTTCCTTTGGAATTTGTGCTCCTCTTAAATGACAGAAAAAGGTAGTGAAAGAATCAGAACTATCTGGTGTTGTAAATAAATTAGTACTGTACTCCGAAGACTCATTCACAGTTACTTTCAAAAGACTGTCACAGTATAGTAAGTCTTTGTTTTGGACTAAGTCTTTCTAATAGACAAAGCTAAGTTGCTTTAGGAAACATTTGCCATGGTGAGATACAAACTTTATTGCATCTCTTACCAAAGGCAAGCCACCAAGGGAAGATGCCACCCTCGAGTTAAATCATTTTACTACCTATAATGACATATTACTGGGGTGTTTATAAGTTGCTTGCATTAAATAAGTTTGGAAAAGGGCCCCAGCTGAGGTGGATTTATCCTGAATTCAATGAACCTTAGGCTTCAGGGCTCCTCACTTGCATAGGTCCCTTCCAAGGTCTTGAGAGGGGTCCTAGCGATTTTTCTATTTATAACTTTGCCTGTTTTTATTAGCTAGGATTTCCCAAAGTAGATGAGGTTCAGGCCCCACAAATCCTTGATTCATCACCGGGTGTCAGGTAATTATAAGTCAGTAGGTTTCTTGAATGAAGCCTCTATGTTATTGAGAAATATCAGGTGAAGTGGTTAGCAGTGTGGTAGTCTATTTTAAATCCGAAATCTACCTCAAAGATGAGCCAGGAGCTTATTAATAAAGTACCACTTTTTGAATGGTGGTAGTCATCATATCTCTTTCAGATAAAATCAGGAATGAAATATACTATGGAAAACCGGCAGTGGTTGATAATCCTAAATGTTAAGTATGCTTTTTTTCTCTGACTCTAAAGTGTTTCTCCTTCATTCACCTATGCAGGTCCAGACTGATGGCTTATGTTTAAAAATTCTTTTAGTCACTTCATTGGATCTAACAATACAAGCTCCATGATTTTAGAAACTGAAGGACTCTACAATGTAGAAAGGCTATATAACTTAAGCAGACAGAGCACATTCACATGCTGGCTTGTCCGTGGTACATCAATATTGTACCAAGAACATAAGCACGAAGAGAGAATAAGAGGAAAATCAAAGCCTTATCCCTATTGAATTATTTACCCCATTGTTGAGAATATCAGTGCGGGAGGTGTGTCCACACTATGAAGGCAAATTGAGCTGCGGTCACAGAGCCGCCCTAATGCTCCCCCAGTCAGCTAGCATTGGTTTCCTTTACATAGCTATGTACACACAAAAGCTTACACACTTGAGGGTGTTGTCCTCACTTTTTGCTATGTACTAGAATCCTGGCAGCTTCTCAGATTTAGAAAGGCATAAACACTAAAAGCAAAAATAACTTGGGTCTGCCCTTTGGGGTGATTCAGGGTGGCTGTTTTATTTGTAATAGTTCAAAATTTTGAGATTGTCACACCTAGCAACTACTATACTTTTCTTCTCCCCACTGCATCTTATTCTTCCCACCTGTAGTATTTTCTCCCATTCTATATGTTTATTCACTTTCTTGATAGTGTCCTTTGAAGCGCAAACTTTTTAGTTTTTATAAAATCCAATTCATCTATTTTTCCTTTGGTTGTTTGTGCTTCTGGTATCATATCTAAGAAACTGTTGTCTAAAGCAAGGTCATAAAGATTTACTCCTGTGTTTTCTTCTAAGAGTTTTATAGCCTTAGCTCTTACGTTTGGATATTTGATCCATTTGGAGTTAATTTTCATATACGGTGTGAAGCTTCATTATTTTGTGTGTGGATGTACAGTTGTCCCAGCATCATTTGAAAAGACTGTTCTTTCCACGTTGAATTGTTTTGGCACCCTTGTTGAAAATCAATAGACCATAAATATGAGGGTTTATTGCTATATTGTCAATTCTGTTCCATTGATTTACATGTCTGTTCTTATTCCAGTACCACACTGTGATTGCAGTAGCTTTGAACTGAGTTTGGAAACCAGGATGTGTGAGTCCTCCCACTTTGTTCTTTACCGACATTGTTTTGGTTATTCTGTTTCCTCGAATTGCCATAGGAACTTTAGAAACAGCTTGGCAATTTCTGGAAAGAAGTCAGCTGGGATTTTGATAGGAATTGCAATGGAACCATAGGTCGATTTGGGAAGTAGTGAAATTTTCATAAGATTATCTTCCAGTCCATGAATCCAGCAGGTCTTTATACTTATTTAGATCTTCTTCAATTTCTTTCAACAGTTTTGTACTTTTCAGTGTGAATCTTGCACTTACTTGGTAAAATTTTCCCCTAAGTATTATATTTGTTTTGATGCTGTTCCACATGGAATTGTTTTCTAAATTCCATTTTTCGATTACTCATTGCTGGTGTGTAGAAATGATATTGATCTTATATCCTACAACCTTGCTGAACTCATTTATTAATGCTAACAGTTATTCTCCTAGATGCCCAGGAATATGTCTTGTGGTCTTCCAGTTTCCCAGGAATACATTGGAATATTTCAAAGTGTCTGTGCACATCTCATTCCTCAGCTTTTCTTTTAAAGCTTTGCGGTTGGGTTGTTTTTTGCCCCAAACTGTTATCCATTGCTTCATGCCACCGCCATGTTAAAATATTTGCTTGAAAATGTTTTCCAGAAATGCCACCTGAGCAGAGGCTTTTCTCACTAGACAGCCCTCAGTCAGGTCAAAGGCAAGCCTTTCAAGTGAGGTCTTCCAGGGGACCACCAGACATGTAAAACAATGACAGTTCTTTGGGAATGAGGCTTTGAAGGACCTCTCAGTCCATGCTGCTCGTTCTGGTACCAGGGATGTGGGCTGTTTTTCAAGGCTACCACTGGCATGGAGACCAAAGGTCGAGGGCAAGTTAAAGCAACACAGATCTCATTGTTCTTACAGAAATTAATTTGTTTTCCTGGAATAAATTGCTCCCCCATTTACTGCCAGCATGTTGGTTAAATGTCCAGAGTTCAGAAGAAGTTGATTCTGACCATTTTTGCCAGTTTTGTTGTTGTTGTTATTGTTGCTTCCATGCAGGGATGAATTTTCAGATGTCCTTCCTCCATCATTTTTACTGATTTTCCTGCAACTTTTTAAAAAAAATCTATAAAGTCTCAATGGCCATAGGCTAATTAAATATTTATCACAAGAGATGATTAAGGAAAAAATAAATAAAAAGAGAAATAAATAAATAAATAAATAAAAAGAGAAAATATAATTCTCATAGAGGCTTTCCCAGATGGGTAGATGAAGTTTGAAAAGGTATTTCTATATTTAGTGCTGTCAAAATTAAGGTTAAAGTAACAGATGTTTCAAAAAAAAACAACCCTTTTTTTTTCATTCAGGTTAAACACAGGCTTTAGAGTCAGAACTGAGTTCAAATTCCAGCTCTGCTTCTTACGAGCTTGATGACTTAAGACAAGTTATGTAACTCCTCTGTGCCTCAGTTTCCTCATTTGTACAATTGTGTAATATATATATCACATAAGGTTACTGTGAGGATGAAATGTTAAATGCTGATCACATATGCATGGCAACCCAAAAGATATTAGTTTTGATAATTATCTTTATAATATTCTGCAAAAGTACACTAATAATTCTTGAGTAGAGTTAACCTTAAGTCAGCTATTCTCTTCTTTCTTCCTGTTTCTTTTCTGTTTTTTTTTTCCCCCTTATTTGTTTTAAAGAACTAAGGGGAAAAAAAAGGAAGAAAGAAAGAACTATGAAGAAAATCTATTCCAACATTTTGGAATAAAATTTTGTTCCCCAAAATTAATTTGTTTATTTTATTGATATATAAACAAAATGTTATTTATTTATTCAGCAAACATTTATTAAATGCCTAGTAAATACTAGGCACTATGTCAGGCACAGGAATAATAATGACAATAAAGTGTGGTCCCTGCTCTCAAGTTGCTGACAATCTAGGAGAGTGACAAATAAACAGTTGATTACATACACAGTAACAAAAGCTATGGCACAAGAATACACACGGGACTATGTGATGGGAGTATGGCTTTCACCAGTTCCTCTTGGATTTCTCTCTTCTTTGGCTCCAGAACCAAGGAATTAGCCTTATTTTTCTCTTTAGCTGGGTAGTTTAAATCATGAAATTTTTCAAAATTTGTAGAGATGAAAGAAAAACACCTTGAATTATGGAGGACACTAGAAATAGTACTTTTTTTACAGAGCAAGGGCTTCCTACCAGCATAGTCACTTCGAGGGTTTTTAACGTGAAAAGTACTTTGGCATATTTTTTCTTTGCTAGCCACTTTTTTTCTATTTTATTGTTTGTTTGTTTGTTTCTCTTCTCCACTTTGTCATCTAGAGACCTGGGTAGTTCCCAGTGAAAGAGTGTTTTACAGATTCTAAGGGTGATATATAGGTAAAGACATAAAATGATATTTTTAACCTTCAAGTTCCATACCAAAAAAAATGAATATAAACTTTCATGGAAGTAATTGAAAATGCAGATAATTTTAATTCCATTCCATTTTTCAGAATTCTCAATCGTAATCCTTTGCCAACAGTTGAAGATTCTTGTCTTTTTAAAGTGCCAGCATTAAACTCTTTGTAAGTATTGTAAGAGTTTCATGGCTCATGAGATAATTTCTGCTCCTTTTTACTTTCGTCAAACTTGAGTACTTTGGCTAAACAGTCATAATTTAGATTTTAACTGGGTTATTGAAAATAAGAGTTATTGGCAAAGAAAAGGATTAAGAAAGAATATATATGGGTAAGAGAGCCAGCAGAGGATGAGAACAGTGTTGAAGAACACATATAGATATGGAACATGAAGATGCATATAGGAATAGTATTTATCCAAGAAAGCAAAAAGGAATAAGGGGTACATTATTTTTTTTAAAAAAAAGAGTGATCAAAAGAGGTAGATGCAATTGAAAATGAGAAGTGAGGATCATAGAAAATGATTGTACTGTTCAGCACCAAGGTCATTAATTTGATGATGCAAATTTAAATTTCTTCCAAAAGAGCTCTTTGGAATTATCATCTATGGCAAGTAAGAAGCCAAAGTGGAAGGAATCACATGTTAAGTATCTTCTTCAGTTTAGAAATTTTGTCTTTGGGTTTTATATCATGCATGTTTGGGCTTCTCCTTCAGAGACATGGGAACAGCACAAGTGTCACTTACCGCAATGGAAAGCATCCTCATGCTGACCCTTGAATTGGAAACACTGTAAGTTGATTTTTCTTACATGATTTTCACTCAGTTGTATTTTTAGGTTTGTTTGATTATCTTCTTAAGTCAGGTTTACTTATGTATAATTTTCATTTAACAAAATTCACTCTTTTTAAATATACAGTGTGATGTGTTTTGACAAACGTGTAGTTCTGTAGCCACCACCACATTTGAGGTAAAGAAAACTTCTGCACTCCCAAAAGACCCCCCATGTCCCTCTGTAGTCAATCCATCCTCCTGTCACTACCAGCCCCTGGCAACCACCAATCTGATTTTTGTCCGTATAATGTTGCCTTTTCCAGAATATTTGATAAGTGAAATCATGTGGTGTGTAGCTTTTTGTTTTTGGCTTCTTTCACTTAGCCAGTCTCTTTGGAGATTCATCTGTTTTGTTGCACCTGTCAGTAGCTCGTTCCTTTTGAGCGCTGAGCAGTATTCTAATTGTGTGGATACACAGTTTGTTTACGCATTCATCGTTCGATGCACATTTGAGTTTCTTCTTGTTTTTTGGCTATTATGAACAAAGCCTCTGAAAACACTCACATGTGTGTGTGAACATATGTCTTGTGTGAGCATATGTTTTCATTTCTTTGGGGTAAAATACCTCAGGGTGGGATTGCTTCATCATATGCTAAGTGCCTATTGAACTTTTTAAGAAACTGCTGAACCGTTTTCTAAAGTGCCTGTGCCATGTTGCTTTCCCACAAGCAGTCTATGAGAGTTGCAGATGCTCTACATCTTCACCTGATCCTTATATGTGTTTTTTAAAAACATTTTCGCCTTTCTAGTAGGTGTGTAGATGAATCTCGTGGTTTTTGCCACATTTTGCATTTCTGTAATAGCTGATGATGTTGAGTGTCTATTCATGTGCAAATATCCTTTTAAATGAAGTGTCTGTTCAAATCCATTTTTTAATTGGATATTTATATTGAGAATTAAGAGTGCTTTATATAAAAAGCAACGGAAAAAGTCCTTGCTCTCAGATATGTGTTTAGTAAATATCTTCTCCCAGATTGTGACTTATCTTCATTATATTAAAGTGTCTCTGAAAACTAGAAGTGTTAAATTTTTGATGAACTCTAATTTAGCAATTTTTCTTAATTTTTCATATTTATTTAATTAATTTATTTGGTTGTGCTGGGTCTTAGTTGCAGCAGATGGGCCCCTTAGTTGCGGCTCATGGGCTTCTTAGATCTGGCATGCGAACTCATAGTTGAGGCATGCATGTGGGACCTAGATCCCTGACCAGGGATCGAACCCGGGCCCCCAGCATTGGGAACTTGGAGTCTTAACCACCAGGGAAGTCCCTTAGCAATTTTTCTTAAATGCTTTCTGCTTTTTTGTGTCTTAATCTAAGAAATCTTTCTCTGAGACCCCACTGTCTAACCCCAAATCACAAAGGTTTTCTCCTACGTTTTCTTCCAGACGTTGTATAGCTACATTTAGGTCTCTGATTCATTTTGAGTTAATTTTCATATACGTTGTGAGGGAAGGGTCAAGTTTTATTTTTTTGCGGTTTAAAAAACTATTTCTGTAGGACCCTATTGTGACAGTTTATTACACAACCTACTGCACCTTAAATTGTGCCATCCCCCCTCCAATATGGCAAGCTAATAGAAACTTTCTGTTACGCCAAGGCTAGTTGAGGGGATTGCGTGAGATTAGTATGCGGAAACGGCCCTGCATTTAGCAGTCTGTTCCAACCGTCTTTGTCAGGTCACCTGACAAATGACTGTCTTCACTGTGCCGTCACGCATTGGTCACTGCTCTAGCCTCATCTTCCTCAGTGTCCCACACCATCTGCCACAATTGCGATCCCTCTCTTGTCAGCTAGATGCCCTCCTCTCTGGATATTAAAAACTATTTCCCTGTGTAACGACGATACTGTTAATACACAGTATTGAAGAAATTAAATTCCTACACAATCATATTACCTAATAAAGTGTTGCTATTCAAATTTCCCCAATTGTCTCTCTTATATAATATCATTTCTTTTAACAGCTTTTTGAGGTATAATTGACATGCAATAATCTGTGTTCACACACACACATACATATACACCATGAGGACATCACGAAACTCAAAATGTCCATCACCTCAGAAAGTTTCTTAATGTCTCTTTGTAATTCTTCCTTCCCATCGTTCCTTGCACTTCCCAATCGCCGTGCAACCATTGATCTGCTTTCTGTTTTCATTTTCTAGAATTTTATGTAAATGGAATCATACAGTGTATACTTTTTTCTAACTGGCTTCTAACCCAGCATGATTATTTTAATCTTCATCCATATTGTTGTATATATCAGTAATTCATTTCTGTTTATTGCTGAATAGCATTCCTTTATGTGGATGTACCACCATTTATGTATTGACCATTGATGGACATTTGAGTTGTTTGAGTCTTTGTCTATTACAGATAAAGTTGCTATGAATATTTGTGTACAAGTCTTGTATGGATGTTTACTTCCATTTCTCCTGGGTAAATGCCTGCCTGTAGAATGGCTGCATCATTGGTAAGTGTATGTTTAAGTTTTTAAAAAATACCCATTTTCCATAGTGGTTTGATCATTTTACATCTCTACCAGCAGTGTATGAGAGCTGCATTTTCTTCACGTTGCGGCCAACATTTGCTATGCTCAGTATTTTTAATTTTAGATAGTTTAATAGGTGTGTAGTTGTATCTCACTGTAGCATCCCTAATGATTAATCATGTCAAACATCTTTTCATATGCTTATTTTCCATCTGTATATCTTTGAATCTTTTATCTATATTTTTCTGGAGTTTTGAGAGTTCTTTCTATATTCTGGAAATTAGTCCTTTATCCAATAGGTAAGTTGCTAGGTATTTTCTCCCATTCTGTGACTCATCTTTTCGTTCACTCAGGAGTGTCTTTTGCAGGGCAGAAATTCTTAATTTCGATGGTGTCTAATTTATCTGTTTTTTTCTTTTATGCATTATGCTTTTGGTGTTGTATCTAAAAAATCTTACCAAACTCAAGGTCATAAAATTTTTCACCTGTTTTGTTCTAGACGTTTTATAGTTTTATGTTTTACATTTAGATCTTTGAACCAATTTGAGTTCACTTCTGTATATGGTTTAGATGGAAGTTCTTTTTTTTTTTTCTTTTTGCACCTGGATATTCAGTTGTTCCAGCATCATTTGTTGAAAAGACTATCATTTCTCCACTGAAATGTCTTTGAACCTGAAAGTCAGTTCTCCACATCTCTCTACTTCAGAACTTTGTATTCTGTTCCTTTGGTCTTTTTGTCTATCTTTACACTACTATCACAATGTCTTGAAGGTGTAGCTTCATAATCCTTGAAATCAGTTACTGTTAGTTCTTCAACTTTGTTCTTTCTCAAAGTTGTTTCAGTTATTCTAAATTTTATTTCCATATGAATTTTAGAATTAGCTTGTCAATGTCTATAGAAAAGCCTACTGGGGTTTTGATGTATAAATCGATTTGGGGAGAATTGATGTCTCAACAATATTGAATCTTCTGATCCATGAATACTTTATATCTCTCCATTTATTTAGGTCTTTCTTAATTTCCCCCGGCAATATTTTACAGTTTTCAGTGTGCAAGACTTTTATCAGATTTATGCTAAGTATTTTATATGTTGGATACTTTTATAAGTAGCATTTTAAAACTTTGATCTCTGATTGTTTGTTGAGACAAATTCATCTTTTTGTATGTTGATCTTGTACCCTGCAAACTTGATAGACTCATTTATTATTTCCAGTAGCATTTTCGTAGCTTCTGTCAGGTTTTCTACATAATCATGTTATCTGCAAATAAAGATAGTTTTACTTCTTCCTTTCCATTCTGAATGTGTCTTTTCTTTTTGTTGCCCTATTGCACTGGCTAGAACCTTCAGTGCAATGTCAAATAGAAGCAATGAGAGCAGATATCCTTGCCTTGTTCCTGATCCTGGTGAGAAAGTACTTTGTCCTTCACCATTAAGTATGATGTTAGGTTTTTTGTAGAAGTCATTTATCAAGTTGAGGAAGTCTCCTTCCATTCCTAGTCTACTGAGGGCTGTTTTTTTTTTCTTTAATCAGGAACGTATGTTAGATGTTTTCATTCTTTTCCTGCATCTATTGCAGTGATTATATGATTTTTCCCTTCTTTTCTTAATTTGTTTATTTATTTTTGGTTGAATTGGGTTTTCATTGTTGTATGTATCCAGTATTCTTAATCTTTTATGTAGATCCATATTCCAATCTGGTGTCAGTTTCCTTCTGCTTAAAAATAGTTCTTTTAACATTTCTTATTGTGAAAGTCTACTAGCAATGAATTCTTTCAGCTTCTGTATGTCTGAGATAGTCTTTATTTTGCTTTTGTTTTGACAGATCTGGGTATAAAATTCTAGCTTGATAGAATTCAATTCACTAATTTAAAGATGTTATTCCACTGAGTTCTCGTTCACGATTTTTCAAGCAAGAATTCTGCTGTCATTGTTATCTTTGTTCCTCTGTATGTAGTGTATAATTTTTTCCTCTGGCTCCTTTTAAATTCTTCTCTTTATTGCTGGTTTTGAGCAATTCGATTATTTTCTGTGCCTTGGTGTAGTTTTGTCCATGTTTCTTCTGCTTAAACTTCATTGATCTTCTTGACTTTGTGGGTTTATAGTGTTTACCAATTTGGACAAATTTTGGCTATTATTTCTTCAAATTTTTATATTTCTCCTCTCCTTCATGGACTCTAAGTACACATGTATTAGGCCACTTGAAGTTGTTGCACAAGTCACTGAGGCTCTATTCATTTTGTTGTTGTTTTGTTACTCCTTTTGTTTCATTTTGGATCGTTTCTGTTGCTATGCCTTAATGTTCACTGACCTTCTGCCGTGTCTAATTAGCCTTTAACCTCCTGCGATATCTTTTTCATTTAGACATTGTTTTTAATCTCTAGAAGCTCAATTTAGGTCTGTTTTACATTTTCCATGCCTGTACTTAACATTTTCAGGGTTTAGTCTGGGTGTTTTAACATATGAAATACAGTTATAATAACTTTTCTTCATGTATAATAACCTTTTAAAAGTTCTTTTCTGCCAATTCTAACATCTGTATAGATTATGGGTTATTGTTGATTGATTGCCTTTTCTCCTCAGTATGGGTCATATTTTCCTACTTCTTTGCATGCTTGCATGCAATTTTTCATATGATCCCAGATATTGTGAGTTTTAGTTTATTGTGTGCTATATATATTTATATTCCTGTAAAATGCCTGGGCTTTGTTTTGGGTGAAATTAGGTTACTCAAAACAATTGTATTCTTTTAGGTCTAGCTTTTAAGGTTCGTTGGGTAGGAGTCCAAGTAGCCTTTAGTCTGGAGCTCATTATTTGCAACTACTGAGACAAGTCCTTTCTGAGTATCATGAGGTTTTCCAGTCTGACTTGTAGGAACAGGTACTATTCCTACAACCCTGTGTGATATCCAGTTGTTCTTCTTATTAATCCTTTCATGTGGTTCTTTTCCTGGCATCAAGTTATTCCTCACACAAATGTATTGACCCATACTTTGTTGAATTCTCAAGAGATCCCTCTGCATATCTCCAGAGTTCTTTGTCTGTGCACTTCTTTTCTCTCTGATACTCTGCTTTGTAAACTCTAGTTACCTTGGTTCTCCCAGACTCTTATGTCCATTTCGTCTGTCAGGGAGCCCACTAGTCTCTGTCTGGACTTCTCTTCCCTGTACCATGACGTGGATACTCTCTCAGAGAAGTAAGGGCAATTATAGGGATCACTTCATTTATTTCCCATCTCCTCGGGAATCACTGAAATGTATTGCCTGAGGTTCAGTTTCTTGAAAACTGTTGTTTCATTATGTTCCATCTGATTTTTTCCTTGTTTCAGGTGGGAGGTTAAGTTGGCCCTTGTACTTCATCTTGGCCAGAAGCCAATAACATTCTTTAAGTCTGTTTTGTTTTGATATAGGATCCAATTAAAGATTAGGCATTGCATGTCATGTCTGTGTTTCCGTTAATCTAGAATTTTTCCCTACTATTTTTTTTGGTCTTTTATGACATTGGCTTTTTTGAAGAGTCTAAGCCAGTTGTCTTGTAAATTGCCCCACAACCTGTATTTGTCTGTTTCGTCATTAGATTCGAAGTAAACATTTTGGGGAAGAATACTATATAGGTGATGTATTCTTCATACTTCATCACTTGAGGTGGCCCATTGCTAAGTTTGATCACTTGGTTAAGGTGGTCTATTCCATATCTCTCCATTGTAAAGTTATTTTTCCCCTTGGTAATTGATAAATAATATGTGGGGTGATCCTTGGGATCAGTGAAGATCCTACTTTCAAACAACTCTTCACCCAACTGTGCATCAATGATAATCCTTGTCTGAATCGATTATTACATTGATAGTTGCAAAATAACACTTTCCTAATTCTATCCTTCCTTTTGCATTTATTAGCTGACATTATTCTATAAAGAAGAGCTCCCCCACTTTTCATTTGGAGTATCATTATGAACTCATGTGCTTTTTTTTCAGTTAACTATGTTATACCTTATTATAATGATAATGTTATTCTTTGGAATGTTCCTTTTGTCCAGATTTGGTCAATGCGATCTCTGTTATTGTTTAGCCACATGATGCTTTTTTATTACTAGAATAATTTCTAATATATTACTCCTCACAAATAGGAACTGAGAAAGTGACTCCAGAATGTGCGGTCTTATTCATACTCTTCTTAGAAGTCTGCCTTCTTCCTGTGTACTCTCAACCCAAAGTGAGGCTTTCGGGTTGGAAGGAGATACTTCTGAATTAAACTACAGTTCAGTGTCACCCAATTCTAATCGCTATTCCCTTTTTTCTAGGCATATCATACCTACTGCCATCCTAATCCTTCTGTTGGGCACCTCTCTCCTCCTCTATATTTATTTCCAACTGTCAAGGGCAGCAATTGGCCAACCGGCCCCTATCCAGTTCTATAGTCCATATGCCCCAAGAACTCCTTTTTGCACTGGTCTGTGGTGGCCTTGGCCTACCTCTTCTACCTACTCAGGTAACTCTTTTACCACGAATTTAATTACCTGTGTTTCCATTTATAGGATCTTACCCAGCCGTAGGGCCTGCTGCCTCTGCCAATTTAAAAATACTATTGAGGTTGTCTGTGAGACAGTCAAGCTGCGTTGTGACAGTGAACGCCTGAGGGACGTCACACGTTGTGGTGAGTCTCAATTGCGGGATAATACATTTTTAATTTTTAATTTAATTTGTTATTTTTAATCAAGGATGATACATTTTAAAACTAATGATGTAATTACATTATTTTAATACATTCATTTAGAGTTCCAGCTCCCTAAATTTCTAAGAATTACCCCCTTGCTAAAAATCAGATTCTTGGTTACATTATTAAGCTAAGAAGAGCTCAGTTACATTATTAGCTTCATAATGTAACTGATCTGCATATGTAAAGGAATGGAAGGGGGAAGGGAATTCACATTAATGGCCACATATCCTATGCTGCCCTCTCTGCAAATGACAACTTATTCACATAGTACATCACAGTTTGTAAACTGATTTTATATACATTAGGTCTCAAGTACCCTTTGTCTTATAAGACAGGTGTAAATATATTTTTGTTTATTTGGTTTGTTTCTGCAATTTTATAAAGAGTACAAGTGATGCTGTTTTATGTCCTATCTGGAGCCTGAGAGTTTCTGGTTCCATAACCAGAAGCTGCTACCAAGCCCTTCTAATGCATGGGAGAGCTAGTTATTTCTTTGACTGTCCAGCTCTGAACTTGCTCTGAATCGCAAGTTTTTCTATCCACAAAACACTCAGGGGCTTTCAACTATTTTTCTATGTATTAGATTTATGGACACTAACTTGATGACTTCCAAAATGTGCTTTCATGCCCAGGTAGCTTGAATACAGGTCTCTTTCAGTGATCTAGAGCACATCATAAATAATAACACTTTGCCACTTATATAAAGACAATATTGCTGATTTTTCAACACAGTTTTTTTTTTTTCCTTTGGCCACCAAGCTGGTGGGATCTTAGTTCCCCCAGCAGGGATTGAACCCGGGCCACAGCAGGGAAAGTGCCGGGTCCTAACCACTAGACCACCTGGGAACTCCCCCAAACATTTTTTTTACTAATTATATTACTCCCTTCTCCCCCAGAAGTGGGCAGAAAAAGCATTTTTAATCTCCTTTTACAGGTGAGGAAAAACAAGATCAGCGGTGTTAAGTGCTATGACCCTAGGGCCCCGATCTCCTGTCCCCAGTTTGGGGCTCTCTGCTAGCCTCTGCTCCTCCTTTCTCATGACCCTTCCCTCCTCATTTGACCCTCACCCAAAATACTTTTAATCCTTTTGGGAGACAAGCCCAGCTACACAATGGTACACATTACCTTCACACAGTCAGAAGATTTGGATGGTTCCCCAAGTAGAGCTGGAAATATTAGAAGTAAAATGAATTGAAAGCAAAGTAGCCATCTGACAGAAGTTGCTTTTTCCCGTCTACATTTTAGGGCCTCAAGTATTATTCCATTGATTTGTTGAACATTCCACATGGGCATACAATCTGGCAAATCTCTTAACTTATACCCAAGCTCCCTGCCGAAATTTTAGCAAAGAGCCAGGGTGGACATAGTGTTTTTTTCTGTATAGAGGCTTCTGTTATGGGGACTGGGATATATAGAAGCAGGGACTAAGCAAAGGACTCAGTGGGTAGTTGGAGAAGGACATGTCCAGATGACGACCTGTTAGCGGCGGTGGTTGTCGTGGAGATCTGTGATAGCAGCAAGAACACAAGCACACTGAAGAGGTGGAGAGAGGAAGCCTCACACTCCCGTGCCTTTGAGGCAGGACAGGATGGGGTATATGAATGTGAGGAGTCACAGTAGATCTGCAGAGAGTCCAGCTGATGAGGGGAATATTTGTCTTCCAGCCTTGGCTTTTCTTGAGTACTGGCCCCTGGGAACCAGTGGAGTAATCCTGAATATAGTTCCTATATTTCACGCTACAGAATTTTCTGAGTAGATAGCCCCTTTTTCAAGAGAGACCTTTCTCACATTTTGTTGTTGCCAGTCATAGGCTTAAGTGTGGGTTTCTTTTTCTCCTAAGTGGCACTCAAACTTTGACTGATTCCTAATTTCTTTGGCTGTGGACTGACAAAAGGCTGTCCCATCAGTCTTCAGTGATCAAAAACAGTCCCTTCTCTTTTGACAGATGAAGAAACATCTATAGAGAATGCAGGAGGATCGTTGATGAAGGTGTTACAAGCCCAGAAGGAGAACAACAGCACCGAGCTGACTGTTGAGTCAGAGAGGACGTCCTCACCTAACAGTGCTGTCAGCTTGTCAGGCTTCATGAATGAGCAGCTGGACTTTAATAATAAAAGTGATATTATCAGTACACTAAATTACATACTGCCTTATATCTCAGAGGGAAATCTAGGAGATGTGGAATCAACATTATTACCATTCATTCAACTTCTTTTTTCAAATACACAAGATGGACATATGCCGCTGGGCCTTTTGAAAAACAATACAAGGAGCCCTTCTGTTAAACCTGTACCCAACAATTCAACTAAAAAAAACAAATTGAGGGAACTCCATTTTGTGGAAAATTTGTTAGATGCAGAAACTCAAGAAAAAATTGATGAGGTTAAAAAGGAAGAAAAACCTGCCACGTGTACACGTTCCAACCTTTTAAGTGCCATGTTTACACGCTACATCTTTCAAAAGAAATTAGAAACTGCCCAACCACAGAAAGACAGCCTAGCAAAGATTGAGAGTACAGAGGAAAAGCTGCTGAGAGTGAACAAGGTCCTCAAGGGGCATACCGAAAATGCACCTCAAAGCAGTGGGAGATGAGAGCGTCAGGAGGAAACAGAATGCCCAGCCATCTGTGGCAAACACTGCCAAAGAATGAAAGCTCAGGAGGCCATCCCCAAGAAAGCTGAAACAACTCCTCATGGTGCAGAGGCCCAGGAAGCTGGTGGGAAAGTCCTCCAATGCAGAGTCTTCATTCATAAAGGAACACAAGGCCGCAGGCTCCTCTTCCCTCAAACCGTACTTCAAGGGCAGGCCTTGTGCCTCCATCCCGCCAAAATCCCCATCTGAGGTTAAAAGCAAATCAAAAGACTTATCCAACGCTATTCATGTTTTCGAAGATGCAAAGGCAAGAGTTAGAAATATTAAGGACTTCGAATTAATCTCACATTCTGGAAAAAAAAATACATCTTCCATAAACTTAGGTCTCATCGGGTCCACAGAAAACCCAAAGTTAAAAAGCATCGAGGGGCTTCCCTGGTGGCACAGTGGTTGGGAGTCCGCCTGCCGATGCAGGAGACACGGGTTCGTGTCCTGGTCCGGGAAGATCCCACATGCCGTGGAGCGGCTGGGCCCGTGAGCCATGGCCGCTGAGCCTGTGCCTCCGGAGCCTGTGCTCCGCAACGGGAGAGGCCACAACGGTGAGAGGCCTGTGTACCGCAAAAAGAAACAAAAAGAAAAAAGAAAGAAAAAAGGGAGTCGAAAGTTCAGAAAGAAAAGTTCACTTGATAGAATGATGCTTGCAAGCCCTCCGTTCTCTGTCGTGAGGAGTCTCATAAATTCCCCTCCACGAGAGGCTGTTTCATCTTCAGGAGAAGTGACTTCTCAGGAAAATCCTTTTCCAGAATTATTTTCTCTTTCAGACCCTTCTGCAGAAAACACTACTTCAGAAAACAATACTGCACAAAATGTTTCTGAAGCAATTATTTCTACAGGAAACGCTACTCTGCCAGGAGGAACCGGCCCTGGAAACACTAGCCATAGGAACGTCTCCACTGCACATTCTACTGTCGCTGCAGACAACAGTATGCCAGCTGTTCAACACAGCAACAAAACACAATGGGAGCACCACAACATGGTCACTGAATTATCCTCTAAGCCCACAGGCTTCACTTTCCCAGGGCTCGCATCCCCGGGTGATCAAGTTGAAACTCAGCTAAACCAGCAGCTCTGGTCCCTCATCCCCAACAATGACGTGCAAAGGCTCATTTCTCATGTTATCCAGACTTTGAAAATAGACTGCTCGGACACCCACGTGCAGCTGGCCTGTGCCAACCTCATCTCTAGAACAGGCCTCCTGATGAAGCTTCTCAGCAAGCAGCAAGAAGTAAATGTGTCCAAAGCGGAATGGGATATGGACCAGTGGAAAGCTGACAACTCTATCAGTGAGAGCACAGAAGCCCAGAGTGAGCAGAAAGAGCAGGAGTCAAGTGAGGTGAGGATAACCCCTGACACGTGGGAGTTGGACTTTTACTCAGTTTAGGACATGCCATTAACGTGCCCAAGCGGGAATACCACGGGCTCCTAGTCAGTATCTTATCTTCAGCCATGAAACGGGCTAAGACAGTGATCTCCAACTTTGCTCATTGAGAGAGTGTGTCACTATTCCTAGGGTAGGCCCGAAAAGGACATAACACAAGATAAATAAACTGTAGATAAATAGTAGAAGAAAATGCTAATGATAAGAGTAACAACATTAAATTTGGCTTGTTCTTATAGAAGCTACTCGCCTGGAAGGATTGGGTTTCATAGTAGTTTAAGAATAGTTAGCGATCGTTTAGAATAGGATTAAGAATCAGAAGTTTTCATCCCTTCTATCTCCTTGTTTTTAAAAACTGTGATATATTTCTTTAGCTCACAAAAGAAGTTCCAGGTTATGACTATAACAACAAACTCATCTTGGCAGTATCTGTACCTGTAGTAGTGACGATTTGTGTTAGAATTCTCTGTCTCATTGAGGTAAGGACAATAATTAATTCAGATTCAGAACCCAGAAACTGAGAATCAAATCCACCTTTCCACCTGCTACTACTTGATTCTTCCCTTTAGCCGTGAGGACTGACATACACTTTGTTCTTTTAATGAAAAGTATATTCCCAGGATGTTTGTGTGTGTGTGTGTGTGTGTGTGTGTTTTTTGGCTGCGTTGGGTCTTCATTGCGGTGCATGGGCTTCTTACTGAGGTGGCGTCTCTTGTTGTGGAGTACGGGCTGTAGCTGCACGGGCTCAGGAGTTGTGGCACACTGACTTAGTTGCTCCGCAGCATGTGGGACCTCCCCAGGCCAGGGATCGAACCTGTGTGCCCTGTGCTGGCAGGCGGATCCTTAACCATTGCACCACCAGGGAAGTCCCCACAGGATTTTTAAAAGGAACTTCACTCCCAGGAGATCCCTATGGAATTGGATCCATGATAACAAGCTATTGGACTATTTTGACAAGTGAAGTTTATAAGAAGGCCAGAGTTGACATGATAGTAAATTTTCTTCAACTCAAGAAAGTATGCTGATTTGAGGTACTCACCAGTCACTCTCATTCTACTGTTGATTTCTTTCCTTCTTGGCTGAAGTGATGAGAGATATAGGATCTCCATACTCAAGGAGCTATCAGTCACCCTGGGAGGGCTAAAAGGACATGCCTAAAAGACAAAAGTGTGATCTCGTCAATTCCTCAGGTTTACTTAGCAGCTTTCTTCTCCGGTGTATTAGGAATTGTGTAGATAGGTTCCATTAAAACACTGCAAGTAAAATCTTGCAGCAGGCTACCCTCAAATATTTATAGTAGCCTATTCCTGGAGCTAGCCTGTTTACCTTTTGTTCAGTTACATAGTGGTTTCTTACTTTTCCAGCAGGCAGTTGCTAACATTAAAAGAGTGATTTTAATAGGCTGACAGTCTTGATTCTACCCTACCACTCCACATTACTTTAGTTATCTTTTCTCCTGTAATGGCAGCCCTCCATTCCAGCCAAAGCAGCTCCTCACTATACGCTAGTTACACCATACCCATTCCTACTTTTGTCTGTGCCTTTGTCCATCGAAAATTCCTTTATTTTGCTTTGCCTGTGGAACTCCTATGAATCTCTGAAAAGCCAACTCAAGTTCAGATATCTTTCTCTGTAAAGCCTTCCCTGAATACTCCAGCCCTCCTGATCCTAGTCCTGTGAGGTTTGTCACCATTTCTGAGGGGCCATAGCAAAGCAATCCCCTCCCCTCATAACTCACAAAAGTGGTAAGCTGTTTTTTGAAATTTATTCCTAGGTACTTTATGCATTTTTTATTGATACAGTAAATGGGCAAAGAAAGGTGAACGGGGCTGAAAATCCTGCCTATGCTCCATGCTAAGCCACATACAAATGTCTCTCCAGAGACACTTGGGGTCCATTTTGGATAGACACAGAGAACTTCTGGAAGGCCAGCATGCATGCAATGATTTTCATGATCCCGGGTCTGTGGTGATTTTGCTCATTGTGATTATGGACTGAGGTACCCATTTAGTCCTAATGGAAGCAGAGATAACACATTGTGAGAGAGATGAAAAGTGACATGTAACACTAACTGTGTGTGTTTTCCTCCAAGGGGCTTTTTTTGATTTCTGCTGCGTAAGAAGCTCAGGGGAAAGTGAGAGTCAGGTAGATGTGAGGAGGATAAAGTACTGTGGCCAGAGAAAGCAGGGGAGATGCAGAATTAATATTTCCCTTTCTGTGTTCTAGGAGGGCTTTTTCGGGAGAAGGCGGCCACTTTGGCTTAGGGGTATGTATAGGCCTCTCAGCCCCACATGCAAGGAAAACATGGCCCAAAAGCTACACGACAGGGAGTCTTCTGATAAGGATGAGATATTTCTGCATCCCAGCAGGAGGCCCAAACTCGTCCATCCAGAGCTCACTGAGCAGGCTGAATCTTTACTTCATCAAGAGGCCCCTGCTCAGCATCCACAGACCCCTGAGGACGTTGAATCTTTTTCACCCCAGGCAGAGGCCCAGGCTCAGCATGCAGAGCCCACTGAAGGGGTAGAACCACCTCCACTTCCGCAGGGGGCTCCATCTCAGCCTTCAGAGGCCCCTGAGGAACTAGAAACTACAAGTCCTCAAGAGGCCCTCGCCCGGTCTTTGGAGACACTTAAGGAGGTTGTAATTCGGCTAGAAGCACATCATGGGGTAAATGAAGCTCAGCAGTCAAACTTGTACAATGTCACTGTTAAATCTCTGGCTCTGGCACTTCCCATAAATCCACAGGTTACTAAAGAGGTTGATCCTTCTCCAATCCAGGAGGAGACCCCATCTCAGCCTCCAGAGCGCCCTGAGGAGATTGAACCTTTTCTACTCCATCAAGATGCCCCAACTCAGGCTCCAGAGAGCCCCGAGGAGGTTGAACCTTCTCCCTTCCAGCAGGAGGCCCCATCTCAGCCTCCAGAGCACCCTGAGGAGATTGATCCTTCTCTACTCCCATCAAGAGGCCCCAAGTGAGGCTCCAGCTTTCCCTACTGAGTATGTACTTCAAATTCCAGTGACTGATGAGGTAGCATCTCTACCTGGCGTTCAGCGTCACGCTCCTTCAAACTTGCCCAGTGTTCCACTGCAACCTCTGGATTTGGAATTTACCATGAATCCAGAGGCCACTACGGAAGCTGAGTTTCCTACAGCTCAGCAGGAGGCCCTGGCTCCCCCTCTTGAGCATCCTGAGGAGACAGGATCTCTACAACCCAACAAGAGACCACAGCTAGGCCTCCAGAGCCTCCTGGAGAGGATGAGCCTTCAAGGGAGCAGTAGCAGCCAGCTCAGCCTTCTGAGCCTCCTGGGGAAGTTGAACCTTCTCCAACCCAGCAGGAGCCCACAGGTCAGCCTCCAGAGCCTCTTGTGGAAGCTGAGCCTTCTCCAAGTGAACAGAAACAACTGACTCAGCCTTCTGAGCCTACAGAGCCTCCTGAGAAGGTGAAAGCAGCAACCCAGCAGGAGACCCCAGCTCAGCTTTCAGAGTCTTTTGGAGAAGCTGAAACTTCTGCAACCCACGAGGAAGCCTCAGCTCCGTCTCTAGAGCCTCCTAATGAGGCAGAATCTTCTCCAACCCAGCAGGAGATCCCAGCTCTGTCTCCTCCGGAGATAGGACCTTCTGCAACCCTGCAGGAGCAACCAGCTCAGCCTCCAGAGCCTTCTTCAGGGGAGGTGGAACCTTCTCCAACTCAACAGGAACAGCCAGCTCAACCTCCAGAGCATCATGAAATGACAGTTTCACCTCCAAGTCACCCTCATGCTCAGCATTCAAAGTTATCCAGTGTCGCTGTCAAACCTGCAGATGTGGAGCTTACCATCACAGAAGAACCCACTCCAGAGGTGGGACCTTCTCCAAATCAGCACAAGCCTTCAGCTCAGCCCTCAGTGCCCCTTACTAATGCAGAATTTTCTACAACCCAGCATGAGGCCCCCACGCTGCCTTCACAGCCACCTGAGGAGTTTGAACTTTTGCCAGTTCAACAGGAGGCTCCAGCCCAATCTCCAGAAGCCGGTACTTATAATAAACCTTCAGTACAAGAGGAGACCCCAGCTCAGTATCCAGAGCATCCCGGAGAAGAAGTTATTCCTGCCACAAGCCAGCAGAAGGCTCCAGATCAGCATCCACAGGCTCCTGAGGTTGTACCTTCTCCATCTCAGCAGGAAGACACAGCTCAGCATCCAGAGTGTCCTGGTGAGGTTGAATCTGCTCCAACTCAGTCTCCAGAGCTCTCTAATGTGACTGTAGTTTTCTCTCCAGAGCGTCATGTGACAACAGTTTCTCCTCTAGGTCAGGATCAAGCTCAGCTTCTGCAGCGGCCCAATGTCACTGTTAAACCTGTGGATCTTGCACTTATCGTAACTCCAGCGTTCACTAATGGGGTTGAAACTTCTCCACCCCAACAAGAAACCTCGGCTCAGTCTACAATGTCCCCTGAGCAGTTGGTACCTTTGTCAGTTCAGCAAGAGGTTTCAGATCATCATGCAACCCCCTGTGAAAATGTCGAACCTTCTCCGGTCCAGCAGGGAGCCCCAACTCAACCTCAAGGGCTTCCTGAGGAAACTGAACCTTCTCCAAGCCAGCAGGAGAGCTCAGCTCAGCATCCAAAGCCCACTGAGTGGGTTGCACCTTCTCCAGTCCAGCATCAGCACCCAAGTCAGCCTCCAGGGGCCTCTCTGGATGGTGCAGCTGAATCTTCAGCGCATAATGAAGTGACATTCTCACCTCTAGGTCCAGGTGGAGTTGAACATCCAGTGTTGCCTAACATCACAGTTCAACCCATGGATCTGGTAGTTCTCTTAACTTTAGAGTCCACTAAAGAGGTTGAACATCCTCCAGTGCAGCAGGAGGACCCTACGCAGACTCCAGATCCCCCTGGAGGGGTAGAGCTTTCTTTAGTCCAGGAGGAGGAACCAGCTCAGTCTCCCATTCCCCAGGGGGGCTCAGCTCCATCTCCTGAGCCCCCTAAGGAGGTGATACCTTCTCCCACACAGCAGGAGTTTCATGCTCAGTCATCAGAGCTCCTTGCAAAGGTGGAACCATTTCCAGTCCCTCAAGGGACCTTTCCTCAGCTTCTACAGCCCCCTGAGAATATGGAATCTTCTCCAGTCCAACAGGAGTTCCCAGACCTACCTCTGGAACCCCTTAAAGAGACAGAACCTTCTCCAGCCCAGCAGGAGGCCCCATCTCAGTCTACAGAGCCACCTAAGGAGGTTTTAGCACAAACTCCAGTGCATTATGGGATGACAGTTCCACACTAGGACAGGATCAAGCTCAGCATTCAAACTTGCCCAGTGTCACAGTTAAACCTTTGGACCAGGGGCTTCCCACAGCTCCAGAACCTACAATGTAGGCTAAACATTCCGCAGCCCTGCAGCAGACTGCAGTTCCTCCAACTTACCCTGAGGTGACATTTCCAAATCCAGAGCAAGTTCAGGCTCAGCATCCAACCTGGAGTGAGGCCACAGTTCAACCTTTGGACCTGGAACTTATGTTAACTCTGGAATCCAGTATGGAGGTTGAACCTTCTCCAGTCCAGCAGAAGACCCCACCTCAGCCTCCAGAGCTCCTTAAGGAAGTTGTAGCTCAGTCTCCATTGTATCCTGAGGTGACAGTTCCAGCACAGAGCAGGATCATGCTGAGCATCCAACATCCCCCAGGATCACAGTTAAACCTTTGGACCTGGAGCTTACCACAACTCCAGAACCTACTAAAGAGTCTGAACATTCTACAGCCTGGCAGAAGACTACAGCTCCCCCTCCAAAACACCCTGAGGTGAAACTTGCACAACCAAACCTGACTCAAGTCACAGTTCCACCTGTGGACCTGGGAGTTAACATATCTCAGCAACCAAAGCCATCTGAGACAGTTCTTTTTCCTTTGACTCAGTATTCAGTATCCACAGGTCTTCCTGCTGTAAAATATACCCCAGAAAAGAAACAGCCAGAACAGAATGCCACCAAAAACATCAGCATATGTGAGCTCTGTACCTGCAAAAATGAGACGCTGTCGTGTGTTGGTCTCAGCCCAAAGCAGAAGCTCCACAGAGTGCCTGAGCCAGAGCCTAACGCCTACAACGGCACCTTCACCATCATGTAAGAATCGCCTTTCCTCATTTGTTCTCTGCATCCTGCCTGACATGGCAGCCTTTCTTCAGGTCTTCCTGGGTCCTCCTTATGTCCCCAATCCACATTGACTGACTTTCTGTTTCCACCTTTTGTTTGTCTATGATTCCTTATCTTCATTCTCCTTCTTACTATTTTTCCCACTCCTCCAGTCTTTAATTGCCCTTATTTTTCCCCCATTATTCAATTCCCTAACATCTACTCTTCTCCCATCTTTACTCCATCCTCTTTATAGCAACATGTCCTTCTCCCCATCTCATTGGTGGTAATACAACAAAGTGGTTAACAGTAGAGATTCCGGAGCCAGACTACCTGGGTTTGAACCCAGGTCAGTCATTTATTAGCTTTATGACACAATTTCCTATGTGTAAAATGGGGATTATGGTAGTTATCATCTCATCTCATAGGATGACTCTTATGACTCCTCAACAGAATTGGATGCCAGGGAAATTCTGTTCCCTGAGAAAGAGAATTTTTAACTTTTTAACTTAATTTTTAACAGAATTAATTTTCCTTAATTTTAAATAATTTACATTCTAATAGGCATTTGGCTAGTGGCTACTGTAATTGACAATGCAGCTCTAGGGCCTTGGGGATAACGGATTTAGCTAGACAGCGATGGAGGGAAAGCAGGGATAGTTTAGGTCCTCATCAGGCCCTGTGGGATGGGGCTGGGGTGGATGTCCTCAAAAATCCACAGAACACTTCTCTTGTCTCTTTATTCCTCATGCATATCTGTCCCCTCTTTTTCTAGGTTTCTCATCACACACTGATATCCCCACTCCTTGACGATCTCCGGTGAGTTGTTGGATGTCTCTCGGTGAAGGCGCCTGGGAGACAGAGCTTTGCACTTGTCCCTGCCTGCTCTGAACTGTCTCTGGCGGGCATCAAAGACCACACACCCTAGACAGAGCTTCGCACTTGTCCCTGCCTGCTGTTTCTGGCGGGCGTCAAAGACCACACGCCCTAGCCGCTTGCCTGACCCAGGACAGTAGGGCTTCCAGCTGGTTTGGGGAGGCGTAGACATCTGGCGATAGTTCTGTCAGGCTGGAGGAACTGTATCCATGCGGTGGTACACCCAGTCTTGGCTGCCTGTCCGCTGCGAGGAGGTTAGCAGGTCATTGTAGGCCACTTGAGCCTTGGGAGAGCAGGAGTTCTGACTGGGTGGGAGAGAAATCCATTGTATGTGCTGCCCTGCATCCTCCTTTCGAGGAACTGCCTCAGATATGAATGACTTTTGGGTCTGATGTGGGCCCAAAACTTGGACATAGTCAGTTCCTAGAGGGTTCTTGTGGAGGCCAGGGTTTGGGATAAGGCCAGAGTTGTTATGGAGGCCTGGTCTCTTGGATAAGCCAGAGTCTTGAGTAAGGGCTGGACCCTTATGGGGGCCAGGATCTCAATTAATTCCTGAGTACTTGTGGTAGTTAGGGTCATGGGTATATTCTGAGCTCCTGTAAATTCCAGCATCTTGGGTTAGGCCACATCTCCTTTTGACTACAGTGGCTTGGGTAAGGCCTGGATTCTTAAGGAGGTCAGAATCTTGAGTAAGGCCTTGGCTTCTGCAGACACCAGAATCTTGGGTCAGACCTGGATTCTTGTAGTCTCCTGAGTCTTGGGTAAGCCTTGAGCCCTTATAGATGCAGGGGGTTTGCACAAGGCCTGGGTTCTTATGGAGCCCAGATTCCTGGCAAAGGACTGAGCTCTTGTTGATTGCAGAGTCTTGGGCCATGTATGGACTCTTCTGTGGCCCAGAGTCTTGGGTAAAGTCTGGACTCCCAGAGACTCCTGAATCTTGGGCATTACCTGTACTCTTGTCACATCCAGAATCTTGAGAAGGGTGTGGGCTATTATGGAAGCCTGTTTTTTGGGAGAGCTCTTGACTTTTATAGAGTACAGTCTCTTGGTTTCACTCTAGATTCCTATAGACTCCAGAATCGTGCATAAAGCCTGAGCTCCTATTAATGTAAGAAGTTTGGAGAAATGATGTGTTCTTGCAGAGACCAGAGGGTTGGGTGAGATATGGGCTTTTAAAGAAACGTCCATGTAGAGTAGAACCTAAGATCTTCTGGGAGCCAAAATCTTGGGTAATGACTGGATTCTTCTGAAGTTCAGAGTCTTGGGAAAGGCTTCGATTCTTGCAGAGGTAAGGATCTTGGGTAAGGCCTCGAAGCTTGTGGAGGCCTGGATCTTGAGCAAGGCCTTGGTTCTTGGGGAGGCCTTCATCTCGGGTAAGTCCTGGGTTCTTGTGGAGGACTGGATTTAGGGTAAGTCCTGGGTTTCTGGAAACTCTACAGTCTTTTGAATGGCCTGGGGTCCTTTGGAGGATAGAGCCCTGGTTGAGGACTAGACTCTCATGAAGTTCAAGGGCTGGTTTTGGGTTTGGGAAGTAGTGGATAACTGGGGCGGGATGGGAACCTGGGGAGAGAGGACAGACTGAGGAGACTTGGAGGTTGGGGGAAAGGTGGGGTGTTGTATTAAGGTGGAGGGCTTCTGGTGGTTGCTGTGTTGATGAAGGACAAAGGATCTGGGAGAAACAAGAGGCAGAGAAAGAGTGCATGGGGGAGACATGGTGCATGGTGAGCTCTGGGCACTGGTCAGAGAATGGAAGCAAGGTTGAGAAGGTGCAGCATCCTTGGAGTACACCAGGAATTTGGGGTAGACTGGAGTCTGGGGATCCGTGTTTCTCTTCTCAGACCGGCAAGGATGAAAGCTACAGTAAGGGAAGGTCTTGGACTGTACAAATTTGTCTTTGGCACCATTTGAGATCTTCCATTCCATATTCCCCAACTCCACGTAACCCAGTATGGATCCTGTGGAGGGCTTGGCACTGTCCCCACTACATTGCTTCAGTGTTTGCTCAGCTGTACCAGAGCTCACCAGACCACGCCCCTCTTGGGGCCTGGAGAGGGTACCCAAGTCATTTCTGGACTACCCAGAGTTCTGAGTGGGACACACATGGAATAAGTTCTGCTTTACACTGCGGGCATAGTAGACCACATGGCCGGAGGAGAGGCCTTGGCTGAAGGCAGACAAGGTAGAGGGAATAGAATCTAGGATGGGGATAGGGGTGTTCGAAGGGACTAGTGTGGTCGTCAGGGCCATGACCAGTGCTGGGACAGAGGTTGTGGCAGAGATCGGGACAGGGGCTGGTGTAGGGGCTAGGGCAGGAGTAGTAGCAGGGACAGAAGTTGGGGGAGGGATTGGGGCACAGGTTGGGGGATGGACCAGTGTGTTGGCATGGGTATAGGTCAGATGAGCATGGGTCAGCGTGCAGAGAGAAGTGTGGCCCAGGGACTGGGCTGAGGCATGTGAGGGGGCCTGGGCTTGGGCCTGGGCTGGGGTATGGGCTGAGGTATGCTCAGGGCCATGGAAATGGGCAGGGCTGTGCTCAGGGGAGAGGGCTGTGGAGGGGGTCTGAGCCTGGGGGGTGGTGTGCTCAGGGGGCTGGAATGTGGAGCAAGTCTGGGCCTGAGGTTGGGCGTGCTCAGAGGGGTAGGCGGAGGAGAAGGTCTGGGCTTTGGCAGGAGTGTTCCCAGTGGGGTGCACTAGGGAGAAGGCCTGGGCTTTGTCGGAAGTGTGCTCATGGGCGCGGCCTCGGGAGCAGGTCTCGGCCTGGCGGTGGCGTGTGCTCAGTGGGATGGCCTGAGGAGAAGGTCTGGGCCTTGGCAGGAGCATGTGCAGGGAGCTGAACTGGGGAGCAGGTCTGTGCCCAGGCTGGGGCCTGGACTGGGTCATAGTCTGGGGTCTTAGTCTTGCTCTCTTGGGGCAGGCAGAGTGGAACCACGTCCACCTTGCTCATTCTGCGGAGCTTGGAAGATGTCTCTTACCTGGAGTTAAAGGTGGCTTGGGACTTTAAGGCTGTGACTGGAGGGGCGTCCCCAGCTCCCACTACCCCCTCCTTCCACAGTCCCCGTGGAGCCTCCGTGGAAGCCCAAGCCCGTCCACACTGAGACGGCATCCAGCAGCACTTAGAAGCCGTCTCATCATCTGTTTCTGGTATCCAGGAGTCAAGGTGTTTTGGGTGCCCGAGCAGGAAGCTTGGGCAATGGCGGAAGTGGGGAGAAACTCTTGAGCACATGTTCTTGGGATCCACCGAGCAGTGCATGCGATGGCTGTCTACACAGCTGGCTTGCTTGTCTGCGGGGAAAGGAGAGATGGGACAGGGCCTGGGTTCCTGAGGGGCTGAGAATCAAGGCAGGGATAGAAGAAAGGGGACAGGGCCACATCCCCTGTGCACATGCTGGCGCCCACTCACCTTTGGGGAAATATGGTTGAAACCTGCCCGCAAGCATCACTTCAGTTGCATCCAGAGCTGAGGGAAGCAGGGGACGGGGGAGGCCAGGATCAGGGTGAGCCCTGAAATCCAACCCTTGTCCGGCCACACCCCAGCAGCCCTCCCATCTCAGCCCCTTCAAGACCCCAGGTCTCCCCCAACCCCGCTGCCCAGATCCTGCCCTGACCAGTCACCACGTTGATCCCCACGTTGAGCAAGATGAAGCTGACCAGGATCAGAAGAATTGAGTCTCCTAGGTCTTGGCATTTCCTGGGGGTGGTGCCAGAGCACGGCTGGGCTCAGTAATGGGTTTGCTCACCCCTGGCCGGACATCCCAGGACTGCCTAGGTCCCCTGGCCTCCATATGTATACTGGGAACCAGACTGGGTCATAATAGGGCAGGTGGTGGGGTCACCGTGAGGGAGGGGGACGAAAAGCAGGGCCCAGGGTGGCATTCCCTGGTTACCAGGGTCAGGTAAGCTGAGCCTGGACAGTTAAACAGGGCCCGGAGGCCGGCACACCTCCTGTCGAGCGGATTACTTCCTTCTGAATCTCAGCTCTAGGACATAGACCACGACTCTCAGCCCTTCCCTCTAGGATGGAACTAGAGCCTATATAGGCATGTTATTGCTCTAGATTAAGAGTTCTAGACCCACGCTCCCACCTTCTCTATTGATACCTGTTAAGCAGGAGCTCTGGAAAGGAGCCAGCTATGATTCACAAAGAACTAAGTTCTGGATGGATCAAGAACCACTTCTTGTTTTCCCTAGACAATTTTCCAAAAATCTTATTCTTCCTATAGAATGCTAACCTTATTTTTTTACATGCAGTTTCTAGCTCCTGCAACTCAGCCGGGGTCCTGCCAGGGAACAGAGGCTGAGGAAGGGCAGAGGAGTTTTGCAAGGAATCCCTGGCTCATAGAAGGGCAGCTAGGATGGGAAAGGGGCCAGAGCCATGGCATGGCTGGACCTGTGCCTGGGTGGGGGGGGGACATGAACACTTAGCTACCTCAGCAGGAATTCCTTCCAGGTCCCCTTTAAAGCTGAGGTCTTTAGGGTAATGGGTCTAGAATAAAAAAAGACAAATGGGACATAGCTTTGAGCCCCCTCAAATGAGGAGATACCAATTCAGCAATAAGTCCCACCCTTCTCCCCTACAGGTCAGGCCAAGGAGGGTGGGGGCCTCCTGGTCTCTAGACCACATACACCCCTCCAGCTTCTCACTGAATAGAACTTGCTTTACCTCAGCTGGCTGTTAGGTACCCAAAAAGGCTCTGCTCCCGGGGGACCAGTCTCCACTCCATGCTTTCTCAATTAAAGACGATTTATACAATTGAAGTGTTGTCTGCCATCTGTGGGTAGCAGGCTTTGGCAGTTGCTCGGGGAGGGATGAAATCCCAGGGGCGGGGCGGGTAGGGTGGCGGCTGCCCCCCAATAACAGGTGCACATTCCTGGGCACCTCGTCACTTCCCTTGCGCTGCTGTCCTGGCGGCTCACCCAAGGGGACTCACTGAGCGACGCGGCGGGCTATGACCCCAGGGGCGCTGGTGCTGCTGCTGGGGGCGTTGGGGGCGCCTTTCGCCCCGGGTAAGTCTGGGCCTCAAAGGAACAGTGACAGGGCCAGAGGTCGTGGCCGGGCACCAGGGCTTCACTCAGTTCTCTCCTCCTCCAGGCGCCCGCGGCTCGGAGGCAGACAGCCGAGTCCGCGAGAAACTTTTCTCGGGCTATGATAGCTCGGTGAGGCCGGCGCGGGAGGTGGGAGACCGCATCGGGGTCAGCATTGGTCTCAGCCTAGCGCAATTAATCAGCCTGGTGAGGGCGCACGCGGGGAGTTGAGGTCTGGCCCACGAGCCGGCTGGGGTGCGTGGCTTTAGGCAGGACGGTACCAAGGGACCACTGGGGACGGGGTCCGGGGCGAGGCCAGGCTGGGTGACTGACGGGCCGTTAGTAGAGATTGGGTCGAAATCGGACCAATGGACAAGCTGTGGGCGTGGCTGCTGGACGGGCCAGGATTGAGCCGGGCAGGATGATGAACGGGCCTGTGGGTGGATCTCAAAGTGGAGCTGGGGCCGATGGACAGGCCAGAGAGCGGACCTTGAGGCGGGGTCACAGGCTGGGACGGACCTTGGTGCCGGACAGGGTCAATAAACAACAGCGGGCAAAGATTCACTCCGGCTGGGGCTGGGACAGATAAATGAACGGGCTGGCTGTATGGCCAGCAGGAAGTTTATGAGATAGAGGCGGAGATTAAGCCAACGCAGTTTATAGGAGGTGGGGCTTGAACCGAAGAGGGTGCGACTCAGAAAAAGAGGGGAGTTTCCAGGGAGAGTTTACCCACCGAGCCCCTCATTTCTCTACACTGCCATCATATCTACCCTTTAAACTTTTCCCTTCTAGAACGAGAAGGATGAGGAGATGAGCACAAAGGTCTCCTTAGACCTGGTACGGAGACCCCCGCAGGGTGGAAAGGGCGGGCGTCCCGCTGCCTTTACAATTTCCTCGAATGTCCCGCCCAGTAAGATTTTTTTTTTTTTTCATCACGACCTCAGAAAACACATTTATAACTGAAACAGAAGCTTCAGGAAACAATACCTGTCTTTACTATGGGAGCTGTATTCCATGCATTTTTCATTCTAAAAAATTTTTAACACTGGTTTGGGGCCACTCATTTGATTCCGGACCTATGAAAAGGGTCGTTAACTGTAGTTTGAAAACCACTGTTTTAGAGGCTAGCGTACAACCCCCTCGTTTTTACAGAAAAAAGAAATTGGGGCCCGATGAGAGAGAAGGGGAAATTAGTTGATAGGGTCCCAAAGAGTGTAGCTGGAGTCTTAAACAGAGCCCCGGCCTCCGGAACCACAGACCATGCCTGCGCGGCTCTCCTCCCTTGCATTCCCTGCCTGGGCTTCCTTCGCACATCCCAAGACTTCTTCCAGCCCCCAGCCCCAGACGGCCCCTCAGCCTCTGCTTCCCTAGGAGTGGACTGACGACAGGCTGAGCTGGGACCCTGAGGAGCACGAGGGCATCGCTTCACTCCGCATCACTGCCGAATCCGTGTGGCTACCAGACGTGGTGCTCCTAAACAAGTAAGGATGTTCCCAAAGTCTGGGAGGTAGGGCAGGACCTCTGGAGGGGCGCGGCCTCCGGAGGGAGGGGCCTGATCCCAGATGAGAAGATTCTTTCCCTGCAGCAACGACAGAAATGTTGACGTTGCTCTGGACATCAGCATCGTGGTGTCCTCCGACGGCTCCGTGCGCTGGCAGCCCCCGGGCACCTGTCGCAGCAGCTGCAGCATCCAGGTGTCCGGGCCCCACCTGGGAAGCTCAAGGCGCTCCTAGAAAGCCTCACTCGGATATCCCTCCTCCATTATCCCCATGACCCTCACGTCTCTCTTACCCTTCTGATTTTCCGTTGAGTTTCATCTTCTCTGTCCACCTTCATTGACTTCCAGTCTTCCTCAGTGACCGCCCCCCTCCATTGTCCATGACCTCCCCGCATAACCTTCTTATTCCTCTGTGACTCCACTTCTCTGGGATCTTCCCCTGGTGGTCCCTATCTCCCTAGTGCCCCATATCCTCTGACCCCTGTCTGCCCTGTGACCTCCCCAACTCCCCCAGCCCTGACCAGCTCTCTGGCAGCTCTAGTGACTCTCCACTCCATCCCGGTCACCTACTTCCCCTTTGACTGGCAGAACTGCACCATGGTGTTCAGTTCCTATAGCTATGACAACTCAGAAGTCAGTCTGCAGACCGGCTTGGGTCCCGATGGGCAGGAGCGGCAGGAAGTGCACATTCATGAAGACACCTTTATTGGTGAGTGGGCATGGCTCCCATGTCCATGGGCTTTATGATTTCCAGTTTCTAACAGGCTGATAAATATACTCCATCAGTGAGTCCCTGTGGGTTCAGCAAGATAGGTGTAACTGTCTATATTTTATGGTTATGGAAATTGAGACTTGCTCAGATTTATTAGAGATGGGCTGTCCAGCCCAGGGACCGTAGCTAGCCCCTTATTACATCAGTCCCCCCTGCTCTAGGATGTGGCAGAGAAAGCCATATCTGGGAATTCCCTGGCGGTCCAGTGGTTAGGACTCCACACTTTCACTGCTGAGGGCCCGGGTTCAATCCCTCGTTGGGGAACTAGGATCCCACAAGCAGCGCAGTGGTGCAGTGAGGCAAAAAAAAAAAAAAAAAAATGAAAGCCGTATCTGGCACCAACAAAGACAGGTTCCACATCTGTGTCACCTTCTCTTCTCCCTCCCCCGCCCCCCACGAGAATGGTCAATGGGAGATTATTCACAAGCCTTCTCAGCTAATCCAGCCTCCAGTGGATCCTAGGGGAGGGGGGGAAAGACGGCGTGAAGAAGTCACCTTCTACCTCATCATTCGTCAGAAGCCTCTCTTTTACGTGGTCAACGTCATTGCCCCACGCATCCTCATCACTCTTCTGGCCATCTTCGTCTTCTACCTGCCACCAGATGCAGGTAAGAGGGGAAGGGGCCCAGCACTCCTTCTTACCAATTGCTCAGGTTCTTCCTCTTCGCCTATAATACAGGGAAGGTTTTCGTGCCAACTGAAGCCTTCATGAACTGTGCTTCAGCAATCTGACCCAGGTTTTCCTTTCAGGAAGAGCCTTTGCCTCTGCATCCAGATTTCCCCTCCAACCTCAAGCTCTACCTCCCCTCTGCTGCTCACTTCTCTGCACCCAGTAACTTCTGAACTCTTCCATTCAGAGTCCTAGGATCTCATCCTTCGAACTGCCACTCCTCTGACCAACAAACTCCCAGGCTTAGCTAACGCTTCCTTTCCCTTTCCCCATTCCTGGCATCCTCCCTCCCCCACTTGTCAAATGCCGCTTACTAGTCCCTTAACCTCCTATCTCCCTTGGAAATAATAGCCAACATTTCTCTGGGAGACAGCACAATATGCTAACAGAGTAACCTTGGGCAAATTCCTTAATCTCTTAGTGTCCTGATCTGGAAATAGGGCAGTCGTTGTCCCTCCCCCATAGGACTATTTTGAGGATTAACTGAGTTAATAGAACTATGCCTGGTACTCTGTAAGCTTTGTGTAAGTGTAGGTATAGTCTTTTCTAATTTTGAGTACTTGCTATAAGATAATACAAACAATGTGTTACATATATTAACTCAGTTCTAATCTTCACAACTCTGTGAGGTAAGTACTGAATTGTCTTCCCGTTTCACAGAGGCTAAGTGAGTTGAAGTCATTCACCTGACATTACACAGAGAGAGGCAGTGTTGCTATTCCAACCCTGCTTAGTACTGGTCTGATTCAGAGACTGATATCCTAAACACTCATATTCAAAACATGCTTTCCTGGGAGTTCCCTGGTAGCCTAGTGGTTAGGATTCTGGGCTTTTACTGCTGTGGCCTGAAAAACAAAACAAAACAAACAAAAAACACACGCTTTCCTTCTCTGTGTAATCAAGCCCTCTCTCAGTCTAGGGAAGGAGAGTGATGCATCTCTAGAACACACTTCCACATGTAACTTCTCCTTCTTCCTGGAGCAAGGCGAATCTTGGGACCCAATATTACAGGACTAAAATAGAACACACCATAATAGTTATTTATTTCAATACCTTCCATGAAGTTTTCAGTGCCTGTTGTATGCCACAGTAATAACCAGCCACCTGGTATATTCTTATATACTAGGTTTCATTTTCAGATCCTTCGATTTGCTATATAGTTCCTGCTACAGGGGTGGGTCCATTCATTCATTTAACAATATTTGTTAAACATCTGTAATGTGTAAGGCACTGGGAATGCATCAGTGAATAAAACAGACAAAATCCCTGCTCTTGTGGAGTTTATATTCTAGTGGGGGAGAGAGTCAGTAAACAAAATAAATAAACCCATTGGATAGTATATTATTATTTTTTTAATTAATTAATTAATTAATTAATTTAGGCTGCATTGGGTCTTTGTTGCTGCGCGGGGGCTTTCTCTAGTTGTGGTGAACAGGGGCTACTTTCGTTGCAGTGCACGGGCTTCTCATTGCGGTGGCTCCTCTTGTTGTGGAACACGGAATCTAGGTGCACGGGCTTCAGTAGTTGTGGCACCTGGGCTCAGTAGTTGCAGCTCACGGGCTCTAGAGCACAGGCTCAGTAGTTGTGGTGCACGGGCTTAGTTGCTCTGCGGTATGTGGGATCTTCCCGGACCAGGACTCAAACCCGCGTCTCCTGCATTGGCAGGCGGATTCCTAACCACTGTGCAACCAGGGTAGTCCTAGATAGTATATTAGGAGAGGTCAATTCCTAAGAAGGAAAAACAAGAAAAGGGTTTGGGGAGGATGAGAATGGGGGTAGGGGTTGCAATTCATTTATTTATTTAAACAATTTTATTGAAATATAGTTGATTTACAATGTTGTGTTTCATTTCTGCTGTACAGCAAAGTGACGCATTTATAGATATATATTTTTTTTTCATATTCTTTTCCGCTATGGTTTATCACAGGGGTTGCAATTTAAAAATAGGATGGTCAGGGGCTTCCCTGGTGGTGCAGTGGTTGAGAATCTGCCTGCCAATGCAGGGGACACGGGTTCGAGCCCTGGTCTGGGAAGATCCCACATGCCGCGGAGCAGCTAGCCCCGTGAGCCACAATTACTGAGCCTGCGCGTCTGGAGCCTGTGCTCTGCAACGAGAGGCCGCGATAGTGAGAGGCCCGCGCACCGCGATGAGGAGTGGACCCCACTTGCCGCAACTAGAGAAAGCCCTCGCACAGAAACGAAGACCCAACACAGCCATAAATAAATAAGTAAAAGTTAAAAAAAAAAATAGGATGGTCAGTGAATGCCTCACTAAAAAGGGAATGTTTGATCAATATTTGAACAAAGACTTGAAGGAAGTGAGAGAATGACCCTGGTAGATATCTGTGGGAAGAAATTACCAGGAGGAGTTAACAGTGAATGCAAAGGCTCTGAGGTGGGCGTGTGCCTTGCATATTCAAGAAATAACCAATGAAGTAATAACTGAAAGAAGTAAGCAAGAGAGAAAATAGTATGAGATGTAGTCAGAGAGCAAATGGGAAGGCCTTGTAGACTTCAGTAAGGACTTTTATGCTAAAGGCTATGGGAAACCACTGGAGTGATATGATCTGATTTACATTTTAATGGGATCAATCCGGCTGCTCTGTTGAGAACAGTCAGCAGGGGGGCAAAGGATGAAGCAAAGAGGAGGCCTTTATAATAACTCAGATCTGAGGTAATGGTGGCTTGTACCAGGATGGTAGTGGTAGATGGGATAAGTCATCAGTTTCAGGATATATTTTGAAGGTACAGCCAATAGGGTTTGGTATGGATTGCATATGGGATGAGAGAGAGGAGAGCTGAGAATGATTCCGAGGAATTTGGCCTGAGCCACAGGAAAGATCGAGTTGTCATTTATGAACTGAGGAAGGCTGTGGGGGGAGTCGGTGGTGAGGGAATTAAGTTTTGGACATGTTAAGTTCGAGATGTCTATTGGACACCCAAATGGAGAGGTTAAGTAGGCAGGTGGATACAAGTGTGGAATTTAGGGGAATCAGTCCAGGTTGGAGGTATAAATGTAGGAGTTATTTGCATGCAGTTGGCCCTTCCAAAAGCCTGTCCTTGAGTGGGCTGGAAACACGTCATTGATCATGCCAGGGAGATTGCTTTCTGGCAAAGCCTAATCCTTCCGCCTACCCCTCTGTCCCCCAAGGAGAGAAGATGGGGCTCTCGATCTTTGCCCTGCTGACCCTTACTGTGTTCCTGCTGCTGCTGGCAGACAAAGTGCCTGAGACCTCCCTGTCTGTCCCCATCATTACCAAATACCTCATGTTTACCATGGTCCTCGTCACCTTCTCAGTCATCCTTAGCATCGTAGTCCTCAACCTGCACCATCGCTCACCCCACACCCACCAAATGCCCCTTTGGGTCCGTCAGGTAAGAAGATCTCCTCTCCAACCTGTGTTAACTCTCAATCCTAGTATTTGGCTTTTTGTCCAGGTATCGCTCCTCCCTCCCACCAACTTTCAACCTTCCCTTTCACAGACCTGAGGGAGAACTACAACTCCTGGTAGAGTGTCAAAGTGCCAAGGTCTTTGGGTGTTGAAATGTTGCCCAATTAAATTTATCCTCCCATCATTAACATTGCGTAGATCCCAGACTCTCTTCATCAATACTGCCCATCGTGGGTCCCAAGGAAGCATTCTCAGGGTTAGGTACTATCAGGGTGGAAGCCCTCAGCACTTTTCTTTCCAGTCAGGATGCCTCCTAACCCACTTAAGAACTCTTGGGCTGTGTAGTTGCATTTCATCTGTGGGACGCATGCACGCATGCGCAGGAATGGGCACGTGCCGTGGGGGTGGTTGGCGGCTTCCCTTCTGGTCTGAAAGCATAAGAGCCCCCTCCAAGACGCCTCTTCTTCTACTCTGCAGATCTTTATCCACAAACTGCCTCCGTATCTGGGTCTGAAGAGACCCAAACCTGAGAGAGACCAGATACCGGAGCCACCTCCTATACCTCTCAGGGATTCTCCAGGAAGTGGCTGGGGTCGGGGAACAGATGAATATTTCATCCGCAAGCCATCACAAGATTTTCTCTTCCCCAAACCCAACAGGTAGTATTTACTCCCCATCCCCCACGTAGAAGGGAGAGGGAGAACTACAGTTCCCAGAAGACTGTGCGGAGGCAGGCGTCCTAAGCTCCCGGAGGACGTCGTGGTTGAGCATCATGGGAGTTGTAGTACCCCTTCTGTTGCCCACTTTGCGGGGAGATGGGAACTAAAGCGTAAGGGAATAGGAGGAATTGCGGAAGGCTAGAGAGGTCGCCGCTGTCGGAGAGAACCTAAAGGGCTCTCTCACGTTTTGAAACCTGGATGGGCGTTGGAGGAGGGAATTGGGGCGGGGCCTAGAGCACCCGCACAGGCCGTCTTTGCGCCACGGTCGTGGCCAAACAGACTCGCCTCTTCCAGGTTCCAGCCTGAACCGTCTGCCCCGGACCTGCGGCCATTTATCGATGGTCCAAGCCGGGCTGTGGGCCTGCCTCCCGAGCTACGGGAGGTCGTTTCCTCAATCAGCTACACCGCTCAACAGCTGCGGGAACAGGAGGACCACGACGCGGTGACTCCAAAGAGGGTGGGCTAAGGCAAGGCCTGGGTGGCCTTGGCTCCACCCGCAAACTTAGGCTCCGCCCCCAGCACTCGATTTTATTTCTGATTGGAAGTTTGCCTCACTTGGTCCCGCCCCCTGGCTTCCGACTTGTTCTTTACTCACATCCGTCGCCCGCAGTTTCGCTCTCTGCTATTCTACGGGCCCGGCCTTGTCTCAAAGCCGTGGTTGGAGGACCTGGGTGCGGTACAGGGCCTTTGGGCCGCCTTCCCTGGGGGTCTGGAGCTCAGGAACAGTTTCCTGTTCCTACCCCCAGCTGAAGGAGGACTGGCAGTTTGTGGCCATGGTGGTGGACCGCCTCTTCCTGTGGACCCTCGTCATCTTTCTGGATGCCACGTACCACTTGCCCCCTCCCGACCCCTTTCCTTGAGGACGAGAGGACCGAGACCGAGGTCCTCGGCCAGTTGAATTGAGAGTTTGATAGTACTCTCAAGTCCTATCCCTTTCTGCATCTTAACTGCTTCACTAGGAGTCCAATCCTCTCCTCATTTCGTTTCTAGGGAGGAAGCCCAAGTGGGACTGGGCAGCTGGGGGTCTTGGGCCCACCTGAAATGCACTATCCGCTTATTTACTCTTTGGCTTCTTGAAGAAGCTCCATTGGATATTCACATCTAGGTTGGCAATGAATGGAACAAAGAACAAGAACTAGATTGTAAGCCTTCTGAGGGCAGGAACTATGGCTGTTCACTGTAATATCCCCAGCACCTAGCACAGATCCTAACCTATACAGCCGGTACCTCTGATTGAATGAATAGGGAAAATTTTTTTTCTGTAAGGAAATACACTAAGTAATAGTGCTTATGTTTGCATGTTGGGACTAGTGGTCGTTTTTTCTTTGTTTTGACCTTTCTGTAGTTTATTGTATTTTGTAATATGTATTATCTTTAGGATAAAAAAAGGTTCTTTCTAAAAGGATGCATTTGTAATGAGGATAAAAAAGCACACTGTAAAAACCTCAAGTTCCAGCTTTGGTGCTCAAACTTTGGACAAGCTACTAAACTGCTCTGTGCCTCAGTTTCTCCATCTGTAAAATGAAGCGAATAATAGTATCTGCTCTCTAGTCTGAGGATCATATGAGAAGATGAGAACAAAAGCATTATACAGTATACATCAGAGGTTACAAACTGGTGTGTTTTGTTTGGCCCATGTTGTTGGCCAGCAGAGTTTAAAATTTGAACTGGTTTGCTACTTTTAAAATGTGGATATTTCACAGAGAAATTTGGATTTCTGGCTTCTCTTGAAACTTTTAGAGAACTACAGGCTAGTTCTAAGAAGCCCAACAGGCTACATAAGCTGCCCTAATGTCTCGAACAATGAAATGGAGGAAATCCTATATGCATGATCCAGTCACTATGAAGACTGTCTCTCATCTGTAGCAACCATGCTTGCAAATCAAGTTAAGCAAGGCCCCATGGAGACAGAAGGAGAGACTGAACTCTGGGGACTAGGCTCCATGTAGTGGGAGCTGAGGGCAGAGACGGCCACCTAAAGGACCAGCTGAGTGGATGAAAGATTGGCCACCTCTGCATTGTGACTCCCTGCAACCTGCCTCATTATGACCATGCTCCCTCACCTGTTGGTGGGTGTCCCCAGGTCCTGGCATGAGTTCACTGTGGGTCAGGGCTGGTGGGCAGGGGGCATCCCACGGTCCAGGTGGCCCTAGGACGCCCCCCCCACCATGGAAAACCGGCTCTGGTATGACAACCTGGGGTGCTGCCATCAATACCAAGAAAGTACCCAGAATGCGGAGGACTAACTACTCCTGCTGCTGGGCATTGTCATTCTTGTCAGCATTGGGATCAGCGTAGCAACTATGGTCAGCGATGGTTGGGGACCACCAGTAGGGGTGAAGAGGGCAGAGGGTGGGAACCAGCTGCAGACTGCACCTCCGTCTGCAGCAACGGTCTTGGCTGGGAATGGGGGTGAGGGTAGAGAGCCTGGCCTTCATTTTCACCCACCCCACCCCACCCCACCCCACCCCAGATATGGCATGGGCTCCAGAATGCCTTAGACAAGGCCATGTATTGGATTAATCAGAAAAGTAAGTACAGAAGACAGGTAGGGGGCCCCCCACCCCCGCCATTCCCAGAGCCCTAGAAACCAAGGTCCCCAGGTTCCCAACCCTGAACTCTTCTGACAGTTGCCCTGCCCTCATGGACTCGCTTCCCACAGATGAAATCTCACAGGCTTGTGAAAGTTCCCCCAAACATCCTCCAGCCAAGCCCCAAGACATCCACGTCCACTGCACCCTGGACCCTGTGGAAGTGAGAATGGCCCGGCCCACTTGCTACTCCTCGTCCTCCTACCATCATCTCCTCAACTGTAGCTGCAGCTGCAGCCGCCGCCCTTGCACCCACCAGCGGAGGCCGAAGATCCGCAGACAATTCCCCTACAGCCGCTCAGGCTTCCGTAGGCCGCATCGCAGCCACGGGATGTCACAGCTGCGGCCGATGCCCTCCTTTGATTGGGAGGACCCGGACTTCTACCTGGAGGAGGAGGACGACCTTTCCTTCCCACAGCCAAAGTACCCGTGGGGGTGCTGGGGAGGGCTCTACCAGCAGATGGGCCTTCCCTCCAACGTGGGCCTCTGGGCCCGCCAGGGTGGAATCCTGGCCAGCCTGCCACCACCCTGTCTCTACCTGTCGCCCGAGCTGCACTGCATGCCCAAGCATGTGGAGGCCAAGTCCGAGCTAAGGCTGCAGTCCTTCGGGGCCCCCTGCTCACCATCCCGCATCTAGGGCCACGTGGACACTGACCAGTGGACCTCGTCTCCACCACTTCCCTGATGGCTGCCCCCTAATCCTCATGGGTCCCTGGAGGGCACAGCACTTACCCCACAAGGGGCCATCTCCCGTATGTCTCCTGGGATCAGCGGCGGCGTGGTCTGGAGGGCTCTGAGCCTCCATCCGCTCTGGTGCCTTGGGGCTGCCGGCCCGAAGCCTGGCAGTGCAACTCCCCCCCGGCCCACGGACGGAGCCTCCCCAGCTGTGCTCACAGCCAGCCCAACCGCAGCCCGCGCCCCTCCACAGGACACTTGAACTACTCCCTGGATCCCAACGAGATGCGGCGCCGCCGGCCGAATGGGCAGAGATGCTGCCTGTGTGGCACCCTCTGGCCGCCTCTGCCTCCCTCACGGTGCTGGCAGAGGCCTCTACCAGCGGGCCCCGGCTCCCAGGTCAGCGCTGCTCCTCCGACCCTCCCAGACCCTGCCTGACGTCCAGGCTACCGAGCACCCTCCACCCCCGCCCACCTTCATGCCACTCAGCCGGAACCCGGGGGGCAATGCCAACTACCAGGTGTATGACAGACTGGAGCTGAAGTGGCAAGTGCAGGAAGCCAAGCGCGGGCCAACTCGCTGCTACCTTCCACCTCGGCCTCGAGGCCCTCCCTGCACGGAAGCCAGACTGGGAAAATGAACTGGCCAGCAGCTAATGGGGGTGGGTGGGGAGCGGCAGGGCATGGAGAGAGGAATAAAGAGCACCAGGGTCCAGGAAACATTGGCAGTCTGTGGCTTGGAAGCGCCACTCCTTCTGCCAGCTTGGGTCCCTGCCCTTGGCTTCCTGCAATATGAAGCCAGTGTCCCCTTCTTGGCCTGAGGGTCCCCTTGGTTTAGTGGCCACAGTCCTGCCAGCAGGCCCCTCCTGGTCCGATACCATGCACTAAGTAGATCTGCAGCTGCAGACTCCAAACCACTGGTCTCTGGGCACCTCCTCTGTGTCTCAGCTGTCCCTGTCCCCAAAGAGCCTCATAGAAAAGGCTGCTTCCAAACTGGGAGGTTCCACATCTGGGCAGGTCCAGCTCCACACCCAGTGAAGGGCATGAAGAAGGCTGAGGCTCTGGACTCCAGCCAGGCCGTCCGCAGGGCTCTGAGGCTAAGGTCTTCCTAGTCTCAGGAGGGGCCAAGAGATGGAATGTGTCATTTGAACAAGTGAGTCAGCGGGTGGTGAGCGAATGACTGACTGCTCGAGGGGAGGTGTGCCGGCCTCCGGGCCCTGTTTGACTGTCCAGGCTCAGCTTACCTGACCCTGGTAACCAGGGAATGCCACGCTGGGCCCTCCTTTTCGTCCCGCTCCTTCACTGTGACACCACCACCTGCCCCATTATGACCCAGTCTGGCTCCCAGTATACATATGGAGGCCAGGGGACCCAGGCAGTCCTGAGACACCAGGCCATGGCTGAGCAAACCCATTACCTACCCCAGCCGTGCTCTGGCACCACCCCCAGGAAATGGCAGGACCTACGAGACTCAATTCTTCTGATCCTGGTCAGCTTCATCTTGCTCAATGTGTGAATCAACGTGGTGACTCTGGTGAGGGCAGGATCTGGGCAGTGGGGTTGGGGGAGCCCTGGGGTCTTGAAGGGGCTGAAATGGGAGGGCTGCTGTGGTGTGGCCGAACAAGGGTTGGATTTCAGGGCTCACCCTGATCCCGGCCTCCCCCCTCCCTTGCTTCCCTCAGCTCTGGATGCATCTGAAGAGATTCTTGTGGGCAGGTTTCAACCGTATTTTCCCCAAAGGTAAGTGGGCGCCAGTGTGGGCTCAGGGGATGTGGGCCTGTCCCCTTTCTTCTATCCCTGCCTTGATTCTCAGCCCCTCAGGAACCCAGGCCCTGTCCTATCTCGCCTTTCCCCACAGACAAGCAAGCCAGCTGTGTAGGCAGCCATCGCATGTGCATGCACTGCTCCATGGGTCCCAAGAACATACGCTCAAGAGTTCCTCCCCGCTTCCGCCATCACCCGAGCTTCCTGCTCAGGCACCCAAACCACCTTGACTCCTGGATACCAGAAACAGATGATGAGACGGCTTCTAAGTGCTGCTGGATGCCGTCTCAGTGTGGACGGGCTTGGGCTTCCACGGAGGCTCCACGGGGACTGTGGAAGGAGGGGGTAGTGGGAGCTGGGGACGCCCCTCCAGTCACAGCCTTAAAGTCCCAAGCCATCTTTAACTCCAGGTAAGAGACATCTTCCAAGCTCCGCACGAGAAGACAGGTGGACGTGGTTCCACTCCGCCTGCCCCAAGAGAGCAAGACTAAGACCCCAGACTATGACCCAGCCCAGGCCCCAGCCAGGGCCCAGACCTGCCCCCCAGTTCAGCTCCTTGCACATGCTCCTGCCAAGGCCCAGACCTTCTCCTCCAACCACCCCTCTGTGCATGCCCCACCTCAGGCCCGGACTTGATCCACATTCCACCCCCCTGAGCACGCTACCCCCCAAGCCAAGACCCACTCCCCAGCCCTCACCCCTGAGCACAGCCCTGCCCAGGTCCATGGCCCTGAGCACACCTCAGCCCATACCCCAGCCCAGGCCCAGGCCCCCTCACATGCCTCAGCCCAGTCCCTGGGCCATACTTCTCTCTGCACCCTGACCCATGCTCATCTGACCTATACCCATGCCAACACTCTGGTCCCTCCCCCAACTTCTGCCCCTGCTACTACTACTGCCCTAGCCCCTACACCAGCCACTGTCCCGATCTCTGCCACAACCTCTGTCCCAGCACTGGTCATGGCCCTGACGACCACTCCAGTCCCTTCCACCACCCCTACCCCCATCCTAGATTCTATTCCCTCTACCTTGTCTGCCTTCAGCCAAGGCCTCTCCTCTGGCCATGTGGTCTACTATGCCCGCAGCATAAAGCAGAACTTATTCCATGTGTGTCCCACTCAGAACTCTGGGTAGTCCAGAAATGATTTGGGTACCCTCTCCAGGCCCCAAGAGGGGCGTGGTCTGGTGAGCTCTGGTACAGCTGAGCAAACACTGAAGCAATGTAGTGGGGACAGTGCCAAGCCCTCCACAGGATCCATACTGGGTTACGTGGAGTTGGGGAATATGGAATGGAAGATCTCAAATGATGCCAAAGACAAATTTGTACAATCCAAGACCTTCGCTTACTGTAGCTTCCACCCTTGCCAGTCTGAGAAGAGAAACATGGATCCCCAGACTCCAGTCTACCCCAAATTCCTGGTGTACTCCAAGGATGATGCACCTTCTCAACCTTGCTTCCATTCTGTGACCAGTGCCCAGAGCTCACCATGCACCATGCCCCCCCCATGCACTCTTTCTCTGCCTCTTGTTTCTCCCAGATCCTTTGTCCTTCATCAACACAGCAACCACCAGAAGCCCTCCACCTTAATACAAACCCCCACCTTTCCCCCAACCTCCAAGTCTCCTCAGTCTGTCCTCTCTCCCCAGGGCCCCATCCCTCCCCAGTTATCCACTACTTCCCAAACCCAAAACTAGCCCCAACCCCCTGAACTTCATGAGAGTCTAGGTCTCAATCAAGGCTCTGTCCTCCAAAGGACCCCAGGCCTTACCGGAGACACAGGCCTCCCCAAGAACCCAGGCCTTGTTCAAGATCCAGTCCTCCAGGATCTTCGAGGCCTTACCGAACATCCTTACCTCTGCAAGAATCCAAGCCTTTCCCAAGACTCTGACCTTCACAAGAATCCAGTCATTACCCAAGATTCTGGCTCCCAGAAGATCTTAGGTTCTACTCTACATGGACGTTTCTTTAAAAGGCCATACATCACCCAACCCTCTGACCTCCACAAGAACACATCATTTCTCCAAAGTTCTTACATTCAGAGGAGCTCAGCCTTTATGCATGATTCTGGAGTCTATAGGAATCTAGAACAAAACCAAGAGCCTGTACTCTATAAAAGTCGAGGGCTTTCTCAAAAAACTCGCTTCCATAATAGCCCACACCCTTTTCAAGATTCTGGATGTGACAAGAGTACAGGTAATGCCCAAGATTCAGGAGTCTCTAGGAGTCCAGACTTTACTCAAGATTCTGGGCCACAGAAGAGTCCATACCTTGCCCAAGACTCTGCAGTCAACAAGAGCTCAGTCCTTTGCCAGGAATCTGGTCTCCATAAGAGCCCAGCCCTTGTGCAAACCCCTCACCTCCATAAGGGCTCAATCCTTACACAAGACTCAGGAGACTACAAGAATCCAGGTCTGACCCAAGATTCTGGAGTCTGCAGGAGCCAAGGCCTTACTCAAGATTCTGACCTCCATAAGAATCCAGGCCTTACCCAAGCCACTGAAGTCAAAAGGAGATGTGGCCTTACCCAAGATGCTGGAATTTACAGGAGCTCAGATCATACCCGTGACCCTAAGTTCCACAAGGACACAGGAATTAATCGAGATCCTGGCCCCCATAAGGGTCCACCCCTTACTCAAGACTCTGGCTTATCCAAGAGACCAGGCCTCCATAACAACTCATGCCTTATCCCAAACCCTGGCCTTCACAAGAACCCTCTGGGAACTGACTTTGTCCCAGTTTGGGGCCCACATCAGACCCAAAAGTCATTTATATCTGAGACAGTTCCTCGAAAGGAGGATGCAGGGCAGCACATACCATGGACTTCTGTCCCACCCAGTCACAACTCCTGCTCTGCCAAGGCTCAGGGGGCCTACAATGACCTGCTAACCTCCTTGCAGCGAACAGGCAGCCAAGACTGGGTGTACCACCCCATTGATACAGTTCCTCCAGCCTGCCAGAACTATCGCCAGATGTCTACGCCTCCAGAAACCAGCTGGAAGCCCTACTGTCCTGGTTCAGGCACCCGGCTAGGGCGTGTGGTCTTTGACGCCTGCCGGAGACAGCGGGCAGGGACAAGTGCAAAGCTCTGTCTCCCAGGCGCCTTCACCGAGAGACATCCAACTGCCGGAGTCCAGCTCCAGCGAGTCCAGGGATAACCGAGGGATGGATAGCATCGGCGAAGGAAATAAATCTATCACACTTCTTAAAGTATCAGCATTGCATGTTTCTCTCTCTTCTTTACTGTTTACAATCACAGGTTTATATATTGTAGTTGATTACTTTACCAGGTACGTGACCAAACAATCTTAGCACAATCAAACCTCAAAATGTTCTATAAAGATTTTTTTAAAAAAAATATCCCCTAGTTTCTAGATGTCCTATTAAAATATTTCAACCTTTTACAATGGTTCCACGAAAATATTTACAATGTACCCTGCATGCCCTTTCTCGTTGTTTCCTTCAACTGAGACAGTGTTTTCTCCCTATCCTAGCAACCAATTCTGCTCTAAGCATTTGCTTTTCTATAATTAATCTTCGTTTATAATAGAACCATAAATTTCCTATATCATCAGGAACTTCGGCCCATGGCCATAACTCCATACTAGAGGGTGTTTTTCATGAAAACATCCCCTTAGTTCCAGGCTCTTAATTCTTTACCCATTTCCCCGGGGCTTTAGTGGGTACTTCCCATTCTGTGGTAGTTTCAGGAGGGGGAGTCCTAGAGGAATTTTTCTTTCACGTGGAGCAACATCCCCCCAAAATTGCCCCTATATTTAAATTTATTATCATAAAACATAACAACAGAGCTGTAGTCCACCTTCCTGGCACGGCGCTGCCTTGCAGTTTCGCCTTCCGTTGCTTCATGACTTTGTCATGGTGCAATGGCTCCAGGATGGCTTCCAACATCCAACAACTCACCGGAGACCATCAAGGAGTGGGGATATCAGTGTGTGATGAGAAACTTAGAAAAAGAGGGGACAGATAAGCATGAGGAATAAAGAGACAAGAGAAGTGTTCTGTGGACTTTTGAGGACATCCAACCCAGCCCCATCCCACAGGGCCTGATGAGGACCTGAACTATCCCTGCTTTCCCTCCATCGCTGTCTAGCTAAGTCCGTTATCCCCAAGGCCCTAGAGCTGCACTGTCAATTACAGTAGCCACTAGCCAAATGCCTATTAGAATGTAAATTAGTTAAAATTAAGGAAAATTAATTCTATTAAAAATTAAGTTAAAAAGTTAAAAATTCTCTTCCTCAGGGAACAGAATTTCCCTGACATCCGATTCTGTTCCCTGGCGGTCCAGTTGTTGGGACTTGGTGCTTTCACTGCTGTGGCTGGTTTTCAATCCCTGGTCAGGGAACTCAGACCCCGCAAGCTTCATGGATTGGCCAGAAAAAAAATTCTGTTCCTCAGTGCCATGATCTTCTAAGTGCTCAGTAGCCACATGGGGCTAGCGGCTACTGTATTGGACGGCACAGATTTAGAACATTTCCATCATCATGGAAAATGCTATTGGAGAGCAGTGCTTTAGAGTTTAGAGCAATTTTCCTTTCCTTGTCACCCACCCCTAGCATCTTAAAGCTCCCCCAGAGGGCAGAGAACTTAGTTCTTTTTAGGGTGGCTCAGAAGCCACCCTCTGGGGAGGAGGTAACATGTAGGGATGGATGTCCAATGCCTGATTTCCCCAGACTGTGAGAAAGAGCCCAGGCTTCAGTTTTCCTCATCTGGTCTCTTGAGTCACGACCACATGTATGGAAACTTGCCCCCACATGCTGGGCTGTGTTTGGGGCTCTTGGTTACTGAGGGAGAAGACCTCTTTTTGTCAGTGAGTAGGAAACCTTGTGTTTTAGGCTCCCCAAATTGAGGCCTGGATTCTGAGGGTCCCCTCCTTCATAGACCTCTAATTTTTTCGAGGTGTCTGCACTTAATTTTCTTGCCCATGGACTTAGGCCTAGTTCACTGTGGAGACAGAACCCTGGGAAAAAGGAATGTAAGAATTCCTGGTCCAGTATGCATTGGTCTAATCTGTGAGCGTGTCTCTGGTGTCCTATCTTTCTGTCCTATTATTCTGGCTCCTAGTTTCATCCTGGACTTAAGCTGTGTCCATGATAGCACTGTTTGCTGAAAGCCATTTCCTTCCCCTGATAATTTTTCATCGCCTTGCCCTAGCCCAGCTGGGGTTTCCTCTGGACTTGATTTTCAGTCCTGATAACTCTTCTGTATACACACATAAGCTGCGAGATTCCAAAGTGTTTTCCCTGCCACCACTTGTGTGTCTGAGGTGGGCAACACTAATATGTCCCTTCGCTGAGTCAGATGTCCATCCCTGGGTCACTACATGCACACTATCGGCGTGTTCTTGTCTAACGTTACCACCACCGATTCCAAGGAGATACATCCCAGCTGGAGAGCCCATTTCCAACACCTCTCTGGCTCAGCTCCGACCTTGGGCAAGTCATGTGCAACCTTTTTAGGCTTGCAGTCTCATCTCTATCTGAAGTTATAATTGCACGCAAGAACCCTTCTAGATTCAAATGACCAGGGCACCTCTACTCCCAAGTGAGATGTAGAGTCCCCTATTTCTCCGCATGCCCTAGTGTATGCCCCTCATTATTGTTTGCTATTCAGATCCATCCTATTAGGCCTCTGTTCTAACCCCAAGGAGTGTTTGTGCGGTTGACCTGACCTTGTAAAGACACAGAATAGTTTATCTCTATAGAAACTACAACTTCCATCAGGCACTACTTCAAGGGAACGGGAAAGGATGTGGGTGCGTGGCCCCAACGCCCTGGTAGCTTTGAAGACAAACTACAACTCACAGGATAGCCTCGAGATCTCCGCAGAGCGAAAGGAGTGACTGAACTCTGGAGGCCGGGCTGGTCCGGAACCACCCCGACAGTCTCCCAAAAGAGGCGTGGTTATAAGTTAGGGGCGTGGCCTTGCCGGCAGCAGGAAGAAGTTACCTGTTGAATCTTCCTATCCATTCTCTTCCCAGCCTTTGTAGCTAACCTTAAGAGGGAAGCCGCAAACCACTAGCCTCTTCAGAAAAGGAGGTAAGGGGACGTAGGCAAGGGGCAGTGAAGGAGGCTATTGCATTCCTTAGGAGGGGCCAAACAGCTACTTTCTACCTGCTGAGTCAGGTGAACCGTTGACACTTGCACAGACAAACCTGACTCAAGTCACAATTCAACCTATGGATGTGGAGCTTACCGTTACTGCAGGATCCAATATGGAGACTCTACCTTCTCCAATCATGCAGGAGACCCCAACCCAGCCTCAAGAGGCACCTCAGGACGTTGTAGTTCAATCTCCATTCCAGCAGGAGGTGACAGTTCCAACTCCAAGTAAGCATCAAAGTCAGTATTCAACATCATCCAGCGTCACAGTTCATCATGTGGACCTAGAGCAAACCACAACTCCAGAACCCACTGTGGAGGCTGGACATTCTACATCCCTACAGCAGACTACAGCTCTCCCTCCAAAACACCCTGAGGTGACACTTTCACAACCAAACCTGACACAATCACAGTTCCCCCTGTGGACCTTGGAGTTAACATATCTCAGCAACCAAGGCCATCTGAGACAGTTCTTTTACCTTCAACTCAGTATTCATTATCCACAGGTATTCCTAGTGTAAAATATACCCCAGAAAAGAAGCAGCCATAACAGAATGCCACCACAAACATCAGCATATGTGAGCTCTGTACCTGCAAAAATGAGACGTTGTCATGTGTTGGTCTCAGCCCAAAGCAGAAGCTCCACAGAGTGCCTAAGCCAGAACCTAACGCCTACAACGGCACCTTCACCGTCATGTAAGAATTGCCTTTCCTCATTTGTTCTCTTCATCCTGCCTGAACTGGCAGCCTTTCTTCAAGTCTTCCTGGGTCCTCCTTATCTCCCCGATCCACATTGACTTACTTCCTATTTCCACCTTTTGTTTGTCAATGATTCCTTATCTTCATTCTCCTTCTTACTATTTTTCCTCTCCTTCAGTCTTTTACTTTTAATTGCCCTTTTTTCCTTCTCCATTTTTTTACCCCATTACTTAATTCCTTAACATCTACTCTTCTCCCATGAAAAGCGAATGGAAAGCCAGGAGTGGGAACTTGGGTGGTCTGGACCAGGAAAGGCTCTGCCTTGGGCGGCAGTGACGGGAGGGAGGCAGGGTGGTCGCGAGGTGGCGCTGTGGCTCCACGTAAAGGGAAGATTCGGGCACCCGTGGGTCACTGCGCGTCCAGGGCAGCCTCGGGGAGGCGAGGTACGGCGGTCTTGGTGGGCTTGGCACCATCTTCATACAGCCACCAAATAATGACGGTGGTAAAGATAATAAATATGCAGATAACCCGAAGCAGTCTCTTCTAGGACACACGGCATCAATAATCAGAAACTGTGCGCGAGGAACAATTGAGAGCGCGGAACTGTCCACCAGGGATCAGTGCGCGCGCATTCCGCATAATTTGCGGACCCCGGTGGAACCTGCCTCGCCCGCCTGGAGCCGAGCTGGGCGCTAACCTGTAGCCTCTGGGCGGCTCCTGCGCCCCGTGGGCGACCTCCTGCTACCCGCAGGCCAAAGGAGCCACAGTTTCCACGCCTGCCGTGGGGCGCTCAGTCCGCAGCCTGTCTGCACCTTTCCTCTGACTGGACCTGAGATCTTTGGGGGACTACTTCGCTGGATTTCACATGCACATATGGACACACGAATCACATATGAGCTCAGGCTCAGACACGTGTACCATGCTTTTGCACACACAGTACATGCACACCCGCTCACATAAAGGAGGAATGTCTACACGTGACACATGCACACACTATACACATGCACTCGTGTACTCACTTTTGTGTGCAACAATCCTCCTCAAGCACACGCGCACACATGCACCCAAGTGCGCTATGTCACTCACTGCCACAGACTCGTATTCCACAGACCCACAATATGCAACCACTCTTCGTTTGTACAAACATATTTGCACACTCACATCACACACATCCAGCAAAGACCTCCAAGCGCGGAGCGGTGCGTAAACACCCAGTGAATTGCACCTTAAAGAAAACACACTCGAGAACTTTTTGTGACTGCGACATCTCGGGCTTGTCTGCTAAACTCCTCCTCCCTTCTACTTTCCTCTAAGCAAACAGGCCTTCTCCTTCCCTTCCGCTCCAAATCCTCGGAGGCCTCAGTTTCCTTCTTTCGGATCTGCACTACTGAAGGGATGCTAATTTCCAAACAGCCCGGCAACCCTGTTCTCCCACCCTGGAGTCTCCTTCCGTGCGGGGAGAGAGGGCCATTCAGACTCCAGAATCAAGCAGACTGATCAACTCCAATCCCACCGGCTAGAGGACTGTGTGGAAGGGTCCGGGGAGGGGTAAGGTCGCGCCCTGGGTCAGCCTTGGACTGGGACCTTTCTGGCAGTGCCCCTAACTGTGTTGTCTCTGCACAGAGTAACTTCAGCTTTTAGCTATGGTCATTCCAAGGCCATGTGGCCTTCCTCCATTAAAGCACATCCGCAGGTGTCCAGATTTTTGCCCTCTGATGGGCGTCCCAGGCTTCCCCGCAGTCTTTTATTTAGTCTATTTCAATTAGGCGACTTTGCGTGCGCCTGGAGCTCTAAAACTTCAGCTAGGGCTGGGGAGAAGCGGCTAAGTGGAGGTCACATAACAAATGTGGCAGAGCCAGGGCTGGAGCTGGCACGACCCTAGCGCGCCCTGCCGACGCGCCCCGCGCGTCCCGAAAGACGCGGGCATCTGTATCCGACCACTGGAATGCGCATGCAGTCCGCGTATTATGGCTTTTCAGAACCGTTTACCCTCCTCTCTACTCTCTACTGCCTGCCTTCGGGGGGACTACTTGCACCCACGCTCCTTTGTCATCCAGGATACCTACAGGCCTGAGAGCTAAAGGGATCTTTGGGCCATGGGGGGCAAGCACCAAGGCGAATGCTGGAGATGAGCACCGAAGCTGGGTGAGTGGTTTGGATCCAAGGTTCACAGCATACATAGGCTCTGGAGAAATTTCGGCTCGGCGAGTTTATTAGCAATGCAGCTGTGGGCAAGTTTCATTTTAATCACAGAGCGTCAGTTTTCTCACCTGTAAAATAGGGGTGATCTTACCTACCTTGTTTGTCTGTTGTGGGAATTCAGTGAGTTTATGCCCATAAAACCTCCAACAAATGGGATCTATTCTTATCTGGGGACCACCCCAGAGGAAACCCGAGAGTCTGCAGGCTCGATCCGGGAAAGGTTCGTTCGAACCCCTGGCCTCAAGCCCTCGTCCCAGGCAGACTAAGCGCTCCCAAGCCAGAGCCCCAGCGGTGTTATTTGCCTGACTTCTACCTCCTAGCTCTCTGTGGGTGACTTTATCCCTCTCTAGGCCTCAGTTTCCCTGTCCGTGCTGTGGGAAGAGGCACGCTCCCAGGGTCTGGAAGTATCAGCCAGACTGGACGAGCAAGCTGGGGCTTCTCTGCAGCGCTGGGGGTCGGAATCAGGGTTCATGGTCCAGGGAAATGCCCCCTTCCCTTTGCCACTTGCCGGAGAGGACTGAGAGCAAGGAGGGAGGACAGACGATTTCCGCTGGAACCGTGGCCAGGGCAGCGGGTAGAGTCATTAGGAGGGCAGGGGCAGGGTTTTGCCGTGGGCGACCGGGATCCGTTGTTTGACCACCCCCGCCGGCATCTGGGTGCTGCTCAGGGGCCGCTGCGGAGCTGCGTCCCGCTCAGGTCCTCTCTTTCCCAGGGCCCCGGGCCACCACCCTCCACCCACCTATCTCTCTCCTCTCTGGGGCAGTGCCTTGGCCTCTGTCCAACCCTGCCCGGGACTCTAGGCCGCGGAGGGCCGCCTTCGGAGCCGGCTGCGTGCGGCAGGACTTCGCGCCTTTGGCCTTCATCGCCCCGTCTTTCCCTTTTCCCTTCTTCCCAGCTTTGGAGGAGGCATCTTTCCTCCGGTTTCACTCTGGTCTCTGGCTAGCGGCAAAAGGCAAGGGGCATTTCCCCGACAGGCGGCCCTTCTGGGAGCGTGTCTCCCTAAGGGGGACCGAAACGAGGGAATTTTCTAAACGACAGGTCCCAAGTCTGGCCTCCTGGGGGCGGACTCGCGGAGAAGATTCCCTCTTTCCCTGGGACGTCCCCCTAGTCTTAGCTGGGTGGTGTTCATCTTGGCTCCGCTCTTTTGGGGAGCGGGTGTGTTTCCATTTGCACTTCCCGGAAGTTACCGCGGCGACTGATGCTCTTCAGGAAATGGAATTGATCTCTTTGTGACGTAAGAGGGTTGGGATAGCCACGAGTGAGAGGGTTTCCAAGGTCGGGGTGGGGAGAAGGGCTTGCGCACAGGGCCTGAGTTGGTCCCAGCGCGGGGAGACCCCGAGGGCTGGGCAGCCTTGTCTGCTGTCTGGAGCAACGGAGAGGAAGTGGGTGGATGCTGAACCGCGTCCACCGCCAGGCGGAAGAAACTCTGAGAAGCCCCGAGGGAGTCTTCACTCCAGGGGAAATATCAAGCGCTTCCAATTACTCCTTCCACATATAATCTCATTCTGCTGTATATTTTCCTCATGTACATGTTCTTTACCCCTCACTTTCTTCCTCCCTAATTCTGCAGGTCTGGACAAGGCCTGGAAATCTGCATTTCTAACAAAATTCCTCCTTTCCCCATTTGATTAAGCTGATAAGCAGGGTTTACCTTATAAGTGATTACCGTTATAAGTTATCCTAAAGTCATATCACAGATATGCTATAAAGCCTGGGTAATGCTATATGTACAAGTTTGTCTCTCCACAGAGGATGGGACTATAATGTAAAAAGGATGAAGACAGTCTCAGTACATACTTTATAGTCTCCCCTGTACACACACGTTTTGCTTTCTGCAGGTGGTGCAAACCTTACATGAGGGAAGACTGAAAAGCATTTAAGGGATTTTTCAGTTTCAAACTGCCAGTGCTAGTTCATTATTCACCAGAGGAAATCCACAAAAAGGTACCATTCTGCTGGCCTGGGTGTTGTTCCCAGTTTTCTGTCACCCTCTTCATCTCTTTTCCACCTTCTCTTTAGCTTCCTTCCTACTTAAACATTTCTTACTGGGTAAGCGAGCAAGGTTGAAAGCACAAGGATGCCCAGAAGAAAAACTACAAATACACTCTGCTTGATTAAAATAAAGTACACTCAGCATCCCAGGTGAAGTATCTGCTGCCTCTGCATAGCCAAATGGACTTGGCCGTAGCAAAAGATACCTGCCCCCGTTTGTTTTTCCTCCCATGGCCTGGTGGATGTGGAGGTTACCTTCCTCCTATTTAGTTCCTGGAGATTACTGGCTCTGGGGCAGGAATTGGGCTGCTGAAGGCTTCTTTCTCTGGGTCAGTTTCTCTTTTGGATCATGCAGCTTCAGGCCCCTCCACAAACACATCATTTGCAGAGTGCTTCTAGATTTGCTTGACCCCCTAGAAATCCATCTGTTGTGTTACTCTCACTGATCCTGGTCCTCAGAGTGGCTGTGTCTCTCCTTTCTCTGTCACCTTTGGCAGTGATCTGATGCCCCATTGTGTGTTCCCCATCACTGGGGTGTGTACCTCACCAGACTCAACTTGGGAGTCTTAACACTGTTTACTGGAGAGTGAAATGGAGGCTCAGGCAATTAAAGAGAGGGAGGTCTCGGTCTTATGCCAGTGCTACCTGGGACTCTTTGATAGGAGGTTGGCCTCTGCTTCCTGGTCCCCCTTCTCTGAAGGATCCCCTCAGAGAAGGCAGGGGATGGTCCAGGAAGGGGAAGTGATGGGCTCTGGGGACCCTTTGGGCCTTGGAGGTTAAACTTGGAACTTTGGGAAATTTTCAGCAGGCCAAGATTCAACTGTGCACTTAAATTCTGTAGAGATGGAGCATGTCCAGCTTCCCCTTTCCCCTCCTCACGAACCTATAATCCTTTTTCCACCAACATACCTCTCATGAACACATACTGTGTGCCAGGAACTCTGGTGGGTGGTGTGGGGATCCTGATGGAACCAACAGATCTCTTCAAGAGCATCTTGGAGGAAATGGCATTAATTACAGTACCAGGGAGGAAGAGCTCAGCACATGAAGTGGTCCAAATTAAATGGTATGAAACTGGGCAGGCTTTGTGCACAAGAGATAAAGCAGTGTTGAAGACAGTAGCCATGTATCCTCAGGCCTGAAACACCGTCTTTCAACTACTTTATGAATCTGGAAGTGGCTCCCACTTTCCTGCTCTGTGAAGAGTACTAAGTTTAACTTCTGCCTGTCTCCATTCCATTCAACATGGGCATGTGAACTTTTCCGTCACTGATCCCATGAGCTCCCTAAATCAAAGGGCCAAGAAAGGCCGGCAGAAAGGGGACCTGGATTTCTGGCAGACAATTTCCCCAAAGTAGCCCTTAGCAGACTTGGCTGCATTCAGGGAGTTCCTTTGAGGTCAATGAAACAGAAGTTCACCATGTGCTTATTAGAGGTTACAGCCTGCTAAACAATGATGGGGCACGTTACCCAGAAACATCTAGCTATTTCCTTTGCCAGCCACAAGCATGTAAGTTGAAAGGTCTGAGGGAGATCATTTCTTCCCTTCCTCCCTCCCTTCTTCCCTCTCTCCCTCCCTTCATTCCCTCCTTCCCCATCTCTCTCTTTCTTGACAGGTGTCAGAGGCCGAAGTTGGGGGGAAAGGTTTGTTCAAGCCCCCCATTTTAACAAAATGAGGAAGAGAGAAACTCTACACCAGATAACTAATCAGAGACGTTGTTTTTGCTTTGGTAGTTACTCTAAGGAAAAAACTGTTTGGGGGACAGGGATGAGGGGGTGGGGATTGAATCTGAGCAAATTTTAAAATGCAGCCTGGCACAGCTGCAGTGCGAGCATTCGTTAGGTAAACGGTGGTTTACCTATCCCGCGGAATGGTCCAGAGAAGTGAGCACGTGAGGACAGCGCCTAATGCCGGCGGTCTCCAGGCTAGCGGCGGAGCGCGAGGTGTTTCAGTGGCTTGACTAGGGGCAGAGCGCGGGTCCCCCACTCCCTGGGGATCCACGGCACCTTGCTTGCTGGGGCCCAGGGTCCACCCCACCCTCCCAGCGTGGCGGCAGTGCCATCCGCGAGCTCCCAGCGCCGATCTCACGCACCCATTTTTCCAACCACCACCCCTCCTCAAAGTGAAGAGGTGGACGCCTGGCATGCGCGTCCTGCTTCTTCCGCCCGGGCTCTCCCGTCTCCTCCACTTTTGCGCCCGACGTCCCAGGACAGTGGAGCAGGACACGACCCTGGGAGGGCGCAGCCTGTGCGCCTCGAGCGTGCTCAGGGCTCGGCGAGGATGCTTAGCTGACTGCAGTGGCCGGGATGCAGACCCCAGCTCAAATCCCTGAGAAGAATATCCTCCTCCCCTTCCTTCTGTCTCCCTTCTCCTGCCCGGCTCTGCCCAGCTCAGCCCCGCTCCTCTCCAGCTCGGACACGGGTACTAAGCGATCCTTCGCGCGCCACTTTGAGAGGAACTTTGGCCGTCTCCCTGCGCCAGTCATAGAGGGATGTTAACGAGGGAGCGTGACCCTGCGCTAAGAGCCGGCAGGCTCCTGCGCTGCGATTGGCTGAGGCGAGGCGGAAGGATGGCGTAATGCAAATGAAGGGGCGGGCCCTTGCCACGCGGGCCCCGCCTCCTCCCCTTGGGGTTAGTGTGCTTGTGTTTAGCTCCGCGGAGAGTCAAACTGGATTCCATAGGGAAAGCCTGCAAATCACTTCTATTTTAGCAAAGAGAAAACAGAATCTCCGTTCAATAGGGTCCACCTCTCTCTCTCCCTCACCTCTCCTTTCCTCTCTGTCTTTCCCTACACCCCCCCTTTCCCCACCCCACTCTCCCTCTCTGGTTTATCTGTCTGGGGCAACCAGCGTCCTCCTCATCTACTATACGCACTGAAAGGAAAGAAACATCTTTGGTTGGGAGAGAAGGAGGAAAAACAAAAAAAGGGAGAGAGAGGAAAAACTTGCCTGGTAGTGGAAAATGACACTTGAAGTAGCGAAGCCGGCAGCGTGAGTTGAGTCTATTGTTTCTTAAATTGCCATCAGGGTTGTTTTTTTTTTTTTCTTCCTGCTTCTTCAAGTGAACGGTACCTCTACAAGAGGAAACTCCAGCCCCTCCTGTCTTCCACTGGCCTGTGATCATTACAAAAAGAAAAAGAAAAGCACCCAAACCAAAAATTAACCAACCAAACAATCCCCAACAGCCAAGCATACATCTCTGTTTTTTTAATTTTGGTCTTTTTATTGGATTTTCCCTTCCTTTTTTCTCTCCTTTTTTTTTTTTCCTTCGGGTTATCGCTGTTTTTTTTTTTTTTTTTTTTTTTTTCTTTTTGCGGTATGCGGGCCTCTCACTGTTGTGGCCTCTCCCGTTGCGGAGCACAGGCTCCGGATGCGCAGGCCCAGCGGCCATGGCTCACGGGCCCAGCCGCTCCGCGGCATATGGGATCCTCCCAGATCGGGGCACGAACCCGTATCCCCTGCATCGGCAGGCGGACTCTCAACCACTGCGCCACCAGGGAGGCCCTATCGCTCAGTTTTGACCGAAGGTTTACATTTTTAAAAATTTGCTTTCCAGCCCCCCTTGATCTTCTAGCGCGAATTCAACGACTCAAAAAAAAAATCTCTGGCTGGCGTTTTTCTTTCCTTTTCTTTCTTTTTTTTCTTTTTTTTTTTTTTTTTTTCAAATTTTCAAGGGGGAGGAGATTTCCCACAAGAAAAGGTTCATGTTTGGGATTCAGGAAAGCATCCAACGGAGTGGAAGCAGCATGAAGGAAGAGCTGCTGGGCAGCGACAGGAACGCGGTGCGGACGTGGATGAAGGGCGCCGGGTGCTGGACGCCAACACAGCAGCGCAGAGATGAGTACCGCTCGGGGACCGCGGCCGGGGAGGCAAGCGGCGAGCAGCAGAGCCCGGAGGTGGTAGCGGAAGCCGCCGCCCCGGGGACGGGCCGCGCTCGTGAGTCTGCCGATCGGCTCTGCTCGTCTCCGGGGCTCCGCGCTCCCCGGCCGCTCTGTCTTGGTTGCCTGCGGCCGCAGAGCCAGGAGCTGCCTGCGAGGAGCCCGCGCTTTACCGGCACTTTTCCCTGCCTGGTCTGTGACTGTTTTCATTTTGTTTTAAGCCTGAAGAGGCATCTCACCACTATGATGTTGGATATCTGTGTTTTTGTGTGATTGCTGTTTCTTTTCAGGCCACCTGTCTTTTCTTTTCTTTTCTTTTTTTTTTTTTTTTTTTTTGCGGTACGCGGGCCTCTCACTGTTGTGGCCTCTCCCGTTGCGGAGCACAGTCTCCGGACGCGCAGGCTCAGCGGCCATGGCTCACGGGCCCAGCCGCTCCGCGGCATGCCCGGACCGGGGCACGAACCCGCGTCCCCTGCAGCGGCAGGCGGACTCCCAACCACTGCGCCACCAGGGAAGCCCCTGTCTTTTCTTTCTTTCCTTCCTTTTCCTTTCCTTTCCTATTTTTTCTGTTATTTTTCTTTCTTTTTTCTTTCTTTCTTTCTTTTCCTTGCCTTTTCTTCTCTATTTGTTTCTTCCTCCTTCCTCTCTCTTCGTTCTTTTCCTTCCTCCTTTCTTTCTTTCTTTCCTTTTCCCCCTCTTTAAAAACTTTCCTTCTCCTTCCTTTCCTCCCTTACTTCCCCCTTCTTTTCTTCCTCCTTTTCCTTCCTTCCTTCCTCCTTTCTTTACTTCCTTTCTTTCCCTCTTTCTTCTCCTTCCCTCTTCCTTCTTTCCTTCCTCTTCTTTCTTCACTCTTTCTTTCTCTTTCTCTTTTTCCTTCTCTTAACTCCTTTTTCTCCCCTTTTCTCTTTCCATGTCCCCCTAGAATCATCTCTTATTTCTCCTCTCTGGTTCTCCCTCCGTCTCCCTTTAGCTTTCAGTTTTTCTTGGTCCACCCGAAGAACAGCAACTCCTAACTTTAATTCTGATGTCTCCTAAAAATCTTCCCCACCGTCTAGGACCATGGCCCCTTCTAGCCCCTCTGCCACTCTCAGCTCCTGGATGCTAGGCTGTATGGCCTAGAGGCACTGCTTTTGGAGATGGACCTGGGGGAACTTTCCTGGGCACCCTCAGTACCCTTTCTGGGGACTCCTGGTCCCAAGTGAGATATATGGTCGCCCCCCCCCCTTTTTTTAGGCCACCTGCTGGGCTTGGGGGAATGGGAGATCTAGTGGCTCCGTGCTCTCTCCGGCCCAGAGAGGGCGGAAGGGGAAGAATGAAGATGACTAATTACATCACCCTCATCTTCTCCGGGCTGGGGCCAAGTGTCCACAAGACTGTTCCCATCCCCGATGATAATAAAGATGGGGGTGGTTGGTAGTGAGAGTGAGTTGGGTAACTGGGCTAGAAACGAAAGGGTGTGTGTGTGTGTGTGTGCGCGCGTGTGTGTGTGTGCGCGCCCTTGTGTTGGCCAGGGCGGGCTGTCAGTGGCCGCCCTGCGCCCCCGGCGCCCCAGGCTCCAGCCCCCGGGAGGGCACGCTCAACCGTCAGCCCTTATCCATAGGATTTCTGGAAAGGGTGTGAGGATTTCTGCGGAACAGCGAACCTTTGTCAGGACAGGTCTTTTCTTAAAATCCCCAATTCCCTTTCCCACAGCGACCACTCCTGACTGCTCTGAGTTCCACCCGCAGATCCTTTTTCTCCACATGCTTTATTTGGGCGGGGGGGCGGGACAGACGGCTCCCCGAGGCCGGGCACCCGCGGCTGGGCAGGGGCGGCAGGGGGCGCATGAGGTTTCCCGGAGGATGGCTGCTGCAGCGAGAAGCTGAGCTTGTTCCCCATCCATTCGCACCTGCGCACGGGAGATTCAAGGGGGTGTCGAGAACCAACTCCCATGCCCACCCTCCCCCTAAGTTGTAAACGACCGGCTTTGTTCCACGATCGCGCGTCCCCTCATCCACCGCTACTTTTCTTCCTCCCCACGCAGCGCGCGTCAGGTCGGAGTAAACGCGTACAGCGTTTTGTCTCTTGCTCAAAACCCAAACAAAACTTTCACACCTCTTCGTCGGGCTCGGGGGGGCGCGCACGTCCTCGGCGGGGAGGAATGGCCAGGCGACAGCACGCATGTCCCGTCGCCGGCTGGGCCCGGGGCGCCTGAGGGGGTGTGTAGGGGGCCCACAGGGCGTTTTGGGGGCAGAGGAGGCGGGTATTTGAGGGTTCGCGCGTGTGTAAGGGGTGACAAGGGGTCGCGGGTGTTGTCCCGCTGAGCCGTCTAACTGCGTCTTTGGCCGCAGCGGGGTGGGTCTGGCCCGGGCTCACTTTCAGAAGCAGCCACCTTCCAATCTGCAGAAATCCAACTTCTTCCGCTTCGTCCTGGCCCTCTACGACAGACAGGGCCAGCCCGCGGAGATCGAGGGGGCAGCCTTTGCGGGGTTCGTGGAGAAGGAAAAAGTAAGTGGGCGCAGCGCCGCTGCCCCTCGCCTCCGGCCGGGGAGCAGGCCCAGGCGCCTCGGGAGGCGCGCTCCCCCGCGAAGGCGAAGCATCCGTAACACGCCCCGCTCGCGGTCCCCCAAGCCGCTTCCCGTTCCGGGCGAACGCGGGCTCCTCGTTCCTGAGGTTCTGCCCCAGAAAAGTTCGTGCTGAGTCCCGAAAGATGGAGAGAGGCGAGGCCGGCTTCGCACTCCAGAGTCAAGGGCGCCGGGACGAATCCGCCCTCGACCGCGCGACCACGCGCAGCTCCTGCCTCTGCTGGCGCGGGCTCGAGCTCCCAGGCCCTAGGAACGGGATCGCCCGTGCGCGCCCCACGGAATTTTTTGGAAAGTTGGAGCAGTAAGGGGCGGGAGGGCGGCAGAGGGATCCCAGTTGGCCGCAATTTCTGCTGCTCCCGGGCCTGTCTGGCTCCCAGGCCAGGGGTCCCCGCTTGGGGAAAGTTGCCTCGAAGTCGGTCCACTGGCTCACGCCGACCTCCCTCCTGCGCCTCTAGTGTCTTTGCTTCCTGCTGCGACCCAGGACGCCAGCAGCTAAAAGACCAATAACGGGATTCACCACCGGCTCCAGCTCCCCCAAAGCAGTGGTGAGGCTCCCGTCGGGGCTGCGCCGGCACCCCGGGGCTCCGGGTGAGGGTGGGGGGCGCGGGAAGCTTCAGGTGGACGAGGACCCGGAGCAAAGCTCAGTCGTCCGCCATCCTCGGGGTAAACCGGCCTCTCCTAAGTTTCGCCCGAAGAGGCTTCGCCTGAGGAGGCCCTGAGTGGCTCGAGGGCGGCCGCATTAGCGAGCGCGTACCTGGGCCCAGGTGTGGCGCCTCGGCCCCGCTGGGCCGCTTTCTTTCTTCTTCCCCGTCCTAAGGCCGGGTTCCTCGGCTTAGCATAGATTTCATGCCCAGGTCCCTTGCGTTCAGCGGGCGAGAGCGGTCAGGGCCTTGGTGGCTCCCGAGAGCACGCAGAGGGACTCCAGCCGTGGGAAGGGAGAGAACCCGGGCGGAGGGGTGGTCCGCCCGGTTCCCAGCTGCTGTGCTTGGGGGCGGAGCTGCCTTCCAAATGCGCTCGGACTGGGCCAGAGGCCCTCGTCCGGAAACTGGGGAAGGGGGTCCTGGCTGTGCTTCTCTGGGACAGTCGGCCTTCCATCAGCCTCGGAGCCCCATTCTTTGTTTCCTGCAGATCCTCTCTCACTTAATTCTCCTTCGTTCCCCTATCCCCCGCCCCTCCCCCAGGAATGAGGACGCAGCGGGATTTCTACGTTCGCCTCATTGACTCCGTGACAAAACAAGTGAGTTTCTTAAATTCGCGCTGCGGGGGTGACTACGGCCGTGAAATTTGGGAGAGTCAAGAAGCCGGCTACTCCTTAGCGGGAGGGCTGGGACTCGAACACTCAATGCCAGGGCGGACCGCGCTCTTAGCACAGCCTTGCAAGCGCCCCAAAGCACGTTGACTCGCCGCGCGGGAGATGGCTGGGCGGCCCCTTCTTCTCAAGGGAACTTCAGACCTTGCGATTTGAGACTACGGGGTGCTGCGCGGGGAGAGTATGGGCTGAACTTCCTTTGACCCGGCCGGGGGGCCCCAGGGGGCGCAAAGGTGCCCAGAGACCCTGGTGCAGACTGGGCTGAACTTGTGAAACCCAAACTCTCAGGGCCTCCCCCGGGGGGCAGAGGTAGAGGAAGCGGGTGAGGAACAAAAGCAGCTTCCCCAGGAACGGTGCGGTGGTCTGAGAGCGTGCTTGACCCACTCTACACATTTTTTAAAGAAGAGATGGTGGTGGTGGTAGTGCTGGAAGACGGAGCGACAATTGTCAGAAGATATCTTGCAAATATCCCCCTGCTTTTGCCTCCAAGTTTGGCAAGAAGCCAGGCAGCGTGAGCGAGCTTGTGCTCTTAAAGGTACATAGACGGCATTTTCTTACGCTTCCAACACGCGGGCGCCGAGCGGTATACATTAAAGGTGAGATATGGTTTAAAAGACGCAGTTATGAGCCGAGTCAGAAAAGAGGTCTGACGTTTTTACGAGGCGCATGAACATTTTTTCTTTTCAAGAAAAAGTTTAGGAATTAAATATCTGGTTAGGTAGTTGGAGGATTTCATGACAAAAAAGAAGACAGTTTTGGGCTTCCCTGGTGGCGCAGTGGTTCGGAGTCCGCCTGCCGATGCGGGGGACGCGGGTTCGTGCCCCGGTCCGGGAGGATCCCACGTGCCGCGGAGCGGCTGGGCCCGTGAGCCATGGCCGCTGGGCCTGCGCGTCCGGAGCCTGTGCTCTGCGGCAGGAAAGTGCGGCAGGAGAGGCCGCGGCAGTGGGAGGCCCGTGTACCGCAAAAAACAAAAAGAAGACAGTTTTATTGGGTGGGGGATAGAAATCAGAACAAAGAGAAAAGTTACCCATTGTGTACTAACCACCAATTCAGTGAGAGGGTTAAGACTGGTTTGCTTGATGGAGGTTTTAAAAGATTCCCTTTAAAATAAGGGGCGTAGTTTTCATAGATGCTGGCTTGGAAGGTTTCAAATTAGAGTATACATGCATATTTAAAAATTATTTTTAGATACCCATGGCTTAAATATGTTGTACCAAATGCACATTAATAACCTGTTGGGAGTTTTTAAATCTACTCAGCAGGAACCAATTTAATAACAGCTAATTGTAATTATTACCTTCATATTTCATTGTGAAACAAGTGAAAAACATGAGGGTATGACATGTATTTTTTAAAATGATAAATACATATCTCTTGAGATCTATTTCAAGTTATTAGCCTAAAATATTTGACTTTCTTGAAGATCTGTTTTATTTCTTAGTTGATTGTTCAGAGTAAACGCACATTTATACTTTTGGTATTATTATTTTTTATTATTATTACTATACTGGTTTTGATCATTACATAGGATAATTCCCTTTGATTTGGACGCTCTGTATTTTGTTAAATTTTTTTCCTGCCAAGCAAAAAAATGCAAGAGCCTGATTTCAGTAATTTTTAAAACAAATGATATCAAAACAAAAATGTCGTAAGTGGAGTTTTGTCTTTAAAAAATTGTCTTTGATACCCTGGATACCTTTTCCTGCCATTCCCATCAGAGGAAAGAAAAGCTGGGAGGGGGAGAGGGAAAGTATGGCTTCTAATACATGTTCCTTATGTACTGATTAGAGTTTATTTTTTAAAGAATAAAAAGTCCCCACAAACCAGTATGTAAGACTTGTCTGCTTGTGAAACATTGGCCACTTAAATATTAAATTATCGGCAACTCTGCGAAGGGGACCCCTATTTAGGAGGGGACCCCTAAAAACTTCCAGCACAATGGGAAGTCTAAGGTATGATAATCAGAACTGCTGTTGTAGTTCTCTTTCCAGCTAATCTTTATATATTTGTTTTGATGTTCCTGGTATTTTAAGTTATTGATGCAAGTGGACAGTTGTAAGGAACACAAAATTAGGACATGTTTGACGTGATACCTTCTCTCAAAACTTTATTTTAGACCCCGTAAACCAAAAGTGCCACAAGAATTGATCTTCCCATTATGAGATGAACCGACTTTACACACTCTTCTAAGGAGGAAGAATAATCTTGATTCTTATAAAGCAATACATCTAATATCATTTTACTAACAAGGTCATAGAGCTTAAGGAAAACTATAGCTTAAGGCATTCTTTGACTGCACGGTTTCATAAATTCCATCGTGGTGGAGATGGGACCAGAATAAGATACAGTGTAGTAGCAGCAGGTATAAGAGAGTTACTTGCCATACTGTGACATCTCACTGAAAGTTAAAATTATAAATGTAGGCAATTATATATTTTGGTGGGGAGTGACCTGAAAAAAAGGCTTAGTAATTATCTGAATTTAGTCTAAAAATATCAAGAAAAAATATTTTTCCAGGCATACCTGTTTGCTTTCATAATAGTTGTCTAATGCCTTCTCTGTAGCTTTTACTTTGAAAGGCAATCCCTGCCTGTTATCCAGTTGCTTGTTCCTTGATTCTGTGCTGTAAGAGTTTGGGAAGTAGGTTAGCTTCTTGTGTACACAGCTAATACAATAGTCTTCAAAAAGCAGATCAGCGTGAAGAGCATGACTTTCCTTAGCTGTGACATAATTATTACGTTTTAGCTTTGATGAGTAAAACAGTGGATTCTCATCTAGCTTGAAATTATTCTGTGATAATTAAATGCCAAGTCTGATTTTTAAATTTCTTAAATTTTTGATTTAAGTGTGCAGTGACCCCTTCAATCAAAAGTAAGTCTTGACAGAAGGTGACTGATTAAACAGTTACTTTTTTTTCCCCTTGTGAAATTCTTCCAGGTAGACTGACTCAGGATTTTGATATTTAGAGTGCAGAATGGAATAATTTCAGTGATTGATGAGTTCTAATAACATCATAAATTTCAGTCGGAATAGCTAAGCATAGTTCAAGTGTCTCTTAGCTGCTTATTTATCATAACATTTTTCATGTCAGAGATGCAGCTTTATGTATGTGATGTCATATCTTTGACTTACAAGTTGGGGTTAAAACTTGAAGGGAATCTTTGGCAAGCAAAATTCAAAACTAGCTGTGCACTTTATAGTTTCATAGAATGTTTGTGATCTTGGGTGGAGTTAGCAGCATTGAGATCAAACAGAAATGTACTCAATCAACCAAGATGTATTGGTAGGACACAGTATTTCACACCTTTTCAAAGTGTCTCATTACACTATTTGGGGTAATGACTCTTAATTTTGGACTCTACCAGGAAAGGGAAAGCTTTATTAGAAGTGAATGTGTAAGGATCTGAGCCCTCTTATCCCTATGCTTTTCTTATAAAACACTAAGGATATAATTATATTTAAAATATTTGTCCACCAACTAGAAAATAAGAAGCTTGCTTTTGGGAAGGGTTTTTCAAAACCAAGTTTAGCTGGACTAAAAATAGGGTTTTTTTTGTTTTTTGTCATTGCTGTTTTTGGTATTCCATTAGTGAGCATGCAGAAAGGCCTGTAGGATCCAGAAGTTTATAGCTGTTGCATCCGGAAACAGTATCTACTGCAGAAGCTCAAATGAACTTAGTGGGAAAGGTCTGAGTTTTAATGTGCCTCAGTTCAGATTTTCCTGTAGTATCTGAGATATAATTACATTCTGTGATTGCTTCAGTGAGTTATCTTTAAATAGTTTTTTTTAAAAAAAAAACCTTTAACTTATCTGCCCTCTTACCATCTTGCTTTGAAGAAAGGGACATTTTTATAATTCAATGAGAGAGTACCAAATTCCATAAAGTTATCAAAAACAAAACGTTCCCTACCCCCAAACCAAAGCTCTTTTTTGGAAAGGGAAAAATAATAAGTCACATAATCCTTGTGTGTATGGATTTGAAGGTAGGTGATACTGTGAGGGGACCCCTAAAAAGTCCCAGCACAGTGGGATGTCTAAGGTACAATAATCAGAACTGCTGTCATAGTTCTCTTTCCAGCTAATCTTGATATATTTGTTTTGATGTTCCTGGTACTTTAAGTTATTGATGCAAGTGCATTTTTTCCTATTGATTGTTTCATCATATCCTGCCACAGCTACATAGATTTGATTAACAGCCCTTTCTGTTCATGGTTCTTCATTGGTAGATAAGCACATTTTTAGTGTATCAGTATGTTCCTAAGGAATTCACCTAGGCCAGCAGAGAGGTTCTTTCGTATATTTGGGGAAACAAACAAACAAAAAATGACATGGCAAGTTTATAGTTAGAAGCCATATTTTAGCATCTGTCTCTCTTCTTTGGTAACATGTCAAAAATGCAGGTGAGGGCTTCCCTGGTGGCGCAGTGGTTGTGAGTCTGCCTGCCGATGCAGGGGACACGGGTTCGTGCCCCGGTCCGGGAAGATCCCACATGTCCTGGAGCGGCTGGGCCCGTGAGCCATGGCTGCTGAGCCTGCGCATCTGGAGCCTGTGCTCCGCAATGGGAGAGGCCACAACAGTGAGAGGCCCGCGTACCGCAAAAAAAAAAAAAAAAAAAAAATGCAGGTAATCGATTTGAATTTCCTTGCACATAGAAGAATGAAGAAGTTTGGAATTTTTATGCATGATCAGGACCTGTGTTTGGGAAAATGTAAACTCATCACAGTGGAAAATGTGTTGTTTGGAGTCTGGGGGTGAAAACAAAGCTGATGGTTTTGGAGAGATTGCCAGAGCCAGATGGCCTAGTACTTTCCCAGTCTGGCGGTCCAACTGCTCCCTCCTGGATAATATACAGCCATTTGTTTGGGGATATTTACACTAGAGCTGTTTCCATGTGAATGTTTGAACATTAAAAACGAACATATCAGTAGTGGTGCATTTATCAAATTTGTTTGACTACACAGATAATCTGTTCTTGTGTCTTATATTGCTGAGAGGAATGAAGGAGTGTCTGGATGTTGGTGAATTGTTTATATAGTTGTTGAGCAAGAATGATTTGGTCTTAGTTATTAAACTATGTAAGCATTTGGAAACTAATTGAAGTAATGGCAGCACATACCTGGAAGCTCAGTTGTGAAAATTAAATGAATTCATACATGGAAAATGCTTAGAACAGTGACTAGCATACATTAAGTGCTTAATAAATTAGCTGCTTTTATTATTACTATTATTACCCCATTGAGTTGACAAAGCCAGTTGTATCTACTAATATAGATGTAAATGTAGTTATCATATGAGTGAAGTATCTTTTATTACTGCTAGAAAGAAATATTGTATGATATTGTTAGAATGATTCAGTTTTTATCTTGGTGTTTGAATAATATGAGAGATTTTATTTGAGACACAAAAGATGCGTTCTGAAGCTAACTGCTTTTGGTACACATTCTCTTGTTATTCAGGGCTGTGATGTAACTGAACAGCATACTGAATATGATATTCCTATGCAACTTTCCTAATTCAGTTCTGCAAACAGGCCTGCTTAGCTGCTGAGCTTAAATTACATCTTTGTAATTTGTTCACTAGTAGCCAAGCTGCTAATTGAAGCAAAATAATTTTTTATTTCACTATTAATTTTGGATTGCTGTTTCACACAGTTGTTTATGAAATGTCAAATTTGTAGTGTTTTCTTTGGCACAGGTTAATTTTTAACTAAGGCTCCCTCACCTATTGGAAATTTCTCGAACTGCATTAGCTAACACTTTTTTTTTTTTAATGACAAGCAGTGGAACTTGGTGGTTGAAAGTAATGATTAATATTACAGCATGTTGATAAAGTAGGTGTTCATATTTTTTTATTAGTTTTGATTCTTGGTAACTTGCTGCCAAAGTCGTGTTGACAGTCTGTATTTGGAGGACACTTTACTTCTGGTTGAAGGAGATACTTTGTACATTCATGAATGTATTCTTTAAGGTGACAAATTAGGTTTGGCGTTTTATTCTGTATTTGGAAAAAAGAGTGATGTATTTTCAAGGTTACTGTTTTGATTTAAATGGAAAATTAGGAGTTTTTGTTAGTTATAGGTTACATATCTACCTGTCTTCCTTCCTCCTTTCCTTCCTTCTTCCCTCCCTTTCTTCCTTTCTTTCCTTTCATTCTTTCTGTCTTTCTAAATTAATGATGACAAGTCTCCGATTGTTGGTTTGTAAACCAAGGAAGACTCCTAATGAAAACATTTTGTTCCTAAAAACCTTTCAGATTTTAATGAACCAAAGTCAAAAGTATTCTCTGTCCACTTTATTTTTGCATGGAACACAAAGAGTTAAAATTATTTGAAAAGTAAACAAAGAAAACTGTGCTCAATTCTCTGTATTTCTTTCGGCGTGCCATTGAAGTGTGATCCCTGTGTAAGTTCACCGTGTATTTTTTGTTTTACTATGTGGTCTTTATCCATAGTAAGTTTCAAATAACTTTTAAGACCCAGTGATATTTTAGAAAGGTGGAGATGAACCACATTTCACAAGATGCCTTCTAAAACACTGGCAACAGAGGCAGATTTTTTCTATTGATTGATTTCTTTTCAAAGATGGTATAGGTTAGTGTGTAATTGGGCATTTGAAACTGATGGCATTTCATCCTCTCACAGCAAACCTTCTGGCACTATTGTGTAAGAATGTGAAAGTTTAACAATTCCTATTTTTTCCTTCATTTTTGTTAATTATAAAAAATTATTCTTGAAAAACCCCTCAATCAGAAAGTCAACAGAGTATTAAAAATAATTGTGATATTTTCATTATGCTCATTAGAGGAGAACATTGAGGCTAGTATATCAGAATAAATCTGCTCCAAATATGTCAAGTTTTGACAACTTGTTTATCAATTTCACTAGGTTTTTAAAGTTGAGATGAAGTTCGTGCTGTTTATTTTTTTACTTTTTTTCCTGTACAAGCATTCCTGCCACCTTAAGGGATTTATTTGCATTGGCAGGATTAATGTAAATATCGTTTTCTATTTGATATTGTATTTTGTTGTTGTTGTTTCTTAGGTTAAAACCTCAACTTGCTTCACCATCAATTCATTTATTTAAATAATATATTTGATATGCTTCCTCTCCCCCTCCTGCCCATCTCTGTAACAGGCCTCCCATCCTTACCCCTTCCTGATGAACACGCTGATTTCTTTAAACCACTGTTGTTTTTGTCGCTCTCACAGCAGACTTACCTTCCTCCCAGTGAGCAGAAGTATGACTTACTATGGAGGATGAAGATAAGCCTTCTTCTTGGTGTTCCATTGTCTAGGTCCTAAACCAGCTGTCTGTTAAAATCGTTTCACTTAAAGTAGTCAATGCTGTTTATATGCTTCTGTGATCTCCCAAATGATCCGGCCTCAACGAGCTTCACTCACACCCCACAGAGGCATATATTAAATTGGGAAAACAAGCAGAAACTTCTCCCTAAGCTGGTGTTAGAGGACCCCTTTCCTTTTAGGCTCGGAGTCTGCATTTGCTGAACTGTGAACCAGTCTCGACGTGTGTACTAAATGTACACGGTAGAGATTTGATGTGTGTGAAAGCTGGAGGGAGAACTTGTTGACATTTTTTAAAAGTCTGTTTTATTGTTGACACTCTACATTGGAGACATTCATCAAAATAGATTTATCCTGTTGTCCCATGTTGGATCTCATCAGAATGTCGATTTCTTAGACCATACTTTTATATGATAATGTGGTATGTGTGTGTGGTGTGTGTGTGTGTGTCTGTTTTAACAAGCTTTTTCTGTAACAAAAACTCCTTAGGCGAGGTTGGAGGTGGAGCTGCCTTTGACGGAGTTTCACTGTATAGCTAACTCTATCACACTGAGGTTCTAGATTATTACTCTGTTTCCAGGATTTTAGTTCTACTCCTTAGGAGAGAGGAAAGACTCTCTGTTTCACTCGTTTTTATCTCAGAAGTCACAGAAGCAGCAAGCACTTCTTTGTGTTTATGTGCTGAAAAGTATTGTTCTGCTGAGGCCCCAAGAAAAGGAACAGAAGAAACTTCATGCTTCCTTCCATCCCCAGAGTTTAACTATTTCTGAGCAAATCCAAACTCATGCTTTCATTTTTCTATGCTTGATGTAGAGAAAGATTCTCCATTTTGACTCTGCTGCCAGAAGCGAAGTGGCAGGTTGACATTTGGTAGAGATGTATTACGGAGGCCCTGGGCCTTCAACAAATGATGTTCAGTCACCAAAGACAAAAACGTGGAATACCTGGGAGACCATGGGTCATCTACTGTTTGGGGGGGTCGTCAACATATTTTCACTGCAGCATATCTTTTTTTGGCGGGGGGAATACGCGGGCCTCTCACTGTTGTGGCCTCTCCGTTGCGGAGCACAGGCTCCAGATGAGCAGGCTCAGCAGCCATGACTCACGGGCCTAGCCGCTCCACGGCATGTGGGATCTTCCTGGACCGGGGCACGAACCCGTGTCCCCTGCATTGTCAGGCGGACTCAACCAATGAGCCACCAGGGAAGCCCCCTGCAGCATATCTTTAATTGAGTATCATCACGGGCCCACTGATTTCAGTGGAACCAGCAGCCTCAGTAAAAAATAATATTGGTGTTATCTAGAAAGACTCAAAATGAGAAGGTCTGATGTAATTGATACTCTTTTCTCCTCCCAAAACCAATTTTTTTTAAACAGGAAGGAAAACCCCATTAATGCCTGTGAATTTCATTTACCAAGTTACTTGTATTAGTTTAGCATGACAGAAAACTAAAGTTGAACCAGAGGTTTTCAGGGGTATTAAGAGAACATACAAAACATGTAGTGATAATAGGATTTTGCAGAAATGCATGATAGAATTTTTTAGCACCATGTATGAGATCTAATCAGTTATTTACAGTGTTTCTTTGATTTTTTAAAGCAGTGATTGCAGTAAATAAAGCAGGCAGGTGTAAGTTTTGGTTTTTAAAACATTTTCAATTTACTTAATGCATTTTCTTGAGTAAAGCAACTTCTTGGGTATTTAAAAGGTCTTTTAAGATTGCAGGAATGCATCATCAGTGCATGCTAAAACTAATGGGTGAAAATCTAAGTCATAATATGATGTTAACATAATCTAGATGATTTCCCCAGAAGACAGTTATGAATTACTTCAAGTAGTAACTTTACAGTACACAAATCTGGCTGTGCTCTCTGATGGGTGGCAGGCACCCCCTTAACCAAATGGTCAGAGTTTACTGGCATTAGTGGAACGAGTTGACAGTGTGATGTGATACAGGGAGAAGAACTCAGCATCATGTCTGTGGTATTCTGGCCCTGAATTACATAACTTTAGTCTAAGCCTGAGGAAACATTAGACAAATCCAAAATGAGGATGTTCTACAAAATGGCCTGTATTCTTCAAAAATGTCAATATCATGAAATACAAAGACTCAGGAATATTCCTTTTTTAAGGAGATATGACAACTGAATGCTGTGATTGGTATTGGTTTTGTTGTTGTTTGCTATAAAGGACATTATTGGGTATTTGGTGAATCTCAGGTGTTGATTATTGTATTGTATCAATGTTAATTTTCTGATTCAGATAATTGCGCTATGGTTATGTAAGAGAATTCCTTGTTTTAAGGAAATACATTCTGAAGTATTTAGGGCATGTCTGCAGTTAACTAATAAATGGCTCAGGAAAAGAAAATAGAGAAAGAAAGAAGAATAAAGCAAATTTACTAAAATGTAAACACTTGAGGCATCTGGGTAAAGAGTATCTTGGAATTCTTTATATATCCTTACAACTTTTCCATACATCTAAAATTATGGCAAAATAAAACATTAAAAAATATAGGGTTATAACAGGCTAGCCATAAAAAATGCTTTTGATGGGCCAGTGGTAGAGAAATGTTTTCTCCTTATACAGGTACTTTTTCTCATTTTTTAATTTGTTGCAATTTTTGTTTTGTAATGGAGTTAGGTAACAAAGCAAGAAGAGCCTGCTCTGAGGGTCTGCACACATAGTGTCATAAGCTGTCCTCCATCATTTACAGTTCTAAAAGTCTCAGGTTCATAAACAAGCACATTCCGGACAACTATAAGTTAGTTACTGCAGTTTTTGTGTGTGCTAAAAAAAGGATAGTCTCTGGTTAAGTAGTTTCATCACCAAGAAATTGAGAGTTATCTGAATGTGTGAAAGTAATTTTATTAACAATTTGAAGCTGTGTTATATTACTATTATGCAGTGCTACATTGTTAAGTTAGTTAAAATGTATCCCCATGCAGAGCACTGCTCTACCCATAGCTGTGAGCTTTTCTCTGGCCCAGGTGTTAATACGTAGATCTTCCAGTAAGCAGAGGTCTCAAGGAAACTTCCAGTGACCTTATGTAACATGTTTGTACACATATTACTAAAAACATCTTGGCTGGTGAGGTGGTTTGGGACTCCAAATTTTGAGAGTCAGATGTAATTCTTCTTAGTTGAGGGAGATAACTATGGCTTAACTCCCCACCCAACCCTGCCCTTCCCCCAGCATATGCGGGCCAGTATTACTGTTTGGGTGGTTATACACCCCAGAGAGCACATGTTTTCAACCTGTAGGCAGGAAGGATTTCCCCATTGATGAATCATCGCAAGACAGTGAGTGGACTCATAACCATACCCTCAATTGTTTTCTGCTACTTACCTCTAGAATATTACATGTTGGAGTTGGAAGTAGTAAAATGAGGCAACAAATACGAATCATTTAAAAATAAAATCCATGTGCTTTTCTATATTTTAAATCACTAGTATCTCAGTCTGCTAAGCCTTCTGGGTTTTTCCTTCCCCATTGGTTAGATTTATTTTTATTCTGAATTGAAGAGAGAATTGTGGTTGTCTTGACGACAGAAGCCCATCTCATACAAGGATCCAAAGATGTGTGTTATAATAAGGTGGTTGATGGGACAGAGAGGAACATATCCCCTTCTGCTCAATTTGGGTTGATCCTTAACAACTGTCTTAAAACAATCAGCCCAGTGAGGCCTTTGGCTCTGAAAGCTAGTTGGCCTTGCAGCAGTGGTGAATGGTCAAGAACTCGATTGTGGTAGTTAGTCCTCTGCTACTTGGTTCCATTCTTAGCTCATATCATGCCTTTGTTTACAGGCCATAGTATATTGAAGGCCAAGACAAGAACCCAGAAATGTGCCGAGCCTTGCTCACACACGAAATCATGTGCAGGTAAGAAATACCTTGTTCTTTCCCTTTAATTAGCAAAGAGAAGATGAATTTATATCTCAAATCTAGGTGAATTCAGGTCTATTTTTTGGGTATATGTTTATCTTTTGTTAGACAATATAAAAACTGCTAGATGTGAGTATTTGGTAGTAAAGTGTCAGGCATCACAGTGGTTCTCAATTATTTATTAGATTTCATCCTAAAAGATGTATGTTTCCATTTTGATATCACATTGTTAATGGGTGCAAAGCAGTGCTGTCCCCTTTTTCCTTTCAATCAAGTAAAATACAATATAACCCTTTTAGTGTTAATATATGTGCTCAACTGCACTGCTAGTAAAATAAGAGTTCTATTGATGTCAGCAGAAACCTCTGTTTGGATAAGACATGAAAGTTATAGTTCCCCTTCATAATTCTTCCACTTAAAAATGTGACCATCCATACATAGGCATCATTCCTCCCCACACGAACCCTGCAGCTGATCTCTTAATCTTAGTTACCTTTTATATAACTATGACAATGTAGCTAACATTGCTTAAATGTAGTGAGCTTTTGGAAGGATGGCAAAGATGAGTCACTGAAAAGTATAAACATTCATGTTTTCCACAAATGAGTATCTTTATTTTTGTCTGAAGCTACATTTGAAACCAGGTAAGCAGACCACATTCACTTCCATGGCCTCAGCCAACCCTCCACATGGAAGAGAGTAAACCAGAGAACAGCCTTTTAACTTGTAGTTTAGGATTCTAATTCTTCGTAAAATAGCACTGGCACCTTGCTTCTGATATATTCTGAGTAATTGGATAAAGCATGACGATGACGCTCTGCATCAGGGAAGGGCTACTAATGGCTTTGTCAACCACGCAGGCTCTCCTGGCACAGAGCGTTCTCAGCTCCTGGCTGTTACTGACCAAACCATTTAGGACTTTCAGCTGCCGCTTCGTAATGGGTGGGTTTATTTGCTGCCCACGGACCTGTGGGGAAAGCAATCTGAAAACTCTACAGGTGGAAATAAAATAGAAAAGAGGTTAATGTGTTTCCTTAGTGAAGTCCCAAATAGTAACTTCTTCTGTAATAAGAAAAAAAAATACTTAAAGATATACTATGCCTTTCACACACAAGCCTACACTCTATTAATGCAGTTTATATTTTTCTTGTTCTTAAAATTCATTGGTCCAAAGTACTTTGGGTAACCCTATTGCATGAGCTGTCTAAAGGGCTTACTGCCATGGGATTGTTATTATTGTCTCTCTTTGAGACAAAACCCCTTTGACTTGATGGCACAGAACTCTTTCCATGGAATTCTGGGAGAGGTTCTGCATTTTTGGTAAACTGGAATCTATTATACCAATCATCATTATTACATTTTGCTAATACTTGGTGATGAAACGCTTAAAAAGTATGGCCAAATGAAGGATTTTTTTTTTTTTTTTTTTTTTTTTTTTTTTTTTTTTTTTTTTTGCAGTACGTGGGCCTCTCACTGTTGTGGCCTCTCCCGTTGTGGAGCACAGGCTCCGGACACGCAGGCTCAGCGGCCATGGCTCACGGGCCCAGCCGCTCCGTGGCACGTGGGATCTTCCCGGACCAGGGCACGAACCCATGTCCCCTGCATCGGCAGGCGGACTCTCAACCACTGCGCCACCAGGGAAGCCCCAAAAGAAACAATTATTGCTGTTACATGAAACATTTAAAAATAACTAGAATTATGACCGATAACATTTTACCAGGACATACTAGATTTTTAGGAATTCCATGTAATTTAACATACTAATCAAACATTTCTCTCTGAGATGGCTCAGGGGCCTTCTAAAGCATCTCAAAGTTAGCTGGAGATCAAAAGAACTGTTAGAATTGGCCAAACACTTATTCACTTAACCAAAGCAAGGAGATTTCAAACAAAAATACAGATCACAGACACAGGGAAAGGAACTCACAAGCTGTTACCAAAAGCAGTGTTCCAAGAAAACTTTGGAGGGAGAAACCAAAGCCAGTCTTGCCCTAACCCACTTCCAACAAAATCCATTTACCCAACTAAATTTAATCCAATTTTAGAAAATCCTGATCATGCACAACTTGTTTTCTCAGTGTTTCCTTTTCACAAATTTTCATCACCTTCTGTATCCATCTTATTTTGCCCCTTATTTTCTTCCGCATTCAGAAACAAACAGCTCTAGTACAAAGTGACTTTCTTTTCTCTTTGTACTATCAGCCTGGTACCCAGCTGCTCACTTTGTTTATTATGTAGCTTCATAAATGCTTGAACATATGGAACTTCTTTTGTCTTTCTCTTCCAGTTACAAAATAACTCTAGCTGAAGGGTAGTACAGTCATTTAGGCTACCATTCAAAGACCACCTTTCCTCATTTTCAAGAATGTATCCATATGTTGGCTGAACAAAATTACAATAGAATTTCAATCTTTTCTTAGTCTTAGGTTTACAACTACAGGTTGACCAGTCTGCCAGGATTTTTCCCATTGGCTATCAGATGGAATTGAAGAAGAAGCACTTCCTATGTTTGAACCATAGAACACTCATACGCGGACTAAGAACAAAACAAAATCCTCACCACTAAGGGAAGCCTCAAACCAAAGAGAACCAAAAGTCAAACAGAAACCAAAAACCAAACAGCACAAGACTCAAGTCAGCTTCCAAGTCTCAACTTAGCCTGTGACCTCTGTCCAAGTGGTGCACCTTCCAAATGAAATTTCCTGGAATGAAAAGTCACCCAAATGGGAACTAAAGTTCCCCCAAATGTACAGGGCTAAAAGGACCTTAGAGTGCATGCTAGGGGAGTTACCACATGCTGGCTGAGGTATCGCAACACCCCAAATGCTACTTTTCTGGTTTCCCAAAATAATCCCTTGGAGTAGGACATTCGGGGCAGTGCAGGAAGGAGGAAGAGAAGAACATCCTCAAGGCAAAGATGGCCTTGGCAGTTGCTAGGGTGGTCCCTCTTCTGCCATCTTCTCCTGCCCCAGAGTTCCAACTGCTGGGATGGCAGATGGGGTATGACTGGGGCTTGGCCTCTCCAGGCAAGGGTCCCAGGCAGTCTGGCCTCTAAAGGAATTCTCCAACCCTACACTCTCTCAAAAGAGGCTGGCATGGAGAAAATCATAGAGTGTCCAATCAAGTCACAGGATCCACAGGGGCCATCCCCAAGTCAGCCCCATATTGGGTACTAAATTTGATGCCGAAAACTCGACCTCTGTGCACCAGTGGCAAATCAAATCTCAGAGACAGAGGTTTGGAAGAAGTAGAAAAGAATAGCTTTACTGCTTTGCCAGCCAAAGGGGGACACACAAAACTCATGCCCTCAAAAACTGTGTGTCCCAATGCAGGAGGATCTGGTGAGGAGTTTTACAGCAATGGTTTAAGGACACAGTTGCTCCTAAGGATTAGTGTGTGTACAGGGCCTTAACTCCCTTTAATCTGGCCTCAGATGGTCTCTTGATGAGCTTCTCTGGAATGAAGAATGCTAAAATCTTCTATTTTGTGGGGGTTTTAGTTTGGTAAAGAGCCCAAAGATACTCTTACGGACATCCCTTTAAGGCCCTGAGGCTGTCCTTAACAAAGGCCCTCAACTTATCTTTAACCGAGGCCCTGACACTCTCCTTAACTAAGGACTGAGGCCGTCTCTAACTAAGGCCCTGAGTCTGTCTTTAACTAATGGCCTCACTCTTTCCCTAACTAAGGCCCTGACACAGTCCCTGACACGGCCCCTAATAACATGAGCTGTCCCTCATTGATGCCCTGATGCGGCCCATAACTGATGTACTGAAGACGGCACTAAGGTCCTGACCATGGCACTAATGACCCCAAATGTCTCTTACCAAGACCCTCAAGTTACCTCTAACTGAGGCCCTAAAGATGTCCATAACTAAGTCCCTGACACTATCTCTAAGACCCTCAAGTTCTCTTTAACTGAGGCCATGACAATGTCCCTAACAAAGGACTTGATGCCGTCTCTAACTAAGGCCCTGAGTCTATCTCTACCTAATGGCCTCACTCTTTCCCTAACTACGCCCTGATGCCGTCCCTAACCAAGGCCGTGACATTCTTCTTAACTAAGGACTTGCCGCCGTCCCCACCTAAAACCCTGACACTGTCTGTAACTAATGACCTGACTCCTTCCCTAACTAACACCCTAGTTTTGGCCCTAACTAACGCCCTGACACTGATTCTAATTATGGCCATGATGCTGGCTCTAAGGCCCAGAATATATCCCTAAGCAACAGCCTGAATTTTGTCTAACTAAGGCTCTCACGTTATCTCTAACTTAGGCCCTGACGCTGTCCCTTATAGTCTAAGCTGTCACTAAATAATGCCCTGATCCTGTCCATAACTAAGGCCCTGAATGTGTCCCTAAGTGCATCTCTGACGATGTCCCTAACAGCCTGAACGCTCTTCAGGTTATCTCTGAGGCTCTGACACTGGCCCTTCCTAAGGCCTCACCCCGGCGTTGTCCCAGGCTGCTGGGCAGTTCTCTCTTGTCCACATCTCCAGCCAGCTGCCTGCCATTGGCCACTCTAAGATTCTGCGATGCAGTGGTCCCACGTGGGATGTGCCTGTGTAGGCTCACCTGCGGGAGGAGAGTCACGGCCACTCTGCCCTCCAGGGGACTGCGGCTCAGGAATCTGTCAGCCAGTGTCTGGACACAGGGTTCTGTGTCCTTGTTTGTTGTAAATCCCTTGGAGTTACCTCTAACATTTTTTAAATGGATCTCCCCCTCAGCATATTTATGATTTAAATTATTTACCACATTAAAATTCAGGAATGACATTGTTAGAATGAGCAGGAAGACACCAGATGTCCCCCCCCACAATGATCTATTACTTGGAGGATTTAAAATTCTAATGAGAAAACACTCACTCTCCTCACCCTCTTGGGTGTCAGCACAAGGCGGGAATCAGCTGCATTCTTTATTTATCCCTCTGATTTTCCAGAACCTTTCCTTCAAGGAGAAATCTCTGGGCTCTGCGGGAACTGTGAGTGGTGACCATGAGGTACATCTGAGACTGAAAAGCAAGAGGAAGAGAGATAGAGGAGGAGATGAGAATCGGTGATGGGGAGAAGCAGGGGCATCCACGTTCAATCGCAGGCTGAGAGTCTGGGTTCATCTCCAACGAAGCTAAGGACCACCAGGGTCTGGCCCCACTGGCCTTGTCACCTGGTGTGGGGACTGGGGATAGCCAAACCCCCATGGCCACTCTCAGAGAAATAAAGAAGTTGGGAGGGCACCCCTGAGAGCCCGATTGAAAATGGTCATGCTGTGAAATAATAAGATGCCCTTTTCAGAAAAGTGAAGACTGTCCTCTTGGGTCTCAAAGACTTGCAAATACTCTGTGTCCTTCTGGAGGCATGTTGAAGCCTTCAGCCTTTGAGGGCAGTAATGGGAGTGCAGCTGGGCTCAAAACCATCCAGCACTCACTCCTTGAGGGTGCTAAGGATAACCAGTGTCCACACCCTGGGTGCTGTGGGGCCTGAAATCCCCTTATCACCTAGGACAGGAGGGGCCACACAGACACTCCACTGGACCACCACGGGGCTTGGCTGGTGGGCTACAGTCCTTTATCAGATACATGGTTTGCAAACATCTTGTGCCATTTTGGATGGTGGATTATCTTATTCCTTGCTCCTTTTATACACAACTGTTTTTCATTTTGAGGAAGTCCAATTCATCTATTTTGTCTTTTGTTGCTTGTGCTTTTGGTAGCAAATCTAAGAAATCATGACCAAATTGAAGGTCACGAAGATTTACTCTCATGTTTTCTTCTATGAGTTTTTTAATTTTGGTTCTTACATCTAGGCCGTTGGTCCATTTTGTGTTGATTTTGTATACGGGGTGGGGGGAGGTAAGGGTCCAACTTTATTCTTCTGCATGTGGGTATCCAGTTGTTCCAGCACCTGTGCTGTTTGGGAGGAAATACCTGCAAATGATGTGACCAAAAAGGGCATAATTTCTAAAGTATACAAACAGCTGATACAACTCAAAAACTAAAAAAATTAAAAAGTGGGCAGGAGGTCTAAATATACATTTTTCCAAAGAAGACATACAGATGGCCAATAGGCACATGAAAAGATGCTCCACATCGCTAATTATGAGAGAATGGAAATCAAAACTACAGTGAGTTATCACCTCATAGTGGTCAGAATGGCCATCATTAAAATGTCTACAAATAGGGCTTCCCTGGTGGCGCAGTGGTTGAGAGTCCGCCTGCCGATGCAGGGGACGCGGGTTCGTGCCCTGGTCCGGGAGGATCCCACATGCCGCGGAGCGGCTGGGCCCGTGAGCCATGGCTGCTGAGCCTGCGCGTCTGGAGCCTGTGCTCTGCAACGGGAGAGGCCACAACAGTGAGAGGTCCGCGTACCGCAAAAAAAAAAAAAAAAAAAAAAAAAGAATGTCTACAAATAAATGCTGAAGGGGGTGTGGAGAAAAGGAAACCCTCCTACACTGTTGGTGGGGATGTAAATTGATACAGCCACTATAGAAAACAGTATGGAGGTTCCTCAAAAAACTAAAAATAGAATTACCATATGAACCAGCAATCCCACTCCTGGGCATATATCCAGACAAAACTATAATTCAAAGAGATACGTGCACCCTAGCGTTCACAGCAGCACTATTCACAATAGCCAAGACATGGAAGCAAGCTGAGTGTCCCTCAAAAGATGAATGGCTATAGAAGATGTGGTACATATATACAATGGAATATTACTCAGCCATAAAACAGAATGAAGTAATGCCATTTGCAGCTACATGGATGGACCTAGAGATTATCACACTAAATGAAGTAAGTCATAGAACGACAAATACCATATGCTATCACTTATATGTGGAATCTAAAATGAGACCCAAATGAACCTATATACAAACAAAAACAGACTCACAGATTTAGAAAACAGACTTGTGGTTGCCAAGGGGAAGACGGGGGGAGGGATGGATTGGGAGTTTGGGATTAGTAGAAGCAAACTATTATATATAGGGTGGATAAACAACAAGGTCTTACTGTACAGCACAGGGAACTATATTCAATACCCTGTAATAAACCATAATGCAAAAGAATATGAAAAACAGTATGTATATATGTATGTGTGTGTGTGTATATATATCTGAATTACTTTGTTGTACAGCAGAAATTAACACGACTTTGTAAGTCAACTATACTTCAATAAAATAATTTTTTTTAAATTAGCTTGAGATTATACCATCAATTAATTTGAAGGCACTTTTATAAAGTAGGCCTTATTTCTTTTGTCCTTTCATCCTGGGACAAATGTATAACAGATAGAAACTAACCTGGATTACTCCAGGCTGAACTCATATCACACAGAACTTTAATTGTTGAACAAACCATTAATACCAGTTACACCATGGGATGTCCTGATCCAATATCAAGTTTGTAAACCTTGTATCAAGCCTGCAGAATCCACTAAATTTGGAAATTCAAACTGAAATGAAGCCAACTATCCCATGACTTCTCTAAAACTAGTTCTACAACAATCAATTGGAAACCATATGCAATCAAATGAATGTAGACAGAAACAACTATACCCTTCCTTTTTTTTACATTTTAGATAAAGACGGTATTTAAGGTGATGTCTTGGGCCATTCCAAGGTGTTACTCAATTTCCTGGGTATCTCCCATGCAAACAGGATGTACACGTGTTAGTTAACGTGTTTGTGCAACTACATGAAGGTAGTTAATACCACAAAACTGGATACGTAAAATGAATTAAATGCTAAAGTCATGTTTTGTATTTGTAATGACAATGGAAAAAAAAGTGTAGTGCTGATATTTGTTACAAAAACGAACGTTAAAAACATCCTTAGTGAAAAAAGCCATACAGAAAAGGCCACCCAGGGCTTCCCTGGTGGCACAGTGGTTGAGAGTCCGCCTGCCGATGCAGGGGACACGGGTTCGTGCCCTAGTCCAGGAGGATCCCACATGCCGCGGAGCAGCTGGGCCCGTGAGCCATGGCCGCTGAGCCTGCACGTCCAGAGCCTGTGCTCCGCAATGGGAGAGGCCACAACAGTGAGAGGCCCACGTATTGCAAGGGGGGGAAAAAAAATAAAAAGGCCACCCAGATCCCATACTCATCTTGTCTGCTTCAAATCCATCAAGGTTGTCAAATGAGGGGAAAACTCAGTAATGGTTCCAGAAAAAGAAAACTGGATCAGGATGGAAAAAGACATTTTCATACAGTTGGGAGAGCAGATGAAAGTTGAAGTGGGCCTGTGTATTAAATTATAATGTGGACATCATGATTTCCTCATTTAGGGATTATGTGCTGGTTCCTTGGGTAAAACACACTGAGCATTTTGTGTGAAGTGGCAAATGTGAGTACTTTTTGCCATTATTGAAACTTTTCTGTACATTTTTAGTTGCTGGAAAGTAAATTACTTTTCTAAACAACCATGTCAGTACCATGCCAGAAAATCAGATAAGACAGCCATCAAACTTAGTTATAGAGGCCAAGACTTACCCAGACCAAGTTCAACCAAAGTTGTGATACTTATTTCCCTTGTAGGAGTCCGCATGGTATTAACAGGCACCATGGGAAGAGTATATTAGTAGCTACCATGTCTTGGGTCCTGTGGATGACCTGGGGTGCAGTAGAAATGGTGAGATTTTAGTATTACAATTTTTCACATTACTTCAAAAAATATGTTAAAAAATAAATTCAGTAAAGTTGCAAAATATGGAATCAATATACACAAATCAGTTTTATTTCTGCACACTAATAATGAACCACCAGCAAGAAAAATCAAGAAAACAATCCCATTTACAATTCCATCAAAAAGAACAAACTATTTAGGAATAAATTTAACCAAGGACACGAAAGACCTGTACTCAGAAAACTATAAAGCACTGATAAAGAAATTGAAGACACAATAGAAAACAATATTCCATGCTCATGCATCAGAAAAATTACTATTATTAAAAATGTTTATTCTACCCAAAGCCATCAACAAACAGTGCCAGGAAAACTAGACACCAGACTCCAAAGAACAACACTGGTCACCATCTACACTGCACATAAAACTAACTAAAGTGCACAATATTCCACATTAAACCCTTTCTCTCCTGAGAGCCCTGAAGATGCACCCCACCCAGCCAGCAGTCAGCTGCACAGGAAGAGTCTCCACACTTGCTCATTTTTTCCTCTTGTGGAGTCTCCTCACCAGTGGTTCCTGAAAAAACCCAGCTCCTGTTAGTGTGGACAATGCCTCATGGTCCAGAAACCTAAGCTCTGACAGGAGACAAAGCTCCTGTCTGCTTGTCACAGAGCAAAGTCTGTGGGCAGGGTGCACCTGTGCCCCCAGGGTCAGAGAGGTGGGTTCGGCGCCCCCTGTGGGACGTCAGAGAAGTGCCGGGAGCGCCGCACTCACAAACCCAGAGGCCTCATCTGGAAGGCAGCTCTGCTGTATATACTAAGTTTGGAAATCCAAACTGAAATGGAGCCAAGTATCTCACTGTATCTTCTCAAAACATGGTTAAGGAACAATTAATCAGAAACCATATGTAATGAAATGAATGTAGACACAAACTTCACAACTTAAACCAAAATTCACTCAAAATTGCCCATAGACAAATTTAAATTACCAAACTATAAAAATCCTAGGAAAAAAAAAGAAAATCTACATGACCTTGGGTCTGGTGACCTTATTCAGAAAACCGAAAGACAAACCACAAACTGCAAGAAACTATTTCCAAAACACGTATCTGATAAAGGATCTGTACTCAAATTATGCCAACAACACCATTAAAATTTGGGAAAGATTGAAACACACACCTGGCCCAAGAAGATAAACAGGCAGTAAATAAGCATACAAGAATATACTCAAAATGCTGGTGGAATGCATGTACAACCAACTTCGGAAGACAGTTTGGCAGTTTTTTCCAAATCTAAACAGTCTCACCCTAGGATCCAAGAAGTGTACCTCTTGTATTTAGACAATTGCTTTGAAAAACTGTGTTCAAACCAAAACTAGCATCAAGTAATGCACAGCAGCTCTTATTCATAATGGCTAAAAACTTAAAGATATCAGGATGTCCTTCTGTAGATGAATTCATAAGCAAATTAGGGCACATACATGTCGAGGGGAGCAGAATACACCACCCCAAAATATGCCCATTTGACAAAAGGATTATTTTGGACTGATTAATTTAAGAAACAGGCCCAGGAGAATCTTTCAAAATCAAGCAGAAAATGCCCTTTTATGAGGTAAATTTACAATTATTAAGGATATCTTCATTTGTAAGGGCACGTCCCTCTCTGGACCAGGAATTGAATGATGACTAAATATCAAGAAAAGCTTGTTGGGACTTCCCTGCTGGTCCAGTGGTTAAGACTCCATGCTCCCAATGCAGGGGGCCAGGGTTCAACCCCTGGTCAGGGAACTAGATCCCGCATGCTGCAAATAAGAGCCCACATGCCGCAACTAAAGATTCCACAGGCCTCAACTAAGACCCAGTGCAGCTAAATAAATAAATGTTAAAAAAAAAAAGCTTGTCAATGAAACAGGCCTGGATATAAATCTGTGTAACAACCATACCCTTGTTTACTGTGCTTTGCCTAATAACCTCCCTTAAATGGCTTCCTCCATTCCCTAACATCTTTTTTTGTTCTCAGCAGAAGCATTTAAGGTAATGGCTTGGGCCATTTCAGGGGGTGACTCAGTTTTCCTGGGTATCTTTCAAGTATACAGGAGGTATGGATGGTATATATTAAACTTCTGATTGTTTTCTCCAGTTCATCTCCTTTTCATTATAAGGGAGATCTCAGTGAAGAACACAGAAGAGTAGAGGGAAAATTATTTTTTCTCTCATATACATGCAATGCGATAGTATTCAGCGATATAAAGGAATGGACCATCAACCCAGGCAAAAAAAAAAAAGATGCATCTAACACTTACATTGCTAAGTGAAAGCATCCAGTCTTAAGTGCTACACACTGTATGACCTCATTTATATGACATTCTAGAAAAGGCAACACTGACATGGCAAACAGTTTATGGAATATGTGGTTGAAACAGTCTGTATAATACTTTAGTGGTGAATAGCTGTCAACTATGTATTTGTCTACACCCACAGATTTTTACAACCCAACAAGTAAATTACAATCTATTCAAATTTAGCTACTTAGGATATGGGAGTGTCAAAGACTGGCATACAGAATGTAACAAAGAATCTAACTGATTTACAAATGTATGAAAAAACTCACTGTTGGTGGTGGGACAAAATGGGCTGACCTAAGTTAACTTTGGAAATGAGCGGACTCTGTAGGCCAAAGGCAAAATATACCGTACATACACAGTGGACTCTAAGTTCTTTCCCATGAGGGGTAGCAGCTAACAGTACTGAAACTACTATATCAGTAATCGAATGGAACAAGCAGTGAATTTAATAAACGACAAATGGTGGAAGCCAGGTTTCTGACCACTGGAGTGGGAAGTCACAGACAAAGAGAGAAGGTTACAATATCCATGTCATAACAGATCAGGTTGGAGATATCAGTATAAACTATCTTTAGCCTAACAGAGATACACCTAATTATAAAGATTTCCATGTGGAACTATGTGTATATGCATAGGCTGGGATACATGCACATATTTCCATGCACTGTCAGCTGAGCATATTTAGCTCCCACATGTAAGTTTTTAATACCAGTCTCTAATAAAAGGAACAAGGGCTCTCAGAAGAAAGGGCTGATGCTAGGACTGAGACAGTAAATATATGAAGCAGCGTAATCTTAAAATATCAGAAAGTAAAGAAGTACCCAAAATTTAAAAAACCCACAAAAGAAAAATTATGTAAAATGAAAACAGGAGCAAATGGAAAAAGCTCTCAACAGCCAAAGCAAGAATGAACTAAGCAGTCTAATAATGTAGTGCTGGATTATAAACAAAAGTTAAAAGTTAAAGTTTCGGGCCTCCCTGGTGGCGCAGTGGTTAAGAGTCCGCCTGCCGATGCAGGGGATACGGGTTCGTGCCCCGGTCTGGGAGGATCCCACATGCCGCGGAGCGGCTGGGCCCGTGAGCCATGGCCGCTGGGCCTGCGCATCCGGAGCCTGTGCTCCGCAACGGGAGAGGCCACAACAGTGAGAGGCCCGCATACCGCAAAAAGAAAAAAAAAAAAAAAAAAAGTTAAAGTTTCATGTGTCCAAACTGGTAAAAATAAATTACATAGTTTTTGATGAATGGTGTTAAATAGAAATCTCCTATGCAGAAAGTTTCTAAACAATTCATATAGACACTCAGCTGTCCATCAAGGATGTGAAGCTAACCCCTCTCTCCTCAAGTGTGGGTTCTGCATTATGAATTCCTCCTACATAAGACACACAGGATGGACATGGAAAAAAATTAACCTCACTGTGGGAAAACTTGACAAACACTACTTCAGCTAGGTGACCAAAATTAAGAATATAAGTGAGAAGTTCCCTTAAGATCCTGTCCTCTTGATATATAGTGAAGAGGAAGCACTTCACCTCTGTGATCTGCTTTTTCAAAGCCAAGTCTAACCACGACAAAACCACCAAGCAAATCCCAGTGCCCGGCAGTCTATAAAATACCCGACAAGTCCTCCTCCACACTGTCAAGGTCATGGAAACAAGGAGAGTCTGAGCAACTGTCAAAGCCCAGAAGAGACTAAACAGACATGATGACCCCACGTCCTCTGAGATCCTGGAACAAGGAAAGCTATAACAAAGGGAACGTGAATAGGGACTTCAGTTAATAATAAAGTATCAATATTTCTTCATTATTTGTGATGATTCTGTAGAAAATTAGACAGGAAAAATTAAAAGTTAAATAAGAGAAAACTACTGTAACAGGAAATCTAGAGGAAACGGGTGATTTCTTTGTAGAAACACGTTACCAAAATGAACCCTAAATTAAGGAAAACACAAAAAGAGCAATTAATCACTGAGGAACCTCTTCCCCATACTGGTTACCCTATCACTGTTCCAGGGTTTCCCTCTCCCAGGACAGGGAAGGAGCAGGGACAGAGCTGTTTGGCAGTTCCCCTAGTATATGACCTCACCCAGTGTCTTCACCTCCCCCAGCCACGCCTACCCAGTGTGAACACCTGAGGATGGATCAGGGAGTATTGATTCGGATGTGTCAACTAGGACTTTTTTTTTTTATTCCCAGCGACTGGACACACTTACTGAAGTAAAATAAATTAGTATTTATTGTAAGGGTAGAAATACATTAATACTTGCAAGTGGCAAGTTGAAGAATGGGTTTGGACCTGGCAGGTCCAGTGGCTCACACTCTCTCCGTGTGATCTTGCTTCTCTCCAAACCTCTGTCCTGCTCAGTGCCTTTGGGGGACCCCATTCACAGGCACAGGCTCTCTCACTGCCCTTGGGCCAACAGCTATTCTAGGCTGACAACCACTCACCATCCATTTTCCGAGAAAGAGTTTCTCCTTTTCCTGGATTCCAATAAAGTCATGGTTTTAAATGCCTTTGGTCTGGCTTGGGTTACAGTCTCATACTTCCCCCATCACCAGAAGATGGAAAATGGGACTGGCTAGATGTGGGCTGTAAACCCATCTTCGAGCTGGGTGGAACATGGGGTCATCCTTCTGGAACTGTTTGGACTGGAAGCAGGTGAGATGCAATTCCCAAAGGAAAACTGAGGCACTTGGGCATGAGAACAGATGCTGGCTGGGAGAAAGCAACAGATTCTATGTCAATGACAGCTCACTGTAGAGCATAGAATCTGACACAAAAGGAAGAAAGGGGTTCACTCAGGGTCAGGGGCTGCAGCTACTTATCTAGTGCTTTTACTGTCCTCCCAAGACTGCAAGAAGTTCTTTCACTTGCTGAAAAGTCAGGATTATTGGTGGTGGTAAACTCAAGTCTCCTGCCTTGGGCACCAGGTCCTCACATCTCAGAGGTTGGCCCAGAACAGCCCATGTGCCCTCAGAAGACACACAGACCTCATTCCTGCCCCTGAGAGGTGGGAGCCCTGGAGCTATGCCATCTCCCTGGCCATATTAATCACCCATCCCTGAAAAACAATACTGCTCCTTTTCCAGTTTCTTCTGTCTCCTTTACTAAGGGAAGAAACCAAATGCTAGGGTGGTAAGGGAACTCTTGTGCAATGAAGTAACAGGAGGCTCAAGAATTATTCCATGCCATGGAACCCATAATTGGCAGGCTTTCCAGAGGTCACATGGATGCATATGGCTCTCCAAGACAATGCAGTCTCAGTGTGAATCTCCCATTGGGAGGTCCAGTTGCTCCCATATCTTTGATTCTTAATGAATATGAATGTCAAAAGTTTCTAACGACTGAAAGGGCAAAGGATTGCAGGGCCATGGTCTGCTGTATGGTTGTTGTGTCAGGGACACACTCCAATGTTTAGAGGATTATTACCTCTCTTGGCAAGCTACAAGGCTGTGAGGGAGAGGCCTTTTTCTCAACCACAGGGATGTTGGTAGTTGAAACTTCTCAAAGGAATGTCTACACTGCCCAGGTAGCTGTTTAATTGCCCGGCAGCATGGTCAGCTCAGTAACTATACATGAGGGCCTGACAATGCCCAGGCTGGACTGAGCTAGAGGACCACAGATGCCTGCCTGGATAGTGAGAGGTCAAGGGCTGTCCTGAGACTTGATCATCTATTCATGCCCACTCAGACTGCACAAAGGATGCCTCCAGTTCCAGGAAGGCCCCACCAGCCCTTAAGAAGGCAGCATCTGGGAGCTGGCAGGTCACTGCACCCAGTCCTGTATAAATCCACACATGTCCACTGAGTGCCCTCCTGTCTGGGCTGTGCTGGAACCTGGGGCTGCCCAGGCAGAGTAGGGCCAGCATCACCCTTCCCAGGTGGGAGGGCAGAAGGAAACCATGCATGACTTCTGACACCCTCCCTAATCCTTGACAGAGGTTGAGGTGGATAAGAAACAGTCCGAGACAAGAACAGACATTTCATTCTTCTCTCAGAGCCCAGGACTGGGGAAAGGGAGGCCAGAAAAACAGTTATTGACCTCGGCTCCCTGACTCCTCTTTGACCCTGGGCAAGTCCTATCCATTCTGGAGGCTTCAGAGAGAAGAATAGGGGAGGGCAGTGAGGGCCAATTATGCTTAAACCTAACTCTAACCTTAACCCTATGAACCCTAACCTCTAACTGTAACCCCCTAACAACCTTAGCCCCAGACCCCTAGACCCTCGCCCCTGACCCCCAAACTCTAATCCCTGACCATGACCTTTAACCACAACCCTCTACAATGACTCTCCAACAATGACCCATAACCCTAAACCGTGACCCCTGAACCCTCACACTGACTCAACCCCAGGCCTAAAGCCTGGTCTAGTGGGTACCGAGAAAGGACTCTATGAACTCTCAAATAAACCAAGGAATTAAATCTTCCTGACCACGAATTTAGCAATGGTTTCTTAGATTTGACAGTAAAGCATAAGAAATGAAAGAAAAAAGTAAATTGGATTTCCTCAAAATTACAAACCTTTGTGCATCAAAAGAGGCTATCCAGAAAGTAAAAAGACAGCCCACAGAATGGAAAAAAATATTATATTGGCACATTATATATCTGATAAGACTCTTTATCTAGAATATACCCAGGACTTTTACAACTCATCAACAAAAAGACAAATAATACAATTTTTGAAAGGGACAAATGACTTTCATGGACTGTTCTCCAGGTAAGACATACAAATGGTCAACAAGGACATGAAAAGACGTCAAACATCAGTAGTCATGATGAAAATGCAAATAAAAGCCACAATGTGATGCCCCTTCACACACACTAGAATAAATAAAAATAACAATAAAAATAATACAAATAAAAATAAAAATAAAAATAAATTTTAAAATAAATAAATAAAAGTAACAAATGTTGGCAACAATGTAGAGACATTGGAACCCTTAAAAGTCACTTGTGGAGATGTACAATGGTGCAGTCTATGTGTACAAAACTTTAGCATTTATTCAAAAATATAAAATATAATTACCATGTGGTTCAACAACTCTACTCCTACATATATACCCAAACAATGGAAAACAAGTGTTCAGACAAAAACTTGTACACCAACTATTCATAGCAGCACTATTCACAATAGCCCAAGGTAGAAAAGATTAAATGTCCATCAGCAGGTAAATGGATAAGCAAAATAAGGAAGATCAATAAGCTGCATTATTCTGTCATATAAAGGAATAAAATAAAATTATACGGCTGCTGTGGAAAACAGTATGGTAGCTCCCCAAAAACGTAAACATGGAATTAACGTATGATCCCTTGATTCCACTCCAGGGTGTACACCCCATATTCATAGCAACATTATTCACAAGAGCCAAAAGGTGGAAGCAACACAACACATCCTTCAACAGATGAATGGATAAGTACAGTGTAGTATATATGCAATGGAATATGATTCAACCTTTAAAACTAAGGTAATTCTCACACATGCAACAGTGTGGATGAACCTTGAAGTCATTATGCTAAGTGAAACAAGCCAGACACAAAAGGACAAACCTTCTATGATTCCACTAGTATGAGGTATCAAAGACAAAGTAGAATAAGTAGAATAAGGTTGCCAGGGGTTGAGGTGAGTTAGTGTTTAATGACTACGGTTTCACATGGGGAAAATTAAAAAGCTCTGGAGATGGATGGTGAGGATATTTTTACAACAATGTGAATGTAGTTAATGCCACAGAACTGTGTACTTAAAAATGGTTTAAATGGGGCTTCCCTGGTGGCACAGTGGTTAAGAATCCGCCTGCCAATGCAGGGGACACGGGTTCAAGCGCTGGTCCTGGAAGATCCCACATGCCGTGGAGCTGCTAAGCCCGTGCGCCACAACTACTGAAGCCAGCGTGCCTAGAACCCTTGCTCTGCAACAAGAGAAGCCATCGCAATGAGAAGCTTGCACACCACAACGAAGAGTAGTAGCCCCTGCTCGCCGCAAGTAGAGAAAGCCCGCGCACAGCAATGAAGACCCAACACAGCCAAAAAATTAAAAATAAAATAAATTTTATTTAAATAAAGCTTTTAAAAATGGTTTAAATGGTAAATGTGTTTTTAATCACAATGAAAAAAATGAATGAAATAATGATCAATGTTACAATGCGGATAAACATTGAAAACATCCTAAGTGAAAGAAGCCATACAGAAAAACCACCCAGATCATGCTCATCTTGTACCCTTTAAATCCAACAAGGTTTTTAAAGTGAGGAAAAGCCCCAGTGATGGTTCCAGGAAAAGAAAACTGTATTCGAATGGAAAATACATTTCCACAAAGCTGGGGCAGCTGGTAAAAGTTGAAGCGGGTCTGTGGATAGGATTATAATGTGGAAACCATAATTATTCCTCATTTTGGGGTTATGTGCTGGTTCCCTGGGAGAGTGGCCCTCCCACTCTCACAGGGTAAAACAAACGAGTATTCTGTGAATGTGGAAAACTTTATACTGCTATTTAAAGTTTTTTATACACTTGAAATTTACTAGAAAATAAAGTACTCATCAAAACAACCATGTCTCTCTCGCCTCTCTTTCGCTTTGTCACAGCTTACCCTTCCCCCTCCCCATATCCTCAAGTCCACTCTCAAGAGAGAGGCTTGGACATATATACAGTACCAAACATAAGGTAGATAGATAGTGGGAAGTGGCTGCATAGCACAGTATCAGCTGTGCTGATATGTTTATAGCATAGCATATGCTATAAACATATATGCTATATGCTATAGCATAGCATATCAGCTCGGTGCTTGGTGACCGCCTGGAGGGGTGGGATGGGGAGGATGGGAGGGAGGGAGACGCAAGAGGGAAGGGATGTGGGAGCAGATGTATATGTATGACTGATTCACTTTGTTATAAAGCAGAAACTAATTAAAAACATGTTAAAAAAAAAAAAACAAGAACCATGTCATACCACACCAGAAATACAGACATCAAACTCTGTTATAGAGGCCAAGCCCTACCCAGATCCAGTTCACCCACAGTAGTGATGCTAATCACCCTTGTAGGAGTCCACATACTACAAGAGGCACCATGGGAAGATTATACTGGGAGCCACTATGTCTTGGGTGCTGTGGATGACCTGGATGTAGTTGAAACAGTGGGATTTCTGAATTCTAGTTTTCCACATCCAACCACCAAAAAACTATTACAACTAACAAATGAATTCAGTAAAGCTGCAAGATACCAAAAAAAAAATCAATGCACAAAAATCATTTGTGATTCTATACACTGATAATGAACCATCAGAAAGAGAAATTTTTTTTTAATTCCATTTACAATTGCATCCAAAAAGATAACTAGAAGTAAATTTAACCAAGGATGTGAAGGACCTGCACACTGAAAACTGGAAGACGCTGATAAAGGAAACTGAACAGATAAAAATCAATGGAAAGATACCCCGTGCTCATGGGTAAAAAGAATATTTTTATTCTTTTTATTTTTATTTTCTTTTTATTCTTTTTATATTTTCTTTTCATATAAATGCATATTTATATGCATTCTAAGGTGGGACTTCCCTGGCCATCCAGGGGTTGGGACTCTGCGCTCCCGCTGCAGGGGGCGCAGGTTCCATCCCTGGTTGGGGAACTAAGATCCCGCATCCTGCATGCCACATGGTGTGGCCCAAAGTTTTTTTAATTTTAAAAAAATATGCAAGAAAATGGGAATAGGAACATACATATCGATAATTACCTTAAATGTAAATGGACTAAATGCTCGCACCAAAAGACACAGATTGGCTGAATGGATACAAAAACAAGACCCATATATATGCTGTCTACAAGAGACCCACTTCAGACCTAGAGACACATACAGACAGAAAGTAAGGGGATGGAAAAAGATATTCCATGCAAATGGAAACCAAAAGAAAGCTGCAGTAGCAATTCTCATATCAGGAAAAATAGACTTTAAAATAAAGACTACTAGAAGAGACAAAGAAGGACACTACATAATGATCAAGGGATCAATCCAAGAAAAAGATATAACAATTGTAAATATTTATGCACCCAACATAGGAGCACCTCAATACATAAGGCAAATACTAACAGCCATAAAAGGGGAAATCGACAGTAACACATTCATAGTAGGGGACTTTAACACCCCACTTTCACCAATGGACAGATCATCCAAAATGAAAATAAATAAGGAAACACAAGCTTTAAATGATACATTAAACAAGATGGACTTAACTGATATTTATAGGACATTCCATCCAAAAACAACAGAATACACATTTTTCTCAAGTGCTCATGGAACATTCTCCAGGATAGATCATATCTAGGGTCACAAATCAAGCCTTGGTAAATTTAAGAAAATTGAATTTGTATCAAGTATCTTTTCTGACCATAGTGCTATGAGACTAGATATCAATTACAGGAAAAGATCTGTAAAAAATACAAACACATGGAGGCTAAACAATACACTACTTAATAATGAAGTGGTCACTGAAGAAATCAAAGAGGAAATAAAAAAAATCTAGAAACAAATGACAATGGACACACGACGACCCAAAACCTATGGGATGCAGCAAAAGCACTTCTAAGACATAAGTTTATAGCAATACAATCCCACCTTAAGAAACAGGAAACATCTCAAATAAACAATCTAACCTTGCACCTAAAGCAATGAGAGAAAGAAGAACAAAAACACCCCAAAGTTAGCAGAAGGAAAGAAATCATAAAAATCAGATCAGAAATAAATGAAAAAGAAATGAAGGAAACGATAGCAAAGATCAATAAAACTAAAAGCTGGTTCTTTGAGAAGATAAACAAAATTGATAAACCATTAGCCAGACTCATCAAGAAAAAAAGGGAGAAGACTCAAATCAATGGAATTAGAAATGAAAAAGGAGAAGTAACAACTGACACTGCAGAAATACAAAAGATCATAAGAGATTACTACAAGCAACTCTATGCCAATTAAATGGACAACCTGGAAAAAAAGGGCAAATTCTTAGGAATGCACAACCTGCCAAGACTGAATCAGGAAGAAATAGAAAATACGAACAGACCAATCACAAGCACTGAAATTGAAACTGTGATTAAAAATCTTCCAACAAACAAAAGCCCAGGACCAGATGGCTTCACAGGCGAATTCTATCAAGCATTTAGAGAAGAGCTAACACCTATCCTTCTCAAACTCTTCCAAAATATAGCAGAGGGAGGAACACTCCCAAACTCATTCTACGAAGCCACCATCACCTTGATACCAAAACCAGACAAGGATGTCACAAAGAAAGAAAACTACAGGCCAATATCACTGATGAACACAGATGCAAAAATCCTCAACAAAATACTAGCAAACAGAATCCAACAGCACATTAAAAGGATCATATACCATGATCAAGTGGGGTTTATTCCAGGAATGCAAGGATTCTTCAATATATGCAAATCAATCAACGTGATACACCATATTAACAAATTGAAGGAGAAAAACCATATGATCATCTCAATAGATGCAGAGAAAGCTTTCGACAAAATTCAACACCCATTTATGATAAAAACCCTGCAGAAAGTAGGCATAGAGGGAACTTTCCTCAACATAATAAAGACCATATATGGCAAACCCACAGCCAACATTGTCCTCAATGGTGAAAAACTGAAACCATTTCCACTAAGATCAGGAACAAGACAAGGTTGCCCACTCTCACCACTCTTATTCAACATAGTTTTGGAAGTTTTAGCCACAGCAATCAGAGAAGAAAAGGAAATAAAAGGAATCCAGATCAGAAAAGAAGAAGTAAAGCTGCCACTGTTTGCAGATGACATGATACTATATATAGAGAATCCTAAAGATGCTACCAGAAAACTACTAGAGCTAATCAATAAATTTGGTAAAGTAGCAGGATACAAAATTAATGCACAGAAATCTCTGGCATACCTATATACTAATGATGAAAAATCTGAAAGTGAAATCAAGAAAACACTCCCATTTACCACTGCAACAAAAAGAATAAAATATCTAGGAATAAACCTACCTAAGGAGACAAAAGACCTGTATGCAGAAAATTATAAGACACTGATGAAAGAAATGAAAGATGATACAAATAGATGGAGAGATATACCATGTTCTTGGATTGGAAGAATCAACATTGTGAAAATGACTCTACTACCCAAAGCAACCTACAGATTCAATGCAATCCCTATCAAACTACCACTGGCATTTTTCACAGAACTAGAACAAAAGATTTCACAGTTTGTATGGAAACACAAAAGACCCCAAATAGCCAAAGCAATCTTGAGAATGAAAAATGGAGCTGGAGGAATCAGGCTCCCTGACTTCAGACTATACTACAAAGCTACAGTAATCAAGACAGTATGGTACTGGCACAAAAACAGAAAGATAGATCAATGGAACAGGATAAAATGCCCAGAGATAAACCCACGCACATACGGTCACCTTATCTTTGATAAAGGAAGCAGGAATGTACAGTGGAGAAAGGACAGCCTCTTCAATAAGCGGTGCTGGGAAAACCGGACAGGGACATGTAAAAGTATGAGATTAGATCACTCCCTAACACCATACACAAAAATAAGCTCAAAATGGATTAAAGACCTAAATGTAAGGCCAGACACTATCAAACTCTTAGAGGAAAACATAGGCAGAACACTCTATGACATAAATCACAGCAAGATCCTTTTGGACCCACCTCCTAGAGAAATGGAAATAAAAACAAAGATAAACAAATGGGACCTAATGAAACTTCAAAGCTTTTGCACAGCAAAGGAAACCATAAACAAGACCAAAAGACAGCCCTCAGAATGGGAGAAAATATTTGCAAATGAAGCAACTGACAAAGGATTAATCTCCAAAATTTATAAGCAGCTCATGCAGCTCAATAACAAAAAGACAAACAACCCAATCCAAAAATGGGCAGAAGACCTAAATAGACATTTCTCCACAGAAGATATACAGACTGCCAACAAACACATGAAAGAATGCTCAACATCTTTAATCATTAGAGAAATGCAAATCAAAACTACAATGAGATATCATCTCACACCAGTCAGAGTGGCCATCATCAAAAAATCTAGAAACAATAAATGCTGGAGAGGGTGTGGAAAAAAGGGAACACTCTTACACTGGTGGTGGGAATGTGAATTGGTACAGCCACTATGGAGAACGGTATGGAGGTTCCTTAAAAGACTACAAATAGAACTACCATATGACCCAGCAATCCCACTACTGGGCATATACCCTGAGAAAACCATAATTCAAAAAGAGTCATGTACCAAAATATTCATAGCAGCCCTATTTACAATAGCCCGGAGATGTAAACAACCTAAGTGTCCATCATCGGATGAATGGATAAAGAAGATATGGCACATACATACAATGGAATGTTACTCAGCCATAAAAAGAAACGAAATTGAGCTATTTGTAATGAGCTGGATAGACCCAGAGTCTGTCATACAGAGTGAAGTAAGTCAGAAAGAGAAAGACAAATACCGTATGCTAACACATATATATGGAATTTTTAAAAAATGTCATGAAGAACCTAGGGGTAAGACAGGAATAAAGACACTGACCTACTAGAGAATGGACTTGAGGCTATGGGGAGGGGGAAGGGTAAGCTGTGACAAAGTGAAAGAGCGGCATGGACATATATACACTACCAAACGTAAGGTAGATAGATAGTGGGAAGCAGCCGCAGAGCACAGGGAGATCAGCTCGGTGTTTTGTGACCGCCTGGAGGGGTGGGATGGGGAGGGTGGGAGGGAGACACAAGAGGGAGGGGATATGGGAACATATGTATATGTATAATTGATTCATTTTGTTATAAAGCAGAAACTAACACACCATTGTTAAGCAATTATACTCCAATAAAGATGTAAAAAAATGCATTCTGGCCAAATTAATGTACACATTCAATGCAATCCCTACCAAAAGTCCAATGACATTTTCCATAAAAACAGAACAAACAATCTTAAGACGTGTGTGGAACCACAATGGACACAGAAGAGCCAAAGCGACCCTGAGGAAGGAGAACGGGCGGAGGCATCTCGCTCCCTGACTTCACACTTCATTATGAAGCTGCAGTCCCAAAAAAAGTGTGGAATTGGCACAAAAACAGGCACACGGACCAGAGGAACAGAGCAGAGAGCCCAGGAATCAACCTACAGGTATGTGATCAGTTGATTCACAAGAAAGGAGCCAAGAACATACACCAGGGAAAGGTCAGTCCCCTCAATGAACGGTGCTGGGAAAACCAGAGGCCACAGGCCAAAGAACAACGCTGCACTCTGTCTACACCACACACAAAAGGGGCCAAAATCCCAGTTTTGCACATCAAGCCCTTCCTCTCCTGGGTCCTCTGAAGACAGACACCCTCAGCGGTCAGCCACGCACAGGAACCTTCTCCCCACTTTTCCTCACCTTCTCCCTCAGCGGCATCATCTCCCGGCAGGTCCTGAGGAGACCAGGCTCCTGTCAGCATGAACTGGACCCCCCAGTGTCCCAAAGCTGAAGCCCCAGCAGGTCCTGAGGAGACCCGGCTTCCGTTAGTGTGGACTCGACCCCGGGTTGTCCCGAAGCCCGGCTGTCAGCATGGACTCGGCCCCGCGTGTCACAGAAGCCAAAGCCCCAGCGGGTCCTGAGGAGGCAGGGCTCCCGTCAGCTGCGCGCTGCGCCAAGTCTGCAGGCAGAATGCGCCTTCCCACGGAGGCTCAGGGAGGCGGGCTCGCGTTCCCTGCCAGCCAATGGGAACGTGCAGACCAAGCCACCTCCCAGTTCAGTGGAGGCCCCGCCCCCTGAAGGCACTTCCCGCTGCATCCACTAAACTGTGGAAATGCAAACTGAAATACAGTCAAGTATCCTATGACTTCTCCAAAATAGTTAAGAAATAATTAACTGGAAACTGTATGAAATGAAATGACTAGACACAAACTTTAAAACTTACACCAAACTCACTCAAATTTATTAACAGACATTGAAAATGTGAAACTATCAAAATTACAGAGATAAACACAGAAATACATGACCTTGGGTTTAGTCTCTCAATCACGAGCTTTGAGTTTTAACACATAACACAAAAAGCCAATCCACAAAAGAAAAAAGTAATATTATGGACTTTATCAAATTAAAGATTTCTACTCTCAAAGACATTATTCAGAAAATCAACAGACAAGACACAAACTGGGAGAAAAATATTTGCAAAACTTGTGTCTGATAAAGGATCTGGACTCAGAATAGACAAAGACCTCTAAAACAACCCCATAAAAAAAATGGGTGAGGATCTGATCTTAACAGACACCCAGACAAAAAAGATATACAGATAGTAAAAATCATACAAAAACAAGCTCAACATCATATACCATTAGGGAATTACAAATTAAAATCATGAGATATCACAGCACACCTATTAGCACTGCTAAACTCCAAAAATATGACAATACCAATTGCTAGAGGGTGAGGAACAACAAGAACTCTCCCTCATTGCCAGTGGGATGCATGTACAGCCACTTTGTAAGACAATTTGGCCGTTTTTTCCAAAGCTAAACAAGTCTCACCTTGGGATCCAACAATTGTGCTTCCAGTATTTAGGCAACTGCTTTGAAAATCTATGTCCAAATGCAAACAAGGATGCAATTATGCACAGGAGCACTATTCATAATGGCTAAAAACTTGAAGAAATCGGCATATCCTTCAAGAGATGAATGTAGGGCTTCCCTGGTGGCGCAGTGGTTGAGAGTCCGCCTGCCGATGCAGGGGACACGGGTTCGTGCCCCGGTTTGGGAAGATCCCACATGCCGCGGAGCGGCTGGGTCCGTGCGCCATGGCCGCTGAGCCTGCGCATCCGGAGCCTGTGCTCCGCAACGGGAGAGGCCACAGCAGTGAGAAGCCCGCGTACCACCAAAAAAAAAAAAAAAAAAAAAAAAGAGATGAATGTATAAGCATCCATGTCAAGGCAAGTAGCATATGCCACCCCAGAATATCTCTCTCTGGCATGAGGATTATTTCAGTCTGATTTTTTTAAAAAAGGGAATCTCAGAAAACTGAGTAGAGACTGCCCTTTTGTGAAGGACATTTACAATAGAGAAATCTCCATTTATAAGGGTATGTCCCACTTTGCACCAGACATAGAAGGATAATGAAATCTCAAGTAACACTTATCAATGGAGATGTCCTGACTTAAATGTGCAAACAATCATACCCTTGCTTACTGTGCCTTGCACAATAACCTGACATAACTGGCCTTCCCCCCTTCCCCAACATCTTTCTTCTGTTTTTAGCTGAAGACAGTATTTAAGGGGATCATTTCAGGGAGTGACTCAGTTTTCCCTGCTATCACCCCTGTATTCAGAAGGTATACATGTTATTAAATTTCTGTTTTTCTCCTGGTAATCTTGTCTTTTATTACAGGGGCGGGGGGTCCTCAACCAAGAACCTAGAAAAATAGAGGGGAAATTGTTTTTCCTCCCGTACACGTGCACTGGAATACTACTCAGCAGAAAGGAATGCACCATCAACCTATGGAAAGACATGGATATATCCTCAGTATATATTGCTAAGTGAAAGAATCCAGTCTGAGGAGGCTGAACACAGTATGACCCCATTGATGCCATTCCGGGAAAGGCAAAGCTACATAGATGATAAGCAGATCATGGGGTGGGGGGTTTGAAGTGTTCCACGTGATACTCTAGGGTGGATACCTGTCACTATTCATTTGTCTAAGCCCACAGATGTGCAGAGCCCAAGGGGCCAATCATAATCTATTCAAATTTAGTTATTTAGGATGTAGGCGTGTTGCAGGATGGAATACATAATGTGACAGGAGTCTAAATGTATTAGAAATATATGGAAATAACTCACTGTAGGGGATGGGGTAAAAGGTGCTGACCTAAGTTACCTTTGGAAATGAATGGAATCTGTAGACTAAAGGCAAAATGGACCATATATAAACAGTGGGCTTTATTTTATGAAGCTCTTTCCAGGGTGTAGTAGCTAACAATTCTGAAACCTCTGCACATGTAACCTGGAAAGGAGCAATGCACAGATAAATGGCAGATGGTGGGAGCCAGGCTCCTTGCTGTGGGGGTGGGAAGTTACAGATAAGCAAGGGGAGAGCCTCTGCCCTCGTAATCCTGGATCTGGGCTTCCTGGAAGGATGCTGACTGGCTGGGGGAAACACAGATCTTCACACTGGGAAGACCCTGCAGACACAGGAACTTCACGCCCCATCTTTCCACCCATAACTACTGGAAACACCCAGTCCTTTGTAATCAGTCACTTGCAGCTTTTAAGACATTCTCATCCCTAAGCAGATAAAGGAGCATAAGCTGTCCCAGAATCCAGGCCCTGGGGGTAGAGCCAGGTTGGGGGCTCCTGAGCCTCTGACCAGCAGGTGAGAGGAAGGAGGAGGACCAGACCTGAGGACAGAGGTTCCCTGAAGTCTGTGAGCCCCGGTGCCCCGATGGGATTCTTTCCCAGTGCGGACATGGGCGGGGCCTGCAGTGGTTCTGTGTTCGCCCTGGGCCCCTTTGATGAAGCCATGGCATCACTGGGCCCAGATGTCTCCTGGCGGTGTCTCAAACTCTGACACAGCGGTTTTACAATGGAACAAGAGAATGAAGGTCAGCCCCTGACGGCCACTCGTTTCTGCCTCTGAGTTGCTTCCACCAGGACCGCAGTCACCTGCACGTAGTCTGCAGTGACCTAACTGCCCCCATTGGCCTTTCCTCTCCCTCCCTGTGATGATTCTAGTGACATTTCTAGCCCAGACCCCTCTCTCAGGCCAGAAGCCTCTGTCCAGCCACTGCATCCCCATCTCCCTTGGGGACTAACAGGCCCCCTCAGAGGACTGGGATCCCGCAGCTCCCCACACCCAGGAGCAGCCCCACCTTCTCAGGTTGCTGAGCCCAGGCACTGGGTGTAACCGAGCAGGACCCTATGGGGCCCTCCCAGGGCAGACCCCTCCCCCACATCCTCTGCTGTAGGTCCTCTCTGCAGTACCTGGATAACAGTATCTGATGCACACTTCCTGGGTTGTTTTACAGATGCTAAAACCACCACCAAGTGGAAGAAACTAACTACTTGATGATCATGAACAGGTAGGCCCAGAGATTCTGCTGCCTAAGAATTTATAATGTTAACTGCCTGTTACCTCATCTTCAACCAGAGAATTGTGCACCAGCTGATCACATACCCTGCGACCCCCCTCCTTCACCTGGCCTTTAAAATTGCCTTGCTAAAATCCCTCAGGGAGTTCGGGGTTTCAGAGCACAAGCCACCTGGCCTCCTTGTATTGGCACTTTTACAATTAAAGCTGCACTTTTCTTCACCACAGCCGGTGTCAGTAGATTGGCTTTACTGCACTCGGGCAAGTGGACCCAAGTTTGGTTAGGTAACACCGGGGTCTCCAAGGCTCCCACTCACCTTGTGCCCCAGTGACTGTCACCTGCTCCTCCAGAGTCTTGTAGCAAAAATAGAAATGAAGTTTTTCCTCCCCTGAGAACAAGGAAAATAAAGGGAACAGTGAACAGGCTAGATAAGAAACATAACCTGGCCTGAAAGAGTTCATCAATTCTTATTTTACTTTGTCACTAATTTGTAGTAACTAGATTGGTACTTTACAAAGCTAACCTCACTCCCTGACACTATGTAATTTACATTCGGCACCCATCACCCCTGACTCTGTGTGAGTTACATCCCCTGCCTCTCACTCCCTAACCTTATTATGTCCAGCACTTACATTCTATACGCCCCTCATAACAAATCACCCCCTAGTTTTTCAGTTCAGAAACAAGTTCATCGGCCGATAAACCAGAGACAAACATACGCAATTACCAGACTGCTGGACCCCAATTAACAGGCAGCCTGACGCCAACTATGACTGTTTTGAAATAATGCAAAGGAAAGGAGGAATGCAAGACCTTCACTACTTTGATCCTTATCCTATACACTGGACTTCGAGAGCCCCACATATAAAATCTTCCCTGGGGCTTCCCTGGTGGCGCAGTGGTTGGGAGTCCGCCTGCCAATGCAGGGGACATGGGTTCGTGCCCCGGTCCGGGAAGATCCCACATGCCGCGGAGCGGCTGGGCCCGTGAGCCATGGCTGCTGAGCCTGCGCGTCCGGAGCCTGTGCTCCGCGGCGGGAGAGGCCACAACGGTGAGAGGCCCGCGTATCGCAAAAAAAAATAAAAAATCTTCCCTGATTCTCAAGGAGGTGTGCCCAGTTCTTGAGGCGCTAGCTGGCTGTGTCTTCCCTGCTGCCTGGCAGAAAAATAAAGCCATCTCTCTTTTCCTCCAAAATCCCTGTCTCCGTATTTCTGTTTGGCCTCGGTGCACAGGGAAGCCGATACTTCGACAACAGTCTGTGGCCAGCTCCCACACTAATTCACCTCTACGCCCACAGCCCTGGCCCAAGCCCGATCTTGTGCCTGGTTCCTCCATCAGGCCTGACAAAGCTCCCTGCCGGCACGGTGCATTTCATATCCCACCCCAATGTGGTCTTTCTGAAGCACAAACGAGACTGACTCTCTCCCACCTGTAATCCCCCAAAGTTTCCCCACTTTCGCTAGGGTATCTGCTGGGAGAGACATCTGCCAAGGCCTTGCGAGTCCCCGGCATCCCCACTAGGCTGCTGGCTCCTGGGTTCCCTGACAATGAGCACCTCGGCAGGCCAGGTGACACGGCAGGAAACCCCAGAACTGCTCACCTCAGGAGGGGACTGGCACTGCCACGGCCTGATCAAAGAGAGCAGAGAAGGGTTCCCCAGCTGGCACACAAACTCTGCATGAATGGCCTCTCCTTGAGCCATTATATCACCTCGTGTGACTTGAGGGAAGGAAGGACCGAAGCACACTTGGTTCCTAAGGAGGATGGTATAGGCTCAGTCACGTCCCCCCAAATTCACAGGCTGAATCCCTAACCCACAGGACCCCAGGATGTGGCTGTATTTGGAGATGGGATTTTTAAAGAGGTGATCAAGGTAAAAATGAGGTCACTAGGGTGGATCCTAATCCAATAGGATTGATGTCCTACAAGAGGAGACTAGGACACAGATAGGCACAGGGGGAGACCATGTGAGGACCTGGGGAGAAGATGGCTGTCTAAGCACCAAGGAGAGAGGCCTGAGGAGAAGCCAGCGTGCAGACACCTTGATCTCTGACAGCATCCAGGACTGGGAGATAGGTCTGTTATGCCCTGTCTGTGGTATTTGATACGGCAGCCCCGAGCAGACTCACACGCAGAGTAACTCAGGGCTCAGACTGTACAGAGCCCACTCTCCATCCGCCTGTATGGGAGTTACAGGATCCTCAGGAACTGAGGAGGGTGTCCCTGATGGGAGGCACAAGATAGAAGATGCTAGGCATTAACATGACTGCATTCACGTTAAACGTGCCTGAAATCCATTCACACGAGATGGTTTTGTCCTGTATGTACATCGGCACCTTCAGTCTGAACTGAAGATCTTTGGCTTCACCAGCTCCACTGAAAGCATTAGCTTCACCTGCTGTGGACTGTCTCCTATAGGATTTCCAGAACCACAAAGCATCGAAGCTTCACAGGCCCCAGAGTCTGTGCACTAGCGTCCAGGCGACCCTCACAGGAGAGCCGTGCAGCTGCCCATGAGAAACCATTTCCCTTTTTCCTGTTCACAGCTACCCTGCACCTCCCAGCCTTCCCACCCCTTACAGCTGGGGTGCAGTGCCTCGTGTTACCAAGGGGAAGGGGTGGAGGTGGTGAGGGCCTTGACCAGCCTGCATCCTAGGATGGAGGGCACGATGCCCACCTGGTCACCCCACCCTGCTGGTTGGAGCCCTCACCTGGAAGCAGGGAGAAACAAGGGACAGAGCCTGGGCCCCGACACCCACCTGCCCTGGACTCTCACAAGAAGGGGACGGAGACATCTTGAGCTTCAGCCCAGTTTTGGGAGACACTTTGTTCCAGCAACAAACATTTGCCTTAAAAGCCAAGGTGCTTTACAAACACCTCCCCAGCTGTCACAGAAAGGCTTAATCTCATCACACTTTTTGCAAACCCCAGCTCAAGGTGAGACCACCTCTCAGGTGATGGTGCTTCAGAGCAGCCCCTTTAAAAGATCCCTGGAGTTCAGCTCTCCCAGCCCTGCCTTCAGTTTAAGGGAGAAGTTTCCTTGACAACCTTGACAAACCTGCTCAGTTTCCTTAACAACCAAGCTTCGCAATCTCCCAAACTCTTCTCCTTCAAACATTCCTACTCTAGGCTTGATGAGCCTAAAGTGACGGTGCTGTCATCATGTGCCAGAGAGCGATTCTTCCAAGCCCATAGTTATTGGTTACATGATGCTATCGATGATGAAATCCCAGAAGAGCCAGCTTTGCAACATAACCACTTCTGGGCTTGGCACTGGGTCCCTTTCCATGGACAGAGTGGAGTGGCTGTTTCCACGTGCCCCATGGTGGAAGAGCTCACCTAATGGTACCAGGCCTTGATCCTTTCCAGGTGATTCCAGGGTCCTCATTCTCCCCAGACCCTCACCCACATGGCTGCTGTCTGTGCCAGTCTATACGGGACCTTGGTAATCTCCTAAAATGAGGGTTATTTTATACACAGATAATGGGTTGAATGCTGGCCCCAAAAGATGTGTCCCCCCAGAACACGTGAACAGGACCATATCTGGGAAAAGGGTCTTTGTATATATAGTTAAGGATCTCAAGATGAGGTCATCTTGGGTTAGGGTGGCCCGCAATCCAATTGAGAGAGTCCTTATGAGAGACAAAACAGGAGAGACTCAGACACAGAGGAGAAGCCATGTGATGACGAAGGCAGAGATGGGAGGGATGCAGCCTCAAGACTGGGGACGCCTGGAGCCCCCAGAAGCTGGAAAAGGCAGGAAGAACCCTATCCTGGAGCCTCTGGAGGGACTTCCATCCTGCAACACCTTGATCTCAGATGTCTGGTCTCCAGGACTGGGGGAGGATGAATTCCTGTTGTTTTAAACCACCCAGCTTCTCGTCAGTTTTTACAGAAGCCACAGAACAGTCACACAGACCCTACTCTGTAGGATCCTGGAAGTGCGGGTCTCACTAAAGGCAGATAGAGGCTGGATTACAGAACCCTTAGAGTCAGCACTGAGCCCCAGAAATCCTAAAGCAGTGGCTGGACACCAGAATGTTGAGGGGTCAATTCGGATGCCCATCCCCAAGGGTACCGGCTACACACGGCCTCCCCAGGTTTTTTCGCCTGTACCTGTTAGGGGTAAGTATGTTCATTCTGATTCAGGACTTCTGATGTCACCGTTCACGTTGCTAATTAAGAACCCACTAGTTACACAGATGAAAACCCTATCAGGACACTTGCTCCAGTGGTAAACAATTCTGAAGTTGGTCAGAGGTGGGGAATCGTCTCCCATGCAGCCAGCAGCCCCCCTGCAAGGAGCATCCTCATTGCAAAGCTGAGGGACTGTGCCGAGGCGTCTGTGAGTAAACGTGAGCTGAGCCCCAGGCCAGCTGCTGCTGAACTGTTCCCACCCTTCCCAGGTAAAACACCTGAATGTGTGCAAAGACGAAAGCCTAGAGGAAGGGCCGTGGAGCCCCCCAGCCACAGCACGCAGGCCACTTGGTGCCTGCAGGCCAGCCAGGATGGTCCTGGCCCCGGGCGCTCTTCTGGAAGCTTTCCACTTCCCTGCCTGAGGTACCCCTCCTGTCCTGGCCCCCACTGCTTTTTTCCTTCCTCACCTCTGCCCGGGGAGAAATTCCAGCGGCAGGTATGGGTGACACATCCCCTTGCTTAGCAGGTGGCAGCCTGGCAACTCCCGCGGAAAGTCCAGCAGAGCCCCACGCACACCAGGCCACCCACAGAGCCGTGGGCCCTACTCCCTCCCACCAGCCCAGCCCCGAGACTGCTGACAGGGCAGAGAATATGGCATCAGGCACAGCTGCAGGTAATCTCGCTGCCTGGAGGGGTGTTTATATCGACCTCAACCCAGGCACACCTGGGGAGGGCTGGCCGGCAGGGTCTGGCTGCCCAGGTCAGCCAATCCTCGCCCCTCAGGGGCTCACAGTTGCAGAAAATGGGCCTTGCTGCACTGGCCAGGTCCAAGGAACAGGTGTGGCGTCCTGAGAGTCAGGATAGACATGGGGCTGCAGCTCTGGCATGTTTTCTAATCATTTTAACTGGCCCATGAGTGGGAGACAATTTCAGAAAGACCCTCTCCTCACAAAAGGAATCCAGGAGTCAGGGAGAGGAGGGGTGGTGGGTGGAGACAGAGGCCTGGTGCCCCGGCTGCAGTGGGAGCCTCTGGAAGACCCAATGGAAGGAGGCCGCACAGAGTGACTCCCAGGGTCACAGGCCTGTCGGAGCTGCTGTTTGTTAGTTCAGGTCCTGCTCTGAGGTGCTCTGGGTCAGCTCTGACCGATAGGTGGGCTGGGGGCGCTCTGCAATGCGGGCTACGTGCACGGTTCCTGTGTGCCCAGCCCTGCCGGGTGCCTGCCCAGGGGAGCTCCGTATCCTGGGAAGGGCCTGAACACGAGAGCCCCGTGGGCTGCTGGGTAGCTGCACAGGTGAGCTCCATACCCTGGGAGGGGCCTGACCACGTGAGCCCTGCATCACCCTTCCCAGGAGGAAGGGTGTAGGGAAACCCTGCATGACCTCTGAGGCCCTAAGAACACTGGACTGAGGTTGAGTTCAATCGGAAACACTGAGGGACCAGAGCAGACACTTCACTCATCTTCTATCAGGGCTCAGGGCTGGAGGAGCAGAAAACAACGGCCGAGCTCAGCCTTGACCCTAATCCCGACACTGATCCTCACCCTAGACTCTGATCCTGACCCTAAGCCCTGACCTAACCTTAGCCCTAACCCGTATCCTAAACCTGTACCTTACTGTAACCCATACTTTACCTATATCCTACCTGTACCCTAATTCTAGCCCATGTCCTAACACCCACTCTAACACAGGACCCTAACACCCTGAGACCAAAACCATAAACCTTAAGCAATAAACAAAACCACAACCATAACCAAAACCATAAACCATAAAATGTATTCATTAACCATATGCATAAATATGTCATAACTGTAAACGTAACCATAAGACGTAAACCATAACAGCAACCATAAACCATACACAGCCCCAGCCCTAATGCTAACCCTCCAAACCACTTACACCAAGCCAAATCTAATCAAATTATACAAATACATCATAAAAAAGAAAACTACCCCAGCATACCTTACAAAGATGAATGTAAAAATCTATCACAAAATAATAGCAACAGGAAACCAAAAGAACATTAAATGGATAATGCCATAACCAAGTATCTCTACACCAGAAATTTCAGGTTGTTCAACATATTAAAATTAAGCAATGTAATAAACCACAATAAAAGTGTGAAGTAAAACACATGATCATATCATTTAATGCAGAAAAAGCTACAATCAAAAACCAGTGTTATTTCATGATACAAACACTCAAGGAAGCAGGAATAAAAGGAAATTTGTTCAATATGGAAAAGAGTAGTACAAAAAGCCACAGCAAACATCATGCTCAATGTTAAAGACGGAAAGATTTACTCCTGAAATCAGGAACGAGGCCAGTAAGCTGGTCTTCATCATTGTTACTCAATAGGATGCCGGAAGTCCTACCCAGAGTATTGAGGAAAGAAATAAGAGGCATCCATGTGTGAATGGAAAAATTCAAACTGTGTCTCTTCACAGAACACAGATCACATCATTTTATATATAAAACTACCTATAATGAACAAAAAATTATTTGAGCTAGTCAACTAATGCAGCAAAGTTATAGAACAAAATATCAATTCACAAAAATCTATCTTACATGTATACACAAGCAATAAATAACCAGAAAAAGCATTTATGATAACAATTTCACTGTAAATAATGTCAACGTCAATATTTAGGAATATATTTAGTCAAGATACAAGACTTGTTTTATGTGTGTAAATTTATATGTTTGAAATTACTGGAAAGTAAATTACTTTTCAAAACACCATGTCAATAGCATGTCCGAAAAGCAGAGAAAACATCAAGCTTCCATAGAGCAGCCAAGCCCTACCCAGATCCAGTTCACCCAAAGTCCACACGTCATTTAGAGGCACTGTGGGAAGGTTATATTAGGAGCCACTGTCCTCCGTGTTGTGGACGACCTAGATACAGTAGAAACGGTGGGATTTTGGAATTCCAATTTTCCACTTCGTTCCCCAAAAAAACTATTAGAACTAATAACTGAATTCGGTAAGGTTGCAAAATCAATACACAGAAATCAGTTGCATTTCCAAACACTAATAATGAACCATCAGAGAGATGCTCCTAAGACGCGTGTGGAGCCACAAAGGACCCCGAAGAGCCAAGGCGACCCTGAGGAAGGAGAACGGGCCCGAGGCACCTCCCTCCCTGACTTCACACTACCTGGCGAAGCTACAGTCCCCAAAACAGTGCGGAACTGGCTCAAAACAGGCGCACAGACCAGAGGGACGGGACGGAGAGCCCAGAATCCACCCCGCACGGCGGGGGGGGGGGGGGGGGGCGTTAATTTACGACAAGGGGGCCAAGGACACAACGAGCGGAAGGGCAGCCCCACGGTAAACGGTGCTGGGAAGACTGCACACCCCATAACCCACGCGGCTCCACCGCGCACCAGCCTGACCAAAACCCCAGCTTTGCACACCAAGCCCTTCTGGGTCGCACGAAGACGGGCCCCCCCAGCCGTCAGTCGCCCCCAGGAAGCTTCTCCCCACTTTTCCTCACTGTCTCCTCACCTTTTCCGCCGGCGTTGCCGGCGTCCTCAGGAAACCCAGCTCCCGTCAGCGTGGACGCAGCCCCACTTTGTCCTGAAGCCGAAACCCCAGCGAGTCCTGAGAAGACCGAGCTCCTGTCAGCAAAGACGCTGAGCCCAGCGTCCCAGCCGCAGCCCCGGCGGTGCCCGAGGAGACACAACTCCCCTCAGCTGCGCTCAGAGCCGAGTCCGCGGGGAATGCGCATGCGCTGTGGGGGTCAGAGAGGCGGGCTCAGCGCCACCCTGTGGTCGGTGCGGGAAGTGGTCGGTTACTGGAGACAGCGCCCCCTGCTGGCGGAACTGCTGAATCTGTTAAACCGTGGAAATTCAAACTGAAATGGAGACAAATATCCCAAAAGTTTTCAGAAAACAGTTAAGGAACAATTAACTGAGAAAGGAGAAGAGGCTGGAGGCATCTCCCTACTGGACTTCACACACTGTTGAAAAGCTACAGTCGCCGAAACAGTGTGGAATTGGAACAAAAACAGGTGCAGGGACCAGAGGAACCAGACAGAGAGCCCAGAATTCAACACGCACGGATGGGGTCGGTTAATTTATGACAAAGGGGCCAAGGACACACCGAAGGGAAGGACAGTCCCCACCCGTAAACAGTGATGGGAAAACTGGACACCCCATAACTGCAACAAATTGGAAACCATTTGGAATGCAATGAACGAAGATGCAAACTTTACAACTTACACCAAATTCACTCAAAGTTATTCACAGACAAAATGTAAATACAAAACTATTCAAAATTATGGAAGCAAAAGTAGAAGACAATTGACAATGAGCTTGAGTTTGGTCATGTAGATCATGAGCTTTGGAGTTTTAACACACAACACAAAAAGGCAATCTACAAAGAAAAACAAGGAATACTGTGGACTTTATAAAATTAAAGATATCTACTCCATGAAAGACCTTACTCAGAAAAGCAAAAGACAAGTCACAAACTGGGAGAAAAATACTTACAAACACACATCTGATGAAGGATTTGTCTCAAAACATACGAAGAATGCTAACACAAACAACCCCATGAAAAATAGGGAAAGATCTGACTGGACACCTGGCCAAAGAAGATACACAGACAGTACACAGAACTATGCCCAGGACTAGGGGGCAGAAAAACAATGGTCCAGCTCAACTCCCTGAATAATGTGTGACCCTGGACTAGTCCTGTTCTTCCTGGAGGCATCAGAGAGATGGAGAGGGAAGAAGGGGAAGAGGGCCAGATATGCTGACACAGAACTCTAACCCTGACCACACTCCTCGCTTTCATTCAACATAATTAAATAAAAAGAAATAAGAGAAATCTGATGGCAGAGGAAAAAGTAAAACTGTCACTCTTTGTAGATGACATGACACTCTATGTAGAAAATGCTGAAGGCAACACCCAAAAGCAAATTGAACTCATCAGAAAGCACAGTGAGGTTGCAGGATACAAAATTAATCTACAGAAATTGGTTGCATTTCTAGACACTCACAACAAACTATCAGAATGAGAAATTAAGAAAACAATCCCATGGACAATGACATTAACAAAAATAAAATACCTAGAAGTACATCTAAGCCAGGAAGTAAAAGACCTGTACTCAGAAAACTGGAAGACATTGATGAAAGAAAATGAAGATGACACAAACAAATGGAATGATATGCTGTGCTCATGGAATGAAAGAATTCGTATTGTTAAAATGCTTCCACACCACCAAGGCAATTGAGAGATATGATGCCATTCCTCTCAAAATATAAGTGGATTTTCTCAGAACACTACAACAAAAAATTCTAAAATGTGTATGGAAACACAAAAGAACCTAAAGAGTCAATAAAATCTTAAGAAGAAGCACAAATTTAGACATATCATACTGTCTGATTTCAAACTATACTGCAAACCTAGAATCATCAAGACAACATGGTATTGGCACAAACAAAATAAACATAGATACAAGGAACATAACTGAAAACACAGAAGTAAACCCATGCTTATATGATCAATTCATCTATGGCAAAAGAGGTGAGAATATACAATGGGGAAAAGACAGCCTCTTCAATAAATGGTGTTGGGAAAAGTGGACAGCTACATGCACAAAAATCACCATTGGATTCCTTTCTCATACCATCTACAAAAACAACCTCAAAATAAATCCAGCACTGCAAATACTTCAATCCTGAAGCCATAAAACTCCTATTAGAAAACATAGGAAGTACACTCTTTGACATCAATCTTAGCAATATTTTTTTGGATTGGTCTCCTCAAGCAAGGGAAACAAAAGCAAACTAAACCAAAAGGACTCTATCCAACCAAAAGTGTTTTCAACAGCAAAGCCAACCATGCACAAAACCAAAAGAAAGCATACTGAATGTGAAAAAATATTTGCAAATAGTGTATCTGATAAGGGGTTCATATCAAAAACAGACCAAGAACTCACATAACTCAACTTCCCAAAAAACCCCTAACCCTAACCCTAACCCTAACCTGTATAATTCTTCCTTTTAGGGGGAAACATTGTAGAAGGCAGACCAAGTTGCTGTTAGCAACAGGTTCTTGTCCTTTACCCGCAGTATTAAGTTTCTGGGGAGATTCAAACTGATCCTTGACTCTGAGTGTACTCATTTTAATCATTCCCTAGATTCACAATAAAATAAGTGCATTAATGCAGGAAATCAGCCTTTTCTAACTATTAATAATGAATTTTAGCCTTGCATATTCTTGAATAAACAGTTAAGAAAATGCTTTTCTAAAATTTTATTGTCTAAAATTATCTTGTCTTAATTTGTCTTTCTTGCAGGATTCAGAGGCTTTTCTCTCAAATCTAGTAGTTAGCAAGACCATCTTTGCTAAAGTAGACAGGTTAGCAGAAATCATCAATTTCCAGAGACCCAAGGATTTAAATAATTTTTTAAATGACTGGTCTCAACAAACTTATGGTTACCAGGGCGGAAGTGAGGAGGGAAGGGATAGCTAGGGAGTTTGGGATTGACATGTACACACTGCTATATTCAAAACGGATAACCAACAAGGAGCTACTGTATAGCACAGGGAACCCTGCTCAATGTCATGTGGCAGCCTGGATGGGAGGAGAGTCTGGGGGAGAATGGATACATGTATATGTATGGCTGAGTCGCTTTGCTGTGCACCTGAAACTATCACAACATTGTTAATCGGCTATACTCCAATATAAAATAAAAAGTTTAAAAAAATAAAATAAAATGATCAAAAAAATACATAAATAAATATAAAAATAAACGAATGGTCTCAGAAACTGAACTCACTTATGTCTCTAGTTAACAAAACTACACACCTTATTGCCAAAGAGGAGATGATACATAATCTACAATAAGGGTCTCCATGCCCTTAATGCTTTCCGAAAAGATTTAAAATCAGAAGTCATATATTAAAGAAGACTTTTATGATGTATATGTTGGTGTTGTTTTTTTTCTATTCTCAGCTCTTTTGTCTAAAATTTAAAAGGTAGTCAATATATTTGAGGCCCCTTTCGATCTTACTATTCCTCAATTTCATTATTAACTTTGCATTTGCAGTTGGTACAAAAATATATAATATATTTCTATTGTCTGAGTACTCAAAAAATTGTCAAAACTTACCTAAATATGTTTTTCTATCATTTGAAAACTTTTTTAGCTATTATTTGTTTTCATTCAGCTAACAACCCAAATTATAATAATCAAAAAGCAGTATGTGAGCATGAGTGCCTTGAGAAGGGGTCACCACATTGTCATCCTTGCAGTTCTCTATTTGTTGTGAGTTGTACAAACTTCTCCTTTCAGAGCAGTCATCTTGTTTTTGCCAGGAATATATTATGGGGCATGGTCCTTCTGATGTCTACTTATTCAGTGAGTGTGAGATGATTTGTATCACTTTCATTGGTTTATTTTGACTGTAATGTATTTTTTTCTGCATTAAAGTTTGAATTACATAACAGAAAAAAAAAACAGTATATGCATGTTTACTTTCTATGGTTACCTGTGTCTCTAAACATTTTGTGGGATAGTGATTTAAGTGTTTTTTAAGTAAATAAGTTTTGTTGTAAAACTATTGATTATTTAGTAGAATTTAAAAGAACATTTGGGAGAAAGTTGTGATTTGTGAAGAATTTGTATTTTAGTATCGTGTCAGAAAGTCTCTAGATGGTGTACAGAGCTATCAAGTAGGCTATAGACTTTTTTTTGAGTCAAACTAGTTGTTGTTTTTTTGTTTGTTTGTTTTTTGCGGTATGCGGCCCTCTCACTGCTGTGGCCTCTCCCGTTGCGGAGCACAGGCTCCAGACGCACAGGCTCAGCGGCCATGGCTCACGGGCCCAGCCACTCCGCGGCATGTGGGATCCTCCCGGACCGGGGCACGAACCCGTGTCCCCTGCATCGGCAGGCGGACTCCCAACCACTTCGCCACCAGGGAAGCCCGAGTCAAACTAGTTTTAAACACAGTAGCTTATTTTTACCCCCTTTCCTTGACTTGACCAGTCGTTAACCTAAATCAACTGACATTGTGTTGACACAGTTTAATACACCAAGTCATTTTGATAAGACTCCTTTGTGGCTTTAACTTCCATGTCTAATTACATCATTAACACTCCAAATTCATTTTCTCCCTATAGGAACTTCAGTTCCATTATAATGCGTGCTAGATAACAACCTAAGATGCATTAAAAATGTCCAATAAAAGAGACTTCAGGCCACCCTCTCGGTAAATGGTATAGCGTTGACTTTTATTTTCAAACAGAATTAAACAAAAGTAGTTTCACTGTCAAAAGAAACATCTGAGATCACTTACCATGAGCAAATTTTAGAAATTTTAAATTTTGATTTCAAAGAAAATAGAAAAGAAACCAATGTTAGGATATTTTAAATATGTTTAAATAAAGAAAGTGTAAGGTCTACTTTTTAAAAAATACAAATAAGGAGAGGCGGGGAAGGCATTCTGGAAACAGCAGTTCTCATAATTCATTTTCCATTTAATGGTCACTAAATTGTCATATTTCATGATCCCAGGGGCTGGAGACAATTGTGGAACCTCTATTTTTTTTTTTCTGAGTCATTGTGAATAATAACATCGTACTGATCTAATTTTATTCTTTGGAAATGTTATGTCTTGGTTACATTAATAACAACATCTACTATCACTACCTTTAAAAACTAACCAAAAATATGGCAAGTTTAGAAACATCAGAAGTTCACACTAGCAGTAAGAATATGATTTTAATTTTCTTTTGAATGAAAAGGATAGAAAATAAAATCCTTTGCATTGTTAATTTGTAAACTGAGTTGGAATTAATTTGAATCTAGCTTCTCCTTAACTTCATCTTTCTAGGGACTCATTCACCTTGTAGTTGCCAAACCTAGACTATTTGGCCAAATATGTTGCTGTAAAGATCTAAAATGCTCCTTTTGTTTTTTATTTAACATGCTCACCCTCAAACTAAGCTTTTTGTGTGTCCTGATTTGGTGCCATTTGTAACTGTGTCCCAGTGGCCACATCCCACTTGACTTAATTAACTGCTTATCCATTTTTTTGTTTTTTCTCTCCAAGCAAACTTAAGACCAATTTCTTAGTGTTACAAAGAGGACTCCATTATCCTAAGGCAGTGAAATGTATGATATGTTCAGAACCTAAAATCCTGGCTCCCATTTCAGACCTAAAGCTGGCATGCATGAAAAAGATAGAGCCACTTTGTTTTAATATGGAGAAGAGAATACTTGACTTATTGTTTTCATTAGGTTACTAACCAGCAGGTGAGGTGATGGGCCACTGTTTTTTGTTTTTGCTTTTTTAACGAAACACCTTTTCCCCTTTATTTCTATATAATTTATGTTTTTAGAGTTCAATTGTTATTTCTGTAATTATCTTCAATTTCCATATGCTTATTATTGAATCACTGAAAAACTCGTCTTTAAAATTCATATCATTCCATTCTCTCTCTTATAAGTGTTAAATGTATGATAAAAGTACATATTTTAAATTATCTTCCGCTCCTGGATATAACTGCAAGAAAAGTACTAATTTGTGGGTATTTAAGAAAAGCTGGAGAATAAACTCATGCTTTAAAATATCACGTCTCTTTTCAACTCTTTTACTGTTTATAACAAAAAGCCGTAGATAATTTTCATTTTTCTTTCAAAATCATGTTACCTCTCTAAACCTGTTTTTAAGCAGTGGGAAAACATTTTGTATGTTGCAACCGGTTGGCTTTTCCCCCTGGATTCTTTCTGATTCGGGGTTGGTGAAAGGCTGTACCTTGTGTTTGACCAATGGTTTTCTAACTTAGCACACATGGGAATCACCTGCGGGGCTTGTTCCACCATGGATTTCTAGGCCCACCCCCAGGGTTCCTGACCCAGTAGGTGAGGCCCAAGAATTTGAATTCCAACAAGCTCTCAGGTGATGCGTATACTGCTGATCCATGCACTACACTTTGAGAACCACTCCTTGATGATACTTGCAGGAAATGTTAGAAAAGAACCATGTTGAGTTTTTTAAAGATATTTTTGTGAGAAAAAAATACTGAGTGAACATGGACATCAGTAAAGTTAGGACTGTGCTGCAGGGTGATGCTTATCCAGTGTCAATTGTTTTTGAATCTAGTTTTATCCTGCCCACTGAGATGCAGAGAAATGTCACTTTTTGAGTGGACATAAAACAATGTCCCTGACTTGGAGTTTAGTATTTCCTATGTTGAATGACATCTCTTTGAAGACTGCAAAGGCTTTATTATCATCTTGCTATTTCCTCTATATAAGATTGGGAATGATGTTTTTATCTTTGTATCCATCATTCTGTTACATAGTAGAAACCTAGATAATTGTTGAGTTAAATTGTTTTAACCAATTAATCTTTTTCATCCTTCATTAGCATATCTTACCGCAATTTTTTAAATATATTTATTTATTTGTTTGTTTATTTATTTATTGGCTGCTTTGGGTCTTTGTTGCTGCACGCAGGATTTCTCTAGTTGTGGCGAGTGGGGCTACTCTTCGTTGCGGTGCGCGGGCTTCTCATTGTGGTGGCTTTTCTTGTTGCGGAGCACGGGCTCTAGGCACGCGGGCCTCAGTAGTTGTGGCACTGAAGTTGTGGCTCAGTAGTTGTGGCTTGCGGGCTCTAGAGCACAGGCTCAGTAGTTGTGGTGCATGGGCTAAGTTGCTCCGCGGCATGTGGGATCTTCTAAGACCACGGCTCAAACCCGTGTCCCCTGCATTGGCAGGTGGATTCTTAACCACTGCGCCACCAGGGAAGCCCTGCAATTTTGTTTTGATCCTCAACTTCCAACTTTTAATTATCCTGTAAGCATGCAGTTCAGTGGTATTAGTTATATGCACAGTATTGTACAACCATCACCACTATTTCCAAAACTTCATCATCCCAAACGGAGGCTCTGTAACCATTAGCAGTAGATCCCCACCCACCTCCTTCCCCAGCCCCTGGTAACTTCTGATCTCCTTTCTGTTTCTGTGAATTTGCCTACTCTAGATATTTCATATAAGTGGAGTCATACAATCTTTGTCCATTTTGTGACTGGGTTATTTCACTTAGCATGTTTTCAAGGTTCATCCATGTTGTAGCATGCATCAGAACTTCATTCCTTTTATGGCTGAATAGAATTTCATTGTATGGATATACCACATTTTTTGTCTTCATTCATCTGTTGATAGTCACTTGAATTTTTCTTACCTTTTGACTATTGTGATTAGTGCTGCTGTGAACACGGGTGTACAACTGTTTGTTTGAAGCCCTGTTTTCAGTTCTTTTAGGTATATTGGCTTAAAAACGGCAACAACAAAAAGATTCAGAGGAAGTTGTAAAGATTATGCAGACAGGGAGATCAGCTCGGTCCTTTGTGACCACCTAGAGGGGTGGGATAGGGAGGGTGGGAGGGAGGGAGATGCAAGAGGGAAGAGATATGGGAACATATGTATATGCATAACTGATTCATTTTGTTATAAAGCAGAAACTAACACACCATTGTAAAGCAATTATACTGCAATAAAGATGTTAAAAAAAAAGATTGTGCAGAAAGGTCCTTTGTACCCTTCACTCAATTTGCACACTGGCTTTTAAAACCAAAAGGAAGTTTAGGCACAAAGGAATAATGTGGTAGACCAGAGAGAGAGCAATTCCTGCTAAAGCTGTTACTATTTAAATCTTATCTCACTAACCCTAAAGACAAATTCCAAAAGAACTCCTGTTCTCTTGGACCTACTGTCAGGGGGGCCCAGAGTCAATGGAATAGGAACCACTTGTGATCAGAGTGATAAGACCAAATGTCAACCATGTTGAAAGTGTATCAAGTGCATAAGTCCCAGTAGTGCGATCAGCATTAAGTAAAGCACTCCTGTCTTCAGAATAAGTGGTCTTATATCTGAAACCCACTAAGGATGTTTTAGGGTTTTAGAACCCGAAAAAATCTAAAGCACATTTGTCATCAGTGGGACAAATAAAAAGAGTATTATTTAGATCTTGGGCCTAGTTGGTTCTAACCAGTTTATGTCATATCCTCAATGGCTATGTCTTTTTTTTTTTTTTTTTTTTTTTGTGGTACACGGGCCTCTCACTGTTGTGGCCTCTTGGGTTGCGGAGCACAAGCTCCGGACGCGCAGGCTCAATGGCCATGGCTCATGGGCCCAGCCGCTCTGCAGCACGTGGGATCTTCCCCGGACCAGGGCACGAACCCGCGTCCCCTGCATCGGCAGGCGGACTCCCAACCACTGCGCCAACAGGGAAGCCCGGCTATGTCATTTTTTAAAGGTTGTGCCGTGCCTCCTTATCTCCTTTCTCACACGTATTTTTTCAAGATTGAGTGTTGACTCTCTCAGGAATGGCTGTGGAGGGAGAATCTTAATGCACAGTGAAAGCACGGAAGTTAGGCTACATGTAAGGTGAATCTTGGACAAAAAAAAATCTTGGTCAGCTCTACTGAATGTGGGTGGAGACTACTCAAGGCCATGAATACCAGGAGAATCTGAAGAGATGCCTTTCTGCCTACAACAAAAGCTACTGCCTTGAGGATATGGGGAGGGGGAAGGGTAAACTGTGACAAAGCAAAAGAGAGGCATGGACATATATACACTACCAAAAGTAAAATAGATAGCTAGTGGGAAGCAGCCGCATAGCACAGGGAGATCAGATTGGTGATTTGTGACCGCCTGGAGGGGTGGGATAGGGAGGGTGGGTGGGAGGGAGACACAAGAGGAAAGGGATATGGGAACAGATGTATAGTATAACTGATTCACTTTGTTATAAAGCAGAAACTAACACACCATTGTGAAGCAATTATACTCCAATAAAGTTGTAAAAAAAATAAAAATAAAAAAGCTACTGCCATTGTTTGGCCAAAAGTGGTGCTCCTGGACCACGGGGCCACGGGCATCTCCATTTCAAAAGAGTAGCTCTTCTCTGCATTTGCATAACTAAAAGTCCCCTTAAGGGGCTTCCCTAGAATGAAAATGGATTAACGTCAGCTTTGAAATGATGATTTTTCATTTCCTATCCGTGGCAAAGAGAGCTCAGCCCCAGGAAGTCGCTGTCTGTTCATTCAGCCAGGCTTCTCCCTGACATAGTCAGGCCCAGGGCAAGAGTGCAGATGGACACCCATAGACCATATGTCTAATATTTAAAAATTATAAGCCAATACAGGGAGCTATACTCAGTATCTTGTAACAACCTATATTGGAAAAGAATCTGGAAAACAGCGCATATATATATATATATATATATATATATATATATATATATACATATATATATACATATATATATGAATGACTTTGCTGTACACTTGAAACTAACACATTGTAAATTAACTATACTTCAATTTTAAAAGGAGCATTAAAAATAAATAAATAAGGGCCTCCCTGGTGGCGCAAGTGGTTGAGAGTCCGCCTGCCGATGCAGGGGATACGGGTTCGTGCCCCGGTCTGGGAGGATCCCATATGCCGCGGAGCGGCTTGGCCCGTGAGCCATGGCCGCTGAGCCTGCGCGTCCGGAGCCTGCGCGTCCGGAGCCTGTGCTCCGCAACGGGGGAGGCCACAACAGTGAGAGGTCCGCATACCGAAAAAAAAAAATAAATAAATAAATAAATAAATATTAAAAATAAAAATTAAAAAGCTTTATTTTTACTAATAATAAAAGTTGCTAAATAAACATTATTTATACATCACACACACAAAATAATCTGGGCCACCTTTTCAGAAAGTTTAGGATGTAGAAATAACGTTCTCAACATGAGAAGCTTTATCTACAAGGAAGAAAGTAGGTGTCACAGAGACATCTTAATTTTTCTGTATTGCCATACATACAGCCTTGTTATTTAATACATGATGAGTACCAACCCTGCAGTAAAAGTCCTCTTTGTCTTTAAGACTAATATTTCTGAATTTAGTGCCCTGATTAATTTCACATCTTAATTTGAACTTTGGACATTTTCCTTGAACTGTGAAAGAAAACTTTCTGGTTTCATAATGCCTTTTTAAAAAGTGCTTAAATGTCACTTGAAAGTACAGAAAGTTAAAAGGTTAAAGCAATATGATGTAAACTAATTTTACTTGATCAAGACTTTAGCATTGTATTCATTTAAAATTTTTGAGGATTTGAAGGATTAGATAAGTTTAAAAGAACTAACTAATCTTCAAGAAAGAGCTAAGATAATGCTGGGAAATAATAGACGTTTCTTAAAATGCATATTATGTCTGCCACTGCTGAATGCACAGTGTAATGCCTCACTACAGAATACTGAACAGCTGGTTTCCTGGTGTGTCCACATTGATTTCCATTGTGTGTAGAATGCAGGGCAGGTATTTTATTCAAAGTGTTCCCACTTAATGAAAACGCTATATAAGACCACATCCCCTTCACTTTTTGAATGCAAATCTTGAAAGAGAAGGCTAATGTAATTTTCTTCTGCTGTCAGTACTTAGGGATTATGGTAAGAGTTTGGAAATAAATTCTTCCTCCAAGATTTAGATTCAAGTAGCAATATATTCTGGACCAAAGCAGATAGGCAGATGCATAATGCCTCCCTGGCTGAAAAAATCTGACTATAAGAAGGTAAACTTCGGGGCTTCCCTGGTGGAGCAGTGGTTGAGAGTCTGCCTGCTGATGCAGGGAACCTGGGTTCGTGCCCTGGTCCGGGATGATCCCACATGCCACGGAGCGGCTGGGCCCGTGAGCCATGGCCGCGGAGCCTGCACGTCTGGAGCCTGTGCTCCGCAACAGGAGAGGCCACAGCAGTGAGAGGCCCACGTACAGCACAAAAAAAAAAGAAGGTAAGCTTCTAGAAGCCCACTTTTCACAACTAGTTGACAACTAAATTCTCAACATCTGGAAGGCAGCTATGCTCACCACTATACCACCAATGCTAAATTCTCAACATCTGTAACTAGTTTGCTTAATTTTATGTTATGGAAATTTCACCTTAGGTTTTTTTTAAGATAAGATCACAACTCATGTAAATATAAAATACACATATCAAGGATTTTATTCAACTTACAATTAATAAGGGAACCAGTAAGATGTTAAAAGATGTTCCAAGGGATCTTTATATAAGAATAAAACTGCTAGTCAGATACAAAATTGGTTAATGTCCAACAAGGCCATGCATTGTAACGTCCTGAGGTTATCTATTTTGCCAGACAGGAATTATTTGAATCACTAGTGGACAGAAATCTGTATTCATCTCTGCTCCTACAGAATTTTATTTATTTATTTTTTATAAATTTTATTTATTTTATCTATTTTATTTTTGGCTGCGTTGGGTCTTCATTGCTGTGCACGGGCTTTTCTCTGGTTGCGGTGAGCAGGGGCTGCTCTTCATTGCAGTGCGCGGGCTTCTCATTGCAGTGGCTTCTCTTGTTGCGGAGCACGGGCTCTAGGCGCCCGGGCTTCAGTAGTTGTGGCACGTGGGCTCAGTAGTTGTGGCTCGTGGGCTCTAGAGCACAGGCTCAGTAGTTGTAGAACACGGGCTTAGTTGCTCCACGGCATGTGGGATCTTCCCAGACCAGGGCTCGAACCCGTGTCCCCTGCATTGGCAGGCAGATTCTTAACCACTGTGTCACCAGGGAAGCCCTAGAATTTTAAAATAGCCCAGAAAGTGTCAAGATCAGCACTGCACTGAAAGAAAACCCAGCAATCTCTTTTACCTATTTCCAAGTTTTAAATACTTTTTCTATACTTAAAAGTGGTTTAGAGACTGTCATACAGAGTGAAGTAAGTCAGAAAGAGAAAAACAAATATTGTATACTAATGCATATATGTGGAACCTAGAAAAATGGTACAGATGAACCGGTTTGCAGGGCAGAAATTGAGACACAGACGTAGAGAACAAACTTAGGGACACCAAGGGGGAAAAGCGGCTGGAGGTGGTGGTGGTGTGATGAATTGGGCGGTTGGGATTGACATGTATACACTGATGTGTGTAAAACGGATGACTAATAAGGACCTGCTGTATAAAAAAATAAATAAATAAATAAATTTTAAAGTGGTTTAAATGGTACATTTTATGTTATTACATTTTACTATAATAAGAAATCAAACGAGAAATATACATACATACATACATACATACATGTTTTTTCTGATATTGTATATGTCTGCCTCCGAGGAGACGAAGGGTTACTCATGTGGATGACAGTTAAATTCTCATTAGTGATGAACAAATGGTCATTCTGGTGTTATACACCAGTACTGCAATGGATAGATAGTGTATATTCATCCCTGAAAGATGGATCTGCTCTTTGAGCTGGAAACACTGGGTTTCTGTGCCTGCAAGGCCAGAGGTCAAACTTGGTAGAAAATTCACCAAGGCAACAAATGTGAACTGATGAAGTCTTTCTCGATAGACAGCTCTTTGTACTCTCCCTGGTGAAAGAGAGAAGAGAGTCCTTTTCTTATTTTGAACTTTAACAACTTCATGTTGGCCCTGAAGCATTTTTTTTTTCAGATCTTGAGATCAAATGTTTAACCATTTATCTATTTCTCTGACTTTTGGGATATACCATACTCTTGAAATAAGTTTACTAAACTCCATTTACTGTGGAATGTTTGCTGAGATATTCAGGCAAATTACTCACTACTTGAAGTCATTCGAAGTACACTCAATTGTGAGGTAAAAGTTGGATGGGATACAAGCGCCTATAGAACACGTGCCATTGTAAGGAAGTTCTGTTCCTTCCCATGAGATAACTATCACTCATTTCCTTCCTGGTTTTTCAATTCCCATTCTCTTTGTGAACGTTTACAGCAGGGTTTTATGTTGGGGAGAACATTGGCCGATATTACATTCAAGTGCTCTTTCTGTCAAAAGCGTTTTCAAGCTCTTTACTGGTTATAGTAGTTACACTACAGCTTGGTAGAGTTGCATTAGATGCTACTTCTTTTGAGATTGTATCCTCATGACATGTATGTTTATGAACTACCTGCTTCTCCGATATATGGTAAACTGACTGTCAAAACAGTTTCCTTGGAATCCCGGGGTTTGGATCAAAATCATCCAGTTCTGCTACTCAAAGTGAATTAAACTAGGAGAATTGCTGAGAGCTGTTTCCATTTCCTTCTTCCAGATGCACCTGGAAGCACTGAATCACAAGGTTGTTTTCAAAGTTTACGTCCTATAGTATTTCCCATCACTTTGGGCAAGAAAACTATCGGTGTCCTACACAGGCTAAGTGAAACGAGAGGAGGTGATTGTGCATAGATCTATCCAGGAGAGAACCTGTACAGAGAGCCAGGACTCTGGGAGTCTCACTGCCAGTTACTGATGTGGAGATAATTTATCGAGACTTTTCTGCTGTGTTCCCACTGCCATGGAAGACTCAACAACAAACAAGCAAGGTATTTTCTCTCTTTCATTCCAAGAAGCCTTTGTGTTTCATGGCCCATCTCCCTTTCCCAAAGGGCTACGTCATACGGGCTGAGAAGAGAAGTTATGGGAATGCTCTCCCCTCTACCTCTGGGTTCATTTGAGGAATAAGCAGTTTATTCAGGGAGCCAGATGTTGTCGGGGGATGGGGAGAAAATTGGCATAACTCCCCTGGGGAGGAGAGAGTTGGTTACACCTGGAATAATTACACCTTGAAACCCACTCCACTTTTGGTTTTATAAATTATGAGATATAAGAAAATTTTATTGTTTAAGCCATTTCGAGTCTTAGTTTTCTGTTATTTTGCAGCCCCAAATATTGTAACATACTTACATATATAAAATCTGTCCAAAAATGTACACAAGTGAGACCATTCGGACACACTGCTCGGTACTTTGCTTTGTTCATTAAATATGTCTTGTGGCTGTTTCCATATCTCCGTGTACAGATCTACCCCTCCCCTTTTTAACGGGTGCATGGATTTTCAATGTATTAAATACCATCATTTATCAACCAGCCCCCAGTGATTGAATGGTTGTTTCCAGGATTTTTAATTTTTAACTTAAAAATTATTTTAATTATCTTTTCCATTTTTCCCCAGTTTTAATGAGGTATGATTGACAAATAAAAACTATATATATTTGGCACTTCCCTGGTGGCGCAGTGGTTAAGAATCCGCCTGCCAATGCAGGGAAAACGGGCTCGAGCCCTGGTCCTGGAAGATCCCACATGCCGCGGAGCAACTAAGCCCGTGCGCCACAACTACTGAGCCTGCACTCTAGAGCCCGCGAGTCACAACTACTGAGCCCACGTGCCTGGAACCCACACATCGCAACGAAGAGTAGCCCCCACTCGCGACAACTAGAGAAAGCCCAGGCACAGCAGTGAAGACCCAACGTAAGCAAAAATAAATAAATGAATAAATAGATAGATAAAACTATATATATTTAAAGTGTACATGATTTTTTTGAGAGTTTTGAAAATATTGTATTTCTGATGGTTATATAATTTTAATGATTTTATACACACTATACATTTAATACAGAGAAATAATAATATATATGTCTTTTGTTCCCTTTGAATCCACATTATCACGTAACTGTGTAAATAGCAGTTCTAACTGGGCCATGAACTGGGATTGGAAAAGCCAAATGATTCAATAGAAACTTAACCTGTGCCTAGTTGAGCCTAATCTTCTTGTGGTAGGAGGAATCCAAAAAAATTTTCAAAGCCTTTGGAGTTAATTCTTAGCGTTACATGTTGTTCCATAGAAATGCAAGACTAGAGGGATCTATTGATAAAAGCTTGTCAGGAAGAGAATTTTATTTTTATTTTTTTTAATTGAGGTAACATTGGTTTATAACATTATATAAGTTTCATGTGTACAGCATTCTAATTTGACTTCTGTATACACTACAGTGTGCTCACCACCAAAAGTAGAGCTTCCATATGTCACCATAGAGTTGACTCCGTTTACCCATTTTGCCCTTCCCCCCACCCCCTTTCCCCTCTGGTAACCAGCAACCTGTTCTCTGTATCTATGTGTTAGTCTTTGTTTTGTTTGTTCACTTACTACTTTTTAAAAAAAATTTATTGAAGTATAAGTTGATTTACAATGTTATGTTAATTTCTGCTGTATAACAAAGTGACTCTTATACATATATATTCTTTTTCATATTCTTTTCCATTATGGTTTATCACAGGATACTAGTTTCCTGTACTATGCAGTAGGACCTTGTTGTTTATCCACTCTCTATATAATAGTTTGCATCTGCTAATCCCAAACTCCCACTCCATCCCTCCCCAACCCCTCTCCCCACTTGGCAACCACAAGTCTGTTCTCTCTGTCTGTGAGTCTGTTTCTATTTCATAGGTAAGTCCATTTGTGTCATATTTTAGATTCCACATATAAGTGAGATCATATGGTATTTGTCTTTCTCTGACTTAGTTCATGTAGTATGATAATCTCTAGGTCCATCCATGTTGTTGTAAATGGCATTATTTCATTCTTCTTAATGGCTGAGTAATATTCCATTATATATATGTATGTACCACATCTTCTTTATCCATTCATCTGTCAATGGACATTTAGGTTGTTTCCATGTCCTGGCTATTGTGAACAGGGCTGCTATGAACATAGGGATGCATGTATCTTTTCGAATTATGGTTTTCTCCAGATATATGCCCAGGAGTGGGATTGCAGGATCATATAGTAACTCTATTTTTGGTTTTTTAGGGACTCTCCATACTGTTCTCCATAGTGGCTGCACCAATTCACATTCCCACCAACAGTCTAAGAGGGTTCCCTTTTTTCCACACCCTCTCCAGCATTTATTATTTGTAGAATTTTTAATGATTATTCGCCCCCAATTTAGAGATGAGAAAGCTAAGGCTCAGTGAGGTTCAGTGTACTGCCTACAACATGATGTTTTGATGTATGTGTACATTGTGAAATGCTGACCACAGTCGAGCTAATTAACATATCCATCACCTCATATAGTTACCTTTTGTGTGTGTGTGTGTGTGTGTGTGTGTGTGTGTGTGTGTTGAAAACGTTGATCATCTACTCTCAGGACTTTTCAATTATATAACACATTACTGTAGTTACCATGCTGTACATTAGAGCTCCAGAACTTATTCCTCTTGTAACTGAAAGTTTGTACCCTTGGACCAACATCTCTGTATTTCCTCCGCAGCACCCTCAATTTTTATTATTTTTACAGCTTTATTGACACACAATAAACTTCCCATATTTGAAGTGTACATGCTGATACATATACATCCCCGCAACTCTCACCAACAGCAAATAGTAAACATATTTGTCACCCTCACAACCTTCCTGGTGCCCCTTTCTTCCTGTCTCCCGCCACCAGCGCCAATCACCCTTCTTTTTAATGAAGCCATAGACTTTCATTGTGTTAGACACCATCATTTATTTACCAGTCTCCATTTCTGGGGGATGATTTTCCCTAGTTTTTGTGTCTAATTTTAATTTTTTTTTCCTATTACAGACACTGCTCCTGTAAACATCCTTGAACAGCTATCTTGGTTTGGTTGTTCTCTTAAAGACATAAAACCTCACTGACATTTCGCTTCTTATGTTCTTTAAAGTCACAGTTCAAATTAATATTCAGATGACCCACCAGGTACCTCTCATGCACCATATGAAAACTTCTCGGCCTCATGTATCACTTTTCCAGTCACCAAGGCAGTGATCATTTCTGTGTAGACGTGACGGATTTCAAGCTGGTGTGGCCACACCAGGTTCTGCCCTGGGTCTGCTTCACCGCTTCCCTCCTCCTGCCCTTGAGCTTCCCTGTTGACATAGCAAGACCCCAGCTTGGCACCCACATGAGTCTGTGCTACAGAAAGGGAGGGGGGTCAACATCCCAGGAGGCGAATGTTTGACCAGTTGGAGAAGGGAGTCAGGTGCTGCTTCTCCCCCAGCACCACCCCGCTCCCCGGGCAGACTGTCCTAAGGTGCCAGTTACATGACTTCTTGGAGGATGGTCCCCCAGGACTGAGCCGAGCACGCTGAGGAGCAGCAGGTTTAAGGATGCATCTCCCTCCTTCCAGGCCTCCTTCCCCTGATCCCTCACTCCTCTGCTGCCTGGAATTGCACTCCCTGACACAGTAGGAGCACGTAAGCTTTTGCCTCAAGCTGTGTTTTCTGGGGAATCCAGGCTAAGACAACTGGACTTTCCACGTGGTTATACTGACTTTAAGCCATCTGTAAATCTTCCTAGTTATCAACGTTGTCATTAAATACTGAGTTCTTGGGATTGTAAAGGACGGTAGACGGCAAATGCAGACCTGCTCCCTACTCTTCTGGGTAAGAGAGGTGTAAGAGGATGAGGGGTCCGGGAAGTAGCAGAGACTTTGACAAAAACATGTGCTATAACCTTGTTCACTGTCTGCCTTCTCCCCCTCTTCTCTCCTCTGTGCCCTGATATCTGTCCTTCATCTCAACCATTCTTCTGAAGAGGCCCTTTGGAGGACATCCACACCATCCATCATGTCACATCCAGGGGTCAGGTGTCCTGTTGCTGTCTTACTTGGTCTCTCGGCAGCCTTTCGCTCAGTTAACTGCTGCCCGATTGAAGGCTTCTCTAGGCTTCTATGCCAGAGTTACCATCACACCCTACCTCAGGGACTGTTTCTGGACCAGCATTGTCAGACCACTGGCTGTTAATGGAGGGCCCAGGGTCTCTCCACAGCCATCTTCAACTTCTCCATCTGTGCTCTCTCCGCAGATATGCTCATCCAATCCCATGGTTTTACATGTATCTGTAGGCGGATGACTTTCAAGTCCCTGTCTTCTACCTTGTCTTTCTCTCTTGAACCTCAGACTCCAATCATCAACTCATTTCTACTTGAATATCTACTTGGATATTTCCATCTATCAACTCATTTGTCCTTGGATATCTCGAACATGTTGACTTTTCTTGGGTCAGCATCTTTCACACACTAATCTCTCTTTTCTGAAATACTCTTCCCCAGATCCTGACATGGTTGGCTCTCCTTGGGTGTTTTCTTATCACTTGGGTCTCTGCTCGGATATCATTCCTCCAAGAGGACTTCCCTGACCTCTCTGGTTAAGGTGGTCCTGGTCCTGAGATCCTCCATATCCCATTACCCAGCTTTATTTTAGCCATGATGTCATTTATCACTGTCTGAAATTATCTCATTATTTGTTTCCTCCTTCTTTCTTCCTTTGTCTAAGTACAGACTGTCTCCCTCTCCTAGACTACTTGACCTTTGCCCTGTTTCCCTACTATATCCCTGGAGATTAGAATAGTGCCTGGAATACAATAGGAACTCATTCTTTGGCTACAAAATACATATTTGTGGAATTAATGAATATGTGTGGTAGCATTCTGGGTTGGCTACTTCCCTGTGGCAGGCTGTTTTAAATGACTTGAAACAAAGGAGGTCAGAGGATGGTTTGCAATCTTTGGAAATAACTGTCTTTTTTGCCCATTAAGAGGAAAATTTCCCTGGCCTTCCTTTCATTACTTTTATAATTATTATGCTTTTGCCCAAAGAATTAGGGTCACAAAGACCTTATTGGATTGTGAGGAATAAAAATCATCCTGTGCCTCCCCTCTGTATCTGATGGGTGTGGAGAATGTCGGAGCTTGGAAGAGAGGACCCGAGACGAAAAGGAGGGAATGTATGGTGAACCCAGAGAGCAGGAGTGTCCTGAGAACACTTTAGCCTCTGTGCTGGTTGGCTCAATAGAGGGGTTAATATGTGGTCCTATCCCTGAAGCCTGGACACGGATCCCAACTTCAGACTTCCCTATTCAATAACTCTGTACCCCTGAGTAAGTCAATTCACTTCTCTGTACTCCAGTTTTCCCATTTGTATGGAGATGATGATGAAGATAAAAATAAAATACCTCTATCTAGGGTTTGTATAAGAATTAAATAAAATTATCTATCCCAGTAAAATATTTGACGGTTACCAAACTGGATTTCTAGCTAGTTTGCTAAAAGGGGCCAGACTTGAAGTGTTACAGAGAAAGTAAACTAATAGGTCTCCTAGGGGTATATTTAACTTTGCTTCACATTTATTAAACAGGTTAAAAATCCCCTTGGTCCCTCCTGCGCCCCTCCCATTTTGCTCCTTTCTCTCCTTTCCTGTCTCCTTCTTCTATTCCTCAGAGGTATAGAGGAAAAGAGGAAGAAAAGGGAGAAATAAGTATTCCCTCCAATATATTTTTTAAAGCTTTTATTCATTTGTTTTTTTAAGGAACTCTTAATACGTGACTTCCTGGAAAAGCCGCCGGCCCTCAGAAGCCACTAGAGGGCCAGCTCTGCTCGCTGGTCCCCGCCAGTTCTCCCACCACCTTTGCTGCATGAAAGATCTGAAATCCCCTGCATTCCCAGTCCTGCTCTCCAAAGGAAAAGGTGGCATGTGCTGCGTAGGGTCTCCACTCTCTCAAACAGCAGCAGGAAACGGCTGATGTCTCCTTTCCGCGGCGGCCAGTGGCCCAGGTGCCGAGTGGCCGAGTCGCCCAGGGCCTTGGTGCCCATCCCGTGAGCTGCGGCACGCCCCCCCCCACCCCCCTGCATGAAGCGGGGCTGCAGGATGGGCAGTGGCTGAGCCCATGGGAACTTCCCTTTGCCACGTGGAGGGCCAGGACTGGAAGGAACCACGTCGGAGACCAGGAAGGAAAGGAGACAGACAGGTGGTCTTCTCCGCTCCTTCCCACAAGGTCGGGGTCAGCTATAAGGCGAGACCCAGAACCAGGGCTTAGGTGGCAGCCCTCCCCGCCCATCTCGAGCAGGGAATCAGAGGGCCCGCCTCGCTGTCTGGACCTCTCATGGACAGGAAGGGGTGTCCCTTCCGCAGGCCTTTTAACAGCCCCTCACCACCGCAGACAACCTCTTGCCCGTCAACTAAGGGGAAGGGGCTGCCTGTGTGTGTGTGTGTGTGTGTGTGTGTGTGTGTGTGTGTGTGTGTTGGGGGGGAGGGTTTGCTCCAAGATGAAGTCCAGAGGCCCCCGGGCCTAGTGAGGACTGTGGGACTGTGTATTAGTTCGCTCAGGGCACAATAACGAAATACCAGACCCGGTGGCTTAAATGACAGAAACTAATTTTCTCACAGATCTGGAGGCTGGAAGTCCAAGAGCAAGATGTCTGCAGGGCTGGTGTCACCTGAGGCTTCTTGCTTCCTCTTCACATGGTCATGCCTCTGCCCCAGGAGCCCCTTCCTCTTCTTTTATGGACACCAGGCACATTGGACTAGGGCCTCACTTTAACTGAATCACCTCTTTAAAGACCTGTCTCCAAATAGGTTACGCTCTGAGGTACTAGAGGTTAGGCCTCCACTGCATGAGTTTGGGGGACACTATTCAGCCCATAGTAGACTGTGACTCAGGGGGCTCAGTTCTCTTCAACGTCAAGAACAGCTTAAAAGTCCACCAACGTTCACATCCTCCAACTGGGATGACAAAGGCAAGGAGGGGAGGCGGGGGTGGGGAACTGCGGTGAGGACAGGGGTGACTGTCTTCTGGTGGCCAGTGGGAAGGCCAGGGAGGATTGTGAAGGTGCTGGTGGTGGACAGAGGGGTGGTGTGAATTGTGCCCCACTTCGTGTGGTCAGTGCCCTGCTGTTGGTGGGCAGAGCTGGGGCTGTCCTCCTGCCCTGCAGAAACCCATGACGTGACGCAAGAAGACACTGCCTGCTGTGGCCACCTGGTCCCTCAAGTGGGGAATCCAATGCTCTTCTTGGTCTCACCTTCCTAGAATGGAGCCCTTTGTGTGTCACGGGAAGGATGGAGAATGAGAAGCGTACTTGGGGTCCAGTTCAGGCCAAGAAGACTCATTAGAAAACCCAGGAAGGTTGTTAAAGGGTCCGAACTTGATAGGAGGGTGGGAAAACCAGGACCTTCCTTGACATGTAAAACCCTCCTCCCGTCCTCTTTCCTTCATTCCCATCTCTGGAGCTACTACACCTCAAGAGATCATAGCAAGAGAGCCTCCAGTATGATGGTCTAAAGATGCCACCTCTTCCCATCTGCTGTGATGCTGTGATATGTGTGTGTGTGTGTGTGTGTGTGTGTGTGTGTGTGTGTGTGTGTGTGTGTGTGTGTACAATCAGGCCACCCAAGACAGCTGTGCTCTTGCTCTCTGTACATCCCCTACTGGACCAGTCCCTGCCTCACCTACACTCTACTCACTTGGCTGACCTTCCCTCTTAATCGTAGAGCCTGATCAGTAAATGCCTACATACCTGCCCCGGCCCAGCTAGTGACTGTGCTAATCTTTAGGTCAGAACTATCCCCACCATGACAGCTTATCAAAGGGGCAGTGGGAAGCAGGCTCCGCTGCTGGTCTCTCTGGTGGCCGCTGAGCCCCCTGACATCAATTCCCTCTCTGACTGGTAACCTCCCTGTCCCTCAGCAACGAAGGCTGCTGCCCTGTCCTGCGTGCCATCTGCACCCACGGTGGGGTGTTGTTCCGGGCCCTTGTGTACGATCCCTCATCCACTAAACCACTGATGTCTCTGTCGCTGACTCCAGACTCTTTCTTGCGTCTGGGCAAGTACAGGGCTTGCAGCCCAGCACGGAGTGCATGTGAGTTCCAGCTTGGGGAGATTCGGGGCAGCTGCAGCGGTGCGGGGACATCCTAGCTTTCCCCACCACTCGCTCCTCCAAGACCGGGGCCAGTTCCTAGCACTCACTCAGCTTCAGCCTTACGTGCATCTCCTCACGGTAGTCTTATCTATTACACCATCCTCCAAAGCAACTGGAACATTCTCAAGGCCACATTCTAAGGCTTCCCCCAGCCCACCCAGCTGTAAGATGAGAGCTCTGAGGGAGCAACTTGAAATTAAGTTATGAAGAGGCCACGATTCTGCTATTCTGAGGTGGCTGTGAAATAGCTTCACCATAGTGTTTATGGGAAGAAACTTCATTCTTTGGGAAATTAGGGGCTACAAAAAGATGTCTAATGATAGAAAAAAAAAAAGCCAAAAAATTGATTTCTTGGAATCCAGAGATGACTGTACTATCCCCAACTCTCTCCTGTTTCTTGGGATGAGCTCAGTTTTTCCTTCCAAGGAACATGCCAAATGTTTTCAAAGGACAAACTGTCTATGTCATTTTCCACAGCAGTGGCTGGTGTGAGCAACACAGTCCCAACATGGCTGAGAAGGCAAGAAAGGTGGTTTACGTGGGAGTAGAAAACAACTTGCCCTCCTACCGCCACCGCCCGCTGGGGTCACACTCAGAAGTGTTAGAAGGCGGAGATGGTGGAAAGTTTTCCTGGGATGCCAGGGGAGCGGGTGTGGGCCAGGGGCTCAGGCGAGGCATGAATTCTGCTCTGGGAGTTTGGGCTACATTTTTCTGGGGAAAAAAAGTCTGCAACCCTGTTTCTTGCTAAGTAGGCCTGCAATCAGGGAAACCAGAGTAACTCTGAGAGAAACTATGGGGCAACAAAGCCAGGGGTGTACTCTGCCTCTGGCCTCCCAGACGATTCCCCCTTCCCCTCAGCAGCAAGCTCATTACAACTGCCAATATTTCTAAGAGCCCTCCTAACCCGTCTTCCACAGCCCGCACTTTCCCCCATGCTGAGGGGCTTCTGCGCTGGTGGAGTTCAAAATGTGTTTATGACTAGTGAATAGCCCTGCTAGTTGTAGGAAGATTTAAAACCACAGAAAAAATGTCAACGTGAGAAAAATAATTACCTGTTATTGGACCACCCAGAGAATATCACTGATAATATTGTAGCCTCCTGGTCTTATTTGTCAATGAATGCTTTAAAAAACTTTTAAAACATACATGATGTATACACACACACACACACACACACACACATATAAAATCCTTTTATCTTCACTTTTCCATTTAACATTATATCACGAGCATTTCTTCCGCGGGTGGTGCCCCCTTGAGAGAATTCCTCAGACGTCAGGGAAATGTTCCAGGCAGAGCCTGCGGGGACAGGCCGCCTCTCTTTCCCTCACTGAGAAAGCACAGGGGTCAGCAGTCGGGACTGACCAGAAGCCTGGATCTTACCCCAGCTTGGTGCTCCCTTCCAGGTCAGTCAGAGCTGTTTGCCTGCTCATGCCAAGTTCCCTCCCATGGGAGCTGCTCAAGCTTTCCACAGTTTCAGCATCAACGATACTTTTGTCTGTTCCCCTTGGGGAGAGGGCTGGATAGTCTGCTTTTGTGTCCTTGATGGATCCAGCCCAAGTTCGATGGACCTGTGTACTTGCTCAGTTTCCCTTGATGGCCCGGTTCCAAGAATAGCTCAGAAGCCAAGGAAACCAAAATCCATGCCTCTGCAGCCAAAATGGACAGGCTGTTTCCTGATACTCTGTGTGTGTGTGTGTGTGCGTGTGTGTGTGTGCGTGTATGTGTAGTCCCAACCTGTGATTTTATTTCTGTCATAGTATAAAACAGCTCAGTGCACAGTTTTTTCCCTGCTTTCATGCAAATAGATGATCTATCCTTCCCCAGCTGACTCAGTTGTGAAGAATAAGTGGCTGTGAATGAAAATTTTTGTAAATGAATCCAACCAACAACTGAACTTTGTTGATGATGAAAATCATCCGTGTTTTAGTAGATGTATAGCTGTTTCCTCAGGGGTGAGCTATACGTATTGTAGGTAATTTGTTTCCTTTTTAAAAAAAATTATTTGTTTATTACTGTTTATTTTGGGCTGTGTTGGATCTCTGTAGCTGTGCATGGGCTTTCTCTAGTTGTGGAGAGCAGGGGCTACTCTTTGTTGCAGTGTGCAGGCTTCTCTTGTGGTGGAGCATGGGCTCTAGGCGCATGGGCTTCAGTAGTTGTGGCACGTGGACTCAGTAGTTGTGGCACGTGGGCTCAGTGGTTGTGGCTCGCGGACTCTAGAGTGCAGGCTCAGTAGTTGTGGCGCATGGGCTTAGTTGGAGCAACGGCCAGGTGGATTCTTAACCATTGCACCACCAGGGAAGCCCTGGTACCAATGTTTGCAAATAACTTATTTTTTAAATTGTGATAAAAGGTTTACCATTTTAGCCATTTTAAAGTGTACAGTTCTGTCATGAAGTATGTTCACATTGTTGTACAACCATCACCACCTGTCCATCTCCAGAACTTTTTCATTTTTCCCAACTGAAACTCTATACCCATTAAATAATATCTCCCCGTTATCCCTTCCCCAGCCTCTAGCAACCATTCTTCTACTTTCTGGAAAATAACTCATTTTTCACATCAATTAGAGTGTATTCTAGGTTATGCTTATATCATTGCTCACATTCATTCACTCATTTATTCATTTTACAAATATTTATTGAAGGCCCATACTGGTGAGCAGAACAAAACTCTCGCCCATGTGAAGCTTATGTTCTTAAACAATTAACTGATAAAAATAAAATAAGTGTAGGGTAGTAACAAATGCTATGTAGGGAAACAGTTACCAGGTGGTCCAAGATGGTTTCTCGCAGGATGTGAAATTGTTGATGGAGACTTAAGTGAAGTGAAAGAGAGTCATGCAAGAATGTAAGGGAGGAGAATCGGGGGGAGGTCCCGGGACGGGGGAAAGCCTGGAAGGAATAGATGCACCAACCCTGAGGAGGTGTATCAATTACAGGATTTTCCCTCCAGGTAGTAGAATATCCAATCAAGAATGGTTTATGGGGGTTTCCCTGGTGGCGCAGTGGATAAGAATCCGCCTGCCGATGCAGGGGACACGGGTTTGAGCCCTGGTCCGGGAAGATCCCACATGCCACGGAGCAACTAAGCCCGTGCGCCATAACTACTGGGCCTGCGCTCTAGAGCCCGCGAACCGCAACTACTGAGCCTGCGCGCCACAGGTACTGAAGCCCGCGTGCCTAGGGTCTGTGCTCCGCAACAAGAGAAGCCACCACAATAAGCCTGTGCACTGCAACGAAGAGTAACCCCTGCTCGCTGCAACTAGAGAAAGCCCGTGTGCAGCAATGAAGACCCAACACAGCCAAAAATAAATAAATAAAATTTAAAAAAAAAAAGAATGGCTTATGGGAATTCCCTGGTGGTCCAGTGGTTAAGACTCCACGCTTCCACTGCCAGGGTCCTGGTTTTTTTTTTTTTTTTTTGCGGTACGCGGGCCTCTCACTGTTGTGGCCTCTCCCGTTGCAGAGCACAGGCTCCGGACGCGCAGGCTCAGCGGCCATGGCTCACGGGCCCAGCCGCTCCGCAGCACGTGGGATCTTTCCGGACCGGGGCATGAACCCGTGTCCCCTGCATCGGCAGGCAGACCCTCAACCACTGCGCCACCAGGGAAGCCCTCAGGGTCCTGGTTTTTGATCCCTGGTCGGGGAACTAAGATCCTGTAAGCCCATGGCATAGCCAAAAAAAAAAAAAAAAAGAAGAATGGCTTAGACCACCCTTTCTCAAAGTGAGATCTGGGGATCCCCTGGGGATTCCCAAGACCCTTTTGAGACATCCATGAGGTTAAAGCATTTTCATAATAAGACCAAGACCACATTCATTATTTCACAAGTGTAAAGTGGAGGTATTCCAGTGGCTATATGATGTGTGATATCACAGAGATGAAGTGCAGAAGCAATTATTATTAGAGCCCAGCCATCTCCCATTAACTCAGACTTAAAGAGATTCGCAAAAAGGTAGAACAACCACTCTTCTTACTAAATTTTTCTTTTGGAACATATAATTATTTTTTCATAAATCCATGTTGTTTATATGAACAACAAATGGGCTTATTATCTTTATTTATAAATATTTAAACTTTTTCTCTGTCTCAGTTTCTAGCATGGTAAATACTGAGCCATAGCACACATAGGCAGAAGCTGTTTGGGATTCTCAGTAAATTTTTTTTTTTTAAGATCTATTTATTTATTTATTTTTGGCTGCATTGAGACTTCAGTTGCGGCACACGGGATCTTCGTTGACGCACGCAGGATCTTTCATTGTGGCACGCAGTCTTCTCTCTAGTTGTGGTGTGCAGGTTTTCTCTTCTCTAGTTGTGGCGTGCAGGCTCCAGGGCGCGTGGGCTCTGTAGTTTGTGGCATGCAGGCTCTCTCGTTGACGCGCACGAGCTCAGTAGTTGTGGCACATGGGCTTAGTTGCCCTGCGGCACACGGGATCTTAGTTCCCTGACCAGGGATCGAATCTGCGTCCCCTGCACTGGAAGACGGATTCTTTACCACTGGACCACCAGGGAAGTCCTGCCTCAATAATTTTTAAGAGCTGAAAGGGGCCCTGAAACCAGAAGTCTGAGAACCACTAGCTTAACCAATAAGGATATTTGTTATCTCACATGATCAGAGGTTCAAAGGCAGAGTGGTGGCTCCTGGGGTAGATGCAGTGGTTCAACCATGACATTGAGCACAAGGGTGCTTTCCAGCTTTCCACTTTTCCATCTGGCTACTCTCAGCTTGTCAGCAGCATCCCTTCTTCACGGTCAATGTTTGAGCAGTTATAGACATTGCAGATACGCACACATCTAGCCAAGAAAGGAATCTCCTCCCATGAGTCTCTACAGTAGGGGAAAATTTTTGCCTAAAAGCTTTCCTACAGAAACAGTTGGCCAGGATCAGGCCACACGCCCATACTCCAGCCTTAAGTCCTAGAGGTGAGTCTTGGCATTTTCAGCTTCTATGGAAGGGGTTTCTGCAGCACGAAGGGTGGGGGGAGGGTACTGTAGGGCTGGGGCATGGGAACAGCTTGGCCTGTTGGAGAAGCCACAGGCCATCCACAGTGGGAGCATGGGAACACTGTTGGTGACACGTGTGGAAGAACGTGAGGAGAAGGTTAGGATCTACTACTTTAGCTTAGAAAGTGTTATTATAGCTGGGTCCGAGGTTGACCTGGGTCCTAGGTAAGTTTTGATAAGGTTTAGTCAACAGCAAGAATGAGATCCAGCTGTTTTGCTGGATGAAAACTTGATACGAATTTAGAATCCATTATCCTAAATTCCTTAAAACTTAAGCCATAAACTCAGTGAGTTAAGGGTTGGACTTTTTGTGATACATTTTAATATCTTCACCAGACTTTTAATTAAAAGGTAATCTGATATACAATAGCCAAGATATGGAAGCAACCTAGGTGTCCATCAACAGGTGAATGGATGAAGACGTGGCACATATATACTATGGAATAGTACTCAGCCATAAAAAAGAATGAAATTTTGCCATTTGCAACAGCATGGATGGACTTGGAGGGCATTATGCTGAGTGAAGTAAGTCAGAGAAAGACTTATTTCTGTATGATATAGTGTATGATATCACTTATATGTGGAATCTAAAACATACAACAAACTAGTGAATATAACAAAAAAAGAAACAGACTCACAGATATAGAGAACAAACTAGTGGTTACCAGTGGGGAGAAGGAAGTGGGGAGCGGGCAAGGGAGGACCAGGGGACTAAGAGGTACAAACTACTATGTATAAAATATATAAGCTACCAGGATATATTGTACAGCACAGGGAATACAGCCAATATTTTATAGAATAACTATAAATGAAATATAACACTTAAAATTGTAAATCACTATGTTGTACACCTGAAACTTATATAACATTGTACTATACCTCAGTTGAAAAAAAAAAAAAGGTAATCTGATTAATGCAGGAGGAGCAGGAAAGGACTATGGGAAGGGTGGGTAAGGCATTTTGTAATTATGGCAGGAGTATCAGGCTTTTTACCTGGAAAGCCTGGGCTGGCCAGCGGTTACTTGCATCTTGGACTTGGGATGCGCCTTCCCTAGGCAAAGGGCAGAGGTGCGGGTGACCCCTAAAGACAGTTCTTCCTCTGTGCTCTTTGCTAATTGGGACTGGACTCCAAAAAAGTGCCCAACAAACCCAAGCCAGATGGATCACAATGTTGCTTGTCCTTTGTATTATCATTTCCCATCAATGATTTTTTTTTCAAATAGTCAATCAAACGTTTATCGATACTCTTCTAACTACTGGACACTGGTTAATTGACCCTTGACACAAAAATAGACTTGAGTGTCATAAGCTCAAGAAATACCCAAGTGGACAATTTTCATGGCCTTAAGAAGTTGGTTTTTAGATATAGTGTCCCATGATTTCCTTTAGTCAAAATGACCCTGTATCTAAATATCTCTGTTAGAATGTACTTTGCTTGATTTTACAAAAGCCCTCAAAAGGGCCATCATGGGCTCTCATGATGGGAATTCTGATTTTGAAAATGATGACCCGGACATGGGAATGTCAGCGTGTTGATGGTGGGTGTATGTTCTAGAAGCAACGCAGTAAAGTCCGTCCGGTAAATTTGGTAATCTGGCCTAGTGCAGAAAACAAAATCAAGGCTGAAAATAATATAGATTTGTTGTTGTTACTGATGTTGTTTTGTAATTGAAGTTCTATTTATTAGAGATTTACTATTTAGGTCAGACATTTGCTGATTCAGTTTTTTTTTTTTTTTTTCTTTTTGCGGTATGTGGGCCTCTCACTGTTGTGGCCTCTCCCGTTGCGGAGCACAGGCTCCGGATGCGCAGGCCCAGCGGCCATGGCTCACGGGCCCAGCCGCTCCACGGCATATGGGATCCTCCTAGACCGGGGCACGAACCCGTATCCCCTGCATCGGCAGGCGGACTCTTAACCACTGCGCCACCAGGGAGGCCCATGATTCAGTTTTTAAAGAATTTGCAAACATTGCTTCCTCGGGCGCCCCCAGCCTGCGGGTGTAGAGCACAGAGGCCTGAATAATAATTGTAGTTATAATAAGGCTGGGAGCACTGAACTTTTACCCTGCCCCCATCCCCAAGGCACCAGGCCTGGGGGCAGGGAGAAATGTGCTTGCAGTTTGGGCCTGCCAGCACTGTCAGCTGAGGTAGGATGCTTTGTCATGTAACGCAGGGCAAGGAAAATGTGCATGTTCACGAAGCACAGGGCTTAACGGATTAGTTTATGGGACCAGTCAAATCTGTGTTAATAGAAGGAATGCAAATTTCCTATGTATTCCAGACAGGAGAGGGTTTTGGATGAAAATTAATCCTGGTCAAGGCAAGAGATGTTTGATTTTAAATATGCTAAGAGAAACCAGCTGCAGCTCCAAATGGAACATCCCCCCATCTTTGAAATCAGAGCTCACTCCTCCCATCTCCCTGCAGCCCACTGGCTGCTCTGCAGAAGCATCAGTAATCTGATAGAGATGAAAGGGCATCAACATCCTTTTGACACCAGCGGCTTGTGAAATTTGCAAGACACAGAGAAGGAGAAAGAGAGGAATTGAGGCTTGATCCTTTCAGTAAAGAAGGGTGATGGATGGGGGAGAGGGTAGGGGAAGAGTCTTGGAAGGGGAGGGGGTTTATGGGCAAGGGCTGCCTGAAGAGAGAGAAGGGAGAGATTTGAAAAAAAATCTCTTTCTACTACAACACAGAACATTCTAGATGTTGTTTCTAAATTCAAAAGAAAAATGATTGAACTATATTCAGGATTCTAATAGATTTAGTATACTTTACATGTAGCAAATGGCGAGGTGTTTGTGGCTAGGGTTTGCAGATGTATGGAAGGAGTGATGACCCGAATGTTTCTTGGATGTAATGTATTCTCCAGCAGGTATCAGAAATAGTTGGTTCAATACAAATCCAAGAAGTTCCCTAAGAGAAATGGCAAAGGGAACTTTGCACGATGAGTGGCTGAACCTGCCTACATGGATGATTTAGGCTTCTCCAAAAGGCCTGCTCCTCTTGGGTGTGGATGCTGGACACTGGTTACTCTTAATTTCTTCTTCAAAGGTGAAAAATGGATGTAACATTGGCAATAAGAGAGCCCATCCTTACCTCCGAGAGAAGAGTAGTGGCAACTCTGAGACAGATGAGGTCAGGGTAGTCGGCTCTGGTTTCTACACAGGCAGAGTGGGAGAATCTGTCCAACCTTCTCTCCCTGGCAAATCTGGCCTTGGATTCCAGCCCAGGCCAGGAGCTCCGTCAGGGCTGGGCTTGAGGGAGAGCATGCTTGGTCAGCAGTTATGAGGCAATGGAACAAAAGTGAAATTGGGTCCCAAGCAAGGGTGGGTCAGACCTGGGTTCTGGGTCATAGTGTAAAGTGGAAACTGGTGTTGAGTCTTGGGAAAGGGCAAACAAGGAAACAAGTTTGGACTTGAAACATCACGTTTAAAACCAGGATTTGAAGGGGTAGGTTGGCAGCCCTGAATTGGCAAGAAGATGAGGCTGGGAGGATGAGCTCAGAAAGATCCCAGAAGAAAACCTACACAGGCAAGAACATTTATGGAGTGGAACGGATAGAACTGTTGAGAACCAGCATAAGGACTATGGAAACTAGGACCTGCTCTGGCCCGTGGAAAACAAGAATGGCTGCCAAAAAGAAAGGGCAAGGCTTCCCTGGTGACGCAGTGGTTGAGAGTCCGCCTGCCAATGCAGGGGACAGGGGTTCGTGCCCCGGTCCTGGAAGATCCCACGTGCCACGGAGCGGCTGGGCCCGTGAGCCATGGCCGCTGAGCCTGCGCTTCCGGAGCCTGTGCTCCGCAACGGGAGAGGCCACAACAGTGAGAGGCTCGCGTGCGCCAAAAAAAAAAAAAAAAGGTAAATCCTCTGGGCTACTTCCCCTGGGAAAAGGGAGGGCAAAGTCTAGTGGCATTCAGGAAGCCCTCCTCTCCTCCACTCCCCACCACGCCCTGGCCCTTTCAGCCCATACGGTGTCTCTAGTTGTCTTTGTGGAGCCCGTAACTGGACAGGTTTCCCTGGTGTGTGCTCACTCTTGGGTAGGTGTTCTTTGTGCTAACCACCCATAAGGAGGGGCTGCTGATGCCTGCGGAGGATCCTGGACCAGGAGGGGCTCTCTGCCTGCTCTGCAGACCTTGAGGCTTCACACACACACACACACACACACACGCACACGCACACACACACACACAGAGGGAACAGGAGATCTGTATATTCTGCGTATCTGTATCTCACTGGTTCTGTTTCTCCGGAGAACCCTGACTAACACCTTCTCTCACTCTCCCTTCATTCTCACTGCTTATCCTCTTTGACCCCTTTTCCCTCCAGTGTCCCTCCCCTGCTCCTTCTTCTTCCCTATCATTCTTTCCTACAGAAATAATCATGTTGCAGTCCTTTTTATACCTCCTTTCAACTGTGCCTCTGAGTCTTCCATAGTGTAGAAGAAAAAGCTCCACATGTGAGTAAAGGCACTTGCATTTTAATCCTGGCTCTTTCATTTATTAGCTATGTTGACCTGGACATGTGTCATCGCCATTGTAGTTAAGCTGAGTGGAAACCTTACTGCCCCAGGACCTGTGTCAACCCTGGAAATGTTCTAAGCCAGCTGTTTCCTCAGCTTCCTGAGAACAGAGTGTGTCTTACACTATGACAGTAGCCTCGACCTCCAAGTATGCATGAGGCACATAGTAGGTGCTCAATATATGTGTGCCTTGTGTCAGGAGCACAATGTTATAAGCACCAACTTTGAGACCAGCTGTGCCATGAACCCACCTCTGAGACGCAGAAATGGTGCTTTACGGAGAATGCCTGGAATTTCTAAAAGCCTGGAAAATCACCCAATGTGTCTCTAAATCCAACTACAAATTTACCTAGGCTCCCAGTCACAATGCCATCCTTGGTTTCTTTCATGTTTGTTACCCTCCTGGTTTTAATGTCTCTCTTGTATCCTGCCTTCCTAGATCCTGACCTTTGGCTCCTGATATATCTCTCATTTCACTCCTGGCTTTGGCTTTGGCCCATCTATCTCTTTGGCCTGAAGTCCCAGCTCCAAATTCTGCCTTGGAGTCCACAGCTGATTTCCCCCCATTCCTAGGCCCTTGCTGGATCGTGAAAAACTGCATCATCAGGAACAGTGCACGGGACCCCACTGTACATTGTACATGTATATTGGTGACTCAGTCTTTACCAGTCTGTGAATACAGGTAGAGCCTCATTTAAATGAATGCCCAAATCTTAGTTGCTCTGAGGTCTCACTGTTTCAATCTTTTATAGTAGCCTCTCCTATTTTTACAAAATCACTTAGGAAATACCAGGGTACTTAGACATACTCACAAACTAGTGCTGGTCACTGGTTGCCACTATGGCTACTTGAACTTGGACCTAATGATCCAGATCCTAACAGTTGTACATATGCTGCTCCATGGGCAATACTTAGATTCCACTGCTATGACCACCACTAGATGCTGGTGGAACGGGAGACCCACCATGCACAATGCCAATAAAACTGGAGCATCCCTGGTGCTCTAAAAAATCAGAAATCCCTTTTGCTACCTTGGGAAGCAGAAGGCTGCTTCTCTTCTTGCAAGAAGCAAGCTTACTATATGAGAGGTCTGCAGGACAGGCCCGAGTATGAGTAGTTACATCATACCTGGAAATAATCACTTTTCCCTAATTCTCAGACCCTTTCACTGCATCTAGCTTTCAGAATCATTGTAAAATTCAGGTGCCAAGACAAGTCAATGGGGGAAATATAGTCTTTTCAACAAGTGGTGCTGGGACAACTGAATATCCACATGTAAAAGAACCAAGTTGAATGCATATCATATACCATACATAAAAATCAACTCAAAATGGAAAAGAAACATAAATGTGAGAGCTAAAATTATAAAACTCTTAGGGACTTCCCTGGTGGTCCAGGGGTAAAGAATCTGCCTTACAATGCAGGGGACGTGGGTTCGATCCCTGGTCGGGGAACTAAGATCATGTATGCCACGGGGCAACTAAGCCTGCGCGCCACAACTACTGAGCTCACCTGCCTCAACTAGAGGCCCCATTCCGTAAACTACAGAGCTCACATGCTCTGGAGCCTGCGCACCACAACTAGAGAAGAGAAAACCCACCGCCACAACTAGAGAGAAGCCCGCGTGCCACAACGAAGAGCCTGCATGCCTCAATGAAGATCCCGCATGCCCCAACTAAGACCCAACGCAGCCAAAAATAAATAAAATAAAATAAAATAAATAAATGATCAATAAATCTTAAAAAAATAAAATTATAAAACTCTTAGAAGAAAACCTAGGAATAAATCTTTATAATCTAGGGTTAGGCAATGATTTCTTAGATATGACACCAAATGCACAAACAATGAAAGGAAGAATTCATAAATTGGACTTTATCAAAACTAAAAACTTTTACACTTCAAATGACATCATCAGGAAAGTGAAAAGATAACTCACAGAACTGGAAAAGCTAGCATATTATATAACTGATAAGGGACTTGTATCCAGAATATATAAAGAAAGAACTCTTAATAAGAAGAAAATAAATACTTCCATTTTAAAAATGGGCAAAGGATTTGAAGAAACATTTCTCAGAAAAGATATACACATGGCCAGTAAGCACATGAAAATATGTTCGACATCATTAGTCATTAGGGAAATGCACATTAAAACCAAAATGAGATACCACTTTATACTTGCTAGGATGGCCAGCATAGAAAAGCCAATAAGTGTTGGTGAGGATATAGGGAAAGTGCTGCTGGAATGTAAAATGGTGCCGTCGCTGTGGAAAAGTTCGGCAGCTTCTCAAAACGTTCCCACATGACCCAACAATTCTCTTAGAGAAACAAAAATAAATGTCCCACAAAGACCTGCACGAAATGTTCATAGCAACATTGCCCACAGTAGCCAAAAAGTGGAAACAACCCCTTTGCCCCTCAACTGGTGAATGGATAAATAAAATGTGTTATATCCACACAGTATAATACGAAGAATAATAAAAAGGAATGAAGTACTGATACATGCTACAACATGGATGAACCTCAAAACCATTAGGCTGAGTTGAAAGAATCCAGTCATAAAAGACCACGTATTACGTCTCCATTTATATAAAATGTCCATAAAAGGCACATCTATAGAGACAAAAAGTAGTTTAGTGGTTACCAGAGATAAGGGGAAGGGTGGGGAGTGACTTTAAGTGGGTACGTGGTTTCTTTTTGCAGGGATGAAACGTTCTAAAATTAGACAGCAGTGTTGGTTGTGCAACTCTGTAAAGGTACTGAAGACCATTGAATTGTATACATGGGTGAATTTTATGGTATGTAAATTATATCTCTATAAATTTTTTAATAAATTTTTTTAAAGAAGTTTGATTAATTCAGGGATATTTGTCTCCGAAACAGATAAAACTTTTTGCAACTTAAAAAAATACATCAGTTACTTCAGGTGCAGTTCCTGGGGCCTATGACCTTTGTGAGAATCTACAAAAAGATTTTTGAGACCTAAAAAATAATGTATTGGCTTTAAACTGTAAAGACTTATCTGAAATAAATCAAAAGCTGACAAAATATAATAATACGTCAACGAACCAATGAAAGCCAACTCATATGAAACTAATATGCATACACATACATTGATGTAATATGGGATGTGGGTGTATTTCACATGTGACATGAAGGAATGAGACCCCCAGGAGCAGGGTGCTAGGACTATGAGAGTCTTGGGACACGGAAGCTGCTTCACATAGCCAATTTTTTCTTTCCTTAAAGTGAGGTCTTTCTTAAGGCTTCTGTAGTCCTCCCCTGTAGAAATGCCCCTTTCTGGGCTCCCAAGTTCCTCAGACATAACAATAATAGACAGGGTTCAAGTTTTTGCCTTCCAGAAAGTTTGTTATCCTACATAAAAATCAGTGTATGCAAAGTAGTTTTATAATAGAGCAAATCAAGTGCTCTTATTCCACTCAACAGAGGAACCCAGCTCCACTGTGCAAGGCACCTGGTTCCAAACCACCCTGGAATGGCCCTTACTGTGTTGCAGAAAATATATGTCCACGCTTGTGTCCTCCACATTAAAAATAGTGTGCTTAGGCTTCCCTGGTGGCGCAGTGGTTGAGAGTCCACCTGCCGATGCAGGGGACACGGGTTCGTGGCCCGGTCCGGGAAGATCCCACATGCCGCGGAGTGGCTGGGCCTGTGAGCCATGGCCACTGAGCCTGCACGTCCGGAGCCTGTGTTCTGCAACGGGAGAGGCCACAGCAGTGAGAGGCCCGCGTACCGCAAAAAAAAAAAAAAAAAAAAATAGCGTGCTCCCTGAAGATTTGGATGTGTCTCACTTACTACTGGACCCCAGGGCCCAGCGCAGTGCCAGGCACATGCTCTGGGCCCAAAAAGAAATTTCTTAATAGGTAAGTTATTTTTATTTATAGTGTTCAGAGTGACAATCACCACGTGCCTGGGTTCTTGCTTTCACGTTCTAAACTTCTACCCTCACATACCAATAAAGTGGCTCAAAAAGTAAATAAATTAAAAACTTTAAAAGTAAATAAATTCCAATCCTCTTTGGGAAAGAATATAAGAGAAAAAGTGTTATCATATCACTATTGGACAACCATTATAGTAATATTTCATTCATGCAAGGATCATCAATGGATGCTAAGGTTAGCGGGTGAAAGTTGAAGGATTAACAGGATATTTACACAGTCTCGAAGTATCTTTCTACAAGATGATGATATCATGGTTTATAAGAAATAGGTATTTGGTCATTCAGATGACCAAAATATATATTTCTCATACATTCGGTCTTCACCTACAGTTCCTGGCTCACAGCTCCCCAAACCTTTGGAATTTCCTGAGCTATAAGAGCAACAGGATGATTATTTGGTCTCTTGTTTTCAGTTCCTGAAAATGCTTTGGGGAAGGTGACAACAGTGGGGCCTGGTTGCCGGGAAAACCAACCATGAAATCAGAGGGTTGGAACTTTTGGTACCATCCCCCATCTCAGTGGAGAGGAGAGGGGCTAGAGGTTGAATGAATAGCCAGTGGCCAATGATTTAATCAATCACACCTGTGTAATGAAGCCTCCATAAAAACCCCAAAGGAGAGGGTTTGGAGAGCTTCCGGGCTGGTGAACACGTGGAGATTTGGTGAGAGTGGAGTGTTTGGAGAGACCCTTTCCCCATACCTCACCCTATGTATCTCTTCATCTAGCCATTGATTCATATCCTTTTATGATAAATCAGTCATCTGGTGAGTAAACGGGTTTTCCTGAGTCCTGTGAGCCATTCTAGAAAATTAATCAAACCCGAGGAGGGGGTTGTGAGAATCTCTGATTTATAGTCAGTCGGTCAGAAGCACAGGCTTGTGACTGGCATCTGAAGTGGAGGGTGGTCTTGTGGAACTGAGCCTCCTACCTGTGGAATCTGATTCTATCTCCAGGTAGATAGCGTCAGAAATGAGTTGAAAAAAAAAAAAAAAAGAAATGAGTTGAATTCTTGGACACCCCACTGGTGTCAGAGAATTGCTTGTTGGTATGGGGAAGCCTACACACACACACACACACACACACACACACACACACACACACACACACACACACACACACACACACACTGGAATTGGGTCTGGGAACCCTTTTTCAAGTTACTTATTAATTTTACAAAGAGAAAATAATAACTCTTCAGAGCAGACACCATCCCAACTGACAGCCAAAGTTAACATCACCAGTAATGGGACAAATTGCCACCTCTTGAAATGCTGCACTGAGAATAACACAGCATTAGTTCTGGAGGATTCTGGTGCAAAATACACAAACTGAATCTAATCATGAGAAAAGCATCAGATGTACCCAAACTGAGGGACATTTTACAAAATAACTGACTCTTCAAAATGTCAAGGCTAGGAAAAACAGGCCAAAACAGAAATGTTTCCAGGGTGAAGAGGACTAGGTAGACACTAAAACAGAATGCAGCCTATAATTCGGGGTTTTCTATTGTCTTTCTTTTGGGGGCATTAAGGACACTATTGGGCCAATTGGCCAAACCTGAAAAGAGTCTATAGTTTAGCTAATAGTATCGTATGAGGGTTAATTTTCTGATTTTGATTATCTTCCTGTGGCTATGTTGTACATAAGCCCTTGTTCAGGAAATACCCACTTAAAGTGTTTACGGGTAAAGGGGCAATGTGTCTGCAACTTACTCTCAAGTGTTTCAGGAAAAACATTTGATATACAAAGAATGATAAAGTGAATGTGGTAAAACATTAACATTTGGGGAATGTGGGTAAAGGTCGTATGGAACTCCATGTACTATTCTTGCAATTTGCTGGGAAGTCAGCAATTATGCCAAAAAAAAAAAAAAAAAAGGTGAGAAATGTTAAAATATCTTTTGTCTCTGGTCATTAAAGCCATTGTTGGATGTCATTTGTTGTGGTACTGAGGGAGTCTGGTAAACATGTGAAAACTCGTCAAAAGGACTCGGAGTCATTAGCATTTCTTACCTTTCTATTTTCTCTCTTGGCAAGGCCCATCCTTTTGCGTGGGTCCAGATAAATTTGATTTCTGAGCAATATGAATTTATAAATTCCATATGTTAGAATGTGCATTTGGATACATATCTTCCAAAATAACAGTGGCTTAAATGGGATAGAAGTTTAGTTTCTCTCTCGAGGAACAGAACTCAGCAGTCTGTCAGCCCAGGGCTGGTCTGGAGGGAGGCTCCTTTATCAATAAAGATCAAGTCTTACTGCTCTGATGTGCTCGGCGTGTGGCCTCATGATCCAAGTTGGTGACTGAGGCTCCAGACAGCACATCTCTATTCTAATCAGTAGGAAATGGGAAGGAACGAAGAAGGGTGTCCCACAGTCCCCACTTAAGGACGTTTTCTGGACATTGCACACAACAGTTTTTTGGTTACATCTCTTTGTTCCAAGGCAACTTCTAGCTGCAAGAGATGCTGTGCATTGCACTCTGGGCAGTCACGTTCCATCCAAAAATTAAGGAGGAAGAGAATGGTTATTGGGATGTGAAATAAGTCCATGTTTCAAAGCGAGATAAAGGTACTCTATAAGGAAACTCTTGCAACTATGACTCAAGTGACAGTATTGGGGCTGCCTGGTGGCATAAAGGATAGTAGATTTGGGGGTGGCCTAGGACATGTAAGTGGAGGAAAGAGCTGTTTGCAAAGAGGAGAAGAAAGTGGAAACAACCCTATGGATGCTGTGGGAAGTGAGATGAAATAGAGCTAAGACCTCTGCTTAAGTGATTAAGACTCCAGCTGAATAGGGAGAAAGGAAGATAAGGAAAACCAGAAAACGGAAGAGACTGGGAAGAAAGGACAAGAGGGCCTGAGCAAGGGAGAGATCAGGAGTAACAGGGGGGTAAAGTCCAGCTGTTCTAGCTGCTGGAGGTTGGCTCTGGCGTCCCTGGCATTGTGGCCTCTTAACTCACCTGTAAGGAGAGTCCTGGGAAGCACAGCTTCGTCTGGTATAAGGAACCATCAGTCATTTGTAGTGTTGGAGACTCTCCTGACTTCATGAAAAGCCTTTATACAACTAAGCTGGGCGAGCAGACATGGTACCAGGGCCAGAAAAAAAAGTTAGGCTACACTGAGAAGAAATCCTAATTGTGTGCTAGTAGGAGTTTTAATGACTCCTGATAGATCAACCCATGGCTTTGCTGCCGCCTTCAGGGATATCGCGGGGATGGCTGGAGGGCTCAGTGTGGTGGCTAAATACTGGTAAAGCTGCTCACAAGGCTTCTGAGTCAATAGAATTTTTTTTTTAGTCCTCTTGAAAAAAACTGCCTTTCATCCAATAAATACTTCCCTGTGAGGAAAATCATCAGGGATACTTACCTTTCAGCCAAGCCTATGGGGCAAAAAGATGTATTGAGGTAAAATTATGCACTTGAAGTTTCCTAGGTCATAGGCAAGCTTGTTCATCAAGCACTTCATTTAGAGCAAAATGTTTACATTATAGCGTCCTAGAGCTGGAAGGGACCCTTCTCTTTGAGTATAAATATTTCTACAGAAGGCTGCAGAGACTGGAGTTTGCTTTGTTTATGGAAATCTGCTCCACCTCGCTCCTGAGAATTTCATGACGGTGGACCTTCCCTTTGCCAATAACTTCAGAGTCGAAGACTGGTGAATGTTTGCAAGTTTTGTGGAATGTTATGCAAATCTGGACCTGAACCCCTTTGAAGAGCTTCAGCCGAGGTTGAGGGCCTGTGCCTGCTCCCAGGACATCACTTCCCTGAGGCCTCAAACTGTTCTTTAAAAGGACGAGGGACACCAAGATACTAATCAGAGCAGTGACAAAGCAGCGGGAAAGTTCTGGCGCCTCAGTCTAGACCCAAGCATTGCAAACTGCTTGGCCTAATAAAAACACACTGAAGGCAACACATTTTTGTTTCGTAACATATGAGAGGGCAGGTTGCCAAGTACTTGGCTATGAATGTGGAATCCATTAAAAAAAAATCCCTGCACTTTGTCACTGTCCTCATACTGGATTAACCCTATAGCATCAGAAATGACACCAGAGATTTACTCAAGTCATTTTAACGTGAAGCTTTCTCTCTTGGCAGTGACTTTCTGCAAAACTGGCAAAGCAGCTTCCAGGGAGTCCTTTCAGGTATGTACACTGGTCTGTAGGTGGAAAGTGTAAGAAACCTTCCCCAAACCTTTCTACTGAAGAGTTATCTGCTGGGGAGAAAGATTAAAGTTAAACTAAACAGAACAAAAAATGCCTAGGTGTTGTTTGTTTTCCTGAAAGTAAAATTTGACTTATAATTAAAACACACTTTTTTTTTTTAAAGGAGGACCTTAGGGGCCTTTTTTTTTTTTTTTTTCCCCAGCTCATTCTTAGCCCAAACCCTCATGACTCCTTTTTATCTTTGGGGGTGATATTGAAGAGTGGAATCCTTCATCATTAAACTGAAGGAACTTTAAAGACCATTCAATCCAACACCTCCAATTTGATGGGTAGGGAAGTGGAGTAATTAGCCCAGGGTCTCCTGGCAAACCAAAGCCTGGGTCACCCATCTCCAAGTCCCAGCATCTCCCAGTATCCTAACACTTCTGAAGAGTAGGCTCGCCACAAGAGAATTCATCACTGAACTGTGTACTTCTTGCTGTCTCTGCAAATGAAAAGCTCCACTCCAAAACTTCAACTACTAGAAATAAGGGAGTTAGACTTGTAGGCCCTAAATGCCATTGCCAGTTACAATAAGGTCTAGGAAGAAAATGTCCTCAAACATATTATCCTATTTTCCTGTGCCATTTTCCTGTGGAAGAAGTCTTTGTTCAATTGTGAATGCCAAAAATAGGTTACCAAGGTGTTTCTGGTTTGTTTTGTTTGTTTGCTCGTGTGATATCAGTTCTTAACTGCAACATGGGAGGTGAAAGGCAGGAAGAAAAGAAATGGGTATTTTTTAAACTCTCTACTTTAAAACTGAAAGCTTTGAAAGGAGTAAGAACTAGCCTTGCTGCAGACTTTCTCTATCCAAGCCATGGCTGGAGATGCCTGTAACCATCAAACAATCATTCCCATTTTACATATGGGGAAATGACAGCAGAGAGAGGCAGAGGACTTGCCCAGGGTCATCTGAACGCAGGAAACAGCATTTCAGGTGACTTGTTCCAGCACTTGTGCTTCTAGTCACAGATGATGGGACTCTTCTCCAGACCTATTGAGAGGTATGGGTTCTGTCTTCAAGTTGGCTGCTTCCTCTTCGACAGTTCTGTGGCCTTTATTTCCTTCCTGCTCTGCTGATTCAGGACCCCAGGAAGCCTGGCTTCCTGTCAAGATCATTTTGAGGACTGCCAGCAGAAATGCAGACTCAGCAAAGCAGTGCTCACCACGGGAGAGGCTGCAAAAGGTCAGAGAACCAGAGGCAAAGGCAGACCCACAGAAGTGCTTGTGCACGCAAACATGCGCTGAAAATTACCTTCTGGGGAGACAGGGAAAGGGGGTGGGTACAAGAACTGAAAAGCAAAACAACACGGATGAACCTGGGGGAGATTATGCCGAGAGAAATAAGCCAGACACAGACTGACAAACACTGCATGATCCCACTTACACATGGAACCTAAAAAAGTCAAACTCTTAGAACCAGAGAGTAGAATGGTGGTCGTCAGGGGCCGAGTGGGGAAAATGGGGAGATGTTGGGCAAAGGGCACAAACTTTCAGTTTGTAATAAGTTGACTAAGTTCTAAAGATCTACTGTATGGCACGGTGACTACAGTTAATAATATGGTACGATATACTTGAAACTGGCTAAGAGAGTAGATCTTAATTGTTCTCACTCCCCATCCCTCCCCCAAAAGGTTAACGTGATGAGTGTATTAATTAACCTGATTGTGGTAATCATTTCACAATGTATATGTATGTTAAGTCATCATGTAGTACACCTTAAGGAACTTGCTTTGTACAACCTAAAAGAAAAAAGCAGGCTTCCCTGGTGGCGCAGTGGTTGAGAGTCTTCCTGCCAATGCAGGAGACACAGGTTCGAGCCTTGGTCCGGGAAGATCCCACATGCCGCAGAGCAACTGGGCCCTTGAGCCACAACTAGTGAGCCTGTGCGTCCACAGCCTGTGCTCCGCAACAGGAGAGGCTGCGACAGTGAGAGGCCCGCACACCACGATGAAGAGTGGCCCCCGCTCGCCACAACTAGAGAAAGCCCTCGCACAGAAACGAAGACCCAACGCAGCCAAATAAATAAATAAATAAAATAAATTTATAGAAAAAAAAGAAAAAAGCAAGAAACAGCAACTAGATAAGTTTGGGGATGCCAGAAATTCTTTAAAAGTCTATTTATTTCCTTTTAGAAAGAAATATTTCTGCCTTTATTAGGAAGGAGAAAAATATAGTCTTTTGTTTGTTAAATCTATCCACTGAGTTTTAAATTTTTATTTATTTGTTTTTAAATTGGGATGAAATTCACAAAACATAAAATTAACCAAAGTGCACAATTCAGTGGCATTTAGTACACATTCGGGATGTGCAACCCCCAACTCTAGTTCGAAACATTTTCATCACTCCAAAAGAAAACTCCACACCCATCAAACAGTTGCTGCCTCTTCTTTCCTGCCCCCAACCCCTGGCAACAACAGAAACTTTTACATAGCGGCTTAATGAGTTTGGGGACTTTATCCCTCATGGATGGTGGGGAAGAGTGCATGACAGGACCGTAAAACTAGACTAAGGGGCTGCTTCTTCCATTCTGCCTTCACTGAGGCTGGAAAGGAAAAATCCAATGGTGGTTTTGGTGCAAAGCTGCTGCTGCTTCTCCAGGGCAGACTGGTACCATGTGCCCACTCATACTGTCTCTTGCTGCAACCTGCACTTCTTGTCCCCCAGACTATTTCTCCCGACACCAAATAGTCTGGCCAGGGAGCAGTAGTAGGTAAATGTTAGGACCCTCCACAGAGCATCGAGGCTTAAAAGAAATAAGATAACATGATTAAAAAAAAAAGCCAAAAACTCAAACATATAACATACAGGGTTTGCAAACATTCATCCCAATATTTTGTAACCTTTTCTGTTTTCTTTTGGCCATTTTAATTGTGAAATAGAACACACACAAAAACATATGAAACAGAGATGGACAGCTCATTGTTTTATCACAAAGCAAAGATCCACATTCCAGAACATTACGTAAGGCAACTCAGGATGCTCACGTATGCTCCCTAACCTTCCTTTGGAGGTGACCTCAGGCCTGAATTTTATGGCAATCATCTCCTTGCTAAGCATGTATCTTTCAACACTATAGCTGAATTTTCTTGCATTTCGAACTTTGTATATATGGACCACAGGGTATGGACTCTTTTGTAACTGATGTTTTTGGCTCAGCATCCTTTGTGAGATTCATTCATGTTGTTGAATATAACAGTTGTTCATTCTTTTTCATGGCTGTGTAGTATGCCACTGTATGACTGTAGCAGTTTACTTACTTTTTTTATAGGTACACTTTATTTTTTATTTTATTTTTTTGCGGTATGTGGGCCTCTCACTGTTGTGGCCTCTCCCGCTGCGGAGCACAGGCTCCGGACGTGCAGGCTCAGCGGCCATGGCTCACAGGCCCAGCTGCTCTGTGGCATGTGGGATCTTCCCGGACCGGGGCACGAACCCGTGTCCCCTGCATCAGCAGGGGGACTCTCAACAACTGTGCCACCAGGGAGGCCCTATAGGTTCACTTTTATATAGTTTCTTTCTACCAGCTTTATTGAGTTATAACTGACAGATAAAATTGTATACATTTAAGTTGTACAACATGATGATTTGATTGTTTACTTATTTTCCTGCTATGGCTAACAGGTTTTACCCAACTTCCGGCTATTACAAATAATGCTGCTATGAGCACTCTTGTGTACGTCTTTTTTTTTTTTTTTTTTTTTTTTTTTTTGTGGTACATGGGCTTCTCACTGTTGTGGCCTCTCCCGCAGCAGAGCACAGGCTCCAGACGCGCAGGCTCAGCGGCCATGGCTCACGGGCCAAGCCGCTCCACGGCATGTGGGATCTTCCCTGACCGGGGCACGAACCCATGTCCCCTGCATAGGCAGGCGGACTCTCAACCACTGAGCCACCAGGGAAGCCCTGTGTATGTCTTTTGATGTACAAGTTCACATATTTCTGTTGGGCATATTCCTAAAGTGAGACTGCTGGTTTATAGCATAGGTTCATTTTAGCAGATGCCGCCAAACAGTTTTCAAAGTGGTTATATCAATCTAAACTTTCACCCAGCTCTATTTGAGAGATTCCCTTGGTCCACATTCTTACCACCAGTCTGCTTTGTCAATCTTTTAGATTTTAGCCATTCTGCTTGGCGTGTCATGTTATCTCATTATGATTTTAATTTGTATATCCCTGATTATTGCTGAGGTTGAACACTTTGAACATGTTAATTGTTCATTTGGATTTTTTTTTTATTGGGGGGGAATTGCCTGTTGAAGTCTTTTACCTACTTTGGGGTTGTTTGTTTTTTCCTTTTTATCTGTGGGAGTTGTTTATATATTTTGGATATGAGCCCTTTGTTATGTGTTGCAAATATCTCTTCCTACTTGTGACTTGCCTTTGTGCTCCTTTTCTTTCTTACTTCTTTCATCAAAGTATATCATGATATGTTTACATGCACAGAAATTCTTAATTTTAATGTAGTTAAGTTTATTTATTTTCTTTTTGGTTAGTGGTTTTTATATGCCGTTGAAGAAATCTTTTCTATCCTCAGGTCATGAAGATAAGTCTTCAATATTACCTTCTAGTTCTGAACTATCCAATATGGCAGCCACTTGTGGCTATTTAAATGAAAGTTAATTAAAATGAAATAAAAATTTAAAATATTCAGCCCTTCAGTTACCTGTATTGAACAGCACAGATGAGAGAATATTTCCATTTTCTCTTGGTCTGTACTGTTCTAGAAGCTTTATTGTCTTGTCTTTCATAGTTAAATCTACAATCCACCTGGAGTTAATTTTTGTTTATGGGGCAGGGTGGAGGTAAGGTTTCATTTTTTTCTGTAAGGGCATCCAACTGTCCTAGAACCATATAATGACAAAGACTTCCATCACTGGTCTGCAGTTTCACCTTTGATGTAAATCAAGCATTCAAATAGGATCTGCTTGTCTCTGTGTTCTCTTGTTTCTATGTATTTGTACCCAAACCACATTGTCTTCATTTCTGTAGCTTTATAGTAAGTTTTAATATCTGGTAGAGCAAGTCCACCTACTTCCTGTTTCTTCAAGAGCGTCTTGATAATTCTTAGCCTTTTGCATCTCCTAATAAATTCCAGAATTGGTTTATCATTCTATTCTGTTTGTATTTTTTGGTCTATTTTATACTTTTTTATAATGTTTGCCTTTGTCCTGACCATATATATATTGTATAGAATATAAAGTGTCTGTCCTCCAAATCTGTCAATCCTTGAATATAGTCCCACAGAATATTTGTTTACTTTCTATTTTCAAAAACTTACTATGGGCAATACTCTTTGGAAATAAATGTGTTGTATGAGCAAAAATATTGCAAGATCAATATTTGGAGATTTTGATACGGTTGTATATAATCTATAGGGCATTTATGGGTGAACTGACCTCTTGAAACTTTTTGGAGTCCTTAAACCCAGGAGTATGGTATGCAGGTCAGGGTGTCCAGAAACAGATGTTTAATGGAGTTTGGAGCACAAGAGTTTATGAGGGAAAAGGAAAGCAGCAGAATTGGGCAGAGGAAGAAATCAGATCCAGACCTGACAAAGCTTTGGCTACCCTGGTGTGTTTGGGAGCATTTATTGTTGTGAGAGTGTCCGGTGTTGGGCTGAAATGTCCATATGCTGAGTCATGAAACCCAGGCTGCCCGGGAAGGGCAGGAAGAGAGCGACCCTAGGCAAAGCAGCACTCAGCAGCTGAGGCAGGCCCCCGGGAGCTGCACGTCCAGGCTGTGCATTCCCCACAGCTGGGCAGAGTGTCCTTCCCTGAAGGAGGACTGGGTGTGTCTGGCACTTCCAGGTCTACATAGCTCATTCTTAAGCTTTTTAATTTTCTCCTCCACCTTCTTTCCTGGCAATTCTGGGATTTCAACTTTTCTAATAGTGAGTTTGCAACCGAGACCCTCACCAGGATGTTGAATCCTGTATCCCAGGAGAGCACTCCCAAGTCAATAGACTCCTCTGAACCCACATTTATATTCTGGCCCCCTTGACCAAGCACCCTTAGAATCCAGTCCCTGGCATACTGGCTGGGCTTGCAGCACTTTTGTGGGATATAACCCCTCAGCATGTCCCTAGCTGCCACAGACTGTGACTTAAGCTAGTGATAGGAATAGTGACTAAGGAGGGGGAATTCCGAGGAACCTAGGCTCTTCTGCATGGTGTTCCAGCACATGGGAGTGCTAGTTCTTACTGGGGATTCGGGGATGATGGGCCACTTCTGCAGGCTCAGAAGGTCCACAGGAGTCCAGGAAGCCAAAATCTTCAGTGTCATCGCCCATGTCTCTATCCCATCCAGGGCCTGACCAGCCTCTGCTGGGCGTTTAATCTTCATTGTCTTGTTCCTTAGCTTTCTCTGCCTTGTCGCTATAGGAGACAAGAGCTTCATTTTATGCAACCAAGGAGGCCTCTGGTTTTCACACCTGGCTACGTCTCAAGGGCCTGATACACGACCTCTGCCAGTGCTTTCACTTCGACCAGGACACCTTCCTCATGTGCCAACAGAAGGATGTGAACAACAGAACCAGCACCTTGTGTCAAGGGCTGTCTGAGTCCCACCCACCTACCATCAGTAAGGGGGACCTCCTCGCTGGCTGGCTCTGAACCCCATCTTATCACCTGCTTCCTCAGATCTCTCCCGAGCCAGCCGTCACGGGTGAGAGTCTTCAGAAGCAGAGGCAGAGACCGACTTTGAGGTGCAAGATGTTTATGAGGGCTCGACACTTGGGGAAGGGAGGGGAGGCAGCAAGGTCAGGCACAGCAAAGGCTCAAACAGCAATGCTGGCCCCATGACACTCCGTCAGCGCAGCAGGGAGTGGCCAAGAGCTTTGGAATATCGTGCATTAGCTGAAAATGGCCCTAAGTATGTCCCTGTCCTGTGTGTCACTGGATGTATGCTCATGTAACCTCAGGCAAGGCAGCTCTCTGCAGCTGGAGGCTGCGTGCAGGCCACATCTGCATGGCTGAGCAGAAAGCTCTTTTATTTTTGTTTTTTTGCGGTACGTGGGCCTCTCACTGTTGTGGCCTCTCCTGTTGCGGCGCACAGGCTCCGGACGCACAGGATCAGCGGCCATGGCTCACGGGCCCAGCCGCTCCGCGGCATGTGGGATCTTCCCGGACCGGGGCACGAACCCGTGTCCCCCGCATCGGCGGGCGGACTCTCAACCACTGCACCACCAGGGAAGCCCAAGCTCTTTCTTTCTTTTTTTTTTTTTTTTTTTGTAGTAAAAAATATATATATTTTTTGCCTTATAACAAATTTAATCAGTTATACATATACATATGTTTCCATATCCCCTCCCTTTTGCGTCTCCCTCCCACCCTCCCTATCCCACCCCTCCAGGCGGTCACAAAGCACCGAGCTGATCTCCCTGTGCTATGCGGCTGCTTCCCACTAGCTATCTACCTTACGTTTGGTAGTGTATATATGTCCATGCCGCTCTTTCACTTTGTCACAGCTTACCCTTCCCCCTCCCCATATCCTCAAGTCCATTCTCTAGTAGGTCTGTGTCTTTATTCCTGTCTTACCCCTATGTTCTTCATGACATTTTTTTCCTTAAATTCCATATATATGTGTTAGCATAAAGTATTTGTCTTTCTCTTTCTGACTTACTTCACTCTGTATGACAGACTCTAGGTCTATCCACCTCATTACAAATAGCTCAATTTCATTTCTTTTTATGGCTGAGTAATATTCCATTGTATATATGTGCCACATCTTCTTTATCCATTCATCCGATGATGGACACTTAGGTTGTTTCCATCTCCAGGCTATTGTAAATAGGGCTGCTATGAACATTTTGGTACATGTCTCTTTTTGAATTATGGTTTTCTCAGGGTATATGCCCAGTAGTGGGATTGCTGGGTCATATGGTAGTTCTATTTGTAGTTTTTTAAGGAACCTCCATACCGTTCTCCATAGCGGCTGTACCAATTCACATTCCCACCAGCAGTGCAAGAGTGTTCCCTTTTTTCCACACCCTCTCCAGCATTTATTGTTTCTAGATTTTTTGATGATGGCCATTCTGACTGGTGTGAGATGATATCTCATTGTAGTTTTGATTTGCATTTCTCTAATGAGTAAAGATGTTGAGCATCCTTTCATGTGTTTGTTGGCAGTCTGTATATCTTCTGTGGAGAAATGTCTATTTAGGTCTTCTGCCCATTTTTGGATTGGGTTGTTTGTTTTTTTGTTATTGAGCTGCATGAGCTGCTTATAAATTTTGGAGATTAATCCTTTGTCAGTTGCTTCATTTGCAAATATTTTCTCCCATTCTGAGGGTTGTCTTTTGGTCTTGTTTATGGTTTCCTTTGCTGTGCAAAAGCTTTTAAGTTTCATTAGGTCCCATGTGTTTATTTTTGTCTTTATTTCCAGTTCTCTAGGAGGTGGGTCCAAAAGGATCTTGCTGTGATTTATGTCATAGAGTGTTCTGCCTATGTTTTCCTCTAAGAGTTTGATAGTGTCTGGCCTTACATTTAGGTCTTTAATCCATTTTGAGCTTATTTTTGTGTATGGTGTTAGGGAGTGTTCTAATCTCATACTTTTACATGTCCCTATCCAGTTTTCCCAGCACCACTTATTGAAGAGACTGTTCTTTCTCCACTGTACATTCCTGCCTCCTTTCCAAGCTCTTTCTTGAAGGGCATCTAGATGACAGCTCCATGTCTGCCACACATGATGCCTCTCATTTATGTCGATTTCCACAATGGTTAGTTCTGCATAGAGTTCTGGTACACATTCCAACAGATACCTTCCTATGTATTCACTATTTTACCACTGTTGTAAGATTTATTATTTTTTTTTGGTGATTCCCCGTTATTTAAAAAAATTTTTTTAACTAACCTATAGTTGATTTACAATATTGTGTTAGTTTTCAGTGTACAGCAAAGTGATTCAGCCATATATATACATATATATGCATATATATGTATATATATACATATATATGCATATATATGTATATATATACATATATATGCATATATATGTATATATATACATATATATGTATATTCTTTTTCAGACTCTTTTCCATTACAGGTTATTGCAAGATATTGAATATAGTTCCCTGTGCTCTACATTGAATCCTTGCTGTTTATCTATCTTACGTACAGTTGTGTGTATCTGTTAATCTCAAACCCCTAATTTATCCCTCGCCCCCTTCCCCTTTGGTAACCATAAGTTTGTTTTCTATGTCTGTGAGTCTGTTTCTGTTTTGTAAATAAGTTCATTTGTATTATCTTTTTTTAGATTCCATATATGTGATATCATATAATATTTACCTTTCTCTGACTTACTTCACTTAGTATGATAATCTCTAGGTCCATCCATGTTGCTGCAATGGCATTATTTCATTCTTTAATGGCTGAGCAATATTCCATTCATCTGTCGATGGACATTTAGGTTGCTTCCATGTCTTGGCTATTGTAAATAGTGCTGCTATGAACATTGGTGTGCATGTATATCTTTTTAAACTTTTTATATTCTACCTGATTATTCTTTTATATAGTATATACTAGTATGTAGAAATACATTTTAATATTGATGTTAGTAACCTTACTCACCTCATTTGTTAATTCCAATTGTTTACTTGTGGATTTTTAAACATATATATCAGGTCATCTTGTAAACAGTGTTTCTTCTTTTCCAAACGTATACCTTTTACTTTTTTCTTGTACTGCTTTCTGCACGGGCCTGGTCCTCCATTATGATGGTAAATAGAAGTGGTCAGAGCAGGCATCCTTGTTGCCAGTTCAAAGGGAGAGCTTTCAACATTTCACTACTTGGTATGATGCTTGAAGCTTTCTACACTATTTGGTGTGTTTGTTGAAAATTTTGCACACACTTTATCAAGCTCAGAAAATTCCTTTTTATTCCTATTTTGCTAGTACATACATTAAAAAAATCATAAATAGTGCTAAATATTATTCAACATTTTTTTCTGATTTTTATTTATTTATTTATTTTGCGGTACACGGGCCTCTCACTGTCATGGCCTCTCCCATTGCGAAGTACAGGCTCTGGACACGCAGGCTCAGCGGCCATGGCTCACAGGCCCAGCCGCTCCGCGGCATGTGAGATCTTCCCAGATCGGGGCACAAACCCATGTCCCCTGCATCGGCAGGCGGACTCTCAACCACTGCGCCACCAGGGAAGCCCCTGACTGATTTTTGAACGTTAAACTAAACTAACATTCATAGAAAAGCCCACCTTGGTTGTGATGTATATTAACTTCTTTACATATTGCTGGATTCATTCTGCTGATCATTTGTGTAGTTTTACATTAAAGTTTATGAGTGAGATTAGCCTGTTATTTTTCTTTTTGGTAATGTCTTTGTTAGGTTTTGGTATCAAGGTTGTCCGGACCTCATGAAATGGTTAGGTATTATTTCCTTTTTCTATTCTTTGAAGGAAAATTAGATTGGTGCTATTTTTTCCTTAAATATAACTCAGTGAACTCACTGATGAAGCTGTCTGGGCCTGGAGTTTTCTTTGCAGGAAGATTTTATATCATAGACCTAATTTAAAATAGTAGATATAGGACTATCTTTTATATGGTTTTATATTTCTAATTGTGCCAGTTTGGAAAATTGTATTTTCAAGGAACTTCTCCATTTCAATCAAATTTTCAGACTTATTGGCATACAGCTATTCATGACGTTATCTCAGTGTCTTTTTAATTATTGAAAAATCTGTAGAAATGTTCCCTTTTTCATTTTTTGGCATTATTTGTGCTTTAACTAGTCCCAGGAGGAGTTTATTAATTTTATTAGTCTTTTCAAAGAATTAACTTTTGACTGTTTCCATTTATTTACACTTTCTTTGTGCTTAAAGGAATCTCTCAGAAGAATACTTTGCTTATACTTTTTTTAAAAACTTCCTTTATATCTTCAGAAAGGAAACTAACATTTTTTAAATTATTATTATTTTTTAATGTATTTATTTTATTTTATTTTTGGCTGTACTGGGTCCTTGCTGCTGTGCGTGGGCTTTCTCTAGTTGTGGTGAGCGGGGGCTACTCTTTGTTGCGGTGCACGGACTTCTCACTGAGGTGGCTTCTCTGGTTGCGGAGCACCGGCTCTAGGCACACGGGCTTCAGTAGTTGTGGCTTGCGGGCTCTAGAGAGCAGGCTCAGTAGTTGTGGCGCACGGGCTTAGTTGCTCCGTGGCATGTGGGATCTTCCTGGGTCAGGGCTCGAACCCATGTCCCCTGCACTGGAAGGCAGATTCTTAACCAATGTGCCACCAGGGAAGCCCCTACTTTGCTTATTCTTATTTCAGGCTCATTTTATTTATTACATGCTTTTAAAAACTTTCCATGTTTGCATGGCTCTAGCTACATCTTAATTCTGGGATGTAATATTTTCAAAAGCTTCCAGTGTAAAATATTTTCTAGTTCCCACTGTGATTTTCTAAATCCACGAGTTATTTAGGAGTATATAGAATTTTCAAATATGTAGATATTTTCTTACTTTTTTTCTTGTTTTCTATCTTAATTGCATCACTGTCTGAGAATGTACTCTGTATGATTTAGAGCATTTGAATTTGTTGAGACTTGTTATATGGCCCAGCATTTTCATAAACATTCCATGTAGACTGGAGAAGAATTTGTGATCTGCAGTTGTGGGTGCAGTATTCTCTATATACCTATTAGGTAAGGTCTGCTTATCCAGTTGTTCAGATCTCTTTTTTACTAGCTCTCCATCTGCTCGTTTTAACAGTTACTGATATATACATCTTCCATTATATTTGTAGATTTGTCTCTACCTTCTTGCAATTCTGTCCATGGTTTTGCTTTCTGTATTTTAAGGCTATGTGTATTAGGCACACACAAATTCAGAACTGTTATGTCTTCTTGGTGAATGAAGCATTCCGTCATTATGAAGCATCCCTCTTTACTTCCAGTCATGCTTTTTTGCCATAATGCCTACTTTCTTTTGGTAGTTTTTGCATGGTTTGACTTTTTAAATTTTTGTTCTTCTTTCAAAAATTGTGGTACAATGCACAATTTACTGTCTTAACCATTAAAATTTTTTAAAATTGCAGTAAAAACTCTGTTAACATGAAGTTTACCATTTTCGTCATTTTAAAGTGTACAGTAAAGTACATTTACATTGTTCTGCAATTAATCTCCAGAGGTCTTTTCATCTTACCACACTGAAGACGCTATATGTGTATCCAGTTAACAATTCCCCATCCTTCCTTCCCACCCCCTGCTTGGCAATCACCCTTCCTACTCTCGAAGAATTTGTCTACTCTAGATGCCCTCATACAAATACAATCAGACAGTTATTTGTTTCTTGCTGCTGGTTTATTTCACATAGCACAACGTTGTCAAGGTTCATCCATGTTGTAGCATGTGTAGCATTTCCTCCCTTTTTAAGGCTGAGTAATATTCCATGGTGTGTATATACCACATTAAAAAAAAACCTATTCATCTGTTGATGGACACTTGGGTTGCTCCCACCTTTTTGTGATTGTGAATAATGCTGCTATGAACATGAGTGTTTAATATCTGTTTGAGTCCTTGCTTTCAATTCTTTTGGTTATATACCCAGAAGTGGAAGTGCTGGGTTATATGGTCATTGTTTAATTTTTTGAGAAACTGCGATAATGTTTTCCATAGTGGTCGCACCATTTTACATTCCTACAAGCAATGCACAAGTATTTTAATTTCACTACATCTTTGCCAACACTTGTTATTTTCTGTTTTTTGTTTTTGTTTTGATAACAGTTGTCTTAATGTGTGCGAGGTGATACTTACTCTGGACTTAAGTTGCTGTCAAAAGCAAAGGACCTTAGGGCACAAGGACCCCAAATCTTAGAATCACCTCCCTGTTCTGTCTACCCCTGATAGTTTTCACTCTTATTAACCTACCAGATGTTTCCAAGCAGATGTTTTGAGGAATACATTGTCTATTTTATTTTAGTAGTCCTTAGTGGGAGGGTTAGTCTGAATTATCTGGACCACCATCACTTCTTTTCTGTATTGCAAGAAGAAATGAAGTGGGCCTTAAAGGTAGAAGGAGAGTAGGAGTCCATGGATTTAATATTTCTTTATTTTTTAACCCATGTTATTTCCCACATCTATATTTTAAGTAACCTGGAGTAGATATCCTGGCTGAGTACGCGCAGTAGCTCACATTAACAGGCAGTGAATTTTTTTTTTTTTTTTTTAGATTAAGTGGGAATAAAAAGAGAAGAAAACCCATGGAAGAAAAAGGAGTGGAAGAAGAAGGGGAGAGAGAAGGAGGACCTAGAGGGATAGAGATGGAGAAGGCAGAAAAGCGGGAAGAAGAAAAGAGAAAGATGAAGCAGGGAGAACAGAATTAAAGGAAGCTCCATTTAGTTTTACCAAGACCTGTAGCCAGCGCTTCTGTAGAAATCCAGAGTTACTACCTGCTTAACAAGCAAACAAACAAAAAATTCCTTTCACATTGTCCTTTCCTTGCCAACCATTCACTTATTTTCATGACTGGTCGTTGAAAAAGGAAACTAATTCATTCACTCAACAAATATTTATTAGGTACCCACTATATGCCAAGCTCTGTTCTGGGCACTGAGGAGAAACAAATGAACAAAACCTACACAAGCCCTTGCCCTCACTGAGCTTCTGTTCTAGTGGGCCACTGTACCCAAGGTACAGTGATTGAGGTGCTAAATGCTGTAACAAACAGATCACAACTTCTCAGCAGGTTAACATAATAAAGGTCTGTTGTCTGCTCAGCTGAGAGTCCTTGCATGGATTTTTGGTCATGCAGATCTGCCCTGCTCATTCAGAGTCACACTTCTGCTTCACGTCTATTGGCAAGAACTAGTCACATGGCCCCAAAGGCAAGGGCATGGCTGGGAAATGTAGTTCCCAGTAACAAACACAAGTCTTTGGTGATCAGCAAACTGATTCTTCACATGGTAAGATACAGACAAGAAACTGAATAACAAATTATTTATTACTTTAGGAGGTGATAAATGCTATGGGAAAAATGCAGGAAAGAAATAGAGTGTCTGGGAGGAGGGGAGTATTGAAAATTTAAATAGACTGGTGAGAGAAGGACTCACTGGGCTGAGCAAAGCTTGAAGGAAGCAGAGGCGTGAGTCATGTGAATATAGGGGAGATGGTGTGACTGGAAGAGGAAACACTCAAAAAGGAGCCCATTATGGCTGAAACAGAGCCAGCGGAGAGAGGCAGGAGATGAGGTCAAACAAATCAGAGGCAAATCGTGTGGGACTCTAGATTTATCCTCTGAATGAGACGAGAAGAAATCAGAGGAGAGCTAGGATTCGATCTGCACTTTATCGAGACCAGTGTGGTGGCTACATTGGGAATACACTGAATGGGGGCAAAGGGAAGGAGATAAAAGTGCATGGGACCAGAGCGGCAACAATGGAGGTGATGAGAGATGTAGGTTGCTAGATACATTTTGAAGGCAAAGCAGGATTTGTAGATGAATTGAAGATGGAGTTTGAGAGAAAGACAGGAGTGACTGTGGCCTGAGCAATTAAGAGATGGAGCTAGGGAAGACCACGGTGGAGCACGTTTGTGGGAGGAAGTCAAGAACTCACCTCTGCACATGTTGAGCTTGCGACGTCCATGCGAGTTTCACGTGGAGATGCTAAGAAGCTGCTGGACTAGGGTCTGAAGCTCAGGAGAAAGCCCTGGGCTTGAGCTACAGGTTTAGAGTCCTTTCTCAGGGTAAAGACGCTACTCAAAGCCTTGAGACCGAAAGAGAAGGGCAGGCAGTGTAGTTGAAAAAGAGAGACCCAAGGACTGAGCCTTAGGTCTGGACAGAATAAGATGTGGCCATTGCTGGGAATGGGGAGAAAAAAAGTGAGGGAAGGAAGCGGGCGTGAGTGGGGAATTATTTGGGGCTGTGGTTCATCAGATCAGAATCAGAATGGAGCACCATTAATGGTGACCAAGGGGTCTGTTTCCCCCCAACTCCACTCCTACCTGCCTGCCTCTAGCTGTGTACAATCCCAGTGGTCTGATGATGGGCAGGGCCGTCAGCTGCTCATTCCATGCTTCTGCACTCTTTCACCACCACCCCTCGCTCTCATAAAGGTTTGGTCATTCATTCAACAAATCTTTGCTGAATGCCTATATATGTGCCAGGCCCTGAGTGAACAAGCTAGACAAGGCCTGTGCCCTTTTGGAGCTTATACTCCATAAGGGGGCTGGGGCAGATAATAAACAATCAACAAATAGACAAACAAGAACATTCCTAATCCAGGGTAAAAGAATAGAGAATGCCCTGCTTTGGTGAAGGGGATCATGAAAATTCTCTTCCAGGAGGGGACATCCGAGCTGAGACCTGAGCGCTAAAAGGATGATGGCCGTCAGATCTGGGGGTCAAGGATCTGGCTGGAGGGAGGCTTGCAGTGCTGCAGGGGAATGTTGAAGGCCAGTGTGCTGATCATGGTGAGGAGCCCCCTCACATGAGACCTTGTAGGCTATGGTTAGGAATTTGGTTTTATTCTAAGTGTGACGAGGACACCTCCCGTGGGTTTAAGCAGAGGACTCACGTGACAACATTTCACAGACCTCACTGGGTTGGTCAGATGGAGAGCAGACAGTAGGGGGCAGAGTGGAGGCAGCGAAAGGAGTTAGGAGGGTTTTCGAGCTGAGGCCACAGGTGGCATCTTGCACTAGGATGGGCCAGGATGCACGTTGTCTTGGACGAACGGGTGGGTCAGGCAGTCATACATATATCAAGCTCTTCTCTGGGTCCAGGCCTATGCAAGGCCAAGAAAAGCACCTCCTAAAGAAACATGGGCGAGGTACAGTCCTTGCCCTCAGCTTACTGAATGCTGAATTACAGGAAACTCAGACCACACATATTAAGGTGCCGGGTAAACACAAAGCAACCAGTAAGTCAGTGCATAGGAGGGGCTGACTAGGTGCAGAAGGGGGACTGGAAACAGTAACTGGCTACCGCGTAAAGGGGAGACTTTGGAGCCTTCTCCAGACGGGCGGGGTGGCTCATTTTCCAGCGGGCAGCGGCAGAGGGTCGCGAGCAGCGCTGCCTCCCCGCCCCCAGCCCACGGCCCCGCGTGGCGGCGGGGCCTGGATTGTCCAAGAACTTGGCTCCGGGCTCCAGTTTCCCAACTCACTCGGAGCTCAGAGAAGCGGTGACTCAGGCGAGGGCCCTCCCTGGCACGCCGCGTTCTCAGCCGGCCTGCAGTGACTCACCACCTCGCTCCCTCCCTCACCGCTGACCCCGGGCCAATCCCTTAAGGAGTCTACACCCCACTCTTCTCACTTGGCCGGGACAATTGCCTCGTGGAGTTTTTAGCTCCCCGGGGGCAGGGCTTCTGTCAGCAACCGTCCAGGTTCCTCGAGAGAGGCTTCTCCTAGGGGCTGGTGGAGCGTAAAACCCTTGGGTGGACCCGAAGGCCCCAGGCCCTCCCCGTGCACCGAAGGAGGTCTTTAATGCCTGTGCATTCTTCTAATTTCAGAGCCTTTCAACAGCATTTTATACCGAATACAATTTCGCAAGTCTTGGTGTCCTGGAGGAATTTTCCCTTGGACACCTCTTGGTCAAAATTTGCTTGGGGAAAACAAAAAAGCAACCAGAGTAGGCCCCCAAAATATGCAAAGCAGAGACCAGTGGCAATGGGAGGTGAGGGTGCGGCGGACTGACCAACGGGCCCCGGGGCAAGGGGACCACCGCGCGAAGGCGCGGGCCGAAGCTCTACTCGCCCGCGCAACCGAAAGCGGGCGGCGAGTATCGCGAGAGCGCTCAGCTCCCCTGCAGCGAGCCCTCGGGCAGGAGCAGAGGCCCAGGCGGCGGGCGTGGGCTGCGGGGTCGCTCGCCAGGTTCCCCGGTTGGCATCTCGGCGCCCCTACTTCCAGCGCGCCCCGTCGCAGCCAGGCGACCTGAGCGTCCCCCAACCAGCCTTGGGCCGGAGTGCTGCCCGCAGTCCTCCGCTCGCCCGGCCGCCGGCGCTCGCCGCCCGGGCGCCAGCGCTCGCCGCCCGGATGGGACCCGGCAGGTGGACTGCGGCGGGCGCACCCTCCTTCCGGCCCCGGCCCCTCTCCCGGACCCTCCCTCGAGCCCTGGCGCGCCTCTGCTCCCCGGCCAGAGCTCGCAATCTGCGCCCCCGAGTTACCTGCCTCGGGAAGTCCCAGTTCGCAAGCAGCCCGGACTGTAAAAGGGTGGATTCGGCAGAGCCCAAAACCACATTCCTAGGGGAGGGGTGGGGTCCCCATCTAGAGGGTCACGGATCGCATTACCGGCCGAGGGGAGGAGACAGCGGAAGGGAGAGTCAACAGGGGCAAAAGTTGCTTTTCGCTTACTACTCCCCCTCCCCCTCCCTAACGCGCTGCGAAGCCGGTAGGCTCGGGGACACAGTGTCCGCCCAGGTTCCGGCGCCCGACGGCCCCGGAACGGTTTAGCAGGATAGAGGCATCTTTCCATACGCGGATGCTGCAGTCAGAGCGCCGGTTGGCCTGCAGGGCTGCCGGGCTCCGGGGCCCCGAGGGCGACCCCCGGCTGCCCGGGGGCGGGAAGCAGAAGCCCGCCTCCGGGCACCGAAGATCTAGAGCAATAACAGACGCATAAATAAATCAATGGGCGGCTCTTTGCTGCCAGCAGCAGGGAAACCTCGGGCTGATTAAATGCAGACGCGGGGTGTCTGCCAGGACAGGAGGGCGGCGGGGTACAGGGAACCGGCGTGGAGGCGAAGGGTGGGGGGAAGGGAGGCCGGGGCAGGAGCGACGGGAAAGACCCAAAGCCACATTTTTAAACATGGGGGGCGGTTTTCAAGGCAAACAGTACGGGGGAGGGGGGACCCGGGCTGCGGGCCTCTGGACCTCCCAGCCACCCGGGGCAACTTTCCGGGCGGGAGGTGCGGCCCGAGGGGCGGCGCCGGCGGCGGGAGGCGGGAGTCCGAGGCCGAGGGGCGGGGGGAGAGTCACTTTAAAGGCTCTTTCTTACCCATAATGCTTTGTGGGGACGTTGACAAGTGGATCCAAGATGGCGTAGAAAGTAATGACAGGTAAGTGCTGACTTCCCCCTTCTCTGCTGCTGGGACCGCTCCGCGAGCTGCCGGAGCCCTCCGGAGAGAGGACCGGACTCCCCTCCGGTCCTCCAAGTCCCGGGAGGGTCGGCCCCGGGGCGGGCCTGGGGCCCAGACGGCCCGCGGCGGGGCCTGGGAAGCGGGGCTCTTCGAGGCGAGGCCCGGACGCTGGGGCTGTTTACAGCTTCTTTCCCTCCCTGGCCCCCTTCCCCTCCGCTGGGGGCCGCGGAGCCCTCGGCCCAGGCCGTGGAGGGGGCCTCGCAGACCCCGGCCGCTAGCCTGCGGGAGGTTTGTCCAGCCCACGGCACTCCGTGAGGGGGAGTCGAGCCGCCTTGCACGCTCCCCTCCTCCGGGTCGCGGCTGGGGGTGGGGAGCGTGCAGGCCTCCCACACCCCGCTCGATTGCCCCCTCTGGGCTCGGACTTCCACGCGGGGTCGGGCGGGGGCCGGAGGGTGGGCGCGGGGAAAAGTGGGTCAGGGGTGCACCCCTCCCTCCCCCGCCGAGGGCTGTTGCCTGAGCTTTACTTTCTTTACCCCCTTTCTCCGCCCCCTCCTCGGAAATTCTCATTGGGCCACAAGCACATCAACAAAAATAAAAACAGAGGATCCTTTCCTGGAGATTCCTTCACGACTTCCCTTTTCTTGAGCTAAGGGACCGCAGGTTTATCTAAGGAACTTTGATTGCTCTCCCCCCAAATTATTTGAGCCTCCTGCACCCTCCCCTTTGCTGAGGATCGTCCAGCCAGGGTTGGAAATCAGGGTCTTAGGATTCTTCTTGGATTGAGACCCTCAGGTTGTGTTTGAAACTCAAAATTGTTGTTCCTTCACCCTCACCACTTACACTTTTCAGGCAAATCGTTAATAGATGTGTAACTCCAGAGACAGTGGATTCCTAGAGTTGGGCGGGGGGAGGGGGGAGAAAGCCGTCGTCCTGGCTAGTTTGTTCTTAATTTTGCCCTCTCTTAAACTCGTATGAGTGGATTTCTTCTCCTTCATCTTTTCTTTTTTCTCCTTCTTTTTCATTCCATTTTTTGAAAGTAAGGTCAGTCAGATATGACATTTTTATGTTTGGATTTTAAGAACACTTTATAATTATTCTTTTATCACACAGAGAGGAAATGTTTTTGTTTTAAAGTAAAGCAAACAGACTCATTTATAAACTGCATGCTGTACCATTTTGGTAACTTTTTCCATTTGAAATTTATATGCCCTTTCACTTCAGGCTGATAGAATGTTTGCTACATGTCTCTTACTGGTGTTGTCTAGACACATTTTACTTTTCTGTTTATCTCAGGAATTGGATGAAGTCATTGATCACTAAAGAACTACAGTGCTGGTGAGATGTGTAAGGTGAGACTGCAGTTAAAAATGATTTACCTTTTTTCCTTCTTTATTTTAATCAAGTCATGAGAGTGAGACTGAAACTAAGTAACTTGATGGGGCCATCTTTATTTCTAAATCACTCACTCAGTCAAATGGGAGTAGAGGCAGGGCTAGATCTGGAAAGGACAACTGTGTCAAGTATACCAAACTTTTCAGCTACTGGAGCTTATCCAGAGCCAAATGTTATTTGCAGCCATCCTTGATTAGTATCTTCACCAGGGGTAATTATAGTTTGCCTATTTAAATTCCCTTGTGTAACTTTAATTGAATGTCTTAATTTTTTCTGTGCTTTGGTGTCCATCACTTAGTCTGCATTGAGTGTTAGTGATTGTGTATGTGGATTTTGTGTGTCTACAGTATGTGGGACTCGTGTAAAGTACACCCTTTCCATTGGAAAGAATGATTTCAGGCAAATCCTGCTTTTATTTTCTGCAAAATGGAACAGTGCTTGGCTCTCTCATAATTATTTGGAAATAAAAATGATAGTGCTGCATTTTGGTTAGGTTATTAGGGATAAGACTGGCTTGTCATTATCTTCTGGTCACAGGTAGTGTGTGAATGCAGAGTGTTGCTTTATTTAATCTAACTTATAAGGCTTTGGATTTATAGAACATTATTAATATAGTGTCAGTGAACAGTCAGTATTCTGTACTGGTGAGAAGGAGAGTGTTGCTAATTTTACATTCTTCACAAGCAATTTTCTCAACTTTAAAAATATATATTTTAATTTTAGTCATTGTAGATGTACTATACTACAGTGTGTGTGAGTGTGTGTGTCTGTAAAATATTTTACTATGGTTTATTGAGAAAATGTAAGTTGTTATGGTAGATTGGTTACTGCAGGGTTTTGTTTTTTTTTCCTTTAACACATCTGGGTAGGCTTTGAGTTTTGAAATGCACTCACAAAGTTTTCATCTCTATCACACATCTGTTTAAGAAGAGTAAGCTGTGCTTTATTTTATTCCAGATTGAGGCATACAGTTGACATTTTTGCCTTAAAAAAAAAAAACTGGGGAGAGGAAGGTGGACATAAACCAAGATCTTTTTGTAAGTGCACACACCACATTTGCTTGTGTTTGAAACTCAGAAGTGCTTGTGTGTATTACATATATTTTTATTTTTATTCTTAGCAGAGCAAATATGGATTTTAAAATTTATTTTCAGCTTACAGATGGAGGCATATTCATGCCTTAGACCTCCCAATCTGTACCTTTTATCTTTTTTTTTTTTAATACATATTACTTTGTGGAAAGAACCAATGATCTACTTTTGGGCCTATGGAGATGTTTGTTTATAATCCAAAAGGGAATATTTAGAAATAGGTAATCTTGTGTGGCTAGTGCTGTTTGGCCTGAGCTGTGTCAAGACATTTTCCACAATTTTCACACGTGTAGACCATGTGAAGTGTTAGTATTCACTTCAAAGTGAAGTTGGTGGTTGGCCACCGAACAGGTTGTCACACGAAGCATTCTAAAATGGGAAATGCCATAGTACTGAAGTTTGTGGTGAAGCGAGGGTCTGTGTCTTTGAGTTGAATGAAGACATAGCTTTTTTAGTCTGTCCTTTTGGCTGGGAAGCTGGGACACTATTTTTAGGTAAGGCGGGAGTTTTGGGGAGTCAGTAAGTGCCTCTCTATCAGCTGGTGTGCTTGATTTTTGCAGTTGTTAGCAAGAAGTTTTATTTCTAATACCGTAAGTATTCAATCTACATTGTTTTAAAGTCTGTATACATTTATGGACAGTCCAGTGTTTTACTGGAGAAGGGAGTGATGCCACAATAACAGGGGAAATCATTCCTACTTGCAAAGGGCCTTGTGTAGTTTAAAAATATAGAGCATATTCATGAAAGGCTAAGAATATTGCAGAGGGACCTACAAATAAGTAGACCAGATCTTACACATGCATTTTTGTTCCCTGTTTAAGAAGTAGGCATGGTATTGATATTAAATGCAAATTAGTCTATAATTATCTGTCAGAATATATTTAAGACTCTAAATACAGGCCCAGCACAAGAAGTAAGGTCCTTTGCCTGTTGTCTTAAATGCTTAGCAGTTTTAAATGCATAGTAGATTTGGGGCCAAGTTTATCAACTTGTCGATAAACAAGAGATGGGGAGGAGCTACTTAAAAATTATAAACAAAGTGTTATGGCTGTTTATTTCCATCAACTTAGATAAGTATACATGCAAATATAATTTGATTTCTAAATAATAGTTTGAATTGTTTTCTAGGAGAGAAGTATGATATGTGTGGAGAGTGTGGCCGCAGCAGCTTGTAGTTCATTTAAATTGCTGGGTGTAGTCAGGATGACTTCGGTAGCACTGGCTAGGAGCCACATAAAACTTAGTGGTCTGTCACTTCACCGGTGGCTGAGATTATGCTTTTGAGCTATCCTGAATTTAATAAGGTTAATATTCCTCTTTCAAAAATAAATAGTAGATATAACATGAAGATTTTTAATTTATATGTATATATATGTGTGCATATATATTTATATATGTATATATCTTTATTTTAAAAGCTACCAATTGTCTAAAGCAAATTGAACGTTTTTCAGCATACTACTAAAGAGTCATACCAACTTGTTTACTGGTGTAAATTGTACTGGGTCAGTTTCTCCAAGGGCAGGAAATTGTCTGGTAAAGCCAGAATTTGTGTGTTCAACTTGTTTTGACCCCCAGAAACCCTGATTCATCTTTAGGTTCTTCAAAGAATGCAGGCACATTTTTTTGAGTAAACCATTGTGACGTGTGAATGTTTGTGATTTTTGTTATTTCTGTGCCATATTTTAGGTGTTCTCAGAACATCTGAATTTGCCTTTTTGCTTTCTTCTGTCGATATTCTCCTAGTGGTGAAAATAATCCTGTGAGGCGAGCTTCCTTTCAGTAGGCAATATGTGTAACTAATATAGTTTAAAAACTTATTTATTTTTATGTAAAACTGATGCATGCTATGGTAAACAAATCCAAGCAGTGCTAAGTGTATATAAGAAAAAAGATAAAAAGCCTCTGCTCTCCTTCCTCCATCGTTAGCCATGTCCCCCTAATCTGACCGTAGAAAGCAGTTGGTGTTACTTGGTGTTTGGAAGACCTCTCTTGACTCGGTGCGCGGGCAGTAGTGAAAGCAGAGGGAGAAGTCATGGAAGGCATGGCCACGGAACCCGTTTAGATGTTAGGCAGGTATTCCACCCTTATTTCCTGTGATGTTAATTAATATTGATAATCTTAAACTTCCATTAGTTTAAGATAACTGTAATTGAATTGTTAGTGAAACACTCAAACAGTTAATTGCATTGTCAGGTTGGTAAAGTTTTGATTTGTTGATCTTGTAAGGAAATAAATATTTGGAAATTGAATTCACGTAACCTTAGGGCTGGGAGTAATGTTGGTAATTATCATCTGTGGAATTTTATGATGAGATGCACAGTATACTTACTATAGGCTTTTTATAACTCATTATCTTTCCTTTAGTTTTCAGAACAACTCCAAGATAGCTGTTATTTCTGCTTTGCAGAGGAAATTTAGGTTAAATGTGAATTAACGAACATAATGTCGCAAGACCAGTAAGTAGTGGTGCTGGCGTTGTGCTTTGGAAAGGGCGTTCTCTTTCCATTGCAGTATGCTCTGCTGCTTCTATCTAGTCTGTCTTATTTTCCAGATGAGGAAATTGAGGCCTGGAGAAGTCAAGTGACTTTCCCAAGGTCACACAGCTGATTAGTAGCAACATTAAAGCAAACTTTTATCTCTGGACCCTTATCTCAGGACTCTTGGTCCTGGCTGGTTATGCTACATTTTAGTGAAGTACTGTGGACCAAAGGACCATACGCTGTGACCACTGGATACAAATGCTTCAGAACTGATACATCAGCAGTGGTGTTTTCTAGTATGTATTAAAAGGTTCCTTCTCTCTCTTTCAGAAATTATAAAGAGCTCTGATGGGCTCTTTGGGTGATTCCCAGTGCAGTGAACTGCAGGTGAGTAAGGTCTGGGAGAGCCTTATTTACAAAGCAAGGACTTGGTAATGCCTGAGGAAAAGACAAAAGGGACTTAATCTAGAGGAGGGTGTCTGGTCAGCAAGATGAGCTGGGACAAGGTGGAGGAAGTAGGGCCCTGGTGCAGCAGTGGTGACCTGACTGAATTGGCTACTTCTGGAGCCGACTGGATGATGGTGAACCTACTCCAAACAGACTGCCTGATGCTTTGTCAGTTTGTTTGAAGAGAAGTGAGGGTAGGTTAATCTTCCACTTCTGTTTTGAATGAGTAACTGCACAGGGATTCAACCTATCTGCATATGATTGGATCTTCAGAGGTCCTTCAGTTTTTGTGTCAACATTCTTGAGTGTTGATCGCCCAGTGCTCTGATGAACGGGTTAAGTATTAAATTGTTTATTTTTCCTGTTATGTACTATGTGTGTGTTGTCATGAATGACTATATATCTGCATTTCTGAGGATCTGGATACCAGGAACATATCAATGGAAACAGAAGGTTAAACTTTTTTCCTAATGGTTGTATTAGTCCTTCAAATTATTTGTTTATTGCTGAAATGCCCTAAGAATGACATTTTAGTCTTGAGTATTTATTATTTCCCAGTAATTAATCTTCTTGGTCCATTATAGTATCTTGGCCATTCAGTATTAAACTAAGAAAATGGTAATACTACAGAAAAACAATTAGAAGACTGTTCTAATATTGTCCTTGTGGGGCATCAGTGCTAAAATTATTTTTTGATGTCTTTTTAATGCTAGTCCCAGAGACTTTAATGAGACAATGCTATATACTTTTAGGGTTTATAATTAAACTTAGGCTTGGCTACTTATTGATTGCTAAAGTAAAACATTGTTGTAGGGGTTCTTTGTTTCTTGAGTTAGGGTAGTTTGCACGATTCATCCCCCACAGGTTCATGGGGATGATCAGAAGGCTAGTTGAGCTGGTTTCTTGCTCCTTGGAAAGCTGGGGTCTGGGTTGTCATAGGTCATTGTGATAAGAAGTGCATGAGCGTTCTCAGTTAAGGCCAAAGTGAGCAGTAAAAGAGAGGTGTGGACCTCTTCCTGAGACTATATCGAGTTTGCATCCTGGGACCCCTAGTTTCCTCAATATGATAGAACTTTCTCTCTTAAATTATAAAATAATTTAAGAATTGTTATTAAGTAAATTGTTAAATATTTGGGTTACTACCCCTAAAACAGTTGATTTTCTTTTTGGCATTCTGTTAAAAAATATGTATATATATATAGATATATATCTATATATATCTATATATCTATATACACACATTATTATACTCCTTTTTAATTATAATGTATATAATTTGAATTTTTCCTACTTATTAGATTATGAAACATTTCCATGTTATAGTTGTCACAATTTTAATTGACATGATTACACTTTGAGAGGCTGCAAAATATGTCATCAAGTCATGCTGTCAATAATTTACTTAACTCTTTTTATGTTAGTTATTTATGTTGCTGGCTCGTTTTCAGTTAATACTTTAATGTACATTATTGTAGATATTATTGTACTTTTCTTCTGGCTAATTATATCTCTAGGATAAATTTTTGAATGCATTATTGTGTTAAATGGTATGAATGTTTTTATGGCTTTTGATATATATATCGCCATACTGTTTTTCAAGAATGTTATACCAGTTTGTACTACTAAGAGATATACAGATGTACCTGTTTCGCCATAACTGGATATAAATACATTTTTTCCTTAAAAGTTTTTGCTTATTGAATAGTGTAAAGTGGCATTTGTACTTCTTTGTTCTATAATGTTGAATTTTTCTCTTTGAGTCTCTTCATGGTGAATTGTTTGTTCATATCCTTTGCTATTTGAATCAGTAAACTATCGATGTGGGCTTTGGATGGTAAGGCAAGTATAACCAGCTAATAAACAGGTGATTATTAAAAAGATGATCAGAACCTGTTCGGGGAGAATGTTCAGAGAGAGTCTAGTCTGGATGGTAAGTTTTCTTGAGAACATAGTGGTTGAAGGGGAACGGGTGAGTTATTCCAAGGTTCAGCTCAGCACATGTTTAGTGCGCATCCATTGTGTACCACGTGTTGCATCCTCTTAGTGCCTCTCAAGTCATCGTGGCGTATACTTGGCTGAAGGAGCAGGCTGCTTGAGGCTGCTTGAGGCTTGACTTGTGGGACTTTGGCTGCTGAAGTCTCTTTGTGGAGGGCTGAGGGGATGACTGACTAGAACCTCTTTAGCTCATTCATGGCATACCACAGTGCCACGGCACAGTCTTTGAGAAGCTCTGTTCTGAAGGATACAAAGACGAATAAAGCATCATTTCCTCTGACAAGGAGCGAATCATCTAGTAGAGAGAGTAGGGGCACCAAACCAAGAAAGGACTAATAGGAATTTGAAGGGTGCTGTAAGAGGGGTTCAGACAAGGTGCTTAGGGGTTCAGTGGAGGGAGTGATACTGCCCCCTTGCGGATGTAAGGGAACACTTCAACTGAGGAGGTGGCATTTAAATTGCACCACTGTGAAATTGAGGCGCCAGGGCAAGAAGAGGGCATTCTGGAGGGAAGGGTAGCTTGAGCAAAGGCTGAGGGGTGGTGTTGGAAATGAGGTGGATGTCCGGAAACTGAGTATCCAAATTACCCGGACCCTGGGTTACATGAAAGAACATAGTGGACAGTGAGGCTGTTGAGAGGTCATGACTGGGTTTTGGAGAATGCATATGATGGATTGTGAGTGAGGAGAAACTAGAGACAGGGTTTTCAGTCGAGTTCATGGCACTACTCCAGGTGAGGGATGATGAGTGCCTGAGTTAGTGTGCTTGGGAATGAAAGGAGGTGGTGGAGTCAAGAGATACTTTGGAGGTTGAACAGAGAGATGTGGTGACTGATTAGGAGGGGAAGGAACAGTCAGTTCTGTGTCTTAAGTCAGAGATGATGCTGAGGTGTTTGTGGTTGGATGGCTGGCAGAATGGGACAGCAGGAATACAGAAGTCAGGAGGAAGAGCAGGTCTTAGGGGTTTAGAATAGAGAAAAGATGATTTTGGTTTTGTGTGTTGAGTTTAAGGAACTAGTAGAAAGGTGAAATCAGAATCTTAACCCTGGAAGGAACAGATGAGGAAGTTCAGGGCCCAGAGGAGCTTGAGGGACCAGTGAGGTCTCACAGTTAGATAAAGCAGAGTGAAGACTGAAGCTTCCTGATTCCCAGTGCAGAACTCTCTTCAGTGCCTCAGACTGAGAAACTTCTCTGCTGTGGTGTTTTCCTCGCACCCAGGTGTGCTCAATAGGAAGTTGGAAGTGGCAGAGCTTATGTTGGGAGTGAAGAGTTTATTTTTTAATTACATTTTTTTTATTATGGAAAATTTCAGATGTATAGAAGTGGAAAGGGTAGAATCAATCCCACTGTACCCGTTGTTCAACTTTAATAGTTAGTAATGTTGTTTCCTCTGTTTCCTCCCTCTCCATCAATTCTATTGAAGCAAATCGGATAAAGTGTTTTGGTGAACTTGAACTCTGGGTATCTGTAGTTAAGGAGGATTGAACAGTTCAGTAGGGTATGTTCTGAGCTTTCTGGGTGGGGGTCTAGAGTGAACAGAAGTAGCATTAATTGCCAGGATTCCTGGGCAAGTCGCTTCCGTCTTCTGCGCCTTCCTCTGTCTGTGAGACGGAGGTAATCATGGCAGCGTCACAGAAGCCCCTGAGATAAGGTGGAGCAAACGCCCTGGGAGCTGCGGGCCTGAGCTGTTACGCAGGTTTAGTTGTTGGTCATAACAGAGAGGTAGTGCTGTGCCTCCGGGCTCCTGTGTTGCTGCCATTCAATACATGTTTATTAGTCAACCAAGAATTATGTGAGGTACCTGAGGCTTCAACAGGGAACAAAACAGACAAAATCTCAGCTCTCCTGGAACTCCTGTTCTAGGTCTGGAGTATAATAGGAAGCTAATACCTTAATAGTGATTAGTGTGGGCCAGACACTGTTCTAAGTGCTTTCATATTTTACCCTATTTAATTCTTGCAGTAATGCCTTGAAGTGTAGCCCTGTTATTATTCCCATTTTGCAGATTTGGAAATCAAAGCAGATTTTTAAGCAGATCGCCTCAGGTCACAATGCCAGGATTCAGATTCAGGCAGAGCTGGCTTCAAGCCTGTACTCTTACCCCTGTGCCATTAAAACGCTTTAGCTCATTCATGGCGTACTAGTGTTTGGTACAAATAAAAAAGGTAGGCCCTGATTGAAATTATTCCTAAACAAGTAAGTGTTCTCTTCTTGAGGGAGAAAAAAAGACAAAACCAAATGAAAAAAATGGCAGTACACAGTTCTCTGTGGATGGGGGTATATTAGTATTCTTACACAGAAAAGAATGTTTCTTCCTGACTTTTTATAGGCTTCAGCAACTTTCTTGGTTTCTTTAGATACAAATGGCCACCTCAGTGGAACGAAGTCATTTTCCTGCTGGTACTTGGGAAGAGTCTCTTCTTGAATGAATCTCCTTCTTGCTTACAATTCTTCTTTTTTCTCCTACTCCTCTCTTTCCTTACCTTGGGGCAGTTCCCTTCTCTGATTTCCCCTGTTGTCTGATCCTCCTTTTCCTCACAGCTGTGGTGTCCCTTCCCAGTGTCATCAGCTGCCCATGTTCTCAGGGATTTCCTTCCTTCTGCCTTTGCCTTCTCTTCCCTAGCCTGCCTCTGTCCGTCTTCTTGGGCCTTACCCTCTGTTGTGGCTCTTCTGAGTTTCTTCAGCGGGACTAACGTCAGGACCAATTTCCCGCCTCTGGCTCTGGCTCTGCCCTGCCAGCTCGTGGTTCTCCTTCCTGGGCAGGGAAGATGGGGAAATGGGCAGTGAGCATTCCTTAAGTTTGCATCAGGATTAGGACATGGGCCTCACTCCTTTTAACGAGGGTTAGGAGGGTATTATGGCTTGCATACCTGTGGGGTTTTTTTTTTTGAATATTGTAAAAATATACATAACATAAAATTTACCATTATAATCATTTTAGCATACAATTCAGTGTCATTAAGTGCATTCACATTGTTGTACAACCATCACCACCATCCATCTCCAGAACTTCATCTTCCCAAATTGAAGTCTGTACTCATTAAACACTAACCCTCCATCCCCCTCTCCCTCAAGCACCTGGCAAACATCATTCTACTTTCTGTTTCTAAGAGTTTGAATAGGGTCCATTCATACCATAGGTACCTCATATAAGTGCACTGATACAATATTTGTCTTTTTGTGACTGGCTAATTTCACTTAGCATGTCTTCAAGGTTCATCCATATTGTAGCATGTGGCAGCATTTTCTTCCTTTTTAAGGCTAAATACTATGCCATTGTAGGTAAATACCACATTTTTTAAAATCCATCCAGTTTTTGATAGACACTCAGGTTGCTTCCACCTTTTGGCTGTTGTGAATAATGTTGCTGTGAACTTGGGTGTATACATATCTGTTCAGGTCCCTACTTTCAGTTCTTTCAGGAAATACCCAGAAGAATTGTTAGATGATATGGTAATTCTGTGTTTAATTTTTTGAGGAATCCCCATATTGTATTCCATAGCAGTAGCACCGTTTGATGTCCACCAGAAATGTAAAAGGGTTCCAATTTCTCCATATCCTCGCAAACAGTTATTTTCTATTTTTTGGATAGTAGCCATCCTAATGGGTGTGAAATGATAATATATACTTGTTTTTAAAGGTGTTTTATGTAGAATAATAGAATTTCAGGACTAGAAATGGTACTAAACATTTCTGATTCAATTAGCTGTAGACAGCAACAAATGTCCTCATATGTCTTAGCATTTTCACTTCTTTCTCAGTTGGAGAAAGGCATTTTGGGCAGATGGGTCTCTACTGGATCTTCGGCTCAAGATGAACTATGTCTGACCCAGGCAGGGTACATGGAATGCAGCTTTGCCAGAGATCTGCTCTTCTCTTCTGCCAGTGACTCTCTTTCTTATACTTCTTTACAGTTTCCAACTCTGTCTTCTGGGTTATTTAATCTTCTTTCCAGCTTCTTTAAGGGATAAGGTAATTGTATTAAAATAAACATTCTTATTTAAAAAAACTAGGTAAGTTAGCAATTAATGAGCCCAAGATCAGTATAAACTGCTCAGATGATTAAAAAGACTCTATTCAACATCAATTTGAAGGAAACCTAAATATTACTCCTGGATGTTAGCTATAATTCCTTACTATGGAAAATAAGTCACCCCTTTTCAATTTTTTTTTTAATTTGGAGGAGATGAGTTAAGCAGCATAAAATAAAATATATTTTATATTTACGAGAAGATTATAACTTCTGGATTAGTTTGGGTTTTGAATCTTTTTTAAGTTAAAGAAAACTGTTAGTTTAATTTATATTATGAAAATCTTTACGCCTACAGCAAAGTTTTAAGAATAGTATAATCAATACCCAATTGTTAGCGTTATGTCATAATTTGCCTTGTCTCTCTCTCTGTCAAATAGATAGAATTTTTTTTTCCTGAGCCAGCTGAAAGTAAGTGGCAGACATCTTAGATGGCATTTCATTCATACTTCATCATGTGTCTCCTAAGAATGAGGACATATTTCTTCATAAACATAATACCATTATCACACCTAAGAAGATAATTCAGTAATACTAATAGTTATACTATCAGATATCAAGTCCATGTATAATTTTTCCTATTTCTTCCCAAAATATATTTTATTTCTTTAGTTTGTTTTTGACTCTTTAGTTTCTTTTTTTTAAAATAATTTATTTAATTTATTTATTTTTGGCTGCGTTGGGTCTTCGTTGCTGTGTGTGGGCTTTCTCTAGTTGCGGCGAGCAGGGGCTACTCTTCATTGCGGTGCACGCGCTTCTCACTGTGTTGGCTTCCCTTGTTGTGGAGCAGGGGCTCTAGGCGTGCGGGCTTCAGCAGTTCTGGCGCACGGGCTTAGTTGCTCTGCAGCATGTTGGATCTTCCTGGACCAGGGCTGGAACCCGTGTCTCCTGCATTGGCAGATGGATTCTTAACCACTGCACCACCAGGAAAGTCCCAGACGTTCCTTTTTTTAATGACAATTTTGAAGAGTCCTGGTTCATGTATTTCATAGACTGTCCCTCAACTTGGGTTTGTGTGATGTTCTCCTCATGACTGGAATGGAGTTAGGGTTTTGGGGAAGGAGATGTTTACTTTTAATATTTTGTTTCATCTCTCTCTCTTTGCTTTTTATATAAGATATTCAGTGCATATAGATATATATTTTAAAAAGTATGCTTGTAGACTATTATTTTATAATCTGCTTGCTATTTTGTAATCTGCTTGGGATGATGGTGGTTGTGGTGGTGGTATGCTTTTTTTTTTTTTTTTTTTTCCTGTACGCGGGCCTCTCACTGTTGTGGCCTCTCCCGTTGCGGAGCACAGGCTCCGGACGCGCAGGCTCAGCCGCCATGGCTCGCGGGCCTAGCCACTCCGCGTCATGTGGGATCTTCCCGGACCGGGGCACGAACCCGTGTCCCCTGCATCGGCAGGCGGACTCTCAACCACTGCGCCACCAGGGAAGCCCGTTTTTTATTTTATTTTTTTGCGGTACGCGGGCCTCTCACTGTTGTGGCCTCTCTTGTGGTGGAGCACGGAAGCCGGACGCGCAGGCTCAATGGCCATGGCTCATGGGCCCAGCCGCTCCACGGCATGTGGGATCTTCCTGGACTGGGGCATGAACCCGTGTCCCCTGCATCGGCAGGTGGACTCTCAACCACTGCGCCACCAGGGAAGCCCGGTACACTTTTAATTATGCTGTTGGCTCTCTTGCGTTGATTTACATTTTATTTATAAAGCTCCACTGCTTTGGATTATGATGTGTTTACAAGGCTACGCAGATAATCTGGAAGGGAAAATGAAGAAATACAAATGACAGAAAATATTTTATAATAATAAAATTTTCTTGGCAAGCAGCAACCTTTTCTCAAAGTCAGTCTTTTAATATAATTTGCTTGCTTCATAAATATGGATTTTTTGTTTTTTCATATCTTTATTGATTAGTAAGCATGTTAAATGACTTGGGAGGAATCTCACTCTCTTCAAGAAATAATTTGGAATTATTGATCCAGAATGCTGACAGTTCTCAAAAATGGGTCAGGAAAATCAAAGTAATAGATGGAAAAAAAATCTCAATTTTAGCTCTTGATATAAGTTTTCTTAAATTTAGGGTTCTTTTTTATAATTTACGTTACTAAAACAGATGGTGGAAGGTCCATCAAGATATTTATTTTATGTGTTTAAAGCATTTTACTTTGCTGTATTGAATTCCATTCATTCTGGAATTTAGGAGAATTTACCTCTTTATGAAAGAGATTATTCAAAGTAGAAAATGATTGATGACCTTCGCTTCCAGTTTTCTTCTCAATAGACTTAGTCTCTCTTCTAATACTTCTTGCATACTCAGTAATTGTATAAGTTTTAGAGAAAAATGCAAGTCTGGCTGACTATTAAGCACAGTACAATAAATAAAGCTTTTTTCCTTTGCAGAATATTTTACATGTGTGTCCCATAGATTCATCAGAGATTCTAGTTTTGGATAAAGGCAAGTACATTTAAAGACAATACAACATCCCTGTCTATGACATTGGCATTCAAATGAGAAGTGAATTTGGTTCAGGACAGTTCTTGAAATGCTTAGCATTTAGGTTATTTTAGGTCAACTCTTTGGGAAATTCAATTAGAGTATTTATTGAATGGTTTTAGTGAGCTGATTGGTTGTCATGTCATGTCATAGATGATATAAAACATGACTCCTATTTATAAAATAGTTGTGTTGGTCAGATAAGGCATCTTACATGATGTATTTAATCCAAGATAATGGATGAGTAAGAGGCAGATCATTCTCTAGAAAGTAATTTTGGTTTTGAGAGAGGCATTCTTAGGGAAATAGGCCTTGAAGTGTTCATCTAGAGCTGGGCAGGATTGAGGTCCGGAGAGAGGAGGGAAAGGATATTTGGGTAGAGGGAAGGGCATTGGCAGAGCCTCAGAGGCCTGACGGTTCCTGGGGCCTGTGTGGGAATGGTGGGAAAGTTGGGTTGCAGTCAGCCTGTGGGTGGCCTGGACGTTGGGTAATGAGCGTGGCCGTCAGTTTATGGGCGCCCTCTCTAGAGTGGTGTGTAACTTGCTTCCTCCCTGAGGAAGTGTGACACGCTTGTGCTAGCTGCAGTGTCTTCCCCACAGCTGTGCTGTCCATTGAGGAGAAGGGGGCCTGCTCTGCCATGGCTTCCTTACTCCTCAGGGTATGGCGTGTGAGTTATTTTAATAATGTATCAATCTGCCTTTTCTTTCTTTTGTCACAATGCATTTACTTTCTAACGTGGTCTTGTTTTCAGGGTAATAATTGGGTTTCCACAGGGAAAATAATAATGTATGAGGCAAATTACTGACTTAAAAAATGAATCTCTAATATTTTTCTAGTAGTTCTTCTTTTGTTTAAATTTTTGTTTTGTTAGTTATGTAAAGAAACTTAAGGATAGTAATTTCTGCTCAGGTGGATAGTGGTACTGTTTAGCACAGCTCATTGGTCTTCTGAAACCTTTACAAATGCAGTCTGATTCATTCCAGCCAAGGTAATTATGAGGTACATCATTTTTTTTCCCCTAATGGAGACAAATGTAAAAGACAGAGGTACAGAAATCATCTTCAGTTTAGATTGAAGTAATTTTAGTTACTACTGTTTGTTCCTGCTATTTGATCACAGTTTATTTTTATTTTTTGAAGTCTGTATCTAATCAAATAAGATTCAGTGTTTTAGCAGTAAAAGAGGACCATGACTAAATTAATAAGAAAAGTTAATTTAAGGACAATAATTGATTTTTAAAAATATAAAAGTACATTTCATGACTTGATTTCAAGATGATCTGGTGGTATCCTTATACTGTCGCAGAAGGAAGTCCACAGTGGGATGAGAATGATGCTTACAAATCACCACCCTTATTATCTATTACTGAACATGTCTTAGTCCAGGCCAGTCTGCCTACCACCTCTGTGGTACACTGTTGATTTCATTTTTCTTCCAGTATTTACTTTTGTTCCTGGACCAATTATCTAGCTGTGATGGGATTCTTCAAAAGTATCCTACATTTTGTACCTTGTGAACTAGTGATTGTTCTGTTTGCAGACATTCTTTCTGAGGCTCTACTCTTGCCTCGAAAACCTACATTTGCAGAAAGGGAAATGTATAGGTTTTCCTTTTAAATGTATTGATTTTTATTTATTTTTTATTTATTTTTGTCTGTGTTGGGTCTTTGTTTCTGTGCAAGGGTCTTCTCTAGTTGCGGCGAGCGGGGGCCACTCCTCATCATGGTGCGTGGGCCTCTCACTGCCGTGGCCCCTCTTGTTGCGGAGCACAGGCTCTAGACGCGCAGGCTCAGTAGTTGTGGTTCACGGGCCCAGTTGCCCCGTGGCATGTGGATTCCTCCCAATCCAGGTCTCGAACCCGTGTCCCCCTCATCGGCAGGCAGACTGTCAACCACTGCGCCACCAGGGAAGCCCAGGTTTTCCTTTTATTAACAAACTTATCCTTCTTTATATCTTTCCAGTTTTTAAAAACCGTGTCCATTGTGACATTGAGATTCATATTTAAACATAATTTTAAAATTTTATTCTTAAAATTATCATACAGTAAAACTAACTTTTTTCTTTTATCCTGTTAATTTAACACGTGTAGTTTGTGCAACCATCACTACAATCAGAATACAGAATAATATTATCACCCCCCAGAATTCCCTGATGCTATCCTTTTATAGTTAACTGTCCCCATCCTATAACCTCTGCAACCACTGACCTTTTCTCCATCCCTATAGTTTTGTCTTTTTGAGAATGTCCTATACATGGAATCATACATGTAAGCTTTTGAGACTGGGTTCTTTTACTCTGTCTTTGAGATTCATCTAAGTTATTGCAGGTATTGAAAGTTTATTCCTTTTTATTACTGAGTAGTTTTCCATTGTCACTCATTAAAGGACATTTGCGTTGTTTCCAATTTTTAACATTTAGGAATAGAGCTGCTGTAAACATTTGTGTACAGACTTTTGTGCAAACATAGTTTTCATTTCTCTATCTCTAGGGTAGCTGTCTCTGGGGAGAGGGGATTGCTGGGTGATATAGTGAGTATATTTTTAACTTTATAAGAAACTGTCAACCCTTTTTCCAGAGTGTCTGTACCATTTTGTATTCTCCCACTACCAATGTACGAGAATTCCACCTATTCCACATCACTGACACTATCAGTGATTTTAATTTAGCCATTCTAATAGGTATGTGGTAATATCTTATCATGGTTTTAATTTGCATTTCTCTGATGACTAATGCCATTGGACATCTTTTCATGTGCTTATTTGCCATCATTAGATCCCCTTAGTGGAGTGCCGTTGAAATCTTTTGTCTAGCTTTTAATTGGGTTGTTTTCTTACTGTTGAGTTTTGAGAATTCTTTATATATTTGGATACAAATCCTTTTTCAGGTATGTGATTTGCCGTTGGTTTTTTCTCAGTCTTTAGCTTGGCTTCGTATCCTTCTAACATAATAGTGTCTTTCAAAGAGGAAAAAGGTTTAATTTTGAGAAAGTCCAGTTCATAAATTTTTTTCTTTTTTATATTATACTAAGATGGGTAGATTTTAAAATAAGTTTCTGTTCTATAAAAGTGGTGAAAAGTAACTTAGTGATGGGAATGTCCTCATAAAGTTGACTTTGTGGAAGGTGCAAATGTTATTTTCTGGAAAGGTAGTACTAATTAATATACCTCTTAGTCTTGGGAACATCTAGGACTTTTGTTTAACCAAAGGATGCAGTTGGTTGAGGTTTGTGAGGGTTTTCACACTTTTTAAAAAAATGATAATCACTAATGTGGTTAAATATGTATACTTTCATAATGCAGAAGTATGTAGGAATTAGTCCTTAAGACTCTTCCAGGGTTAAAATAGTGGTATATTACATTCACATTTGATGCTTTGGGGAGTGCCTGAGTTTGAGTTTCTGCTTCACTGGAACAGCATTAGAACTCTGAGTGTAGGTTCAGATTCAGTGTCATGGCTAAAAGCACGAGCTGCATCAAAATGTCTGCATTAGAATCCTGCCTTTTATTTACAGTGTAACTGTGGGTGAGTAACTTAACTTGTCTGTGCTTCAGGTTCCTTATCTGTTAGTGGGAATGATAATAATAACATCCACCTTGTAAGGTCATTATGAGGACTCAAGCAGATTACATAATATAGTCATTTCAATGGCCTCTGGCCCACAGGAAGCATTCAGCAAATGGCTCTTGTTATTATTCTTATTATTATTGCTGAAATAGCTTTATGATAAAATTGTTTAAACAAATGTTTTGGAATATTTTCAAGAGTCAGAATAACCACATATCACACTAAGTCATTTCTCTCCCATGCCCACTTTTTTCTCTTTGCACTTGTTATTATTAATCAATACCTGTGACCAGTGTTTTTAATAATCATGTATATATACACTGTTTTACAAGACAGCTATCAGTTCATTCCATTTTCACATCCTGTGAGGTACTAATCACATATACACATATACATCAGTTTGCTTCAGCTGCCTGAAATATCAACCTAAATTGGCTTAAGCTGGAAAGAAATTTGAGTTAGGCTCACCTAACTGCAAAGTCAGGCACAGCTAGCTGGATTCAGGGCTCAAGTAAAGTCATCAGGACTCAGGTTCTCCCCACGAGTCAACTCTGCCTTTTCCTGTATGGACTTCAGTTGTAGGAACTGTATGTTAGAAACGTGGCTGTAGCATATTCACCCCCTGTAGCCTGTCAGCGTTTAGATTCAGCCGGAAAGAGCGCCTGTCTCTTTCCCAGAAGCCTCAGCAAAAGTCTCATGATGTCTCATTGGCTCTTATGGGGTCACATGTCTGACCTGGAGCCAATCGCTGTTTGAGGCTGTGAGACTGGGATTGGCCAGTTCTGGTCACGTGGCACCCGTGGCTCTTTGGTAGAGTCGATCCCACCAGAGCCACGCTGACTGAGAGGCGGGGAGAGGTACCTACTCTGAGGGAATCTGTGGGCTTTTATTACCAGAAAAAGGGATGGACGCTGGCTGGTCAAACGACTAATGTGCTGTTAGGCTCTTTTTGTAGATCGGCAACGGATCACAGGGGTTAATGGATTTGAATTAGACCGGATTTGAATTAGAACCTTGGTTACTGATTCCAGCTTTTTTGTCTGTGAAGTTACATCCTCCAGGAATGCCGTTCCCCACAGGGGCAGGAGTTTGCAGAAAGTTAATGTTGTGTATTCTTTTGGTGAAAGTTGGATAATTTTTAACAGGAAGAGAAAGAGTCAAGGCAAATAGGGGTGGCCTTCTCAATGGGTGGACGTGGTGCTTCTTCCCACACTGGTGGGTTTAAGCGACTCAGCGCCCTTCTCTGGGCCTTTCTGTCCCCATGGCAGAGGCTGTACAAGACCCAGCTTGGTCAGTGTCTGTCCGCCACGTGGCAGGGTTGCGTGCTGTAGACACGGGTGTATCCGTGTATCCTGGGCAAGAGTGTCGGCTACATGGTGAGGTGTGTGTGGGAGCTGGCGTCGTGTAGAGGTGGTTTCTAGATCTCTGTGTTTTTTATAGTCCATTTTAGCGTGGCTTGAGACATTGTCTCACTTTGACTTCGGCTGGCAGTTTTTATTTTATGTTTTTCAAGAAGACGCTTGAACTTCTTCAGGAGTATGTGTAGCCAGGTCATGCTGTTCTCTGAAGAACCAGGGAAGACAGTTACCAGAGACCTGCCTTGTATGGAGAGCTACGCTACAGAAGTACCCGCAGTGAGGTTCAGGGAGACTGCAGTTAGAAATGAACTGTTGGGACCTGATTAATTGTGGTAGGCATCTTCATATCCAGTGCTGAGGTGGGCACCTGAGCCTACAAATCAGAGACATTAACTCTTGAAATTAAGTCACTTCCCCCCATAGCTCCCGGAGTTAGTAATTCTGTCCGTAATCTCTACTTCTGTGTTACTTTTATTGAGATATCCCTGGCTAATATGTTTGGTGATTAATGTTGATGGTAGGCTTTGTGATCTCCCCTCAGAGCCAGTTTTAGGGGTTAGCTTGTGTTTGTCAGTGATGTACAAGTACACTTGTTTCTCCAATGGCTATTGGAGAGCATAATCATTCTTATGATTGCATAATCATAACCATTATTATTTTACCGAGATGGTGAAAATGGGTGAAAATAATTCCTCTGTCAGGTAGATAAAGTAGTTACATAGCATGATATTTTATTTTCTAAAAATAGAGTGTTGTATGTTGAAATCTGTAAAGTGATTTCCACTTTGTATAAATTGAAAATATGGAATTTTAGTGAAATAACAATAGCTAACACTTACTGAGCACTCACTGTATGCCAGGCATTCTTTTAAGCACTTTACACGTATTATTTCACTTAATTCTTAAGTGAAAATAAATAACCATAGGAGGTAGGTATTAGTTGTCTGCTTGCCATTTTAGAGGTGAGCAAGTTGAGATACTTGAGGCTAAGTCATTTGCTCCAGGTCACACAGCTGGTGAGTGACACAGTTGGTGAGTGACAGCTGGTGAGTTCTGAATGTAAGTCCTCTGGCTCCAAGTCTGTGCTTTGGATCACTATGCTGTGTTCTGTCCCTAGTAAAGATTTTAGCTCATGTGTTGTTAGTTTTTCTTTTCATTTTGCTTCTTTTTGTAATATTTTCTAGATGTGGGCTAGGAGTTGTATAGAGAAGATTTGCTAATTCTAGGACCTTTGGAATCCATGGATTTATCCATCTTCTGTTGCTGTTATTTGGCAAGCAAACACTATATGCTTGTTTATATCAGTAGGTGTCAACCAGGAATGATTTTGCCCCCCAGGGGACATTTGCTGATGTCTGGAGACAGACATCTTTAGTTGTCGTAAGTCAGGAGACGTGCTCCTGGCACCTAGTGGTCAGAGGCCGGGATGCTGCTGAAACATTTATGAAGCACAGGACAGCCTTCCGCAACAAAGAACTGTTCAGCACAAAATGTCAATAGCATCAACTCTGGCCTATAGAATAAGTGACTGATGATCTTGTAATGCCATTCTGATCTCTAATGGGCAAAGTCACATTAGTAATGTAGAAATGATTACTTTTGATGTTTGTTTGATAATTGATTTCCCCCAATTAATGCATGTTTGTATAAGGGACATAAACACCAACCATAACTTAAATATTGAAGTTCCCTTAAAGTAAACTGGGAATTATAGCCCACTGAGGGAGAGCTGAGGAAGTTTAAAGGGAGGCCATGTAATGCCTGAGGATACAATACTCTAAATATTTGTTGGATTACCTTGTGAATTACACAATTAGATTTCATTTTTTGTGTTGTATTAACTTGTCAAATGTATAAACATTTTAAATATCCTGTAATTTTTAAAACCGTGTTTTGGTATTTTTTTAATTAAAAATTTCATACTGAGAAAAGTGGAGAATATTACATTGTACCCCGTGTTATGTACCACCCATATTTAACAAATGCTAACAAATACTGAAGTCCATTTTGAGCTCTTTCTCATCCCATCCCTTAGGTGTTTCTACATTTTTTATTATACCAAACATCTCAAAAGTTGAAGGGGCCTGGAACTCTTCCGATGTCTGTCGTCAGGCCTCACTCACTGCTGCTGCCTTTTGTCTGCCTGTCAGCTTCTCCCCTCATCTTTCACTGCAGTATATAGGCGGTAGAGGGCGGAGCCAGGTTGTCTTTTCAAAGCTGGAAAGGCCAGGCCGAGAGTGGATGCGTAGGCTGGAGGGAGGCGGGAGGACAATAAGTATGGGTTTCCCCCAATGACTGAAAGCAGAGCGTTCCCATGAAACCTTTCATAAGCCGAAGTGGCGTAAAGCGAAGAAGCAGTGACCATAGGACACATCTTGCTAACGGATGCACAAAATAAATTGAGCTAAAGTACAGAAGCTCAGTGACAGTTCAAAGCTATGGTGGCTTGATGCTGAGGTGCTGAGTGTGGTTCCCAGGAAGGAGCTGGGTGGTGCCCCTTGCACCCGCTTTTGCAGCGCACAGTGCGAATTGCCTCTGTACGGGCTGCTGCACAACACGTGCCGGGCACTGTTCTCATTTTCCACTCTTTTTTGTGAAAATAGATACCTCTTTGGATTTCTTTTGGTTAGGAAAACAGGCGCTAACGTGGGTCTTTCTTAAAAGCGAAGTGGCGTAAATTGAGCTTTGGAAAGATGGAGGAGACCTGTACCTTGGGGCCGTTTGGTGAGGTAGAAAGTGGGGAGAGTGAGCGAGGGTGGGAACAGGCAAGAAGAGCAGTCTCGGAACCAACAGAGATGGTGGTGGGAGGTCTGCAAGCGTGGTCCACCGGAGCAATGTTGTGACTGTCAGGTCAGAGGATCTTAGGTCTTCTTTGCCCAGGATTGCTGCTCCCTGCATTATGAGTGGTATAGGTCAGGAGAGGCTGCGCTTGAATTCTCAATCTCTATTACTTGGACTGCTTAGTGGTCTGTTATTAATGGCAGTGCCTGCTTATCACCAGTTGTTCACAGGACTTCTACATGATAGGTTCCTTCTTTTTTTTTTTTGACCACACCATGCCGCCTGCGGGATCTTAGTTCCCCGACCAGGGATCAAACCCTCCCCCCGTCCCTTTCTGCAGTGGAGGAAGCGCGGAGTCCCAACCACTGCACTGCCCTATAGGTTCCTTCTTTAGTTAAACACCTCCCATCATGCTCCATTGCTATGGAATAAAGCCCTCAGTTCTTGTGGCATTGGAGGGCATTCTTAGCTCCTTTCCCTCCTTCTCTGACACACCTGGAGTGTATCATGTGCTTTCTCTTGTCTTGGTGACTTCTTGTGCATTCTCTCTGATAAACTCCCCTGTGCTCTCCCTATCATCTCCGCACAGTGAACCTGTGTTCTTCTTTTGAGGGCAGCTCATGCCTTTCGGCAGATGGAAGGTATTTCTTGTTATTTTTCATTTGTGCTTTGCCTGTCTTGCTAGAATCTGAGTTTCTTGAAAGCAGTGATGACATGCTTCCTCTTTGAGTTTAGTGCTGCTAACACAGGGCCTGGCCTCAGGAAATGTTTGCTGAACTGAATTAATAGCCAGTTCGAACTTGCCCTTGAGCCAGTGTTTTGTACTGGTGGGAAAAATCCTACACGGTGGATTCTCTGCAGTGTCAGTTACAGTATTGTAAGACCAAAGATAGGAGGCTGGGATAGGAAACAGTTTTGCACCTTCTGGTTTGTTTTTTTTGTTGTTGTTTTTGTTGTTTTTTGTTTTTTGTGGTCCGCGGGCCTCTCACTGTTGTGGCCTCTCCTGTTGCGGAGCACAGACTCCGGACACGCAGGCACAGCAGCCATGGCTCAGAGGCCCAGCCGCTCCGCGGCATGTGGGATCTTCCCTGACCTGGGCACGAACCCGTGTCCCCTGCATCGGCAGGCGGACTCTCAACCACTGCGCCACCAGGGAAGCCCCTGCACCTTCTGGTTTAAAAAAAAAAAAAAAGAGAGACGCCTTCGTGGCTTATTACACTTTGTGATATTCAGCATCATGTTTCATTTATAAATTTGATGTATTGTTGGCATGATCCTGACTTACGGTTGATATTTTGCTTGGATTTTAGTGAAGAGTTCATAAAATATAAAAGAGAAGCATAGAGTTTGTAGCATCAGTAGTTGCTACTCAGCTCTGACCTTGATCAAAAGGCTGCTTGAGAGTAACTATTCAGTTATATAGTTGGACCAGTTGAGTTAGGAATGGGGCTAGAATTGAAAATTAATACATTTTTTAAAACCTTTTCTTACTTGTTCTTTCTCCCTGTCTTTAGGATTTTTGTCCCTGAGTCATGGAAGACAGAAGAGCTGAGAAGTCATGTGAACAAGCATGTGAATCACTTAAGAGACAAGACTATGAAATGACCCTCAAGCACTGCACAGAGGCCCTCCTTTCTCTTGGCCAGTACTCCATGGCTGACTTCACAGGGCCGTGTCCACTGGAGATAGAAAGCATCAAAATCGAGAGTCTTCTTTACAGAATTGCCTCCTTTTTGCAGCTGGTGAGTAAACACTGTCAATGAGCCAGTGCTGAACCATGTAAAATGGCTGTTTTCTGTGAGTGGGGACTATTGCTGATCACTGCTTCCACAGGTCACCACATTCTGGGCTGAGGACATGAGTGAAGTGGCTAGTGATTGCTGAATATCTTTGATGGCAAGCAACTGTGTTTTTAAGCCTTGAAAGTATTACGGTTTTTTAGCATTTTGGGTTATTCACTCCATTCAACAAATATTTCAACAAATGTTATTCACTCAATTCAACAAATATTTACGCTGTTCTAGGTATTTGCTATACGTTGGTGAAAAAGAAAGAGAAAGATCTCTCCTTCATAGTACTTTTTCTAGTGGGGGGGCAGACAATAAACCATAGGCATTATAAATAAGTAAACACTTTAGATTGTTGGAAGGTAACAGTCTGCATGGAAAAAATGTAGAATAGAGGGTTACTAGGGTTAGGGATAGGGTTGCAATTTTAAATTGGGTTAAGATAGGCCTCATGATAAGGTGATACGAAGGAGGTAAGGAAGTGAGCCATGTTGAAATCTGGAAGAAGATCGTCACAGGCAGAGGGAACAGTCAGTGTGGAATTCCTGAGGCGGAAGCATGCCTGCCGCGTCTGAGGAACAGTTGGGAGGCCCTTGTGCTGGAGTAAAGTGCCCAAGGGGGAGAGTGCAGCAGGGCTAGATCCTGTGGGACCCTTCAGGCCACTGTAAGGGCTGGTGTCTGCTCTACTTGAGATGGGACGCTGTTGTGGGATTTTGAGCAGAGGAGTGGCATGGTCTGCTTTAATAGGAGTTATTTGGCCTTTGTGTTGAGAATAGACTGTAAAAGAGTAAGAGCAGATGCAGGGAGACTAGTTTGGAAGCTATTAGAATAATCTAGGCCAGCGGTGAAGTGGCTCAGATCAAAATGCTAGCATTGGAGATGGTGAGAAGTGGTTTGTTCTGGTTACAATCTGAAGATAGAACGAAGCAGATGTCCTAATGTACTGAAGGCAGGGAGTGAGAGATATAGAGCAGGCATAGTTTACTTACTTCGCCCTTTTTTTGTCTGAGCAATTGGAGGCGTGGAGTTTCCTTACACTGAGATGAGAGGCCTATAGGTGGGGAGATGGGAAAGAGTTCATTTTGGACATACTGATTTGAGATGACATTTAGATATCCAGCTGGAGATGTTGAATAAGCAGTTGGATATGCAGGTCTGGAGTTTGGGAGAGAGGTCTGGGCTAAAGATGTAAATTTGAGAGTTTGTGGCCTATAGATGATATATAAAGTCTTACACCTGGGTCAGATCAGCAGGGGAATGAGTATAGGTAGAGAGAAGGGGAGGGCTGAGGACCTAGTCTTGTGGCACTAGTTTAAGAGGTTGGGAGGAGAAGCAAAGCATCCTGAAAAGCAGCCCGTGAGGTTAAGGAAAACTAAGAGAGTAAGATGTCCTAGGAACCAGTCCAAGAAGCCTGTCCAGATGAGGGAACGTTCAGTGTCCACTGCTGTGAATAGAGTCGTGAGAACTGAGAATTGACTGAGAAATGACAGTGTCTAAATGGGTACGTGTAAGTGTACCTAACTGGATTCACTGGCAGTCACTGGTGAGCTCCATGAGGGCAGCTTCCATGGAGTGGTGGGTGAAAGCCTGATAAAAGAGAATTTAAGAGAAAGTCAGAGGGAAGGGAATTGAAGTACATGATATAGACAATTCTTGAGGAGTTTGCCCCATTGAAGCACAAAAAAATGGAATGGTAGCTGGTGGGAGAAGTGAAGTCAAGAGAAGGATCTTTTCAGATGAGAGAAATAAGAGCATATTTGTTTATAGGACTGAACCGTTAGAAAACAAAATATTAATGATGTAGGAGAAAATAGAAGCTTGCTGGAGCGCTGTTCTTGAGTAGGCCCTGGAGCAGATCTGTGCAGGTGGTAGGATGGGCTTTAGGAAGGAACAGGGCTGGCTCACCTGGTAACAGGTGGAAGGCACAGTGTGCCGGGAAGTGGGCAGCCATGGTAGTGGCCATCCGTGGAAAGTCTCTTCTCAGGGCTGCAGTTTCCTCAGTGAAGTCATTAGCTGAGAACGAGGATGGGGAAGAGATTTCTGGTGACTTGAGGTTGGAGAGGGCGAGAGGGAGGAGTGTGAATAAATGGCCTAGGGAAGTATACTGTAATGTTTGTAGAATGTCACGTAATCCTCAGCACGAGTTAGCTTTGCTCTCTGCATATTAAATTTGCAACATTAGTGATTAAACTTTGAAACAAAGCTGAGCTTTTTGATAAAATGTGTTTTAAGCAGCCCTTGAACTACTTAACTTTATCTTGTATCTTTTATTTTGCAGAAAAACTATGGGCAAGCTGATGAAGATTGTAGGCATGGTATGTTTAAAAGCAGGATTCTTTTCTGCTGTGAAGATTTTGAATTATTTAATTGAGCAGTGTTTAAGATTTGTTTTTTTCATATGCTAATTTCAAAAGTGATTATAATATTTAAAAAACCCACCTCACGGTGGTGCTGAGTGACTGATTTGGATGGCGACTTTCCTGCTGTGATGGGTGCACACATGAACGTTGTTCCTAGTCACAAGTGTTGGCGTTGCTGTCACTCCCTTGGGAACATTGAGAATGCCCTTTTAAAGTTTGTGTGAGTATTTTCAGTCAATAAAGAGCCATATTTTGAGAACTGTAGCACATAACACACATTGATTAACACGTTAAGCTTGGATAAATTGAAAAGCTGGGCCTCTGCCTCCTATAATGTTCTTTTCCCCTTCATTAGAAGATTTCCCTTAGAGAGCAGAGACTGACTAGAATGCTCTTTAGTGCTTTTTCCTGTTTTCTTTTGGGCAGGAAATTGATTAATAAGATTCGTGCTCTTTGGGTACTCATAGAATAGGAATCCTTTTCTTGAAGATTGCTGCCAATTCACTAGAATGAATCTAGAAGTGAGTGGGAGGAGGGTTCAGTGTACATTCTCACACACTCTTGGTGGGAGTTTTGCACAGCTCAGTGATTTGGATAATATAATGTTTCAGTTATCCAGATTGGGGTTGGGGGGCTGAGGTGTCTAACATAAGTTAAAGTTTTTTTCCTATTTGCCCCTTTGTGTCAAAACTTTAAAAAGTATTAGCTCTTTTTGTTGTTAACCTTACAAAACCATCTTATCTACTCCTGGGGCATATTGGACGTAATTTAACCATTCATTAAAGATTCAGTGACCTCTTTGTAAACCTTGCTTCATAGAATTGTATACTTTGAGAGTTAATTGGCTCGAGAGATATCTATTACCGTCTTCCGTTAAATAAATCTTTACTATCTGTGGACATTTAAAAGTTACCAACAAGCCAGATAATATAGAGGAATATGAAGAAGGGACCCACTTCCCCTTCTCCCCCATCTGAAGGAACCATGTTATTAGTTTGCTGCATCTTCTTCACCTTTCTCTGTAGCGATAAGCACAAATGCTTAAATACATAGGTAGGGTTTTCCTTTAAAAATTAAAAAAGAATTATGTGATCATCACAGAGTTTCTTGCTTTCTTCTGTAACAATAGATCATGAACATCTTACTATGTTAATAATACATCAGCTCCAATTCCTGCTGAATATTCCATGGCATAGATGTGCCGTAATTTATTCAGCCATTCCCAGATTGATGGGCATTCAGGTGATTCTAGTTTTCTAGTTTGCTATAGTTCATCCTGTAATAAACATGTATTCTTTCTTACTGTTGCCTTTGTTTCTTTATGGTAGTCTTAAAAGTTAGATATCTGCGTTAAGGAGTTTTAAAAGTTGGATGTCTGGGTTAAAATATACTTGAATGCCTGTTTCCTGTGATCTCACTAACTGGAACCTCTCAGTCTTGACATTGTGACAATCTTGTGTGTGAGAAATGGCCGCTCTTTCTTTAATGTTCCCTTCCTTGAGTACTAGTGAGGTTGATGCTTTTCATTTGGAGACACACAAAGTCCCAGAAGAGTAGCTGACTTGTGAAGAGTTGTCGAAGGGTAAACGCTGTGGGTGAAGGAACATAAGGAAAAACGCTGCATTTTTTGTTAATTGTTTTACTTAGCGTTTTCAAGTTAGATACTATTTTACAGCTGCTGAATTACCAAAATAAAAGCTTAACCAGGAAACCTTGGAGATGAAGGATAAGTCTGTTACCTGGATTGTGATCATCGTAACATGAATGTATATGTATGTCCACACTCACCAGACTGTATACATTAATTACGTGCAGTTTTTGGATACTGATTATGTCTCTGTAATGTGGGGAGAAAAGTTTAACCAATGTCTAAGATAAGGTTGCAGTGAAATGAGTGTATGCTTGTGGTGTGGTAGAGTATGAAGCGGAATTCAGCTTGGTAACATGTTCGTTCCTTTGACCCACTAATCTTAGTTCTGGGATACTGTCCCAAGTAAATATTCCAAAAGAAGGAAGAAATAGTATGTGGAATGGTTTTCATTGCAATACTGTGTGGAAAAGCAGAAAATCGGTTAGCTTGCAATAAGGGTTCATTGATTACACTCTGTGCATTCCTTGTTACCATTTATGTGATAAGTAAGAACATGGAAGTGCTTACTTAATGTATATAAATTTGTCGTTTGAAATAGACATTTGGGAATATTGGCAAAGTTTACATGTGTATATTGCTAATTGTAGAGTTCTGCTTTTATATTGTGTACATGTAATTTTTTTTCTTTTCACCTTTTGGTAACTTGTGTTTTTTTAAATTGAAATACAGTTGATTTACAGTGTTAGTTTCAAGTGTACAGCAAGCTTATTTTTATATAAGGTAAAATACCACAGTTAAGTAGTCAGTAATAAAAAGCAACACGAGAATCTCAATCTCTGTTAATTATTATATTGGTTTGTAATGCTAGATAGCCCGAATAGCTCCTGCCTTAATGGCCCCAGAGCTTTGTTTGAATTTTATGTACTAGAGTATCATCCTGGTGTCTGTTCCCTCACTGTCAGGCTATCAGTTTGCATTCCTTACAACTCTCAACATGCCTCATTGCAGCTGCCCTCCCCCTCTTCTCCACTTGCTGCTTCTGACCCTGATTTCACTTTCTTAGGCAGGGATAGGAAACCAGACAGGCAATCTTTTATTTATTTATTTATTTATTTTTTATTTTAAGAATTTATTTTAAGTGAAATAAAACACACGTCACATACCCTTTACCATCTTCACCATTTTTTTTTAATTTTTTTATTTTTTATTTTAATTTTTTCTTTATAACAAATTTAATCAGTTATACATATACATATGTTTCCATATCCCCTCCCTTTTGCATCTCCCTCCCACCCTCCCTATCCCACCCCTCCAGGCGGTCACAAAGCACCGAACTGATCTCCCTGTGCTCTGCGGCTGCTTCCCACTATCTATCTACCTTACGTTTGGTAGTGTATATATGTCCATGCCTCTCTTTTGCTTTGTCACAGCTTACCCTTCCCCCTCCCCATATCCTCAAGTCCATTCTCAAGTAGGTCTGTGACTTTATTCCTGTTTTACCCCTAGGTTCTTCATGACATTTTTTAAAAATTCCATATATATGTGTTAGCATACGGTATTTGTCTTTCTCCTTCTGACTTACTTCACTCTGTATGACAGACTCTAGGTCTATCCACCTCATTACAAAGAGCTCAGTTTCGTTTCTTTTTATGGCTGAGTAATATTCCATTGTATATATGTGCCACATCTTCTTTATCCATTCATCCGATGATGGACACTTAGGTTGTTTCCATCTCCGGGCTATTGTGAATAGAGCTGCAATGAACATTCAGGTACATGCCTCTTTTTGAATTATGGTTTTCTCAGGGTATATGCCTAGTAGTGGGATTGCTGGGTCATATGGTAGTTCGATTTTTAGTCTTTTAAGGAACCTCCATACTGTTCTCCATAGTGGCTGTACCAATTCACATTCCCACCAGCAGTGCAAGAGTGTTCCCTTTTCTCCACACCCTCTCCAGCATTTATTGTTTCTAGATTTCTTGATGATGGCCATTCTGACTGGTGTGAGATGATATCTCATTGTAGTTTTGATTTGCATTTCTCTAATGAGTAAAGATGTTGAGCATCCTTTCATCAGACAGGCAATCTTTGTCATGGAGTTAAAAAACATTGAAAAATTTTTTATTATGAAAAATTTAAAACATACAGGAAACTAGAGGAAAGTGTATAATAAACATTTATAGTCTCGAAACTTAGGTTGTAACCTTTTGCCATATTTACTTCATTAATTTTTTTCTGAACTATTTAAAAATAATTATAGACATCATGATATTTACTCCTAAATACTTTAGTATCCATCTCTAAAAAATAAGGTCATAACTGTATAACCACAGTATTATTATTAACCTAATAAAAATGGCCATAATTCCCTAATATCCAAAACCAGTCCATAATCAGATTTACCTGGTTGTTCCCAACATGTTTTTTTTTTTAAGGCTGATTTGTTTAAGCCAGGAACTAATCAGAGTCATAAGATTTAATAGTTGGAATTCTACTTAAATAAGAAATAGATTCTGAGTGAGGACTCAAGGGCATCCTGAAAATAAACTACACAGACTTTAAGTTCATGGAGTTTAGTTCTGAGTTTGGTGTTGTGTTCTGGATAGTGAGGGTTGTCAAGCCAGTGACCAGCGAGTAAGTGAGGTGGTCAAGTCTGTTTTCATTATCTGAACATATGTTGTATTTGGCGTAACAGGAAAACTTTCATAACATAAGGATTCTTTTTCTTCCTCTGAAATATTCATCATATAGGAAACTCACATTTTTTTTTACACTAACAAAAGGGAATGAGGTAAATGGAGAAAGTGAAATCGAAAGATAGTCTTATCAACTAAGAGTTTTGTGCTACATGTAATGTGTAGATCAAACTTAGTCATTATAACATCAATGAATACTTTTCATAAGGCTGCAAGATTTTTAAACCCTAGGTGAGAGTGTCATTAATTTAAGAAATTAATATAAACAAAGGAGTTTTGGCCATCAATTGATATTTATTATATTGATAACTTGCCCTGTGAAGTAAGTGATTCAGTAACCAAAAAGCCCTGTTAAATAGATGCTGACTGTATTACAAAAGGCAAATTGATATATGATTGATTGAACCTTCTATACTTTCCTTCTCTGAAGAGTTTTGATTAAATAGATTTTATATTTTATGGTAATTAAAAATGTTTTGGAAAAATAGTTAATAGGGGTAATGATATTCAGAATTATCTCTGGGTAAGACCCTCTGAAGTATTTTGTTTAATCACACTGTAATATCATTCCAGTTTTATGGGTGAGGAAACAGATTTTGTGAGATTAAGTAACTTGCTTAGGAGCATAGAGACAGTCCAGAGTGGAACTGTGGTTTTGAAGTGAGGTCTTTCTGACCTGAAAGGCCATGCTCCTTCTCTTTATCCTAAGGTACAACCTATTTATTCTTTAGGGTTTTACAGACATTATTCTATTTAGTGTAATAAACCTGGGGGGGGGGAAAGGCAAATGGGTATTTTATATTCTAGAAATGAGAAAAACTGAGGCTCAGGATCACGTAGATAATAGTGGAGTGGGACAAGCGTTTGGATCTTTAAGCCTCTAGTCCATCCAGTTTTTCCTGTTGACCAGAATGTTAAATAGGGATGCAACTCGATAATATTTCTTAATTACTTGTTCTTTAGATCCATTTGCGGTAACTATTTTTAAAATTTCATGCATGTAAGCTTTATTTCTCCAACAGGAATTTTTTAAAAAACTTTTTATTTTATTTTAATTTTTTTGCGGTACGCGGGCCTCTCACTGTTGTGGCCTCTCCCGTCGCGGAGCACAGGCTCCCGACGCGCAAGCTCCGCTCACGGGCCCAGCTGCTCCGTGGTGGCCTATGGGATCCTCCTGGACCGGGGGCACGAACCCATGTCCCCTGCATCGGCAGGCAGACTCGCAACCACTGTGCCACCAGGGAAGCCCAAAACCTTTTTATTTTGAAATAATTATGGATTCACAGGAAGTTGCGAATATAGTACAGTGATCCCATGTACCTTTCCCCCCACTGGTTACATCTTACATAACTGTAGTACAATATCAAAACCAGGAAGTTGACATTGGTTCAATGAATATGTGTAATTCTGTTTCATTTTATTATGTGTAGATTCCGGTAACCACCAGCACAGTCACAATACAGAAGTGTTCTATCCCAGTGAAGATCTCTCTTGGGCTACCCTTCGTAGTTACACTCACTGTCTGCCCTCCCTGTGTAACCCCTGGCAGCCACTAATCTGTTCTCCACCTCCATCATTTTGTCATTTTGAAAATACCACATAATGGAACCATATTGTATGTGACCTTTTTAAGGATGACTTTCTTTCTCTCACCATGTGTTTGAGACCCATCCAAGTTTTTGTGTGTATCAGTAGTTCATCCATTTTTATGGCTGAGTAGTATTCCACAGCATGGCTGTACCACAGTTTGTTCTTCAGCAGGAACCTAAGCCTTTCTGGAATAGGACCTTAACTTGCACTCTTCATTTCCACATAATGCCTATTAACTGTTTTAAGTAAAGTTCTTTTATGTAAGTTGTTAGGGATAGAATATAAATCAGGAAAGTGTTTTTTTAATATTTAAGTTAAGTTGGAGACCATCCTCTGAGTATGCAGACTCTCTTTTGTATGAGTAGATATTTAAGTAAGCAGTAGTCTTTGAACTATGCCCTTTGAACTCAGTTGCAAGAGCCTCATCGTGGTTGTATGACTGTCTTTTCTTATTTATGCAGGGTGTCAGTTATAGTCATGAGTGACATTATAAATGTATTTCATGTTGTTTTTCACTCATAGAATAAATACTAGCATTAATTTTATATTAGCTCAAATTATATGTATACCATAAAAAGAGAAGATTTAAAATGAGTGGTACCTTGCCTTGTAAAATCTCAATAAAAACTATACCAGGGCTTCCCTGGTGGCGCAGTGGTTGAGAGTCCGCCTGCCGATGCAGGGGACACGGGTTCGTGCCCCGGTCCGGGAGGATCCCACATGCCGCGGAGCGGCTGGGCCCGTGAGCCATGGCCGCTGAGCCTGCGCGTCCGGAGCCTGTGCTCCGCAACGGGAGAGGCCACAGCAGTGAGAGGCCTGCGTTCCGCAAAAAAAAAAAAAAACTATACCAAAGCGGGGTGGTGGGGGGGGACGGACGGACACGGACGGACAGGACGATGACACTGAAATTAAGATTATTGTGAACACCTGAAAACATAGCCCTCTCGCATAGTGCAAAGAAAATAGTCAGAAGAGGAGCAAAATGTCAGTTCTTCTCAGTAAGCAAATTATTTTTTTAAAAAGTAAGCAAATCAACCATGGAAACAATGAAGTAAGGGAGTGCCTTAGCAGAGGATTTTCCACACTCAGGATTTCCTCTGAGTGCTTACAATGGACATAGCAAGATGTTGACTTCTGACGTTGAAATAAAGTCAGTGAAAGAGTTTTAAGATAAAAAATACAGTTAAGTTGATTTTTTTTAAATAGAAAACTTGCAGGGTTTTAAAATTTTTATTTATTTATTTATTTATTTATATAGCTGCATTGGGTCTTTGTTGCTGCACTCAGGCTTTCTCCAGTTGCGTCGAGCAGGGGTTACTCTTCGTTGTGGTGCACGGGCCTCTCACTGTGGAGGCTTCTCCCGTTGGGGAGCACAGGCTCCAGACACACGGGCTTCAGCAGTTGTGGCACACGGGCTCAGTTGCTCCGCGGCATGTGGGATCTTCCTGGACCAGGGCTCAAACCCGTGTCCCCTGCATTGGCAGGCGGATTCTTAACCACCGCACCACCAGGGAAGCCTCTTTCTTCCAGTTTTTGAACAGTTAACAGAGATTAACTTTCCTGTAATGATATAGCAAATGCATCTTGGAAATTAGGGTTCTTTATAACGAGGAGGCTGAAGGCTCTGCAAGCAGCGTGCTCTCTCTCTCTCTCTTTCTAATGCACACACAGTACAACAGGCTACTCAGGAGTCCAAGAGACTTTACGCTGAGCTGCAGTTGAAGGAAAGAGTACTTTCAAAAATAGACAGTAAGGTCTCAGCTTCAAAGTTTATGGCACACACAAGAGGGCTGTAAAAGAGATGCAGAGATTTTTGTGACCAGGTTAAGGACCGAATACTGGAAGGAGCCAAGAGCAAGGTAGCAGGGATTTGGGGGGAAAAAAAAGAAAGAGAGAATGAGAGAGAGAGTACATTATAGTATTTAAATCTGGATATGAAATATTTAGAAGAGGTCTGTATGATACCTGAGATTGAATACTGTTAGGGCTTTTCATTTTCCAAAAGCGTCTTATAAAGGAAAGATTTTATCTGCAAAAGACCTTGGTAGGAAGGACATAAAATGCCACAAAAGCTGCGGTCCGCATGTCTTAAAGTATTATGTATTACAATTGGAAGTAAAGAGAGGGCAAGGGGAAAAAGGGTTGAGACGGAGGAGAAGGATGGTGGAAAAAAAAAAAAAAACTATTTGGAAAAATGGACCCGGGTGAGAGAGTTCTTATTCTGGTTTACATTATACTTTTTGTTACTTGTTACAAGTGGACATTTTAACCTGACTTAGGCCTTCTGCTGTTTGGAGTCTGTTTATAAACTCCTCCCCTAACCCCACCCCAATAGATATTTGGCAATAAGTTTATTGCCCCAAAATTAAATGGCTGATATTTAGGAAAGGAATTTATTTATAAATTATAAATTTGTTTCATATATTTATTAAATGAATCTATTTTCATTTTTGATTCAGTTCCTGATGTGTTGGTTCTGAGAATGTGATTATTTCCAAGTGGTGAATAACTTCACTTTATTAGTGACTCAAGGATTTAGTTTAATGGTAATTTTAAAATTTCTTTCAAAAAATTTGGAAAAATACTACCTTGATTAGGCTATGCTCTTCAATAAACGGCTTTGGAAATAACTAAGGACTTGATAAGAGAAATAACCTTTTATGGTCATGTTACTGAAAAAATACAGACTAATACTCAGCATTTACTGAACTTTAAGCTTGTTTTAAATTATCTTTCTCATTGCATGTAATTCTTTACAGGCAAGGGGAATTACGTTTTAATTGTTGATCCTCTCCTTTTGGTAGCCAGGGGCTGTTTTCGTTGAAACAGTTGAATGAGGACTCCTTTAAGATTACTCATATTCTGGTCCAAAACATTCCAAGTAAGACATATTTCAAGTGTTAGAAAATCTTACAAAAACTTAAGAATGAGAAGGGAGAGAGACTTGAATTTAGCAACGCAGCTAAGGTGTTCAGATTTCTCCTTTGTAACTCCCAGGGGAAGGAAGGAGTTATGTGCTCACAGTAGAATTTCACAGATAGTTGGGGGAAGAGAATTTATTTGTAAGGAATCATAACTTTTTTTACAGTTGTCCAAGATTAGGTTATGTTTTAATGTCATCTCTTTTGGCAAGTTCAATTATTATAGCTGAGGCAAGTTTAAGAATACACTAGGCCATACTTTGTTTTCTTTCAAGCTTTTCAAGATGTTAAAGGCAATACAGGACCAGATTGGCAGCACTGCAGTTTGATTCTATCATATGACACCATAGCAGGATAGCTTTTTATCTATAGTACTTGACTGTTTCTTTGCCATAGTTCTTCATGTGGGATCCTACAAGACATAAACTGAATTGCATTTAAAGACAGCCGTTAGAAGAAAGTACATCAGTAGTGTTTCTTGTCTAAAATGTTTAGAGAGAGGAAAGGGAAAGATAATTTTGACAAATCTGGAGACATTTAGACATCAATGTAATGGAAGAACTTTTGCAAAATAAAATTCAGCATATACCTTGTACAAAACCAAGGATCTCTGAAAAGTGCTTGTAAAATATCATGTCATTTAATACTCTTTAAACATGACATAGTCATCTGAGATTGAAATATTCTTACATTTGTTTTCATTTCCCTGAAACATTCTTCAGCTCTGGACAACTAGTTTCTTAATATCCCAGTTACTGAAAAGGAACTAGGATAGTTCCTCAACAGTTCTTAATACTATTTTATACTTTTTAGAGGGGAACGTAACATCTAGGGAACTCTTGAGGAGATTGTGCTAGATACTTCATATAATTACCACAGTTAGTCTTTACCACAACCTTGTTAGGTAGCTACTGTCACCTCCATTGTACGGGGGAGGAAACAGGCTTGGCGAATGTGAGTGACCCAGACCTCGGTAGGACTGTCATTTTTCTTCAGAGCATTTTATTAATGCTTGCATTATATTATTTGATCCTTGCAGCACATTTTTTCATCTTGCAGTTCTACAGGTGACCACACTGAGGACCAGAGAGATAAAATGACTTGCCAAAGGTCATATTTGAATAGTTTCAGGAGTAGTAAGATCTGAGGGAGATGTGGGCTTACTGTGGAATTTTCTGAGATGCTCAAAACATTCTTAAGGATGCCCCGTTGTTGTTATTCATGTATTGGAATTGTCAGTGAGGCGATAAGTGATCTGTAACATGGATGCTGTGACAGCAGGTTGGTCTAAACTGAAAGTAATTGAATAAAACCTTCTAGAATACAGAGACTGCAACTTTCAATTTAGTAATCTGATTCAATAAAGTATATATGTAGAAAGATGTTTATTACAGTGTTTGTTTGTTTTTTTTTGCGGTACGCGGGCCTCTCACTGCTGTGGCCTCTCCCCTTGCGGAGCACGGGCTCCGGACGCGCAGGCTCAGCGGCCATGGCTCACGGGCCCAGCCGCTCCGGGGCATGTGGGATCTTCCCAGACCGGGGCATGAACCCGTGTCCCCTGCATCGGCAGGCGGACTCTTAACCACTGCGCCACCAGGGAAGCCCACAGTGTTCTTTTTAATAGTTAAAAATTGGAACTGTTCTGGATCAAGGGAATAGTTAAGTAAATTGATGTATCTACTTGATGGAACATTATATCGCTAATAATATAAATATAAACACTGTAATATGGAAAATACTGAATGTGTCAAGGGGAAGTAAAATAGGATATAAACTGTTATATCAGTTACAGTCATGTAAAAATTATGTAAATATTGATCAGAATTTGAAGAGAACACGAATAAGTGAAAACAGTTTTTTTTTGTTGAGTGGTGAGTTTATGGTGAACTTCTGTGTAGAATTTTATTCATGTTCTTTTGTTATGTTATTTGGGTAATAAAAAAATTGAACCATATAACAAAAGGATATATTCAGTACAACCAAAATAAATATATTAAGAACAGGGCTTCCCTGGTGGCGCAGTGGTTAAGAATCCACCTGCCAATGCAGGAGACACGGGTTTGAGCCCTGGTCCGGGAAGATCCCACATGCTGCGGAGCAGCTAAGCCTGTGTGCCACAACTACTGAGCCTGTGCTCTAGAGCCCGCGAGCCACAACTACTGAGCCAGTGTGCCACAACTACTGAAACCCGCATGCCTAGAGCCCATGCTCTACAACAAGAGAAGCCACTGCAGTGAGAAGCCCGCACACCGCAACGAAGAGTAGCCCCTGCTCACCGCAACTAGAGAAAGCCCACAGGCAGCAATGAAGACCCAACACAGCCAAAAATAAATAAATAAAATACATTTTATTTTTAAAAATATATATATTAAGGACAGACCCAATGGACTTTATTTATTTATTTATTTATTTTATTTATTTATTTTTTTTTGCGGTACGCGGGCCTCTCACTGTTGTGGCCTCTCCCGCTGCGGAGCACAGCCTCCGGATGCGCAGGCCCAGCGGCCATGGCTCATGAGCCCAGCCGCTCCGCGGCATGTGGGATCTTCCCGGAGTGGGGCACGAACCAGTGTCCCCTGCATCGGCAGGCGGACTCCCAACCACTGCGCCACCGGGGAAGCCCCCAATGGACTTTAAATGCAATATATTATATTAATACTTAAACAAAACATTTCCTTGAAAATAATTAGAAAAAATGCAATTTCCAAAATATTTTCTTTCAGCAAATTATCTTTTTGTAAAGGAAGCTGAAGTGTGTATAAACTAAAAAATGAATCTTGGACTTCTCAATAAAGAGAAGGGTACAGATTGTTTTACTGGTTGAACCATTAGCAGTTATGGGAAATCATCTCAAATGACATGGCATAAAAATGAGTATATTCTGTATTGTTAGAAATATGTTCTCCTTGTGATTGTATTAAATTAAGTCAGTAAACCCTTGCAGACAAGTTGGGTAGCATTTTCTCTGGCTATTTGACAGTTGGGTTCTTAGTTAATCTTGCTGGTTTTGATAAAAGCTAATTCTGAATTGCTTAGGAATATCAAAATATTGAGGTTTGCAGTTTCTATTCTTATGCATTTTAATGGCACTGGGTCTCTTTGTCAAAAATGCAACAACTTTATTCAGTGAATATCTATCTACGCAGTTTAAAAGCCCTCATTTACCCAGAAATCATAGGTTGAACAGTATTTTCACTGGAGAGGTGTAAGATTAATTCTCCTCATGATTTTGCGGTGATCCTACCTGACTATAGGCTGTAGTAGGTTAGGTATGTTGATTGTCCCATGTTTTTTCTTGGCTTTATGCATGTCATGGACAGAACTGAAACATCACTGCCTTCCTCTAGTAGTTACAGTTATTCTTTTAGCATAAAATAAGTCATGCTTGGGATAGTGTACTAATAATAAAATTGAGAAAAATGTGTATCGAATGTTATGTGGTTAATGATGGCTGTTCTTTCATGACAGTGCTGGGAGAAGGACTGGCCAAGGGAGATGGTACCTTTCAAGCAGTGCTTTGCTGCATGCAGCTTAAAGGAAAGCTCCAACCTGTATCCAGCATTCTTGCCAAGTCACTGACAGGAGAGTCCCTGGTATGTTGATGAGTTCTAAATTTGAATGTCTGAAAACGGGTTCATCCATTTGACTCCTTAGGTGTATTACCTACGTTCCTCTAGGTTCTGTCGGAAGTCAAAGTTTATAAGTATCTTGAGATGCTTATTTCTCTTCAACAAACTGATGTTTAATCATTGGATTCTTGTAGTTTGTGATAATATATATAAGAATTGGAGATATTTTTCAAGCTTTGAAAGTATAGAATAACTAAAGGATTTTCTTTAAAGGTATAATTTAACAGAATCTGGAAATATTTTTGAGTTTTAAAATGCTCCTGTGGACATATGATCTTACAGGGTTCTTAAATTCAACAATTTATTTTATAAAATGCTTAAGTTTATCTAAACTAAGTAATAATTACTTTTGTTTCTGAAGATGTCATATATGTAAGTTAATATTCATGACTGCTCTGATGGAGTTATCTAATTATTTTCAGACTTTGGGATAAATGTTTGTATGTAGTATTTAGTTTTTGAGAGTTTTTGTTTGTTTTTGGATGAGATAATTGAAAGACTACTTTTTTGTACTTTAGAGTTGGCAATCTATAGAAATTGGAAGAAAAGAGATATTATAACTTTTTTTTACCAGTTGGTAACTGTTACAGAATTTGCTAATATTTTTCAGGAATCATAATGAAAAACAGTGAAAGCAAGAAAATATATGTATACTTTGTTATACAGCGTGAATTCTCTATACTTTTCTTCTGAAAATTGTGGAAAGCTGGAGCAAAGTTGTGTTTTCACTGCAAATAAATATATATTTGGTAAAAAAAAATGCAGATTAGGAAAGTACTTTGTATATTGTTGAGTGCAATGTAATGACCCGTTTCAGAGGGTAATTTAGTTATTTTCTAAGGAATTATTTTGCAGTGAATTGTTTAATTGGTTTAACAATATTTTTGGATGTCACCATTTTAACAAATGAATATAAAAGCTAAGGTGTGTTATTAATATAGCAAAATTGTATGGGTATTTAGTTCTAGATAGATGATAAAGAATAGTTCTCTTCTTTATTATTTAGATAATTCTATCCTTAAGGAACTTTCCTATATAAGTTAAGCATATTACACAGTTTTACCTGTTGGATTTTTACTTATTTTATTTTATTATTTTTTAATTTATTGGGGTATAATTGCTTCACAGTGTTGTGCTAGTTTCTGCTGTACAGAGAAGTGAAATAGCCATATGTATACACAAATTCCCCCCCGACCCCAGCTTCTGGATTTCCCTCCCATCTAGGTCACCACAGAGCATAGAGTAGTAGTCACCACAGAGCTGTACAGAAGGCTCTCAACTAGTTATCTATTCTATACACAGCAGTGTATACATGTCAGTCCTAATCTCCCAATTCATCCCACCCCGCCTTTCCCCCCTTGGTGTCCATACGTTTGTTCTCTACATCTGTGTCTCTATTTCTGCTTTGCAGATAGGTTCATCTGTACCACTTTTCTCGATTCCACATGTATGCATTAATATACAATATTTGTTTCTCTCTTTCTGACTTACTTCACTCTGTATGACAGTCTCTAGGTCCATCCACATCTCTACAAATGACCCAGTTTCATTCCTTTTAATGTCTGAGTAATATTCCGTTGTATATATGTACCACATCTTCTTTATCCATTCGTCTGTTGATGGACATTTAGGTTGCTTCCATGACCTGGCTATCGTAAATAGTGCTGCAATGAACATTGTGGTACATGACTCTTTTTGAATTACGGTTTCCTCAGGGTATATGCCCAGGAGTGGGATTGGTGGGTCATACGGTAGTTCTATTCTTAGTTTTTTAAGGAACCTCCATACTGTTCTCCATAGTGGCTGTATCAACTTACATTCCCACCAACAGTGTAGGAGGGTTCCCTTTTCTCCACACCCTCTCCAGCATTTATTGTTTGTAGATTTTTAAATTTAAAATTAGGAAGAAGCAATTTGCTTTCAAATCTCAAGTGAAATTTGAATTTCAGAAGAGTGAATGTTTTATGTATTTTCCTTCAACAGCTTTGTTAATGAACCATCTTTAAGTAGTGTGATCATTGTATGTGAATCTGAGTCATAAGTAACTGAGTTCACCATTTTGTAAATATAGCCTATTAGTTTTAGGAAAAAGGAGTTTAAAAAAGTTGAGGTTTATTTTTTTCTTTACCTACTCTATCTTGCTCTTCAGTGATACCCTTTGTGAATATTTTATTGAATTAATCTTACCTTCTTAGGCAAGGTGAATACAGTGTTTTAGGGCACACTGTATCTTTTGTCCTGTTAATCTTTTTAACTTTGTGCATAGATGGTTAGCTTTATCATCACCTCTAATGGTAATGAGGATGGGAGATGAGCATAGCATTGGTTTTCTTTTTACAGATAAACCTTAGAAACAGCTGAAGAGTTAAGTCCCCATAGTAAAGAACTAATATACTACTTGGTTTTTCCATTTTTCATTTGCCCTTTCAGAATGGGATGGTAACAAAAGATTTGACAAGACTAAAAATACTTCTCACAGAAACGGAGGTAAGACTATTTCAGTGGATCTCTTTGGGAAGAGTTTAACTCAGTCTGGCTAGTACATGTTCTTTATTAAAATTTGGAAAATCACTGGGCATCAGCAAGGCTTTAAAGATGGGGTAGTGCAACCTTTAGACTTCCTGTAACCAGGCTTGGTCCCATCCTAGGAACTTTGCTTCCTGTCAAGGTGCCTCTGCATCCCAGGTCTTCTGTTTTGTCCCTAATTTTTGTTAGCTGTCTCTGGCCAATAAATGGAAAGATAATGGGGAAATTTTAGTTTTTAACTACATCTGGCTATTAGAAAATTCTGTTATTAAAAGTGAGATACTCCTCAAGCCTTCTGTGTTTTTAAGTAACTAATAGAAGTCTGTGATTTGAGGAGTATTTTTAGGGAATGAGTTTAGCTGATGGAAGTAATGTGTATCAGGGTAAATGGTGAACAAAAATGTGCTCTGGTGAAGCAGTTGAAGGCCGGGGACAGCAGTGGCATGTAAAAGGCCCGTGGCTTTGTAAGTCTCAAATTTCTATTCCTCATACAGGCATATAAAAGTATTTTTATTTAGATGTCTCATTTTAAAAATAGCCATTTTTGTCAGTTTTTATCATAAATGGAAGCCCATGTAAAGTGATCGATTGATTGGCTTATTTATTTAAAAAGTGGCACCTACTGTGTGCTAGGTATTATGCTTGGTGCTGAGGATACAGCACTGAAGAAGACACTCATGGTCCTTGTCCTCTGGGAGGTTAGAGTCTTGGGGAGGAGATAGACAATAAATACATAAATTAATTAAACAAGTATAGGTATAATTCACATTGAGGTGAGTGGTATGAGGGAAAAGAATAAGCTTTCTGTGAGGGAAAAATAACTGGAATGGTGGTGAGGGAACGAGACACTTAAGCTGAGTTGAGAATGGAGAAGGTGCTGGTCTCATGGAGAGTGCGATAAGGGTGCTCCCATCAGGCCAAGAGGATGAGAACAGCCCCCAGGTGTAAACCTTGACCTCCTGTAGATTACTTTCCCACTTCAAATCTAATCATACATCGCAGTTCATACCAACAAATAAGTAAGCAAAGAAGATAGTCATCGTGAATTATATAAGCTGCATAAAGATACTGTTTGTTTTGCTACAATTAAATAGCCTTTTAAAAAATGTTATTTTTTTAGTCTTATGTTATCTTATTATGAATTAACTGAGAATCAATAAGCTCTAATTAACTTCGAAGCCATTTCCCTTCTGGTATATATGTAGTCTTTTAATTTCTAAGAAGTAAAATATGACAATTATAAGTGTTTTAGACTTTTAAAATGAGAACATAAAATAAGATGATTTTTGGCCTTGTTCTCCTCTTTTATTACCTTAGTTGAATTAGCAGCTTTACATCTGATAATCATACACAAATATATATAAAATTTTATTTTTAATATTTATAATCCTGTTATGTATAAGGTCACAAATATCACTTGACTCTCATTTTGTGACTGTACTTTTGGAATAAGTGACTTAAATTTTGTTTATAATTTCTTTTCTGTGTAACCAGAGTAGTATTATTTTTGGTTAGTGAACTGGTACTATTAAAAAATCCATCTAGAAAAAGCTAACAAACAATACTACCCTTACTTATCATTGCACCTGACGTATTTAAAAATAGCAACAATTTGTTATTTAAAGATTGGGCTGAGCTGATGTTTAACCTGTAAATGCTGGTGGATTAGAATAAAGACATGGAACTAAAGGCTGACTAATGAAAAGAAAAACAACACATGTTCTTTAGAAAAATTTCAAATATCCAATCAATAGATTTGATTGTAAATTTACAGGAATTCTAGCAGTGTGAACTTCGGCTGCCTTCCCTGAAGGTCTCAGTAGAGACTGAAGATCACAAACTAATTGATGTTGCCTTTCTGTCTTAGGGTCTGAGCATATAAAAAGGGTGTTAAAAAAAACAAAACTAAACACAATACCTGGAAACTAAAAGCCACAGTGGCCAAATATTCAGCCCAGGCTTGAGCTTCTCATTTTTACCAGCTCTTCTGATGAGGATGTGCTGTTCACCAGACCCCACCAGAGTGAGAACTACAGTGTCAGCACATGCATACTCTGCCCATTTGCAGATTGTTGTAGATGCTGACTCATGAAATACACCATGTATGTTTCCCTTCTGACAGTTATAAATGCTTTAAGGTTTATTTCATCATCAAAACATTTTTGTCCCCTTTTTTTTCTCACATATTTGGTAAATGTATTTTGATAAATGTTTTTAGAGGAGGTACTTTCAATTCATACTTGAAGTGAATTTTTAGCTCTTACACTTATAAATTCTGTGTAGTTAGAATCATTTTAAGGGCTAGTGTGGGACTATGCTGCTTAGATCTTGCTTATAGAATTTTAAAAGATCTTTAAATATACCTTTTTGGTGTGCATAGAGTCCTTATAATGTTAATAATTACTCCTGATTTATTTGTTAGCTTATGTATTCTTATATTCAGTCCTCATTTTACAAAAAGAATGGGTTGTCTTTAAAAACTTGTTAGTAAGTAGTTTGAGAATCAGAAGGCATTTTCCTGTTGAAACAGTATTATAGTGATTTAGTTCCACCCCATGCTAAAAAGGGTCCAATTTAATCAGTGACATGTAAATTATGGTGATATTATTGTTTCAGTTATACCCAATTAGCATTTATGCCATTCTTTCTATGGTACAAGACATTCCAAATTTCACCTTGGGATACCGTTTCCTCCTCATTCAGTTCAACATTTACTGAGTGCATGTGCTGTTCAAGGTTCTTTGGGTTTTGGAAAGCTGAGAAATCCATGAAAAGCAATCTGAAGGGCCAGCCCAAGGTGTGCGTAGCTAATGTACCCACGGGGCAGCCTGTGGTCAGTAGGTTCTGTAATGGAAGTACAAGCAGGGAAAGGAGAGATAAACACCCTGCAGGGAAACCAGGGAGGCTAGTGTCAGACTTGAAGTTAAAGGGTAGAGGCAGCTAAGTAAAGACCCAGGAGTGACTTGGTACAATAAGTTGGCAGTCAGTTGGTTCAGGGGTAGATGCAACAAGTAGTAATGATGCTCTTACCTAGGATAGTGGCAGGGGGGGTTGAGTACGAGACAGACATGAGAGGCATTCTAGACCTGGTTGGGCAAAGATTTGGAGAATACTCGGAGCAGGACAGAGTCTGACTTTCAGGGTTTCAGCCTGGCTCTTTTGGGGGAAGATGAATCCATTAACTTGAGATAAGGAGCACTGAAGGAAGATGAGATTTGGGGTTAAAGTTGATGAATTTTATTTAAACATACTGTGTTTGAAGTGCATGGGTGGTCATCCATCCATCTACCCATCCACCCATCCATCCAGATTTCCTGAGCATTCATTATGTGCCAGATCCTCTGAGGCGCAGGAATGCAGAAAGGCAGTTGCAGGCTGTTGACAGTGGATCTGTGCATGGCTGACAGTAACCCAGCATGTAAAATGCTATAGAATAGTTAAGCTGGCACTTAACTATTCTCTAGCTGGCACTCAGTTGAAATTGGGGGTGTGGAGCTTAGAGTAAGGTTATAGCCAAAGGGGCAGATGGAGGACTTACCTGCATTAGAGGGGTCGAGAAAGCCAGGAAGTCAGGGTGAGTGGGCCCCAGCCATGGGCTCCACTGTGGGAGAAGGTCTCATCCTAGAGCAACGAGGGGGACTCGGCCAGGATATGCTCCCAGGTCCTGAAGTGGTGGTGGTGCTGCACTTGATGCAGGAGAAGCGGCTGGTCATACTGTAGACGTTAGCAGAGGAGAGTGCAATACATACACGGATGCAAGGTGCTACTCCACGGGGTTCAGGACTGGGGACCGAGACTTCTCTTGCTCCCAGGTAATTTTTATGTAGGGAAGGAATCTCTATCAGTTTCCTTAATGAGGGCCACAGAAGTACTTCTTTTCCATATTTACATATGGAAACTAGAGCAAAGAGCAAAAAATACCGTTTGCATATTAATGTTTATTAAAAATTTCTAAATAGTCAATCTCAAGCTTTTTAAAAAATGTTAAAAATGTCCAAGTTTAATTCAACATCAACTAGTTATTTCTTATTATAAAAATTTCTTTCATTTGAAAAATTGCAGACAGCAACTGGTAATGTCCTCTCTGGATATCATGTGGAAGACTTAGAAGAGGGTAAGTACGAAACTGTATAACTTCTGGTAGCTGTGATTTTGGGGCATTGCTTCTTTATTGATTATTGGGAGGAAATTTCTGAGTTAGATTACATGTTAGTGGAGGTACAGGAGAGAATATAAAGATTTAATTTTAAGAAGTAGTGCGGATGGAAGCAGTTTGTTCACTAGCCCCTGTCATGGAGTAATAGAGTACGGAGATGGGAGGTAACCCTGGAGGTGACCTATTTTGCCTTCTTTCCTCCATGTACGCAGTTCTGAACTTGAATGAACCCTGCTCTTAGCAATCTGTAGAGGGAGGTCTTTTCTCCTTTCTCTCTATCACAGGCTAGTACAGTTACTACTTTTTGGAAGTTCTGACCTGTAAGCTGAGTTGTTCCTGCCACAATGAAAGTCTGTGATCTCCTCTTCTCCTGCCAGAGGAAGGTGAAGAGAGACTGGCATTCATTGAGCGTTTGCTAAATGATGTCTACCATGTAGTGGCTTTCACAGAAACGAGTACTGACTTCTTAGAGTCTTTCTTCATCTTTTTGATAGGTGATAAAACTGATGTTCATTAAGGTTCGGTAATTTTCCCAGTCACGCAGATAGGAAGGGGTGAAACGCAGCTTTAAACTCAGCCGGGCGGAATATGTTTTGGAGGCGGGGGAGCACAGTGCCTTGTGAGGAGGTAGAAAATGGCTACAAGGTCCTGGGAAACTTGCTGCTCAGCCTCTAGAGCTCAGCCATTTCTCTCTGACGCTTTGTTTTCCTGGGCTTATTTGGAACCTTTTATCCAAGTGCATTAAAACTCATTGTATTCAGAAGGAAACTAATGTTATTTTTTAGCTCCTATCTCAGAATTCACCTTTTTGAACTTTATTTCAATTACTAAAAAAAGATTACTTTATTCAGTGCCATGTGTCAGACAGACCCTAAGGAACATGGATGGTAATGTGGAACTTCTTCTCACTCCATATGCAGTACTGGAATTTGTTTTACAAAATTTCCTTCCAGGATACCATAATTTTCTCATTCCTGAAATAGTTCCTAATAGAGACACGACTCATACTTAAGAAATGACAAGCATGCCAACACATCTCCCCTTTAGGTGCCAGGCAGGAGACTGCACTTGGAAGTATGTCTGCCAGTCGCTGGGGTAGAGTAAGGGTCATTGATTTGTCTTAGCTGCTGTGTAACTGCTTCTTCAGTGATTTCTAAGTTTCATATGGCTAAGTGATTTATAATTCGTTTGACTGGTAGATGACTCTTGGTAGAGGCAAGCATGTCATGTTCTTTTTACATCATCTGAGATGATGTGTATGGAGGGTTTATAGTATTTCTTACACATTAAAATATCAGAATTATCAGCAAGCCTCAAATGATAAGACTATATATCCTGATTACTCTCTAGGATCTTGTAATGGTTGGCATTTCCGCCCACCACCTAGGGGAATCACAAGCAGCGAGGAATATACTTTGTGTAAAAGGTAACGTGAATTTTTTTTTTAAACCAATGACATGTCTTTATTCAAAGGATAGTTAATTTTCCTTCACTTTTTGAAAAGTAGTAATTCAGATTTAAAGAAGATAATATGTGAAGGAAGAAGCATAACAGTTGAGTAAAATGGTTTATTTTCAATTTGAAACAGAAGCCAAAATGGTCATTATCATTAAATAATAAAAATCAAAACCATATTGATGATCCTTCTTTTAATTATAAACAACAGTGATCTAAGTGGAGATTGTTAAGACTTCTGTAATACCAGTTGGATTAATATGACTCAATTTAATTGCTGGTCTCTTGTTTATGTGAAATTTACCTAAATTATGGTGATTGAAGTTGAAGTTACCTTATTTAAACTGAAATGGAGCATAAAATAGATAAAGAAATCTTAAATTATTTTAATAACTTTTCTAAAAAAAAGAAAATCTATTATCACGTAATCTTATATAGAATTTATGAGTAATTTATATTTGAAGGGCTAACCTTTCAAAATTTAATAATTATATGTTAAGGTAGAAAGAATTATTAAAGTTACATTAAGAAAGGTTCTTTTTATAAGAACTAGAAACTTGGTTTTTTAGATACAAGTGTAATTACTCTAGGTTGCTTTTGATAATGAAGGAAGTTTGATATGCAGCTTTGATGATTGAATAGTCAAGAGGTTAGGTTTGATTTTATAGCAGAAATAAAGAAACTAGGTAGTAAATTTTTAAAATCCTGGTGGTATCAGTGTTGTAGGAGACGTAGAACGCAATCCTATGCAAAGGAAGTATGAGAAAATTTATAGTCCAGATGAGACTATCAAACCTTTAATTTTTAGGGAAATAATTTAAAGCAAAGCAATAGAAAGACAAAGAAATATTTGGCTTATTACGACATACTGAAGAGAAACAAATGCATGATTTTAAGTGTGTCTTAAGCATAAGAGAACTTAATAAATAGCATAATTTAAGTTCAAGTACTTTATGTATCATCAAGAAAAGCTTTAAATACACTCGTCTTTTCAAATAGGGTGAAACATGATAATTTACACTGTGCTGTGGTTCATTTTGTATTTCTTATTATTCATATTTTTCCAGTTGAAAAAATATCTATAACATAACATCGCTTTTATCCATTTGCTATTTATAGTTTGATTTTCATGTTTTCTCTCAGAAGATCTTTTATTCATTTTTGAATGTTTAAAAACTGGCTGGATCTATTATTTTATAGAGTATTTAAAACTTAAAAAAAAAAGTTACTGATCAAAGTCTTGCATTTTTATCTGTTTTGACCATTGAATTATCAGTTGAATTTTCTGAGTCATAAACATTGAGAAATATTAACTCTATATCCTCTAAAAAGAACGTTTATGAATTTACCCATTGAAGAATTTAATCTGACTATTGAATTAATTGTGATTCTTACATAAAACTTTTATTCTTAATTTATTTAAAACTTCAAGCAAATTAATATAGTCCAATATTTTCAATGAAATATAGGCAATAGTAATGTAGAGAAGAGTGAAGGCATTACATTTGAAGGTGAAAAGTAGAAGCCTTGAAATGTTAGTTCAGTGACATATTACTTTTTTTTTTTTTTTCCAGAACAAAATTTCTAGTATGTGGAAAATTTTCTTTAGGTCGTATCATTTTGGGAAGTAGGGCATACCTGTGCTTGACGAACTAATCCACTTGATGTCAGTGTTGCTTTAGAAAAATTCTGCGCTAAGAGGAATTGTCTAACAGAGTTGTTATATCATGAAGGAAGCTACCTTTGCAATGCCAGTTTTTGTGGGTGGGGGGCGGTTATGAATATGTTCTGCTTTGTCATCCCCTTATTCCAGAGAAAGAGGTCAGTGAACATGGAGGGGGGGGGGTTGCTGTTTTGATTAACTGTTACAAATGTTTTCTAAACGTCTTCTTCCTCTTCGGTGCAAGACGTGATAAATATGGCCTTTCAGGAGATGAAGTTTTGTTTTTGTTATTGGAGAGTCGGAGGGCAAATGCTGGAAGTTTATCTTTTAAATGGTCCAACAAAGTATATGATAAAACAGTCTTTCCTATTCTACTTAGATTTTTAGAGCAAGGAATCTGTAGGTATGGTGCCCAGTGTACTTCAGCACATTCCCAGGAAGAACTAGCAGAATGGCAGAAAAGATACGCTTCACGGTTGATAAAATTGAAACAGCAGAATGAGAATAAACAGCTCTCAGGCAGTTACATGGAGACCTTGATAGAAAAGTGGATGAATTCATTATCTCCTGAGAAAGTGGTGAGGAAAATAAACTGCATTTTTTGTTTGTTTGTTTTAAACAGTGCCCTTGTTTGAGTCTTGACTTTATTTCATGCTGTATCTTGGTTTATTTCCCTATCCTCTGTATGAAACACTTGATTCTTGATAAAGTGTTTTTAGTAGCAAAAGTAGACCCATTTGCTAAAATAAAGAGCAGAACTAAGCCATTTGTTTGGAGACTTGCAGGTATTATATTAATTTGTCTTCATTCAGGGAGTTTTTATTGCCATTTTTGTTGTTGTTGTTAGTTTTATTATGTCTCTTATTTTAGCTTTATTATATTTTGTGCTTATAAAAATAACTGAAAATTAATGTATAAAATACCTTGCTTTGTAAACAGTTCCATCAGCATCTTTACCGTTGACATTTATTTACCATGCCAAAAGTGTTTGTTTGTGTTTTTAGGAATAAAACGTAACATTAGTTGCTCTCTGTTTTCAGCTTAGTGAATGTGTAGAAGGAGTAAAGGTAGAGCATAATCCTGATCTGTCCGTTACTGTCAACACCAAAAAGTCTCACCAGACATGGACCTTTGCTCTCACTTGTAAGGTATGAATTTTGTGATAGTTAAAGAATATAAATGTCTTTCAATTTTCATAAAGGCTTTTTGGACCTTTAAATCTGTGTGTTGGAAGAGCATTGAAGATGTTTTATTCTAAGTACATTTTTATGTAGGTTCTATATTGTGATAAAGCATATTTCTGTATTTTGATCATGAAGGGTACAGGTTTTTCTTAGATTTTGAGATAAAAGCTTTGTAGATGTTTAGATACTTAGTTATTTATTTATTTGGTGAAGAGGTCTTCGACATGTTGTCTTCCAAACTTAAAACATAGGATGGGGTTCACGGCTTGTAGTTAACTATTTAAAAATTGAATTGTTTAATCTGGTGGTTCTAAGATATTCAAACAATGAGTTTGTTTTTAATTTTGATTTAATGAAATCACAAATTCTGTAATAATGGGTTTTTAATATGAGACATTTTCTGCAGTGCTTCCCATCCTGAATTATAATGTTCAAAGTTTAAGAATGAAGCAAAGTAAAATATTTCTGTGAATATATGCAGTGGAAAAGTTTTGTGTACTTTTTTGTGATGTTTCTTCCACTGTACCATCTGCATCTTGGGATGAAAAATTTGGGAACGTTTAGCTTTGGCCTTGAACCCAATCCATTGTCTTCAGAGGTCACTGCTCTCCTATGAAGACTTCCTCCTTGAGGCTAGATAAAACTTTTTTAGGCCAAGGGTATGGAAAGTTGGAGGTGATGGTGATACAGGGTGAAAGCTTTTGCCACAGTGAAAGATAAATGTATCACAGAAAGAGCAGGGAGGCTAGTAATGTAGCATAAATATATCATTTTTGAAAATGTCAGCCTTATTGAGGTATAATTGACATCATAAATATATCATTTTAACAACTGAGTTTTTTTTAACCATTCTGATTTTTTTTTTTTCTTAAATGGCTTATGAGTACAACTTGTATTTTTAACATGGTATCTTAGAAGCATGGGAAAGTAAAAGTCCCTTATGGAAATATTTTCATTGAAGAGCCCAATTACAACTGGATTTTTCACCCCCTTGTACTCAACAAATTATTTTAACTTCCTTGTAGCCTGCAAGAATGCTGTATCGTGTAGCATTGCTTTATGATGCTCATCGTCCTCATTTTAGTATCGTTGCGATATCTGCCGGAGATAGTACTACCCAGGTATCACAAGAAGTCCCAGAAAACTGTCAAGAATGGATAGGAGGAAAGATGGCCCAAAATGGATTAGATCATTACGTGTATAAAGTCGGGATAGCATTTAACACAGAAATATTTGGAACTTTTCGCCAAACCATAGTTTTCGACTTTGGATTGGAACCAGTACTCATGCAAAGAGTAATGATTGATGCAGCTTCTACAGAAGGTAAAATTTAGACTTTTTTCCCCTGATAACAATGTATTAAAAGGCACTATAACAGCAACATTAAAAGATATGTATTGGCCCCTAAATATACCATGGACAGGGAGGGAAGAGAAAAGAAAGAGATCCCAAGTTTATTGATTCATTTACTGTGTAATGGGATTAGAATGGTTTGCATTATGCCCTGGTCACTTCATACAGTCATCAGGCAAAGCTTGCTTTGAGGTTCCCCAGACTTGTATAAGTAGATGATCAGGTCTCTTTTGGTCTACCAACTTCATTTGATGATTTTAGCACAGTAAAACCTTTCAGTATTTGTTTGGGTAGAATATAATTTCAATGGTAATTGTGAATACACCTACAGTGTCTATTTCCATGTTCAACTGATGGTCCAGTTAACTTTGCTGATATTAGTACATTATCTCTGAATGGAAAGTCCTAAAAATAAGCTTTCATAACTTGATTTTACTAGTGTAAAGGAGACCAAAGTGCCTTTAATAGGATCTGCTTCATGTTCTTGGGAAGAGGTCCCTGGTTTTAACATGCAGGCACCTGCAGAAGATGGTGAATTACTTTGTAAATTGTCATGTTACTGCCTAAACCTGAATTTTATGCCAAGGTCCAACTGGATAAGGGAAGGGCATGTTAGCCTACATTTCTTTGGCTCTTGGTTGGATTTTTAGGTGCTTTATTTTATTTCATGAGCACTAAATATTTATTTAACAAACACTTCATATAGCAGAGCTGTATGAAACTTGCTATTATATTGGCTATAACTAAGCATATTGTGGAGGATGTTTTTCATCATGTCCACAGTGTCCCATTTATGAGAACCTAGAAGTTTTTTTCATGAGTAAATGCTAGGACTTTATTTTTTGGACATAACGAACAGGTGGAACTGGTTCTGTCCCCTTACCTTTAGCTGTGAGTAGGGTTAAAGCAACATTTGTGCCAAAATTGAACAAGTAGGTGTTACTTTCTTGTATATGTGCTAATATTATTACCCATATTTCATTTTACCCATACTTCTCTTTTACTTTGATCCCTTTTGCCTGTTTTTATTCTGTTGTGTTCTGCTTTTGTCATCTTTTTACTACTCTTTGGAATAAAAATATGTTAATTCCCATAGCCAAACAGATACAGTAGTTGATGAAATAAAAATACTTGATTTATATTTACTAATAGAGCAGTTAGTTGGCAGATTTTTTCTCTAAAGGGCCAGATAGTAAATATTTTAGGTGTTACAGGGCAGATGATCTCTATTCCAATTACTCAGCTCTGCATTATAGTGAGAAAGCTGCCATAGACAGTATGTAAATGTATGGGTGTGACTGTGTTCCAATAAAACTTTATTTTCAAAAACAACGCAGGCTGGATTTCTCTTGAATGCAGTGGTTTGTTTACTATTACGCCATTACATTGCTTTTAGAGACTAGAACTTGAGAACTACTAGATTGCACCCTTTTTAAATCATAAGGAGATTTAAAATCATAGAGATACTGACATGCATCTCCTACTCTCAAATATAATTCTGAAAGGATGTTCTTGGCTTACATGTGGGTTGTACGTTAAAAGTTTGCTTTTAGATTGTGGCTTTTAACTCATGACTCATTTCCCATAAAAATAAGTTTGTAAGTGTTGTCAAAAATCTGTACTAGTTAATAAAAGCCTATTTAATTAATAATATAAAATGTTAAATATCTGCAATAAAAAGAGAAAACGATACTGTTAACACATGATAACGGAAGTGGTGATGAAGAGGATTTCAGGGCACCCTCATGGGCTTGAGAGATTGAGGGTGCTTTGGCTACTTTTGCCCCAGCTATGTGCTACTTTTCTAGTTGGAGAAACAGAGCAATGGACAGACTTCAGAGTTAAATAGAATTGGATTCAAATCCTGATTTTCTACTTAATTCCTGTAGGACCCTGGGCAGAGAACTTAACATCTCTTGAGCTTCATGTGGAAACATCTGGTAAATGGGGCTAGTAATATCTGTCATAGAGGATTATCATGAGAACTAGAACTAAACCTTGCACAATATCTGGCACATAGTAGGCATTTAGTAGATAGTAGCTGCTGATGTTATCATTAGCCATCATTAGGAGAATTTCTGGTTTGCAAACAGAAAGTAAAAAGGAAGAGAGAAGGGTTTTTTGTTTTGTTTTGTTTTGTTTTGTGTTTTTGTTTTTTTTAGTGAGGACCAAGACTAGGGTGCAGCCAAGGGACTGAAAAGCAGAAATGAAGACCCAAGTTATTGAGCCCACAGCACTTAGAGATCTTGGCAAGAGAAGTTGTCCCAAGATGAATGATGTTTTGAGACTGGTAACTGGGAGAAATAAAGAGTCTCATTTCTGATGTTTCTGATATATCAGTTTGAAAATATAGTAAAATTTATATTTGATTCAGATATGGTAGCAGGAATTAATACAGACAGGGATGTTCTCCCATTTGGGACCAATACTATATACTCTCTCCCCTTTCTATAATACTATATCCTTTTTCTCAGTGACCTTTTTGCAGTTTGATATCTTTGCCTATTTTCCTTTAAACAAGGTCTTACTTCTAAGATGTTATGGAAAATAATTGAATAAAATCAAGCATTTTCTTGAACTAATTTGGAAACATTAAAACAATTTCACATAGTGAAATTTGTTTTTCAAGGACATAGGAAAAACAAATATTACAAGAGAACAATATAAAATCTACAAAATGTATTTTCTGATAAGATATTTTGAACATTATAAAGAGAAAAACTTAAATCTAGGTTTAGGCGAGCTAGATGACATTTGATTGGCTTTATTTTGTCATTACTTAAATTAGCTGACCTGTTGTGCTCATTTTTAGTTCTGTCTTTGATATTTTTACTACTCTTACAATTGATGTCGTTTTTTTCATTGTTTTTTCCTTGTTGGTGAGGTTCAGGTACAGAAAAAGGCACTGTATGAACTAAAAAAAATTTTTGGGGGGTTAAAGGTGTGCTTCTCACAAATTTGTGGCAAAGGACATTTACAAAAGAAGGAAGTTAGTGAGTTTTCCCCTTGCTTAGAGCACTAACTGCATTATACACTTTATACCTCAATTTAAGTAATAGAAAATTTTTGCTTGACAAAACTGATCTGGAATTCTGCTTTGAATATCTGGAAGCTACATGTTGGAAATTAGTTCTTACATTTAACTTTGAAAACGATATTTATTATACATTACTTTTAGTCTAGCAATGTATGTTAAAATTAACATTAAATGTTAGTACATCTTAAAAATTATCTCTGGCTGTCAAAGTTGTTGGTAAATTAAGGACATGTTTATATATATAAATATATAATGTTTACTATTACGGGGTCAGAAAATTAATAGAAAAATTGATTTAAAAAATAGGGGCTTCCCTGGCAGTCCAGTGGTTAAGACTCCACGCTTCCAATGCAGGGGGCGTGGGTTCGATCCCTGGTCGGGGAACTAAGATCCCATATGCTGCGTGGCGTGGCCAAAAAGAAAAAAACAGAACAAACAAACAAAAAATAGTATACTTGTCAATAAAAGATAAATGTAACTGAGTAGAAGCATGTAAAAAGTGTGAGGTACTCCTATGTTGTTACTCCGCTGTTTTAACTTTTTATTAGCCTCATTAAGAGAACAGACAACATGGATAAGCTAAGAGATGTTCATCTTACGTCTGAGTAGCTCTTTTAGTGAAAGGAACGATGTTGAAATGGTTAGCGGAAGTCGTAGTTTGGGTTTCCTTTGGGATTTTGTTTTATTGTTGATTTGGGCTGTTCAAGATTTGTAAAGCCACAGACCAAAATGTTTCCTAAGGAAGAGTGTTGTATCCAATTTTGGAATTAGGAATCATTTCGTCTCATTCACTTTAAGTCCTAGATAAATATACCTGTTTTTAATAAATCCCACATCTGACATGCATTTACTGCATGCCTCTTGTGTGTCAGCCTTTGTGCTGGGTATGTAGGACACTGCATGTTTTTCTCCTAACTTCTTATCCACGGTCCAGGGTTTGTTAAGGATAATTTTCAAGTCTGCTGTACTACATACTTCAAGATAAAACAAACCAACCCTTTGGATGCTTTATTAGAATAGTAACTATGTGGCTGAAATGAGAGCATTTGCTATTCACAGTAATCAGAAGGGTGAGGGAAGTTGGGAAGCGAATCTTGTGTCAGACTAGGTATTCTAACCTTGAATTCTATTTTTGATAGTAACAGTTTTTCCCATATGTTATCTTCAGAAAATTATGTTCTAATTATCAGTTGTGTTCTAATTATCTTTAACTTTTTCTTATGAATTTCTCTTAAAATACATGTGTAGCTTCTGCCTATCATATCTCAGGGTAACACATTCCGTAGGTTTATAATTTGTCAGGGTTTCAGATTTATTATTGTAGGAGTTGGTTAATAAGTCAGTGTTAAACTCTCCCTAAGTGATTTTATGCATATTGATTCTAACCTGTTCACTTTTCATCTTCCCAGAATTTTTTTTTTTTTTTTTTAGCCTAGTTTAGACTGAGGAAGAGGGCTTTCTTACCATGGATGGACTGGCTCAGGCTGCTCTGAGCAGTGTTCACATCTGGGTTGCATGTTAGCTGGTGCATGTACTGCATGGGTGGTGAGATGAGCCCCAGGACTAGCGTGTCCAGTGTGCCCCTGGGGGAGCCTCAGCTTTCTCCTTTGTTTAAAGAGGAGCTCTTAAGACCTAATGACCTTTAAGCACTGTAAGTAGGTGGGTAATTAAACAGGTTTAATAAGAAGCTTTTTACAACTGAGAGGATTAGAGGCAGAAGTTTGTCTCAAGTTGAACATGAGCAGGGAAAGAGAAGTGGTTTTTGCAGAAGATACCCTCAGTAGTCACTGGCCCCAGTCCATCTTGGACGCCTGAATTAATGGCCAAGGTCAGTGGTTTGTAGACTTTTTGATGCCAGGCACACATGGATTTTCCCAAGATTCTTCTCTCTGCTCCCCTAGCTCTCCCCTCTCCTATATTGTATTTATAGTTATTAAAGAGATGGAATAAAATTTAACATTGTTTCGGAATTGTTTTGAAATTGTTGTGCTACCTGCTAAAGACATTCATTTTAAGAACTTCATAAAATCAGGGTGGGAATCATGGTACTAAATAGGTAAAATGAGAAAAACAATACTATTTCTCATGCCACTTTTCCCAAAAAAGCCTGAATACTTTTAGCCCAGAGTAGAATGATTTTCTGCAAAATTTGCTTTGTATATTAAATAGGTGATACAAAAACTTTTTTAAAGGAAAGCTGTACCATTTTAAGTTTGTTATTATCCCAGTTACTTAAATGGCAGTTAGGAATAGCTAGTGACTTTTTTTTTGTGTGTGTGTGTGTGGTATGCGGGCCTCTCACTGTTGTGGCCTCTCCCATTGTGGAGCACAGGCTCCGGACGCGCAGGCTCAGCGGCCATGGCTCACGGGCCCAGCCGCTCCACAGCATGTGGGATCTTCCCGGACCGGGGCACGAACCCGTGTCCCCTGCATCGGCAGGCGGACTCTCAACTACTGCACCACCAGGGAAGCCCTAGCTAGTGACTTTTTAAAGAAGGTGAATATAATATTGATGTAGGTATAGTCTGGATCAGTTTCTTATTTAAAATAAAATTATGAAATATAATTTCCCTATGCCCAAAGAATAGACATCCTTTTATTACATATTAAATAAATTCTTCAATACTGCACAGAGTTCAGTGTTTTTTTTTAAAGAGCTGGTTATTTGGTTTCTGTACCATTAGTGTTTCTCCTTTTGACTTTTGAATTAAGGGAAGAAAATTATGTACATCCTTACTATTTTGTTAATAGTATCTGATCTTTAGTGATGGTATAATCTGTTTTAGGAATGTTGGCGTTTGTATAATTTAAATATTTTTTATAGCTATGATCTAATGAAAGGATAGGAAGGGCCCAATTTTAGAGTGATTTAGGAAGAAAATGTGGTTAGTTTATGAAACTTCTCATAAGGCTATTGTAAAAACAGACCATCATTATCTCATCCAGAGGATTTTAAAAATGCAAAATTTTAATAAGAAGACCATCTTTATATATTGATGGTTATAGTTGTGTTTATAGTGCCATTTGATGAATAATAAAATTGGCGTGTAAAAATGCCTTTTCAAGGAACAAAGATTAGAAATTAGGACTTCTACATTTTAATCTTTATTATGATACTAGGATAAACTATTTTCTAATATTGAGAAATTTCTCTTGGTGGATGACTATACTTATATGTTTATAATTTATATATAACATTTAAATATAGCAAAATCTGTCACTAAGCAAGACAAGACAATTATACAATCTGCTCTCGTTTCAAAGATAGCACAGGATAACTTGTCTTTGCACTTTGGAGACTGATCTCTGTTTAAACTTTTTATTATTTCTTCCTAAAATTTTAACTTGAGGTGTAAAACCACCTTTCCAATTAGGTTATATTAAAACTGGATCTTGGCCTAATGAGTTAGTTAAGCAACTTTTTTTTCCCCTTTTGGTCAAGTTCCATATTTATAGGTGTATGTGTGTTCCACGCAATAGAAAACTAAAATGCACTGTGGATAGAGTGAGGCTACCTAATGCTCAGGATTTATGTTACGATGTATTTCACCCGGTGCTGGTATCCTGCTGCATTTTTTTCCCAGAGCTGTGAGAACTTGATCAGTCATTCTTTTTTTTTTTTTTTTTTGCGGTACGTGGGCCTCTCACTGTTGTGGCCTCTCCCGTTGAGGAGCACAGGCTCTGGACGTGCAGGCTCAGCGGCCATGGCTCATGGGCCCAGCCGCTCCGCGGCATGTGGGATCTTCCCAGACCGGGGCACGAACCCGCGTCCCCTGCATTGGCAGGCGGACTCTCAACCACTGCGCCACCAGGGAAGCCCAGTCGTTCATTTTGACATTGTGCTCTACTTACCATGCAATTTAACTGAGGCTAAACTGGATTTTTCTGAAATGGCATTTGAATAGTACATTTTATCACTTTTAATGTGGAATTTAATGTGGGAAAAAAACACAAAAGGTTTTTGTTTCTCTAGTAGGAAGAGAAAAGTGATTATCACCTGATGAGATTTTGTCTTATGAGAAATTTACCATACTTTCTTCCTGCAGATCAGATTTCTCTTGACTAAAGGGTTAAGTTCTAAATATTAATCTGTATTTTTAAAATGTTAATAACTATTCCTGGTATGTCCTAGCCTGAGGTACAACAAAATATTTTTTACATGAATTCCTATTTATGTTATTTTGTTAACCTAGACAAAAAAATATTTCTGATATGGGGAAAACGCTCTGTCAAATGGGGTTTTATATTGTTTCATTTTTAAGAACTTTAGCATACAAAGTTCTCTTACCAAAATGCGCAGTGTATTATTTGAGAATATTAATGTTGTGTTCCTTTATAAATGTGTTTTTTGTTTCCATTTAGATCTTGAGTACCTGATGCATGCAAAACAACAGCTAGTAACCACGGCTAAGCGCTGGGATTCTTCTTCTAAAACTATTATAGATTTTGAACCTAATGAAACTACTGATTTGGAGAAGAGCCTTCTTATCAGATACCAAATTCCTCTCTCTGCTGACCAGCTATTTACCCAGTCCGTTTTAGACAAATCATTGACCAAGACCAACTATCAGTCACGGTTGCATGACCTTCTTTATATTGAGGAGATAGCCCAGTATAAGGAAGTCAGCAAGTAAGTTACTTTAGAAACACTTCCCTTTTCTTTTCTTTCTTTTTTAAAATCTCCCCTTTGGATAGTATTTTTCATGTTTAAAATACGGAGGGGTGCCTAAGCGCAGCCAGGTAGTGAAACGGTTGTTATTCAGTAGCTGTTATCCAGTATTGGTATATGAGCTTAAGGGAAGAACTGTGCTCATCTTGGCATCCCTAGTGTATAGTGCCTTCCTCACCTCCACAAGCCTTGCTACCGTGCGCTGGGAGTATAAACACATGGTCCCTGCTCTTCAGGAGGTCTCTGTCAGTGGGAGAGCAAACACTCAATGATTATTTGTCGAATAAATGTACAAAAACTGAAGGAGACCACATATTTTGCAAAGTAATCATGAAAGTAGTATTGAGGGAATTCATACTGGTTTCTTACATTTTAATGATAAGGACTGGACTCTACAGGAACCCCTCAGAGATAGTGTGGGTTCGGTTCCAGACCACCACAGTAAAGCAAATACTGCAGTAAAGCAAGTCACATGAATTTGTTGATTTCCCAGTACCTGTAAGAGTTAGGTTTACACTATTCTGTAGGCTATTACGTGAAATAGCAGGATGTCTTAAAAAAAAAGGTACATACCTTAATTAAAAAATACTTTATTGCTAAAAAATGCCAACCATCGTCTGGCCTTCAGCATGTCATAATCTTTTTGCTGGTGGAGGGTCTTGCCTCAGTGTTGCTGGCTGCTGACTGATCAGGGTGGTTCGTGGTTGCTGAAGGCTGGGGTGGCTGTCTTATTTTAATTTCTTAAAATTGCTGCATCGATTATCTCTTCATGAACAGTTTCTCTGTAGCAGCAACACTGTTTGATAGCATTTTATCCACAGTTAGAACTTCTTCCAAATTGGAGTCAATCCTCTCAAACCCTGCCACTGCCTTATCAACTAACATATTCTAAATCCTTTGTTGTCATTTCAGCAGTCTTCACAGCCTCTTCACCAGGAGTAGATTCCATCTCAAGAAACCACTCTCTTTGCTCATCCATAAGAAACAACTCCTCATCTGTTAACTTTTTATCACGAGATTGCAGTTACTTCTAATTCTAGTTCTCTTGCTGTTTCTACCACATCTGCAGTTTCTTCCTCCACTGAAGTCTTGAACCCCTCAAAGTCATCCATGAGGGTTGGAATCAGCTTCTTTTATTAAACTATGGTTAATGTTGATATTCTGACCTCTTCCCATGAATTACAAATGTTTTTATTTTTTTTGTTTGTTTTTGGTTTTTTGCGGTACGCGGGCCTCTCACTGTTGTGGCCTCTCCCATTGCGGAGCACAGGCTCCGGACGCACAGGCTCAGCAGCCATGGCTCACGGGCCCAGCCGCTCCGCGGCATGTGGGATCCTCCCGGACCGGGGCACGAACCCGTATCCCCTGCATCGGCAGGCGGACTCTCAAGCACTGCGCCACCAGGGGAGCCACAAATGTTTTTAATGGCGTCTAGAATGGCAGATCCTTTCTAGAAGGTGTTCAATTGACTTTGCCCAGATCCATCAGAGGAATCACTGTCTATAGCAGCCATAGCCTTATGAAATATATTTCTTAAATAATAAGACTTGTTAGTCGAAATTACTCCTTGATCCATGGGCTTTAGAATGGATGTTGTGTTATCAGGCATGAAAACAACATGAATCTTGTTCCTCTCTATCAGAGCTCTCAGGTGACCAGGTGCGCTGTCAGTGAGCAGTAATGTTTTGAAAGGAATCTTTTTTTCTGAGCAGTAGGTCTCAACAGGGGACCTAAAATATTCAGTTAACCATGTTGTAAACAGATGTGCTGTCATCCAGGCTTTGTTGTTCCATTTATAGGGCACAGGCGGAGTAGATTTAACATATTTCTTAAGGGCCCTAGGATTTTTGGAATTGTAAGTGAACATTGGCTTCAACTTAAAGTCACCAGATGCATTAGCCCATAATGAGAGTCAGCCTGTCCTTTGAAGCTCTGAAGCCAGGCATTGACTTCTCTCTAAAGTCCTAGGTAGAGTCTTCTTCCAGCAGAAGGCTGTTTCATCTACATTGAGAATCTGCTGTTTAGTGTAGCCACCTTCATTAAGTATCTTAGCTAGATCTTCTGGATAACTTGTTAAAGCTTTTTGCATCAGCATTTGCTGCTTCACCTTGCACTTCTACTTACATTATGGAGATGGCTTCTTTTTTAAACCTCGTGAACCAGCCTCTGCTAGCTTCAAGCTTTTCTTCTGCAGCTTCTTCACCTCTCTCAACCTTCATAGAATTAAAGAGAGTTGGGGCTTGTTCTGGATTAGGTTTTGGTTTAAGGGAATGTTGTGGCTGGTTTGATCTATCCAAACCACTAAAACTTTCTCCATATCAGCAATAAAGCTGTTTTTCTTTCTTACTATTTGTGTGTTCATTGAAGTACAACTTTTAATTTCCTTCAAGAACTTCTCCTTCACATTCACAACTTGGGTAACTGGTACAAGAGGCCTAGCTTTTGGCCTGCCTCAGCTTTTGACATTCCTTCCTCACTAAGCTTGATCATTTCTGGCTTTTGATTTAAAGTGAGAGACATGTGACTCTTTCTTTCACTTGAACACTTAGAGGTCATTATAGGGTTATTAATTGGCCTAATTTCATTACTGTTGTGTCTCAGGGAATAGGGGGCCTGAGGAGAGGGAGAGAGATGGGGGAACAGCCAGTTGGTGGAGCAATCAGAACACACACAGTTGTTTGCTGTCTTGCATGGTTGCGTTTTGTGGCATCGCAAAACAGTTAAAATAGTAACATAAAAGATCACCATAACACACATAATAATAATGGAAAAGTTTGAAGTATTGTGAGAACTACCAGAATGTGACACAGAGACATGAAGTGAACAGATGTTGTTGGAAAAATGGCACCTATAGCCTTGCTTGACTTAGGGTTGCCATAAACCTTCAATTCGTAAAAAACGTAGTATCTGCAAAGGACAGTGAAGTGCAATAAAACAAGGTAGACTTGTACTTTTACATGGTCACCTTAGAATTCTCTTTTTGAAAATGGATTGAATGAAACCTCTCAAGATTAGAAAAAATGTATTTTGGCTTGAGACTGAATTTGATAATCAGGTTTATCTTTTTTTTTTTTTAAAGAAAGATTTTTTTTTCAAAGCAGCCCAGTTATTAAGAGTTCTTTTTATGTTAAGTTTTAGTATGAGATGTGTGGAGATGGTAAGAATAATACTGCATTTCATTTAAGTTTTAGAATATGCTTCTGAGTTCTTTCAAGATTTTTTTTCAACTTCTCTTGTCCTCAGCTACATGTTGTTGTGCATTCAGTAATGATTCCACCTTGAAGTGAAATCGATTTCATTCTAAGATATACATTTTCAAAAGAAATTGGCTCTGGCTGAAGCTGTCATGTGCATGTGCATCAGAGTGTGTTGTGGCCTGCAGGACTGGGGCATTGTGGCTGCCCAGCACTGAAGCTGGCAGGACAAGCCCCATATGCAGATGCTCATTTCATCATTGCGGTGACTGAGGCCTCTGCTTATTCAACCTTGGTTCTGTGGCTCTGCCTCAATAGACCCAGCTGTTTTTTGGCTTATTACCTTGGTTGACTTTTGTTGTCATTCATTTAGTCAGAAATTGCATGAAGGGAAACTCACTATATATAGTTTTGAAGTGTTTTTAAAGTTACACTCAAGAGGTATAACTATTTCTAACATAGATGGAGCCATATTTCTTTTAGCTAGAAGTATGGTTTTAAATTGGTTGAAAACTTTCCTGGGCTACTATTCTGCCATTTCCAAAAATGTTAGGAATCCTGTAAGCTTTCAAGTTGATTTTAAAATGTGGCATGGAACCATGGAAAGATGTTTTTTCTTCTTTTTAAGACATATCTTTGTTAATTATAGGATATATTTTGTATTTTAGGTATTTCTGAGTTACTAAATCTCAAAAATGCATATTATTTTAATACTTAAGAACGCTTACTAATGTCTTTTTAGTTTCAGCCTGTTAAACTTTTAGAAAAATTAAATATTAGTAGCTGTAACTTTGAGAAGGTCTCTAATGTCTGCATCTTGAACATATGGTGACGCTTCTGTGGGAAAAGCTGTATTTCTTAGTTCTAGTGCCTCTGCCTCAAGAGTTTTGTTGCAAGGCACAACTCAATGTCATAAAAGAATTCTCTTATTGCTTTAAAACTGTGAGATTAATTTTTCATGCCTGCTAAATTGTGATCAAGTGTTTTGGGATGGTAGATTCCAAAATAGATGTAACAGTAAAACTTTAATATATTACCCGAGTTAGTTGAGAAAACATTATAGGATTACAACAGTTTGTTAGGGAATAATATGAAGTAGTTGAAATGGGAATGTGGTACCTGGAAAAAAATCAGATTATTACAAACATGTAAAATTAATTCAATGAACAGAATTTATTGAGTATTCAGAGTGTTAGGTTCTAGGCTGGTCATTGCTGATTCTGAGGTAAACAAGTTACGTTTCGTTTCCCCAGAGCTTGAATGACATATCAAAGTCAGCTTTCTGGACCAGGTGGCATTTAAGCTGAATTTTGAAAAACAGGTAGAATTATCAGGTGAAGAAATAGGACAAGGGTATTTAGTTTGAAGAAACAGGATAGGAGAATAAGAGCGTAGAGTTGTGGGGGAAGCTGCAAGTCGGTCATCGTAATTTTAATGGAAGGGACGTGTGTGGTGGGGTGGTAAGATAGAAAGCTGTTTACACTTTACCCTCGGAGCCGCCTATCATTGGACTCGCATTTTACAGAGACCCTCTAGTGGTGGCTTGGAGACTAGATCTGAAGCAAGACATCATGGTAGGTGTTTGTTACAGTAATTCAAGTTAGAAATGTTGAGATGCAGATAATTTAGGAAGAAGAGGAACTAACAGGGCTTGGTGATTGTATGATGGGGAATGAAGGTTGGTGAGAGAGACAAGGTCAAGGATAACTTGGTTTCTGGCTGGGACAACTAGGTGGATAGTGCCATTACCTAAGCTGTCTAATACACGGGAGGATTGGTTTGGGGTAGTACGTGGGGAAGTCAGATGATGATTCTCTTTTGCTTTTACGGAGTTTGCAGAGCATGAAATCCAATGTGCGTATTTGGCAGTTAGGTTTACAACCCAGAGCTGAGAGATCTAGGAGAGGGCGTCCTCATCTTGTGAGAGCTGACAGGGTAAGAAGAGGGCAGGGTGGATGCTTAGAAGGTGGGTGGTACTTGGATGGAAGATGGAGGAACAGCCAGAAAAGTAGGAAGAGAACTAGGAGAGTATGACTGTACAGAAGCCAGTGGAGGAGGGAGTTTAAATGAAATGGAAAGTGGTTGCAAAGTAATAATAATTTTAGAAAAGATCAGAAAGCTGGACATCAACTTTAGCAACAAAGAGGTCATTTGTGAATTGAGAATGGACTGTTAAGGAATCTCTTTTCTCTGAGAAAGTTTTTAATGACCACACATCTCAGGTATATGGATGGTAAAAGCAAAGTAGAAATTTAACTTCATTTGAAAAAACATGAAAAACCTAAGGGTTCCTTTTCTTCTGTAAAGCATATATTTTATTTTTTCAAAAAAAGGAAGGTGAACATAGACTATATGTAAACTGGGAAGGGTAGTATACTTTTGTTTCATTTTATGACTTATTTTTATATGAATCCTTAGTGCACATTCCAGTCTTGAAAGAATCAGACATAACTAGATAACATACAATCTGTGTTTCTTTAAATTATATTGTACTTTTCTAGTTTGGATCTAGTGAAATATGGATAGAGAATGAGAGAAGTATAACATGATTTTTAAAAATTCCACATATATATATATATATATATATATATATATATATATATGAGTGATACACAGAGCAAGTACTCCTAGAATTCATTTGATCCTCATAGAAAGCCACATTATTAAATATTAAATTTATATTTATAATAAAGTATATTTTTACATATCTTTTTGGAGCCTTAAGTATTCTATTTTAAGTGTTTTTAAAATTTTTTATTTAATTTATTTATTTTGGGCTGCGTTGGGTCTTCGTTGCTGTGCGCGGGCTTTCTCTAGTTGCGGTGAGCAGGGGCCACTCCTCGTTGCGGTGAGTGGGCTTCTCACTGTGGTGGCTTCTCACGTTGCAGAGCATGGGCTCTAGGAGCACGGGCTTCAGTAGTTGTGGCGCACGGGCTTAGTTGCTCCATGGCATGTGGGATCATCCCAGACTAGGGCTGGAACCCATGTCCCCTGCATTGGCAGGTGGATTCTTAACCACTGCGCCACCAGGGAAGCCCTTAAGTGTACTTTAAAATAACTAATGGAGCTTATAAATGCTATGACTTGTTACATGCATAAATAGCTGTTCAGATGTGTTACTTTCCTTAAGTGTTTTCTTATTTCTGTTAAAATATTTCTCTAGTCTTACAGTTTTCTAACTTTAAAGTATATAAATGGAAACTCAAAATTTTAATATAATGTTTTAATTAGAATTGGTTTCCTAATATTGTAAGCAGTACAAATGTTTGTGTTACAGAAGTGCATAATGTTTTAGAAAAGGGTTTTTTTTTCTTTTTCCTTAAGAATTTATTTCTTGACATCACATCAAGAAAATACAGAAAATTCAGAAAATTTCAGAAAATCACAAGAAAATTCAGTAGTACCATTAAAAAGTAGCCTTTTCCACAAATGGGTATATAGATTATAAAACAATTAAATTTTTTCATTCAAATTTTTTAAACCTTATTAAGAAAAAGGAGACAGGGCTTCCCTGGTGGCGCAGTGGTTGAGAGTCCGCCTGCCGATGCAGGGGACACGGGTTCGTGCCCCTGTCCGGGAAGATCCCACATGCCGCGGAGCGGCTGGGCCCGTGAGCCATGGCCGCTGAGCCTGCACGTCCAGAGCCTGTGCTCCACAACGGGAGAGGCCACAACAGTGAGAGGCCCGCGTACCGCAAAAAAAAAAAAAAAAAAAAAAAAAAAAAGGAAAAGAAAAAGACAGTGTTCCCATTGTTACTGCTTTGTCTTTTCTCTCACAGCACCACTTCAGAATGGCAAAGGAGAAGAGCTGTTAATTAATTTAAATCTTTCTTTCACTTCATCTTTCTTGACTGTGTGAATTAATCTTGATTCTCTGTGCTTCTTGCACACACATGTTCTCTTTCATGCTCATGTGTGCTCATGGAAGTGGGAGTGAGTGCACCAGCCATTGTCTAATAAGATAGCCTTTAACTTTTCTTTCCATAATTTGGGCATGAGACCTGCCTTGATGTAGCCATGAATAAAAATGTATTCTGGATGTTATTCGTCAACGGTATTGGAAGAGAAATTTTATGGTTAGAATCTTGGTAAGATCTACTTGGAAAGCAGCAGTTTAATAAAAGTCTGTTGCAGTTTCAATACAGTACATTTCCTTCTGGCTTTAGGTGATTTTAAAGTCTTGATTGTCCTAATGGTATATTCAAACAGACTTTCATATTAACTAGTACATGATATTTCATTTTATTAAAAAATCATACTTAGCGTCATTTTAAATGCTCAAACTTAAAAATATGTGTATTCTTCAACACAACTAAGCATACATTTTTATAAACTTGGAGAGTTTATTCACTTAAAGTTTTGTTGTTTCCAGCTTGTATTAAAGATAGTATATAATTTGTAGCTCAGTGGAGTGGAATTGATAATGAACCTTTAATTTTTCTATGTTTATATTTGATTTATTTTGTTTTACTCTCTTATTTAGTTTTAATGTTTTTGATGTAAAATATTCAAACTCATTTTCTACTTCTGACTTAGGTTCAACCTTAAAGTGCAATTGCAGATTCTAGCAAGCTTCATGCTCACTGGAGTTTCTGGAGGTGCAAAGTATGCTCAGAATGGACAACTTTTTGGCCGTTTTAAGCTTACTGAAACACTTTCTGAAGATACTTTGGCTGGACGGCTGGTGATGACCAAAGTCAATGCTGTTTATTTATTACCAGTCCCTAAAGAGAAGTTAGTACAGACCCAGGGAACCAAAGAGAAGGTTTATGAAGCTACTATTGAAGAAAAAACAAAAGAATATATATTTTTAAGGATATCCAGGGAATGCTGTGAAGAACTTAATCTTCGGCCTGATTATGACACACAGGTATGTTTTGAAGTGTGGCAGCTTCCCTGTGGTTGTCTGTAGTTTCCCTGTCAGCAGATCCTCTTCTTCTGGTTTGGTTTCCCTCCCTCTGCCACAACTAGAAGTGCAGTTGACTTTGAAGTATTGATTCTGGTGGGTGGAGAATTGGACCTTTGATAACTTTCAGAGAAAATCGATTCTCTTTAAGTAAAATCTAAAATGTTCCAGTTTTATATGAGGTCAAGCTTTCTGATTTCTGTTTTAAATCAGCAATGGAAGAACAGATTAAAATAAACTAAGCTAGATCCTGGGGCAGTTCTTATCTAAAGTTGTATCTACTCTTGTTCTTTTTTTTTTTTTTTTTTTGCGGTACATGGGCCTCTCACTGTTGTGGCCTCTCCCGGACGCGCATGGCTCACGGGCCTAGCCGCTCCGCGGCATGTGGGATCTTCCCAGACCGGGGCACGAACCCGTGTCCCCTGCATCGGCAGGCGGACTCTCAACCACTGCGCCACCAGGGAAGCCCTGCTCCTGTTCTTTTTGTCTTTATGGATTTTTAGGTGAACTGTGCTCAGTCTGCCATACTTAACTGGAAAGCTACTCTTTTTTTCTTTTTAAGTATAGCAGTTGGTGAATGTTATCCATTCATAGTAAATCAATAATACAGTGTCATAGGCCTGGTTTTAACCCTTGAGAGATGATATTTCACAGTTGTTCTACTAATTTTATCAAATATATTTTTCTTAGGAATGGTGGAATCAGATAATCTTTATTTAGAGATTAAGTAATTTACAAGTGCCTCAGTTTCTTTAGATGAAAAATGAGGTTAATAATAGTATACACGTCATTGGTGCTATCAAATGGGATAATCTATGTAAAGTGCATATTACAGTGCCTGGCACTGAGTAAACAAAGCAAATATTAGGCATAATAATTATTATTACACTATGATTACACTTTAAAGGCATCTCTAAACTTGGCCCCTATAAAAGGGTATCTCCACAGAGCATCCTAGGAAGCTGAAAAGCACTGATGTTTGCTTTAATGCTTTAAAAAAAATTTTTTTTTATTTTGTCTTTCAGGTTGAACTTCAGTTTCAATTAAATCGATTACCCCTCTGTGAAATGCATTATGCACTAGACAGGATCAAGGACAATGGGGTTTTGTTTCCAGACATCACTATGACTCCAACCATACCTTGGAGTCCCAACAGGTACAAAAAAGAGATATCTCATTCCAGAAGTTATATAAATTTTAAATTTAATATCTGTATCAAATAACTCAAATATGTTTATAAGAAAGTTTCCATATATTCTTCAAGAGAGATGTTATTAGTTGAGAAAAGAGAGTCCAAGAACCCTTAGAATGAAGCATTTGAAGTTCATCATCGATTTTCTTCACTTTTCCTCAGAGTCTAAATGAGTTCTATTGCTTTTCTCAACAGCCTTAACTTGACAGAATGCCAAGCAATTTAGGAATATTCCTGAGTAGAAGCTGAATAGGGAAACTAGGGCCTTTCTAAAGTGGTTCAAATAGTTAATTTAAAATAATTTTTGAATAGGAAGACATTTTTGTAATTTAGGAAAATGGAGGAAGTATCATGGAAGATGCTATAAAGTTAATTGTTATGTAAATATTTTTCTGCTTAATTCTCTTTACACATCTTTACATGTCGTTAAATATGATACCTCTATTTTGTTTCCAGACTAACTGTAGTGACAGCTCTATGACTGCATCTTTTTTATTCTTTTACTGGATTTTATCCTCTTGGCCCCTGCCCATGCCCAGCTCACTCCACCTTTTTTTTTTTTTTTTTTTTAAATCTCAGTGGCTCCACAAAATAGTTTATTTTTTAATCACTTGTGTCAATCTAGTCATGGTAGCATGGCCCTGCTCCATCTCTGATGGAGGCTCTGGTATCTTTACTGAGTGGTTTCCAAGGTCACCCTAGGTGCTGACATGAGCTGGCAGACAGGGGAAGCAGGAGCACAGAGGACCATGTGGGAAATTTTTATGGGCCAGGCCTAGAAGTGACTTATATCATTTCCCCTCACACTTCATTTCTTCTGGTCCTAAAAACAGAACAAAGCAAAATATGCTTTATAATACAAAATCCAAATCGTTTCTCCCTTGTTTTCACTTTCCTCATTCTTCTTTTTATTGCCAAAATTCTTGAGCAAGGATAGTCAGCCTAATTGTGGTATTCTCATCTACTCATCCTGTGATCTGTTTTCTACTTCCTCGCCCTCCTGAAAGTAAACAGTGATCTACCAATTGTAAAAATCCAGTGACATCTCATATTTTTAGCTCTTATTTGATTTCAGCTTCTCTGCATCCTTCCCTTCTTTCCATCCCTACAGCCAGTGCATAATTTAGAGCTGGACTATTTCAGTAGCCTTCTAGTCAGTCGTCAGTCCTGCTGTCTGTGTCTCTGTTCTGTGGTCCAACCCACATGCTTCTTCCAGAGTTAGTTTGCTAAAATAATCATTTCATTTCACTGCTTATAAACCTCTGAAGGGCTTCTCCTTGATATGCAGATAAAGTCTGAACGTCCTAATACAAAACTCATATTATGTGGTCTCATTGACAATGCTTCTCAACAGTATCTTTTCAGATTTCTTTTACTTTTTTCTTCTTACTCTCCCTTTCTTCCTCTAAATCCTCATGTTCTAGCCATATAGAATTACCTTGACGTTTGTTTAATTTGCCCTGAACTTATTTGCCTCATCTTTTTTTTTTTTTTTTTTTTTTTTTCTTTTTGCGGTATGTGGGTCTCTCACTGTTGTGGCCTCTCCCGTTGCGGAGCACAGGCTCCGGACGTGCAGGCCCAGCGGCCATGGCTCACGGGCCCAGCCGCTCCGCGGCATATGGGATCCTCCCAGACCGGGGCACGAACCCGTATCCCCTGCATCGGCAGGCGGACTCTCAACCACTGCGCCACCAGGGAGGCCCTTGCCTCATCTTTTAAAAAATTCTTTAAAATTAAAAAAATTTGTGGTAAAATCTACATAATGTAAAACTTACAATCTTAACCATTTGTTGTTGTTGTTGTTTTTGTTTGTTTGTTTGTTTGCGGTACACGGGCCCCTCACCGCTCGGCCTCTCCCACCACGGAGCACAGGCTCCGGACGCGCAGGCCCAGCGGCCATGGCCCACGGGCCCAGCCGCTCTGCGGCACGCGGGACCCTCCCGGACCGGGGCACGAACCCCCGCCCCCTGCATCAGCAGGCGGACCCCCAACCACTGTGCCACCAGGGAAGCCCCATCTTAATCATTTTTAAAGTGTGCAGTTCAAGAGTGCTAAGTGTATTCACATTGTTGTGTAGTTTATCTCCAGAGCCTTTTCATGTTGCAAAACTGAAACTTTATACTCATTAAACGCTGCATTTCCCCCTCCCCCAGCCCTGTGTTCTATCTGTGGTTTTTTGTCCCTGAAATAATCTTTGCCCAATATTGATCTATTGGAGGATCTACCTGTCCTTTAAAATTTAGTCCTGCTCAAGGGCTCTCCTTCTAGTAAATGAATCTGCTCTTCCATTTCATTATTTCAACAAATATTTATTGATGCCTAGTATGTGCTAGGTTCAGTCAGTTTTGTACTTTCAAGCATAATTTCTCTAAAATTAATTTTTCTCAGTTGTGTACATTTCTGCTGTTCTCATTAGACTCTGAGCTTTTTAGAAGAGACCACATCTTATTTGTCTTTGAATCTCCAACACAACCTTGCACATTATTAATATATGACACGTTTAAATTAATAAGAATATCATGTTTAAAGAAGAAAATTAGGGTTTCAAATATGAGGCTATACCAGTAAACTTATAGGCATTGACTTGATATGTTCACTTCTGAAAAATATATTGTGTATAGCAGTATATTCAAATACCACTGATTGCAAGTGTTAACTGCAAAAGTAAGGAAATGTCAAGTAGCAGAAAACTTTCAAGCAGGAAGAGATTTCATACCCCTATAATTTAAATAGTAATTAAAATGTATCTAAGTCTAGGAACGCTGAGAAGCTATTAGCCATTTAAAATCTTTTCGGGAATAAGGTGGAATATAGAAAGATAAATGAAATTGAGAAATTATTCTTGAGCATGTAGTCTATAAATTAATTACAACAATGCGTCAGACCAGGGGAAAAAAAGAACTTAGAATTAATTTGGTTCAGGGAATAAAATAACTCTTATTTTATTCAGAGTAAACTTGAAAAGACTTTATATTGTTTTAATTGTGACATTCAGAGATGACTTTTACCAACATGTTTATTGTAAATCTTCTTCCCTTTATTAAGCAGGTAGTATAATAAATAGAGACAATTTGTTTTACTTATTGGCTTTCTATAAATGTTCATCATTCATGACCAGAAACTATAGAGATGACTCACATTGGTAAAGTTTCTGATCTACTCTGAAGCATTTATTTGCACTGAAACAATTGACAAGTAGAATGGTCTATGTAAATAAAACAGAGATATCGACATATTTTAGAATTATACCTGTAAATCTGTTACTAATCTCTTAGATTTATACTTATGTATATAATCTAATATCGATCTCATTCATAAGTTCATTAAAGTCCCCAAATTTGAGCGATTAGAGGGTATTCTAAAAACATTTTTTGATTTTCAAAAGTGTGTGCTGGTCAAGTAATATCTTATTTTTCTGAAATCCTCAGAAAATATTATAGTAATAGAAGTCAAAGTTAATTTTGCACTTATTCCTCAGTTATTTTTCTTAACAGCTTACATGAATTATCTTATTTGATCCTTTAAAATATCTATCTGATGCAAGTATCATTATCTCCGACCATTGGGGTCAGGTATCGTAGAATCATAGTGGTCAGGTATAGATGCAAGTGACAGTTTGTTGGATTGACTGTGGCTTAAACAAATAGAAGTAGAGGCCCAGAGCTGGGTGGTCGAGGGCTGGTCCGGGGGCTCAGCAGTACCTTTGCAGACCTGGTCTCCCTTTTCTCTTTACTCAGAGAGCGTATTAGTTTTCTTCGTGATGCCTGTTGTTGCCTCATGATTATAAGATGGCTTCTGCAGTTGTGTTTATCATGAGCTTTCTCCAGTACGGTGAAGGAGGAAGGCAAAGAAGCAGGAAGGCTTTCTTCTAGAGAGGCTTTGTTTTGTTTTATTGGGTATAGAAGCCCTTCTGAGGGACTTCCTTTACGTCTCGTTGACCAGTTGGGTCTCCAGCCACAGAGGCCGGAAAGGGAGTATTATAGCTGTCTGGGCTCAGTAGTAGAAGGAGGAAGAGATGGGCACCGTGGGTGGTTTGGGGGTAACCATTCCACAGTGTCTGCCACGTGTATTAGCTCTGGACTTAGTACTTACCTAAAGCAGTTTCCTTATTTATAGGAGATGGAGCATTGCTAGGTACTGGCAGAATTATGAGTAAAGAAACTGGTTAATGCTGAGGGACTCTTTGGTGTTTTCGTGAATGGCTTCCAGGAAATCTAGTGCCGCTGGTCAGAGTCCTTTTGTTTTTTACTTAAAAAATTAAATTTCAGAAAAATAAATAATAACATGTTTATATGCTTAAAATTTGTTTTTAAAATTTGTTTTCTAAGGTTTTACATTAGGAGAATTTTGTTTGTTTGAAGTTACCTATCATAATATATAGCATTAGTTATAATTTTTTAAAACTGAAAGAGTTAAGAAAACTTTCCATAAATAACTAGCTTCTGTTTAAGTAGAGTGTAGCCTCACAGAGTGGGCATTTTGCTGTCTAAACTGTGTCCTCCTATTTCAGGATTATTTTGTAGGCATTTTGCAAATTTTCCAAGAGTCTCTTTACACACCCTTCCTATTTTAGTTTACATCTCTATCATTTTTACCATAGTTGTTGCAATATTTAGTATTATAATTGTAGTTATGAGAAAGAATGCTGTTGATTCTCCACTTGGTTTGATCCCTTTCAGCATCTGCCGTCCATTTAAATCTTCAAAACTTAGCCAAGTCATAGAAGGGACACTAATAAGATAGATTTCATTACAACAGCCATTTGTGTTGCCATGACAGGTGTTCTTTACCCAGAAAAATAGGACATACGTATGTTATTTTTGTGTGTGAAAATAATCAGAAAACATTTCATATTGTTTGACCTTAAAAAAAACCCTGCTATTTTCTGAATTAAGAACTTTATAAAAGTTTGATATCTCTTAACCAGTGACACAGGTTTTTTTCTTTTTCTTTTGTTTTAAATTTTACTGAGAGATCTTTCAATGGATTAGAATTTGAAAATCAGTTAGTTTCCCTTTTCCATTTTATTTACTATGCAAAGAAACTGCTGCTACATAGCAACTAGACTGGAAGTGTGTTGTGATGTCTCTTGGTTAGTTACCAGAATCTTTTTGCACTTGAAAAGGACAGGATAACTAAAGTGAATTTTGATCAGAGTAGTAAAACACCCTACACCGACTTTGTTGGGAATATTTTAAAAAGTAGTTTTAAAATAAGCATTTGTTTTTATAGATGCTGTGTTATTTCAGTGTTTTTAATGGTTCAGTGAAATTCAAGATACTTGTGTGCCATGTTCTGCTTATGAATAAGATGCATGTGTTTAAAATAACTTACATATTAATTTTCTTTAGACAATGGGATGAGCAGTTGGATCCTCGGCTAAATGCAAAACAGAAAGAGGCTGTTCTGGCCGTTACGACCCCACTTTCAATACAGCTGCCTCCTGTTCTCATCATCGGCCCCTATGGCACCGGCAAAACATTCACCCTAGCTCAGGCCGTCAAGCACATTCTCCAGCAGCAGGAGACCAGGTGAGATGGCGTTGTGTGTGCCCTGGTCTCATCAGCAGGGCACAGTTTCTGTCCTTGTTGTGAAGACAAAGCAAGGGCTAGCTTTTAAAATTTTCATCTTGCTTGTAAAAATTAAAAAAAAAAAAACAAATAAAGAAAAAGAGCCACACTCAAACCCCAAAGCACTAAAATTTGAATTCTCTGAAAATGTACTGTTTTTAAAAATTGGCAACATAGAGAATTGTAGCTTTTAAATAGTCCTCAAAACTCCAAGTCTGCTAAGAGATTGTGATAAATGTTAGTGCCACAAGGGTTGAGTTTTTAAAAAATAATTTTATGTGATAGATTTAAAAATAATTTGGGGGAACTTATCTCCTTTACAGCTTAAAGAGTAATTAAGCTTTAATAATAATTTCCTAAAGGCATAATTGAATAATATGTTAGAGGTTACTGAGTAGGTTGAGGGAAATGTATTATATTAAAGTGGCCACTGCTTTTTTTTTGGTATTATACTGCTTGAATAGCTTTGTGCTTTATCATTCTTTTTATTTGCACCGTTTATTTCAGCAGGATTCTCATTTGCACCCATTCTAATAGTGCTGCTGATCTCTACATAAAGGATTATTTACATCCATATGTAGAAGCAGGCAATCCCCAGGCAAGACCTCTCAGGTATTCTTTTAAGGCTTCTTATGTCTCTGTATCATACTTTATTATTCTTAAGAAAAGGTGTCTATAAAGATTTTAGTAACTTTGAGAAAACCAAAATCTTTAACTGTGCATTGGCATTTGGAGGTTATGCCTTTTGAAGAAACCATTTAAATTAAGGAAAAATTTAAAAATCTTTGACCATTCATTTCTTAAACATTAAGTAAAGAGAAAGACATCCTTTTTTAAGTTTTGTATGTAAAAAATGTTGTTACAATCTGAGCCGATTTTGATGTGTTCCTCTAAAAGCTACTATATATAAATTTATGATTAAATCAATTTTAATTAAAATTCTAGCATATTTTGCATGGCAGAGTAGTCATGCAGTGATAGTTGTTTATGGAAATAAAATTTTGACTGTGATCATGCAGGTAATTTCATAGACGCTACACATTAGAGAAGCATGAAATTGAAGTGATTTCTGCAGCACGGTGTAACCGACTGGTACTTATAGCTCTTTGCTGTCATTTAAGAGAGAAAGAAAATTCTAGGTTAATACAGGTCTACTAAGTGTCTATGGATATGAAATGTTCTTAAATATAGGGTTGTGGGGGAATAAAATCCTTTTCTTCAGAAAACAATAAAGAACCATTAAATGGTTATTATACCATTTGCTCTCATTGTTATATGAATTAATGTTTAGTTTTGCCATTTTACAAACTAATATGTCATGCCCTATGTTGTTCAAATACAATTATTGTTAAAAAATTAATTTCTAACACTTTTGAATCATAATTCACTAACTTTTTCTTTCTAGTTGAGCCTAGGCATGGAAAAATGAGGTTACGCTATTTAATGCTTTAATAACCATAAACAAAGCCATTCGAATGATTTTGCAATTGCATTAAAAAGAACAAAAGAGAAAAAAGTGGCATGGCCTGTTAACACAAGTTTTTATGCCATACTCTGTTTCTACTCTGGAGACATATTAGAGAAGAAATAAGTATTTTAAGTAGAACCCAGTTTTATTTGGTAAGAAAGTATCACATGTATACAGTCCCTATAAATGAAAATGTGATATTTACCAATGGATAAATTCATCAATAACTAGTTTGCTTCAGATTCTAATCTTTTTTAACCCATAAGTGAAATTGAGTTAGCTAGTAGCATTTTTGCTATGAGTGTTCTTACTTCAGTGTCGATAAGATGTTTTATTGTTGGTAGAGCTTGTGTGTGTGCTTATGTTTGTGTATGTATGTTATGTAGGAACTGTGACAATCTCATTTATCATTGTACTTGGCTTGGAAACAGTGGAGTGAAGACCCCTCAAAGCTTGGTTGACCTAGCATAGGTCATTTGACATTTGGGGCAGGAGAGCTGTCGTTGATAAACACTGAAATCCATTATTTGGCTAGCATTATGTTTAGCTTTTCCCATGTAAAATTATGTTTTGGGCGTTACAATCCAACATGTAGTGCATCTAAATATGTAGGATAAGAAGTTATGTTCCAGTAGGGTCTATGTATAGTTGTAGTGACCCAAATACAGAAACTTGCCCTCTAGTAGAAAATATTTAAATTTATTTAAATACAAATTTCATGTTATTTCATTTAATAAGTGGAATAAAATAAGAAAAGACTTGGCCTTTATGTGGCACTGTATTTTCACCATAGTTTTTCTGTTCAGGAAAGGTGTTCACTTGTGAATGTATTTCCTAGGAGGGCTAATACATTGAAATGTTAGGATTTATTAGCACCATCTATTATTATATTAACTGAGATTAATTTATAATTTTCCTAATGGGCAACAAATATGAGTGGTATGGGAGATGGAATAGAGAAAATTAGAATGGCTGAGCACTCTGGGGAGATCAGCTTGATGTGAATTGTCCCAGAATGCAGGGGAAAGAACACAAGAGGGCCCTAAGTGTCCGCATGTGACCTTGAAGATTTGTTGTCTCTGTGGAATAAGAGTGATGATGGCAAGTTTACCTTCTCACACTGTAGCTTAGAGTGGGCCCTAGTAAATGTGACAAAGTGGGAAAATAGCCATAAACATTAAATAGCTAAAACAGTAAATATGTTTAAATATGCACACTTGTGGTTAAAATGTATAAAATTATATTAGTTGCCAGGAGTTGAGCTTAAATTATTTTGGGATGAAGGTTTTAGAATACATTTTAATTATATTTAGTTTCAGTTTTTACTTCTTTATTAGCATCAGAAGATTTTTAAATGGAATAGAGAGGAAAACATGGTTTCTGTGTATGCTTCTGAAAATCAGTAGCTGATTCTGGCAGAGTTATCACTTATTAGATAAAGCCTATCTATGGAGAAAGTGTACATTTACTGTTTTCTGGACAAATAGAAGGTATATGTTATTTTATAAAGATCTTTAAATAAGTAAATAAGGTCTTTCTGATTCTGTAGTATCTTATGTAATAATATTTTGGGGGTGTTCATCGCATATGAATTCAATACATGAATAAAATTTCAGTGAATTAAAATGATATATTACCAGACAGTCTTCTGTTTTAAATTTCATTATAATTCATGTGGGGTATGTGGACAGTTTATTTCTAGAAATATGTAAATTACTTAGTTGGTGTCACCTTTTATACCATGGACTTGAAAGTGTCAATTCTCCAATTTTGAAAAATGTTGTTGGATGTGTTTTAAGTAATCTTATAGACAGTGTCTACCTTAAATGTTGCACAAAATGAAAGTACTGAGAAAATATTTAAGTCTTTTTTAAGTCAGCACTAGACTATTATATTTTTAAGGAAATGGGCCTAATGATCAAACTTTATATTCTTACTAACTTCATCTTGAGCTAACTTTCCAAGGTAACTACAAAAAAGTCAGTAATGAGGCTTAGAACTTCAATTTCTATTTTTTCTTTGAGAAAGAAACAGTGCCTGTAGTTAGATTTGATAAGTAATTTGAAAATGAATTTTTCAATTTTATAATGAAATGTTCATTTAAGAAAATATGGAAAATATAGGAAAGCATGGAGAATAAAAATTATCTATAACCTTACCAGTCAGAGATAAATACTACTAACATTTTACAGTTTAATTTCTAGTCATTTATATGCTTAAATACACACACGTAAGTTAATATTAATGGAATCATAATTTGTAAATACTTTTTCACATAATTTGTAAAATGAGATTTTTCATATATTTAAAAGTAAATTCTGCTTTGCTGATCTGAATAGATATTTTTTTATTAAAACCTAAAACATGTTTAAGATTTTTACATCTTTTAGGAGCGGTGTTGGTTACTTTCACAGTCCTTCCTATCATACTAATGCTTTTAAAATACATTACTTTCCTCTATTACAATTTATTTATAAATTAGGGACATTTATTAAATGCTTTTTTTTTTTTTGCTTTGCTTTGCTTAAAAAAAGACAATAACCAGTTTTAATTGTTTCATAGAGGGTTAGAACACATTGTAGAAGATCATGAGGTTAGTGTTTGTGCACATGACATTTGAGCTGCCTTTGAAACATTCTAGAGGAGACAGATGTCAAATAAATAGTTGGATATGCATCTTGGAGCTCAGAGGTGAGGTCTTGGCTGGAGAGAGAAGAATGTGTGAGTCATTAGGGTATTGGTGGTAATTGAAGCCATGGGCCTGCGATGAGATTGTCAGGTGAGAGGACAGAGCTTGATGAGAGCACTAAAGGCTAAGCCTTGAGGAACCAGCTTAGAGAGGTGGAAGGAAAGCAGGGAGCGGTTGAGTTATGGCAGCTGAGGGAGAGAATATTTCAAGGAGGGGGAGCAACCACAGAGCTGGATGCTGCTAATAAGTAACTTGATGGGCCTGGAAAATGTCCAAACGATTTAGTGACATGGAAGTTTATGTCCCTTGATTAGACCCTCACAATCTCCTAAGTTCTTTGCTGTTTCACTGATTGCTGCTTCCCAGTCTCCTTTCCTGTGTCCCTCCATTCCCCAGCCTCTACATGTGGAAGTGGTCCATCAGCCATTCTTCCAACTAGTTTCCTTTTTATTACACTTACTCTCCAGGTGAGCTCTTCTAGTCTCAGGGTTTAAGTATGATCTCAATTGTATATTTCTTGTCTTAGGCATTCTTCTGAACTCCACACTTATAAATACCTCTGCTTACTGGATATCTCTACTTGGACATCTACTACTAAATATGTCCAAAACTGAATTCTCAATTCCCACCCCAAATTTGTTCCTCCCTGTCACCACTGTTGCCACTCATCCAGTTTCAAAGCCATGGAACATCCTTTCTCTTAAATTCCACATCTAGTATATCAGTAAATTCTGTCAGCATTACTCTCAAAATGTGCAGTGATCTGACCATTTTCACATCTCTACTGTTACCACCCTGGTTCAAGCTATCATTTTTTCTTGTCCGGATCCTTACAGCGGCCTCCTAATGGGTCTCCTTGATATCGCCCCCTCCCCCTGCCTCTCTCCCAGTCCCTGGTGTGATGGAGCAGCTGGTACTGGTTTGTGAGAGCCAATCATGTGCATGTCTTCCCAAGTTCATGTGAAATTGGCCATGATAGTAGGTTTTATACCCCCAGAAACCAGCAAACACTGCAGATCAGGTCACCCCTCCCCACCCCCCTCAAAGGCTGATTGTTCAACATTTACCACCACACCACTGTCCAGCCCTCTTCCTGCCTCCAGAACTGTGTATTCTGTCCAGAGAAACAGAGGGGTCCTTTAACAACCTAAGGCATGTCTCATGACATGTGCCCTGTTACAACTCTCTGATGGCTTTCCATTAAAATCAGAATAAATCCAAAGTCTTTATGAAAGTTTGCAAGCCATGTGACTTGCCTCTGTGCTGGACCATAGTAGATACCCAGCAGATCTTTGTGGTGTGGGTGGGTTAGAGATGGGGGGAGGTGGGTGGATGGATGGATGAGTTGTTTCTGTACCATCTTAGTAATCTGTTGTATGAGTCCTATTTCTATTTTTCTTTTGCAATTAATAGAAAAGATGCTCTTTCTTAAGATTTTCTGATGGTCCAAAATTTAAATTTGTTTTTAAATTTCCAGAACTTTAGATAGAGGTCTATTTAAATATAGGTATAAGAATATATTCTAAAGTGAAATGCAAGTAACTTTTAAATTTCTCTTGTAAGTATGCAATTCACTATATTTTATTAGCATAGATAATTAAAATATAAGTATATTTTTGTAAGAATATTCTAGGAAAAAAAAAGTAATTCCCAAATGGGAATGTTTTGAAGTAAAAAAACTAATGCTTATGAAACTCTGTGTGTCATTCTGTTGTAAGATTATTCTGAACACTTAAAAATAATTAGATATTTATCTTATCATAGTGTATATACTTTCTGCTTGATTCATTTTTTTGGTGGGGGGAGTTACAGTTGTATGTTAAATTCTAATCCAGTAGAGTGTTAACAGTTACCAGACTTATTTGTTAATTTCCAGGTATTGTAGTCTTAACATCATAATGTCAATATTTTGATAATTACATACTGGTAAGATGTTAATAAGTATAAATAGGAAATGTTATCTTCTTTTATAGGGTATATTTCAGAAATCGCTGGGTAAAGACTGTCCACCCAGTTGTGCATCAGTACTGTTTGATCTCAAGCGCACATTCCACCTTTCAGATGCCACAGAAAGAAGATATTCTTAAACACCGAGTGGTTGTTGTTACATTGAATACTTCCCAGTACCTCTGTCAGTTGGACCTTGAACCTGGTATGCTGACTCAAGACACAGAAAGGGTGTCTGAATGCACAGGGCTCTGCATTCAGTTTAGATCAGGGGTTGGCCTGTGGGCTGTATCTGGCCTACTGTCTGTTTTTGTAGATCAAGTTTTATTGGATGGAACACAATCATGCCCATTTATTTACCTATATTTTCTATGGATTCTTTTGTGCTACAGCAGCTGAGTTGAGTAGTTGCAACAGAGATTGTATGGCCAAAAAAACCTAAAATGTGTACTGTTTGGCCCTTCACACACACACAAAAATTATCAACCCCTAGTTTAGACATTTTAGTGACTGCTACTCTATTTGTTCTCTAATTGATCAGATGGTATTTACTTACTATTGATCATGTGAAAAATTCAAATTTGGACAGTGTTGGTGTTTTTACAATTTTCTCAAGTTTTTAATTTTAAAATAGTTTTCCATTAATACAGTGTAGAGACAACAATCATGATAGGTTCTTTATGACATACTATTAGGATTATTTAAGTACAGGAACTATGTAAAATCAAACTAATATTATACAAAGTACAGACAGATGGTGACGAAGTTCTGATAAATATGGCAGAACTTAACCATCAAAATGTGGTATCACTTCAAGGTAGTTGCTTTGGAAGAATATTCATTTATTACCACTTTATTATAATTGTTGACATTGGTCAACGCTTTTTTGCTCTCTCCTTTTGGAATTGCTTTCAGAGCCAGTGACAAATTCTTTTAAGTCTCTGGAAGGTAGAGACAGTTCTCTTCACCTTGTATTCCTGGCACTTGGCCCAGGGTATAGACACCTGGAGGCCCTTGATAAACCTCTGTTTATCTTAAAGAATGAACAGTGGCCAAACTTTCTTTTTTGAGGGTAGAGTTGATTTTAGAAAAGCTTCAAAATCTTTCTGAGACATACCTGGTAAATAAGGTAGGTTATCAAACTGAGCAATACCATTAGGGGTTGAAAGAAAAAAAAGAGAGAGACGTGCCTCTCATGTAATGAGACTTATTTTTCTTGTGCACGCAGCTCATAGCTGGCTGGTGAGGGCAGTTACAAAAGCAGAGTTTCAAAAATGTTTTGAACAGTGGCTGCATCCATTGGAATGAGTTATATTTCCTCTCAACTGACTTCTTTGATGGAACAACACTTATTTGCAATGTAAATTTTGGTATGTTTATTTAACAATCAGTCTCATTACTTCATGATTATACTCTGCATATTTGCCACGTAAATTAAATACCCAAGCCTCCTAAGCAGTATAGTTTTGAGGAAGAGTAAAGAATGGCTTTGAAGAGCAAGAGTATAGAACATTTATTGCAAGTCAACTATCTGCTTTGTTTTAGGCACTGTTTATACTTTATCTAATTCTCATATCAACTTTGTGGAGGGTTATTTTACAGCTAAGACAACCAAGGCTCAGGCTAAATCAGTTTGACTAATTCAGGTTTCTTTTACTAGCTTAAGCAACAGTATAACAATTTCATGATTTATTCAGTTCCTGATTTACACCCTAGCTCTATTTAATTAAAATGTTATCTAATGAAAACAGTAGATTTTTTTCACTAGTCTCAGTTTTTTCCAATTTGATCCTATAATTATATAGTCATCTTCCTCAATTAGTCTTGTAGAACAAAAAGCACAAATTCTCCTCAACAGGGAGAAAAATGCATGTGTCCAAATCATGCTTGGGCCACTGTCATTAAATAGACAACAGTTATTGATACTTGTACTGTCAACATAGCCATTTGTTTGAATGGACCGTGATGATGGTGGTGATGGTGGTGGCGGTTATTACTGCCAGTCAGTAAGGTTTAGAAAGTTCCCAACCTAGAAACAAGTTGCATTAGGAAGTTGTATAAACACATTGTTTGGAACTTGTTGCTATCCATAGAAATAGAGGTTAGGTTCTTGGGCCAACTCACAGGAGGCTAATTAATCTAGAGAGTTACAACTGGTCATTCTGTTGAGAAGCTACTTTGTGTTCTTTGCTGTGCTAGTAAAAACAGGGCCCCCCTCTCCCTACCTCAGTGAGCTAGCCATAGGGGGCAACATTTACTTCTACACATTGAAACAACGAGGAGATTTTTCTTCTGTCTCCTCTTTTAGGGGCACAAAGCCTTCTCCTCCTTTCTGTACACAGATTCCTGTGCCTCAGTGTGAGTGGCAGCAGTAATCGAGACTGGGTGTTTGCATCTGGGGGATATTTGACAATGTACCTTTTTGATACTTGTGTCACTTTTGTTTTTTTCTTTTTCAGACTGGTGATATTTTTACAGCCAGGATAGGGTCTTAGGCTAAAACATTGTATATAATCTGTACGCACAGACGTCCGCGCGCGCGCGCACACACACACACACACACACACACACACACAATAAACCTAAATAATCAAAATAATGCATTTGCTAACAGATAACCTTTGTTTTTGGTCAAAGTTAGATTATCACTTTCTCCTTTATATTAGATTTTGGGTATGATTTTCTTTAATGTCTAATGTGTGTGTTTAAGCTGAAGGTACTTATAAACTACCATTGTTTTATTTTTGGTGTTTTAGCAAATAAATAGTGAAAGGGTTTTGGGCCTATCACTGTTTTATTGCCAGCTTTTCTTTGTGGTGAAAAGCTGCTATCTTGTACTTTTAAAGTCTTTTTTATGTGTCCTGATTGTTAGTCTTGGGGCCATTAGTACCAGATGCCATTTACATACCTGTTGTTGAGCAAAATAGTTCTTCCTTTCAACTTCTATTTTTTAAATAATGATTTAAATATATGATCTTCTAAATTGAGAACTGGCATTAAAAATACAGCTCGTAAATCAGGACACTAAACTCTTTCCTTAAAAGAAAGACACTACTCCTCCCTTTATCACTGCTGTAATATGCGGTCCTGTGTTTACACTGTACCTCGCAGGGTTTTTTACGCACGTTCTATTAGATGAGGCTGCCCAGGCCATGGAGTGTGAAACCATTATGCCCCTAGCATTAGCAACTAAGGACACCCGGGTTGTCCTGGCTGGTGACCACATGCAGGTGAGTGCCCTCTGAGTCACCATGTTGAAAGAAACTTCTGTTATATTTTGATGTTTAATATTTGTTTTCTAAAACAGCCTATGCCATGTTGTGCCATGCGTGTCAGTTTAAGTACTTTAAATATTTCTGTACTAATAGTGGAAAATGTTGGTGTTTCTGAAGGAAAATTGCTACCCCCCCGCCCCACTTTTTTTCCTTCTTTGGATAGAGAGTGGAATGAATGAGTCTATCAGTGTTCTAATTGTCATGTTTATTAATTTGAAGTTCAGTTCTCTGTAGTATGAATATTTGATTCTTACTTTTCTTTATCAAATAAGTTTAAAGTATCCTTCTTACGATTCCCCAGTTCCTGTCCCCAGCATTTGTCTTCCTGAAGGGTTAATTTTTCATTATCATGGGAAACAAAGTGCCTAATTAAAAATAATAGCCAAAATCTCAAAGAACTTGTCTGATCTTAATACCGATGTATGAAAGAAAATTACAGTTTTTCTATTAAAATATCAGTTTTGCAAAGTTTCAGTTTGAGGTTCTTTCTCTTTTGTCACAGTTGGTTGAGATTGAACCTACACAGTGTTGTAGCTATCCATTTAGGGAAGAGTTGAAGGTAGAGGGACAAGTTCTGTTTTTGTTTCTTTGCCAGAGCTTAATTTTGTTCTTAGCATCAAAGTTATAATCAAGGATGGCTCCTTACACTTTACGAGATAAAGATGGCTTTTTTGCTAATTATTAATAAGTGTTTTAGTCATAGGCGGTGTATCCTGCTAGCTCACTGTTTAAAATAGTTGCTGAATTTTAGTGAGACAGTTGATTGACTCCCCCAGTGATGCAGTGGGTTGCATCCCTAAAATTACTAAGGTAGTAGCTATTTATTAAGTTGGAAGAGTCCTTTATTAACCTGTGTGTAGAAACTCTAGGTTAGTGTTGGCATGCTGAAACGAAAAGTTAGAAAATTTAGCCTCATTCTATATAGTAGTAAAATTGTTCCTAGAAAAATGTTTTTGACTCTGCTTGTTGCAGCATCCAGCATGTTGAGGTTTAGTACCTCAGGAGTTTCAGCGTGGTGGGTTCTTTTTAAAGTGTGTTAAAAAAAAATGCTACTTGTATATTTAGTTAAATTCTCTCCATGTGTCTCTCTGTTACAGCTCAGCCCTTTTGTTTACAGTGAGTTTGCCAGGGAAAGAAACCTTCACGTTTCATTGCTTGACCGGCTCTATGAGCATTACCCTGCCGAGTTTCCCTGCAGGATCCTCCTGTGTGAGAACTACCGCTCCCACGAAGCTATCATCAAGTAGGTGTGAACTGCCCCTCTGTAACGCTTTGTGTGGTCCAGTGGAAGGGGACTCAAAACAGCACTGTTCCTAGGGACAGATTATTCCCAGCAGAGTTACATGGTGTCCCTAGTATTGCAAATTATGTTTACTTTTATGTCTGTGAAAGTACACTTCAAAAGTCAGCTGTAATTTATTATAGTAAGGCAGTTCTGGAAACAAAAACTTAAGGTTCTACTAGCTATAAACATATTTTTCTGGGACTAAATATATAATGTATATGTAAAACTACATGATGTAATAAACAAATATGTTGACAAGCCACATAATGGTTTGCATATGTGTGTCTGGCTGTGTTATACAAGGAGTCTATTTTAAAAGAAAGGAAGGATGGGAGGAAGGAAGGAAAGAAAACCATGAAACTTAGTAATAAAGTTTTAAAAGGTCTCTATTAAATATAGTATACATCTATACACGTAAAAGTATCATAAATGGTAGCCCAGTGAATAGTCACAAACCAAACGTACCCCTCAACCGGCATCCAGACCAAAAAACAGAATGTTCCCAGCACCCGGGGAAGCCCCTTTGTGCTGCGTTCCTGTCACTGTCACCACCAAAAACTTAGGATTTTCTCAAGTTTAGTATAATTTAATAATATTGATGGTGGTCATGTGAAAATAAATTTTAGGTTTCTCTGAAAGCAGTAGGAGAGATATAAAAATAAGTTTAGATTTAAATATGGCTTTTATCAACATCTTGAAGTGGGATTCCTCTTTTATTGTTGCCAGTCATTTGCTGCAGTCAGTGGTGAATCGAGTACTACGTAGTATCTTCATTAGTAAAGAGTCTTCATTTCACAGTTGAAGACTGGAATACCCTTCAATTGTGTGTATTGTTTCAGTGTCTGTAGATCTTTGTGTTTGCCTAAGTGTATGATCCACATAAATAAAAATATACATTAAAAAAATTTTAGTATAGAAACCCATAACAGGTAGCAAATTTCCTCATGAAACAAGAGTTTCATCTAGTACTGAACTGTCATCATTTCTTCCTTTTCTTTCTATGTTCTGGCTTCCTCCCTTCCCCAGATCAATTCATTTATCAGTGGTATATGAGGAGCCCACTGTGTTTTCATTGCTGTGGCTAATTTTGGTGAAAATCTTGGCATCATGGGTATTAGATGTTTGGATTAAAATTAATCATGGGCATAAAGCAATGTGAGATTTGACTGGTAATTTTTTTATATGGGTAAAATTAATGTTGATGATAGATTACTATTTATTTATTTATTTATTTCGGTCTTTTTCTGCAGTTACACCTCTGAGCTCTTCTATGAGGGCAAACTGATGGCCAGTGGAAAGCAGCCAGCACACAAGGATTTCTACCCACTAACCTTCTTTACAGCACGAGGGGAAGATGTACAAGAGAAAAATAGCACAGCTTTTTATAATAATGCAGAGGTACCTTAGTCCTTTTTGCAAATTGTTGACATTTTTGCAGTCATATATATAGTCTGGTCTTACTAAGCATTTATTTAAAATTTTGGGTTGATATTTTATTGTGGGTTGACTTCATTTACATGAAAATAGTATGGAAGTTTATTCTTTCTTGTGTAACATTGATTTGTTAAGATGAATCTGCCATGGGAAACAAAAACTTTGAATTACATTTTGTCTTGTGCCAAAATACAGAACCTCATTTAAAAGAAGCCATCTAAAATGGACTATGATCACATTTTATAGTGCACACTCCAATGAGGCATCGTTTTACATGAGTAAGACTTGAATTGTGGAATCCTGGGCTCCAGGGGGTCACACAGACCCAGATGATGATGGTGCTAACCCATTATGTGCTGCAACTTGTGTGGTTCTCTTACAGTTTCTGACTTTTTAAGTTCAGAGAAAATGTGGGAAGTATGAGGGGTCAGATCAGGTATCAGACAAAAACCTGTGATGTCTTTAGGGGCCAGCAGGCCAGAGAACCTGAGGTTTGGTTCTGGCTGTCACAGGGGAGTGGAGTTCTGGACTTGAGGAAACCCAGGGGAGGATGTGTGCATGGTTGGTCATTAGAAGAATGATTCTTGATCTGTGATCTCCATCTCCCTTTCTTCCCTTGAGTCCCGTGCTTTACTCATTTTATTTACAAAAAAAAAAAAAAATGCCATTTATTAGGTAATAGTAATTCATCTTTCCATTAAAAAATTGGTCAGAGGCCTGTAGTTAGAAGTCAGTACAAGAAAATTGACAGTACCCACTTGATAAAATCCTAGCCAAAAGTAAAGAAACTTGACATTTTAATTAGTCTGTGCCAATTAATTTTAGGAAAAGGGAGACTTTTCTTCACCTGTTTGAAATATTGACAAATAACTCTAGGGTTTCCTTTATTACTTTTGCACTCAGGTTGGAAACTGCTGGCTGGAAAATCAGTTAAGAAGAAAAAGGAGAATAAATATACTATTATACTGTCTTTTATAATTAACCATGTAATTACCTTTAGTAGTATGCTTTGTTTGTGTGGATTCGAATTACTGTCTGGTGTCACTTGCTTTCAGCCTGATGAATTTCTCTTAGTGTTTCTTTTAGGGCAGGTCTGCTAGTAAAGAATTCTTTCAGTTTTTGTTTTTTCTGGGAATGTCTTTATTTTGCCTTCATTTTTGAAAAGTAGTTTTGCTGGATATTAGATTATTGAGTTATTTCTTTCAGCACACTGAAATATACCTTCCTACTGCTTTATTGCCCTCATTGTTTCTGATGAGCAGTCATCTGTTAATCTTATTGGACTTCTTTGTAAGTGATGAGTTGTTTTTTTGTTGCTGTTATCAAGATTTTGTTTTTGTCTGTGACTTCTACCATGTTGACTATGGTATGAGCAAAGGAGACTGCTTGCTTCACCTGCTGTCCCACTCAGGCCCTCCCTGTGTGGCAGGAGGTGGGGTAGAGGAATAGGTGCCACCCAGGTGCTGCCAGCTGCTCATGGGCTCCTGTTGCACCTTGCTGGGGAAAACAACATCTCTGATGTTCATCCACTGCTGTAACCACCTGGAGTAGCTCTTTCACCCCAGGGAGCTGGAGCAGGTGGGAGCTGCCCCTCGGCTGCTGAGACAGTCCTGTAAGACAGGGCTGTGGGAGAGTGGGGCAGTCCCAGCCTTCCACTCTTCTTCCCGACTTCCTGTAGATTTTGTTGAAACAGTGCTTCTCAATTTCTTGGAAGCTCTTTGATCAATCTCCAGAGACTTTGAATGATTATCTGTTGGCCTTGACCAGCTTCATAGATGTCTCTCTGGGAAAGGGGTTTCCCCAAGCTCCTCATACCATTCCAAGTCTGTGTATTTTGACTACAGTTTTATGCTGCCTATGATATAAGGGGTAACAGAGGGACGAAGTGGAGAAATGGTTATGTGTTGTTTGTTCCTTATGGGTGAGAGCGCCATGTTTTCAATCCAGTTGACTCATCAGAATCCTTGGACAGTCTGGGTAGTTGTTTCACTTGCTGTTATTTCATTATAACAACAGGATGACTAGAGTCTATTCCTCTGTCATTCATTGAATTTATATGTGGAAGTGGGAACTGCATCCTGGCCATTAATCCTCGAGTTCTTAAAAGGAATAAAACTATCAAATTTTTGTATATTTACTATTATAAATTTAAGTAGATATTACTAACAAATAGTAAATAAATGATGTATTTAAAAGACATTAAAAAATTTCTCCTTCCTCTTTCTGCCCCTGCCTGACCGTCTATTGAGCTTGCCTTACAATACGTATTTTAAATTAGGAATCTATTTTCTAAATATACAGTAATCTCTTCACTGGCAAGGAGCGTGTTTTAGTAATCATTTTGTCCCCTACTGTGCCAAGCCTCAACACAATTTGTTTGATGAATTCATCGAATTAAAGTAGATTAAACTACACTAAAAGTTCTACTCTAATTCACTAAGTGGGGTCCAGAAAATCCAGATGGTAAAATATGGGCTTACTTCACTGCAAGGTTAATGACAGGGCTTGGGCGGAGTTGTACCATGAGAAGGCAGTGAACTCTGAAAGTCTGTCCTGAGGTCCAGATTTGCCCCAGTCCCAGCTGTGGTTTGCTGCCAGCTGTTGGCTGTTCTGTTTACTTATATCCACTGGGAGAGGAGGAAGGGTAGCCCTCGCACTGCTGAGACGTTGGCGGCGCTGACTCTAGGGCTCTCCTAATGGGTTTCATTGGCCTGAGCTACAGAGTGGACTGAGAAATACTGGGAACGTGGGGTTGCCGGTCCCACGCGCCTCTCTCTAAACAGGAACCCGAACCTGTCCCTATTTGAGAAGGGGGGCCAGGTGAGGAGTGGGGCCAATGGCCAGTTACATCATCCCTGATTTTCACGTTTTCACTGGGTGCACTATTGTAGAGATTTACCGCTTGAAATGTAAACAAAAATGTGTTCACATCAGCAAAGCCTTATTCCTGGTTCGAGGTGATTTTAAAACGACATTTGCTAAAATGGAATCCTTTGTACATCGATTTCAGTTACCATATTCTTTTCTCCAAGCACTTGTATAACTTTAATATGTATACATGTACGTTTGTTTAAAGGTCTTTGAAGTGGTGGAACGTGTGGAAGAGTTAAGAAGGAAGTGGCCAGTAGCGTGGGGGAAGTTAGATGATGGCAGTATTGGTGTGGTGACTCCGTATGCCGACCAGGTGTTCAGGATACGCGCTGAACTTCGAAAAAAGAGATTATCTGATGTTAACGTCGAAAGGGTGCTAAATGTTCAAGGTAACTATTAATGGAAATGAATTAAGTTATTCAAATGGTTAGACCTTAAAGTGTGTGCACATTTGATTTTTAGTTTTCAAGATCTCTTTTCTGGACAAGCAATTATGTATTCATTTCACACCAAGTTCTTTAATGCCAAATTTGGCAATTCAAGGTCGAGCTCATTTACATGTTCGTTAAATTTCTATATCCAAATGAAAGAAGTATCAACAAATAGACTTCCTCCATGAGTGTAAGTGCAAATATCTGTATGCTGTAGTTGCAATCGCAGTAGCATACAACACCTATTGTTGTTATAATGTATCTGAGAACTACTTTGTTTATAAAGATTTTTAAAAACTTGTACCTGTCAAGCAAATTTTTAAAGGCATAGCTTTTTCTTCATCTAGATTTTCCTAAGTGAATAAAGCAACTCTTTTAAATTTTCATGTAATTAGTTGCTGTGAAATTTGTGCGTTTAAGTAAATGAAGCAACACTATAATGTGAGTGCCAGAAAAGCCCAGTACAGTCTGAGGTTTCATGGTAATATACAATAATAATAGTAATACAATTTCTAGATCATGGGGAAAAAAAATAGCTCCAGTGTACCATGCATTCAGGTGACGCAGAATTTGGGTGTGCATTTTAGAAAGAATATTACTAATAAACTAGGAAGAGTCCAAAAACGACCTAGCATAGTTAGTGGTCTAGAAACTGCCCTGTGGAGTCAGAAATGGTTGAAAGAACTAGGACTGTTTGGCCTGGAGAAGAGAGAACTAAGAATTGATGCTAGAACTGTATTCGCATCTGTGGAGACTTGTCATAGAATGAGGGAAGAGATGTGTCGATGTAAGAAAGAACATGTACAAACTAGTCTCTCTCTAGGCTTCCTTATGGAATCAGTTCTTTTGGGTGTATTTCCAGAAGTAGAGTTGCTGCATCATATGTTTGTTCTATGTTTAATTTTTTGAGGAACTGCCATGGTATTTTCTATAGTGTTTTACATACTAATTTATATTTCCACCTACAGTGAACAAGAGTTCCAGTTTCTCCACATTCTCATCAACACCTCTTATTTAGCAATAACATTTAAAAAATGAAATGCTTTTATTATATCTGTGGTTCAGAATAACAGTCCTCTTACTTTTAATTTTTTTTTTTTACAGGAAAGCAATTCAGAGTTTTGTTTCTTAGCACAGTACGTACAAGACATACTTGTAAACATAAACAGACACCAATTAAAAAGAAAGAGCAACTGCTGGAAGATTCCACAGAGGACTTAGATTATGGTTTTTTATCTAACTATAAGCTTCTCAATACTGCCATCACAAGAGCACAATCCCTGGTTGCTGTGGTGGGTGATCCCATTGCTCTGTGCTCTATTGGAAGATGCAGGTAATTATGTGTTAGTGTTTGAGACATTAAAGGGGGAAATGTAGAGTAATTTGCATCCCTATGCACATATTTATATGACCTCCTGGCTAATTAAAATCAAGTTTAGTCTTAACTAATACCCAGTTGGAACACAAAAATATATTGTTTTGAGCCTATTCATTATGTATATAAAATTGTGTGTTCATTGAATCAGTCATCATTCATAAGATGTTTCCTGAGTGCCTACTGTGTTCTAAGTACTCTTTTAGTCACTGAGGATACATCGGTGAACAAAACAGACAAAAATCTCTGCCTTTGTGGGGCTTAACGTTTTATTGGGGAGGAGAGGAACACCGACAGTAAGCAAAATAAAAACACTTTGTAGTATTTTATGTGGTAAGTTCAATGGAAAAGAAATAGAACATCAAGGGGCATTAGAAGTGATGGGGCAGGGTGGGCGGTTTGTGATCTCACATGGGGTGTGTGGTCAGAGAAGGCCTTACTGAGAAGCTGACTCTGGAGTTGAGGGTATGAGCTACGCAGGCTCCTGGAGTAAGAGTGCTCCGGGACAAGGGACTGACCAGTGCGAGGGTCCTGAAGGTGGTTTTGTGTGTGTGAATTATCTTTGATGGAGACTGAATTTCATACCCATACTCCCCTCTTTTTTCCTTCATTATTGTTTTAGCTCGTTTTTGATGAGTTTCCTTCTCATTTTCTCTCAGGGCTTCTCAATGCAAATCTTTGTGTCTGGTTAATCCAGAGGATCTTAAAATTAGGGGGTTAAAAAGGGTTGTTACTTGTCTTTGGAAAGAACTGTTAGTATTCCTTAGATTGTAGTCATAAGGAGTGTTAAAATAGCAACATAAATAAAAAATTTCTCTTTGTACACTTATGATTTATCCTAGTTAATAGGAATTTTAATTGTATGAAGCCAGTGATATAAGACTTGGCCTACGCAGTGTTGAAAAACTATGTTACAAAAAAAATTTACAAAAAACCAGTTGAACAGAAATTTAGAATATTCTTTATGAAAAAGAAAAATACACGAGGGATTACTTAAAACTTAAGTATTCTAGTACCTGTGAGAGTGTGTTCAGAAAAGTAGAAAGAGGTGCTGATGGTCTCAAATATGCCTTGGGTAGTTATTTCTTCATGATGTGTTAAAATAGACAAAGTTGTTAGGAAGTGGCCCGTTTAAACAAAGTTTTCTGTTGCAATATAGATATAGCAGCATTTTATTATCTGTTTTCCTGTCTCAGCAGGAAAAAAGTATTCTATGGCAAAGGAGACAATTTGGGACCTTTAAGAATAAGCTGCATACATTAGAGTTTAAGATTCCAAAAGAAGTTAATATATTTTATAGGGGAAAGCCATTAACAAAGGAATCACGTAGAGTTTAATTTATGGTGACATTTTGAAGAATAACCTTTTATTTTTAAGGAAATAAAACTTGAATGGTCCATGATTTGTTTATATATAGCTAAACAGTTCTATTGTAAAATATCTTTAATTTCTTATTTAAAAAATAGATTTCCATTCATTTTTAGCCACTAATGACAAAAAGTTGGGGAAGGAACTATATTACTTCCAAGATACCAATGAATAAAACTAAGTCTATTAATTTGGCTTCCCTCCTGAGAAGTTCACTTTAGTTACTTTACTATTCATTGCAGATATATTTGGTCAGAATATTGCTGTGGTAGTTTACCATTTTTGTTTATATTTATCATTTGATAAATGTGAGAACACATACAGTTTGATTAGAATTTTATTAGATTAAAACATGTAAAATAGGCTGACATGTTAAAAGCAACTAGAAACTGTTGTGGGAATAAATAGGTATAACAGTAGTCTTGAGTGACATTACTTTTGGACATTCTTTATAAATAACCCCAAACATTTACCAACATGCATATTTTTTTAAATCATTACCCCTTTCCATAGAGGTATATTATACTGTGAATTACATGAGATCGGCATTTTTCACCCCTTCTCTGACATAAGTCGTTATTTTCTCAGAGCAAATAGGTGAATGATTCTTCCTGAGGCCATACTATCAGAATGATCCAGGGCTAATTTTTAACTTGAAGCCAGGTCTACTGGTTGTTTATTTCTTACTACTCAGCTGGAGTGTGTCAAGGCCCTCAAATTAATTTATAAGCTAAGTAAAATATTTTCAGAGATGTCAATACATTGTGTAGGGAGAGAAAATCATGTGACCCATAGCTGAAGGGGAATGCTGATAATCTATGTTATTTGGACAATTTAATCAGCTCTAACACAGGAGCTGATAGTTGAGGCTATGGATATTTATGCTTTACTCTTTCCAGTTTCATTAGAAATTAAATTAATCTCATAATACAAGTAAACCTGGAGGACATAATGTGATTCTTAGGTACTATACTAATGAAGGCGTGAATTCTTTGTATCAATAGTTTGAGTTAATCAGGATGTCTCCCTCCCTTGCTCATTTGATATTTATAAAAAACTAATATGATATTTCCAAATATTAATTAAGTTTTCAAGGAATAATTACTGTGTTTACTAGACCAGTTTAGTTGTATAATCTTTTTTGTTGTAAAGGATTTTTAAACAGAATTTTTCTGTTAACCCTAAGTGAATGGAGGGAACTTTCCCTTCTCCCACTCGCCAAACAAACAAATATTAATGTAGTAGCTGCTGTTTATTGACAGCTTTCTCTATGCCAGGTGCTAGGTCAAGTGCTTTGTTCACTTTGCCTCGTTCAGTCATCCTAATAACCCGGTAATGTGGGTATTTTATTTGCATTTTAAATGGGCAGCCTGATGTAGAGTTTAAATTACCGCCCAGGACCACATAGCTACTAAGTGTCTCACTCACACAGATGTCAGATTGACCTCACTGGGTTACCCTGCCTTTCCGAGGAAGCGAGGCGTGTGTGTGTGGTTAAATCTACACTGAGTGAGGAGAGGTGATGGGGCGGGGCGGGGGGGGAAGGCGGGGCGTGTTCGTGCGTTTTTCCAAACCAGAGAGTTTGGAAGAGATCTCCCTTTGAACCGAATTTCTTCATTAGCGAATTCCACCTGCTCAGTGAGATATAAACCTGTTTCACACGTGTAGAGGTGTGTGTATGTGCACACACACCCTCTCTATGACCTGAGGACACCAAGTGATTTTTCAATGTTTTATCAACGATCCTAGAAGCAAGGTTAGCGTGAAAATGAAAGCAGACTTTGGGTTCATGCAGTGATTGAAAGTAAGGTTTTGTCTTCTGAAAGTAACACTTACATCACAACGTAGAGACACACTTGGCTTTTCTAACCAACATTACTAGAAAAAAAAATTAACATGTTAACATTTTAGGGAGGCACTGAGAATTGGTGAAGCCTTTAAATAATCATAGTGGTGAATTCTTCAGTCTGAGTGATGTTGAAATTCTCAAGTGATCTTCCAGTTATGTGTTCTGAAATGCCTCATAATGCCATGTGTAGTATTTCATTAAAGAATTGAGTCAAAGACAGTGTGAAATGGTCTTTGAAAGAGCCTTCGCAAAGAGAGAAAAAAGGAATATTTTTGGCTTTAAGAATTTTTGAAGGAAAGAATACATTTCTCTGAAAGTTTAAAAGTGAGAAATAAAAGTCTTCTTACTGATAAAATAATAATAATAACACTGTTGGTGCCCTGTTTTACACATGAGGAAACTGAGGTATGAAGAGAGGTTAAATAACTTGCCCAACGTTACAGGGCTGCTGAATGACAGAGCCATGACTGAAGCCCAGGCAGCCTAGTTCTAGAATCCACGTGCTTGACCATTTTGCTGTTCCCTGGGGCTATCAAAAGACAAGTGAGATTTAAGATGGAAATTCCAGGTTGCTTTTGGAATTAGTTGAACTTGATTAGCTTATAGCAAGTGTTTAGTGTTACTTCTGAAACAGTTCCTTTAACTCGGAGGCTGGTTCCTTGAGATCCCTGGGATCTTGTAGATGAAAACTGTCACCAAGCTACCAGCATCTTGTGACGTGTGAGGTTGTTTAAAGGTTCTGCTTAACTCGATGTTACTTCAGTGCAGTTGAGGTCAGTAAGAGCCGTATAGGGACAGGGTATGGAGCTTAAAAAGGAGCTTGAAATGGAGCAAGTTCTAGCATCTTGGTTACGTAAGCTGGAAATGAAAATGTTATAATACATTAACATTAAAAACTGAGCTGTAGTAAAGTCACTCCATTCTCTCCTCATTTTGCTGTGTCTTGAAGTTCACACGAATATGAAATGCCACTCTATGAAATTGTTACTTTATTAGACCAAAAAAACTTCCTTTTTAACACAGGATGTAGTAGAATTGTATTGATAAACAATAATACAATTGAATATTTTGGGGTTCTTTATCAAAAGGGTAGGAAAGGTTTTGGATTTTAGATCCTGAGTGCTATGTTGAAGATAGTCTTTCCTTAGCTGCCAGACTATGAGATAAAAAATTTGATTCCTATGGAAAGGTTCTTAAGAATAAAAATAAAGGGCAGCTTTCAGTGTGCATTTCTTAGCAACACACACTTCCTGTAGCTGAATGAGTATCTTGTTAGCCTTTATGTCTTATTGTTGGAAATACATATTTAATATTTTATAGCATTTTTACCTTTCCTATTGTTGACATGAAGGCCTGAAATTTTTTCTGGACCCATTTCTTAAACTCATCTTTAAAAAATTAGAAAAGATGGTAGAAAGCATATGTAAGAGAAACATAGTTTGAAACGAAAATCTGCGAAGTTTTATGAATGTATTAATAACTCCATGCCCATTCATATACTAACTTTTATAATATAAACCTTTTTATTTATGCTTCTTGAAGCCATCTTGATTACCTGCTGTCCACCTGGACACAAGGATACCAACTTGGGAAGAAACCATATCACATATCTTTTATAGCATAATAAAACATTATTTGAACCTCATACTAAAGATAGGTATGCATATTTATAATAGTCATTTAAAATCCTAAAACTTCTTATATGTTATCTTTTGTAACATATAATATTTTTAATATTTGGAGATCAATTTTCAAAACTTCAGGAACAACAGTGTACAACTGGATTAATTTTGAATGTATTTTTCTCCTTTAGTATTTATTAATTTGATTAGGAGATAAATAATCATCATTAAAATTAGCATTCCAGGGCTTCCCTGGTGGCGCAGTAGTTAAGAATCCGCCTGCCAATGCAAGGGACACGGGTTCGAGCCCTGGTCCAGGAAGATCCCACATGCCGCGGAGCAACTAAGCCCGTGTGCCACAACTACTGAGACTGCGCTCTAGAGCCCGCGAGCCACAACTGCTGAAGCCCACGCGCCTAGAGCCCGTGCTCCGCAACAAGAGAAGCCACCGCAGTGAGAAGCCCGCGCACCGCAGCAAGAGAAAGCCCACGAGCAGCAACAAAGGCCCCGTGCAGCCAAAAATAAATAAATAAATTTATTTTTTTTAAAAAAAATTAGCATTCCAACTTCCTGTGTTTTTCATAATTTAATTCTTTTAACATAGTCAATTAATGTTATGAACTTTGCTGTGACAAGCGTCAGTTAATTAAAAGAAAAATATAGGAATAACTGGTTATTTCTTAAGTTCCTTATGAGAATTATTTACTTTGTGGTTCAGATTTATGTCTGAATTGGCTTTTCTTAGTCACCCAGCACCAGGCTACTTTGGCCCCATAATTCAAATCTGTGTGTGTGTGTGTGTGTGTGTGTATGTATGTATATAATATATATATGTATACATACAAATGTGTATATGATGAGTATGCCTAGAAGTACAAATCTTTGACAAAATGAGTTATCAATTTTGAAATCCTTGCTTACTGTGTGGATAACAAAATCTGTCATTCCAAATTAGTGTGCATAGTTGAGCACTGACCGTGTTACTTTCATTGATCAGCCAGAATTAATGGAGAGCAGAATTTGTATGTTCCACAGTACTAGACATGACTGTAGTTTCAGAAGCAAACTTCTGAAGTCTTGTGATCTGGTGGGAAGATTATATCTGAATCATAGATGAATACTGGGCCTAAGGATTTGGGGTTGGGGTGGGGGAATTCGAAATTATCTTTAGTTGCTTTTAGTCATTTCTGTGATCTCATCCACTGAAATTATAAACTGATCTTCTAAATCTTTTCTGTAGGAAATTTTGGGAGCGGTTTATTGCCCTGTGTCATGAAAATAATAGCCTACATGGAATCACTTTTGAACAGATCAAAGCTCAGCTAGAGGCTTTAGAACTAAAGAAGACATATGTGTTGAATCCACTGGCACCTGAATTTATCCCCCGGGCTCTAAGAGTGCAGCACACGGGAAATACCAACAGATTGCAGCAATCACCCCCCAAGGTAAAGCCTGTCAGTGAAATTAAAGAGGTTAAAGAGAGAACAGTGCAGAGACGTCAGAGCTTTCTTGGGCTGCAGGTTACTTTACGTGTTGGAATTGAAGATTACATTTGACAGCAACCAGTTTCTGCAAGGAGCTCGTCCAGTGTGGACCTTAAGTGAAAATACAGTGTGGTATTTAGCCATGCTGCTTGATGGCATAATCATCCTCAAAAGGTTTTCAAGGGGACTTCCCTGCGGTCCATGGGTAAGACTTCACCTTCCAATGCAGGAGGTGCAGGTTTGATCCCTGGTCGGGGAGCTAAGATCCCACATGCCTCACAGCCAAAAAAAAACAAAACATAAAAAAACAGAAGCAATATTGTAACAAATTCAATAAAGACTTTAAAAATGGTCCACATCAAAAAAATCTTAAAAAAAAAAAGTTTTCAGGTACCTGATTAGGTCTGGTGCCCTTTGTATAATATAACCTCCCCGTCCTCTCTACTGATAGACTTATTTTAGCAAGATGTGAATAAAACAAAGCAGTTTAAAAGACCGCCACACATATTAAAAGCATGCTCTTATAGAATATTATATAGCATGCTCTCATAGCATATTTTTTTACAAGGAATAATATAATAGCAGTATTTGTATAAAGAAAATAGTTCTAACCTCTTGTTGATGACCAATTCAAGTGGTGTTTAACACAGTGAGAAAATCTGGCTGACTGCTTGAAGGTTCCTTTAATTGACTTTGACCAGTGTTTGTTGTATAAGAAGTAGTCCAGTCATTGGGATGGGGTGGGGGGGAATCAAGGCCCCCATGTCTACTTTTGAACTATAGTTATTTGGGGCAGAAACAGCTGGTTTATTTGCTAGATTGCCTGAAAAAAAAATGCTTGCACTTACCATCTAGAAAAGAAAGTTATGAGAGTGGCATGTTTAGTATTTGTTCTGGTTTTTGGGTGTATTTATAGTCATCAGCTTGATATTAAACTTACTGACATGAGTTAAGAGAGTATGCCAGTTTGGGGCTTCATTTTAAAAATGTAAAGCTTAATGTGTAAGAAATAATTATTGGTTTAATATCTTGAGAAGATCTTTTAGCTGAGTAAATATTAAACTGAGACGAGAACTGCTTTCTGTTTTAATGTACTGTTTTGAGTTTAATAAAAATGGACCTGATATACAATAATGCTTTAGTGACTTGGAATTAAGCAGATTAAGCATTTTGTGTAACTGAATCATCTAGATTTCTAAAGTTTAAACTGTTGATAAATTAATAATCAACTTATTTATCAAATAGTTAAATTTCTTCTATGTGACAGCTGTTACGGTAGGTAGTAGAGAAGCAAATTAGCCCCAGTCTTCTTGTGTTGGAGGGTAACGGTCAGAGGAAGTACCACTCCACCACAGTGGAGATTTCAGGGTAATTTCACCGAGTGGATGGAGTGAGTGGGAGATTGGGGAGACTGTCAGAAACTAGAAAAGAAGCTCCCTTAGGGCAGAGATTTTTGCCTGTATAATTTGCTGCTCTAGCCTCTGTGCCTAGAACAACATCTGGCTTATCACAGGTGCTTAGAAGTATTTTTAAGATTAATGAGTGAAGCTTAACAAAGAGCTCATACGAAAAGCAAGAGGTGTGAGAGAGCAGGCTCTCCAGGGAACAGCAAGTAGCTTAAAGTAGGTGAAGAGTGGGAACTCAGTTAGAAACTTTTAAATTTTATTGTTTTTTATTTAAATGTTTCAGAGACATTATACCTTTTGCACATTCTTAAATACAATAACTACAATAAACTTTTTACTTAATTGATCAATGTTAGCATCAATTAATGTACCATAGATGCAGCTAGATTCAAGCCATGATATCAAATGTGTACTGACCTTAAGCAAGATCCTGTGATTTGCTTTTTTTTAATTTTAAAGGTAAAGAAAATATATGTTGAATCCACTTGCTTTTCCAACACTGTAAATTCCCCAAAGACAAAAATCCTATTCTGTATACTTCTTATGGCCCCTAGTGCCTAGCCCCACTCTGCACATCGTGGGTGCTCAGTAAGTACCTGATAAGTGAATAATGACTCTGATGCATCCAGGAGAGTGCAGTGGGGCTTCCTTCTTTCAGTAGGAAGGCTGTGTAATTAAGGACCATAGCAGCCATCTCCCCAATTTTTTCTTTTTAACTTTTTGGGAAATTTTCTTCACTGATCCAGTAGATATCATCTGTTATTTCACTGTCACTAACACAGAGGTTCACTCAATTGTTTATATACCTGGTTATTTAAAGTTCTTTATATCATATATAATAATAATAATTTTAGGTAACTAAGTTCTAGTGAGCCAAAGGTTACTTTTGTCATCATCTCTCCCTTCACGCCCCAGTACTGTATTTTACTTCTATTAAATTGTTTTCAGGATTGAATTTGTACTGGAGTCTTTTTTTATCCAACTTTCTATTGTAGAAAATTTCAAATATATACATAAATAGATGAGTATAATGAATTCCCTATCATCCAGCTTCATTAACTATCAATTTATCCTTGATCTTGTTTCAGCTATCAGCCCACCACTCCACCACCACATATACGCACTGGAGAATTTTGAAACAAATTCCAGATGTTTTATTTCATATGCTAGAGTCTTTTGATGAAGGGGAATTTACTTCATTGCAAGAAAAGCATGCTGTTTCTGAAAATGGGATACTAAGCCATATAATTTCCCCCCAAGTTTCCTTAATGTTCAACTTTTAATGCAATTCTGTGCATAAGAAATATTAAAAACTAGTAAGGTTAATGTTAGCCTAAGACTTAAAATCCCAGTAAGATTTAATGTAGATAAAATTATCAGAAGGCTGGATGATGGTTAAACATGCACCAGGACCTGCTCCCTCAGGACTGTGTCTGGCAGCAAAGCCTACCCCTAGCTCTTTACCAATCGAATGGCTTTATTCTCCTCACTAAGATGTAGGTTCGCTGGTAAGGGTTAGTGAAGGTACAGATATTAGGGGATCCAGGAGCAGGTGGTCCTAGCTAAGACTCATTGCCCCACTCTCCAGGCATCATTTATCTGTAGGAAAGCATCCGTTTCACAGGCGCCTACAGAATCAGCACGTAGGAAAACAATTTGCTTGTCTTCAGTCTGCTTACTCCTGGGCACGTGCTGGGAAGTGTTCAGAAACTCTGCGAAGATGGGACAGATTCATTTGTACATACTCTAAAACCATTCAGAGGATAGATAATATTCAGAAATGGGTCCTCTGAGAAGACCATAGCATTGTTTTACAGATTTTAGTTTGTGAATTGTTCTTCACTGTCTGTCTCTAGCTGCTTATGTTGTGTCTCAGTGTCCAGACATCAGAAGACGTGTCAGACTTATGTGGCTCAGTAGCCTCAGTGCCCAGCCAGGGGTGGACATATCGTGGGCCCTCATAAACATTTGTTGAATGAATAAATGGAAAATGATGAAAGATTGAGTGAATGAAAAAATAAATACTTGAATGAATAAACGGTTGAGTAAAAAAAAATGGTCCTCAAAAAACAGATGATGTGAACTACATTTGCTTATAAGCTTTCTACCAAAGGTATACACACTTTCTGAGATTTATTAGCAGAAGTTTGGAATTATCATTATGGAATGACTTTTCTACATAGTTAGCTCTAGCTTACTGCTGCATTGTTATTTTGTTATATGCTACCAAACACTGTATATTTTGTATAGACCAAGCACACTTATTGCTCTACAGTTGCATCGGAAGTCTAAGTATACTAGAGGAGTTTTCCCATATTGAACTGTAACAGGGTGCTCAATTATGCTTGCAGATATGCCACTGTCTTTTTGTGAGAGGCCCCAAGTTGCTTTTTTTCCCCCATTCGTTCAACAGTACTCATTGAGCCAAGCGATGTTCTAAGCTCAGGGAATCAATAATGACCTAAACAGATAAAGTCCTAGGTATTTAGGTCCTTTTATACTTTACATGCATCAGCTCCGTCAACAGAGTCATCATAACAGCACTGTGATGCAGATGTTCCCTTCCCAAGTTTCTTTTTCACTTAGTTTATCACACAGCACCCAGAGTGCTGATGTATATTGTCTGGCATGCTTCCAGCTTTACAGTGCAGGATCAATACAGGCTATGGTTATTCTTTGTATTGGTTTCCTATTGCTGTTGTAACAAATTAGCACAAACCTAGTGACTTGAAATGACACCCATTTATTATCTCACATTTCTTTGAGTCAGATGTCCAGGTTTTTGTTGGTTTCTTAGCTCCAGGTCTCACAAGGCCAGGATCAAGGTGTTGGTCGAATGGGCTCTTATCTGGAGGCTCTGGGAAGGATCTGCTTCTAAGGTCATGCAGGTTGTTGGCAGAATCCAGTCCTTGTGGTTATAAGGACTGGGGTCCCTGTTTCCTTGTTGGCTGTCAGCTGGGAGCCATTCTTAGCTTCTGGAGGCTTCTTTCCAGTTCTCATGTGGCCCTACCTCTCAGAGCCGTCAACGGTGCATTGAAGCCTTCTCTCTCTTGGCATCTCTGACTTCCCCTTCAACCACTTGTATCTCTTCCTCCTTTTCTTCTGCATCTCTTTGGCTCAGCTGGAGAGGTGTCTCTGCGTTTAGGGCTCATGTGATTAGATTGGATCGCCCCAGATAATCCAGGATAATCTTCCTATTTTAAGTCTTTAGTTGTATCTGCAGAGCCCCTTTTGCCACATGACATGACAACTCATGGGTTCCAGGGAGTAGGATGTATATGTCTTTGGGGGGCTGTTGTGCCTTCCACACTGACCCAGTGACAGTGTTTTCTCCACCTGACACACAGCCGCCCCTGGTTGACGAGTCCTCAGAGGCTAAGAAATCTAAGTGGTTTGTTAGCCTCTTGGAACGGTCTTATCTCTGCTGTGTCACTTCTCTCCTTTCTTCTGTCAGCGTATCTGCCCCTGGCTGCTCTTGCGGTCACTTCCCATTGCTTAACGCTTCTCATCTTCTACCTGTTGCTGCTGTCCCTGCTGTCTGCCATTTTCTCCTTTCCTCTGCCTGCTTTTCTTTTCACTTCTCTATTCCTCAGAAGCTTGTTTTTTTTTTTTTTTTCTTTAATAGCTAACGACAATCACTGTGAACATTCTCTTCTGGTTAATGGACCAACTCTGATTCTTTCTTGACTATTTTTTTTCTGACTTTTTTTTTTTTTTTTTTTTTTTTTTTTGCGGTATGCGGGCCTCTCACTGTTGTGGCCTCCCCCGTTGCGGAGCACAGGCTCCGGACGTGCAGGCTCCGGACGCGCAGGCTCAGCGGCCATGGCTCACGGGCCCAGCCGCTCCGCGGCATATGGGATCCTCCCAGACCGGGGCACGAACCCGTATCCCCTGCATCGGCAGGCGGACTCTCAACCACTTGCGCCACCAGGGAGGCCCCTGACTTTTTAAGAGTTAGAGCTTAGCTGCCCTTGCCTACCCATCGCTAACCAGCTGACCATAAGCCTTTGATGTTTAGTGCTAACCTGAATATTTAAAGTTGCTGACGGATAGGGAGATAAGTGAAGCATCACTGTACCTTTGCTTTCGTCAAGAACAAATTCTTCTTCTTGCTATAGACATTATCCCCCCACTTAAGCTTTCAGATGTAATGTACAAATAAAAAATTTACGTGGTGGAAGGGTAAGTTGTCTCATGTGCTACTTGTGTTGTGTAATGGCTTTGTGTGTTACATTTAGCCAATGAAAAGAGAAAAAAATGTTTAAAGTCTAGAAACTCAGAACCATATGTTTCTTCACATATTTCTGCCCCAAAGTCATCATTTTTAATGGTAGACTAGCATGCCATTGTATGAATCTGCCATTGCTTATTTAATAAATTTTCTACTGATGGACATTTAGGTTCCTGGAAGTGCAATTATTGGGTTAAAGCATATGTACACTTCCGATGCTTTTGACATCCACATTGCTTTCTAGAAAATTTGTACATTCTCTTAAGCAGATTATGACACTGTGCATTTTCCTGTTCCTTCAGTAAATTTTACAGTTTAAGATGCCATGAATCATACTCAGAATATCATAAACCCCAAAGCATACTTACATTCATGTTATTATTTTAAAGGTTCTCATCCTCAAGGGTTGAAGATTGATATTTTTCCCTTGAAAACGGCTTTTACACTTCATCATTTAATTCATAGAAAATTTATAGAGAAGCTGCAAAGGAATAGAATTTAGGTTTCAGTCATATTGATGCATATTTCTTTTTATAAAAAAAATTAATTTAAAAAGAAAAAAATTTTAGATATCCTTAATTTGAAGTTGAGGAAACTTGAGGCCTAGCACCATGACTTAATGTTTTTATTTTATTTTATTTTATTTATTTTTGGCTGTGTTGGGTCTTCGTTGCTGTGCACAGGCTTTCTCTAGTTGGGGCAAGCGGGGGCTACTCTTCATTGTGGTGCGCAGGCTTCTCATTGCGGTGGCTTCTCTTGTTGCGGAGGACAGGCTCTAGGCACGCGGGCTTCAGTAGTTGCGTTGCGTGGGCTCAGTACTTGTGGCACATGGGCTTAGTTGCTCTGCGGCATGTGGGATCTTCCCAGACCAGGGATCGAACCCATGTCCCCTGCATTGGCAGGCGGATTCTAAGCCACTGTACCACCAGGGGAGTCCCTGACTTAATGTTTAAAAAGAAGGTTGGCTCAGAGGCATCTAACGGTTATTAATTACAGACTCACAGTCTTTAAATTTTAATTGTTGCTATATACATTTATTTTGCATGGGATGAGGAAAATGCTTATTGTTCTTTAATATTAGGTGTGTTTAAATGATTATACATTTGTGTTTTTCTCTAAAGGGGAAAAGCCTCCATCATATCCAGAATGATCATTTCCAGAATGATGGAATTGGTAAGTGGAAAAATTAGCCCTATGAAAACTTGCTTTTATGATGTAAGACATTTATTCCAAATTTCATCATTTAGAAAGAGGAAGGTGGAGAGGGACACACACACACACACACGCACACTCTGACACTTTGGAGCTCATGTAACTCTTTTTTTCAATACATCTGTTCTTGTGAATGCTTTGATAATGTCGTTTCTGAAAAGGGGTGATTTTGTAGGTACCAAGGTACATATATGGATGAACATTTAAGCCTCCTATGCAACATAAGTTTTTGGAACATATTTATATCCTACAAATGTTGGTTATACAAATTTTCAAGATAAAGTTTATTTAAGTGATTTAAAATGTTGCAGAATTATGCTTTTAAAACAGTAATTGCTTAACTGTTTTGTATGTGGCTGTGCTACAGTTGCAACTCAGAACTATTCTGAAGAATTGTTTACGTTTTCTAGTCTCAGAAGAATGTTTACTGTATGGTTTTCTCTCTTGAAGGACACATCTCCAGCTCCTTGCAAGACATTTAAAATTATGCTAGTTTTTACAAGGAATACTTTGTATATCTCAAGCTAATTTTAGGGAATATGGTAAAGTGATTGTTTTTTTAATATGCTCTACTCTTTCACACTGATAACTCTTTGAATATAAGATACCTTACGGCAAAGCTGGGGAATCTGTTTTGCTGTTGGATGATTTTAATTATTTTTGTCTACGTGAATATGTACAGCTATTGAGGGCATCCTTTCCCTATTTGTTTTTCAGTTCAGCCCAATCCTTCTGTGCTTATTGGCAACCCTATCAGAGCATATACTCCTCCACCTCCTCTTGGACCTCACCCAAATTTGGGGAAATCTCCAAGCCCTGTTCAAAGAATAGATCCTCACACTGGGACAAGTATTCTTTATGTACCTGCCGTCTATGGAGGGAATGTAGTTATGTCCGTGCCTTTACCTGTAAGTAGATGTTTAAGATACTCTCTATTGAATAAGATAAAATAGGCTTCACTAAACTAGTGACTCTCCTCCCAAATAGTGTTCTACTAATCTCTCTCTCTTTTTTTTTTTTTTTTTTTTTTGGTTTTCAATGTCTGTAAGCTTCTTTCATTCAAAGCAGCTCTTATGACCAAAGAAATGTGAATTGTTGCTTAAAATTTGTTGCTATATTGTCAGTGGCTATGAAGAAATCTGTAAATTGGGTGTTTTGATTGAGAAGCCTTTGTATTGTCTTAAATATTTTTACTGGGGAAAATTGGGCTAAAAGTTAACAGAGCTAGTAAATTGGACTCTTGTTTTGTAAAGTGATGTTTTATTTTATCTTTTGCTTTTTCATTCTTATATAATTCACTAACCCTAAGAAATACAGTTCTTTGGAGGAGGGAAAAAGGTTTGGATTAGCCTAGCTCCCTTGGATCTAAATTTATCTGAGAAATTCCATGCCTTACGAAATCCTACTGGCACTTAAAAACATTATTAAATCATTTCTAAGACTATAGATTTTTAGAGGGCTTCCATCTTCTGTTAAAACTCATTTTTCTTTTCTTTAAGATTTTTGAGTATTTTGGTAATTTAAAAAATTTGCTGTTTACTAATATTTCCAAATTCAGGAATTTTAGCCTAGAAAATATTTCTTTCATTTAAGATAAGTACTGTAGTTTCAGGTAGAGGTGATCATTGTCAAGGATCTTTGGCACCCCTACCTACACCCCCAAAATGCAAAAACGCCTAGCTGCCAACATTTTTCAGCCATGTTGGACACGATGGTTCACAATCCCGGCAGCCAGTGAGAATAACTGTCAATAAGAAATATGTCATTTATGTCGACTCCCCATAGACTTTCCATTTTAGCTGAGTTATTTCTTCCCAGACAGCCTGGCAACATTATACATCATCTGCTTTAAATAGTAAGTCCCTTGGGATTTATATTTCATCTTACTAGGTCAAAGAGACTTTTAAAGATTTCTAAGAGTCTGAATTTAACAGTTGTATTATAATAAAATAATAGGGGTGGTAGCTCAGATGTCATTGTGTTTATTCATTTTATATTAATATGCAGAGATTATATATTTTGACACACCTAAAGAAATTTTCTGTTTCTGTGGTTTAATTAATCAAATGCATTAATTAAATTAATGAACTGTTTGAATTTTGCCTACAGTAAATGAACATTAACTGATTTGGTTATTCATATAAAATAGTAATACATATTTTTTGAGTTGAGACTCCTTAGACTGAATTTTTTTTTAAATTTTTTCCCTGTTATTCAAGTTTATTAAACTGTATATCTATGCAGTTATGACTTTAAAAGACAGTTTTCATGGTAATCAGTGACATATATGCATTCATATTGAGGGAAAATGATTCAAGACTATAAAATGATTTGATGCCTCAAGGAATAATTACCAATCTTAAGTCCTTGATTTCTTCCTAACCTAGTGTGTAAGGGAAATGGTCAGTTTTCCCTTACATACTAAAGATTCAAGGAGGTTTTCTGGGGGGGGTTTTTTGCCAGTTGAGATATAGCAGTCATTCTGCCAATTGTTACTATTAGCATTCATTTTGTAGTTATTCATTTTGATAAAATTAACATCTCTGTGTGTTTGCTCTTTCCTAATTAATAGCACTATAGCAGTTTGCCTTTCAAAATGTACTGAAAGCAATTATTTTATTTCTTATAATAACCTAGGTACCATGGACAGGATACCAGGGTAGGTTTGCAGTTGATCCTCGAATCATTACACACCAGGCAGCAATGGCCTACAATATGAACCTCTTACAGACACATGGGCGGGGGTCTCCTATACCTTATGGCCTTGGGCATCACCCACCTGTCAGCATAGGGCAGACGCAAAACCAGCCTCAGGAGAAGGATCAGCATGAGCAGAGTCGAAACGGTGAGTTGCTTTGGTGCCTCATGTTCCTAAATTGATGATGAGCCAGGTTGTATCAACATACAAGTTTCCTTTCACAGGGTGATTGTTAACTCGTTCATAGATTATAAACCTTTTCGAGGAGGAATCTGATGTAAAAACTGTGGATCCTCTCTCCAGAAGATACAGATATGTGCACAGATACAAAATTTACATGTAACCTACCACTTATAATTGATGGTATCAATTTCCTGGGAAAATGTTAATATTTAGATTTTTTAAAAAATCATAGTCATTTAAAATTGAGACAGAAAACCCTCTCCTGTTAAACATTTTTGTTGACCCAAAATATTTTTGTAGCATACTAAATATTAATGCTACTGTGGCAATAGTTTATTTAAAGTAGTTATTTCTTATGCAAATCGTAGTCTCTTGTCTACTAGAATTATAAATAAGGAAAAATTACCCTGTGTAATTTTTAAAGTCAGGTTTATTGAGATATAATTTATATAGAGTAAAATTCACCCTGTTAGAATGTAGTTTGATGTGTTTTGACAAATATACAGAGCTGTTCACCACCACCAGTATCAAGATTCAGGGTGTTTACATTTCAAAAAACTCCCTCATGTCCCTTTGCAGTCACTTTCCTCCTCCAGCCCCAGCCCTGGGCAACCACTGATCTGACTTTTGTGCCTATACTTTGGTCTTTTCTCTAGTTTGTCATATAAATGGAATCATAGTGTCTGGCTTCATTCACTTAGCTTAATGCTTTTGCGATTTATTTGTGTTGTCTGTGTCAGTTGTTTGTTCCTTTTGGCTGTTGATTAGTATTCCCTTATATGTATGAACCACAGTGTTTTTTATCTCTCCATCAGTTGTTTTTATCTATCCTTAATTATTTCTAATTTTTGGCTCTTATGAGTAAAGCTGCTGTGAACATATGTATTGAACATATTTTCATTTCTCTTGGGTAAATACCCAGGATTGAGCTTGTTGAGCACATTTGTTAACTTTATAAGAAACTGCCATACTGTTTTCCAAAGTGGCCAGACCATTTTTCATTTCTAGTATGTGTGAGATTTCCAGTTGCTCCACATTCTCGTTAGTACTTGGTATTGTCAGTCTTTTTAATTTTACCATTGCTTATGGGTATCTGATAGTATCTGGTTTTTGTATTAATTTGCATGTTCCTAATGACTAATGATGTTGAGTATCTTTTCATTGGGCTTATTTGCCACCTGTATACCTTTGATGAAGTGTCTATTTGTATCTTTTGTCCACTCTTTTATTGGTTTGTCTTACGAAGTTGTAAGAGTTCTTTATATATTCTGGATACAAATCTTTATTAGATATATGTTTGTTTTTTTTTTGGTACGCGGGCCTCTCACTGTTGTGGCCTCTCCCGTTGCGGAGCACAGGCTCCGGATGTGCAGGCTCAGTGGCCATGGCTCACGGGCCCAGCTGCTCCACGGCACGTGGGATCTTCCCGGACCGGGGCACGAACCCATATCCCCTGCATCGGCAGGCGGACTCTCAACCACTGTGCCACCAGGGAAGCCCTAGATATATGTTTTGAAAATATTTTCTCCCAGGATATGGCTTGCCTTTTGATTTTCTTAACAGTATCTTTCAAAGAATAAAAGTTTCCCTTTTTGATGAAGTCCAGTTTATCCATTTTTTTCTTCTTTGGATCATGTTTTTGGTGTTATGTCAAAATTTTTTGGTCTAATCCAAGATCACAAAGATCTTCCGTGTTTTTTTCTAGACGTTTCATAGTTTTAGCTCTTATATTAGGTCTCCTTTGAGTTAATTTTTATATGTCGTGTGAGGTAAGAATTGAAGGGTTTTTTTGTTCTCGTTTTGTTTTTACATATATGTATGCTCAGTTGTTCTAACACCGTTTGTTGAAAATACTCTCCTTCCTCCATTAAGATTACTTGGTGCCTTTGTTGAAAATCAGTTTACTGCCTATGTGAAGTCTCTGTCGTCATCTATTGATGCATATGTTTGTTCATGCCAAATATACTGTCTTGATTACTGTAGCTTCATAAAAGTCTTCAAATCAGGTAGTATGAGTCCTCCAACTTTGTTTTTCTTTTTCAGAATTGTGTATTCCAGGTCCTTTGCATTTCCACCTACATTTTAGAATCAGCTTGTGAGTTTCTACAAAAAAAAAACCTGCTGGGATTGTATGGAATCTGTAGGTCAATTTGGGGGAGAGCTGACATCTTAATATTTAGTCTTCTGTTATATGAACGCGGTGTCTGTCTCTTCTTTAAGGTCTTTACTGTCAGCCTTTTAAAAAAAAGAGTTTTCAGAATACAACTCTTGGACTTATTTTGTTAAGGCGAAAGCTTAGATTAATAGAGGTATCTTGGTGTTAGAAGTTTCCTCCTCAGTAGTGCATCCCACAAAATTCCAGTGTTCTATTTTTATTTCATTCAGTTCAGTACACTTTCTATTTTCTCTTAAAATTAGATCCATGGATTATTTAGAAAGGTGAGTTTGGGTGAGTTATTGGGGATTTTCTAAGAATTTTTCTGTTAACTGATTCCTAGTTTTAATTCCTTTGTGGTAAGGGAACATATTTTGCATGACTTGAATCCTTTTGAATTTATTGAGATTTGTTTTATGGCTCAGGATACGGTCTATCTTTATAAATGTTCCATGTTCATTTGAGAAGAATGGAGTGCTCTAGTACTATAGGTCAAGTTAGTTAATACGATTGTTCAAGTCTACTTTATCTTTGCTGATTTTCTGTCTACGTTGAAAAAAAAGAATATTGAGAGAGGAATATTGAATTCTCCAAATATAATTGGTGTTTATCTATTTTTCCTTTAAGTTTTAAATTTTAATTTAATTAATTTATTTTTTATACAGCAGGTTCTTATGAGTCATCAATTTTATACACATCAGTGTATACATGTCAATCTCAATCACCCAATTCATCACACCACTATCCCCCACCACCACTTTCCCCCCTTGGTGTCCATATGTTTGTTCTCTACATCTGTGTCTCTATTTCTGCCCTGCAAACCTGTTCATCTGTACTGTTTTTCTACATTCCACATATATGCGTTAATATACGATATTTGTTTTTCTCTTTCTGACTTATTTCACTCTTTATGACAGTCTCTAGATCCATCCATGTCTCTACCAATGACCCAATTTCATTCCTTTTTATGGCTGAGTAATATTCCATTGCATACATGTACTACATCTTCTTCATCCATTCGTCTGTCGATGGGCATTTAGGTTTCTTCCATGACCTGGCTATTGTTAATAGTGCTGCAGTGAACATTGTGGTGCATGTGTCTTTTTGTATTATGGTTTTCTCTGGGTATATGCTCAGTAGTGGGATTGCTGGGTCATATGGTAATTCTATTTTTAATTTTTTAAGGAACCTCCATACTGTTCTCCATAGTGGCTGTATCAATTTGCATTCCCACCAACAGTGCAAGAGGGTTCCCTTTTCTTCACACCCTCTCCAGCATTTGTGGTTTGTAGATTTTCTGCTGAGGCCCACTCTAACCGGTGTGAGGTGATACCTCATTGTAGTTTTGATTTGCATTTCTCTAATAATTAGTGATATTGAGCAGATTTTCATGTGCTTCTTGGCCATCTGTGTGTCTTCTTTGGAGAAATGTCTATTTAGGTCTTCTGGCCATTTCCTGATTGGGTTGTTTGTTTTTTTAATATTGAGCTGCATGAGCTGTTTATATATTTTGGAGATTAATCCTTTGTCTGTTGATTCCTTTGCAAGTATTTTCTCCCATTCTGAGGGTTGTCTTTTTGTCTTGTTTGTAGTTTCCTTTGCTGTTCAAAAGCTTTTAAGTTTCATTAGGTCCCATTTTTTTAATTTTTGTTTTTATTTCCATTACTCTAGGAAGTAGATCTCAAAAAAGATCTTGCTGTGATTTATGTCAAAGAGTGTTCTACCTATGTTTTCCTCTTAAGAGTTTTATAGTGTCTGGTCTTACATTTAGGTCTCTAATCCATTTTGAGTTAGTTTTTGTGTATGGTGTCATGGAGTGTTCTAATTTCATTCTTTTACATGTAGCTGTCCAGTTTTCCCAGCACCACTTATTGAAGAGATTGTCTTTTCTCCATTGTATATCCTTGCCTCCTTTGTCATAGATTAGTTGACCATAGGTGCGTGGGTTTAGCTTTCTATCCTGTTCCATTGATCTATATTTCTGGTTTTGTGCCAGTACCATACTGTCTTGATTACTGTAGCTTTGTAGTATAGTCTGAAGTCACGGAGTCTGATTCCTCCAGCTCCGATTTTTTACCTCAAGACTGCTTTGGCTATTCAGGGTCTTTTGTTTCTCCCTAAAATTTTAAGACTTTTTGTTCTAGTTCTGTAAAAAAATGCCACTGGTAATTTGATAGGGATTGCATTGAATCTGTAGATTGCTTTGGGTAATATAGTCATTTTTACAATATCGATTCTTCCAGCCCAAGAACATGGTATATCTCTCCATCTGTTTGTGTCATCTTTGATTTCTTTCATCAGTGTCTTACAGTTTTCTGAGTACAGGTCTTTTACCTCCTTAGGTAGGTTTATTCCTAGGTATTTTGTTGCAGTGGTGAATGGGATTGTTCCCTTAATTTCTCTTTCTGATCTTTCGTTGTTAGTGTATAGGAATGCAAGAGATTTCTGTGCATTAATTTTGTATCCTGCAACTTTACCAAATTCATTGATTAGCTCTAGTAGTTTTCTGGTGGCATCTTTAGGATTCTCTATGTATAGTATCATGTCTGCAAACAGTGACAGTTTTACTTCTTCTTTTGCAATTTGTATTCCTTTTATTTCTTTTTCTTCTCTGCTTGCCGTGGCTAGCACTTCCAAAACGATGTTGAATAATAGTGGCGAGGGTGGACATCCTTGTCATGTTCATTATCTTAGAGGAAATGCTTTCAGTTTTTCACCATTGAGAATGATGTTTGCTGTGGGTTTGTCATATATGGCCTTTATTATATTGAGGTAGGTTCCCTCTATGCCCACTTTCTGGAGAGTTTTTATCATAAATATGTGTTGAATTTTGTCAAAAGCGTTTTCTGCATCTATTGAGATGATCATATGGTTTTTATTCTTCAGTTTGTTAATATGGTGTATCACATTGGTTGATTTGTGTATACTGAAGAACCCTTGCATCCCTGGGATAAACCCCACTTGATCATGGTGTATGATCCTTTTAATGTGTTGTTGGATTGTGTTTGCTAGCATTTTGTTGAGGATTTTTGCGTCTATATTCATCAGTGATATTGGTCTGTAATTTTCTTCTCTTGTAGTATCTCTGTCTGGTTTTGGTATCAGGATGATGGTGGCCTCGTAGAATGAGTTTGGGAGTGTTTCTTCCTCTGCAGTTTTTTGGAAGAGTCTGAGAAGGATGGGTATTAGCTCTTCTCTAAATGTTTGATAGAGTTCAACTGTGAAGCCATCTGGTCCTGGACTTTTGTTTGTTGGAAGATTTTTAATCACAGTTTCAATTTCATTACTTGCTTGTGATTGGTCTGTTCATATTTTCCATTTCTTCCTGGTTCAGTCTTGGAAGGTTATACCTTGCTAAGAATTTGTCCATTTCTTCTGGCATAGAGTTGCTTGTGGTACTCTTACGATGCTTTATATTTCTCCGGTGTCCGTTGTAACTTCTCCTTTTTCATTTCTAATTTTACTGATTTGTGTCCTCCCCCTCGTTTTCTTGTTGAGTCTGGCTAAAGGTTTATCAGTTTTGTTTATCTTCTCAGAGAACCAATTTTTAGTTTTATTGATCTGTGCTATAGTTTTCTTTGTTTCTATTTCATTTATTTCTGCTCTGATCTTTATGATTTCTTTCCTTCTACTAACTTTGGGTTTTGTTTGTTCTTCTTTTTCTAGTTCCTTTAGGTGTAAGGTTAGATTGTTTATTTGAGATTTTTCTTGTTTCTTGAGGTAGGCTTGTATTGCTATAAACTTCCCTCTTAGAACTGCTTTTGCTGCATCCCATAGGTTTTGGATTGTTGTGTTTTCATTGTCATTTGTCTTTAGGTATTTTTAAAATTTCCTCTTTGATTTCTTCAGTGATCTCTTGGTTATTTAGTAATGTATTGTTTAGCCTCCATGTGTTTGTGTTTTTTACATTTTTTTCCCTGTAATTGATTTCTAATCTCATGGCGTTGTGGTTGGAAAAGATGCTTGATATGATTTCAATTTTCTTAAATTTACTGAGGCTTGATTTGTGACCCAAGATGTGATCTATCGTGGAGAATGTTCCGTGTGCACATGAGAAGAAAGTGTAATCTGCTGTTTTTGGATGGAATGTCCTATAAGTATCAATTAAATCTGTCTGGTCTGTTGTGTCATTTAAAGCTTCTGTTTCCTTATTAATTTTCTGTCTGGATGATCTGTCCATTGGTGTAAGTGAAGTGTTAACGTCCCTCACTATTACTGTTTTACTGTCGATTTCCTCTTTTATACCTGTTAGCAGTTGCCTTATGTATTGAGGTGCTCCAATGTTGGGTGCATATATATTTATAATTGTTATATCTTCTTCCTGGATTGACCCTTTGATCATTATGTAGTGTCCTTCCTTGTCTCTTGTAACATTCTTTATTTAAAGTCTATTTTATCTGGTATGAATATTGCTACTCCAGCTTTCTTTTGATTTCCATTTGCATGGAATATCCTTTTCCATCCCCTCCCTTTCAGTCTGTATGTGTCCCTAGGTCTGAAGTGGGTCTCTTATAGACAGCATATATATGGGTTTTGTTCCTGTATCTATTCAGCGAGCCTGTGTCTTTTGGTTGGAGCATTTAATCCATTCACGTTTAAGGTAATTATCAATATATATGTTCCTATCACCATTTTCTTAATTGTTATGGGTTTGTTTTTGTAGGTCCTTTTCTTCTCTTGTGTTTCCCACTTAGAGAAGTTCCTTTAGCATTTGTTGTAGAGCTGGTTTGTTGGTGCTGAATTCTCTTAGCTTTTGCTTGTCTATAAAGCTTTTGATTTCTCAGTCAAATCTGAATGAGATCCTTGCTGGGTAGAGTAATCTTGGTTGTAGTTTCTTCCCTTTTATCACTTTAAATATATCATGCCACTCCCTTCTGGCTTGTAGAGTTTCTGCTGAGAAATCAGCTGTTAACCTTATGGGAGTTCCCTTGTATGTTATTTGTCGTTTTTCCCTTGTTGCTTTCAGTAATTTTTCTTTGTCTTTAATTTTTGTCAATTTGGTTACTATGTATCTCATTGTGTTTCTCCTTGGGTTTATCCTGCCTGGGATTCTTTGTGCTTCCTGGACTTGGGTGGCTGTTTCCTTTATCATGTTAGGGAAGTTTTTGACTATAATCTCTTCAGATATTTTTTGGGGTCCTTTCTCTCTCTCTTCTCCTTCTGGGACCCCTATAATGCAAATGTTGTTGCGTTTAATGTTGTCCCAGAGGTCTCTTTGGCTGTCTTCATTTCTTTTCATTCTTTTTTTCTTTATTCTCTTGCATGGCAGTGAATTCCACCATTCTGTCTTCCAGGTCACTTATCCATTCTTCTGCCTCAGTTATTCTGCTATTGATTCCTTCTAGTGTATTTTTCATTTCAGTTGTTGTATTGTTCATCTCTGCTTCTTTGTTCTTTAATTCTTCTAGGTGTTTGTTCTTTAATTCTTCTAGGTCTTTGTTAAACATTTCTTACATCTTCTTGATCTTTGCCTCCATTCTTTTTCCGAGGTCCTGGATCATCTTCACTATCATTATTCTGAATTCTTTTTCTGGAAGGTTGCCTATCTCCACTTCATTTAGTTGTTTTTCTGGGGTTTTATCTTGTTCCTTCATCTGGTATCTAGTCCTCTGCCTTTTCATTTTGTCTGTCTTTCTGTGAATGTGGTTTTCGTTCCACAGGCTGCAGGATTGGAGTTCTTCTTGCTTCTGCTCTCTGCCCTCTGGTGGATGAGGCTATCTAAGATGCTTGTGCAAGCTTCCTGATGGGAGGGACTGGTGGTGGGTAGAGCTGGGTGTTGCTCTGGTGGGCAGAGCTCAGTAAAACTTTAATCCACTTGTCTGCTGATGGGTGGGATTGGGTTCCCTCCCTGTTGGTTGTTTAGCCTGAGGCGACCCAGCACTGGAGCCTACCTGGCTCTTTAGTGGGGCTAATGGCGGACTCTGGGAGGGCTCATGCCACGGAGTACTTCCCAGAACTTCTGCTGCCAGTGTCCTTGTCCCCACGGTGAGCCATGGCCAACCCCCGCCTCTACAAGAGACCCTCCAGCACTAGCAGGTAGGTCTGGTTCAGTCTCCTATGGGGTCACTGCTCCTTCCCCTGGGTCCCGATGCACACACTGCTTTGTGTGTGCCCTCCAAGAGTGGAGTCTCTCTTTCCCCTAGTCCTGTTGAAGTCTTGCAGTCAAATCCCACTAGGCTTCAAAGCCTGATTCTCTAGGAATTCCTCCTCCCGTTGCCGGACCCCCAGTTTGGGAAGCCTAACGTGGGGCTCAGAACCTTCACTCCAGTGGGTGGACTTCTGTGGTGTAAATGTTCTCCAGTTTGTGAGTCACCCACCCAGTGGTCATAGGATTTGATTTTATTGTGATTGCGCCCATCCAACTGTCTCATTGAGGCTTCTCCTTTTTCTTTGGATGTGGGGTATCTTTTTTTTTTTAAACATCTTTATTGGAGTATAATTGCTTTACAATGGTGTGTTAGTTTCTGCTGTATGACAAAGTGAATCAGCTATTCGTATACATATATCCCCTTATCCCCTCCCTCTTGCATCTCCCTCCCACCCTCCCTGTCCCACCCCTCTAGGTGGTCACAAAGCACCGGGCTGATCTCCCTGTGCTATGCGGCTGCTTCCCAGTAGCTATCTATTTTACATTTGGTAGTGTATATATGTCCATGGCACTCTATCACTTCGTCCCAGCTTACCCTTCCCCCTCCCCGTGTCCTCAAGTCCATTCTCTATGCCTGCGTCTTTATTCCTGTCCTGCCCCTAGGTTCATCAGAACCTTTTTTTTTCTTTTTCTTTTTTTTTTTTTTAGATTCCATATATATGTGTTAGCATATGGTATTTGTTTTTCTCTTTCTGACTTACTTCACTGTGTATGACACACTCTAGGTCCATTCACCTCAGTACAGATAACTCAGTTTTGTTTCCTTCTATGGCTGAGTAATACTCCATTGTATATATGTGCCACATCTTCTTTATCCATTCATCTGTCGTTGGACACTTAGGTTGCTTCCATGTCCTGGCTGTTGTAATTAGTGCTGCAATGAACATTGTGGTACATGACTCTTTTTGAATTATGGTTTTCTCAGGGTATATGCCCAGTAGTGGGATTGCTGGGTCGTATGGTAGTTCTGTTTTTAATTTTGTAAAGAACTTCCAAACTGTTCTCCATAGTGACTATATCAATTTACATTCCCACCAACAGTGTATGAGGGTTCCCGTTTCTCCACACCCTCTCCAGCATTTATTGTTTGTAGATTTTTTGTTGATGGCCATTCTGACCAGTGTGAGGTGATACCTCATTGTAGTTTTGTTTTTGTTTTTTTTTTTAGTTTCTGCTTTATAACAAAGTGAATCAGTCATACATATACATCTGTTCCCACATCCCTTCCCTCATGCATCTCCCTCCCTCCCACCCTCCCCATCCCACCCCTCCAGGCGGTCACAAAGCACCGAGCTGATCTCCCTGTGCTCTGCAGCTGCTTCCCACTATCTATCTACCTTACATTTGGTAGTGTATATATGTCCATGCCTCTCTTTCGCTTTGTCACAGCTTACCCTTCCCCCTCCCCATATCCTCAAGTCCATTCTCAAGTAGGTCTGTGTCTTTATTCCTGTTTTACCCCTAGGTTCTTCATGACATTTTTTTTTAATTCCATATATATGTGTTAGCATACGGTATTTGTCTTTCTCTTTCTGACTTACTTCACTCTGTATGACAGACTCTAGGTCTATCCACCTCATTACAAATAGCTCAGTTTCGTTTCTTTTTATGGCTGAGTAATATTCCATTGTATATATGTGCCACATCTTCTTTATCCATTCATCCGATGATGGACACTTAGGTTGTTTCCATCTCCGGGCTATTGTGAATAGAGCTGCAATGAACATTTTGGTACATGTCTCTTTTTGAATTATGGTTTTCTCAGGGTATATGCCTAGTAGTGGGATTGCTGGGTCATTTGGTAGTTCTATTTGTAGTTTTTTAAGGAACCTCCATACTGTTCTCCATAGTGGCTGTACCAATTCACATTCCCACCAGCAGTGCAAGAGTGTTCCCTTTTCTCCACACCCTCTCCAGCACTTATTGTTTCTAGATTTCTTGATGATGGCCATTCTGACTGGTGTGAGATGATATCTCATTGTAGTTTTGATGTGCATTTCTCTAATGATTAGTGATGTTGAGCATCCTTTCATGTGTTTGTTAGCAATCTGTATGTCTTTTTTGTAGAAATGTCTATTTAGGTCTTCTGCCCATTTTTGGATTGGGTTGTCTGTTTTTTTTGATATTGAGCTGCTTATATATTTTGGAGATTAATCCTTTGTTGGTTGCTTCCTTTGCAAATATTTTCTCCCATTCTAAAAGTTCTTTAACTTAACACAGTTTACTTTCCAATTTATGTTTTACCACTCACGTACAGAAAAGGAACCTCAGAGTATTTCAGGTTTTCCTCTTCTGGTCTTTATCTGTTGTTATCATGCATTTATTTTACTTTTCCTATGTTATAAACCTCAACCATTGTTATTATTTTCATTTAAAGAGCCAAGTATCTTTTAAAATAGTTTTAAATAATAAGAAAAATAATCTTTTATATCTATCCATGTAGTTAGTACTTCTGGTAATCTTGATTTCTTTCTGTATATTCATGTTTCTATTTCAGTAATTTTTCTGCTGCCTGAAGGACTTCTTTTAACATTCCTTGTAGTTCAGGTCTTCTGGCAATGAATTCTTTCAGCATTTGTATGTCTGAAAATGTTTTTATTTACAGGGTATAGAGTCTTGGTTGATAGTTTTTATCTTTCAGTATTTTAATGATGTTACTCTACTGTTTTCTTGCTTACATTATTTTTAGTGAGAAATCTGATGTCATCCTTATCTTTGCTTTTCTGCATATAACATGTCTTTTTTTCCTCTGACTGCTTTTAAGAACTTATTTTTATACTGGTTTTAGTAATTTGTTTATGATGAAATGATATTCCTTGGTGTAGTTTTCTTCATGATTCTTGTGTTTATGGTTTGTTGAGCTTCTTGTATCTGTGGGTTTACAGTTTTCATCAATTTGGTAATTTTTGACCTTTATTCAGAAATTGTTTCTGTCTCACCTCTTTTTCTCTTCAGGAATTCCAACTACCCATTTTTTATGCTTCTTAAAGTTACCCCACAGTTCACAGATGCTCTTTTCATCTTTTAAAAAATTCTTTTTTCTTTTTGTGTTTCACCTTGCATTGTTTCTATTTCTATGCCTTCAAGTTCACCAAGTTTTTCTTCTGCAGTGTCTAAACATCTGCTAATTCCATCCAGTGTATTTTTCATCTCAGACATTGTAGTTTTCTTTTCTTAAAGTTCAGTAGTAAGGCTATTCTGGCACAGAGTTCCAGTGGCATTCTTAAAAGAATGTTTTCAAGGAAGAACCCAAATTAAGGATTCTTTCAAGGGATTTAAAATATCCAGTAGTTAGTTCTTATAGATTAAAAGCCTTTCACATGCGTGAACTAGCATTATTTGTCTATTATAATTATGATTTTTTTAACCTTAATATTGCTTTCTTTAATGTTTGTCATCCACTTATATTTAGTTTGATATCTATTACTTTTAAAAGTATAACTGCATTCCTTTCAGAATATCTTTATTTAGTTTAGATTCCTTTACTAAATTACATTGACGCATTATTTGGATTTTTGCATTCATAAATGGCCAAAGTAGTAAACCTTTATAAATAGACCTTTTCTATGTCTAGTTTAAGAAAATGAGGCTGTAATTTCCTGGAGAATGGGCAGTTATCTTTGGAATTAGTTGATATTTTAAGGTTATTCCCTTATTAAGTTTTTTCCTTGTCAGAGAGATTTGCTTCATTTATAAATTTTCTTTCTTGCAGAGAAATTGCAACTCTGAAAATTTAAGAACAAAACCCAAGCAGTAATAATTAATAATTGTTGAAAAATATTTAAAATATTCTACTTCTTTGTCTAATATTGGATAGTCATTGGCATTTTGTAACATCTACTGGAGACACTTTATAAGAATTTTGAAATATTTTCATAGGTAAAAGTGATACAAATAATCCTGGACCTGAAATTAATAAGATTCGGACACCAGAGAAAAAGCCTACAGAATCAAAACAGGTATGTGGTTTACCTTTAGTGAATACATTGTTCTAATGGAGTTAGTTTGATTGATCATCTTGGAATCCTGGTGTTTTAAAGAAAATTATCTACCTTTTTATGTGTATCTTTTATGTTTGTTGTTTCATGAGCGTCTGGTGGGTCATGTTGCACTCTCTCCCTCCACCTTTTCTTTGTCTACACTATTTTATTTATCAGAATACTTTTCTCAAATTGTGTTATTTAGCAATAGACTTGAATTCAGAGACTTCCAATTTATAAAGTAATAAATGAAGACACAGCTATAGATGTGTTATTAAAAATTATCTCAGATTGGGAAGAGCTGTTATAGTGCAGAAGGAAGACTTAGCTTCCTCAAGTCCCTCACCTTGTCCTCTCGTCACACCTGCTGTGTGCATCCTTAACTCTTAACCTGTTTGTTCATCTGCTTTTTCTGCTTCTGTGCTCGTGAACCAGTGAGGGAAAATCAAATCATTGGTTGAATTAGTGCCACTGGAAATTCATGCTTTCTGATCTCAGCGAACCCGTGGGGTGCCTCCCCATTTCTTTTGTATGTACCTGGCTCCCTTTGCCCAGTTTTCTCAGCAGCTCTTCTGATGCCTGCTTACCTTCTACCTGTTATTCTTACGATCAGGGGATGACCTTCCCTTAGAGTGCAATTCATCAGGATTTCACGCTCTTAACTCAGAACTTTAGTCCTCACACTTTTCCTGTGTCCTTGAACATCCTTCTATATCACCGATCTCAGAGGAAGAGTTTCCATTAAGACTTACCTCTCCTCTTTCGGTCACCTCACAGACCTTGTCCCTTCTCTTCATTTATCTTCAGATTCTTTCCAGCTACTGGTTCTTCCTCCTCAGCCTGTAAGTAAATTGATTGATGGACTGTTTTTTTAAAAAAACACTTTATTTGGCCTTTATTTCCTTTATATAGCTACTGCCTAGTTTCTCCTTTTTCCCCTCATCTCTTATTTGTCCCTTAACCAACACAGACTAGTATTAGGCCTTAACATTTCACTAAAACTGTTGAGCCCAAAGTGACCAGGGACTTCTCCGGTGGTCCAGTGGTTAGGACTCCGCACTTCCCCTGCCGTGGGCCCGGGTTCAATCCCTGGTTAGGGAACTAAGATCCTGCAAGTGGCGCAGCCAAAGGAAAAAAAAAAAAAAACTCAAAGTGACCAAATCTTATGAACATACTTCAGTTGTAGCCTTACTTGACTTTTCTTTGGTATTTGGCACCATTTTCTACCTCTTTCTTTTTGACCATCTTTTTTCTTTTGGTTTCTTTGACACACATTTCTACTTATCACAACCCTTTCTAACATGACTCTGTCTCTTTTATAAGTTCCTGTCCACCCCTTCCCATCTGTCCCTAGTCCTTAAGTTGGGGTTTCCCAGGGTTCTGTCATGGTCCCATAACACTCTTTGCATTCTGTGCTTTCTTACCATAAACTAGTCCAATTCCACAATTTCCATTACTTGCTCCCTGATAGTGACTTCCAAATCTGTATCTGCAGGCTCAGGCTGGCTTTAAGCAACTGTTCTCTATATTCAGGTACTTATGCCTCTTAAGCAGCTCTGACTCACAGTTTATACAACTGGAAGGGCTCAGTACCCACTGGAGGAGCTGCAGTGCCAATTAGGCAGCCAGGGGAGCTTGCTGATAGAGTAAGAGGGAAGCAGCAGTGAAAGTAGGCGTCCTGTGTGTTTGGGAACGGGTGCAGAGAGAAAGCAGAGGGCGTGTGGGGCGGTACAGCAACAGCATCTGTAGTCAGAGGGCCAGGGTTAGGGTTAGAACAGACCCAACCAGGAGAGTCTTAGGTACTGTCAGAGCAGCTGAAGCCAAGATAGCCAAACGTCTCTCAGTCCTTTTTTAAAATTTTCTGTTGTGGTCTTTCCCTGTCAGGGGATTAGGCAACCTGACAGACATGTTTCATTTTCTTTTCCACCCTCATGCTTCGTCCTGGGGCCTAGGGGGAAAATGTCCTAGCTCTCCTTGACTCAGGATTAAGAGGAAAGCAATAGAGGAGAATCTAATTCTGATAATATTAGAGTCAGACTCCTTCAGACTTTACAGTCATCTCCCCTGCTTAGCCTGTTGTAGTATCTTAGAGGAGCACAGTCTTGATCTAAATTTCTACGACACTGGCCCGGCTTCTTGTCCATGTAAAAGTCAGAAGTGAAGAAGGCAATTGAAACATCAGCTTATCCACATACAACCTTGACATCTAATCATGGTCTCCCTCATGCCATCAGAGTATGCCTATCAACAGTATCTTTTGGAGAAAGGTGTATCTCAGCTGAAATGTCGCTTTAGTCATTAAAAAGATGAAGACTTATAGGGGAAAATGTTTGTTTTTAAAGAGGCTTAATCAGGTTCTGAGACAGTTGAAGAGCAGGCATTGCAGCTGCTTGGGAAGACTGGGACAGAGTTATCATCCTTCTCATTTCATTTTCTACATAATTTATATATACCCAGTAGTCTTCAGGATCTTATTGGCCAAATTTAATGTTGGTCCATTTGAGGTAGACATGAGAATTCTCTTGGGGCATGATTGGCACATCTCAGCCATTTGTGGCAATAGCTTTGTTGCCGGATTACCCCAGCTTCAATTCAGGAGCAAACTGCTTGTTCTGTCTTCTTGAGAGTGGTCAGTTTCATGTCACTTAAGATCAGACTTGTGTTTTAGAAAGATGACAGCACTCCCTAGCTTAAAAACCTTTGGTAGCTTGCCACCGTTTACAGGATTAAAAACATGTTTTTTCTCAGTATTGACTCATTCAGGGTCTTGTATAATTGGGCTTCTGCAGTTTCATCTGATTTCAAGAAGGGGAAGATTAGCATGTAAGTCCAGTTGTAGCGAGCGCTATGTGCACAGAACTTCTCGTCTCAAATCTGCTTCAGTGTATAAGCTGTCACCTTTATCTCGTATGTACTTCCCTCATACTAGATAAAAAACTCCAGCTTTTTTTTTTTTTTTTTTGCGGTACGTGGGCCTCTCACTGTTGTGGCCTCTCCCATTGCGGAGCACAGGCTCCGGACGCGCAGGCTCAGCGGCCATGGCTCACGGGCCCAGCCGCTCCGCGGCATGTGGGAACTTCCCGGACTGGGGCACGAACCCGTGTCCTCTGCATCAGCAGGTGGACTGTCAACCACTGTGCCACCAGGGAAGCCCAAAACTCCAGCTTTTTATGCAAGATTATCATTATCTCTATGAAGTCACCTTTAATTTTCTCAGGCTCCAGGATGTCATCTCACGTCCTCTTACAACACCTCTAATTTTATGTTTACACGTTGGTATCCTCTACTGGACTCTAAGCCAGAGCTTAGAGCTTAGCAGACTTGTTCTGTGAAAGGCCAGATACTAAATTTTCAGGCTTTGTGGGCCGTGTGGTTTCTGTTGCAGCCGCTCACCTCTGCCATTGTAGTGAGGAAGCAGCCGTAGACAATGTGTCAACTTGCACAACCGTGGCTGTGTTCCAGTAATACTTTATGCACAGAAATCTGGTGGACTGGAAGTGGCCTGGGGGTCGTAGTTTGCCAACCCCTGCTCTGCACTCCTGGGGGTACAGACTAAGTCTGACTGCTTTTTTATCTCCAGCCCCAGGCACAGTGTCCTTGGTAGGCCCTCAGTAAGTGTTTGTTGAAGGAATAATGGCAAAAATTGACAGCCAAGCTTTTAATGCAAAGGTGATATAGTACTTTTTTTGTTGTTCACTTCAAAGTTATTTAGACTGAGACTTTTTTTATATTAATATAGATATGTTTGAGGAAGAGATGTATAAAAACAATAAAATCAGAAGGAAAGAACACATTTTAATGATTTATATCAGAAGGAAATAAATGGTTATCTTCCCAAGGAAGATAGTGTGAAAATAAAAATATTGTTTTTAAAGGAATTAAAGTGGATATGCTAATAAAATAGTAGTATCTTTCCCTGTGACTCACATTTAATATGCGCGTTTTTTTCTGTTTCATCTTTCCTAATTTAAAGAATATTCCCTCATTTGATTGTCAGAAAGTGATTTATCAGGCCCCCAGCACTCCGGCTATTACGGATAAGAATGGATCATATCTTTTAGATGTGCTAGGGGTGGGAAAAGGTGGTGAACCACAGGACTTAGATCTTCTGCAGCTAAAAAATACTTCTTCTTTTTTTAGATGGATTTGGAATCAAATCCACAGAACAGAAGTCCTGAATCACGTCCTGGTGTTGTTTATCCCAAATTTCATCGCAAAGACAATCTCAACCCAAGACACATAAATCTCCCTGTTCCTGCTCCCCACGCCCAGTATGCAGTCCCCAGTCGCCATTTTCATCCACTTCCCCAGCTGCCAAGACCGCCATTTCCAATTCCACAGCAGCACGCCTTGTCAAATCAGCAGCAGAATAATTTGCCTGAACAACCAAATCAGATGCCGCCCCACCCGAATCAGGGAGTCCCGCCCCAGAATCCGCTGGGCCAGCCGCCGCCTCAGCTTTCTGCTGTCTGTCAGGCAGGCCCCAACAGTGCTTTTTTTAATACTGCGGTTTCTCATCGACCACAGTCCCCTCCTGCAGAGGCTGTGATTCCTGAGCAGCAGCCCCCTCCCATGCTGCAGGGGGGCCACAGTCCTCTGCGAGCCATTGCACAGCCCGGCCCCATTCTTCCTTCACATCTGAATAACTTCACTGATGAGAACCCCCCAGGATTGCCTGTAGGAGAGGCTTTAGGTAAGTCCTCTGATCACTGCTGGATGTGACAAATTCAGAGATGATTTACTTAAATGACATGTGCTATACAATATTTTTTGAGTCAGGATTGATTCATTTCTTTAAATAACGCCAGCAAAAGAATCAATCAGTTACTGTGGTAATCAGAATCTAGTTCCAAATGCTATATAATACTAAGCATCCAGTTGATGTCAGGTTATGTCGTAATGTAGGTAAGGAAGAATCATCATCATCACCATAACTTTAGTTACTGGCAAGTTTAGAAAACATATGCTTTCTCCAAAACTCAAACTGTAGCCGTTTCTTTCTGGAGAATATCTGGTTGTAAAAACTCTTGAAAGAATTAACTTGAAACCCTAAATGCTGAAAACATAAACTTCGCACCAATGTTTCTACAGATCGTGTGCATGGGAGTGTGGCTCTGGAAGCATTACGGCAGCAGCAGGTGCGGTTACAGCAGTGGAGTGAGCATCACGCCTATCTCAGCCAGGGCAGTGTTCCTTACCCACACCATCACCATCCTCATCCTCACCCTCACCTCCAGCATCTTCCCCAGCCGCCCATTGGATTACATCAGCCACCAGTGAGAGCAGACTGGAAGCTCCCCAGCAGTGCCGAAGATGAAGCAGAAACAGCTGACTCAAGGTATTCCAGCAGACTGACATGAGCCCCCTATTGTCCTTCTTGAGTGGTGTCCTTTTAGCCTCAGGTTGGAATATTGTCCCAAAGAAATTGGATGCCAGCCTTCTAGGTACATTGCTCCACAGTTCTGTCAATTGACTCTAAAATATAGAGCATCTTTTGAGAAGTAACTCTTCTGAAAATCTAGGCATGGACGACCCACTGTGGCTCGTAAGTTAATGTGCCCCCTTGCTTTGCAGTCCTTCTGAAAGAAATGTACCATCACTGTGCGTGGTTTTTTCATACTCAGTCATAATGCAAAGAATGCAAAGAGGACAGAATTAAATTAGAAGTTAAAAATTATAGATTTATCATCAATATGTTTTTTTCTAGTAGCACGAAATTCTACCATCTTTTAAGTATAGATGTTTGAGTGTTCAGTCCTCATTCTAAACTTGTTTTTATGGTGTCATGTGAATGCATTGAAGTGTTTCCTAATCCCTTCTGAATAAGATCCACCATTATGGTGACCTTTTAGAGCCCTCAGTTACCAAAGGCATGTGAAGACCAGGACAGTTGTTTTTAACACCAAGGGAAAAGAAAGAAATCAGATACTTGGGCATGTTTAGTGTCTTCAGTTCAACGCCTATGAGTGTTAATGCTTCCTACTCTTGAGATGAATTAACATTAGTTCTGATTAAGTAGTATGCTATTGTTTGTAAAAATTACATATGTAGTTGATTAAGCTCTCCTTAATGTGATGAAGCTTTTCTTTTGTTTTCTCCTCCTCATATTTCATCATCCTTATGTAGGTTTCAAGACTTAATCAGAGAACTGTCTAATCGTGATCAAAGTGAAACACGGGAACTAGCTGAGATGCCGCCACCTCAATCAAGACTTTTGCAATATAGACAAATTCAGACCAGGAGCCCACCAGCAGTCCCCACGCCCCCGTCCAGTGCAGACCACAGTACCCACTTTTCCAACTTCGGTGACAGCAGCAGAGACCTCGAAGTAGCCAGCAACCCAGCATTTCCACAGCGCCTGCCGCCACAGCTGTTCAGCTCGCCTTTCTCGTTGCCGTCTGAACACCTCGCCCCTCCTCCCTTGAAATGCCTGGCACCTGATGGAGCATGGACTTTTGCCAACTTACAGCAGAATCGCCTGATGGGGCCGGGTTTTCCCTATGGCCTACCTCCACTGCCGCCCAGGCCACCGCAGACCCCTTTTGTGCACATGCAGAGCCATCAGCCTGCTGTCAGCCAAGAGCCCTTCCACCCGCTGTCGGCTCGCACAGTGTCGTCCTCTTCGCTCCCCAGCTTAGAAGAGGTAAAATGTCCTTCTTTTGCACTTCTCCTTTCAGGATTCGTTGATTGTGAAAAATATCAATATTTGTTTGTTTGATAATGACGGTGGACAAATCTTAACTATATTTAATAGTCTTGTAAAGATAATATTTTCTTGCAACTTATTTATTTTTCAGCTTCATTTTAAAGAGTTGTTTATTTTTTTATTGAAGTCTAGTTGGTTTACAGTATTGTGTTAGTTTCAGGTGTACAGCAAAGTGATTCAGTTATATATATATTTTTTTCTGGTTATTTTTCATTGTAGCTTATTATGAGATATTGAATACTATTCCCTGTGTTATACAGCAAATCCTTGTTGCTTATCTGTTTTATTTATAGCATTCTGTATCGGTTAATCCCATACTCCCAATTTATCCCTTCCCCCTCTCCCTTTCCCTTTTGGTAAACCATAAGTTTATTTTCTATGTCTATGTGTCTGTTTCTGTTTTGTGTATAGATTCATCTGTATTATTTTGTAGATTCCACATATAAGTGGTACCATGGGATATTTGTCTTTCTCTGTCTGACTTACTTCACCTAGTATGATATTCTCTAGGTCCATCCATGTTGCTACAAATGGCAATATTTCATTCTTTTATATGTCTGAGAAATATTTCATTGTGTGTATGTAGGTGTGTGTATAGATGTGTGTGTGTGCATGTGTATATACACACACACACACACACACACACACACACACACACATATATATATATATATATATATATATATATATATATATATATATATATATCCCATCTTCTTTATCCATTCATCTGTTGATGGACACTTAGGTTGTTTCCGTGCCTTGGCTGTTGTAAACAGTGCTGCTATGAACACTGGGGGTGCATGTATCTTTTCAAATTAGAGTATTTGTCTTTTCTGGATATATGCCCAGGAGTGATATTGCTAAATCATATGGTAGCTCTATATTTAGTTTCTTAAAGAACCTCCATACTGTTTTCCACAGTGGCTGCACCAACTTACATTCCCACAAACAGTGTGGGAAGATGACCATATCTCCACACCCTCTCCAGCATATTTATTATTTGTAGACTTTTTGATAATGGCCAGTCTGACCAGTGTGAGGTGATACCTCACTGTGGGTTTGATTTGCATTTCTCTAATAATTAGCGATGTTGAGCATCTTTTCATGTGCTTTTTGGCCATCCGTGTATCTTCTTTAGAGAAGTGTCTGTTTAGGTCTTCTGCCCATTTTTTGATTGGGTTGTTTGTTTTCTTGATACTGAGTTGTATGAGCCATTTGTGTATTTTGGAAATTAACCCCTTGTTGGTCAGGTCATTTGCAAATATCTTTTTTCCATTCCTTAGGTTGTCTTTTCGTTTTGTTGATGGTTTCCTTTGCTGTGCAAAAGCTTTTAAGTTTGATTAGGTCCCACTTGTTTATTTTTGCTTTTATTTCTTTTGCCTTGAGAGATTGGTCTGAGAATATACTGCTATGGTTTATATCCAAAAATGTTTGGCTGTGTTCTCTTCTAGGAGTTGTTTGGTGTCATGTCTTATATTTAGGTCTTGAAACCATTTTGAGTATATTTTTGTATATGATGTGATGAGGGAGTGTTCTAATTTCATTGATTTACCTGAGGCTGTTCTTGGAACTTATTTTAATTTTCCCCTTTTTATTATGCTATTTCAGGCTTTGTAGAATGGTCATTGTTACAACATGACCATTGCTGTTTTAGAACACTTAACATCTGACTGACTTGAGGAGGCTATTCATTCAAGAAGCTTCATCCTGTCTGATCTGGGGAAATGGTTTTTAGTGGCTCATCTTTTTACTTACATTACATTTGTTAATTACAAATCTGTCCATTAAGGTTTTCCATAGATGTTGGTTTTCTCAGCCAGTGGTCAGCTGCAAGGGCTGTGCTCTTTCTCCTGTCGTTCATCCTGGTGCTTTCTTAGACTGGGGCAGTTAATACACAATGGCACTGATTCCCAAATATCAGAATTTGCCGTCTTTAACGTAGAATTGACTCTGCTAAACTAAGCAATTTAGGGTAAACTGAATTATACTTTGGTATTGCCAAAGAGCATCCTTATGGACCTTCACTGATATAAAAATCTTAGTAATTCTAGGTTATAAAATTTCAAAAATGGTACCATTCGGTGTGGACTATAAAAATGTTGTCTAGCTGTTCCTGTTAAGCTTACAGTGATTAAAGGTAAGAATGTGTAAAGCTCGCATGGTCATTATCAATCACAGATGTCTTCTTAAAGCAGGGTAAACATTTTGAATTTTGAGATATGAAAAATATTTTTTTGATATTAGCTTCATTTTGGCAGTTCCTTAATGATTTCTAAAGGCTTTAGAAATAATTTATTCATGTTTTGCAAATTTTCTGCTACAGATGCTGATTAAAAAGTGAAGTTTCATAGGGAAGCTTCTATATCTTATTTGTAGGGTTTTGGAGGTAATTTGTTCAAATTGTTCCAGTATTTATTGATTGGCTCATCCTGTATAATAACTGTCATTAAAACAACTTAATTGCTGTCTTAGCCTCATAATGTAAATTGTAAGCATAAGATGAATTGGTATTTGTATATATGTATTGTGAGGATCTAAAATTTGGAACCATACTTTTAAAGACTGGACACATATATGACATTATTTCAAATTATAATGGAATGGCTTCACAACTGAATAGTAGTAATTTTCAGTTAAGCAGTGTTTTATGTATGTGTCTACCTGTGTATTTGTTTATTTATGATAAAATTCATATAACAAAAAAATTCACCATTTTATCCATTTTAAAGTAAAATTTAATGGATTTTAGTATATGCACAATATTGTGCAGCAACCACCGCTATCTAATTCCAGAACATTTTTTGTCACCCTTAGAGAAATGCCATAACCAATGAGCAGTTACTCCCTGATCCCTCCTACTTCCAGTCCCTAGCAGCTCATAATCTATTTTCTGTCCCTGTAGAGACTTTTGATATAAATGGAATCATACAATATGTGATCTTTCATGTCTTGCTCCTTTCATTTAGCATAATGCTTTTGAAGCTCATCCACTTTGTGACATGTTATCAGTACTTCATTGTTTTTTATGGCTGAGTGATATTCCGTTGTATGGATATACTACAGGTTGTTTATCTGTTCATCAATTGATGGACATTTGGGTTGTTTCCATTTTTTCGCTATTATGAATAATACTGCTGGGTACATTCATGAACAAGTTTTGTGTGAAAGTATATTTTCAGTTTTCTTGTACCTGAAGTTCTTGGGTCAAATGGTAACTCTGTTTTTGAGGGGCTGCCAAACTGTTTTCCACAATGTCTTGCACCATTTTATATTCCCACCGGCAATGTATAAAGATTCCAATTTGTCCATTTTTTAATTATAGGCATCCTAGTGGGTGTGAAGTAGTATCTCGTTTTGATTTGTGTTTCCCTAATGACTAATGATGCTGAGCATCTTTTAATATGCTTATTGGCCTTCTGTATATCTTCTTTGGAGAAATGTCTATTCAGACACTTCGTCTGCTTTGAAAAACAATTGTCTTTTTGTTGTGGAGCCATAAGGGTTTTTATGTATATCCTGAATACTAGGTTCTTATCACATATAATTTGCAATATTTTCTCTCATTTTGTGGACTGTCTTTTCCCCCTCTTGAGAGTATCCTTTGATGCACAAAAGTTTTTAATTTAGATAAGGTCCAATTTATCTGTTCTCTCTTTGGTCGTTCTGCTTCTGGTGTCATGTCTAAAAAACTGTTGTCTAATCCAAGATCACAAAGATTTACATCTACCTTTCCTAGTTTTATAGTTTTAGTTCTTACATTTAATTCTTTGATCCGTTTTGAGTTAATTTTTGTACATTTTATGAGTTACGTGTCTAATTCATTATTTTGCATGTGGTTGTTCAGTTTTCTTTGCACCATTTATTGAAAAGACTATTCTTTCTCCATTTTATGGTCTTGGCAACCTTGTCAAAAATCAATTGACCTCAGACCTATGGGTTTATTTCTGGGCTCTAAATTCTCTTCATTGATCTATATATGTCCTTATGCCATACCACGCTGGCTTGTATACTGTAGCTTTGTAGTGAGTTTTGTATTTGGAAGTATGAGTCTTTGGTACTTTGTTCTTCTGTTTCAAGATTGTTTTGGCTATTCTGGGTCCCTTGAATTACCATATGGAATTTAGGGTTAGTTTGTCAGTTTCTGCAAAAAAAAACCTAGCTGGGATTTTAAAAGGGATTGCATTAAATTTGTAGATTAACTTGGGAAGTATTGCCATCTTAACAATATAAAGTCTTCTGGTACCTGAACATGGTACCTTTCCATTTATTTAGGTCTCTTAAAATTTCTTTCAACAGTATTTTGTAGTTTTCCAATTATAAGTCTTACACTTCTTTTGTTAAATTTATTCCAAAGTATCATATTATTTTTTTGTGCTATTGTACATGGAATTGTTTTCTTAGTTTCATTTTTTGGATTGTTCACTGCTAGTGTTTAGAAGTGCAATTGATTGTATATCTGCAAACTTGCAGAACTCTTTATTAGCTCTAATAGATTTTTTTGTGTGAATACCATAGGATTTTTTGTGTAGAATATAATGTCATCTGCAAATATAGTTTTGTTCTTTCCTTCCAATCTAGATGTCTTTTATTTCTTTTTCTTGCCTAATTGCCCGGCCAGAACTTCTAGTATAATGTTTAGGGTACATTTGGGGCAAAATTAGAGGAAGACAAGCATTTCCGGCGTGAGTTTTCCAAATTTCCTTCTGTTATTGATTTCTAATTTCACTCCATGTGGTTGGAGAACTTACTTTGTATAATTCTAATCTTTTAAAATTTATTGAGACTTGTTGTATGGCCTATCCTGGAGAATGTTTCAGGTACACTGGGGAAGAATGTATATCTTGCTCTCGTTGGGTGGCATGTTCTATAGATATGTTAGGTCTGTTTGGTTTATATTGTTCAAATTTTCTCTTTCCTTTGGGTCTGCTGTCTAGGTTTTATATCCATTATTGAAAGTAGGATGTTGAAGTCTCCAAATATTATTGTGGAATTGTGTAGTTCTCCTTTTAATTCTGTCAGTTTATGCTTCATGTATTTTGGGGTTCTGTCCTTAGGTTTACATATGTTTATAATTGTTACGTCTCCATGTCTACCTTTTATCATTATATGATATCCTTTCTCTCTCATAACAATTTTTGTCTTCAAGTATGTTTTTTTCTGATATTTGTATAGCCACCCCAGCTCTCTTTTGGTTACCGTTTGCATGGAATGTCTTTTCTCATCCTTTTGCCCTTTGATTTTGTTGTCATTTGTTTGTTTAGTGATTTTTCTGAACTAATTTTTTAAATTTAATTTTAAGTTAATTTTTAAATTTTGAACTAATTTTTTAAAGTCAGTATTTGTTGTGTGTGGCCTCTGAAGTTTTTCTTCCATGGGCTTAATGATCAACTAGTCATTGCCCAGAGATTTCCTTAAACACCCCATTCCAAAAACATTGCCCAGTTTTTGCAGAGGCATCTGTGTGTATGTGTGTTTGCGCACACCTTCCATACTCAGCTGGGCAGTTTACACCTCTGCTTTGGCTTTAACTTCCTGCTTCTCCAGCCTCCAGATCAGCCAGAGGTGAGAACTTTTCCGGCCTTTCCTGAGCACATGCACAGCATGTGTGTGGTTTTCTAGATTCCCAGGGAGGAACAGGTCGGAGCTATTCAAAGTCTTTATTCCCTAAAGTATCTTATAAGCCAGGCTTTCCTCCAAAGCTTTTTGTTAGTCTGTTGTTTGGTCCAACGGCTATCCATTGCTTCAGGCAGCAGCAACTAAAACATCGGCCTTGTAAATATTTTCAGTATGGCCCTTTCAGCACTGGTTGAGTTCTGAGTTAGTTAAGTCAAGTGTTGTTTTGTACCAGACAGGTCAAAACAAATAATTACAGCTCTTTGACGGTGAGGTCCCTTCTGCTCTGATAGTAGCACTGGAAAAGCAGGGTCTTATTTTCAAGGCTACCTCTCAGCTGGAGAAGCAGGGGCATGGGCCTACGGTAAAGGAAAATACCGCAAATCTTGCTCTTCTGACTGAAATTTTCTGGTTTCTCGATTAAGTGCTCCCCTGGTTGCTGCAAGCTTTAGTTTCCTAAATTCCAAGGAAGTTGATTGTGACAGTTTTTGTCAGTTTTTTCATTGCTTTTATGGAGGTCCTCGTTCCACCATTTTTACTGATAACCCTTGTGATATTTTTATCTAACCAGTGGAATGAGTTCATAATGTTTGGGGGAAATAACATGCCACAGTTTTTATAAGGTTTTATAAAGTTTTGTACTTTGCTAAATAATGTTGGATACTGAATAGTGTACTTTTAATCATTGATCTATTTAAATGTTTCTTAGTTTTGGAATTTAAGTTCTCTGTACCTTCGAGCTCTTAACATTTGTTATTACTGTTTAGCTCTGAGTGCATGAATAAGTACCTTCAATTGTCAGTGGGTTCTTAGAGTGCAATTACTTTTGCAAAAACATTTGGTCACCTTTATTTTGATGCATGAGATTCACAAATGATGACTGACTTGCAACGCTGAAGAAAATACCTTGACAAGGAAAATACTATTTTTACCACATTTGCAGGATTTGACGTTTTCAGTACATTAGGATAACTTCTGTCTGTTGTGTTGTACAAAACGATTTTGCATGAATCATCTCACAGAATGAATGGTTTATATGTTTGCTGTTTATTTCCAACCTGTTAAAATAATTTCCTTAACATTAACAATACAGAAAAATGTGTTATTTCCCTACCTACTGTTAACTCTTTCATTGCTAGAAACCTTGGTAGATGAAGCTTATGTTGGATGAAAACATCTAGATGTTAGCTTAAAAGTTAACTTGAACAGATGGTTTTTCATGTTGTGTTTCATTAGTTTTCTCTTTTTTTATAATAATTTTGATTTTCTTTTGACAAATTATATACCTGGTCAGCATGGAAAATGTGGAAGTTAGAGAAATTATTCCTCATTTCGCTATACCAGGATAGCTACTGTAATGTCGGGGAGGAAGAAATTTCCTCTACCCTTCTAGGTTCTTCTGGCTGGTCTGAGAATTAAATTGACATGAGACAGCTAAATAGGAGAAAATCAAACAAAGTTTAATATCATATGTACATGGGAGAGACCCAGGAAAACTGAATAACTCACCAAAATGGTCAAAGCCCTCACCTTAAATACCATCTTCAGCTAAGACAAAAGGATGTGGGGTGGTGGTTGGAGTTCAGAGTGCAGGAAGGCAGTTGGCTTGGAGATGGAAAATCAAGTGTGTGGTTTGCCGGCAGTGCAGCCAGTGGGACCCAGAGAGGAATTTTAACAAACAGGCTTTGCTGGGTTCCTCCCTGTCTAGACACTTAGTTCACACTACAGTGATCTCTGGTGACAGCTCCCTTCCTGGAACAGGTCCCCTTTCTGCATTCTTTTAGGCAGTTATCGGGAACGTCAGAGGTTCTTCCTGAGCCTTTTGGGCCTTAAGAACAATCAGCCTAAATTAACCCTCAAGCCAGAGAGACATTTTGGGGTAGCCAATTTTGTTCACCTACAGTAACAGATAGCTTTTCATAGCGTTCACAGGTGCGAACATGTGACTGTCATGGAGGGAGATTACTTGTTGGAGACGTGAAACAATTTTTTTTCCCTAATTGCTGTGCTCAGTTATATCACCCCATCAAACCTTTCTTTCTACCAGGTCAAGATCCCTAAACGTGATCCTGATCCTATTCTATGACACTTTTTGCTACTTAAATTTTTTAGAGTCTTCTCATTTAGATGTTTAAGGCGTCAATCCATGGATTTTCCTTACCTACCTCAAATGCAGCAAAAGCCCTGGCCCTCGGCTGCTTGGATGGAGCTAGGGCTCTGTGGTTTGGTCGCAGTGCCTGCACCCTCTCCCACTTCTAGTTCTTTACTGATGTGATGAGACAAGGAGAACACAGAGCGGGGGTGCCCTCCTTACCGGACCAGGTTACAGACCATTCCTGATTGAAAACAGATGGATAAATCGCTCCAATTTGATTTTACATTTCAGTGTAAGGTTGAGGTTGTGATTTAATTTTCTCCAAATATTTAGCCAGTTGTTTTCATACTCTTTATTAAATGATCGCATATTCACTAAATAGAATAGTAGCTTTCTTGTCAAATACTAAATTCTTTATAATACCACTGTATCACATTTGTGTTTCAACTCACTGCTGTTGGGGGAGGGGGAGATGAGATGCAAGGAGCAGCAATAGAAGTTAACTCTTGGCTTCTGAACTTCCAAGGATTCAGTTTCTAGTAGTTTTGGCATGATTTAGGATTTTTTCAAGGGTAATTTTGATCTGAATGAGGTTTTTCACTTTGCATGATAACTTTAGAATCTAATCTCTGAGTAAGATGCAGTTCTTCAGTATATACTGCAATCTGTTTCTGGACTTTCTATTTTTCTCCTCATCTATCTATATGTTTCTGTACCAGAATTACAGTGTTTTAATTTTTGAGGCTTTCTGGTATTCTAATTTGATAGTGTGATGTCTCCCTTATTACTTTGTTTTTTTCTTCCAGTTTCGGTTTGGGGAGTGCCGGGGAGAAGAGGTTATTCTCTGGTTTTTCTACTAGAAGTTTAGAATACCTGTGTGAACTCCTCCCCCCGAAACAGAAACAAAAACCTTTCTTAGGTTTTAATTTCAGTTACATCAAATGGATAGCTTAAATTGGGGGAAATTTTGTCTTTACAAATATTTTAAGCCTCTCATTTAGGAACTGGACAGTCTTCAATATTTTAATTTTTTTTTCCTTCTTCCCTCCTTCTCTTCCTTTTTTCTTTGTTTTCTGAGTGTTCCTCTGTAAAATTCTGTAGTGTTTTCATTTCTGGTTAAATTTATGCTTAGGTTGATTTTTCCTTGCTTTTTGTTTATGAACAGGACCTTTTTTTTCCCCCCTATTATACTTTCGAGTTATTTTATCTTGAGAGATAAATCCTCATTCTTCTTAAGTGGAGATAGTTTTACCATGCTAAAAAAACTTTTGTTTAACATAGAGCCAGCAGCGCAGAACACTGGTGCAGAACAAAGCTTTTGCCATTTAAGGGGTACTTTGCCATGAAATAGTTTGATTAAAAGTCCTCACTAATAATAAATGGAAATTCCTTTTAAAAGTGTCGTTGTACAAGTCTCCAAACGTTTATGAAGCTGCACATTTTTGTGCTGCAGTGGTGGTATTGTTGTAATGGCCTTCTAACAAAAACGGAATTCTTGTAAGTCACTCATTCTGATCAGCTTCCTATAAATCAGCATTTACTTGTGCCATCTTAGAGATGACGAGTAAACCTCTGTGACGTATCTGCTTTGAAACAGTTCTGTCTTATGTGTTGGCTTTTGAACAAAGACACTTTTTAACCCATCTGTTTATTTTCATTTTTTCTTTCAAACAGCTAGTTTTGAGGTTAGTTTTCAAAACTGTTTTCAGGAAGTACTTGTCCTTCAATACTCAATGATTTCAATACTGTTGTCTAATCATTCTCCCTCTCCCCCGCCAAGTCTCCTTCTATGGAGCAAGGTATTATTGTACAGATGTAGCTTGAAGATTATATTCTTGGCTGATCAACGTAGTCTGCCTATTCTGACTTTAAAGGTGGATGGATGATGATAGGTCATGATTTATGTTGCATAACCAGGTAGTATTGCTGTACTCTCAGAAGTGTCTTCTCAGATCGTCACTGTGTGGTATCTAATAAACCATCTAATGCATATAACAGAGACAGTGATCAACAAATTAATAAATTAGACCTGTAATTTAAGCATGAATATGCTTAAATTATCAAAGCTAATCATTTAAATGAGATGCTCTATTTTAATTAAAGTTTCTGGCACCATAGTTAATGAGACTTGGAATTTCCACCAGAGCATTTAGCTCTTCCTTAGTGATTAGCTTAGATAGTATAATTATAAATAGAGCCCTAATTCATTAAGTTGCTAACCTTTCCCCCAGTTACTTATTTATACATATACATGTGAATGGCTTGCTAACCTTATACATTAGAGGTGTACCATATAAAACAGTGGTAAGCAGATTATGAATTTTTACTTAAACTGACAACGATCTTTAAAAATAGAAATTCATACATGAGTTTAGTCATTTAGCTTTTTCTTCTTAAATGGCTTTTGAAACTTTAGCATTACACTTTGATTTTTAGAAGGAGATATTAGCAGTGGACTTAGAAAATAATGATCATATGTTTAGCAACATAACAAATTCACAGTTTAAGCATGAAGAATGTTTATAAACACACAAGCATATATGGAGTCCATACTGAACCCAGGACTAAGGATCTCCGACAGAGGAGAATAAGCCTTTAAGGAATAAATAATTAAATTATTTAAGACCTGAGGACTCTAAAATTAAATTCTGCATGCCAGTCATTGATAGGGTTGCCATCTAGAAGTAAAGGAACAGTCTGATCAGCAGGAGATGTATGTAGAAAGAGTAGTCTTACTCTTCAGGAAAAAAACTGAGAACTGGGCAGAAGCAACAGGAAACAAAAAGTGGTCAGGAAATAAAAAGAAAGAAAAGAAAAGGTGAGAAGTATAGTTTATATATTTGAACAGCCTAAGGGCCCACAGGACTGAAGTGTAGGTGGAAATAAAAGGGCGTTCTCGGGCTTCCCTGGTGGCGCAGTGGTTGAGAGTCCGCCTGCTGATGCAGGGGACACGGGTTCATGCCCCAGTCTGGGAAGATCCCACATGCTGTGGAGCGGCTGGGCCCGTGAGCCATGGCCGCCGATCCTGCGCGTCCGGAGCCTGTGCTCCACAATGGGAGAGGCCACAACAGTGAGAGGCCCGCATACTGCAAAAAAAAAAAAAAAAAAAAAAGGGCGTTCTCTGTCAGAAATATATATATATATTTATAGGCAAGGGATCTTTTTCTCAAATTTTTGTTTGCGGCCCCTTCTCTTTCAGTGTACTTCATAGGAATTTCCCTCTGTGGGGAGAAAATCTGAAATTTTAAACTCATTGCCCATAATGCATTTTATTGTAATCAGTTAGCATGCTCTCTATAGTTTTTTGAATTTAAATAACTTAAATAGGCTTGTATATGTCATAACACTTTAATTATTTTAGCAAATACATCAAATTGTTGATGGCTGTTAAGGTCGGTGATGGATTATGTTTGGACTTTTTTTTTTTTTTTTTTTTTTTTTTTTTTTTTTTTTTTTTTGCTGTACGCGGGCCTCTCACTGCTGTGGCCTCTCCCGTTGCGGAGCACAGGCTCCGGACACTCAGGCTCCGCGGCCATGGCTCGCGGGCCCAGCCGCTCCGCGGCATGTGGGATCTTCCGGGATCGGGGCACGAACCCGTGTCCCCTGCATCGGCAGGCGGACTCTCAACCACTGCGCCACCAGGGAAGCCCTGGACTTTTTAATAATAAAAAGTTAAAATATTTTCTCATTGACAAAGACTTTGATTTTTTGAAGGCTTTAAAGTAAAACTTAGAACTTTGGGATTAGTCAAGGCCTTGAAGATCATTTATTCTAACTCCTCCTTTTAAAAAGAAACTGAGGCAGTGAGATGTTGAAGGACTTAGAGCTTAAGCAGTTACTAATCACAGCAGAGCTGAGACTCCTGACCTCCGGTCTTGCGTTGTTTCTGGAGCATCACACTGTTGTTCATATCCTCATGCCACAAATAAGGTTTATTCCGAGAAAGCAGGAAGTGATTGCAGTTACATGAAGTAGACGTGGCAGGTGGGTGGGTGAGGCCAGGGGTGAGACAAATCATGTTCTTGGGACCAAATAATTAAATCTTCAATTATATGAAGTTCTCCTTTTCGGAGAAGGGGAGGGATGGTGGTGGAGAGAGAAGGAGATGGTTCATTTTAGAATTCCGTATTCTTAGAGCTCTCCAGTTCTACCTACTAAATGTTTGACAGCTCAGATAATTAATTTGGAGATCTCAACTATCAGAAGATTAACTATAAGGAATTTATTTCTCAGTGTTCTTTAAAAATTAAACAATTCTCTGGCATTACCTTGTTTTCTGAAATTAATTATGATAACTATGATTCTTCATAGTTATAATTATTCTTCAGAGTTATCATAGCTGTGAGTTGAAGGTAAACTTCTGTGTACTATTTTATTTATGTCAAGCTGACATATTTTCATCGTAAAAGGGATTGTGGTCTATAATTGATAACTTGACTGTTTCACATTCAAGAAGAGTTGACAAGAGCCAGAATGAGTCAAGGTAGCTCCAAATGTCACAGCAGTGAACCTGACATTTCTCTCTTAGATGTAATATTGCATTCCTTCTAGTATCTCCTCTATTACCTTGTGTTTAGATGTAGGAAAAGAACATTGCTTGGTGGGAAAATACTATTTGCAGAGTGTAAGTGCCCTTGCCTGTGAAATGCTTTCAAATGGTATTTGTCTTTATTTAGACCTAAATTGATTTTAATGCACTTTGGTACAAAGTCACGTTCATTTTAGTATACCTTTCTTTCAAGAAAAACAAAACAAAACCCAGAGATAAATTTTTGCTTCTATTATGATTGAATCTTATGAACCTAATGTGACATTGACGTTTTCAAACTTCTGTTAAGATAATGCATTTTATTTTTAAAATAATTATTTTAAAATAATATAAAAGAAATGGTGGAGAGTGGCATAATTATTTAGGTGAGAGATGATGGTGGTTTGGACTATGATGGAGCAGTAGTAATGGCGAGAAGTAAATTCAAGGTCCGTTTGTAGCTAAGATCTACAGGGATTCCTGATGGATCCGATGTGATATGAAATGCGGTGAAGTAGAACCACCTCTTTCTTGTTTCTGCTAGCTACATTTCAGTTGCTCAACAGCCACGTGTGGCTCAGCGCTGTTTTACTGAACAGTGCAGGTCCCCAGAATCTCCCACACCGCGGAAAGGTCTTTTGGACAGAATTGCTCAACTGAAAGGCTCACACCCTTCAGCTCTTTGAAACTGTCTTGTATTATTTCTTTGCTAATTGCCTACCATCTTTTTTTCTCTGTTTCTCACTTCCTGAAGCTTCTGTTGATAAGATGTTAGACTTCCTGGATTCTTCAGATTCTTTCTTCCTCTCACATTTTAATGTTTGTATTTTTCCTGCTGTGTGAGATTTCCTTCATCTTACCTACAGACCCTTCTATCACACTTTACATTTGAGCCCTCAAATTCTTTAATTTCCAAGAGTTCTTCCTTCTCAGGTTTTTCCTTTTTCATAGCATCTTATTTTTGTTTTTATAAATGCAGTGCCTTTTCTGAGGAAACCAATTGAGAGTTTGTTGTTGTTGTTTTGTCTTAGATTTTTAGTAAGAACTAAAAAAGCATTTAAAAAATATTTTTAAAACATCATTGCTACTTCTTTTTCCTGGGCCCTCCTTTTTTCCTGTTTATTTGTGACCATCTTTTACGCTGGAGACTCCCTTTAAATGTCCGGTAACCCTTGATTATCTGTGTCCCTGAAAAGCAGTTTGGGAGTTTTACGTTTCCTTAATGACTCACTGCCTGGCAGGCTTTTCCCTGGGGACTTTTTAATGCTTGACTCTTCTGCTTGTTGCGGAGGAGTGCAGAGTGGGACTACTTGTTCTCTGTACAGACTTTCAGTTAATCCCCCCAGTTTTATCCCTTCGTCCTCCCTTCACTTTCCATTGTAGCTTGTGTTTCTGTGGCCCGAGCCTCTCTGGAATTCTGCAGAGTGGACTGATTCTCCTCTCAACTGGTAGCTCTAACTCCATCCTTCTTCCACAGACACAGTCTTCCACGTGTTCCAGAAATGTGTCCTATGTTGATGGCCAGTCATCCAGTCTTGACTGTTATAGATCCTTTATGTTCAATTTATTATTATTGTAGTGGAGTCTTGGGCCAGTCTCCACCATTAACTGGGAATCATGCCTTTAAAAAAAATACTGTTTCAGAAGTTATCAAGTCCTTTTCAGTAGATTACATGGCATGAACCCATAGACATTACTGTTGCAAACTACAGTTTATCCAACACACATTGCCTGGCTTGCTAATATTGATTGTTTTTAATCTTATAGTGATACTCCTCTCCTAGTTTCTTTCTTCCTAGGTAACTCGACAAAACTATAGCACATTGCTTTAGACATAAGATGATAACCTTACTGGGAGCTAAATTGAAGTAAGTTAGTAGAGCCCAAGAGTGTTCTATAGTCAGGAATTTCTTCTTCAAAGCTTGGGGAAATTAAATAGAAAATATGGCATGTATTCAACATTAAATGTTTAAATCCTTTTGTTGAATACTTATTGAGGACTTTTAGGTTCTAGGCATGGTGTTTAGGTGCCGGGAATACACAAGTGAGTAAGGTCTGATTTCTGCCCCAGAGTCTTTGCATGTCCTTGACATTTTAATTTAGGTCAAGGTTACATTGCCTCTTCTTGGATCACACAAATCCAGGCCAAAAACATATTTTTAGATTAAAAGAAAAACGTGAGCATCTCCAAAGAATCAATTTTGTTAGTGAACAAACATACTGTATGAAAATTTATAGTTGAACAAGATATAGAGCGATGGAATTTAGTGGTATTTTATACCAGTAAATTTGTAAAGTTGTGAAAAATTATTAAATATCCTAGAAATGAGATAAAACTCAGAGAGTACAGACTGGATAGTCCAGATTTGGTTTTTTTTTTTTTTAACTTGTTCAGTGGTTTTTTAGAAAATTAAATTTGACTAGTTTGAGTGCCAGGAATGTATTCTTTAGTTTTATCACAGCATAACTCCATATTGTTCAACACCTGGTCTGATTTACATTACACATTTAGGTTATAGACCTGGTCCTACGGGCATTAGAATTTTCCAGCTTTAAATGAGTGAAGAAATAAAGTGCAGCTATTAAATATGATGTAATAAATGAATTTTCATGACATAAAAAGGTATCTGTGATATTTTAGTGAGAAATTACCAGGTTGTATATATCATTTTAAATGAATGTGTATGTTTATATGCATACAGGGGAAGATGCTCATAATACCTGGTTTTCTACTTTTAGTGATGTTAAGTTGATTAACATTTATCAGTGATCAGATGATAGCAGTCTGATCCACCAGTTTTTAAAGCTCCCAGCGACCTTTCAGATTTAGCAGCTATTGATGATTCTTGTTTAGAACTGTTGTTTCATTAGAGATGGCAAAATGGCGATTTTAAAATTCTTTTAATTTCTTTTGTATCTGTTTTTCTTCTATGAAAGAGAACTTCTCCTTACTAAATGTTTCATTCCTTCAAATCTGGTCTATATAGAAAAAATGAGTAGTTCTTGCCCTTTGTTTTCTTGCCATAAATTTTCAGAGTAATGAATTGGTGCCTTAGCAGGCCCCAGAGATGACCACTCAGGCTCCCCTCACCTTTTTTTCCTTTGGAATATCATCATGAGTCAGGTATCATTATATATTTGAGTTTTCAGTTCATTGTAGCCATTCTACAGTGTGACACACTGTTATGTCTCTGGCCAGTGGGAGCCCCTTCATATTGGTGGCTGTGTTCTTTGACATATTGACAGTGACCTTTGGTAGCTTCCTTGCTTTCAGGCAGGACAAGATGTCTCTAGCTCATCTCGTACATGTTCCGCCCCTGACCAGGAATCAGGTGTTTCTCAGGGCAGCCCTGATGGAGACTGTAGTCTGGTACTGAAGGTGCTCTCTGGTACTGAAGGTGCTCACTGGTACTGCTTGTCCCTGCTTTTTCAGTGGGCAGAGCCGGGAAGTAGTTTGTTGTTGGTTTTTTTTCTTGTAGTACGCAGAGCTCTCACTGCTGTAGCCTCTCCCGCTGCGGAGCACAGGCTCCGGACACGCAGGCTCAGCGGCCATGGCTCACGGGCCCAGCCGCTCCGCGGCATGCGGGATCTTCCCGGAACTGGGGCACGAACCTGTGTCTCCTGCATCGGCAGGCGGACTCTCAACCACTGCGCCACCAGGGAAGCCCAGTACTTTGTTTTTTGAGAGAAAAATAAATCATGAGTTCATATTGATATTTCCAAGTCAATGAAGGATTATAGGGTTTTTAATATTTGTATTTTTCACTTTACACTAAAGATCATTGTTCCTAATAAATGACTAACAACTAGCTATTTGCTTTATATGTATATACATACACATAGATAAGATATAGATAGATAAGGGTGTGTGTGTAATAGTTTCACACACACTGGTGTTAAATTAGCAATAAATGCAGTTGAAGACATCTGTGTGATTCATTTTGTCCTAAGGCTATATCCCACAGATATATTTAGTTAAAATACTGGATTTTAAAGGTATCTGAAATAATTCTTCTATGTGTGGTTATAGCACTCACTCAATAAACATTTGTGTTTATTTCTATTTGTTTTTAGGTTTCAAATCTAATTTTGATTTTAAGAAGCACTTATCAGTACATGGTCCCAAAGTCCAAATTATAAAACAAGTGATATTCACAGGTTAAACTTCCATTCCTGTCTCTACTCCTTCCTTATCCCTTCCCCCTATAGAAAAAAAATATTTTTTAAATGACATTTATTGCTTTCTTTCTAATTTCACAGGCAATACATATTCATGGCAGACAACTAGAAACACATAAAAGCATAAAGTAAAGAATAACAATCAGCCACAATCTCCACCCTCCAGAGATAACCACCATTAGCATTTTGAGGCATTCCCTCCCAGTGTCTGCATATTTTTTGAAATTGAAATATAATCGACCTACAACACTATGTTAGTTCCAGGTGCATAACATAAGGTTTCAATATTTATATACATTACAAAATAATCACCATGATAAGTCTAGTTACCATGATAAGTCTAGTTACAGTCTGTCACCATACAAAGCTATTACAATGTAATTGACTATACTCCCCATGCTGTATTTTTTTTTGTTAGTTTCTGCTTTATAACAAAATGAATCAGTTATACATATACATATGTTCCCATATCCCCTCCCTCTTGCATCTCCCTCCCACCCTCCCTATCCCATCCCTCCAGGCGGTCACAAAGCACCGAGCTGATCTCCCTGTGCTATGCGGCTGTTTCCCACTGGCTATCTACCTTACGTTTGGTAGTGTATATATGTCCATGCCTCTCTTTCGCTTTGTCACAGCTTACCCTTCCCCCTCCCCATATCCTCAAGTCCATTCTCTAGTAGGTCTGTGTCTTTATTCCTGTCTTACCCCTATGTTCTTCATGACATTTTTTTTCTTAAATTCCATATATATGTGTCAGCATACAGTATTTGTCTTTCTCTTTCTGACTTACTTCACTCTGTATGACAGACTCTAGGTCCATCCACCTCATTACAAATAGCTCAATTTCGTTTCTTTTAATGGCTGAGTAATATTCCATTGTATATATGTGCCACATCTTCTTTATCCATTCATCCGATGATGGACACTTAGGTTGTTTCCATCTCTGGGCTATTGTAAATAGGGCTACTATGAACATTTTGATACATGCCTCTTTTTGAATTATGGTTTTCTCAGGGTATATGCCCAGTAGTGGGATTGCTGGGTCATATGGTAGTTCTATTTGTAGTTTTTTAAGGAACCTCCATACTGTTCTCCATAGTGGCTGTACCAATTCACATTCCCACCAGCAGTGCAAGAGTGTTCCCTTTTTTCCACACCCTCTCCAGCATTTATTGTTTCTAGATTTCTTGATGATGGCCATTCTGACTGGTGTGAGATGATATCTCATTGTAGTTTTGATTTGCATTTCTCTAATGATTAAAGATATTGAGCATCCTTTCATGTGTTTGTTGGCAGTCTGTATATCTTCTGTGGAGAAATGTCTATTTAGGTCTTCTGCCCATTTTTGGATTGGGTTGTTTGTTTTTTTGTTATTGAGCTGCATGAGCTGCTTATAAATTTTGGAGATTAATCCTTTGTCAGTTGCTTCATTTGCAAATATTTTCTCCCATTCTGAGGGTTGTCTTTTGGTCTTGTTTATGGTTTCCTTTGCTGTGCAAAAGCTTTGAAGTTTCATTAGGTCCCATTTGTTTATCTTTGTTTTTATTTCCATTTCTCTAGGAGGTGGGTCCAAAAGGATCTTGCTGTGATTTATGTCATAGAGTGTTCTGCCTATGTTTTCCTCTAAGAGTTAGATAGTGTCTGGCCTTACATTTAGGTCTTTAATCCATTTTGAGCTTATTTTTTTAAATTAATCCTCTCATTATTTCTTTTTGAAAATAAAAGCAAATACTTATATATGTACATGTACCTCCCTTTCTTAGATAAAAGGTAGCATGTTATACATGTTGTTGTATATCATGATAGATCAGAGCTCATCCATAGCAGTATTTAGAAATCTTCCTCATTCTTTTTACAGCTGCATAGTACTTCATTATATAGCTGTACCATGGTTTATTGAACTGGTCTCCTACTGACAGACATTTGGATTGCTTCCAGTCCTTTGCTATTAAAAAATTAGTGCTTCAGTGAATAGCCTTATGCACATGTCAGAAGGATCTCAAAAACTTTTATTTATGTGATGTTTAAATATCTATCAACAGTTTTTTTAATATAAACTATCAGTGTTTAAAACTAATAATTTAAAATAAATATCAATTCATTTAAAAATTATAATAATAAACTCATTACTTGTTAACAAAAATAACTGTATTTTCTAAAACAAAAATGTTTAGTGAAAAGAGTGCCATTTTTTCAGTTTTGCACATCTTCTGCAATATGTCATTTTGGTTGAAGTATATGAAGAAAATTCTGTCACACCGATATGTACCTGGAAAAGGGATTTTAAATTTTAATGACTTTTTCAGATAATTATAGATATTCTCCCTTGATACTACACCAAAACTTGGCAGTTAGTAGTTTCTTAAAGATTAGTTGCAATATGGAGTCAAAAATTTCACTGTGATGGCCCTGATCACAGCAAAAGCTTGTAGGAGCCAGAACTCTGATGGAGGGGAGCCATCTCTGCTTGGTGGGCCTGTGGTGCCAGGAGGGTGGGGCCAGACCTTGTTGCCTTTTCCTGTCTGTCCTCCTGCCCCTTGGCCCTAGGCGCTGCGCGTTGTGGGAGTGGGTGGTTTCTGGTCAGAGGACTATCAAGGGGGCTCCCAAGGACCTAGAAATCACCAGGGAGCTCATGGAGAGGAGGAGCTTAAGAAAGTGACTCTGTGGAATTGTTTATGAATTCGTGGGCCCAGGTCTGACGTACACGTACATGGATCAGATCGTAATTAGCATACCAAAGACATGGAGAACTGAGCTGATGGATAGACCTCTGCCCAGGTCACAGACTGAATCCAGAGTGGCAGGCACTCAGTACAGATTCAGATAGCACCACAAAGGCTTTGAAAACTAAGCTGACTTTGAAACCATAGCCCACAGAAGACAGGTTGGAACTTAACCTTACCAGATCAGTTGCCTGCTAAAACAAAAATATCAGTATCAACGTTCTCCGTAGGATTTAAACAAACCCAGGGTCTCATGAGTTAATATTTAAAATGTCCATAATACAATCCAAGATTACTCAGTATGTAAGAAATTATGGAAATCTCAACTCACACAGGAAAAGCCCATCAACAGGTGCCAGCAGTAAGATGATACAGATTTTGGAATTATCTGAAAAACACTTTAAAGCATCTTATTATTAAAATGCTCCAAAGAGCAGCCACAGACCTCTTGAAACAAATGTTAAAAAGTCTTAGCAGAGAAAGAAAAGATATTTTAAAAATAAATAAATAAAAACCAAAACCAAGTAGACATTTGAAAACTGAAAAATGCAATAACCAAAAATTTAAAACTCACTTGATGGTCTCAGTAGCAGAATGGAAATGACAGAGGAGAGAGTCAGTTAACTTGAAGATCAATAGAATTTACCTAATCTGGACTACAGAAAGAACAAAGATTGGATGGGGTGTGGGGGTGGGGAGGAACACAGAGCCTCAGAGGCCTATGGAACGAAAACAGAGGTTGAATATTCAATCTTTTGAATTTCATCGGAGTCCAAGGAGGAGAGGAGAAAAAAATGTGATGCTGAAAAATATCTGACAAAATAATAGCAGAAAACTTCCCAAGTTTGGTGAAAGACATAAGCCTACAGATTTAAGGAGCAGAGTGAATCCCAAATAGGATAAACCCTGAGAAATTTATACCTGGGCATATTATAATCAAATGGCTAAAAGCAAAAAACAAAGAAAATAATCTTGAGAGAAGCCAGAGAAAACACATCTCATTAGAGAACAATAATTCAAATGACTAATGATTTCTCATCAGAAACCATGGAAGCCAGAAGGAAGTGGCAAACATTTTTAAAGTGCTGAAAGAAAAGAACTTTTAACCCAGAAATGTATATGCCACAAGACTGTCCTTCAGGAATGATGGTAAAATAAAGACATTTACTGATAAAGGAAAACTAAGAGAATTTTTAGCCAGCAGACCTCCTCTAAAAGAATTGTTAAAGGAAGTTCTTCAGACAGAGGGAAAATGATACCAGAAGGAAACTAGACACATCAGCAATGGAAGTTGAGCAACAGATACAGTAAATATCTGGATAAATATGATAAACTGTTCTCCTTGAGTTCTATCAAAATTCCCAGTTGAGAGCAAAATATATAACATTGTCTGATTGTTTTTCAGTATATATAGATGTAATATATAAAACAACTATAACTATAGCATAAAGAGGAAAAGTAAAGAACCGAATATGGTAATAAGTTTTCTACATCTCAACTGAAGTGATAAAATATAGATTCTAAGTAGATGATGAAAAGTTAAGTATGTATTCCATTATCCCTAGAACACCTATTAAAAAATCATATAAGGAGACACAGAATCACAAAATTAAAATGAAATTACAAAAACATGTTCAAATAGCCCAAAAGAAGGCAGGAAAAGGAAAACAAAGGAACATAAAACAGGAAATGAACAGGAAACAAAAGATATAAGACAACTGACTTAATTCTAAGCATATCAGTAATTACATCATATACATGATCTAAACATACCAATTAAAAGTCAGAGATTGTCAGGATGGGTTTTTCAAATAGTTCTAATTATATGCTATCTACAAGAAACGTTAAAAATATAACAGTATAGGTAGTTAAAAGCAAAGGATGGAGAAAGACATACCATGCAAAGACTAATCAAAAGAAAGCTAGAGTGGCTATATTAGTGTCAGACAAAGTAAACTTCGGAGCATAGGAAGTTATCCAAGAGGGACATTAGTACTGATAAGAGGGTCAGTACATTAAAAGGAAATACCAATCTTAAGTGTGTATGCATCTAACAACAGAACTTCAAAATACATGAAGCAAAATCTAAAAGGAGTAACAGACAAATCCACAATTATAGTTTGAGACTTTGACTCTCCCGTCTCAGTATTTAATAGATCTAATAGACAGGAAATCATCCAGGATATAGAAAAAGTGAGCAACATCATTAACCAACTGAATTAAGTTGACATTTATAGAACACTCCAACCAACAATAGCAGAATATATGATCTTTCCAAGTGCAGATGTAACATTCACCAATAAAATATGTTATCTGACCATAATGGAATTAAACTAGAAATGCATAACCAAAGGATAACAGAAAATCTCCAAAACTTGGAAATTAAACTGCATGTATCTAAATAATTCATGGGTGAAAGAGGAACTCTCAAGGGAAATTAGAAAATATTTTGAACTGAATGAAAATGAAAATATAGTATGTCCACATTTGTTGTGATGCAGCTAAAGTAGTCCCAGAGGAAATTTTGTAGCATTAAATGCTTATTTTAGAAAAGAAGAAATGTCTCAGATCAATAATCTAAGCTCTATCCCAAGAAATTAGAAAAGGAAGAATAAAATAAATTAAAATCAAGCAGAAGGAAGGGAATAATAAAGATGCATAATAAAGATGAGAACAGAATTCAATAAAAAATGAAAACAAAAATAATAGAGAAAAATCAGTGAAACCCAAAGCCAGTTCTTTGGAAACATCAATAAAACTGATAAAGCTTTAGCAAGAGTGACAGGAAAGGAGAGAAGCACAAACTACCAATATCAGGCACGAAAGAGGAGATACCACTGAATCCACTAGACATTAAAAAGGATAATAATAAAGGAATACTGTGAACAACTCTTTGCATAAAATTCAGCAACTTAGATAAAATGGATCACTTCTCTGAATACCACAAACTACAAAAACTCACTGAGGATTAAATAGATAGCATATGAATAGTCTTATAACTGTTAACAAAATTGAATTGTAGTTTAAAAACCTGCCAAAGAAGAAATCTGCAGGCCCAGATGGTTTGCTGCTGAATTCCTCCAAACATGTAAAGAAATACCACAATTTACACGATCTCTTCCAGAGAATGGAGAAGGGCACAGTTCTTAACTTACTGTATATGGCTAGCATTACTCTGATACCAAAACTAGACAAAGACAGTACAAGAAAGAGAAAACTACAGACATATCTGTGAACATCATTGCAATATCCTCAACAAAACATTAACAAATTGAATTCAGCAATATATAAAAAAGAACAATACACTATAATCATGTCGGAGCTTATTTCCAGAATGCAAGGCTGGCCCAGTGTTTGAAAATAAATCAATGTAATCCACCATACTAACAGTCTAAAGAGAAAAATCACGTGATTATATCAATAGACACCCCTCCCCCCAAAAAAAGCCTATACACATTTTACAGAACAGAACATCCACTCATAAAAACTCTTGGCAAACTAGAAGTAGAAGGGATATTCTTCAACCTGTTAAAGGGCACCTATAAAAATCCTACAGCTACCGTCACGATTAATGGTAGAGACTGAATGCTGAACGCTTCTAAGATTAGGAACGAGTTAAGATGTCCACTCTCAACATTCCTGTTCAACGTTATCCTGGAAGTCTTAGCCAGTGCAATACAGCAATAAAAAGAAAAGACACAGAGTTTGGAAAGGCAGAAATAAAACTGTCCCTATTCACAGATTACATGATTATCAATGTAGAAAAACCCAAGGAATCTACCCAGAAAACAAACCAACAAAAATTAACTTTGACTAATGTGAATTTAACAAGGTTTTGAGGTAAAAGGTCAACAAAGGTCAATCCCATTTCCATATATTAGCAACATTCAATTGGAAACCAAAATGTAAGAGCAAATACCATTACAGTAGCTCAGAGGAAAATTAAATGCTAGGTGCAAATTAACAAAACCTGTACAGGGTCTGTATGCTGAAAACTACAAAACTGCTAAAAGGTAATTTATTTGGTGTATAAACCATTTCATTCAGTTGTCAGCAAGATTTCTCTGCTTATCCTCAAATTACCTTTGAGGACAGATTCCAAAGTAGCAAATCATATTTTCATGCATTTACCTACATCTGTGTTGTATGAAATAGGTATACCAGGAGACCATCTATATATTATATTTATATGTACGTATGTATATTATGTGTGAGTGTGTGTGTGTGTATACATATATATATATATATATAAAATCTTCAACATATCTAATTTTAAGAACATTCAAACAATGCCAAGTTTTGGTTCTTTTTCTAACAGAGGATCAATTGCATTCATAATGTCATTTGAAGTTGAATTTTATACTTAATCTACCCATTCATCTTTGTCAGCAGCTGCTTAAGAGCTGTTATAAACATGTTACACAGTACTTCCACAAGTACTGTGCGTGTCAACTGTGTGATTTTTTTGGATTTCAGTTTGGAAGATATAAATGACACACTTTTTTTTAAGTTTAATTGAATATTTTCTCCTTTTATATCAGCTTTCCATTGCTTTCTTTTTTTTTTTTTTTTTCTTTTTTTTTCCCGGGCCTCTCACTGTTGTGGCCTCTCCCGTTGTGGAGCACAGGCTCCAGACGCGCAGGCTCAGTGGCCATAGCTCACGGGCCCAGCCGCTCCGTGGCATGTGGGATCTTCCTGGACCGGGGCATGAACCCACGTCCCCTGCATCGGCAGGCGGACTCTCAACCACTGCGCCACCAGGGAAGCCCCAAGAACACATTTTTTTTTTTTGCGGTATGCGGGCCTCTCACTGTTGTGGCCCCTGCTGTTGCGGAGCACAGGCTCCGGACACGCAGGCTCAGTGGCCATGGCTCACGGGCCCAGCTGCTCCGCGGCATGTGGGATCTTCCCGGGCCGGGGCACAAACCCGTGTCCCCTGCATCGGCAGGCGGACTCTCAACCACTGCGCCATCAGGGAAGCCCTCCATTGCTTTCTGATTTTTGGTTTTCCTCATTTAAGCGTTGTGGTTCACATATCTATTCATTGCAAAAAGGAGCTTATAAAGTTAATGCCTGGAATTCATATGAGTATCACCAGGGAATTTGATTATTATAACCTGTTTTCTGAGGCCATAACAGATGTAGTTTTGTACTTTAGTATTCACACATAAACCCTTTAGAATGTGATCCCCTACAGTTTCTGACTGGGCTGAACACTCAGGGCATGGTAATGAAAAGAAACACTTCACTTTGAGTCTAAGAGCTAATCATCTTCATAACAAACCTTGATAAAAAAAAAAAGGCACCCTGCACAAGCTGCTGTGACCAGTCATTCATTCATTGCCTAGCCATACAGAATATAAAGCAGTTTAGGAATGTTGGTTATTCTACTCAATACCATAAGTTAATAACCTTGATGAAGAAATTTCCAATGTGCTGATTAAATTCACAGTTGACACTAGTTAGAATGTTTACTATTCTAGAAAATAGGAATCAAATTTGGAATGATCTTAACCATTGGGAAAAAATACCTTTAAAGCAGAGTAAAACTAAAGATGAATTTAGATACTATACATAAAGACAGAAGAACAATAAAAACATATGAGAAAAGGTATTAATGGGATGGAAGTATTAGCTCTCACCTTTCTCATCCAGTAGCTAAAACTTTGGAAATGTAGAAATGACATGGACATCCTCATTTAACAGTGAGAGAATGTCTGTCCTCCCTCCCCTTCCTGCCTTTCTGCTCAAGGGCAGCCAGTCCAGACCCATTCCCTTCCCGTTTGTACCCTTGTGGTTCCGTCCGTGATGACTTTACTCTCACATACTTAGGCCCACAACTTCCCGCATTTAATTGGCCTGACAATATCTGCTTGTGCTATCTTATATTCCCCCCAAATCCTGCTATTTCTGTGCCTATCTCTCTCTCTCTCTTCTTTGTAATCTAACCTCTAGTTCCTGATTTCCAGTTATTTGTAACAACGGTGGTAAAAGAAGGTTTCCTCCCAATCATAATGACCACGAACTGAATAGCAAATCTGTTACTTCCGGGAGAGGGAGAGGGGGCAGTAAAAAGCCAATCCCGTTCTGTCATGTGAGCTCTAACACGGAAGCTTATCCTTTATGTTACATCAACAACAAACCTTCCTATGTGCCAGATGCTATGCATACTGAACTTGCTCAGATCTCACAGCAGCCCTGAGGGGCAGGCACTGTGGACAGTGAAGCCACATTTACAGATGAAGTGCCCAAGAGTCTAGGTCAGTTGCCCGGGTGATGCTGCCAGTAGAACTGAACACCTGACTGCTACTCCATACTGCCTTGCTCTTAGAACTGAGCCTGAGCATGGCCACAGCAATCGGGCCCGAGAACTTGGAGGGCACTTAAGTAGCGGTAAAAAATCATGAAATGCTGGCAAATACATTCTGTCGGAGGGTTAAAGAAATTTTGGTTGTGCAAGTGTAGGGAGGAGAAAAATGTTAATTGGGTTTCAAACATACGAAGGATTTGTTGAAGAATAATGAACATTCCGTTTCAGTCAAAGACTTTCTGAAGGAAGACGTGCAGAGAGGGCGATCAGGAGTACCTCTGTTGGGTGGGAGGAACCTTGTCTTACCATCAGGTCTAAGGAATGACAAACCGGGAGGTTGTGAAGGGCCCACGAGATGAGTCTTGAACGGACGAATGTGTTCAAGACGTGTGATTCAGTTGATTGTGACTGTAATTTCCCCATTTAATTTTGAGCAGATACGTGTCTTCATTCTTATTCTTGATCTAATGTTACCTAAAATGTGGATAGAACTTTAGAACTGAAGACAGGTAGTTCAGCCCCATACTTTACAGACAAGAAAACAGAGTCAGAAATTAGATGTGTGTTGTCATAGGAATACCTGCTAAGGGCCAGAACTGAGTTTTGACCCCAAGTCTCCTGACACCATGTCCACAGCTCAGACTGCTTTTGGGGGGTTTTGATAGTCACAGAAGAAACTGTTTTTGAGAATTTCTACTTAATAGAGTGAGATTGCTGTGTGCATAAGAGAGTGTGGGGTGTAAGTTTTCACTGATTTATGAACTGTCCTTTTTCTTTGTGTAGTATGAACCCAGAGGACCTGGTCGGCCCTTGTACCAAAGAAGAATCTCATCTAGCTCAGTCCAGCCTTGTTCTGAAGAAGTAAGCACTCCTCAAGACAGTCTTGCTCAGTGTAAAGAGCTTCAGGACCATAATAACCAATCTTCTTTCAACTTTTCCTCCCCGGAGTCCTGGGTAAACACCACCTCATCTACCCCCTATCAGAACATTCCGTGCAATGGATCCAGCAGGACAGCTCAGCCCAGAGAGTTGATAGGTAAGACAGGGTTGGGGGGTGCCACAATTGCAGTTTTAACTACTCAGCTCCTGGGTATTTATGGAGTTTTTCTTCTCCCATTCCTTCCATTCGCATTATTATCTTGGAACAATATTTAATGCTCATAGCTCGCAGGTGTGCTTCAGGATTAATTTAGGACTATATTGTTTCCATATTTATGGTCTGGAAGGTAAGTAGACCTACCCGTATTTGGGAGCTGATCATTTTGATCATTTTAACCTATGAATGCGTGAAAGAAGTAAGGGAACCTAAAATGTATTTCTAAATCAGATCACCTTTGCTTGGGAAAAGCTTGTTTTCTGGATTTTTGTGTTTTCTTCTTAGTTGGGGGTGGCAGTTGGTTAGGTCAATTTCAGTTTTCAAGGATTTATTATCAATAAAGTTGTTAACAGTTTGCTACACAATAGAGTTTGGCCGTAAGAGAAACCAGTAAAGTCTGACATTTTGAGATTTAGAAATCCAGTGTTTATTCCTTATATTCTAATGAACTGAGAAATCCAAGTCCAAAGAAGAAAAAAAAGAAGGCATAGGAAGGCCTTGGAATGGATATGGCTGTAAACCTGTGTGCTGGGAAGTCTGAAGTCTTCAGCCTTGAACGCGAGTGCACATTTATCTTTCCTTTGTTTCCCTCTTTTTTTATGTGGAATGTAAACAATGATACTGTTTGAGTTCTCTGATCTATATAGCCTTCTCTTTGTAGGCTGTAGTCATTGATCTTTGTGAACAAGTCTGTGATCGTCGGTGAATTTATGCCTTGATAGCATCAACCTTTGTATTTTAAATTAATTTTGTTCATCTTTAGAATGTGAATCCATTGTGCCTGTAACTGACCCATTTTGGAGTATGTGCCATATAAGCATATTTTTAGAACAATAGACATGGTAGGTCAAAAAGCATTAAAAAGGTATTGGTTTCTTTCCTGTCAAGAGACATGGTCATTTTAATCTTTAAACATTCATTAGTACCTTCTATGGATAAAGTGTTGTATTTTGCCTGGGATTGCTTTGTCATTTTAAAGGTCTAACAGAAATGCACTCATCATATTTGAGTTTCCTGAGAAACATCTAAATTACAAATAAGTGATGAAAATTTGTTACTTCTTAGTTGTTTTGTGTATTATAATGTATTTTAAAGACAACATCATTTCTCCTTTTTTTCTGCCTAAATTTTAAGATAGCTTTTGGCCGAAATCAGTAAAAATCTGATAAAGTTGAAATTTCCTGAGCAAGTGCCCGAAGCACATGTCATTTATGGTGTCTTCTCCACAAATATAAAATTATTATTTTCTTCATTGCTAGGAGACAAATACTAGTATTCTTTAGTTGAAAGTAACACTTAACTAAGTATTTAAAAATTAATTCAAAATCACTAATATCCTGAAGCACAACTTCTTGTCTGACAGTATGTATGCATGTATGTATGTATGTATTTCTTATTTTATTTTATTTTATTTTTTCATTTCATTTCATTTCATTTTTAGAGGAATGTAGCAATTGCCGGTGGTGAATCAGAAGGAAAATAATCACCACTTGGGAAACTTCTTTCTGAAGTTTGAGACTTATTTCTTGAGTTGAAGGAAACTGTTCATATTATATTGGTTTGGAATTTGAAAGAGGTCATGATATGGCCATATTTTCTCCACAATTACAAGCCTGAGAGCAAAGATCATGTCTCTGACCTTTTTGAACTTTGGATTTCCCATTTTGGTATTGATCACACTTGGTAAATGCCTGCCTGCTGAGTAAGGAGATCATGAAAATAGACCCTGTGCGATCGAGGGGGTGATCCAGTCTCACTGCAGGACCTCTGTGTGCACAGCGAGGGTGGGGTTTGTCTCTCCAACACATATGTGTTCGGGTTCTATTCTCTTCTCTTGGTGACAAGGCATACTTTATCAAGCATTTTCTTTTTATGCACAGATGAAAATTAAAGATTAGGTAGAGATATGTATTTTGAAAAAAGTCATTGGTTGCCAGATTAGTAAAATTCATAGTTTTAAAGAATAGTTTGTCTTACCAGGAGCATATATGGTAAATCAAATTGACAGAGATCTTACATTCATGATTAGATAAGCGTGTAGGCATTAGGCTAAACTGCCTCTAAAATATTATTTTGTAAGTATTTATTATTTACTTGAAAACATTCTAAACTCTAATTATATTGTCATGAAGATGAGAGTATGGGTAAATAAGACTTAGTAAAGTAAATAAAAATAGTAAGTTTTTGAACAGCTAGTAAAATGTTTATTTTGTATATTATATTAGGCAGTACAGGCCACTTTTATATTGAAGTGTTTGTTAAACTAATGCTCTTAAAAACAATTGTTTCATTCACAAAATCAGTGACATTTAGACAGAAAAGGTGGTAAACGTTCCAGAAAGCTGTTAAATGGCTTAAAATAATTTTGAACAATTTTGTGAATTTTTAAAGTTTTAAAATAATAATTTGAAATTAGCATATTGAATCAATGAAATACTAAAACTAAAAAATGAACTATTTTTCTCCTTAACTTTCCACAAATAGGTAATAAACACAAGGAAAAATGTCCATAAATATCAGTAATCAAAGACATGCAAAGTAAAACTACAAGATAATTATTTATTTATAAAATAAGCTAAAGTTAAAAAAATAGTAACACTAGTGTTGTGATGTAGTAGGGAAATGAGCAAGCATTGTTGGTTGAGTATAAATGGGCAGTATTTTCCTGCAGGGAAGCTTGGCCATAGTTAATCCAAAACTTTCACTGTGTATATACTATATGACCCAGCCATTGTACCTCTAGGGATTTATCCTAAGGGAGCAGTCGTGAATATTTAGGAATATTTATCTATAATAACATTTATCACAGTGTAGAAAAGTGAAAAATTGACTATTATCCATATTTCTAAAAATGAGAGATTACTTTAAAAAGTTATGAAATATCTGCATTATATTACATCCTTAGGGAAAAATGCACCAGCAAGTTAAGGCTTATTAGCTCTGGTATTTGGAAATATGAATGACTTATTTTCTTCTTTGGCCTTTGTGTAATTTCCAAGTTATCCTCAATGAATACGTATTATGATTTTAATCCAATCTAATGTTAGTTAAACTTTTAAAAGATTGAAAGCAAAAGCAATGTTTAAAATAAGTTATGGGGCTTCCCTGGTGGTGCAGTGGTTGAGGGTCCGCCTGCCGATGCAGGGGACACGGGTTCGTGCCCTGGTCCGGGAAGATCCCACATGCCGCGGAGCGGCTGGGCCCGTGAGCCATGGCCGCTGAGCCTGCGCGTCCGGAGCCTGTGCTCCACAATGGGAGAGGCCACAACAGTGAGAGGCCCACGTACTGCAAAAAATAATAATAAATAAATTAAATAAGTTATGATTTAGGGGGCCATAAAATTAGTTAGTAATAGTGGAGTCGAATATTAAAGGACCTTGGAATTCGGCAGATGATAGGAAATGTGAAGTAAAGTCTACAGCAGTTTTCCCCACCTTATTCCATGTTTACTTACATATTATAAGAAAAGGTCGTGTTTTTAAGAAACAGAATCTAGGTGCTGCTGTTTCTTAGGTTAATAATAGAAGCTGTTTTAACCCGAAGTCTGCATATAGAGCTCATTTTTATTTAAGAAAGAACCTGTTTGTTCCCATTTTCAAACTGTGAGCAGTTAATATAATAAATAGCAAAGTGTGCAATTGTACAAGTTAGTTTTTTGAAGCAAACCTTCAGACTTGACCTTTAGTTTTTATATGTTTAGTTATCGCAGTTCACACAGTTAATTCTTCTTCAAGTGTTTATGAGATGGAGAAGTTCAGTTAGATGTGTTGTGATTGCAGAGTGTTGTGGCAGAAGTTGTCTGTCCTTGTGGCTCTCCTGTCGCTGAGTTCCTGGAGATGAGAACCAGCTGTGACACACTGAGCTAGTGAGATGCCTGAGTGTCGCTGGGCTTGCCCTTAAATCGATGCTACTCTTCTCTGCTTCTAGCTCCGCCCAAGACCGTCAAACCCCCTGAGGATCATCTGAAGCCTGAAAACCTCGAGGGGTCCAGTTCCTTCAATTACAGTGTCCTGCAGCATCTCGGCCAGTTCCCCCCACTCATGCCCAACAAGCAGATCGCGGAGTCGGCCAACAGCAGCAGCCAGCAGAGCTGTGGAGGCAGCAAGCCCGCCATGTCATATGCCAGCGCTCTGCGGGCTCCGCCCAAGCCCAGGCCCCCGCCGGAGCAGGCCAAGAAGAGCAGCGACCCTCTGTCTCTGTTCCAGGAACTCAGCCTGGGGAGCTCATCGGGCAGCAATGGCTTTTACTCCTATTTTAAATAATCACTTTTTTTTCCTCCAGGGAGAGTGTTTTCATTTCTGTTTGTATCAGTAGAATTAAGATAGCTGGACTTCACCTATAGATGCACAGTTCCCTTTGTTTTAATATTAAGTATGTTCTCAGTTGCTTTGCTGCTAGACTTGCAACTAATTTTTTTTACAGTATATTCCATTATTTTGCATTTTTGACATGAGTCGGAATTTTGACAGCTTTTATGTGGAATAAAAAATATTTTTAAATTTGTGTATTGTTACATATGTTTGCATCAAGCTAGCAGCTAAGAGGTTAATTGTGCAACTATTAAAAAAGGAGAAAAAAAGTTTGTCTAAAATGTATTTAAAAAGAAAAAAAAATTGTAAGTAGCATTTACATTTATTCAGTAATATTACCATACGCTGGGTTTCTGTACCAGAAATGGCCAGTTGATGTACAAATGTATGTTATTTTTGCTTAAATTCATTGAAAATTTTTTAAAATAAAAGGGGGCAGCATCTTCTAAATACTTTAAGTTTTATCAGCTTTTTTTGGTGACAAGATGCTGCATTCTAAAACTTTTATAGTTTTAGACTATGTATGATGTGCTGTTGTAATCTCCATCCACTGTAGGATAGAGTTAAAGGCATTCTTTGCAGGTGTATTTCATATGCCACTGTTTTTTGTAACATGAAAAAAACAGTGGCATACTTAATTATTTTTTGGACAAGCTACACTTTAAGCTTGTTTTTAATGTTAATTTGATAGTGTGTGTTTTTTTTTTAAACAAATCATGAAGCTGAAAAATTTTTAGGATTGTTGGTGCTTAGTAGACTTGATAACTATTTTAAAAATGCGTGAATTTAGTAAAATCTTCTTTTCCTCACTATGCATGTGTAAACGTTCGTAATCTGGCTTCCCCCCTCTCCAGTGGTATAAAGAGTTGTGCCGCTTTAAGGTTTTTTTCCCCTCCAGTAAAAATTTTGGTACCTTTATTTGATGTTTACATTAAAATGTGACATTATACATGGCAATTCAAATATTTTGCTAACTGTTTTGTTTGAGGAACATCATTAAAGAAGAAAGATAATGTTTGTCAAAGATGTATCAAAATTCATCAAAATCTGGGGCAAGAAGCTACCCTTGTTTTCATGTCTTTTGATTCTTCTAAAAGAACCCCACTGAACTTGTACAAAAATATAAAATTTAAACAGCTATCTTAAATATCCTACAGTCTAAACATTGTTTTGAACGAACTTTGGTAAAATCCAAAGAAAAATGTTTACCCTCTTAAAACTTGTGGTCTTGTAACACTTTTGAAGCGATGCATGTCCATATTGTTTTCCTGATCTAGTAGTACTACTTTTATACTTCAGAGATATCTTGAAACTACAATGTAACCTTTAAAAAAACCATAAAATAATAAGGTAAGGTTGGGAAACACTGCAAATCCTGAACGGATCCTGATGATCCGTTCAAAAATCGTTTTCTTTCGGAAGACTGCCTTTGAATAGGCCATCCTCTATTCACGGTCCATTTTTAACGCAGAGTTGAAAAGTGGAGGGCAAAGAAAAGCGTCTACGCCGGGAGTTCAGTTGGTGTTGGCCAGCAATAGTCCCCTGTAAGCCTCAGACAGTTTGGGAGAAGAGAGTGCCTTTAGTTAAAGGCTGTCAAGCTGCAGGACAAATGAAGAGAACCTCTTTTTTATTCAGTTCTGTCTTTCTGCCCAGAGTGCAGTTCACTTCTCTGTGGCTTCACGTTACAGGCTGCAGGTCTCTGTGTAAGGCGGCAGATGTAGACATGTAGACTGCAGACGTGTTAATGGTTAGTATAAATCACAGTTGGAAAACGGAGCCAGCAAGTTACAACACCTCGTTTTCTCTGTAAGATGTCAGATCACCACATTTAGTGATGTCAGATTTTACTCAACATAGTCACAAGAAAAGAAGAAAAAGTTTTGTCATATAGCTGTGTATTTCTAACTCTGTGACAAAACTCAAGATACAGCCCAAATGAAAATGAGATCCCCCTGATGTGAGGATGTCGATGAAAAATAATGTTCTTGTCAGTGATGATTCTCCTCCCCCCAAAATATACAGGACTGCGACACAAGCCAGGTAAATGGTCGAAAGCATGCTGATCTTACAAAGACAGAACTATCCCATCAGGGCTGTCAGTTAGCCCCTTGTCATAAAGTAATTGCCTAATCATCTATTTTCCATACTTGAACCTTTAAAAAATACCAGTTTTAAAATTATTTCTATTTAAATGTGCCCACCCTACCACCCTTATATATTGATGGAAGCTTTGCATAAGGAAGCTGTTACATTGTTGTGACTTTGCTGTTCTAAGCGGTTATTTCTAAAAAACTAAAAGTAATAGCTACTTCTTAGTCCACTGCTCTGCTGAGAATGTCTGAGTGTTCCTCACTTCCTTATTGTTTCTACAGCCAGTCAAGGATTCGAATGTTTCCATCTCAGCTTTACTTAATGCCGTCTTTCCAACTGTGCTTTAAATGTCATGTATACATAATAATATCTTGTAACGGTTTTGAGAAAGTCTTACTGCAAGAATCATTGCAAGTTTCCATTGAAATGAGGCGTGGCTTCTGAGTACCGTTCATCCTGTTGGATATTACTTGAGTAGTGTTAGCAAGTGCCCACGAATCAGACTTAAAAAACAACTTACAGTCGGCCCTCCGTATCTGCGGGTTCCATGCCCACCGATTCAGCAAATCATGGATCAAAGATATTAAAAACAAAAAAAAATTCCAGAAAGTTCCAAAAAGGAGAGCTTGAATTTGCCCTGCGCTGGCAACCATTTGCATAACATTTATATTGAATTAGGTATCATAAGTAATCTAGAGATGATTTAAAGTATATGGGAGGATGTGTGAAAGTTATATGCAAATGCTACACCATTTTATATAAGGGACTTGAGCATCCTCGGGTTTTGGTAGTCCTGGGGGTCCTGGAACAGACCCCCTGCAGACACTGAGGGGCGACTATGTTTTATATACTAGGTCCAACCTTAGAGTTCAGGTGGAACTTTTTTTTTTTAAGCTTGATGTAAGCTCTGGGATAATACCAAGTATTACCAACTTCCTTTTCTTCCAAAACAGATTTCTTCTAAGTGAGGTTAGTTGTTCACATGTCTTTCTACTTCTTTGTTCTTTGTATCACTCTGAAGTTTCCTTTTTCTTGCCAGAACTATTTTTTATTCATTTTACTTTTTAATTTCAGTGCTACTGAGATTTTCTTTTTTTACCTTAAAGAAATTCTTTTGGGTGATAGAATTTGTAGAGTTTTCATGCTGAATTTTTTTTCCCTATCTAAAAATGAATTTCTGTTAAGATCTAAATGAGCCTCATTCAGTGTAACATGGATATTTTCTGGTGGGTTTTTCAAAGGGGTTTTGGTTGCCATTTGGCATGTGCTTTGCCAAATTGTTATAGCAGAGCTTTGTTTTTGAAAAATCAGCATTTAATTATTGACCATTTAAACAACGTGACTTTCATTTTCCTTTCCTCAGACAGATATGCTTTCTCTCCAGGTCATTTTGTATGTGTGAAATAATAAACTGCTTTGTGTGGTTTTTTTCATCAGAGATTCTAGAACAAGTTTGAGTTTGGTGTGAACATCAATTGGTCTTTTCAGTTCAAAGAACTGCAGAATAAGTAAAATAATCAGAATTCCCACTGAATAAGCATTACCTAATTAAACATAGCGATCTCCAAGACCTATTTGTGAAAATAGTTTCCTTTTTTATGGTGGCATTGAAATTGCTGAGAAAGTAACTGAATTCCCTAACTTGAGATAATTAAGATACAGTGTTATCTTGCTCTGGTATAGTCGATCTTACATGTTTAATATTTTCCACATATATACATTTCAAGAGCAGAGCTATAAACATATAGGAATGTATCCCTAGCGACCTGCGCTGGAGAGAGTCACCTTGCCTAAGAGCCAGCGTGTGAAAACCAATTTCAAGTTAAATTTCAGATTTCAGCTATTGTTATTAAGAAAATTAAATTTACTGAAATCGCCATTTTAAGAAGAGACACCTGTTATCCTTAGATAGAATTGTTTCCTACTGGAGTTGTTTTTAAAAAGAGAACCCAGAAAAAGCCTATAAAAATACAAGATTAAAACTTTAAATGTATTGCAAGATACAAATTGCTACCTTAAATGTTACTTAGGCGCTCTGGTTTTTCTTCTATCTCCACAAAGGTAGTACTTTGTCTTTTATGATTTACCAGACGTTGTTTCTTGCGAACCATCCCTTTAACTCTTGAGAAACCCTCCATTTCTGCCACCACCCTTATGTGCGCTCCTAAATCTCAAAGGATATGTCTTAATGGATCTGATTGTTCACTCCGCTTTTTGCCACCTGACCCACACACTATTGAGCAATTAGAAATAACGGATACTGTTCTAACCATGATTTCTTGTTCAGAATATCAGCTAGTGATGTCCGCCACATAAAGGTAACAGGAAAAGGTGGCATGTTAGTCTTCAGAGTGCTCATTATATTAGGTTTCTCGAGTTCTCCATCTCCTTGGGGTTGGATATTTATTTGCTGAGGTTTCACTGTAAAGCTGCTAAATTCACACTACTTTCATACCTGTTTAATTAGAAATTTCAAGACCATTGGTATAAGGAGTGAATCAATCTTGCTGACATTTAACATTCTCTTAAAGCACATTCAGGAAGTGGCATTGTTATTACTTTAAATTAGAATATGAGATTAAACCGATCACAAAAAATTTTAATGTAACATTTAAATTTTTTGAAATGTTTGAAAATATCTACTTTGGAATAAACTTTAAGGAAACAGTCACAGGAGCTTCTAGATTTTTTTGAAGGGTGGTACCTAACAGAAAAGAATATAGGCTTAGTAATGTGAACTGTGGTTAAATCCTAAACCCAGTTATACAGTATTAGTCTAAAGCTTCTAAAACTGGAGTGTTAAGAAAACCCAGAGACATTCATGTACTTACAGTTTCAGTAATGTATTAGACCAGACTTTATTTGCAATTTGTTCAACAGAGAGATTTTATTTTGATACGAATATTAAGCATAAAGCATAGTAAGTTTTATATAATTCTATAAGTTCATTAAACAATATTACGGAATTTTCATTATATTCTTCGGGAGTCTTTTTAGCTGTTTCTACATCTCATATATGAGGTGTCTTCTGTGTTTTATTTTGCATACTAGCATGTGACTGCCTGCCTTAGAACTGTGTATAGGAGGGGAAACCAATATTACTGAAAATTTTTGTTTTGATGTTTTGAAATAAATTTCATCATTAGTTTTTTTTTTTTTTTTTTTTTTTATGTTTGAGCAGTTGAGGGGAAGGGGCAAATTCCATAGGTTTCAACACAGAATAGAAGGAGTATCTGTTTACAAATATGTCCTGTTTTAAGATATGCAAATTTTGAGCAGGATAGAGCTAGTGGATCTCGAACTTTAGCCAGCGTCAGAATTACCTGGAGGCCTTGTTAAAATACAGGCTGCTGGACCTGCCCCACAGTTTCTGATTCCAGTCTGGAGCCTGATCATCTGCATTTACAACAAGTTCCCAGGCAACACTGATGCTGCTGGTCCAGGTACCACACTTTGAGAACCACGGGTCTAGAGGAAGTCTGAGGGTGTTTTCAGTCATGCATTTATTTACTCAGTGTACAAAACTGATCTCTTGAGACATTTTTATAATTCTGATGCCGCGACGGGGACATTCATGGAGAAAGACCTCCGTGGAGTGCCGGGCCCTTTGGGGGGCGGCTACCACCACCACCACCACCCCCGCCCCTCAGTGCTCACCCCGTGACGGGGCCGGAGCTCTCGCATTTGTAGGGTGAGTTTGGTTTTGTGTACACTGCAGCCTGGGCTTTGGTCTGGAAGCTGTGCATTTGTTTGGAGCGCTTAGAGTCAAACTCGACGCTCCATACACGCGGAGATGAGGATTGTGGAAGGAAGCCATCTGACTGTCACGAGAATGCACTTTGCGTTTATCGAGGCCCTAGGTACCGGAGGCCCCGTCCTAAGATGGCAGTGACCTGACGCATGGAAAACGATAGATAATCCCCAAATGATGTAGTCGTAGTTTTTATGTTTTGGGGGATGAGGGAGGTGAGGGCAAAGGATTTGCTTTTCAAATTATGTGTTTCTCAGGTTAACAAAGTTATTTTGGATTCTCTGCCATGCCGGTAGGTGTTAGGGGAGCCTGAATTGTTGTATATGGTGGAAAATTGATAATTGTCTCTGATTACTTTGCTACCTTTAAAAAAACCTATATATGTTTGCAAAAAAAGTCTAGAGGAATCTACCACCTACACAGCATGAGTTATTCATAAACCATAGGAGCACATGTATGAGCAAGTTATTTTTGAGAAAGAAACTGCCTACAGTATAATAAACCTACAGGTCTTTGGATATTTTAAAATTCGCGTGCTATTGTTGTTAATATTCCCCCTGGAGTGCAGCTTGAGGGGTATTGGTCTCTGCCTCTGGTTTTTTGTTTGGCTTTGAATTTACCGAGACATTTCGAAAGAGAAGAAATTATTTTTAAGGTAATAGATTATAGAATGACTTAGATGTAGACCGTATGATAAGCATCATAGAACACACAGCTTTGGAATTCTTGAAACAGTACTTCCTCCTTGAAAGGCAAGGTAACCTTTGGTGGGGTTGTTTGTATGTTCAGCACAGGTTCCTTTATCCAATTCCCACTCATAGGGAGGCTCAGTTTATTTATTCTTTGCACGATGCCTTGGATGTGAAGACCTCTCTGTCTTTCAGCTAGTCAGAGGGCTCTTTGGTCCAGGATGAAGTCCTGACATGTCAGTTACACCTGAACGTTTCTCAGCCTGCCCCCCCACCCCATACAGAGCAAGAGTCTTGGATTTTTACATATCCAGACCATGCCTACTTCCTATAAACCCGTGTTATGACATTGTACTGTATCCGCTTTCTGTGCCAGTCATCCCACCTGATTCTTTGAAACCCATGAAGGTACTGGTTAAGTGTAGTAGTTGTATCCTAGGTAACTCCAGTGATTAAAATACCTCTCCTCTCAATTATAAAGGTAATGGGTTTTGCATCTTATTAAAGGGTTCTGTCATTAGTGATACAGGTTTTGTTTTTGTTTTTGTTTTTTTAATGCTTCAAGAATACAGTTCTTATCTAAACTTGTTCAGCTAACTTCATACAATCACTTGGCAAATTTATACTGGGTCTTATTTTGGCAAGCCTTCCAAAGGAAGGTTACATAAAACTGAGATGATCAGTTTCCATCTCTTAAAAGTACCAGTTGTACAGCCATCTAATAATCATAATTTATGGCAAAATTATAACAAAATTATTATTTTTTTCTTTGCAGTTAATGATACCTCATCTGAGAGTTCTAATACCTAAAGAGTTTATGCTTAAAAGTAAAAATGACTTTGTACCATAAAATAACCCCAAAGCCACTCTCTAGGGTTTTTATTTTCTTCCTTTTTTGTCATTTTCTTTTTTAACTTAGTTTTAGAATTACTTCAGTCGCTTTGGTTCCTTAGAACAAGTTCTCAGTTTGGAGGTCTATAATTCCTACGTTGTGATCATTGTCTCAGTGAAGTTCTTTTGTTTTAAAAGATTCATGGTAACACAAAATGTATTTTACTGCTACAACTAAAATGTATTTATAATAAAATGCCTTTTTAATAATTTGGAGATCTGTTTGTTATGTGTGAACCACAATCCTCTGCTTCCTTTTAAGAGCAAAGGTCTGACAGAAGTTAAGCACAGCACTTTGATTTTATTCATGATATTAATCAGTAAAACCAGCTAAAGTAACAGAGCTCAACATTCATTTGTAAAATTGTGACTCTATAGTTTCCAGAAGTTTGCAACTTTACTTGTATCTCTGAACTTCAGCAGAAGCAAAGGCCTAAAGGCTTCAAGTGTTACCTGAAAGTTTAAAGATCATCAGTGATCAGTGAGAAAATGAGCCCTTTTCAAATTGTCATTCAACGTGGTTCTTAGGAATTAAAAATAGTGATCATGAATTGGTCTCAACAAGTCCCTTGTTGATGCTGGGCTTGTGGAGCCCAGAATTCATTTCAGAACTTGTAAACCTACTTGGTATCAGTATATTATGAAGGTATAATAATAACACACTTCACAGGGGTGCATGGCATGCATTGCTCCCTCCCCACCCCTGCCCCTCCCCTCCAGATGCCGGCTGTGCAGAAAATTGCCCTGAGTCAGGGTCTTATTTTTGTTGGGGAAATAATTCTTTGCATCTGCCATGATACGATTTTGAGAAGCATTAGCAGGCCAAAGGATGCTTTGTGTGCCCTGGCTCTTTTATTTTTAACACCCCATTAATGTGGCACCATAAATCTAACTTGAATATTCTGTGCTTCAAGTGTGCAAATGTAAGAAGATAGGGCAGTCAGCCTTTCATAAGGACAATTTCTAATTCTTACTCATTGCAGTGAATCCGTTTTTAAGCTAGGTATCTTGCTTTGTTTGACTTGATCTGATACAACATAAATCATCTCTGGATTTTGGAAAGAAACACACTTCTTTACAGATAAATCAAATGGCTTTGGAAGACTCCCTGGGCTGCCATCTGCTCGACAGGAAGTAAACGAAGCCCCATCATCAGTGGGAAAATGCAAATAAGAGACTGTCTCAGGTGTTAATTCCTATGCATTATTTGAAGCCTTTGAAGCGTTTTTCTGAGAATGATATTAGTGTGAAAGTTATTGGGAAAATGTAATTTCATCAAAACTGCAAAGCGAGGACTGTATGGAGTGCAGGTCAAGCGTGAGAATGGAAAGTTGGCCTCGTGGAGGGGGTGGTGGAATGGAGACTTGCTTGCACTCAGCTTGGTTAAACTGGAACATTCTGATGCCGCTGTGGTATTGGGGCTGAAGAGCCCTGGGTCTGTAATGGGCTCTGCCACTTGATTCACACAGTGGTACTGTCCTAACGAACCACTTCCCAAATGGATGGAAATCCTCTCTTCGGACGTGAAGACCCCATCTTGATTGCATAGCCTCAGTTCCAGCTCATCCTAACAACTGCAGCCCGAGTTACCTTTCTGAAACGGATCCAATGGTGCCACTCTTCCTGAGAAGCCCTCGGTGGTTGCCCATCGCACCCTGAATTTCTTAGCTGCACTTTGGAGACACCCCCGTGTCTTACTCCTGAGCACTGCACACAGTCCCCTAAATCAGACAGCTTGCCATTCCTCGCCTGGATGAACCCTTGACCTTCTTGCTTCTCTACTTTGTTTGGAGCACTCCCTTCAGCGCTCAGACCCCCCCAGGTCTACTTTGGGGAGCGTTAGTTATTATTCAAGACTCTGTAAATTCCACCTCCCATACTCCCCAGTTCCACCTCCCATACTCCCCAGTTGGAATTAGTTCCCTTATCCTCTGTGCCTCCTTAATGGGCTTATATCTATGTTATCACAGTTTTTATATTAGAGTTAGGAGCTTGTGAGTTTCTGGGTGACAGAGATCTTGTCCTAAGACCCCAAAACCTACAGTACTGACTGTAGTTTTTACAGAGCAGGCCCTCGAATGCCTGCTGAACTGGCTCAGAGGGTTTGATTGAGAGAAGAACTTCAGGACACTCCCCCCTCCCCATGCCCTTTGCCACTGTGGTGTGGCCAGATGATAACCGTGGGCAGGGGTGATGGCCTGGGGTGCAGGAGTGAGCTGTCCTGTGCAGTCACATCCCCGCCTACTCCGCTCTGCTCTCTGAGCGATGACAAAGCATTGGCATTCACCAGGTATCACTGTTAGAAGCCTTGGTTTGACAACTTCACCATGGTTACGTCAGTTTTGGTGGATGCTGCCTACTTTAGTGTATCCCCGTCTGTAGGCATATTCCTACATGCAAACTTCTGGGAAAGTGATGAAATTCCCCTTTGTCTGAACCTCTGGTTGATTTTACATCCACAGAGGGAGATAAATAGATTGGAGAGGAGCTGCAGTTGCAAAGTCTGTGGTATCTCCCCATTCTTAGCTCATTAAAACAGACGCTCTGCAAATTGATTTGAACCATCGGCTCGGGAAACTGCACGGCTAATTCCTGAGAAGAAAGGGCGCTAGTTAGACGATGGGGTGAACCATCTGAGAGCTCTGGAAAGTGGGCGTGGCTCCCACTCTGGGCTCCCCTGCAGAGGGAAACAGAGGAGAATGTGGTTCAGTGCCCTTTGCTCACTAATTGAACAGAAATGTAATCGGAGGCCTCAGCTGACAAGCCCTCCTGCTGTGAGTGGCAGCCAAAAGGGAAGGGCCTGGAGTCCGGGGAGTGGGTGGCTTGTCTCTGGGCCTGCTCGGCAAGCCCACCTGCTGTTAAGTCTTCTGTCTCTTTGGAACCCAGACATGCACGTGTTTTTACAAAGCGAAAGAGAAGCGGGCGCTCTCGGCTGAGGCTCCTCTTGGAAGAGAAAGTTTTGAGGATTCAGTCCTCTTAACCTGGTGACTGGGCTTAAAGGGAGTGGTGACCTAGGACCAAAGCAACAGGGAACTATTGGCAGGTGTGTAAGTAGAGAGGCTTTACCTGAGGAATCAAATCTCCCTGTGACTCTAGAGGCCTTCTAAGACCCAGATAATTCCTACTGGGTTGGTTCTGTTAGCAGAGTGGAAGAGACACTATTTTGAAAAAAATTTGTGATCTAGTGTCATTAAAGGTAATTTTGAATCATCCAGCAAAGCCCTTGTGGAAAGCCATCCGTTCCTTTTTTTCTTTTTAACTGCCATACAGTTGATTTACAGTATTCTGTTAGTTTCAGGTGTACGGCAGAAACCCGTCCGTTCTTAAGGGCTGACGTGCTCCAGCTCAGAAGACCGTCTCACCCAGGGACACGCAGCCGCACGCGCCGCTGTAGGGAACACGGGCTCAGGCCGAGCACGGGACCCCAGAGGCCAGGGGACCAGATCCCGAATGAGCTCTAGAGGCCTTCTTACTGCACTTCCTGATGCTTCTTTGTAGCATCTTTGCACACACTCCTCCCGGCCCTTTTCTAGTTCACGCACTCGTCCGATGTACCAACACATCCCGAGGGCGCTGTATGCTGTACGCTGTGCAGAGCACGTGACTGGGCTGGGGAAGTTTCTAGCTGCCGGATGATTCAGAGGAAAATATAATCCAGCAAGGCAGGCAGGCACAGGGAGCCACACAGAACGGGTCAGAACTGGGGGTATGAGCACAACGTTAAGGGCACAAGAAGGAAGAAAGCATAGGTTTTGCACAGAGTGGTTGGAGGATGTGTCACCTCGTGATGTCCAAGCTGGGTCCTGGGGAATAAGCCGGACTCCGACAGCTTCAGAAAGGGGGCGGGCCACGTGCGGCCGAGGAGCCCACCTAAAGCGCGTAGCACTTACGCCTTACTTTCAAATCACCCACGATTGAACTCTCAGCTCCCGAGGGACCATCTCTGATTTTTGTCCAGGACCAGGTCATGTCCTGGTTTAGCACAGTGCTTCTCACACAGTGTTGTCTTTAGTGGGGTAGACAGGATAACGGTTCCCGAAGATGTCCACAGCCGAACCCCTGGGACCTAGTACTTTATATGGAAAAAGGGACTCAGCAGATGTGATTAAGCTAAGGATCTTGAGACGGGAGCTTAGCCTGGATTATCTGGATGGACCCAGTGTTATCACAAGGGTCCTTCTAAGAGGTAAACCAGACAACCAAAGTCAGAGTAATGGGAGCTGTGGTGAGGGAGCCACAGACCGACGACAGTGGGTGGTCTCAGAATAGGAACCAGACACACTCAGTGAGTGTGCACTTGCTTAAGTGATGGACACCCTGTGGGAGAGACGTCAGCCGGCTCAGCATGTTTGGGAAACCACATCCTCCAGGGCGGCCAGTGCTCAGGGCACAAGCGGCAGAGACAAGGTAGGAGAGCCGGGCCTCGCGGCGGCAGGGGAACAAGATGTGGATTTGCGAGTCGTCTCGGAAGTGGACTCTGTGAGGTGTGCCCAGGAGCCAAAGAAACCACAGGGCTTCTCGGCGTGGGTGGGTGAGGGGATGCAGGGCCATCGAAATGAGGGAGCAAGCAAGGGAGGGCAGGTTAGGGTGCGCGTCCCTGCGGGAAGCACCGCAGCACACCAGCACTGACACCGGCACAGAGGCAGCGGGGACCGTGGCCCTAGGCAGCTGACAGCCTGGAAGGGAGTGAAACTTCTCGGGAGTTGTATTATGAGCTGAGAAGGTCCAAGACAAAAACCTTGGAAACATGCAGGTTTAAGGGGCGGGTGGCAGAATGACTACCACAAGAAGGGCCGATACAGAGGGAAAATTCAGCGAATCTTAGGGAGGAAGCGGAAGCAGAGGCCCGAAGTACAAACTCCTACAGAAAGGAGTCGTAGGGTGCCACTGGCAACGGAGGGGTCCCCGGTGACCTTCAGGAGGGCTCGTTCCGTGGCGCGGGGCATGGGACCAGCGCGTGGCTTGGGAAATGAATGCAAAGTCAGTCGGCGGTGACACGAGACGTGGAGAAGGATCATGGTTTCGAGACTCTTGTCGGTTGACGGGGGAGACAAAAGACCAGGCGGCAGATCTGAAGGAAGGGACACTTACTCCCCTACCTGAGGCTTTCTAGCTACTTCCCTGCCTGTAGCCTCTGCCCCTTAGCCATCGTCTCTCATGCGCATCTCTGTTCGTATGCCTTTATCGTAGCACTTCCCCCTCAGAGACCCTCCCTGGCCTTCCGTGAGACAAGCGATGTAAACTCTATTTTAAGGCTATCTTTCTTTCTTGAACTCTGACAAGTTTGGACTGCTTCACTGAACGGAACTAGAGAGCTTGAAGATCACCTAGTGATTAAACGATTGTCGGTGGTTTCCAAAAATTTTAAGCAGCAGCATTCTTTTTTCTAACAAAGTCCTATGTTAGAACCTAAATTTCTCAGCCCTAAATATGTAATATACAAAACATATTTTTTTACTTTTATAAATTTATTTAGTAAACACATTCTGTAACAGCTTCTTGTAAAATCAATTTGTAAGGGCGATGATGATATTTTGAGGAACACAAATATTGGAAAATGGAGTTTATGAAAGACAGATGCAGTCTGACATCTAAATCTAACACTAATTTATTTTCCTTGCTTTCGTTGGGCAATGTGAGCAAACGTTGTGATTTATAAAGATAAGCAGTAGCATATTTGCCTGCACCGTCGTGTCTGAGCAGACATGCACAGGCCTGAATTTTCCAAAGACCAATGCAGAACTGACAATCCTAATTCATGAAACACAGACAAGAAGTTGAAATGTATGCAGAGAAATGGCCGAAGAAACTTTGTTTTAAGGCTTCCTCAGGAGCACACGTTTCCACTCTTTGAAGGTCTTTAATATACATACCAGAATGATGCACATAACACAGGTAAGTCCACGCTGGGTTTTGTTCCAGTCAGAATAAATTGGAGTCCAATATCTGCACAGCTCACAGGGAACCTCCGGGAACCCTTGGTCTCTCCAGAAAACTGGGGCCTGGCAAGACTGTCTCATACTAGCCAGCAAGACAGCTAACAGCTCAGCTTCTGGAAGGAAGCAGACAGGAGCCTGGCTCTCCTTCTTTCCTCTGCTGTGTGCCTCTAGGTTAGCTACTCAGCCTTGCTGAGTCTCAGTTTGTTCATCTGTTGAATGGGAATAAAAGTGAACACACGGCTGTTGCAAGGCTTAGGAGAGAGAACACATGTCAAGCGCTCAGCCAGGTCAAAGGCCGTCTTACCATTTCACGTGTGTTTCATGGTGAATTTTAAAATGTGAGATTTATGTTCCTGAAGTATGAGACCACTTCGTGCATCTCCTGGTATTAATAGACGTAGAGAACCGCAGAAGTGGAGGGAGCATAACGATGAGTTAGTCTAACACGTGTTCTGGTCTCGCAGGAGTTTGTTAATGTTCACAGGTGAGGGACTGAGGCCCAGAGCAGGTTGACAGCAGCCCTAGTCTGGATTCTTCCTACCACAGCCCCTACTTTGTGCAGGCAGCACAGAGCAGGGCCTCGAGATGAGGGCGACTGAGGGGACACCTGAGCCCAGGAGACCCTGGCTCAGCGCCCTGGTCGGTTCAGATGGGACGCAGCCCCATTCGTCTTTCCTCCACACCAAACCCTACATGCGTCCCCCAGAGCAACTTATTTCCCGTCCTCCCCCCTCTCCATCCTTTCAGGTGCCTAGTGTGCGCCGGGCCTGGGGTCGGCGGTGGATAAGCTTTCCGCCCTGTGCTTCAAGCAGACCCTGAATGAGGAAATGACAAGAGTGACGACTGTCAACCGGAGCCTGTGCCGTCCTGAGCGCGTCTCGGCACGCTTTACAGGCTGCCGTTTCTGGTCGTGAGACGCCTTCTAACTACCTGAAGAAAGTAAGAGGGAGAAGCTTCCATCAACCAACTTGGCCGTTGGTTCCCTTTCCTCATTTTCCTCCACCTTAAATGGAGAGGATCATACGCTGCCACCTCCCTGCCTCTTGGACGTTTCTCGGTAGACTGTGTCCTTATTTTGTTAGCTTCATTTGGTGCTTGAAGCACGCGCGGGGTCACCCTAAGACCCTCTGTTCAAAGCGTGGTGTAGGTTGGCTTCCGACTGCCTCAGCCTGGCAGGACCGGGCGGGAAGGGTGTTAGCTGCTTAAATCAGTGACTTGGATACTTGTTTTGAGCTCTTCAAAGTCAGGGGTGAGAACGCTCAGACTGTGCTTGCAGACCAATCCCCCGAACTCCATTCATCCCTGGGGCTACCAGGGCCGTTCGTGGGCAGAGCAAGAGGCAGGTTTAAAGCCAAATCAAGGAGCATTTCCAGGAGGTCAGGGCTTTCACATTCAGGCCAGAAACTTGTCAGGAGCAAAGGCGGAAGAAGAAGTATCGCTCCTTGTAATGGCAATTACCTTAAGGAACTTTCTTCGCCAGGCTGGACCGATGGCCGGGGTGGCCGTTAACTTGCGGCCTCGGTGGCTGCTACTGAGTGAGGCTGTGAAACGGGGCCTGAAGGAGGCCACGGCAACTGCAGCCCCGAGGCTTAATCGGTTCCACATCGTGGATTCATTCATACCTTGTCTCCACTTCAGATCTTTTCTGAAAGCAGGCAGGGTATAAATTAGAAATGAATTGGTAAATAAAATATTTCATCAAAATGGAACAAGTCACACCAGCAGGGGAAATATTGCAGTAGGATGTGATTAAAACCCCTCTTTATTGGGGCAGTCAGGAAAAATAGAGGTAACAGAATTGAAATGTACAATCCCAAGGAGGGAATAATAAGGACCAAACCACTAGGGGTTTTCCCCATTATGTGTTAGCCAAGGAGAGGGTGCCACGTCTCTCGGTCCCCTAGTTACCTGGGCAGAGGCTAAGTGAGGACTGGACAGGACCCTGGTTACACAGGTGGGAAACCATCAGCCTTGTTCTCATTCCTGTTCTGGCACCAGTTAACCAGATCTTGGGAAGCAAGTCCTTCTGAGGTCTTCAGTTTTTTCCTCTGTACAATGGCCACAGGAGAGGAATAAAAAGGAAGAATCAGTAATATGGATCCAGTCTCTATTTAAAAGTTTGATGCTGTCTTCATCCTGGATACTTTGCAATAATTTTTATTTAAAAAAATCACACATCACCTATCCAAAAGAACGTAAAGCAAGCTCCCAAAGCCATATTTGTACATCCATGTTCATAGCAGCATTATTCACAATAGCCAAGAGGTGGAAGCAACCCAAGTGTCCATTGATGCCTGAATGCGTAAACAAATCTGATGTATCCATACAGTGAAGTATTATTCAGGCTTAAAGAGGAATGAAATTCTGACACAGGCTACAACATGGATGAACCTCGAGGACATTAAGCTAGGTGAAATAAGACAGACACAAGAGAACAAATAGTGTACGATTCCACTCATATGAGGCACCAGAGTAGTCAAATTCAGAGAAACAGAAAGTAGATGGTGGCTGGGATGGGCGGGGAGCTGTTAAAGGGGACAGAGTTTCTGTTTAGGAGATGAAAAGCGTCATGGGGACTGGCTGCACAATGATGTGTAACATGACTGAGCTGGGCACTTAAAAATAATTCAGATGGTAGATTTTAGGCTGTGTCTGTTTCACCACATTTCTTAAAAAGTCTCACACTTAAATATTATTTATCTTGACTGAGTTGCTTGTCCTGGCTCCCTTACCTCATGGGATCTGATGAATCTTAGACAGCTGAGAAAGTGAAAGCTTTTGGAACCTGAGGGTTTGATGATTTTTCCGTTCGTGCCCGTCCCGCTTGGCTGCTAACTGCCCGCCTCAGAGCCGGTGGCGCGGTGTCCTGCTGCGGGCCCATCGGCAGGCCCCCTGGCCAAGTGCCACAGTGAAGCCCAGGGACGCCCCGAATCCTGAGCCCCACCCATCACATCGTCCTTCCCAGCGAGCATCGGTGAGCGGACTGGAGACAAAAAGACGTCTTCCCTCATTGGTTTCGTTGATCTCTTTGTTTTTCAGCGCTGGGCTCTGTTTTGCTCTGTCGAGCTGAGCTGTCTTCTTCCCACAGCAGAAGCTGGAGCAGATGCGGCTGTGTGCTGCCTGGCTGGAGCCGGCCGACCCCCCTCTGCAGAGCAGTTCCAGGCCTGCTTACATGTCTCTCGAAAGAGCTGGACGCTGGGAAACCAATGTATTCTGCGATGGAGCGGAATATTCAGTGGATATTCCATACAGAGTGATTTTGGCTGCTAAAAATACAGCTATCTAAGTGGAAATACAAAACACACACCAGTCTACTTCCCCTAAAAGTAATAATGATAATAAAAACAATAATACTGGACTCCAAAATAGAGTTTGTGGGACGACAACACCCTTCTTACTCACAAACCGTGGCCCCAACGCCCAGGCTGGCGCAGACTCGGATCTCCTAGTCGCTCACCCGGAGCGAGTGGCTCTCAGGCTCTACTTTCGCATCCTCGGGACGCGCCCCGCCCTTGGCTGCAGGACCACGGGGGGCTGAGCAGCCTCCTCTGGGTCTCACCCGCCACCCGCCCTTCTCGGCAGCGCCCACCCTCTAGTGTCACCCCTGCTCTCCTTGACCCTTTTGGCTTCACAGCCACGCATGGGGCATGTGCACGTTCCCGGACTCAAAAGCAGGCTGGGCTGGACTCTGTCGGCCCCTCCAAGCGCAGCCCGGAGCCCTGAGATGTCAGAGGGCGATCTTCACCAGCCCCACCGTGGTCGCTACCCAGACGCCCCAGCCTCCGGGTCCTCCCTTTTAAATTGTTCTCAGCAGAACGATCGAGTTTCTTTCCTCTCACTTTACAGATGCGAACAGCTAGGGGTTAATAAGCTGGCTGATGAGAGTAGTTACTTCAGAGCAGGACCAGACAGTAAGTATTTCTGACATTGCAGGCCAGTCTTAACCCGGCCTGGAAGCAGGAATTAGCCATCGGAGGGGCGTGGCTGTGTCTTGGTGGACTCGCTCCTGGACAAGATTCCAGCCAGGCCACTCCCAGCCCTCCTCTCCACGCCATCTTGGCCTAGAACGATGCGAACAGACACTAACATAGTTTCTAAGAGCTCAAGGCCGCACCCCTAGGATGACCCCAGCCCCCCTTGAAGTGTCTGCCTGAGAAAATTCAAGGCTGCCTGAAGAGTTTGCTGTTTGTTCCAGCCAACACCTGAGGACAGAGCCCTTGTCTCCCAGCCTCTGTGAGAGGGTCGGCGCCTAACCTCCATCATCTCCAGTTCGCCCAGCCCCTTCCAGCCCTTCGCGGTCTTTGGCTTCTCCGACTCTGTGCAGCCCTCCTCACCCCTCCCTCGCTCACCCTTTAAGACTCCCGGTCACCTCTGTGCACACAGTTGAGTTCAATTCATCCCAGGCTCTTCCTGCTGCAGTAGTGCCCGACTGATTAAAATCTGTCCTGACCACTTTAATTGTGGCCTTGTTTATCTTTGGCAGTTCTGAGAAAACTTTGCTTATGGACACTGAAATTTGCATTTCATGAAATTTTCACATCACAAAATCTTTTTCTTCTTTCGATTTTTCTTAACTATTTAAAACCATAGAAACCATTCTTAGCAGGCAACGGGCCCCAGGTTGACCCATGGCCAGTGGTTTGCTGACCCTTCTCTGCAAGAAATGTCTTGACATGGACCTCTGGTGCACGATGGAGGCAAAGGGCAGGGGGGTCCTCTCTGCCCACCGTGTCTGACTTACCTTCTCTGAGGGCTGGCCGAGTACGATGAGGTTTGAAGGCGCGAGGGTGTAAATTATGAGACTCCAGGTGGTCCTACGTGTCTAGCTGCTAAGTCCTGCTTCCTGATGTTCATTGCAACGAAAACCCAGTGTCTGAAATCAGACCCTTGCAGCTGCGCGGCTGGAGTGCTGTGTTAGCACTGGGATGCCTAGCATGCCAGGAGCTCTGGAAATAACCCTCTTTATTTTTAACGCCCTTGGCTAGTCAGACCGCCTCTGGTTTCTCCCAAAGACAATCCCAGGGCCCAGAGTTACAAATTGGAATTCAGAACCTCTAAGTCTCGTTGGTAAGCAGACCCTCTGTCCCTCTCATTCGCACAAAAGTCCTCATCATCCCCGGGGGCTATGCCTTCACTTCCCCTGCTGGGTCAAGGGGCCCCGGGGCTATGGTCAGGAACCCAACAATTTCTACGCAAGGCCAAGGAAAAAGCAAGTTTTTGAAGAGGTTTTATTTCAAACCACAGTCAGAGTCTAACCAGTTAAAAACTGCTTGTTGGGTCTCCCAGAAGCCAAGGAGGGGCTGTTCGGGTCACCAGGAAGGAGAGAGGGTCTGGCCATTCACACAGCTGAACACCCAGAACAGGTTGACGAGCCACAGAGGACAGTCGGTGGACTTATCAAGGACAGCCGGGAACTCCAGCGGGAGGTCGCGCCTCTCCCAGCGCCTGTGCACCTGCCTTCCTCCTGAGTGGGGCAGGTCTGGACCACCGCCCCTTGCTGGGTTCACCGCCCAGAGAAGTGCTCAGACAGGGCGAGCAGCTGTGCTGCCGGGGGGGAGGGGCAGGTGGGAACGGGGAGAAGTAACGCTCCCGCCTCCTTCTAGAATGTTCTGGGCTGGACTCAGCTTCCTTGGGGGACAGCCCCGAGGGTCGGAGCCCAGGAGGGCTAGTGCTCGGGCTCGGCGTCCATGCAGGACTCCCAGGGGTTCTGGGGCATCCGCGGCAGGGAGAAGAGCAGGAGGGCAAGGCCGCCGAGGAAGAGGAGGACGAAGGCCGCGCAGGCGCAGGCGAAGGACCAGGAGTAGTAGTACTTGATCCAGACGGTGTCCTCGCTGTCGATCATGCGCTTCACCGACTGCCGTGTGACCTCCACCGAGACGAAGAGGCAGAGACCTGGGGGCAGAGCTGGACTCAGGGCCCCGGGCGCCCCCCCGCCCCCGCGACCGCTGGGGCTTCCACGTGGGCTTCAAGGTGGAGGCCCGGCCGGGGGAGGGGCGGGGGGCATGAAACGGCCCCGAGACTGAGGTTCCAATCGGGAAGCTGCAAAAGTGCGCCCTTTGCCTTTAACGGCCTTTCGTTCCTTCTTTCGTTAGCACTATTTTAAAGTTAATTTAAATTTTTGTGAGTAATTAGCATCCTCCGTGCCTTGAGGATTAAGTCTTGGTAAGAAATGGACAAATTGCCGAGATCTAACCCCTCCCGGCCCACCTGCCGTGGCTGAAGCCCTGGGCAAGCTTGCCCCTGGGTGGAGCCTGGGAATCTGTCCACACCGAGGCCCCAGGCAGGCATGAGAATGGGGTCGAAGCATCCCCGCAGACCCGGCACCCGGACAGGAGCCCCCATCCTACCCGCAAAGACGTAGAACATGGATGCTGGCCTCAGCAGGTAGTCCCGCTTCTTCCGGAAGGACAGGAGCACGCAGATGGTTCCCACGATGACGAAGCCCAGGCTGAAGATGGCAATGGCTGCGGCCGAGATGCTATACTCTGTGGCACACGAGAGGGCAGGGATGCCGGGACCTCAGAAGGGGCCTCATCCCCTGCACCTTTCATCACCACTGGTTGTGCCTACAGCCAGGTAAGTGACAGTACCACATTCTACTATTCCCTTTTCCCAGGTGAGAAAACTAAGGTCCGAGAGATTAAATCACTCCTTCAGAGTCGCACAGTGGCTAAGGGGTGGGACCAGGATGTGCACACGGCCTAATTCCTTCTCGCAGGTCAGGCACCAAACTGAAGTTCCTCCCTCCAGGGGCAGAGGCCTTGGAAGGAAGCGTGAGATTTGCGGCTGGAGACCTTTCTGGAGCAGAAACCTTCCTCCGAGTGTCAGGGCAGAAGGTGGCACTCAGGTTGGCGTGGTCTGTCCTGGGACTGACAAGCAGCCTCTGGACGGATGACGGAGTGTGGCTTGTTACAGAGCTCGGTGCCCAAGAGGATCTGCGTCTGTGTGTGCCAGAGTGTGTGCACCTGTGCATATGTGTGCATGCGTGCGTGTTTGCATGTGTGTGCATGTGCGCGTGTGCGTATGTGTGCATACCCATGCCGCGTGCAGTCTTCTGTACACATGCACATGTGGGTCTCTACTCAGTCCAGGGGGTGCCTCCGAGCTCGGTGGTTCCCACAAGGCCCCCCAGGGCACGTGTGCCTCAGGGGCCCTCACGCATCTGCCCCAGTCCCCACCCTCTGCTTCTCGAAGAGCGACTTATAGGCGAGGGAGGGACTCAGACAGACTCCCCGCACACTCTGAGCCGCCAGCCCTGCAGACCATCACAGGGATGTTGCGTCCTTGTTCCATTGTCAGAGCTCCTGTGACTGTGGCGTCCCTTGGGCTCTGTGGGAAAATGGACTCCTTCTGCCCTTGGGGAGCTACCAGGCAAGTCTCTTTTACAACCTCGCCCGAGCCCTTATGCAGGGACGCTCAGGGTGCCTGGAGATGGACGATGCTGTCACGGGGCTCAGAGGGTGACCAGGCTGCTGCTCAGCTGCATCGGGAGGGGCTGCTCATCGTCAAGATCCGGAAGTCGGGGCGTTTGCACCTGTGATTTTCCGGTTCAGCTGCGTGACGGGAGCCACTTTTCCTCCCCTCCCTGCTCTCCACACAGGCTCACCTTTCTGAGTGGTAACTTCGAAGATCTCCGAGCTCTCGCCTGGGTTAAAATGTCTGAAGTAGGAACAGTTTTTCTCTGCAAAGGAGGGAGACGGCCTATGAGTTGAGAGAAAGGGCTGCAGCCGGGGCAGGGACTCAGCTGAGAGAGGGCGGGTGCAGTTCCCCAGGGGGCTTCTGCTCCCCAAACCCTGCCTCTGGGCTGAAACCAACCCTTAGACCAAAACATTGGTAGGCAAGAGGGTTGCATAAGAGGCTGGGAGATCATCAGGGAGCTGAGGCTGATTGAGTCCAGGGGGCAGAGAGCACTGGGGTACTGAGCCCATTAGGCAGACAGCGAAACTGAGGCCCAGAGCTCAACTCATCTGTTAGGGGGTACAGGACCCGTGGTCAAGCAAGGGCCAAACAGTGGTTCTCAGCCAGGGCTGATTCTGTCCCCAGAGGACACTGGGTGGTGTCTGAAGACATTTTTATGTCACAACTGGGCAGGGCTGCTACCGGCATCCAGTGGGTAGAGGCCCGGGCTGTGCTGAGCATCCTACCATGTACAGAACAGCCCCCTACAACACAGAATTACAGGCCCCCAAATGTCAGTAGTGGTGAGGTTGAGAAACCCTGGTTCACATCCAGTCTAGGGCTGGGTTTCTTATCTGCATCCAGGCCCACCCTGAGGCACTGGGTGTGACCTGGGAAGCAAAGTGTTTTTCAAGAACTTTCCAGGAGATTCTGATGTTTATCCAGGTTTAGAAGCCTGGCTCCCCGTCCCTTAAAATGCCCTTCAAAGGGCTTTTCTGAGTCGGCCCTCTATATGGACTTGGGGGAAGGGCAGAGAACCTCTAACTGAGGGCCAAACGTGACCAAAAGCTCATTTCATTAGGCCCTCAATGCCTGTGGCCATAGAAACAGCCCAGATAAGACCTCCCCAGGTGAGCTGCTTGGCCCAGCTGATTAGTGTCAGAAAAGCCATAGAAGATCTGTGCTGGCAGTAGGACCAAAAATATGGATTTGATGGGGGGCAGAGGAAGAACTCAGAACAAAGAAATTCACACTGATTTTCAATATAATTTCTCTTCCGTTCTTCTCCTTTAATCTCTCTTCTAACTAGATATACTATAAAATCAAAGGATAGTCTTATTGCTTATTGAATACAGTTTAATATTCTATACTCTTGATTTAGGAAGTAGATGAATGGGTTACTTTATACTATTTTGTTTCTTTATAAAAAAAAACTAAATTAGATTGCTTTTTATTTCTGTGAGGCCCTTCATTGAATTCTTTTTCCTGCAGATCCTTGAACCTCAATAGAAAAACATCTCTCCTCCTAGTTTATATGGCATCTAGTTTGTGCATCCATTTCTTTACCTACATTCAAATGATCACCAGGTGTTTGATGCCTAGTTTCTTTTGGAAACAAACCTGAGGTTTGCGAAGTCATAGCTTTCATAGGGGTCCAGGCTTCCGTCTGCCTGACCTGTATAATCTTGTTCCACTGAAGCCTGTGGCCTCCATTTCCCCTCCCCCAATATCAGGGTTACTGCTGCTCCCCTAAGTCCAGGGAGAGAGTGACCCCAGGAGATGGAGCCTGGTTTAGCAGCAGTAAATGTTCCATGAGGTAAACAGCCTTTTCTTTGAGCTTCTATATTTAAATCACTTTCCTTTTGAGCTGAGTTACCTGGGGTGTGTGACTGCCGCTGGTGATTCAGGAGTAATGCTGTGCTTTTCTCTCTCGCAGCTTCTGGTGTTATTTTAAAGCATAATGGAACCCTCTTATATTTGTTAGATTATTAGCTACAGATTCTCTTGAATCCCTGCTTCAAAATGGCTCGTGCGAAGTCACAGGTCTCCTCATGTCTCCCTCCGGACAGAGGAAAACTTCTGTCTCTTTCTTTAAGGGCCAATCTCAGTCGTCATTGAAAACCCTCTGAAAAGAACTGACTGAATTCAAGTATGTTTCACGGTCAGTTCCCTCCCTGACGACGCACAAGCCAGTTAAAAGCCTTCGTTCAGCACGAAAGGCCCGGAGATAAAGGCCCATCGAGAGCCCGGCCAAGGCCCAGCTGTCTGGCAGGTCCGCGTTGCCAAGGCTCCTCTTGCACAGGCAGCGTTCGAGGTGTCAGCCCCCCATCAGACAAACACCGGGCTCCTGGGGGAGCCACCCTGCAGACTCAGGGGTGGGGACGTGGGCCCAGGTGCAGTCTTCCCCTCCCCCCCCCTCCTCTCTCCAGTGCTCTCTCACATGGGCGCTGGGGGGCACCCACGCAGGGCACCTGGAAGGCTCAGCTTCTCTCTCATGTGGCTGGTCCTCGGGCTTGAGGATGGGTGAGCCAACCCCGTCTGCTCTCTTGGACTCAGCACACGAGGAAGGCCAGCAGCCTCTGCGCTGAACCAGGAGAAGCGTCCGCTGCAGGGCCCCGTGGCTGCCCATTGGAGACCACAGCCCCTCTGCGGTCCCATTCGGGATAAATCAGCTCGGGCACCTGCCAGTGTCACTCAAGAACTGCCCAGGGTCCTGTTGGGATGGGCAGTCCCCACCCCCGCCCCTTAGCCTGGGTGCTGTCTGGGGGAACCGCATCAAGGGCAACTTGTAAAGCAGGGACATTCGAGATGGGCCCTGCGTGGGTAGCAGGCGGGAGGGAGAGCCTGCGTGCAGACCGTGAGCCTGCTCACCTCTGCCCGCTGCGCCCGGTCTACATCCACCTGCTCAGCACCTGCAGCTTTGCCTCTTGGGCTCCAGCCCCTTCACTGGGCAGAAGGAGCAAGTGTTTTGGACCTGGTTGGCGTAGGTACCAACGCCTGGGTGGTGACCTGGGACCAGAATTGAGCTCCAAGGCTCCTCCGGCCTCCTTGCGTCTGCAAATGGCTCACAGTGATTTTCACATTTGCATTTCTTTTTTTCTGTGTTTCAGAAATGTCTACCATGGACAGTCGTAAGACTCAGTGATCTAAAAACTTTAAGTGGATTATTCCTTAAAAAAAAAGGTCGTAAATCAGTTATTGGGGTCGGACTATTCAGCTCACCAAAGATTCTGATTAAGGGAGGGACTATCTACGCAGAACCATATCTGTGCCAATTTCAAAGAACTAGAACAGAGGCACATTTAACTCCAAGCTGAACTCGAGTTAATATAAATCTTTCTCCGATAGTTGGAACAGCTTGTATGATTAGGGGATGCCTCTGGGTTATCACTGAGAATGTATCAACCCAATGCTGGTTGATGCAGACTTTAATATATTAACAACAAAAAAACAAACAAAAAAAAACCTCGTTGATTTGCACAAAACCAAGGGAACAAGTGCTCTGGGGGTCGGAAGAAATGTGTCACCCACTCGTTACTTGCACCAATGCCAGGGTTGTCTTCACCCTTTTTGTAAAAGAAGTTCTTGATGCTCCCAATGAGTGGTTTCTCTGCGCTCTGTGTTCCCCCATCCCTCTGATTGAAAGGGGTTGGAGAAATCCTCAAGACCTGACCCCAGAGCTTCAGAGCATTGCTGTTGTATGGGGGAAAAGTCTAGTTATGGCCAGTCTCCAGCATGGCCTCCTGCGGGTGGGAAAGGGAGCCTCTGAGATTCTTGGGGTCAGGAATGTCATGTTCTTTCATTTGACTCCAGTCCTGCCCCACGTACTGGAAGAGAAGATGGGCCACTAGAGAAACTGGGCACTGCTGCTGCCCTGTGCTAAAGAGGTAGAGTCTGCAAAGAAACAACACTCCACCCAGCCCAAGGGCAAGGGATGACCCTTCTGAGGATTCATTTGGGCTTTCAGACAGGCAACCTCTTCTGACAACTGGGAAGCCCCTGCTCTCATTCTGGAGACATTGGAATTGACCTCAGATGCTGATGTTGTGCGTGGCAGTCCTTCTAAGACTCGTGGTCAGTGGAAAACCCAAATTAGACCATTTGTGTCCTCAGAGCCTCCAGCTTTCTATGGAAAATGTTCCTCTATTTCACCAGCTTCCTCTAAATCATGTCATGTCAAAGTTGGTCTCCAATGTGTTTGCTTGGGTCAGCAGCTTTTGGGACCGGTGTTTGTATGTGCAGTGGAGGGTGTGGGGAGGGGCTGCAGAGCAAAGAAACTCTGGATTTGAGACTTTAGCCTTGGGAAGACGCCTCTGAGCCTCAGTTTCCTCACACGTAGAATGAGGACCCCCTGTAGAATCCAAGCCTCCTCACCGGGTGGTTGTAATAAGTAGTATAATGTAGCAACTAAGGTGAATTTTAGGTGTATGAGTCCTGGCTGCTCTGCCGTGGTAATTGTGTGACCTTGGTCAAGTTACTCTACTTCTTAGTCCCTTGTTTTCTTTATCTGTAAGATTGGCTGATGATAATAGTATGGACCTTGTAAAGGATTTTGTGAGGATCTGATGATCCTGATTACTGTCTATCTATCATCTATCTATCTATCTATCTGTCAGCATCTGTCATCCCACTGCCTTCTGGCCTCCATGGTTTCTAGGAAAAATAAGCTGTTTAATCTTACTAAGAATTTCTTGTATGTGATGAGTTGCTTCCTCTTGTTGCTTACAAAATTCTGTGTCTTTATCTTTCAATGGTTTGATTACGACGTGCCTAGGTATGAATTTATCCTGCTTGGAGTTCATTAAGCTTCATGAATTTGTAGATTAATGTTTTTCATCAAATTTGGGAAATTTTTAGCCATTATTTTTCACGTAACCTTCCTGCTCCTCCCCCGCCCCCATCTCTCCCCCTCTCTCCTCTTTTTTTGAGACTGCTATTATGCATATGTTAATACATGTGATACTGTCCCACAGGTCTCTGACGCTCTGTTCATTTTTCTTCATTTTTCTTTCCTGTCTGTTCCTTAGACTAGCTAATCTCAATTGACCTATCTTCAGGTTCACTGGTTTTTTTCTCCTATCTGCTATATAACCCCTCTAGAGAATTTTTCATTTCAGCTGTTGTACTTCAAAACTCCGGAATTTCTCTTGGGTCTTTTAAAAATCGTTTATATCTCTTTATTGATATTCTCTATTTCATGAGATATCATTCTCATCTTCATTTTAGTTCTTTAAACATGGTTTCTTTCAGTTCTTTGTATCTAAAATAGCTGATTTAAAATCTTTATCTAGTAAGTCCAATATCTGGGCCTCCTTAAGGGTCTATTGGCTGCATCCCCCATCCCGACCCCCACCCCATGTATGTGCCATGCTTTTTTAGTTCTTTGCATGCCTTGTAACTTTTTAAATTTAAAATTTAAAACTCAACATTGTAAACAATATAATGTAGCAATGCTGGAAATTAGATGTCCACCCTTCCCCAGGGTTTGCTCCTGTGGCTGTAGGTTGCTTGTTAAGTGATATTTCTGAATTAATTTTGTGAAGTCTGTATTCATGTACGGTCAGTGAAATCTCTGCTCAATTAGTTTGGTGGTCAGCTCACAGAGATTTCCTAAAATGCTTGGAACCAACACATCTCCCAGTCTTTACTGAGGGGCTTTGTGCTAAGCAGAGAACCAAGCACTCAGCTAAATAGCCTACATTTCTGCCTTAGTCTTTTTTTCTTTCCCTCCCTCCCTCCCTCCCTTCCTTTCCTTCCTTTCTTCCTTTCCTCCTCCTCTCTCTCTCTCTCTCTCTCTCTCTCTCTCTTTTCTCACACAGCTGTTGGTTTTCAAGGCTATGACAGAGTCAGGGAGGGGAGAACAGGAATAGTGCACATTAAGACACCACAAAGCTCATTGTTCCCACTGAGATTCACCAGTTTTTCTTGAATAAGCACTTGCTGGATTGCTGCAAGACTGGTTAATTTATAGAGTTCTGAAAAAGTTTATTCTGACCATTTTGGCTAATGTTCTCATTGTTTTTATGGAGAAGAGGATTTTTGGAGGTTCTTACTCTGACATTTTTTCTGATGTCATCCAAAGTTAATATATGTAAGGCACTTAAAAAACAATGTTTGGGGGACTTCCCTGGTGGCCCAGTTGTTGAGAATCTGCCTTCCAATGCAGGGGACACAGGTTGGATCCCTGGTCGGGGAACTAAGATCCCACATGCTGCGGGGCAACTAAGCCCACGTGCTGCAACTACTGAGCTCTCACGCCTCAAGTGGAGAGCCCATGTGCCACAAACTACAGAGCCCACGTGCTCTGGAACCTGCACGCCACAACTAGAGAGCCTGCTTGCTGCAACGAAGATCCCATGTGCTGCAACTAAGACCCAACGCTGATAAAAATAAATAAATAAAATAAATATTTAGGAAAAAAATGTTTGGCAGACAGTGCTATGTTTGTATTTGCAGTTGTTGATGTTGTTGTTAATAAATGAGCGAAAACAAATGAACTCTGTTCCTCCCTCTGGAAAAGAGTGATCCAACAGAGCACAGGAAGGGTGGGTGGGGAAGGAAAAAGTCCACTTGCAGAGAAAGGAGGGAAGAAGGCAGGAATACACTTCGGAAGCTTGTTGGGGGTAAGGCAGTGCTCATAAGTATGGAAGGTATGGTTCTCTCTGGACCAGGATAAGACAGCCTGGAGACAGACTCTGCTCAGGCTCAAGGCCAAACCATGCCGGCTCGTCCCCCGTGGCTGGTCCACTCGCCTCCCTCCCGCCTGTCTCTCCTTGTATAGACTCACCTCACCTCTGTCTTCTTCTGCTCTGTAAACTCACCAGGCTTTAAAAGGCTGGCGCCAAGGACAGGTGGACAGGACCTTAACAGTGCGTTCCCATGCATGGTCCCTGGAGACCCTGCCCTGCCCTGCCCTGCACAGCGGGGTTGGCTGGATGAGGCACCTGTTTATGGGTGTGCTCAGCAGTGGCTGAGGGGCGTGAGCATCTGGGCTATGTGATACCCTTCAAGCACATGTCCATGCCTGTTAAAGCCCTCAGGCCTGGGACTTGGTGTTTCCAAGAGAGCTGGGTGTTTATGAGTCTTCCGGGTAGGAGCAAGCAGGGCAGGGGTTTCCTGGAGCCACAGCAGGAGGGGAAGGAAGAGAAAGGAGCCAAGTGGCGGAAAGGGGTTTGGGCACCTTCCTCCCCACATGGACCGCAAGATCTTCGGGGACTTAGCGGTGACTTTCTTGAAGGTAAGGGCTCCAGGAACAGCCCATCTGATAACAGAGGGAATAATTCTGAAAACCAGGTGGGATGCTGCACTCACCCTGGTCCACTGTCACCTTGGAGTGACAGCTGTAAGCACCGGAAGGGACTTTATGTTGCTGAGCCCAAGATCCGTATTTTATAGGAAGAAGCAGAGGCTGTGATGGCCTTTGTCAACCCCCATAGTCCTTTGGGGGTCGTGGCCTCTGATTCCTCAGCACCCACTCTATTCGCTATGAATGGGGAGGGCTCCACGTCTGCAGAACAGACTAGTCACCCTCGTACAGGGTGTTCTGGACAAAGAGTTCTCCTTCAATGTGCGCTTCGCTCACATGGCAGGAAATCGAGGACGGCATTTAAATCACAGTGGAAGGAAACACTTTCTAATTCCGAAGGGGTCCTAGGTCAGGGAGGATGCGCAAAGGACCCACAGTTCTGGCAAAAAGGCAGGTGGCTGCTGCACAAACATGCAAGCCGGGCCGTTGCTCATGGCCCGTGCCCAGGAGGGACTCCCACTTGGTTTCGTGTTCTGCTCTTGCCGTCTTGAAATTCTTAATAATCATGACAAGGAGTTCATTTTGCACAGGGCCCTGTAAGCTCTGTGGCCGATCCTGTCTACACTGCAGCCTGGAGGCTGGAGAATGAACCGCCCCCCTCCCCCGCGCCGGGGATCCCTTTCACCTGAGGACAGGGGCCTGTGTTTGCAGGGAGAGGGTGGGGCCGGGCGCACCCGGAGCCCTAGTGTAGCTCCTTTCCTGAGCCTCTGTCCGCCCATCCAAACCTCTGCCCTGGGCGCCGAGCCCCGAGCCCCAGCCGGACGCAACCAGCTGCAGCCGGACGCCCTCGCTGCCGGGCCTGGCGCGGGCCACCGGCTGAACCGCACGCCGCCCAGCTCGCGCCCCCGGGCCCACGGGCGGGCGGCCTTCCCCGGAGGGACCAGGAAGGGCAGGAGGGGTCAGGGGAGGGTACGTTACCCCCAGGCAGGGTGATGGGTCCGCAGCTCCTGTCCCTGTTGTCGCCCGGGATGATCCGCTTGGTGCAAATCCGCCAGAGGCCGAAGTGCGCCGCCTGGCAGCTGGCGTTGCTGTGCTCTGCGTGGGGGCTCAGCACGGCCCAGTGGTCGGTCACCACGGCCACCAGGGCCAGCACGATGCCCGCCAGGATGCACAGGAGGGTCAGGCGGACCTTTGGGGCTTTGGTCTGGGACATGGCGGCCACGGAGCGGCGGGCGCTGGGGCAGGCCCGGCGGCCACGTCCTCCCGGGCAGGAGGCGGTCGCGCTGGGGCGGCGGCAGCTGTTCAGTGTGCCCGGCGGGGCCGGAGGGGGCCGGCCGTGGGCGGAGGGGCGCTGGCCGGGCTGAGCAGCTGCCCAGACGTGTCAGCGGCCTGCAGAAGCTTCTATTAATGCCCATCCCGGCGCCTCGCCGAGGACGGCTGCTCCTCGGGTTTCAGGGCCGTCTTCGCTCCTGGAGCCAGAAGCACGCTGTTGGGGGGTGGGGGCGAGGAGAGATGGCCCTGATGTGACTGCAGATGCTCTCCGCGGGGGACCTGAGCTGGAAGGGGCGAGGGGCAGGCAGCTGGGGCCCGGCTGTGCGAGCATCTTCCTTCTGGGCCTGGAAGGACCCCGGGGGACACAGACTGCGTAGCCTCTGTCCTTGCACCGGGCGGGCCGGTCACCGGGGGGCAGGGGGTGAATGGGTCCTCGTCCTGGGGGTCTGGGGGGAACCGGCCGAGGGACACGTCGGGGATGCCCTGCTTGGGGCCTCTGGAGCCCACCGCCCAGGCGAGCGCTCCAGCCCTGAACCCCACCATGCCCCAAACGGCAGGAAGATCTCCGGTGGTTCCTGAGCCTCGCATCATCCCACACTTTTCCTTATCAATTCTCTTTCCATCCCCCCAGTGAGGTCTAGAAGAAAAGCTCTGTCTGGGGTTAGTAAGTCTTTAACACCTTTCCGATGCTTGCAAATCCAAGACTAGCCTCGAGAAGACAAAAAACCCAGCTGGATTTGACTGTGGTGCTGTTGTCACTGTACCCTTTTAGTTTTCCCTTCTATTAATGGCAGGTAATAAAGATTTTCCAGTTACATTGTCATTTACAAAATAAGTATACTTAAGTAGGAACAGCAGAAGTAGGTCGATTTACAGGTGACTATTAAGAGGCTAAGGGGGGCTTCCCTGGTGGCGCAGTGGTTGAGAGTCCGTCTGCCGATGCAGGGGACACGGGTTCGTGCCCCAGTCTGGGAAGATCCCACGTGCTGTGGAGCGGCTGGGCCCGTGAGCCATGGCCGCTGAGCCTGTGCGTCCGGAGCCTGTGCTCCGCAACGGGAGAGGCTGCGACAGTGAGAGGCCCACGTACCACAAAAAAAAAAAGAAAAGAAAAGAGGCTAAGGGGTGTGTGGCTGCCACAGAGGACACGTGGGATTTGGGGACCGCCTACCCACACCCCCTCCACCCCAGGGCCGGCACTCCAGGCTGGAGCCCCTACATGCCTCGCGGGCTTCTGCATCTCCTTTCTCAAGTCACCAGGGGCCTCTTTTGGGGTGTGTCCAAGAAGCTGATGCATGGCCAGGAAGAGACCCCTGAGCTGGGCAGGGGTTTGACCTCTAAAATCCTGGCCTCTGGTTGACACAGCTTACAGAAAGACTGCCTGTGTGAGGAGAAACATTCAGGGGTCCAGCCGCGAGATCATAGACTGTTAATGACAATGCTGATCATAGTGAGAGCTCAGCCTCAGTGAGTGCTTACCACCTACCAGGCACTCCGCTAAGCCCCTCCATACCACTGCAGTTAATCTTCACACCGGTCCGTGAGGTGAAGACAACTATCACTCCCATTTTACAGATAAGGACCCAGACACTCAGAGACATGAAGTAACTTGTCCAAGGTCACACAGCAGGTAAATGGTGAAGCCAGGTTTCAGAACCTAGAGCCCAAACTCTTAACCAGTGGTTGGAGCTGGGAGGAAATTTCGAGATCTATTCTGACTGTAGGGGAGGAAAAATATCTTTGTCCTCTACCCTAACAAAAGACAAATTGACAAGAGAAAAGCATGCAAATTAATGGGTTTTTTAAAACTTATTTATTTATTTTTGGCCACGTTGGGTCTTCATTGCTGCGCACGGGCTTTCTTTAGTTGCAGCGAGCGGGGGCTACTCTTCGTTGCGGTGCGCAGGCTTCTCATTGCGGTGGCTTCTCTTGTTGCGGAGCACGGGCTCTAGGCATGTGGGCTTCAGTAGTTGTGGCTCACCGGCTCTAGAGTGCAGGCTCAGTAGTTGTGGCTCATGGGCCCAGTCGCTCCGCAGCATGTGGGATCTTCCCGGACTAGGGCTTGAACCCGTGTCCCCTGCATTGGCAGGCGGATTCTTAACCCCTGCACCCCCAGGGAAGTCCTAATGTAAGTTTTATGTGGCACAGGAGTCTTCGTAAAACATGAAGACCTAAAGAAACAAACTTGAGCCTTTTTTTTTGAGTAGTGTATTTATTGTAATAATTTAATTTTTTTCCCTGAATGAAAACATGTTCATTATAAAAATGCAACCACATACATGTATATGGAGAAGAAAAGTGATACTTGTTTTTTTTTTTTTTATTCCTTGTCTGTAATACCCCTTTCCTCATCCAGAGAGAAATGCTGTTCACAATTTAAACCTGAGTGTTTTTTTTTTTTTTTTTTTTTTTTTCTTTTTGCGGTATGTGGGCCTCTCACTGTTGTGGCCTCTCCCGTTGCGGAGCACAGGCTCCGGATGCGCAGGCCCAGCGGCCATGGCTCACGGGCCCAGCTGCTCCGCGGCACATGGGATCCTCCCAGACCGGGGCACGAACCCGTATCCCCTGCATCGGCAGGCGGACTCTTAACCACTTGCGCCACCAGGGAGGCCCTAAACCTGAGTGTTTTAATGCCTGCTGTGTGTGATGAAGAGTGGGCACAGGGACTTCCCTGGTGGTCCAGCCATAAAGAATCCACCTTCCAATGCGGGTTTGATCCCTGGTCGGGGAATTAAGATCCCACGTGCTGCGGGGCAGCTAAGCCCGCGTGCCATAACTAGAGCCCACACGCCCTGGAGCCCATGCACCACAACTAGAGAGAAGCCCGCACACCGCAACTAAGACCCAACACAGCCATAAATAAGTAAATAAATATTGTTTTAAAAAAGAGTGGGGGGCCTCCCTGGTGGCGCAGTGGTTAAGAGTCCGCCTACCGATGCAGGGGATACGGGTTCGTGCCCCGGTCTGGGAGGATCCCATATGCCGCGGAGCGGCTGGGCCCGTGAGCCATGGCCGCTGGGCCTGCGCGTCCGGAGCCTGTGCTCCGCAACGGGAGAGGCCACAACAGTGAGAGGCCCACATACCGCAAAAAGAAAAAAAAAAAAAAAAAAAAAGAGTGGGACATACAACAGGACAAAAGGATTGAGCGAAGGGCAGGAAACTGGTGGGGGGAAAAGCAAGGTCTTCGTTCAGATGCTCCTCTGCATTTGTGGGACGTTTGCTCCTTTCTTCTGGGTATAAGGAGAGCACCTCTCACGTGAGTGTCTCATGACCTGCTTCAGGGGAGGGTCGGAGAGGCCTTCCTGCACCTGCCGTTTCTCAAATTCCTTCAGTTTAATTGTGCAGTATGCCAAGGTACCATATCTTGGGGCAGCGTGTCCTGAACCCCGTTGTGACTGATTAAGGAAGCTGTGGCCTAGAGACAGGACGTCACAAACCAGGACCCCCGTGAACAAGCACAGGGCGGAGACCTCGGGCCTCCAGCCACAGACTGGCCTGAACCTCCACATCACACACCAGCCCCTCATCCAAGTTATAATCTCCCGACAGCGTCTCTCTGAACCTTCCTCACCTCTGCTCCCCTCCTCTCCCTGTCTGCCACCCCCCAACCCATCACAACCCGGTAACTTGCCGACACATGTCACGGCTTGCTTCAGCTCAGAAAGTGCCTGTGTGTCTGCAAGCAGCTGGCCCCGCCGAGAGCACTCCTGGAAGCTGGGATGTGACACGCAGCCTCAGGCCCCTCGCATCGCCCCTGTGGGCCCGGCTTCAGGGCCCAGGCGGCCGGGGTCTCAGGGGGCGCTGGGTAGCCTGATGCGGACCTATGGTGTGTCAGGCACCCCAGCCAAGCAGCAGGTGTAGATGCTGGTGTTTTAGGACTGACCATCTAGGAAGAAGCACATTTCCTGGTGTGGTGGGGATGGCACCCTAAGCTTACCAGCACTGGGAGTCCCCCGAGGTCTCCGAGAGCACCCTCAGGGGGCCTGGCCCACGGGCGCACTCAGCCTTGGCCACAGCAGCACCGCAGGCCCCTCCGAGAAGCCAGGTTGCGCCGGGCCTCGGTGCGGGGCAGGTTTGTGCCACACGCAGGGGTCCTGACCTTCAGCCCAGCAGCACAAGCATGCAAGGTGGATGCCCTCTTTCTCTTGGAGTAGGCTTTGTGTCGGTCTAGCTCAAGGTTGGCAGCCCCAGCGGCTGCAGGCACTGCCAGGCTGTCTGTTCTGCTCCCCAGGCCACGCAGGGCCGGGGGGGCGGCTCCGTGGAGGCCGGAGCTGGGCCATGCCAGCATCCTCCACTAAGGCCATGCCCTTTCCCGGGGACTGGTCTGTCGGTGCGGGAGCCAGCCAGCTGCACGGTCGGAGCCCTGCTCTGCCAGCCTCCAGCTGCGTGGCTTTCAGCCAGTTAACCTCTAAACGCCTTTTCCTCTGGATTTGAGATAATGCACTTCACCAGCTCAGCCCACGGTCGATGCTCTGCACTGAGTTAGGTCCCCCTTAAATGCATACGTTGAAGCCCAAACCCCAACCTGATGGAATTGGGAGGTGGGACCTTTGGGAGGTATTTAGGTTTCATGAGGTCACAAGGGTGGGGCGCTCGTGGCGGATTATAAGGACAGACGCCAAAGAACTTGCTCTTCCTTCTCCTCTGCCACAGGAGGACTTAGCAAGAAGGCAAAAAATGCCCAGAAGAGGGCTCTTACCAGAACCCAATCGTGCTGGCACCATGATCTGGGGCTTCCATCCTCCAGAGCTGTGAGAAAACACATTTTGTCCTTTAAGTCACCCAGTCTGTGGCGTTCTGTCACGGCAGCCTGAGCCGACTGATGCAGTAGGCAATTTGTCCAGCTTGGTTATTGCTACGATTGTTGCTTATAGACTACAGATGGATCAGCTTTCTCTGATGGGCTGTAAGCTTCTGGAGACTATATTATGTACTCATTCTGCGTTCCCTCAGAGAACACCCTGGATTTGAGCCTAGGGTTGGATCTTCATAAAGGTTTGTTGAATGACGGATGGATGGATGGACAGATGGGCTGAAGGAAGGGGACAGAAGGTCAGATAACTGACTCCACTAGATGAGCCAAAGGATATTTCCATGGCCACAGAGGCATAAGAAATGGCAGCTCGGGCTAACCCAGTACAGCTGGGACCAGAGGCTAATGTGCTTCCAGGTGCTGAGGGGCAGCCCAGGAGGGCACCATTACCACCTCTGTGATCAAGTGCGTGAGGAAGATCCAACGTTTTCTACAGACATTCTTTAGAGTAGAGATGCCACACTCAGCTCATCGGGAGTTGTCTGCACTTCACTCGTCCAGATGAACCAGCTTCCATGTGTCCCAAAAGACTGCTCTCTTTCCAAGAAGGACCAGACATAATTGAGGGAAGGAAAACACCTCCCAGAAGTGGGCCTCATTTGGAGCCGGGACCAGGGCACACCTGGGTGGGGGAACCCTCTTCAGAAACACGTTGATCTGATTTTGAGCTCAGGCTTCATTAGGCTGAGAAATGGCCTTGGGTGTATGTCTTCAAAGACTATAAAACAAGGTGCCACCCTGTTGTCTCAAGGTCTTTTTGCAGCTTCATCTCCCTCCCTGCAAGGTTCAGCATGGACCTTCTCTCGCCTCAGGCCTGCCAGCCCCAGTTCTAACCTGTGAGCCGAGGACGGTCTCTGCCTCTGTCCGGGGGCCCAGACTTCTCCCGTCTGCAAACTCAGAGGTCCCATCGCGCGACCTCTGCTTCCATCGTCATATCCCCTTCTCTGACTCTCCTGCATCCCTCTTTCCCTTAAATAGACCCTTGTGATCGTGTGGGGTCCACCCAGATAATCCAGGACAATCCACCTGTCTCAAGATCCATAATTCAGTCACATCTGCAGAGTCCCTTTTGCCACGTAAGGTGACATAGTCGCAGGTTCCGGGGATTAGGACTCGGACATCTTTGGGGGGGGCCCTATTCTGTGCGCCACATGCACTGACTTATGATTTCCTTGATTTTTTCTGGCAGCTCAGGTGCAGGGATGGAGAAGGTGGGAGGTGACACTGAGGAGGGCTGGGGCTCTTCCAGGGGGAAAAACTAGAAGGAAGAGGCCGAGGGAACTGAGGGCAAGGGTGGGTTTAAAGGATGATTTGTCAGGTCTGGTTAGGATTGGTTAGGTCACGGTTAGGGTCGCCCTGAGACCTGGAAATGTCACCGTGTTGGGAGAAAATGGTGAGGTCAAGAACCTGAAGGGCTTGATGAGGTTGCAAAGCAGGTATAGTGGGGGGATAGGAAAAGGAACTGGGTGCATTGGAAGCTGTGGTCAGAGGAGGATGGGGGCCCTGATGATCCAGCGCAGGGGACAGTCAGGGGAGATGGTGAGATCCAGGCTGGGGATGAAGGCGACTGGACACGAGAAGGTCAGGTGGTCCCTGGAGGTGAGCAGGCCGGAGAGCTGAGAGGCCAGGAGTTGGAGTGTTGACCCCGTGGACGTTGATGTGGCAGGACTTGGGGTGCAGAGGAGGGCTTCGCGGCAGAGGCGAAGCCTCTGATGATGTGAAGAGGCAGCCAGGAGGGCGTTCGGGAGATAAAAGTGGTGAGAAAGGGTTCGCAGTGGTCTACCCAGGCCCTCTGAGAAGGGTCTTCCCCAGGAGGGTGGAGGAGTGATGGCTTGGAGGTGTCAGCATCCCCCCCACTCTCCTCTCCTGCAATTAGAAGTCCAAGGACATGAGTTCATAACCTCCTCTGATTGCAGACTTCTGTTCCTGAGGTTGCATCGGCAGTTTTGTTGGGAGCTGCAAGTTTAAAAGTGTCTGAATCAGGTGTATCTACCCCCCAGCTTCCTCTGGATCCTAAGGTCCCTCAGATCTCCCTTCTCCTTTTCCAGTTCCACACCTCTTGGGACTGAGGATGGGGCTGGGCAGCCTGAGTGTTACACTGGGACCCTGGCAGGGAAGCCCAGCAGGAGGACAGAGGAAAGGAGAGTCCTTGGGGGAGAAGAAGGGTTCATCTGTCCCGGGAGGAGAGTTCCAGAGGACACAGTGGAGACGGAGGGTGGAAGGAGGGTCGGCCGGTGGAGAAGCCTGGAGAGACTAGGGGGCCAGAGTGCATCTTCCCAAATGGCTGCAGCTGCATTCCTGCTCTCGCACGTTCCTCCAGAACCTGCCACTCCCCGTCAACAAGTGGAGTCCACTTCCTCTCCCCTTGACCTCAAGCAGGTTTTCGACTGGACGCTTCAAGTGCAGTGGGAGTGATGCTCTGTGACCTCTGAGATTCCCACCTTTCCCTCTTGCTCTGGGGACCCCTGCCCTTGGACCTGGCCACTGTGTAATGAGAAACCTCCTGTATAGATATTCAGGCTGAAAACTGAAGCCAAGGTCTTTGTCAGCAGCCAGCATCACTCGCCAGGCCTGTGAGCCGAGCAGCCTGAGATGACTCCAGCCCCCACCATCGGGCACTGAGTCTTCCAGTCGAGGCCCCAGGCACAGGAGCAGAGCTAAGCCAGCCTGACCCTGCCTCTGCCAAGCAGAGATAAGATCCTGTGACCGTATTTAATGTTGCTTAAGAGCACTGAGTGTTGGTGTCATTTGTTACATAGCCTTACTAGCTAATACACTCAGTGACTGGAAGGTTTTGTAATTGAAAGAAGCAGCCCCTGCTTTCCAAGAAGCACTCAGTGCGAAGACAGCCTCCTGGCAGGGAGTGGAGGAGGAAGGCCATGATCGCCACAGCCCAGACCCCCTGTGTGTACGCAGACAAGATCCTGACTGTGTTTGGTGGTGGACAAGGAGCCTGGTCTTTTCACCAGCCACTAGGACAAAGCTGGGCCAGAAGTTCATCGTGTGAAGTCACCAGATCATTTTGCTTTGTTTTGTTTTGTTTTGGCTGCACGACTTGCAGGATCTTAGTTTCCCCACCAGGGGTTGAGCCCTGGCCCTCAGCAGTAAAAGCACGGAGTCCTAACCACTGGACTGGCAGGGAATTCCCAGAGAAGTCACCCGACCTTAACCAAAGGCAGCCTGAATATGCCCGAACTTTGGTCTCATCCAGACACTGTTTAGGATCTAGAGACCCGGATCCGGCAATAGTTATATAAATGGTGCGATCTCTGTGTCATGTAGTCATTAAAGATTATGTTTTCGAGGCATAATCTAAATTAAAGACATGGGAAGATTCTCATAATGAAAAACAGTGAACAGGGGCAGGGTAGTAACCCCATGTACATTTGGGTGCAGTGAAACCTTAACTGTGCTTACGTCTTAGGTGATGGGATTTGGGCTGGAATTGTTTTCTTCTTTAAATTTTCTGCATGTTGCAGATTTTTTTTAAGGTGAAATGTAATACTCTTAGAATGAGAAAAACATGAGTATTATTTGTTTAAAAACGCACCTAGTTATTTGCTATTTAATTTGTGGACTCTGGAGATCTCACAGGGGTTAACGTATCTCCGAGAACGCTTATCAAGGGACAAAGGTCCGGACGTAGGTCCCTCCAAGCCCCCTTTCCTGAAGCTGTGGGCATGAGGAGGAGGGTTGGTCACCCTCTTTGATCGCAGACTTCTGTTCCTCAGGTGGCACCAGCAGTTTTATTGGAAGCTGCAAGTTTAAAAATATCAGTATCAGGTGTATCTGCCCCGTCTCCCTCTCTGGATTCTAAGGTCCCCTCGGTCCCTCCCCTCGGTGCCTCCCCTCCCCCGCCCGACTCTAGGGCTGGGCGGCCAGGGGTGCTATATTAGGAGCCAGGCGCAGGCAGCAGAAGTCACGTGGCTGGCTCTGAGCTCCCTGCAGGGAGGCCTGCCCCCCATCTTCTTCTCCTCGCCGCCAGGCCTCTCCCATTGCCAACTGCATGCTAGGGACCTAAAACAGGACCTCTGCCCACACAGCCTGGGGACCACTGAGGGCAGAAATGAATGGGCACCAGCCAGGGAAGCCACTGGGACAGAAGCCTCCACCCGGGGGCACCACAGAGTGCCTGGATCGGCTGAATGACGGGTTTCTCCCCAGCCAAAGTGCTGCCGGCACAGACACCCTGCGGGCCCGGCTCTCATAGCCCCTCCCCCCAGGGCTGTTCTAGAATAATTCTTTTGGGGAAATTCCTTGAGTGTTGTTAGTCGACAGACGCTCCTGAAAGCTCACTCTAAGGCCAGTCCCCAAGCTGGCGTATTTATGAATGTTTGCTTAAGTTAAAGTCTAATTCATTCTCAGCGGCCCTGGGAGGGAAGCGTTACCCTCCTCATCTGACAGGAGGGAACTGGGGCTCTGAGAGAGCTTGGATTACTGGCCGGTGCTGCCCAATGGTGGCTGGAGGATTTGACCTCTGTCTTTCTGGCTCTTGGCGACGTGGCTGCAGCTGCCGGCAGTTGGTGGTTTGGCCCAGTGTCCAGCTGGGCCAGGAGTCTGGGCTTGCTCTACCACTGCCCTTTGGTTCAATTCCATCAGCATTTTTGTCCCCAGACCCTGGGACAAGGCACACCTACCCTCCCTCACCCACGGAAAGGTGGCCTTTTTCCCATTTCCTTCTTCAACCCCCAACTCCTGTTTTCAAAACTGTTGGCTCAGAAGTGAGGAGGAGAAAGGCAGAAATTGAAGTGTGTTGAAGGGAAAGGACATACTGAGAATAGATAAGCGAGTTTTCCTAATGTGTCCACAGCCTAGATGCAAGTGCTGAAAACTCGCTGTGTGATCCTCACCCTTTCTGTGCCTCGGTTCTCCTCATTGTAAAACCAGCCTGGGGATTATTGACATTTTGGGCCAGATTATTCTTGGGGTTGGGGGAGGGCTGCCTTGTGCACAGCAGGGTGTTGAGAAGCATTCTTGGCCTCCACCCACGAGATGCCGGTAGCATCCCCTCCCCCGCTGTGACAACCAGAAATGTCTCCAGACATTGGCAAATGTCCCCTGGGAGTAAAATCACCCCCCCACCCCAACTTGAGAACCACTGGGCTAGTGGTGTTTCCCTTTTGAGTTTGTTATGAAGATCTTCAAAATTTTTTCCTTCCTTCCTTTTATTCTCCCTTCCATCTCCCTCACCTCCTTCTTTGGACTTGATTCCTTTTCTATGATGAGCACATTGAATGAGATGATTCCTAAGATACCTGCCACTCCTGCTGGTCTTGATGTCCAGTGATCCTGAGATTCTTGTTTATATCAAGGCTTGAGCTCAAGCCTGCTCCTCTAACCTAGGAAGAAAGTAGCATGGACCCATTTTACAGATGGGGCATCCAGAGCAGAGAAGAGGCCCGACTTCAACTGTGGAGCTGGAGGAGGGGCTCTGGACACACAGAGGCTGATGCAGTCCCAGGCAAAGGGGTCAGTTTCAAGTAGGCACTCCCAAAAAGATCGGGGAGGGGAGGCAAAAGAGGGAGATGCCCAAAGACCCAGACCAGGAGCTGAGACTGACCAGCTGTGCCCCAAACTGTATTCCTTCTGTCCCTGGCTAGACTACACAGCCGGTCTCCCGGCTCTCAGGTGGGACCACGTGATTGAGCTCTGGCCAGTGGCATGTGCGCAGAAGGGGATGTCACAACTTCCTGGTCCATTAAAACCTCTCACGACACCCTCTACCCACAAGACCACCTGCCTTCCCCCTTCTCCATCTGCCCGCTAGATGTCAACGCCAAGGGCAACCTTAGACGCCCATGTTGTGGATGGCAGAGCCTCCACGGCAGGTCTCTGAACCTCTGAATGACAGTGTGTATTCTGTACACAGTGTACCCGCCCCATGGATCGGACTCTATGAGTGACAAATAGACTTCCATTGTACTAAGCCATTCTGCATTCGGGGTGGTTGGCGACGTCATTAGGCTACGCGGAGTGATACAGGTAAAGGGTAAAGTGAGGGCAGGAGGGGGGCTCTGGGCCCTAGACCACCCACTTCCGTGTCGGTTCCCACGGCTCTAACTCTGCCGGTTATGGAGACAGAGTTTTTCGTTGAACTGAAACGCGAGACCGCGTGAGCCCCGCATCGGACGGAGGCCGTAGCGCGGCGCTGAATGCAGGCTGCACGGGAGTCCGCCCAGGACCGCTGCAAAGCATCTCCTCAGGGCTAAAAATAACCAGAAGTTCTGGCCCCTGGTGCCAACGCCGAGTGTTGTGGCTCCAGGCTGGCAGAGCCGTGAGCCCGGAGCTTGGCAGGGGTCAGGGGGTGGGACAGGGTGGAGGTCCCCTGCCCCAGCACCGGGTGGCTCAGCGCCCCTGGGAACGTCAGTTTCCCCGGGTGCCTGTCTCAGGAAGGGAGAAAGAGGGTTAAAAAGCCAGGGCTGAAAGTTCAGACGAGCCGGTTCCTGCAGCCACAAGGGCCGGGATGTGGGGACACTGGGCCCTCAGCCTCGCTCCCAAAGCCCTGGGAAAGGCCTTCGTGACACACCAGCGTTCTCCTGAAGGAAGCTCAAGAGTCCAGTGCATCTTGGCTCCAAGAGGACCAGAGAAGGCCACGGCTCTCAGGAAGAAAACTCACCGTCTTGGTCCTGAAAGAGAGGGGAACATGTCACTGGATGTGAAGGTGCCCTGGGGTGCAGCTCCAGTGGGACCAGGGAAGGATGCTGATTATCCATCCTCAAAGGCGGTCCAAGGGGTGGGTGGACGTACAGCCAGTGCCCACCTGCCAGCGTGAGCCTGGCGGGTTGCACCATGACTGGCGTGGGTCTGTGCAGTATCTTGATCAGCGGGGTCTCTCTGGTCCCCCTCTCCGTCCCTGATTTCTCTCCTCCCGGTGGCTGGGAGCCGGGGCAGCCAGCTGCCATGCCTGGGATTGGGTGGCTCCGTGCCATTTGACCTCTGGTTGGAGCTGCATTCTCCCATCCAGTTCCTCCAGGCACAGAAGCTCGCACTCTGGGACAGGAATTCTCTATCTGCTTCTCATTCGTTTTGGAATTGGGACGGGAAGGAGGCTGGTTATGGGACTTTTTAGGAACCCACCAGGCAGCTTGGTGCCCCTGAGGCTGCAGCTGTGTCCAGCCAGTGCCTGCCCTGCAGACTCTAAAGACAGGCCTGGCTTGCTCAGCTGCCCAGATGCCTCCCCCACACCGGGGGTGGCTTGTCCCTCTTCTGGCTCCTCTGTGAAAAGGCACCTCCATGGCATCACCCAGGAGCGTAAAGTCAGCTGGTGGTGCCGGGGAGGTGGCCAGTGACCCGGACAAAACCCAGAGAAACTGGCCTTGACCAGCACAGGGTCCGCTCTCGCCTCCCCCTTCTCCTGGAGGGTCCCCAGCATCTCCTAGACCTGAGGACACTAAGTGCCCACGAAGACTTGCAGGGACCTCCTCCCTCCCCCCTCCCCCCTCGAGAAGAGAACGTTTTAAAAATGTTTTTATTTAATTAAAAAAAAGACAGAACTAACAACCCAAAACCAGTAGTAGGTACGGGATTCACAGGGGCTTAAGTGGCGAGACACACAGGGGCGGGATGGAGAGGGCGTGGGGTTGGGGGAGTGTGAGGGCCACAGGCCACCTGGTGCCCCCGTGGGCGCAGGTCTCGGAGCGAGGGCAGGCGAGGAGGAGGGGGCGACCAGAACCTGGGGCAGCGGTGGGGGAAAGGCTGTGAAGAGCACAGGCGCTGAGGGGGCTCCGCTCCCTGCTCTTCTGTCCCTCCTGTCGCTTCTTTCTACTTTCTTGGTCCCGAAAGTGGGCCCTGCCTTCTCTTCCTGGGACTGGGCAAGAGGTAGGATTCATCGGAACACAGCTTTCTCCACGAAATGATGGAAACTTCCAGGGCAGCAGGTGGGAAGGTGGCTTACGTGGAAGAAAGGACAAGGCTGCCTGCTTTTGGAAGTGACCTTGCTGGGGGATGAGTCCCCGGATTTTGCCCCCATCCTTCTAGCCTGGTACGATGGTGTCATGGCCTGGGGAGGGGGAGGGGGAGGGCGGGCAGGGGCAGGCCACGAGCCCGGACACTCCAGCACTCACTGCTGTACATGCTTGGACAAGCCACACACAAAGCCAACCTCGACGGGAGGGAAGGGTTTCGAGCAAGCGCGGAGGGGCCCCGGCACGCGGTCACTGGGGGCGGGACGTGTGGAGGTCCCCTCTGGGGGCGGCGGAGGATGGCGACGACCATGACCCGGATCTGAACTCCTGGGGCCGAGTCCGCCCAGGGGGTCCTCGAGCAGGTGGCTGAGGTAAGAATTTGCTTGTCACTTCTGAGTACGACAGCTACCGGCATCGCAGACAACTGCTTCAGAGGGATTACCAGGTCTCAAAAAGTAAGAAAGGATCTGTCTTCAGAAAGCACGTGTTTATATAAAAGAGGCTCAGCTCCGTGTTCCAGAAAGCTTTCCCCCTGAGCCCGGACACACTTCCACATTATCTGCTTGCCTCCGGAGGGGAGAGACGGTTGGAAAAACGTCAAGCATGGAACCTGCCGCCTCCCTTCCCAGGTGCTCGGCCCTTTCATCCAAACTTCCTCGCTGAGTGCTTTCAGGGGCGGGGCGAGAGCCCGAGAAGCGACAGTAACAGGGCTTGGGGCAGGGGCCGCTGCCACTGTTTAAGAGAGAATGAATGTAACTGCTCTCCTGGCGTTTCTGCAAGAAATCAGGATGAGTGACCACCCCGGAAACGGGGGTTTGTTCTGATCTTTGGGTCTCTGTTCGCCCTCGGGTCTCCCTTTCTTGCACAAGGTTCAGGCTCTTGTTGACAAACACCTGGGGGGAAGGTCTGTCCCTATGACCCCCGAGGAGGGGCAGAGCTGCTCCTCAAGCCAGTGGGCAGAGGTGGGGGGGCAAAGTAAGAGGCCACCCTTCCTCTGACCCGTGGAATCTTCCTGACTCTCAAGTACAGTCAGTGAGTTCTGCCCTTTCCATGTGAGGCAGAACCTTCCAGAAGCAGAGAGGAGAGCCTTTACCTCATGCCCAGGCCAGCAAAGATGCCACCAAACCCCACGGATTCCTCCACAGGCCTCGATGTCCCCAGGCTGAGGGAAGCGGCCCCGGACAGCACAAAGGCCAGAGCACCAGGTGGTCACAGGCTCTCTCCTCAGCATCGGTGTTATCCCAACAAGCGGCCGCTGCCAGAGACAGAGAGACAGACAGACAGACGGAGGGAAAGGGGGCAAACTTCGGCTTCCTCGCCTGCGGCTCACAGATGCCAGAACCTTGGGTTCAAAAGCAGCTGACCAGCATCCAAAGGCCCCTGCGGGCCTGGTGAAGCCCGGGCAGGGAGGGAAGGCCCAAAAGCCTGTTCTTCTGGCAGAAGATTTGTTTCCAAAAGGAGATAATGGCTCGATTTTGTTTTCCCGGGTGGGGCAAGGCTGTGCAGCCTCAGGAGAGCTCTGGGGCCTCCTGGGAGATTTCGGAACCCCGGGGGCATCAAAACACCCTCTTGGGGGATAAAATCAGCCTTCTTGCTTCTGATTCCCATCTCCGGGGCTTCGCTCCAAGCCAGCCCGCGACCCATTCTGGAGACCCGGGAGGGTGGGGTGTGGCCTCAGTCTGTTGTTGGTCCGTCTTAAGGGTCAGATGCCCCTGTGGGGTCCAAGCCGCCCATCTGGGGAGAGGCCGGTGCCGAGAGGACGGGGCAGCTCACACCGGGGTGGTCCGCCGGTTGAGCATGCTGATGTGCACGCCTCCCTTCAGGTCCTGCTGGAAGAAGTCGTGCACCTGCAGGAAGCCGGCCTCCTGGTCGGGGCTGTAGCTGGCGGCCGTGGTCACCTTGAGGGGCTCCCTGGACAGCGTGTACATGGACAGCTCGCCCATGGGAATGGCCCCGGCAATCTTCAGCCCCACCGGAGATGCGTCCCTGGACGGGGAGGCCTCGGTGGACCTGGAGCTGGACCGCGAGCGCCGTCGCCGGTACCGGTAGCTCGGCATCCTGGCGTAGGGTGACGAGGAGGGAGCCTTAAGGAACTCCCGTCTGGTCTTAAATCTCAACTCTTTGTTTTTCTCAATGTAAATGTTTACGGCCAGGACGCCCACGGTCTCAGCCACAATGAAAGACAGGGCTCCGAAGTAAAAAGACCAGCCGTAGTTGTAATGGTTTTTTTTGTCTTCGTCGCGCTTGTCGCTGGGGTCTCCCGTGTTGCTGGAAATGTAGACGATGATGCCGATGATGTTACTGAGGCCTGAAAGGGAAGCAGGAGGGGGTGGGGAACAAAGGCAGAGAGAGGTTAGACCCACAGCTGGGCAGAGGCAGGTGGGCGGAGCAGGGGCTGGTGGGCGGAGCAGAGGACAGGTGGGTGGAGCAGGGGCATGTGGGCGGGGCAGGGGCTGGTGCTCGGAGCAGGGGCTGCTGGGCAGGGGAGGGCAGTAGAAGGCAGTTGGTGGAGCAGGAGGCAGATGGGTGGAGCAGGGGATGGTGGCCACTCCCCTTTTTGGTGGGTATGTCTTTGTTCTGGTTGCTAATTTTAAGTAAAAGCAGTTGATTTTGAATGGGTAATGAAGTACAGAGTTTGGGTGAGTATATAATAAAACACAGGCTCTTACCACCCATTCCCCTCCTAAGGCAGCTACTGTTATCTTCTCTCGTATATCCTTCTCATATCCATATCCAGTCGCTCTCCCTCCCTCCACCTCTCTCTCTCTCTCTCTCTTCCATCTTTTTCTTTGCACAATACTCTTTGGCCCCTTGCCTTTTCACTCAACTGTCGCCACCCGAGAGAGAGTTCCCTATCAGGACAGGAAGAGCTGTCTCTGTCTTTCTAACTGCTCATGGCACCAACCCCGCCGCAGGGGCATCTATCTACCCAGGCCTCTGCTCTGGACATGCAGGTGGCTTCCAGCCCTCGGCTATGAGACGGCCTTATGTCTACATCATTCCACACATGCGTGAGTAAAAATGTGATGAATTCCTTGAAGTGAAACTGCTGCCCCACTGGGTGTGTGCGTTTAAAAACAAACTTTTATCTGGGGATAATTTTAGATTTATTGAAAAGGTGTGAAGGCAGTACAGAGAGAGCCCCTTTCCAACTTCCCGTTCCGTTTTCCCCCATTAACGTCCTACGTTACCGGGTACATTTGTTACAACCAGGAAGCCCACCTGGTGTGCTACTATCCATTTACCTTCCAGACTTTTCTCGGATCTCACTGGGGTCTCCACTAATGTCCTTTTTCTGTCCCACGATCTTGAGCTGTGCGTAGTTGTGTTTGAATTCAGGGTCCCAGCTCAAGCACCCTCCATGGCGGCACAAAACGTCTCATCAGCCTATACCTCATAGTATCAAACTTCTGGATCTTTGCCAGTCTGGGAGGTGAAACCCATTAGTGTGTTTATGTGATTTTCTCTCATTATCAGTGAGGTTGAGCAGAGCCGAGCTGCCCGGGTTTGAATCCTGGTTCTACCGACTCTCATCTCTGGAACTTTATGCGAATTACTTACCTCTCAGGGTCCTCATGTGCAAAGTGGGAATGCCAGTGGCACGCACTGCACTGGGTGGGTGTGTGGATTCAACGAGCTACTGCATAGAAAGCACCGCACCCAGCACACACAGAGCATGCTTTGAGTTCTATCACAGTCTATTGTGTTTTATCATAATGTGTTGTATCATCTATGCCCTGCCCAGGTCCTCTGTGCATCTTCCTACTGCACCATTCCCAGCGTGGATGGGTTGGAGTATGTCCTGCTAAGGGCTCAGCGATCCAGCCAGCTGTAGGTCTGGACTCCTCTCCCCTTCCACTGTGCTCCAGAAGAGCCCCCACTGACACGGGTTTTCACAATCACGGTTTGCTTCCTTCCGTCCCTCCTCCCCTGCCTGCTGGCTTTGTCTCTCCTTCCCCTATTCTGCACAAGTCCTAAGAATGCTCTGTAGATCACATCCCAGCTGATTCCATGTTCCCAAAGAAGTTACCGGCGTCCTCTTCTGACTCTCCCAGCCTTTAGACCAGATTTCTCCTGAGGCTCCGATCATTTTCCACCTAGAATTATTCACGGCTCGTCTCACCTCACTGCCGGGCCCTGGGCGTGACTCTGGGTCTGCGCTGCCTTGGCCCACGATCGGGGCTCCTTGATCCAGGGAATAAATGGGAACCAACGAACAGCCCCTTGCTTGCCTGCATGGCCATTGTGTTTTCTTGCTGCCACGTCCTCTCCTCTGTGGCTAGACCTGTGCTTTCAGCTGAGTGTCTCTGCGCCCCAGGCTCCACAGCCCCTCTGGAGACCCAGGGCATCTGGAGATGCCTTTGAGAAGGTTCCTCCAGGGGGAACAGGCAATGCAGGGGGCAGCGCACTTTAGAGGCTGACAGCCCTGGGCTCAGCCTGTCGTTGCCGCCGGGTGACTTCAGGGAAACCGCCTGGGCCACGTGACCACCTCCTCAGGAGCTGGGGTGATGGGGGTGCACTCGTGCAGCACTGGCAACTGGTGTTAATGGAAGTCTTCTTTCCTTCCTCGGGAAAGGAAAGGGGACAGGATTCAAACGCCACAGCAGGATTCAAGTCCACACCTTGAGCAATCTGCCTGCTTGGAGGAGGAGGGAGAATGGGGTGTGTCCCTGCCTTCCTGCCTTGCCCCCGTTCTGGGCTAAGGTGAGGAGAAGGGACAGGATAGGGACCTGGCCAGGAAGGAGCGTGCTGCTTCTTCCTAAGGAGATCCTCCTTTCCAACACACGCTCACACACTCACACGCTCACGCTCACACACACAGTCACACGCTCACACACACTCAAGTCGCTCACACACACGCTCATACACACACAGTCACACACACACACTCACACTCACATACACACTCACACGCTCACACACACACACACTCCTCACTCACATACATCCCCCACAGATGCACACACACATATATTTACTGCACTGGAAGGAGACAAAGACTGAAGTGGGGCGGGAGAAAAAGCACAAGCATGCCAGCCAGGAGCCCTGGCCCTGAGATTCTGAGCCCGTCCCTGAGTAGCTGTGGCCCGCAGTTCCGCGATGCAAACGGCAGTCACCTTTCTTCTCCAAGAGAAGCCATGAGAAGAGATGGGGATGAGATGACCTCCGGGGACTTACGTGGGTCGCGCCCCTCGCCGGTCCCTTCCTGGGCCAGTGAGGGAAGCCCGGCCTGATGACTGGGAGCCTCACTGTCACCCACACGGTGCCACTGGGCCGATTTAGGGTTCAGAGACCAGGCACAGGGACCCTCGCTCCGCTCTGCCTTACAGGTCCGGCATGAGAAAAAGGCTCTTTGAAAGCGAGAACGCCCTTAGGACAGTGCAAGGAGCTTTGATGACAATTCAGGAAAGGGCTGCGGGCGGAGCTTTGTGACATTTCTCACGCTGATTTACTGGAACGAGGCCTAGGAAGTCAGCTGCTCCAGCCCTGCTGCACCGTCATCTTCATCCCGCCGGGCTGCCCAGAGTTTTGAGGACGCCACTGGCCGAGCTTTGCTCCTCAGACGCCCCTCCACGCCCCCAGCCCCGGCGACTCAGGCCGCTGGATTCTCCCCTGGACCAGGCGTGAGCACTGACCCACCTCCAGCCGCAGCGCGCTGTCTGAGGCCAGGCTCAGAGGAGCGACCATGTTAAGCCGTTTCAGACCCACTGGGCAGGGAGTGGGTTGCTCTCACCCACAGCTCTGGGGGGCGCAGAGGTGCTGTTGCCCATCTCGGAGCCAGGAGACTCGGGCAGTCAGGGTGGGCAGGTGGGGCTCCCCCCCCGCGCCCCCCTCGCTCACTCTGCCCCAGGCACCCTGGACTCCTGCCCCCTCGCTGGCCCTGTGTCCCCCCCCACCCCTTTTCTGTACCAGGTCAACTCCTTCAGGCCTTGGCTTCTGAGCATCCCTCTGAGGCCCGCCCCAACCCCCAGCTCAGCCAGGCTCCCCGACAGGGACTTGTAAGGCACCAGCGCTGCCCCTCTGTGGCCTTCTGCGCACCTGGACTAGTTATTCTTATTTTTAATGGAGGTGAAATTCCCGTAACGTAAAATTAACCCTTTAAAGTGCACAATTTAGTGGCATTTAGTTCATTCACGGTGTTGTGCAACCACCACCTCTGCTCGTTCCAGAACATTTACATCACCCAGAAGGAGACCCCATACCTGTTAAGCAGCTGCTCCCCGCTCCCTGCCCGGCGCCCTGTGCTTTGGACCCGCGTCACCCACGGCGATGTTATGATCTGCCCCCTGTCACCCCCACCGCACGCCGCAGAAGAGCGCTCTGTGCAGCGGGGACCAGAGCGGACAGCTCACCTGCAGCCACAAAGAGGATGCCGGCGCTGAGGACGACGTTGTTCTTGCGGCTGTGGAGTCTCCCGGCGCCAATGCAGAGCCCACCGAGCAGGAGGAGGACGGTGCTGAGGATGGGGAAGACGCTGGAGGCGCGCACGAGGCCTGGCCAGCAGGAGACACAGAGAGAGGGCCGTGGGGCTGGCCGTCCTCCCGGCCTGGCCATGGGCGTCGGCCCCGAAGCTCTCAAGGCCCTTCTGCTGACTTTGAAGATTCCCATCCCGCCCTGGAGACCCGAGGTGGGTAGGGAGCTGGGGTGGGGGGGCGGGCAGGGTGGACCACCAAGTGATGGCCCCGGCCTGCTGGTCACTCCCCCTGGGCGCCCCGTGGCCTGGAATCACATCTGCCCACGTCTCAGGCTCTCCCTGGATGTGGGCCCCACTTCTGCCAGCCAGACGGGGGGAGACCCCCTCAGAGCCACCAGGGAGGCCACAGCAACAGGCACGAAAACACTGTCAGACGGCCCGTCACAGCTCGTGGACACCGTCTCCGTGAAGCCTCCGGGATGCTGGGGAGTGGATCCGAGAGAGGCAGCTCAGATGGGCGGCCGAGGGCACAGGCTTTGCCTTTGGTGGGCCTGGGTACCCTGCTTTGTGACACACTGGCTGTGTGGCCTTGGCCAAGGTGGGGCCTCATTAACACTGGGTTTCCCTAGTAGTGGGACGCAGTTCATAACGGACCTATGTCTAGGGTGGGTTCTGCACATCTAACGGGCTTATTTAGCAAAGGCCCTGCCCATAGCACACACTCCTTAAGTGACAGCCTTGATTTCCCATCTCCGTCAACACCAGCGTCATCACCCCAAGAAGCTCCGGACCTCGTGAGGTCAAGGAGGAGGAGCTGGCTGGACAGGGGAGCACGTCCATGGACTGCGGCGTCCCACAGAGCTAGATCTGCAGCTGTGCACTGCCCAGCGGGGCGACCAGGGCAGCTAGCGTCAGACCACTTCACTCCCCTCTTTTACAACCTGGGGAGAGTAGTAATACCTGCCTGTAGGGGTTGAATTGTGGCTTCCCAAAATCTATGTCCACATTCTAACTGCTGGTACCTATGAGTGTGACCAGATTTGGAGAAAAGCCTTTGCAGCTGTGAGTAAGTTAAGGATTTTTTTTTTTTTTTTTTTTTCTTTTTGCGGTATGTGGGCCTCTCACTGTTGTGGCCTCTCCCGTTGCGGAGCACAGGCTCCGGATGCGCAGGCCCAGCGGCCATGGCTCACGGGCCCAGCCGCTCCGCGGCATATGGGATCCTCCCAGACCGGGGCACGAACCCGTATCCCCTGCATCGGCAGGCGGACTCTTAACCACTTGCGCCACCAGGGAGGCCCAAGTTAAGGATCTTGAGATGACACTGTCCTAGATTACGGTGGGCCCTAAGTCTAGTGACAAGTGCCCTAATATGAAGAGGAAGTGACACAGCAGAAGAGCCCGTGGGGAGAAGCCACGTGAGGACGGAGGCGGAGGAAAGAATGATACAGCTCAAGATAAGGATGCCGGGGCTGCCAGAGCTGGAAAAGGCGGGAAAGATTCTAGAGGCTTTGGAGGGCGCATAGCCCTGGCAACGCCTCAGTGAAGACGTCTGGCCTCCACTCTGTGTGGGGGTACATTTCTGTTGTTCTAAGCCCCCCAGTTTGTGGTAATTTATTTCAGCGGCCTTAGGAAAAGAACACACTACCTGCAAGTGTTGTGATGAGAGTCCGATGGAATAAGGTACATCAGGTGCTTAGTAGGGCCCTAGGGGATGCGGGTCCCCCTCCCTGAGCATCTGGCTGGGAGAGGAGGCGGGAGGAAGGGAAGGGGCACGTGAGCAGAACCCCGAGCTCGGCCTCCCAGCCCAGGAGAAATCCCGGCTCCGTGGACCCTGGGGGCCGGCAGGGGACAGTGAGCTGGGGGCACTGGCAGGCCCCCCTCCTGAGCCAGCTGAGCTCGTTTGCAGCCTTTCAGCCTCTGAAGGCAGCGTTTGTCTCCCTGTCTGTAAGCCCACCAGTGTGCGCCCTGCTGCACAGAGAGGGGCTTGTCTGGGGCAGTAAATGAAGCTCTTCTCTCCGCCTCCCCCTCCTTCTCCCTCTGCCTTCTCACAGCCGCAGGGTTTGGGAGGAGGTTTCCTGTGGGCTTTTGAAATGCGCCTCTGATCCGTGCGGGGCCGGCAAAGGGGGACCGGGTCCCCCTCGATGCCCCCATTCTGCAGGTGGGTCAGAGGGGTTGAAGCGAGGGAAACCTGGAGCCTCTAACATCTCCGAGGTCGGGCCCGGCCCAGGGCGGTCCGTCCTGCCCGCGTAAGTCACGTGAGCACTATCCTTTGCCACGTGGGCTCAGCCGGAGCTCTAGGCATGCAGGCACTAACCGCGGTGCAGGCTGGGTCTTGCACAGAGCGGGGCCGACATCCGGCCCACGGCCCTGTGGCTACATCAAGCCCTGGCAAGGATCTGTGTTTGCCCAGAGGGTGGGCATCTCCTCCTCACTCGCCCTCAGGCTCGCCGTGGGCTCCCAGCAGCCCTGACACCAGCACTCTGGGGTTAGCACAGAAACCACGCACTCAACCCGAAATACGGAGCCTGGAGAAGGGGGACCAGGCCCAGGGCAAGAGGAACGGGAGCCCCTGAGGCCAGCGGGCTCAACAGAGAGAAACGGCAGGGAATCAGGGAAACTCAGGCCGGATGGCCGCAGCGACCGCGACCTTGATCTGTCCTGGAATGTTGCCCACTCCCTCTGGCTCCAAGCTCACAGGCACCTGCACTCTGGGGCTCGATTTCAGGGCCAGTTCTCGTTGTTTCTGCAGCCCCTGAGTGGAAAACCACTTCCCTGATGGAGAGTCAGCTCTGCCCTCCCCACCAGCAGTTGAGGTCACAGGCCCCAAAGCCATCACCCCTTCTCTTCCGTGGGCTCCTGAATGAACCCCGCTGGCTCCCCACGGTGCACAAATGTGGAAACATTTCCTTCCCAAATGAGCTTTGATTGCTGATGTGCAGTTGCCATCATTTTATTTGGGAAAATCGCTGCTGGGGCCCTCCCAGCCCTCACGCCCTGCCCTGGGGCACCAGTGGTAGGGTTTGAGGACAGCAGGAGCCTGAAGCTGGATTGGTGAGTGTGCAGCACATGCTGGGTTTGCCCCTCCCAGTCCTCGGACCACCTCTCTCCGTCCTGCTCTGGGCCCTGGGAGGCTGATGCCAGGGACCGGATCATCAGGGTCCCCCGACTCCAGCTTTGGGAGGAGAGTGCAGGGGAGACGGTTATTCCCCTGGCTTCCTTCCTGCAGATGAGGACGAGGATAAGGTGGCTGCAGTCTTGTGATAAAGGCCACAGCCCCTGCCAGGCGGCCTGTCCTTACAGCTCCCCTGGCGCAAGCGTCCATACCTGCCTCTCCCACCTCTTCAGGCCGAGGGCTGTAAGGGGTCCTCCTGTTGCTAGCCGCGGTGTGTTCACCGCCCCTTGTAAGTTTCCCTGAGCCCCGCCCACACCTCTGTAATTAGTCCTTCACTAAATGCCCTTCCTTCATCCCATCCGAGTGTCCCCTCTGCTTCCTGCTGGGACCCCAGGAAGCCACATCGTCTGACCTCTGGGCTGATGTGCCATGAGGCCCATCCAGAAAGAGATCCCAGCACTTTGGGGACCACGAAGGGGGGAAGGGCAAGGGAGTAAAGAGGCAGAGCCCACGCCGATTAACCTCAGGCAAGTTCATGTGGGAAGTGGGGAGGGAATGGCGTGTTCCTCCAGGAGCTGCTTCCGCGCAGTCCCAAGGTGGCCAGGTTAGCAAATCTGCCCTCAGAGCCTCAGGGACCATCTGACTGCCCTGGGCTGGCAAACAAGGGGAGGTCCCGCGTCAGGGCTGGCTTTCACCAGCAGCCACCCCAGATGGCTGTGCAGGCCACGCACCAGGCAACTCACAGAGTGTACTGTATACGCTAGTCTATGCAAATGACATCCCTTGAGTTGTGCAGTGTGCAACCTGCACAACCATCTGTGGCGGCCCTATGGACTATCATTTGCTGGGTTCAGTGGTGGCCCACAGAAAGCAGAGAGCACAGGCGTGAGGAAGAGGAGAAGGTGAGGGAGGAGGGATGGGAGGCAGATCTGGCTAAATTATTTCAGGTTCCAGGCCTGACGCTGCCCCAGGCTGCAGGGGAACCGCACGCTGTTCTATTTCACTAGATGACTCAGAACCAAAATCCTTTCTCTTAGAAAAGAACGATCCATAAGCAGGTGCAGAGTGAATCGTGCTCCCTCTGAGGACACTGGTATCGATCCCATAAATGAAGCTGGCCTGAGCCCCTGGGGGAGCTGCTGGGAGCAGCTCTGCGTGCGTCTTGGCTAATGCAAAAGGGGAAAATGACTTCAAAACGGTGCCGTTTTTTCCATTTCCAGGTTCCTCCCCAGGCTGAGGCTCCATCCTTTCTCCCAGGGAGGTGCCCACGGACGAGATCTGGATTTAGGGTGTGGGACGGGGTTTGTCCTTTGAGTTCCAGGTTCCAGTCTGGGGGCCAGCTCCGCTGCAGGACCCGGGCAGGGGCAGCTCATGGGCTCTACAGGTCTGTGCCGGAGACCCTCAGGGCCACATACCCGAGGCTGGACCCACCCTCTTACTCACTTTCTCCCACAGGCTGCCTGGCACCCAATGGCTGTTTCAGCGCGTGACTTAATCTGATTTTTCAAGACTAGAATGCTGGGTGGGGGTGGGGAGGGGTGGGCAGGTCCAGGGCTGGCCGGGCCGTATGCTTGGGGTGTCACAGCCCCCAGGATGCCGGGCCCGGGCAAGCCTACGTCCTGACCTCTGGACCAGACACAGCAATCAGTTCCTCTGAAGACGGCGGCCCTGGGGAGCAGGGATCCCCCCACCCTCGCTCCATCTCCCCAGCCGCACCGGGGCGTGGTCCTATCAGCCAAGCAACTCCACCGGGGCACCCAGCACAACACAGCAACTTTGAACAACACTCCATCCTCTGAACTAACAATTCGGAATCAGAAAGGGAGTGAGGGGAGCACCCAGGGACCTGCCCCCTCCGCCCCCCTGGGGCCCATCTTCCTCCCCCCAAGCTGGCTGCCCACCACCGGCCCCCGCTCCACCCACAGAGGAAGCGAAGGATCCTCCGCACTCACGCAGGAGATACTCCGAGCTGTCGTGGTCGTAATCGTTGTCCTCTGGGAAGTGGTTGATGCGGAAGCAGTGCCCTTTATAGACCCCTGCAGGGAGCGAGGGAAAGAACGGTGTAAGTGTTCCGTGGGCTCCACGTCCTTTCTCCCCAGACTCGCTGGCCGGGTGTGCCTGGCTCTGGGCGTGGAGGGCACAGAAGGGCCGCTCCGATGGGTGTGGGGCACAGAGAAGGACCGCACAGCGGGGGACGCGCCCCAGGCTGACCGCATCATTACGGTCCACGTCTGGACACCCGCGAGAGTGAGGGGCACCAGGACACAGGGACGAGAGGCCTCAAGCAGAACATCCTGGGCCAGCAGGGCCCAAGGGGACTGCGGAGCCAAGGCTTGAAAGGTGACAAAGACCTTCCCAGGGGGATGGGGGAGGGGCCAGCCAGGCAGAGGCGGGGCTGTGAAGAGGCGGGGCTGTGAAAAGGCAGGGCTGGGGCTGACGGTGTATCTGGGGAGGGTGGGAAGTCCAGTGCGGCCAGAGGTGAGAAGGACCCGTGCAGGGAGAGAGGCTGTGGGCCAGGATGAGATCTGCCGCCCACCTTCCTGCGGCAGTGTCTGTCTGTCTGTCTGTCTTCCCCTCTCCCTCGAGCCCACAGTTAACGGTGAATACCTCCTACGTTACAGGCCGAATCTGCACACGGTCGGCAACGTGACTATAATCCCCTCACTCGGTCTGATAGAAGGAAGAGAAACTCCCGGAAAGGCCCAGACCCTCTCCTGCCTGGTTTCCCTCCCTGCTCGGAGAAGTCGCCTTCGCAGGACACCCTGAGTAATTTAGTGACGGCAGGAGGACCGCCCAGTCCTCCCTTCTGGAATCTTCTGCCAGCTCTCCCAGCGCCTGCTCCCCTGCAGTGTGGGCGTGCGCGGTGCAGAAGCGGATGCAGGTCGGGGGGCACAGGGTGCCAGGCTCTGTCCTGCCAGTCCCCCGCATGCCCAGGCCGGGCCCCCGGCCCTACAAGGAGCTCATCCTGGCCCCCGCACGGGCCCGCCTGCTTTCAGCTGGAGGCCGTTCTCGTTCTGCAGCAGCTGCTGAGCGTCTCGCTGACCCTCCCACATCCCGGCCGGACCTCCTGGTCAGGCGCACGGTGCAGGGAGCAGGGCCCACGCCAGGCCAGCCTCCATCCCCGTCCTTCCCACAGAGAAGGGCCTCGACAAGCTGGGGGCACCTGCAGCACCTCCCGTTTACCAGTCAGCTGCCCCCCCAGCCTCCCCTCAGCTGGGCCCATGAGCTGCTGCCTTCAGAGAGCTCGGGGGCTGGTCTCCAGGCCACTGCTGGGCAGGCTGGGTTTGGTCAGGGACAGTGGGGGACAGTCTGAGGGTGTCAGAGGTGGCGCCTTGAGTGGGGTACGCTTCCACAGTGTCGTCTGAGCCAGGTCAAGCGTGAGTGTTTTAGCTACCTGCCTCAGTCTCCTGCTCTGGAGAATGGGGACAACCACGGGCCTCATCTAGGGAATCTCGGGAGAGTCATGTGACATGATACTGAAAGGCATTTCTTGGCCTGCGCTGATGGCTCAGGGGAGATTTGCTGCTTTGGGACCCAGACATCACCCACCCTTTGCTCCGTGGCTCTTACTCTTTGGTGGAGAGCCACGAGTACCTGTGAGCAAGAGGAAGGAGCCCCAGGGCAGGCTGGTGTCAGGATGGCCAGCGCGGGCCGCACCCCAGCTTCAGGAGGTTCGTGGAGATGCCGGGCAAGCGTCTTCCAGGCGTGGGTGGGCGAGGTAGTGCCCTCTGCCCTCCTTCCCTCTCCCCCTGCACACTTCTGGGGCTACTTTACGGGTCTAAACAAAATCACCAAGTCCCCCACGCTTGTGGAAACAGTCAAACATTAAGAGGCTGAACAAGAAGTAAATAATCTCTCTTCAGAGTTGATGTCCAGGGGTCAACAGTCAGCTGTGCGTCTTCCCACGTGTGCATGTGTGTGAGGCTCCCCCTGTTTTCTAAAAATTAATCTTTTTACTTGGAGGTAATTGTAGATTCACACGCAGTTGTGAGAAACACTGCAGGGAAATCCCATGTACCTTTCACCCGGTTTCCCCAGCGAGAACATCCCAACCAGGATCCTGACACTGCTACAGTCAGGAACATTCTACCACCTGGAGGACCCCTTGTGTTGCCCTTTTATAGCCACGTCCACCTCATCCCGGTCACCAGGCTCTGACCCTGACGCAAGGCAACCACTAAGATGATCTCCATTTGCACAGTTTTGTCATTTCAAGAAGGTTCTATAAATGGAATCTTACAGCATGTAACCTGTTGGGCCTGTCTCTTTCACTCAGCATAATTCTCTCCAGATTCACCAAGTTGTGGTAAGTATCAATAGTTTGCTCCTTTTGACTGCGGAGCAACATTCCACGGCATGGATGTACTACAGTTCATGACATCTGGATTATGTCCAGCTATTACACCTGTGGTTTCCAGCTATTTCCAATAACGCTGCTATGAACAGGTTTTGGGATGAACCTAACTCTTCATTTCTCTGGGCTAAATGCCCAGGAGAGTAATTGCTGGGTGACATGACAGCTGCGTGTTTGTTATAAGGGACAGCCAGGCTGGTTTCCAGGATGGTTATATCCCTTATTTTGCAAAAGGAATAATACAATACACTTTACTCTGTAACCTACTTTTTTCATGTAATAATGATACACACTTCTCTAGGTCAATACCTATAGATTAAAAAAAAACAATAAGTTGATACTAATCCAAAAGTTGCTGACAGTCTTAGAAGGCAATAGCACAGGGACTAGGGAAGTAAAGCTTTTGCTGCACCATTTATTATGCTAAAACTATGCTTTGCCAGGAAACTGCATATTTACATATTCGATCAGAAAAGAAAGCAGGTTTTGAAACTAGCTTGCATGTAGACACGTTAGTTCCAAATGCCCTTCCGATGTATTCTGCAAACCTCCACTCTGCATTTAGGGTGACATTTTCTATTTGATAGAAACTGTAAATAGGGATCACACTGCCCAACATAACAGATTTTCTGACACGTTGTTTTTAGTGGCTACGTAACCATGTGCAGTTATGGTTCATCAGTCCAACTATACGATAGGAAGAGACATTTCCCTTTCTTGGGGCCGCGTGTACACACAACGCATCTCACCGCAGGGGATTCTGCTCAGAGCGTGCTGACAGCTCGCTCTCCCGCATTCCCTTGCCCCTCCGCTCCTCTCCTAACTTCTCTCCACTCCTCCTCCACACCAAGCTCTTGTGCACAGACTGAAGGAACGAGCATTGCCTTGGGTTAAACTGTGTCCCCCCTGCACACAGCCCTTGCACCCCACGCCCCCCAGAAAACTCATGCTGGAGTCCTAACCCTTGGTCCCTGTGAATGGGACCTCATCTGGAAACAGGGTCTTGAAGATGGAATCAAGTTAAGATGAGGCCACACTAACTTAGGATGGCCCTCCATCCAATGACTGGTGTCCCTATAGGAAGAGGGAAACCTGCACCCAAGGGAAAAGGCCGTGTGAAGACAGAGGCAGAGGTTGGAGTCATGCGGCTACGCGCCGGGGGATGGCAGGGATCGCGGGCAACCGGCCAAAGCTAGGAAGAGGCAAGGAAGGAACGTACCCAGAGTCTCAGAGAGGGCAGGGCCCTGCTAACACCCTGATTTCGGACTTCGGGCCTCCAGAGCTGTGCGACAACTGTATTCTGTTGTTCCAAACCTCCTGGTTCGTGATGGTCTATTCCAGCAGCCCCAGGACGCTAACACAGGAGCACTGCTGTGTGAGAGGAAATGCAACACGCCTTGTTCACTCACTGGGGGCCAGCCTTGCAGGAAGGCAAACAGACGTGTTGGCCCTTCCTGCTCCTCTGTCAGCGGCAGGGGCCCACACGCAGTGTTTGGGAAGCTGCGTGTACTGCATCCGCAGAAGCGTCGTCCTGTTGCAACGAGACTCGTGCAGTCTCTCAGGCTCACGCTTCCAAAGCCCCTGGAGCAGGTGCCCCACCAGGGACTCGAATCCTCTCCTTGTACCCTCCAGCTAGCGACAGGGACCTCGCCACCTCCCAAGCCATTCTGTTTCCAAACAGCTTTAACTTCACGTTCCTGAGAGGTTGTCAGCCTCCACAAAAACCTATCCACGGGTATTACCTATAATCCCTGGGAATGAAAGAACCCAGCCTCTATCGTGTGTCAACCCTTCAAGCCACTGAAGAGAGGAATTGTATCCAACAGGATGAAGGACAAGCTAGTTTTCCAGCCATCCAGGGTTTGCACAAAAAGTGAGGCCCAAGGTCGAGGACGAGAGGAGGCTGGCAAGCTGCCAACGGTCGGGACCAGACGCGTCCCCCGGCCCCAGTCTAAAGAAGTGGGGTCTGAGGAGGAGGAGGGCACCTCGAGTAGAGAACGTGGTATGTCCCCTAAACGAGCGTCCTCTCTAGGCCAACTATCCCCATTTACTTCAGCCGTTTCTTTATTGCTGCTTCCAAGACCCTTGTCCAGCCCCGCCCCCTGCTCTGGGTCAGCCCAGGAGCACAGCCCTGCCTCTCCTCTTCTCGGGATCCTGTGCTTCTGTTCTCGGGACCTGCTCTTCCCGTACTCAGCCTTCCAGGATCTTTTCATGAGAGCGGCCTCACCACCCCCAACCTGCTTTTGTCGAGTGGAGTGTTTAGTCCGAAGGACTTCACATCTATCCCTGTCAGATTTAATTTTGTGAGTGTTGGCCTCAAGGCATTTAATAGGGGAGAAAATTAATGGCTGATGTGAGACGTAAGAGAGAACGCCATGTCCAATCCATTTCACACGTGCTCTCTCGGTAATCGGGCCATTTGCTGCGCTATCTGCTAAGCGATGAGCAGGGGGTTGGCTAATCTTGAGATCCCATGTGGACCCCACCGCGGGAATACCGCAGCGCTCCCGGGGTCGTGGCCTGTGCTCCCGGGGACACGGCGGTCCTCTCCTTTTGCGGGCCAGGGAACCACTGTGTGAAGAGACTTCTTGAGACACATGGCCCCAGACGAGTTACTTCTTTATCTGTTAAAGCTCGGGAACTGGGCCCAAAGGAGTCCGTCCTGCTCTAAGATTCTAGGACTATTTTGTGGGCAGATGTTAACATATGCATTCATCTACATACATCATACTAGAGGTATTTCTCTAAGTCTAGGAAACATCCGGAAAGAAATATCCTAAAAGGTGTCCACTGTTTCATTTCTCGGTGAATTCAGATTTTCCTCTTTACATTTCCTCTGTATTTTCTAAATTTTCTACAGTGTCTGAAAACAACCAATGAGGTTTATGGAAAGAAAGAAAAGAAACCGGATCTTTGACTCCAGGGAAAACGTGGGTCTGTGTCTGAAGTGACCGCAGGGCCACCCAGATGTGGAGGCTGGTGAGTGGCGGGTGACCCATCGGGGGGACATGTGTGTAGGTGACCTTTGGCCCCCGTGGGTGAATATCCCCACTGCTTGCCCCCGGGCGTGATGGTCATGCCCTGGGGTTGCGCCCTGATAGACCACGAGGGTGACCGACCCCCAGGACTCAGGCGGTGACAGGCATATAGGACTTTCAGTGCTAAACCCAGGAAAGTCGCAGGCAAACCGGGACGAGTTGGTTACCCTGCGAGTCATTTCAGCGTGTGACATAAGCCTCCATAACAGGCCACCCCAGAGGTCGGTCGCCGTTAGGGGAGCGCTGGAGGAAAGGATGTTAGGCGGTGACTTGATCATAACGGTGGTCTTCGTGTCACGCCTTACGGCGGCTGGCAGAGCGCTTCCACAGGCACGACCTCACCTGTTCCTCACAGACACTGAAGCAGCGGGCACTGGCTGAGCATGCATGGGCCCCCTGGGGCCCACCCCTCACGTCTCTTCCCGCCTTTATTCCAGCCCCTCAGAGCAGCAACCACCTCCCTGGGGTGTCTCCTGCTGAACCTCGATTCAGCCGCTCCAGTTGCTTCTTGCTTTTTTGCCTGCGGCACTGGGTAGGTCACCCAGAGGGAACTGCACACACACTCACTCGCTTGTGGAGCTGGAGGTTTGGGGGGCGAGGGCTCCCCGGCCCCGGGGTGACCTTGGAGCAGGAGGATGGCAGCCAGTGGATAGGTGTTCCTGTCCTCCACCCATTCTACCTGCTTCTGGGGGCAGGTCCCAGCAGGACCAAACCAGTGATGGTCAGCTCAGGGCCGCCCCTCGCACCGCCTTTCCCTCTACTTGGGTTCCCTCTCCCACCCTCCCCCAGGCCCGCTCCCCAGGATGGCCACCCGGGACACCCCGCCTGCAACAGGCCCTGGCTTGGGCTTAGATGAAAGCCCATCTCATCTTTGTAAAAACACACCTTTGAAGATGCAAGAAAGAGCCGTAGAGATGTCACAAGCCCTGCCTTCCCAAGCCCCGGGACAGAGGCCCAGCTCTGAGCACTAGGCCCTACCTTAGCCGTAAAGGAAAGACGTTTCTGCCTCGTTTTAGAGAAGAGGATGCTCGGGGCGCCCATGGCAGAGCAGCTGCTGGAACCCAGCTCCTGCCGTCTCACCACGTGTTCTTCCCAAGCGTCTAATGCCCACGCCCTTCCGAATCCTCGCGAGTGCTGGAAAGAGCTCTTACGTGGTGTGGGTCCTCCCCAGACACATCAGGGAGTGAAGCCAGGTAACAACTGCGAGTGCTGGGTTAGCTTTAAGGCAACCGTTTCCTGACAGTGGAGCAGGAGGCAACTGGCGTCCTCAGACTTTGGAAGAGGCAGCTCTGGGCGGCAGGGCGGGAGGAGGCCCGGTCGGCAAGGCCCCTTTGGGCTCCAGGACGGGTGAACGTGAGTCGAGTTGGCCCTCTGTATGGGTTTCCAGCTGTGCCGTTTCAGGGGGAGATACAGTCGGACAGCAGGGGAGGGATGTGAGGCGTTTTCGATCCTGGGCTCTTGTCCCCGAGTTGAGGCCGAGTTCAAAGCCAAGGTCGGGGCTCCGGTGTGAGGCCCGCATCCGGGAACAGGTGCTTCTGCAGCGTGGGGTGTGGGGAGTGCTCAGACTCATGACTTCAGAACATCCCTGTCATCCCTGGTCAACAGAGGAATGGGAAAGCCCAGACGAGGCCCGGCTGCTGGTGAAGGCCACCCAGACCGGAGAAGGAGGTGAGGGTAAGAACCCCATGTGGACCTTTAAACATTCCAGCAGCCTTGTTCAAATCATCTTATGTGTGGGAAAATAATCAAACTACATTAAGTATTCTAAATAGCTATCAGTTTGGACTTTATAATAATTCGAGGTGGCCGTGTCCTAACTGGTCCAGATCAGGGAGGTCTCACTGGACCCGAGTCAGACTGTCCATACCAGCCGCAGCCCTGGTCCAAGGCCAGATGGACCAAGTCCGTGTCTCAGGTGGGCCGTGGGAGCTCAGAGCCTGCCTGGGCCTGCATTCCTCCTGTGTTTCCCCAAGGCTGCCCAGCCCCTGACCCTAACCCCCCATGGGAAGGGCGGGAACAGCCTGGCAGGCCTGCAGGCCTGTATGTCTCCAGGCGGGTACAGGCCTTGCCAGAAAGGACCCAGGGCTTTGTGGAGGAGGTAAGGGGCTGAGGGGTGCAGGGCTGGGCTGACAGGTGAGGAGGGGAGGGGACAGTGTTATCCTCAGGGTAAGAATATAACATCAAGTGTTCACTTAGCACCTGTATGGCCAGGCACTAGTTAAGCACCTGACATCTGTGAACTCACTTCGTCTTCATACTAACCCTGTGACGCAGAGACGATTACTGACACCATTTGCTACCAAGTGCCCGAGCCAGGATTCGAACCGGGGCGACCCAGTTCCAGAGTCCGGGCCCTAACCCTCCCACACTCGGGAAGCAGAAGGGCATGGTGTGGCCTCAGGGCTACGGGTAGTTTTGATTGGCTGCAGCGTGACGGGGAAACATGGGTCCTCGACACTCTTTATTGGTGGGAAACCTGTTCTTCCAGAGTCTTGGGCTAAGGGCACTGGCTCAGGTTCGAGGCTGGGTTAACCTTGCACTGGAAGTGGCGGTTCTCAAGGGTGGGCCCCCTCCAGTCAGGACAGAGAGGTCAGGGAGAGGTGGAGGAGGGCGCGAGGGCAGAGCTTGGCTCCGGTAGCAGCTTAGGGTTTTCCAGAGGTGCTGATGTGTACAGAGGGGCGCTACAGGGGTCCGTATACACAAAAGGGCAGAAGTGGACAGGCAGGCTGGCCTCGTGTTCTGGAACCCCGGGTGGCCTGGCCTGGGGGGAGAGCGGCCATGGGGATGCAGCGGCAGAAGAGGCCAGGATGCGGTGGAGGTCCCACAGGGAGGCTGAGAAGATGGGACCTAACCACACAGCCGCCATGAGGCCGACGGGGTGGGAAGGCTTGAGGGGCAGCCTCTCCTGAAGGGAGCTGCCTGGGTGAGGGCGGCAGGCAGGCGCGAAAGGAAAGGGCAGCCCGGGACGATGGCAAGCAGTGCGCCTGTCTGGCGGAGACCCTGGCTCCTGGTCTTAGATGTGTCTGCAGATGAGGGACTGGAGCCCAGGATGGAAGTGACCTCAACCATTCCAGCACAGAGAGGCAGGGTGGCTGCCATTACAAAGCATCACAGACGCATCCACGGCCTCGTGGTTCTGGAGGCCAGAAGTCCTAGAAGGAGGTGCGGGCAGAGGCGGTGCCTTCCCAGGGCTCTCTGGGGCATCCTCCGCACCGCTCCCCGTCCCCAGCTCCTAGGGGTTCACTGTCTACCACTGGCATCCCTGGGCTTGTAGAAGCATCATCTCGATCTCTGCCTTCACCTTCACACAGTGTTCTCCCTGTACGCCTGTCTGTCTCCAAATTCCCTCTTTTCACAAGGACACCACTCATATATGACCACGGCCCACGCTCATGACCTCATTTTAACTTGATTAGCCTCTATAAAGGCCCTATTTCCAAACACAGTCACACCCTGCGGTACTGGGGTTAGGACGGCCACATACGAACTTGGAGAGACGCAACTCGGCCCGTGACACCGGCTCAGGGGCAGACGCGACTGGCCAGGCGTCCGTGTCCCCGGCTGCCGCCACAAAGCCAGGCCCCAGGCCTCCCCGGCCCCTCCCCACCTCCAGCTCCCTGTAATTCCCCCTCTGAATGCCCCCTCATCATCTCTCCGCTTCCATGCTTATCTCCAAAGAACCTCCTAATAACTGTGATTTCCCGGCTGGCACACGCTGGTGTTCTCCTGAGGGCTGGCCTCTCTCCAGCTGTAAGGCAGCAGGCTGTGGGAAGCCTCTCCCCCGGGCTCCTGCAGAGAACTGCCAGGCTTGGAGTGGCAGCGAGGGCTGGGCTGGACTTTCCTGGGGGAGCCTTAGCTCCCTGGCTTGCAAGTGACCCTGTGAGACCCTGTTAAGCATTACGACCTTATGCATTATGAAGTTCCTTCATCCAACTTACATTTTTGAGCACCTACTACGTGCTAGATGCTGGAGACTCAGATGTGGCAGAGGATCTGCTCGCTCTCCTTCTTCCTGGGCTCAGGGCTACACTGGATCTTTCAGCCTCCTTTGCAGGTAGATGGGCCATGGGACCCAGCTGGCCAATGGGAAGTGGGCGGAAGTGATAGGCGTCCTTCCTGGACAGGTGGGTGCACCTCTCTCTCTCCACGGCCTCCCCCGCCAGCCCAAGGGGTGGTGGAGCCACAGGACGGGCACAGCCTGGGTCCCTGAATCCTTTGTGGAGGAGAGCCATCCCCAAAGAGGACGACCCACCTTGCATCAAGGGCAGTAAGTCCACTTCGATTTCTTCTCAGACATTCTACGTTTTGGCGTGTTTCTGTTTCATTGATAATCAAGAAGAAGAGACAAGACAGGCGTCGTCTCTGCCGTCCTGGAGCTTTCCAGGTACACAGTCATCCAGTGACACCTGAGGACGGGGTCTGAAGGAGGAGGCCAGAGTTTCAGAGAGCACGCCATCCGAGGCTGCAGAGGAGAGGTCAGGAGAGCTTCTCCTCGTCGGGAAGATGGGAAATGTCTTTACCACCTTTCAGAGAGGAAGTGGGGCCTAACCCTAACCCTAGCCCATGTTGGTCAGAGCACTTTGAGAAGATCAATTGTGATGACGTGGAGGGTAAGTCTATAGTTTTAAACTTCTCATTTCTCAGAGCTGCCTTCAGACCAGACTGTGGAGTTTGGGGAGGAGGCCCCGTGTCCTCTCCATGGCCAAGTGCTTGGGGTTCACAGCCTGCACAGTTGTTTTGAGCCCCAGTGCCCGGGACAGGTTTCCCTCATGCTCTTTTCTCCTTTCTAAAATGAGCTCATAGGTCACTGAAGGGCCTCGCTGTCCCTCTAGGATCTGTTTGGGTCTTTATTTGGCTGTAGATCTCGGGTTTTTTTTTTTTTTTTTTAATAAATTTATTTATTTATTTATTTTTGGCTGCGTTGGGTCTTCATTGCTGCACAGGGACTTTCTCTAGTTGCAGTGAGCAGGGGCTATTCGACGTTGCGGTGCGCGGACTTCTCATTGCGGTGGCTTCTCTTGCTGTGGAGCACGGGCTCTAGGTGCGCAGGCTTCGGTAGTTGTGGCACATGGGCTCAGTAGTTGTGACTCGCGGGCTCTAGAGCGCAGGCTCAGTAGTTGTGGCACACGGGCTTAGTTGCTCCACGGCATGTGGGATCTTCCCAGACCAGGGCTAGAACCCGGGTCCCCTGCATTGGCAGGTGGATTCTTAACCACTGCGCCACCAGGGAAGCCCCTGTAGACCTCGTTTATCCATTCAACCCTTTGCCCACTCTTTCCTTTAATTCAGTATCCATCTACTGATGCCAGGCCCTGCGGGGGCCCAGAGGCACGGGTCCGGCCAGCAAGAACGCATCGCCTGGTTGGGGAGGTGAAGTGTCCACATCACCTCAGAACAGGGGGCTAGTGACACATGCTACAGGGGAAGCCGCAGGTTCAGGGGGCTTCAGGAACGAGGGTTGGTGCTGGACTGGTGTCTGGGGCAGCTCGGGGGACGGGCTGCGTTCACAGAGCTGAGGATGGAGCGTGGCAGCTGGGGGGAGCAGCGAGGGGGGGCCCAGAGGCATGTTTGGGGAGTGAGCTTCCGGAAGAGAGCGTAGGCACAGGGTGGGTGGGCTGAGGCTGAAGGAGCAGGTGGGCAGCAGTCACGCGGTGGCCTGGATCACCCTGCGAGGGTCCTGGATTCAACGCCATAGGCTCCAAGGTGCCGCCGTGCCTTTCCCGATGCTGGAAACATGTCCCCGTGACTAACACAGGGACCCCTTGTCCCTCACAGCCTGGCATGTCTCTGATTCTATTCCCAGCCCGACTTGGTGGAAATGCGACCTGTTACATTGGAGGGCCCCATCCTGGGGCCTCTTGGGCGGCTTATTTTAGTCTCAGAGGAGCCAGGCTGCCTGGGAGACGCAGGCTCAGCTCCCCCTGGGATTAACAAGCACTCCCTTCATCGCCCCCCTCGCGTTGCCGTGCCTGGGAGGAGGGACACATTTAGACTTTGGCTCAGAGCCGGCAGCTTCCTGCAGCTGCCAGACAGACCGTGGCAGCCTCAGGACCTGCGCGGGCAGGAGCGTGGGCCGGGGGGGACCTCGGGTCAGCCCGCCTCACCCCTCGCTCACCATCAGTCATGAGGAGAGAACGTCTCAACTTGCATCGTGTCAGACCCACCAGGGGAGAATGGATTCCGTGGACACCTGGACCCACCCTCAACTCTGGTCTGTAAGCAGGTGGCAGACAGGGGCTCCCTTTCCGAGATCCTTCCTAGCTTCCCCAACAGTCTAGGGGAGCTACTAGGTCCAAAGGGCATTTCCCCCGACGGGACAGTCGGAGTGGGGCTAGTGGAGGACTTGGGAAAGAAGTCACCCTTGTCATCAGCAACGGGAGCAAGATGGCACCCGTTTCAACGGGGCTGGACTCTGGTTCAGCGTCCACCAGGGGACTGGGGTCTGTGGTGCAAGCTCCTGCCCCCAGTTGGTGGGATTCACAGAGAGACGATCTCTGTCCCCAAATTCCGTCTCTTTAAGCCTGGAACCTAGAGATCACAGTCTGGTAAACGGAGGCATCTCCCGAGGTCCTAGACTCTACGGATCTTGTGCTGAGACAGGTGGGCTGGGGCAGGAGATGGGGAGAGAAGGGCGGGCCATGGCCTGGTGCTCAGCCCATCCTGAGGCTCTGATGGACCCCTGGGGTATGCCCGTGGAGCCCCTTGCTCTGGGAATGGGTCTCTCACAGAGTGCCCCCCGCACTTCCCAGCGGCTGCATTGCATGGCCCTGCCCCAGCCAGGGATCCTGGGCACACATGCAGCCCGAGCTGGACCAATCAGATGCACTCTCAGGGGTTTGGATTTTGGATCAGAAGCAGAGGAGACGCAAGAGCAAAGAGACTTTGGGGTGCTCACGAATGGGGAGCTCTTGGTGGTCCATGAGGCCAGCTACGGAAGAGTCTACCCTTTTCAGTCTTGGCTGTTAATCTCGTTTAATCCCTTGGGACCCTCCACATACTCCCAGTAAAGTCTTCCTTTGGGATTAAGACAGAAGAAGTTGGTTTTTTGCCTGCAGGAGAGCTTGACCCACAACAAGCCACACCTTCATCAGAGATTCCAACCCAGTTCTGGAGCGCCCAGGTCATACTTTATTCCTCAGGGCAGGTCTGTGATGCTTTTACAAGACGTGAAAATGACTGCAGGTTTCTGGGCGACCACGGAACCCCAGGGAGAGAGGGTACAGGATACCGGGGGACAGCAATGCCGAGCGTCAGCCCCCAGGTTCCCACGTGGAAGCACGTGGCCTGTGAATTTCAGCCTCTTGAGATCACCGTCACCTGGGAAAACGTTCGCTGGGCTGGTCAGTTGGTCGTTTCCTTTCTCCTCGTCTGTGAAGTGGGATCCCCACAGACCTGGTGCCGTTGCCTTGAGGAATAAGGGGAGAATGTGTGACCAGCACGGACAACGTTCCCATTCGCGGTGGCTTCTCCTCCATCTCTATAAAACAGAGCCTTCCTACCTGCTGGTGGCCCACGAACCAAGCCCTCGACCCAAGTCTCCTCCCACATACGTGCTGCTATTTCAAGGAACGCCTGCTGTGAGGACCCCAGAGCCCCACCTCACAGCCCAGCTCCCTGGCGCTCGGCCGCAGGCAGGACCCCGGCCTCCCTCTCTCACCATCCGTGTCCCTTGTCTCACTCTCCAGCCTCACACCTCCTTCAACCCTTCGCTCCAGGGTTGCCAGGATTTTCCAGGCTTCCTGCCGAGATCCGTAATTGAACGGAGCCGGGGAGATTTCCCGGAGAGCTCGTTCTCTCTCCTAACACAGGGAAATGGGTGTGCGCTTATTGTCTCTGTGATTTTTCTACTTGAATCAGCTTGATAACTGCTGCTTGGATGAAATCTCAATACCAAGGTTCAGGGTTTTTTTCTTCTCGTTTCTTCCCTTTAATGAGCAAATATGAAGCTCCAAGGGGCAAAGCAGCTCACTGCAGATTGCAGGCTTTTCTGCTGGTTTGGCTCTGTGCATCTCTGGAAAGTTATGTTCCAATAACCTGAGAGTTTTAACTGAAGGGCTTGGGTGAGGGAAGGAGAATCATAGTGTGGAATTATAAACTTCTAGAAGGAACCCTTGGGACCATCTACTTCATCTTGTTCACTTTACACATAAAGAACCTGACGCCTGGAGAGACGAAGGGCCATTTCTATGGCGACAGGCTGGATGGTGCCAGAGTCAAGCCTAGAACCCTGGTCTCTGGACTCCAAGTTCAATGCTGTTTGGCCCATTGCCCCCACTGCCTGCTCTGGTGCAAGGGTTCACAACCAGGGAAGACTTTGCCTTTCAGGAGACAATGTCTGGAGACAGTTTTGATTGTCAGAACTTGGCGGGGAGGGAGGATTGGTGCTACTGGCAACTGGTGGGTGGAGGCCAGGGACGCTGCTAAACATCCCATAGTGCACACAGGACGGCACCCCAGCCAACAAGGAACGATGCCACCCAAAACGTCAATAGTGCTGTGGTTCATGACGTGCAAGCAGCCGGCACAGAGCTGAATCCTCCCTTCCCGAGCCCACGGCAGACACTGCTGATCCGTAACAGTGGTTTTCTCCTTAATCACGGTCTAAAGCCTTCTTAGTGCAGTGCTCCATGCAGGGGCTACGAGTCGAGATGATACCTTTCGATCATCCCAAGGCTAGATACCATGGAGATGGTAGGTTCTGAAGTCATTCTGCTGGGTTGAGTCCTGACTCTGACGTCACCTACTAGCTGTGTAATCTTGGGTCCTAATTAATCTCTCTGTGCCTCATTTTCCCCATCTGTGAAATGGGGATCACTAATGGGAAGAAACTTCAGAGGGCTGTTTGGCAGATTAAACAAGTTAATGCAGTCCGTAAATGTCACCGTGCCTGGGACAACATGTAAGCTGTTATTATGATAATCAGCCCTGCTCTAGTGACAAAGAGGCAGCTGGTCCTATCACAGGGGAGCAGGCCAGTTCTCTTCCTTGTCCTCATATGCCCGTGACGTTGCAGCTCAGAATGTGCAAAGCCCCCCGACCCTTAGAAGGCCCAGCAAGATGACTGCTGCCCACTAGGCCCATGGCCAATGGACTGACAGACAAGGGCTGGCTTCCCCTGGGCACCGACTCCCTGCAAAGCCCTGTGCTAAGCTCTTTCCATTTTCTCATTTACGCCTCAAAATAACCTATGAAATAGGAGCTGCTAGGAACCTATTTTACACACAAGGAAGCCAAGGCTCTGAGAGGGCAGGTAACTTCCCCAAGGTAGCACAGCCCCAAGCAGCTGAGCCGGATTCTCACCTGCCCCGGGCTGACTCCGGAACCGGGGCCCCAGCGCGTGTCCTGAAGGCACACACCTGCCGACCACCAGCATTTTCTGACAGTCTGGGCGGGGCTGGGGGCTGCAGGGGGTGCATATCCGCTTCCTGAGTCTCCCCAGGTTGCGAACAGCTCCTCCTGGGCAGCCAGACACTGGGTTCAAACCCAGTTTTCAAGACCGGCACCTGCAGTCCAGAGTGCCAGGTTTAAATCCTCCCTCACCTGCTGGAACCGGGGCTGCCAGGGCACTCGGTCAGGAGACACCGAGTCATGGGCTTCGACCGGACTCGGAGCACCTGGGCTAATGAGCCACGCCCAGCGCCCGTCCCTTTGTCGCCAACCCCCAGAGCGCCCAACGTCCAGCCTGTGCCCAGTCCACTGTCAGCGACTTCCCAGGGAAGGCGTCACGATTTTGGACCCTGTTCCTTCCGTTCTCTTTGGAGCCAGAGAGAGCGTGTCCATTCCATTCCTGCATCCCCACGAGGACCCCCGATGCTGGCAGAGCAGCTGCGGATGCCCAGCCCCCCTCAATTCAACTCTGCACCCACGCTCTGGGGCCTGCACGTGCCAGGCCCCCGGCGGTGCTGGGCTACAGCGGGGCGTCGGCCAGAATCCCTGACTTGGCACCAGCGTGCTGGGGAGCCTGTAACGGGGTCAGGAAAGCTGCCCAAGGAGCTGGCACTCGAGCTGAACCCTGAAGGGTGAGCAGGAGTTGGCACCACGAAGGCAGCATGGACGCTCCAGGCAGAGGGAACGGCACTGCCAAGGCCCAGAGGCGAGAGGTCAGGAGGTCAGGGTGCGTCTGAGGAGGCCAAGTGGTGTCTGGAGGCGGAGGTCGGGGAGGAGGTGGGAGGCGGTGGGTCCTTGGGGTCACAGGGAGCCTTGGAGAGTGTTAGACCAGCCATCAGCTGGGATCCTCAGGAGGTCTGTCCCTCCCCAGGGAGGGGGACAGGGAGGCAGCTGGAATCCAGGCTCTGGGACAAAGTCTTACTCGAGGTTACCCACTGGTCTGGGGCAGAGAGGGGGGGATGCCCCGCCCATCTTCAGAGTCACGCCCCCCACCCCCCGGGGAAAGCAGCCTTGGCTCAGGGACACTGGCGCCCTCTCGCAGTGGCCTTCCCAGGCTGCTGTGCCCCCTTTCCCCCAGGCTGTGCCCAGACTCAGGGCCTGGAGGACTTGGCCACCAGCCCTCACTTGTCCTGTGCCCCTCCCAGCGGGTCCCAGAGGCCACGCCCGCACCCTGTCTCTGTTGCTGGCTCGGGTTCCAGGGCAGGTGCCCTGCCCCTGGCCCCAGGCCCTTTCATTCCCAGGCAGGGCTCACCTTCCCTCCCATTCCTCCAGGAGGCTTGGAGCTGAGGCCTGGGGCTTTTGCTTGCATGAAAGTAAACAAACTGTAAAAGCCAGCTTCCCTCCCTCCAGGGCCCAGCAGGGCTGGCGTGGGGCATTGGTGGGCCAGGACACAGCAGGTACAGGCTGGCTGGGAGCGAGAGGATGACAGAGAAACCCCCGGAAACAGAGCGGAACAACTGTGTGAGTCAAGCAGTCCATTTACGGGGAGGATACAAGTTAACAGGAAGCCGTAGTGCAGCATCTCACCGTTAAGCAAGAGAAATGCTGTCGAGAGACACAAAGAAAAGGAGGAGGGGCTGGGAATGCAGCAGGGTTCTGCTCAGCGGGAGCCCGGGGTCAGGCTGGGGAGGAGTCCCAGCCGTCACCTCATTAGGAAGCAGTCAGCGTTTGGACAGAACTCAATTTTATCTCATCTCTTAATCTATTACTCACCACTCCAGGCCCACTGAAAGTTGGGGGGCGGGGTCGGCCCTCTCCTTACATCATCTACGGAAAGCCCTGCTCCCCAGAGGGCACCCTGTCAGACAGCCTGAACCTGGAGCCTCCCCCAGCCGAACAGTTTGCAGGTGCTCTGGTTTCTTACCAGACGCCCAAGGGACACGGGACAAAAGTCTGCAGAGGGGACCCTCGGGGGTCAAGCAGTTGCTCCCATGCTAACTACCCCCGTTACCAGGACAACTACCACCGTCCCCCGTAGCTTAGTCCTCACTACAACTCTCTGCTGTGGGGGCTGCGATTATCATCGACTCCATTTTACAGATGAAAAAACTGAGGCCCCAAGAGGTTAAGTGACTTGCCCAGGGCTGCCCAGAGCTGGCATTAGGACGCAGGCAGCCATCCCTCAAATCCTGAAACCACTCAGCCCTACCGCCATCCACACACACTCTATATCAGGGGTCCCCAACCCCCCAGTACCGGTCTGTGGCCTGTTAGGAACCCGGCCGCACAGCAGGAGGTGAGCAGTGGGCAAGCAAGCAAAGCTTCATCTGTATTTACAGCCGCTCCCCATCGCTCGCATTACCGCCTGAGCGCCGTCTCCTGTCAGATCGGCGGCAGCATTAGATTCTCATAGGAGCGCAAACCCTACTGTGAACTGCGCACGCGAGGAGGGATCTAGGTTGCGCGCTCCTTGTGAGAATCTGATGCCTGATGATCAGAGGTGGAGCTGAGGCAGTGATGCTGGCGCTGGGGAGGGTCCGCAAATACAGATTCTCGTTAGCAGAGAGGTTGGACGGCACAGAGACCATATACCAATTGCTTGCAGACTCATATCAAAACTATCCCCTGCCCCCGTCCGTGGAAAAACTGTCTTCCACGAAACCGGTCCCTGGTGCCCAAAAGGTTGGGGACCGCTGTGCTAGATAATACTTACCCACAGGCACCAGCTGGCCAGGCAGGGGCTGAGGGAGGCCCAGCCTTACGGTGGAATGTCCCGCCAGCCCTGGGCCGTCTCAGGAGGGCTGCCTCTCACTGGCTTCCGCTTCAGGCAGACACCAAGTGGACCGAGGTGATGGGTATGTCTCTTGGGAATGTGTGCAGGAGGGTTCTGGGGGAAGCAAAGCCCCAGAGGGAGAAGGATGCAAACGAAAGGGACCTGGAGACTTGGAGCAGGAGGCACGGAGGGCACCGGGCGGGTCCCCAGGCCGGGCCCCAGGTGAGCCCAACCCCATGCTGCTGCTGGAAAGGAGCTGCCTGCCTGGGGGGACACTCAGGAGGCCCAGACCGGAAGGAACAGAACCGATCAGGGCTCAAGAAAGCACGTAAACATGCCTCTGAGACCTGACCCTGGGGACACCCAACGCAGGGGCCTCGGGATGGACGCGCCCCCCCGCCCCCCGGGACACTCTGTCCTGGGCCCTGACCAGTCAAGGGAGTGGCTCAACACCCCTGACCCTGGCAGCTCCTCCCGGATGGGATTCCCTTCCTGGCTTCCCGGGCCCTTCTCTCCCGCGCTCTCTTGACTTCCTCCAGATGGTCCTTCTCGAGCTCTTTCTCGGGCTCCTCCCTTGGTGGGGGGCGATCGGAGTTTCTCTGCTGCCCTCGCTTCCTGTGTTCACAGCCCCCGGGTGACCTTCCACCGCTCTGGGGGCTCCGGTCCCCCCATCCATTCACAGCTTCTCTGACTTCAGACCCAGCCTGCAGCAGCAGGTGGACACTGCCACCCAGATGTCCAACAGGGACCGGACCCGGCCTGGCTCGCGCCAGACCATAGCCCTGCCCTGGGCAACCCTCGTCCTCCCCCTCGTCTTCCCGCCCCCACCCGCTGGGGGCCCTCTCTTCCTTCCTGCCTGCGTTTCATCCGTCAGCCAGTCTTGCAGCAGTTTCACCTCTGAAGATGTCTCTGACCCCTCCCCGCCTGCACCCCCATGACCTCGCTGGGGCTGGGCTTGCACGGCCTTCCCCTAACGGGCAACCTTGTATAGCCTCCCTCGAAACTTCCTGCCACGGGGACTCTGGCCACAGTGTTGTCAGCGACTTTTGGCGCCCCCCCCGGATGGGGTTCCGGCACGCAGCCACCTTGGGCCGCTGCCCCTGGACCCTGCGTCCCCTGCTGGCCGCACCCTCCGGCAACTGCACAGGGGTCCTCACTCCCGTCACGCTCTGCCGAGCCCTGCTCCGCTTCCGGCTCTCCCTGGCCTGGAGTCTCCCCCCAGCTTCCACCTTGTACACTCCCCAGGTCATCAGGGCCAGCGCCGCCCCTTCCCAGAAGCCCTCCTGGACCCGCTTCCCTTCCCTTTTGTGCAGCCATAATGCTCTGCGCACTCCCCTATCACTGCTGCTTTCTGCATTGTATTGAAATTGTGTCTCCCCCGAGCCAGAAGGCCAGAAGGTCTGAGACTTATCTGTCTTTGAACCTCCAGCTCCTGTTCCCAGGTGCCTGATTCATGTCGGTGAAATGGCACTGAACTTCTGCCGCCAAAGGGGTCTTCCATGGGGCTGGGGAAGTCGGGGAGCACTGCTCTCTCCTGGCCCCCTGGTTCCAGGTCAACGTGGGAAGGTGGAGAGAGCACCCACGCTGCACTGCCCACTGTCTTCCCCTCCAGCGAAGCCCCCAGAATGCCCCATAACAAGTCCTGAGAAGCAGTGGGAGGACGTGTGCAGTGTCTGCTCATGAGACGCCAGTGAAAGCGTTGCTGTCATCGACCCCCCTGGGCCAAGACTTCACTGCAGGAAGCGCGAGCCGAGGGTAACATGATGAATGTGACTGTTCTAGAGGAGGATCCCCTGGAGATCCGCGCTCGGAGAACCACAGCTGGGATCCAGCATGACCGGCTCTCAGACAAGCTCCATTTTAATCCACTCCAAAACCAAAGGTTGAAGTGAGAGCCACAGGAGAAAGGAAGCACTCCGAGGTCTGTCTGGATCCCATTTTCAACACACACACACTGTTCTAAATCCTAGTCTTGATGTTTCAGAAGAAACACTGGCCCCCACAGAGAGGCGTGGACTCACAAATCCTGACCCTGGCAGGTCTGGAAGGGTCTGGTCCTCCCACCCTGCCCTCCCCATGCCTCCCCTTTCTCAGCTGGCACCGTGAGAAGCCACCCCGGGATGGCAGGGCACGGGTCACTCAGTGAGCCGTTTCCCGCCCCCCCGCCCCCCCCCCCGTTGAGACCCGGATCCAGAAGCAGGAACCGCACATCCCTCAGCGCCTGGCAGGACCGCTCCCGTCTGTGGACAGAAGCCCGCAACACCCACCTCCAGGCTTCAAGTAACAGCTGGAAAATGAAGCTCATTCAGGTGCCTCGACCCAGGGCAGCACAGCCACGGAGGCCTGAATATTTTAGATCTAATGCCTCTGAGTTATGGGCTTTATACCTTTAGATACCAGAATAAACTTGATTTGAAATCGGCCTCAGGGGAAATTTGTTAAAGAGAAATAAAGATGTTAGATGGAGCCTGAGGTACTTTGCAAAGTCACTCTTGCCGCCGGCGCTCACGAGGCCGTGAATCTCTGGATAACCTGGCAGGGGCGGTGGTGGGGGGACTATTCCCGCCCTCCTCATATCGATGCCCTGACTCCCCCATTCCTCACCACCCCCCATCCTGGAAATATCACTTCTTCACTCACCCTCTGCCCCCTGTTGGCCTCTGAGAAGGAAGGGAAGCCGAGAGCTGGGCATGCTGCCCTGGACACGCTGCTGTTCTACTTATTGCCTGTCCCCATTTTACAGAGGAGGAAACTGAGGCTCCAGGAAGTGCTATGAAGAGCAAGTGGAGAGAGCCAGGACTTCAACTCAAATATCTGGTTCCAAGGTGCATGCTTTCTACTGACATGACACCCAGCTCAGGGCTCACCAGGACCCGGCCACTGGGAGAGCCAATTTGGCAGTCAGCTGAGTCTATTACTGTTCATACTCAGCAAGTGGCTTAACTCCTCTGTGCCTTGTTTTCCTGCTCCAAACGGCCTGGATAATCCCAGGCCCCACCTCCGCGGGTGAGGATGAGGTGAAGCAGGGAGGACCTCGGCACAGGGCCTGACATGGTTCCTCCACGTGCGCCTGCCCTGAGAGGGAAAGCACTTTGTAACGTCAGCCCCAACCTTAAAAGGCTTTTGTCCTCGATGGACAGGATGTGCCCAGCTGCCTGTGTGTGGACAGGTGTGTGGGTGAGTGGGTGCCCGGAAACTCCAGCTGGACGACCATCGCAGGGGTGGTGGATGGACAGGCATGCACCCGCCCAGGGCCCAGCCCAGCCCCAGCGGGGGTGAGAAGCTGCCTTCTCCCCCAAGTGCATGCGCTTTGCTCTGCGCGGACAGGCACTCTGGGTGTGACCTGCAGGCAGAAGCAGACAGGGCAGATGACAAGGCCCCGGAAGCAGGCGGCCTGGCCTGCCCAGCCTGTCAGAGCCACGACTGCCATGAGCCCTAACTCACAGGCTGCTGCCAACGCTCATTAATAAATGATGGAAAACCACTCAGCAAATGCCAAGCCCGGAAGTGGTGCAGTGTGGCCCCCATGAACCCAGCCAGGCAGCCTCTGGGCTGTGAGGCCAGCACAGGATCTCTCCTGACCAGTCCATGCCCGGGCCGGCGACCCCAGGCCAGCTGCTGACACGTGGGGCTGCTGGACGCGGGGGTGGGCGTCCCCTCGGGGGTCTCCCTGAGGAAGTCAGAGGCAGCCAGGTTCCGAGGGCTCCGTTTGCTGATGGGGGTCAGGACTGTGGCTGCTGTCGGAAAGGTCAGCCAGCATGCTTTCCAGATGTCTGGGGAGCCGGAGAACAGAGAAAGGAGAGGGAAGACCCACAGTCCTTGCTGGGAGACCCTACCTGGCCTGGGGTCTGGGGGCAGTGAGGTTACAGGGCCAGTGGGCTGGCTTCGGCCAGGAGGCACCCCCGATTCCATCCAGAGAGCCCGGCCCTGTTTCAGTGCCAGAAGCCCCCATCCCTGTCCCCATGTAATTGGATTTAGGAAGACCTCCTGGGGGACAGTGGGCTCCCCCCAGAGGGGCGCATGTACTTTCTGGGCCCCTGAACCTTCTTTCATAAAGGGCCTCCTGGTGTCGCCACAGATAAGGACCCCATCTTCCGGAGGGTCCTGCATGGGTCACGTTTCCACCTACGGCCCAACTGAGACAGAACCAGATTTCACTGGGCCCTGAAGTTTGTGTAATTAGACAGGCCCTCTTAAAGAAAAAGAACACGCAATTACAAATACACAGTTAGAATCCGGGACTAGGGAGGGCCCCTGCACAGGAGGACCTGAAGCTTTGGCTTCTGAAGCCTCAGGGTAAGGCGACTTCGTGTTGATCTTGTCGAGAGAAAGCAATGCAAACACCACCGCCCCCTCCCAGCTGTCACCTGTTCAGGAAGCCTCCACTAGACCGGTGGTCTCTACGTCAGGCTCTGGGAGCCTTGGGAGGCCTCAGAGGGGTGCACACAGGCGGATCCTGTCTGACCCTCTCCCAACCCACCCATGGCAGGGCTGCTTTTAGCTGGCTTCTGAGCACAGACCCCTCAGTCTGAGAAAGATGGGCATGGTGGCAGGGCTGGGTCTGTTCTGTGCAGCTGGGAGGACTTTCTTATTTGATATAGACCCTGTGCTTGGGGGAATCAGTGCTAGGTCGAATGCACGAATGAATGAATGTGGTTAAGGCTTCGTGCGGAAGGCCGCCGCTAGGTGAGTCTTGAGGACAGACGGAGTTGGGTGGGCAGGCAGCTCCCTCAGGGAGGGCCCCATGGCATTCTAGCAGGCTTGGAGGGAGGTGAGGCTGGAGATGCGAGCAGACAGAGGGATCTCAGCCTGGAACTCTCCTCTGAGGTGGCACAGAAAGCTCGGCCTGCAGACTGTGCCTTGGTACCTCTGATTTCTGTTCGCTTCAAAACCTCAGGGCCATTTCATGCCCTAAAAATAGAAGATTTCTGGCCCTCGGATGGCAAGACGCCTTGCTGGTTGTCCACTTGCTCAAGAATCATCAATGAACACGAGGTCAGGAGCTGTCAGGTCCTCTCCGGGGCTAATGCCTGGGGGCTGCCCAGGGAGGTCCATGCCCTGTCCAGGTGGGAAATCTCTGGTCTGTACAAGACTCTCCTGAGGGTCACTACAGAGAACGGGCTGAAGGGGCCAAATGCACAACGAGCGATCACGCAGGAGGAAAGACACCTGCCACCACCTCCCCGCTGCCACTGCCTGGCTCAGCGCCCGGAGGGGACCGCGCCCATCCCCACTGTGGGATCAGGCCTCTGGGAAGAGGGGAACCAGGCTTCACACTGCACAGAGAGGAAAGCCTCTCCAAAGTGTCTGTTCTGTTCGGGGATCTCATTTCAGCTTCACTTTTCCAGACAAAGCTGCAGTGAGTCTTACTGTCTGCGAGCAGGGGAAGGGGCAGCAGAAACTGAGAGACACTCGGGCCTGAGATCAGGCTGGAGCCCAGCCAGGCCTTCCGGCTCCAGGGCCAGGTGCCTTCCACGTGCTCTGCCCAGCCCATGTTTTCCTTTGTGAAGGAGCTGCCCTTGCAAAGGGAGGGGCGGGAGCTGCCATTTACCGAGCTCCTAGCAACTTCCAGTGCTTGATGGTTTCACTGATCTCATCCTCATGATACCCCCTGGAGTCTAGTATTGTCATCCTGCTGTTGTAAACAAGGAGAGTCAGACTTAAAGGGTGTGGGGAAAATTCTCCAAGGTCACACCCCAAGTCAGGGACAGAGCCAGGGCTCAAGTTCGTCTTGGTCTCCAAGTCAAGTTCATCTGAGCTTGGTAGGCAGAATCCTAACATAGTTCCCAGAACCCCACCCCTTGGTGTGCTCCCCTGGAGTGTGGGCGGCCTCTGTGAACAGGGTGATTGGGTGGTGTTACGTAAGGCTCCACTCGGGCAGGCTGGAGGGGAGAGGAAGTCAGGGGGACACTCCTGGTGGCCTAGAAGAAAGCAGACTGTCAGGTTGTGAGCTGCCAGGGGGCCGTGTGACAATGAGCTCAGGGCACCCCTAGGAGGTAAGAGGCCCCTAGCTGACGGCTAGCAAGAGAACGGGGCCTCCGTCATGCAGCCACAAGAAACGAATTCTGCCAGCAACCAGTGAGCTAGGGATAGGAGCCCGGCGCAGGAAGGGACGCAGCCCGCAGACACCTTGATGACAACCTTGGGGCACCCGAGCAGAGGATCCAGCCAAGCCGGCGCACACTCCCGGTCCGAGGACACTGTGAGACAATCCACCTGTTGTTTTAAGCCACTAAGCTCGTGGTAATTTGTTAAGAGGCACAGGAAACAAACATATCTCTCATCCAAACAAGTCCATTTTGCCCAGTCCAGCCTTCAAAATAGCCACAGAGCCAGAAAGGAATAAAAATATTCATGTCGCCTTGGGAGAAGTATTTCGTCTCTCTGAGACTCAGTTTCCTCAATTGTCAACAGGGATAATACTGGTACCTACATCGCAGGGCTGGTGGGAAGGTTCAACGAGACGACCCATATCCCTTCTCAGCCTGCACCGCGAATTCTCAACACACCACTGCTCACAAAACTGCATTTCTTTTGTTCAAGGTTCCCCACTCCTGAAAGTGACCTGGGCAACACTCTGGGAGGCTGGTTAACTGGGTAGCCATTTGCAGAGTTGAACTAACTTCCCTGTATTTGCTTCCTAGGGCTGCGTAACAAAGCACCACAAACCGGGATTAAAACAACAGAAACGTCTTCTCTTAGCTTACCAGGCCAGAAGTCCAAAATCAAAGTGTTGGTGGGGCCCTGCCCTCTCTCAAAGACCCAGGGAAGAATCTGCTCCACGCCCTTCCCTACTTCCGGCGTTTGCCAGCCATCTTCGGTGCCCCTTGGCTTGTAAGCTGCATCACTCCCATCTCTGCCTCTGTCTTCTCGGGCCTTCTCCCTCTGTGTGTCCCTCCTCTTCCTCTAAGGATCCAGTCTATGGCCCTATAGCCCATCCTGGTTATGACCTCATCTTAACCTTATGACATCCGAAAGGACCCTGTTTCCAAATAAGGTCTCATTTACAGCTACCAGGGTTAGGACTTCAATCTATCTTTTTGGGGACACAATTCAACTCATACCGCAACCCAGTGCTAAAGATGCTGGGAGTAAAAGTCCCTCAGCAACCTCCTGTTCTCTTTCATCTCCTGTCTCTTCAGTGCCTTTCACGTGATAGACCCAGAAATGGGGAGCCTCCACCCAGGCCTTTGTAGGACACTCTGTCCTGGAGCCGTGAGGAGCCCCCCTGAGGTCCCGTGTCACTGGGGACCCTCTAAAGAGCAGTGGAGACCGCGAACTGTCTGCCGCTGCCCGGCTGCAGGGGCCAAACGAATCAAGGAGGCGACGGGAGACGAGAGCCCCAGGGCCGGGTGGCTGGCCCCGTGGGAGGCCCGGCCGAGCTGCAAAGTCGACAGGCAGATGCGGCAAAACCTCCAGGGGTGGAGCTGGATCTCTGAGGGCCACAGGGAAGCTGCTTCCTCTCTTCAGAGGCCGATTCTGGCGGCCTGCCCCTCTCTTGCGCGCGCGGGGGTTACAGCGGGAAGACGCACCCGTCCGTCCGTCCGGTGGCTCAGCTGAGCAGCCCGGCGGAGTCGCGGGGCCCGGGGGGCAGAGGGAGCCCTGCACCCGGGCGCTCGCGCCCCAGCCGGCTCCTCCCGACGGCGCGGGCGGGCTGCAGGCGGGCGCCGTCCTCACGCCGGCACGCGGCGCCCAGGGCTGGCCCGCGGCACTCGCGCGGTCACGCTGCACGCTGGCGGGCTGGCAGCTGGGGGCGCTGCCGGCCGCTTCCCCAGGGTAGAGCCGTGCGCGCGCTCACCAGGCGCGAGTCTACCCTCCGCAGGCCCCTCGCCCTGTGACTCCGGGCAGCTCTGCCCGGGGTGTGGCGGGTGCCTGGGACGTGAGGGAAGAAAGTGAGGGGTCGGCGCGTCCCTCCCCGCTGCCTCGGACACGGTCTGCGGCAGCCGCTTCACCATTTCTGGGGGTCCATCCCCTCCCGGGAAGTCCCTCCCTCCGTGGGCCCTGCTTCCCCCAAGACCCAGACGCTTGCTTAATGGCCTGGCCTCTGGCGAAGACACCTCGTCCTGCCGTCTCTCCACTGTCCGGCCGGCAGGGCCGCCTGTAGTGACTCATGTCCGGGCGCCCCACGGTGCCCGCGTCGCTTCTCAGCTCTTGCATCACTTGGGTCGTCTCTCCCAACATTACATTTCCTCTGTCTAAACACACAGAGTGGCTTCTGTCGTCCTGGAGCTCGACTGAAAGAGGAATGAAAACGGCGAAGCACTTAGGCGGTACCAGCGGCTCTTACTGTGCACTGTCTCCTTGCATTGGCACGTGGGTAGAGGCTGGGGTTGATACATGGATTCCATTTTGCAGACGAGGAAGATGAGGCTCGGAGGAGTTAAACAGCTTGCCCCAAAGAAACGTCCGCTTGAACCCAGTTGCAGTGGAAAGAACACGAGCCACGGGGCAAATCTCATCTTACCCACTTAGCAGCTGTCTGTCTGCAGGCAAGCTACCTAATCTTTCCAAGCCCCTGTTTCCTAGTTCCAGACGTGTCCATCACCCCAAATAGAAACCTGCACCCATTAAACAGTTACTGCCACTCCCCTCGCCTCCCAGCCCCTGGCAACCACTAATCTGCTTCCTGTTTCTACGAATATGTCGGACATTTTGTATAAAAGGAATAACACGATATGTGAGTGTTGACGGTTGGATTGTGTCCCTTTCCTTCCAAATTCCTGTTGTAGTCCTAACTCCCAGGACCTCAGAATCCGGCCATATCTGGACATAGGGTCATTGCCAAGACAGTTAAGAAGGCCATTCGGATGGGCCCTAATCCACATGGCTGATGTCTTTATAAAAAGGGAGCATTTATACACAGACACGCGCACACAGGGCGAATGTCCTGTGAAGATGAAGGTGGAGGTCAAAAAGCCAGAGGACACCTACGATCGCTGGCGGCCACTGCAGCTCAGGCAGAGACACAGAGAGATGCTCCCTCCGAGCCTCAGAAGGAACCAAGCCTGCCGACACCTTGATCTTGGGCTTGTGGCCTCCAGAACCGAGACAATACATTTCTGTCGTTCAAGCCACGAGGTGTGGCACTTTGTTACAGCAGCCCCAGCTTCTGCGTCTGGCTTCTTTCACTTAGGATGCTGTTTATGCGCTCATGAGTGCTGCAGCGTTTCTTGTCACTGGGTTCCGGGTTCTCTGGGGCTTCGTTCTCAACTGTTGAGCGCTACAGTCCGTCCCAGCGAGCACTGCGGGACAGACGCGTGACCAGTGTGGGGAGGCTGGCTGGAAGCCTCCGTGAGAAGCCACACCTACGGGGGCCTGGGGGCAGAGCTACCCCTGTCCTGCTGAGACACAGCTCCCAGCCCTCACGGCAACTCTCACTGCCCCAGAGAAGTTTCCAGCTCTCACCCTGCATCCCGGGGGCGGGGGCCTCCCCAGGGTTGTCTCACAGTGTGATTGGTGGTCAGGAGCTTGGGCTCAAAGCCCAGGGCCAGCCCTGCCGTTTACATGCTCTGCCACTTGGGAGAGTTACTGTCAGCTGCTGTGCCTCAGTTTCCCCATCTGTGAAATGGGGATAGTTAAATAGTGGAGAAATTAGTTAAGACACGAGAGCCTTGTACGGTCTCCTATAGACCAGCTGCTATAAGGGGCCCCGCTGTTCCCCTCGTGTGCCCTGTGCTTTTGCCCTGGAGCTGGACTTTTCATAAGGTCCAGCTCACTAGGTCCTCTTTCCTCCCAGGTGTTCCGTCTTGCTTGGTGACACACTGTCCATGGTCACCCTGTGATGGGCTCTCCCCCCGCTCACCCGTCCATCTCCAAGATGGAACTCACATGCATCCTCTTCCCCATCCCGTTGTCCTCCTTCAAGGCTCATCACCCCTGGTCTGGACTCTCCCCGCATTTTCCTAACAGGTCTCCCTGCCTCCAGCCTGGGTCCCTCCTCCCCATCTTCTGTCGTAGAGCCACAGAATCTGGGTGCCCGAGGGCCGAATGCAGGCCCCTGACGTGTGCGAAGGACTCCAGCTTCGGGCCCCGCCTTCCTCCTAACACTGGCTCCTGGGCCTCTTCCCATATTGGCCTTTGGTTTCAGCAGACCCAAAGTTCTTTGGCTTTCTAGAACACACTGTGTCCTGCGCCTCTGCAGTACCCACTTGGGACCTGGGACGTGGGAGGCTTGTGCCCATGCTGGTGCTCTGCCTGGAAATTCTCCTCCTTCCTGTTTCTCAGTGGATTCATGCTCATCTTTCAAAACTGGCTCAGATGACCCGTTGTCCAGAAAGACTCCTGTGACCGCACCCTGTGTCACAGAGGCTGCCCCCCGCCCACTCTGTGCGGCTGCAGCTCCCTGCCGTTTCCTCATGGATGTGTTATGGATCTGGCTGTCCCTCTGTCTTCCCACTCCTTACTGGACACTGACTTCTTCGAGGAACAGGGCTGGATTCTACTTTTTACCCAGGTGCTCAATAAAATGTCCTCTGAATGAATAAAGGACGAATAGATGAGTGAATGAACTTGTGAACGAACGAAGACGCGTGACTCTGCATGTTCAGCTCCCCCTGTCTGCAGATTCGTGCATGTTCTGCAAGACACGGACCAAATGTCACCGCCTCCGGGAAGCCTTCCCTGACTTCTCTGTGGAATCGAGAGCCCCATGACAAGTTTCTCTTAATTAAGGGTCCCAGAAGAGCCCCACCCACTTAAGAGCCACCCAAGGGCAGGCCCCACCCTATTCAACGTGATAGCCAGAGTGATCCTTTTGGAATCCGGGTGGAAGCCCCTCAGGCCTCTGCTCCAAGCCCTCCCTTGTTCCTCCCTCAGAGTAAATGGCCAAGTGCTTGCCCATGGCCACGGTCCCCTCTCTGACCCACACCTCCTGCTCCCTGCTCAGCCGCTCAGGCCTGGGACAGGCTCTGGAAGGGCCGTGACACCTGCCGTCCCTCTGCCTGACACGATGGTCCCCGAGAGCTCTCCCTCCGAGGCCCCCCCAGCCACTCTGTCATCACGACCTTCGCCCTGACGCTCCTGGTTTTTCTCAATTACTGTGTGTCTCCCCTGGGACAATACAATCATTCTGTGTATTGTTGTCTGTTTTATTTATTTACTGCTGTGAAAGAAAATTTCCCCACCACCTGAAAGGCTGCCTGGTAAGTAGCAGGCACTCAATAAATGTTTGTTGAATGAATCAATGAATGAATCTTTGGGTGCCCATGACTCAGTCTGGGGTCTGGTTTTTAAATTCCCAATGAATATTTGCTGGATTTGAATAGAAACTTAAAACATATGCTGGCGGAGCTCCGGGGGCCGATGGGGCAGGACGAGGGCTGGTGGCCGAGACCCCCAGGGCAGGGTACCAAACAGTCTCCCAAAATCACAGCGGCTGGGCCAAGAGAGAAGGTCTCCCTAGGGGTCTTGAAGGTTCCCGGAGAGGCTATAGATCATGCCAGGTCCAAGTGGGAGGTCTTGTCATTCTGAGCAGCTCTGAACCACAGAACTCGCTGAAACAGGAAGACTTTTTCCTTTAGCAGGTCAAGCAGCATTTCCAAGAGGCCAGGCACCAAAATAATAGTGGAATGAATGAATGAATGAATGAATGAATCCTTGAGTCCTCAGAGCTTAGCACGGGTAAGCACACACATTCCCAACGAGTATTTGCTGGATTGACAAGAATTGAAGAAAACACAGGCCATGAGGAGGAGCCATGGGGGCAGGTGAGGGCTGGTGGCAGGCCACCTGAGGGGTCTTTGTTACCCCAGACCTGTATTTGTCTGTTTTCAATTTTTATTGAGCTAATATACAGGGAGAAATACTAAGAGTGCGGCTTGATGGTTGTATGTCCACATCCGTGTAACTACCACCCAGATCAAGGTACAGACACCATGTTCACCCTCCTGGAGGTTCCCTCTCGCCCCATGCCCTGGCAGCCAACCCTCACACAGGGAGCCACATGGCTGACCTCCATCATCCTAGATTAGTTCTGCCTGCATTTGAACTTGATATGAATGGAAGCATACAGTAGGATCTGACTGCTTTTCTATCTGCCTTTTGTGAGCCGGGAGTCACCACGTGAATGCCAACAATCGCAGTCTGGGTGTGAAAGCCTGCTGACAGGTGGCATCCCCTGTAAGACGTGGGTTCCGGGGGCTTGAAGTGCACACTTACTGCCTCCGTGAAGGAGCTGTCTTGAGCAGAACAATTTTCACCTTCTTTGATGAGAGCACCCCATCTTAAGAGCCGCCCTCGGTCTGACAGCTGAATCTTTCCTTTCCAGGCTGCATGAGTCAGCCCCAGGGCCCGGCATCGTGCTCTGTTCTGGTCACGATGCTGTGCCCACCTCTTCCCAGAAGCCTGCCGTGCCAGCCCGGCCCACAGCCAGCGTCTGGCAACCCCTGGGCTGTGCCTATGGGGTGGGTATTGCTCTGTCTTCACACCCAGCCCTCCGCCCCCATCACCCCCGCCCCCAGTGTCCGTGTGGCCCCTGGGTTCCGGAACCTGCACTACCCCACAGCCTCTCCTCAGGGAGCCTGAGGCTGCCTCTCTCCCCAGCGTGCAGCGGGCACGGGAGGTGTCAGCAGCTGGCTGCAGAAAAAGCTGGGGGCGGGTTTTGGAGTCGAGACTGGGGCTCAGCTGCTGGCTGTGTCCCAGGCGGGTAAGCCTGCCCTAGTCTCCCCACTGCCCACACAGGAAGTGTTACCCTCGCTACGGTGCACGGATGAAACAAACTGTGCAAAGCGCCTGCACGTAAGAGATATTCAGATATCATAGCTGCCACTGTTACAGCCCAGGGACGAGGAGGGTGAACCTGGAGCTAGACTGCGTGGGTCTGAATCCTGATCTCAACACGTGTGGGCTCTGGGGCCTCGGGCAGGTTGCTTAACCTCTCTGTGCCTCAGTTTCCCCATGTATACAACGGATGTAGTGATAGTACCTCACTCATGGGGGGCTGAGGATTAACTAAGTCAGTCCATCTAGCTATCTAGCCGTCTATCTAGCTACCTGGCGCCTGGGACAGTTCCTGGCACATAGTAAAGGCCGTGTAGGTAACAGCTCAAACTATAACGAACAGTTTGACAAATAATTAAATAGTAATAAATCATGGCTGTTATTAGGATGACATAACATGTGGAAAGTTCCTGAGATAATACATGTCATGCTTGGTACACGATGAGTGCTCACCAGATAACCCTTCGTGCTTTGGGTCCTACAGGGAGAAGTGGGCGGGAGGGTGTGGGATGGATAAACAGGTAACCGGGTCGGGGGAAGAGGGCGCCGTGAGGGCTGAGCAGGGCTGGCCCGGCCACCTTCTGCTCGTGGGCAACTCGATGCCCCACCTCTGATAAGGAGAGGGTCTCCTCCGGGTCTCTGGACCCCTGCCCCTCCCAGAGCCCTTTGCACCGGCAGGCACGCCCCAAAGGCTTGTTGACTGAAAGCCAGAAATGAGCTAGAGAAAGCACCCAGGTTTAAAAGCAAAAAGCAAGAAAACCAGGTAGATTTCCTTCCCGATCCTCCGGAGATGGGGAGACCAAAGGCGGGCATAAACACCACTTCCGAGAAGATGATGGGCTTTCAAGGCTGAAGGTGAGTGCTTTGTTTTCAGCTCCAGGAAAGATTGAACAAGAAGGAACAGACATCACCATTAAAGGCACAGAGATTCTGATGAGATTCGAGAAACAACTTTCTGGTTTAAGTATTGGCCATCTCAGGCACAGACGCCAGATGTGGACCTCGCTGGTGCTTTTATCTTAACCACAACTGCCGCTAATGGCTAAAAGCAGCATTAATGAGCAACAAGGACCATTAACCTGGCAATGAGGACTCCTGAAAGCTGATACCCCAGCATCCACTGGCATTTGACCTGTCACCTGACTCACAGGCAAAGAGCAGGGTGTGGTTACAGCAGCGGTACAGGTCACAGTGGAAACTGACTTTCTTCCGATATCCACCAGGCACAGATCTTTTCTAAAGAATTTACACAAATGGAATTGGCAATGGAAAAATTCTGAGACGGAAGAATCCTCTATTTTAAAGCATTTGAGGATTTTTTGGTGCAACGGAGCGTGCTTAAACTTGCCACAGGGTGGTTTTTCAGGGAAAAAAAAAAAGCAAGCATCTTCTGTCCAAACTTCATTGGATTCATATTTTAAGAAACCTTGGCCAGTCTGGCTCAGGCGGAAAAATTCCCCCAAAGGAAGATTTCATGGCCAAGCTTTTATATTAAGTACTTGGTTTTACATATGTGATAAAAGTTTGTGAGAGCACATATCTGGGTTTTATTTGCTTTTCACTTACTGTTGCAGTCACTTTGGGCACTTTTATTACGTGAGATGGATGTCTAAGAATGGAAACCCAATGTGTAAATTGTGCTTACAGGAAATAAAGATTTGATGGTGGATGGCTCGAAAAGGCTTTCATCCAGCAATCAATTTTGTTATGTCAGGGGCGACCTGAAATAAAACACTGACAAAAGGTGACTGGGCGTGATGCCTGGGGCATGTTCCTGGATGCAGTTAAGCAGACAGAGAGCAGACACCATGGATGCTGAATGAACATACTGAGCCATTCACCTGTCTGCGGGCTGGAGACTGGCCCTGGTGCTTTTTAAAATTAAATATCAGGTTCATGTATTACCCCCCCCCAAACAGGGTAGAAAATTAGAAAAAGAAAGAAGGAGATAAGATAAACCACTCAGACTTCCCATGACCATCATTAAGAAAAACCATTTTGGTGAATTTTTTCCCAGTATTTTTTTCAGGCCTCTGAGAACAGCCATAGCCATATTCACATCTATTTTGTACCAGATAACCTTTAGAGGTTTCACATCCGTGGGTTTCTGACTCACTCAATTTGCTATTTAATAGAATTCTCCTCAGGTTTAATAACCCTCCTAATAATCGCAGAGTTAAAAGAATACATTTTTATCTAGTAAATTTCTCAAGAACTTTCAAAAAACTGCCTTGAACAGGAAGGAAGAGAAGGCTTCTGTGCTTTAAATATGGCAGACTAGAAAGGAAAAGGGAAGAAATCATCAGAAACGCAAGTTAGAAAGAAAGAAACAGAAGGCGGGGCGGGGAGAACTGGGGGATGGGCGGGAACAAAGGATCTGGGTTTCGGAGGAGGGGGTGATGGTGGGGACAGTGGGGAAGGAGGCAACCCAAACAAGGACCCTGGGGACACGTCACAAACAGCCACTGCGTGGGAAGAGGGGCTGACCAGCGTGAAGGTGGGGGACAGGCCAGGGGCCCGCAGGCAGCGCCCCGAGAGCCGGATCGCCAGGACCGCGGCCACGGGCCACAGGGGCGGCCGAGGCAGGAGAAGGAAGCCCCTCCCAATGGTTAAGCCGGTGCGGCCTCTCCACCCCCCAGGCGTCTGGCCTCGACTCGCACGCAGGAATCCGTGGGCAGAAAGATAACAAAAGCTATTTTTCATGCAAGAGGAGTTGGACATCAGGGGAAATCAGAGCCCCTTTGTACGATATGCCAAACTGCTGAAGCGAGCAAATGTCTCAGGCGAGGGCTCAGATGCGAGCCGGTAACGGCACGCTGGCCCCCGGGAGCCAGCGTCAATGTGCGCTTGTTATCAGCGGCGGAAGCAAGCCTGGGGCACCCTCCCCCCACTGCGCGGCCAGACGAGTTGGTGACACGGCCTTGGCTGGACTGTCCGGCCCCTGGAAGGAAGCCTGGGTGTCCTGAGATGTCCTCGGGGAGTCCCATTCCCCTCCCAACTCGCGGTGTGGTCCTTGAGACCCACCCTCACGGTGGGCCTTCCCGTAGCCCCAGGCACAGGGCAGCCTCTGGGCCGTCAGGCATGTGTTCCAGCCCCAGGCCCAGCACCAACAGCTCACCTCGGCCCCACCCCCACCCCCGCAAGCAAATCTGCACGGGAGGTGTTGCTAACGTACCCGTTTTGCGGAGAAAGCAACTGAGGCTCAGAGACGGTGCAACAGCCGGTAGGAAGGCCATTGGGAGGTAGAACCTGGACTCAAAGCCCGACGCACCCGGGCTCCGGGCCCTCCGCCCCACGTCCACCAGACGTCCTCCAAGACGCCACTCATAAGCGCTGCTGTGTATTTCGCGCCTATGGCGAAGCAGGCGTACGCAGAGCGCCGTGAGTGTTTTCCACTTGATCCTCCGGACGACCCTAAGAGACAGGCCTTAGCGGAACCCCTGGGAGCAGGCCCTGACATCCGGATGTGTTCTGAGGCTCTGTCCTCACTTTGCCGCCTCTTCTCCCGGGGCTTCCCCAGCACCCGACAGTAAGCTCCCCAAGGCCTTTCTGTACCCACAGTGTCCAGCACGAAGCCAGGCACTCAGCAGGTGCCCCATAAACGCTAACAAGGTGCTCTCCAATCTCCAAGGCAGCCCCGGCCCTGCGTACTGTTTGCGGGGGCCCTTGGAGGAAACAAGAGAGAGGTGGTTCCAGTAACACCCCCCTGCCCCCCACCCCAGCCGCCAACTTCTGTGCAAACCCAGGACCCTCCAGCATCACTCCCTCCAGTCCCAGCTTCCCCGGCCCACCCTTCCTCCAATCAAAGTCTTCTCTCCTCTCGGGACAGAACAGGACACCCAGGCCTGGCTATGGAATTTTGGGGGGGTCCAGTGCAAAATGAAAATGGGGGTCCTCTCGTTCAAAAATCATTAAGAATTTCAAGATGGCGACAGCAGAGCGTGAAATGACGCAAAGGTGCACGAATACAGCCCTGGTGACACCAATCATTCTATATCCTTTGCACGTGACCCATTATTAGGGTCTGGGTTTTTTTGTTTGTTTTTTAACATCTTTATTGGAGTATAATTGCTTTACCATGTTGTGTTAGTTTCTGCTGTATAACAAAGTGAATCAGCTATTCGTATACATATATCCCCATATCTCCTCCCTCTTGCATCTCCCTCCCACCCTCCCTATCCCACCCCTCTAGGTGGTCACAAAGCACCGAGCTGATCTCCCTGTGCTATGCACCTGCTTCCCACTAGCTATCTAGTTTACATTTGGTAGTGTATGTATGTCCATGCCACTCTCTCACTTCGTCCCAGCTTACCCTTCCCCCTCCCTGTGTCCTCAAGTCCATTCTCTACGTCTGCGTCTTTATTCCTGTCCTAGGGTTTGGGTTTTTCTAGGGCAGTCTTGATTTAAAATTTTCTGGATCGTTCTCCCTTCCACTCCACCATCTCCTCACCAAATCTAAGAATGCCAACATTTCAGGATCTCAGTAACACTTCCTACATCATATACAACAACATGAGAGAATCTGTCCTCTGCTCTTTTGTCTAGAACTTTGGTTCAGACAATACAAATGCCCCAGTGCCATTGGTCCCATCAGGGAACCGAGACACTGGGGTCAACAGTCACAGCCTGACCTCTCATCACAAGGGGAGCTGTTTCCATCCATCAAGCAGGTGACTGCCATGTCCCTGTGTCCAGGCCAGCCCCGCCTCCACCCTGCAGAGGGGGGGCCCTCAGCCTTGTGCACTCAGCCTATCTGAAGCCGAGGAGTCTCCTGTTCCCCCACTTCAGGGCACTCCTCTTTGGTTGTGTCTTGGGGATTGGCTCCATCGGCTGGGGGTGTCTACCGCTGTATCTCCGTTTTACAGATGAGAAAACAGAGGCTCAGAGAAGCCAAGGAATCTGCCCAAGGTCACAGAGCTAACACAGGGCAGAGCAGGATTCAAACGCAGATCTCGTTGACTCCCCTGCCACACACCCAGCCCCTGTCCCATTAACCATCACGCAGACTTAGTTCAGAGATCACCTGACCTGACTCTTCTGTACAGTGAAGCCCCTGGTGGGAGGTGTCAGAGGTGTGTGGGGCTAGATCTGTGGAGCTTCGCAGATCAGGGAAGGAGCCTGACTTTATCCCAAGTGGGATGTGGCCCCATTGACGGCCATCGAGCTAGGGAATGACGTGATCTGATTTCCATTTTTCCAAGCTCTTTCTGGCTGTGTGTGAAGAAGGGCTAGCATGGGGGTGGACGGGAGGGAGGGGCGGGAAGACAGGTCAGGACACTCCTTGGGGCATCCAGGCAAGACATGACAGCGGCTGGGAGCCAGGTGGAGGGAAAGCTGTGGGTAGGTCTGGGCGGTCTGTAAGGAATCCCAAGGGGCTGTCGCAGGAAAGGTGTTTTTTCTCATCTCTGCGGTGGCCAGCTCTGGGATGAGCACAAAGCAGGTCATCAGTGTGTCCTGAGCACGAATGATCAAGTGGCGGGGAGAGGGGACCGGCTGATTCTCTGGAGGTGAGAACAAGCCAGCAGCAGTGCATCCGACGGGACGGGTGAGGCTGCCACCAGCATGCGGGTCCTCGCTGAGGTGTCGGGGTGAAAAGAGGCCAAGCCAAGTGTTTCCAAGAAAATGAGCCCGAAATCCTGTACCCTCTGCAGCACCTCTGTGGCAGCACAGCCACCGTGCTTTTCACAGCACTTGCCCAAGTACCCTCTCATTGGGTATTCGCACAACCCTGGGAGGGCACAGGAGGATGGAGGGAAGAGGGGGAAAGAGGGAGACAGAGGTAGAGAGGAGGGAGGATGGAGGGAGGGATGAGAGACGGATGAAGGGAAAGACAGGTGTCATTTGCCCATTTGACAACCAAGCAATCAAAGGCTCTAGGAGGTTAAGGGATACCCAGAAGACTGTCTGGATGTTAGTCACAGAACCAGAACCAGGCACAGGTCTCCCGACTCCTGCCCCAAGGTTTCCACACCCGGCACCCTCTCCTCCTTTATCACAGCCCTGATCCCGCAACACTGGAGGTCACAGCTGTAGCCCCGGTGCCTGCCAGGAAGTGGGATGGGGGGAAGCGCTCTGGGCGCTGCCTTGGTGCTAGGCCCTTCGACTCTTAATTGAGAGCCCTCTGGTTCTGATTTTACGGCTCGCAGAAGCCATTCAGCGTGGTTTTGCCTCTGAGAGGTGATGAAAGAACACCATATTCTACAGTGGCCTGAACATCCCCGGGGACACTCAGCTTCCTCCATTCCCAGACCCTGGAGGCCAGTGAGCTGACCTGGGGCCCCACTCAGCTCAGCTGCAAAGGTGGGGTGACTTATTTTTTCAGGGAAAACTTCCAAGTTTCAGGAAATATGGAAATAAGGGGAAGGCAATCACACCTTGAATATCTACAAGATGCCAGGCGCCGTGAGGGCTATTTTGCACGCATTTTCTCATAAAACCTTTACAACAATCCCAGGGGTTGATTCAGTGATGCCTCTATTTTACAGTGAAGGAACCGCAGTTCAGAGAGGTTAGCTAATTTATCTGAGACACACAGCTGACTAATGGCAGAGCCTGAACTCAAACCCAGGTCCATGTGGCTTCAGTGCCAGCCACCTGACACTGCCACTTCCATGTGGACTAACAGAGGTTGGAAAAAGTGAGCTGAGACAAGCGCGCAGCCCCTGTCTGTCTCCCCAGGGCCAGGAGGTGACAGGCTGATGGCGGGTGAGCTAGGGAGGCTAACAATTTTTAATAATTTGTTTTCCTTCCAGGCTCTGGAGCTGGGCTTGAGTCCAGAAACTCCCCTGGGCCTCTGAGCACTCTCTTTTGTAAATGGGGCAATGGCGGGGCAAGGGGTTGTAGCGGGGTGGGGGGAGGACACATAAACGGCACTTGCTGGGCACCTCTGCCTCCGTGGGCTTGGTGAGGTACGAGGCACAGAGGGTTGGATGCTGTGACAGTGGGGACCTTGCTTTAGGTCTGCAATCGCGGAGGTGGGGGAGGGGAGTGACGAGTGGGGGAGGGGCGAGAGCGGCTCCAGTTAGAATCCAAAGCCCTTTCAAGCCCGTGGGCAGTTAGGCCTTTTGCAGCTGGCCAGAATGCTCAAGGAGCCCGAAGAAAGAGCTGGGGTTAACTTTACGGAGGACGCTGACTTGAAGGACAGATAGAAGTTTGGGGTGGGTAGATGTGGGGGTGATGGAGAGTTCCTGATGTTTTGGGGAGCAGAAACAGTCAGAGGGCTCTTCTGACCCAAGCACATCTCTGGTTCCAGCATCCCAACAGGGCAGCTCCCCTGCCTCCATCCTGGCTCCAGGGAAGGGGGAGGAGCGGAGGAGGAGGCCTGATGCCAAGGCCAGGCATGGCTAAGTGTGAGGTCACACCCCGCATCCTCCGGCCAGCTGGGAGCCGTGGGTCTCTGAGGGGAGGTACCGTCTGCTTTGCAAAGACCCTGGAGCTTCATTTGGAGGGTTGTCTGGACCCCAGCCCCGTCCCGATGCTCAGGGAGCCCTTGCCATGGGGCAAGGACGGCAGAGAAAGGCCCAGGGGGAGGGAGTCCCTTCGTCCTTCTGTATTTCTTGCTGCTCACCTCGTGCTACGGTGGTTCCTAGTTGCCTGGTCTTCACCCAGGTGCCGGCCCTCAGGGAGGCTGGGTGGGCAGAGCCCTAAGCAGGCAGCCCCAAACCTCCTTCTGCTCCCAGCTCTGTCACTAACCAGCTGTGTGACCTTGAGTAAGTCCCTCTGCCTCTCCAACCTTGGTTTCCTTTGCTGGCAGAGTGGGAGGATCCAGCCACATCTGTAGTGCCCACCCGTGTGGACACCTGCTGGGGCATCACAGGCAGGGTGAGCTGGGTCACCTGCAATTCACGACTCTTAAGAAGGGAATGGAGCCGGGTACCAGTTACATCTGCGGTCGCCTAAAGCAGATGCCTGGTCATCCCCTTAATAGAGATGCTCCCCGACACCCCCTTCCCCCCGAGGTTCCGTGTGTTTTCTCGAAGGAACGAGAAATAAGTGGAGTTCCTTTTAGTTGACGGGAATCAGATCAGCCCTTGCCCTCAAACGAAATGGTACTTCCCTTAGAGCAGCGGTTCTCCATGGGGGGCAATCTTGCCTGGGCCCCCTCCACCATCCAGGAGACTTTTGGCAAAGTCTGGAGACGTCTGTGGTTGTCACAGCTTGGTGAGGCGGGGCTGTAGCTGGCTTCTAGTGGGTAGAGGCCAGAGACGCTGCTAACCTTCTACAACACACAGGGCAGCCCCACAGAAAAAAGGATCCCGTTCCAACTTTCCAAGGTACCGAGGGTGAGAAATCCCGCCCTGCCGTGAGGGCAGCGGTGGTGAACCCACAACACCTGGACGGGTACGAGCTACCGTGGCTCCCCTGAGCTGTGCTCTACGGAACTTTGCAGCACGCTTTTGGCTGTGGGAGGCTGGGCAGTAGTGTGAAAACCTGGGACCCCCACGGGCTCACACTTATATCCTCTCCCAACCCCGCTCCTTCTTCCGTCTTCCCCATGTGGACAGAGCACGGCTGTCTCGCCAGCTACCGAGCCCCGGGTCCAGGCAGTTATGCTCGATCCCTGCCCCCGCCCCAGCCTTCCCCCCACGTCCCCCCATCTCTGCTGCTGCCACTTGGCCTCAGGCTTCCAGTCCGGGCACCTGCAGCAACGCCCACACTGGCCTCCTGGCGGCCTCCCTGCCTCCCCGAATCTCCGTTCTCCAAAGGTAGCCAGCGGACTTTCTGAAAACGTAAATCAGATCCCAACGCCATCCCCTCCCCTCCCCAAGCACAGATCCCTTGTCATAAAAAGCAGATAAAGCAGGGTGCTGACCCTGACCTCGAAGCCTCTCCCAGTCCCTCCACAGGGATGGAGCCCCGCCCCCCCGCCCCCCACCCCCACCCCCACCCCCACCCCGAGCTCCGCCGCCCGCACCAGGTTCTTTCCTGCCTCGGGGCCTCGTCTGCCTCTTCCTCTTCCTGGAAGCGCTCCCTCCGGTCCTTCTCTGACACCTCCTTCATGGCCTCTGACCAATGGCCACCCTCCCCAGCCTCTCCCGGCGCCCCCCGACCCGGCTCTGTTTCCGCCAAAACACTCATCAGTACCTGGAAGCGTCAGCTACCCCATTAGAACTTTGGCTCCAAGAGATCAGGGGCCACGTCCATCCTGCCCACCCCTGTGACTCAGAACCCCACACGTCTGACACAGAGCAGTGCTCCGTGAGCATGAATAAATGAAGGGATGGATGGATGGATGGATGGATGAGGCATGCCCAGCAGGCAGGTGACATATCCTTTACATGTGTGTCTTAGCAGAAATAAGGTTGAGAGTCACTGAACTAATCTCAAAGGCTCTTCCACCTGTAGAACCCGGCTTCCTGTGGGCCACATCAAGGCCACACTGAACCTGGTTCTACCTCAAGGCTGTGGGCAGGGCTCTCTGGGGCTTGTGTGGCTGAAAGACAAAGGTGGGAGGAATGTTCCAGATCAGCCAGGCCCCACTTTCAGATGAGGAGACAGAGGCCCACCAGGCTCTGACACCCTGGATCTCATGACCTGAGGCCCCTTCCTACTCTGCATCTGTTACTACATCCTAGATATCCCCAGAGTCTTGGTCGTCTGAGCAGACTGACACCAGGAGATTTATTTTAAAGAGCTGCTGGTTTCCTACTGAGCCTTTCTGAAGCCCCTGACACGGGGCTCCTCCAAAGCCGGCTCTGCTGCGAGACCATTAAGTCCGGCTGGGGTCCACCAAGATCCCCAGCTTCTCTTCACTAAGTCAGCTGGCTCCAGCTGGGTTTTTCTTGTCAGAAAAGAGAAAAGAGTGAAGAACAGAGGGTGAAGAGACAGAGCAGGACATTAAGGGAAGGTAGACATGAGAAGGGACTGCCAGGGCCCCTTCCTGAATGATGAGGGACTGGGCACCAGCTACAGAGCAGGGACAGACGGACGAGCAGCCCTGTCACAGACTGAACGCTTGCGTCCTCCCCAAATCCATATGTTGAAGCTCTAACCCCCGACGTATTCAGAGGTGGGGCTTTGGGAGGTGACTAGAGAGATGAGGTCATGAGGGTGGGGTCCTCATGATGGGATTAGTGCCCTTACAAGGAGAGAACAGAGAGCTCTCTCCGTCACATGAGGACACAGGGATAAGGTGGCCGTTTGCCAGGAAGCAGCTCTCACCAGCAACCGAATTGCCCAGCACCTTGATCTTGGACTTCCAGCCTCCAGAACTGTAAGAAATAATGTCTGTGGTTTAAGCCATTGAGTCTATCACATTTTGTTATGGCAGCCGAGCTGACTAAGGCAGCCCCCTTACCTGTCCCTTCCCAAATCTGTGTGGTTCAAAGGGCATCCCCTGGCTGGGGGAAAGCTGGGCTTATCTGCTCAGCCTCAACCGTGATCCAGACAGCAGCAGGCATCCCTGACACCCAGGAGCCGTGGCTATCTTAAGCCTCATTTTCTCCACCTATAAAAGGCAGAGAATTGGGCTTCCCTGGTGGCGCAGTGGTTGAGAGTCCGCCTGCCGATGCAGGGGACACGGGTTCATGCCCCAGGTCTGGGAGGATCCCACATGCCGCGGAGCGGCTGGGCCCGTGAGCCATGGCCGCTGAGCCTGCGCGTCCGGAGCCTGGGCTCCGCAACGGGAGAGGCCACAACAGTGAGAGGCCCGCGTACCGAAAAAAATAAAACAAAACAAAACAAAACAAAAAAGGCAGAGAATTAAGATTTACCTTGCAGAGTTGCTGGCAATTATACGAACTAATGTTAAGTCCTGCACGAGGTTGATGTGATGGCTGTTATGAGCAACGCTGGAGGGCAAAGGAGGGCCTGCGGACGAGGGGACCAGCTGATTGGCTAGGTGCTGCGGGAAGGGAGCCTGCTCTCTGCTCGCACCCCCCTGGGCCTGACTGGACAGGCTGCCTGTGAGTTACTGCAAGAGAAAATGAAAGACAGGAAGAGCGCCCAGCCCAGTGCCTGGCCTGGGGCAGGAGGGGAAAGGATGGAATTCAGATCCAAACCTCCCTGAACAGGCCTGTGTCCGGAGTGTGGGGTAAGGCCGAGCTTCCCAGCTGACCGGCTATGAGAGGGTTCCAGATGTGCCAGAAAAGCATGCCCCCCAGGAGCTGGGCAGGGCCTGGGGTGGCTGGTGCCCCGGGGTAGTCACCGATGGCTGTCCTCTCCTCCCCCGCCCCTGGGGTGCAGTGCAAGTACCTTCTCTTCCTCTGGGGGCCGTGGTGTGAATGAAGTTTGGGTACACTCATTGGTGAGAGATGCTGCCCGCGGGGTGGGGGGGGGTAGTGGGAGTGAGCATGATGGGGCAAAGGAGCCTCTCACTCGCAGGGGCCAGGGTCTCCCTACCCGCTCCCCAGTAGGTGCCCAGGACAGAGCTGACACAAAGCAGCAGGCCCGGGGCCACCCCTGGCACTGAGACTGCCATCTCAAGGCTCTGACCGAGCTGCGAGTGTGCTGACGGCAGCTCCGTCTATGGGGGACCTGGGCGGGTGGTGCTGCTGAGGCTGAACTTTGCCAGGACCCTGTACTGTGGGCCCAGAGCACAATGACAGCACAGTGACTGGCTCGCTCGGGGACCCTGGTGTCTGGCAGCCCCTGTGAATGTCTCGAGCTCCCAGTGGGCACAGGGGCTTTGCCGCATAAGCTGCTGCCCTCGGGGCCCAGAGTCTCCCCTTCCCTTCCCGTGTCTACACGAGGTCTCCGGTCCCTGGCACACAGTGCATGCTCCGGAATGCCTGTTTACCTTCTACACCTTGCCTGATTCCAGAATGCGTTAGAGACTGAACAAATGTTGGTGGGTGGTAGCTTTGGTGGAGAAGTCCACAAAGATTTGTTACTCCTTTCCTGTGTCCCCAGCCTTGGGCTGAATGTCACCAAAGATGCAAAGAAAGAAGGAGGTGGGGTTCTAGGAGACGGAGGGGGCAGATGGCTGTTTGTGGTGGGAACAGGCTAGTCCAGAACATGGTAGGAAAAGAGAGACAGACAGACACACAGAGACAGACACACAGAGACAAAGACAGAAACAGAGAGAAGCGAGAAGAGAGTGTGTGTTATGCAATTTGTGTATCAGTTGTACATTCTCACTTCCAAATGCCTTCACGCTGCCGCAAGCCAGCCTCAGAGCTGGGCTCCTCCACTGGATAGGCAAGTACTTGGTTCTATTTTTAATGGGAACCCAGAAGATGTTTGGGAAAGGGCAGGACAGCACGGTGGGCAGAGCTCTGTAGTGAGACAAAGGCTCGACGCTGGCCCTGCAGCCACCTACCTGGGTGCCTCTGGGCAAGTGCCTTGCCCTCTCTGAGCCTCTGTTCCCCACGGTGCAGGTGGAGGTGAAGAGGGCACCCTCTCAGGGCTGTTATGAGCGTGCCGTGCGGTAACGTGCACAAGGCTCTGTGCGCTGGAGGATTTTGACACTTGTCCTATAGAGGGGCAGCGGGGAGACCCGGCTTTGGGGGCGGAAAAGGGTGATGTCAGCCGTGGTGAGTCTGGGAGCAGCAGGCTTCTGCCCACAGCCCTGCCAGCCTGCACGGACACCTTAGGTACACAGAGGGCGGCTCTCCTGACCTCACAACATCATTCCTGTGAAACAGCCAGGGAAATGAATCTGCTGTTTGTGAGATGCCAGCAAACACTTCAGAGTCCCACTGTCACAACTGGTGGGGTTTTTTTGGTTTGGTTTGGTTTGGTTTTTTTTGCGGTACGCGGGCCTCTCACTGCTGTGGCCTCTCCCGTCACGGAGCACAGGCTCCGGACGCGCAGGCTCAGCGGCCATGGCTCACGGGCCCAGTCACTCTGCGGCATGTGGGATCTTCCCGGACCGGGGCACGAACCCGTGTCCCCTGCATCGGCAGGCAGACTCTCAACCACTGAGCCACCAGGGAAGCCCACAACTGTTGTTTTATTAGCTGCCTGCTGCAGTATTTCTTTAGTTTCAGCTTAGAGGTTTGAGCTTTTCATTTTTTCCCATGAAATGCTTTGGGGTACTTTGCTAGAGAGCAGGTGGAAATAATGCATTGTACACACAGAAGCCAATACTGAGGTGACCATGTCCACAGGGAGTGGCCTGGGGTTAATGTGTCGTCCGGGTCTCGGCCTGGACGCTCGCGGGCAGGTGGAGACGTCATAGATGGCAGACGGCCGTCGGACTCTGCGATGTGCTTTTGTGAGATAAGCTGGCAGTTTCCACCCCGGCTGAAGGACTGCCAGGATGATTCTAGAGCACCCCGAGGGATCCTGAGCCAGCTCTCTCAGCCCTGGCTTGGTCCAAGAATGTCCTGGCCCTTGGAAGTGGCCTGGTTTGGCCCCCAGAACCCCTGAGCTCCTTGGGGATGACAGAGGCAGCCCAGTTCTTGGGGTTAAGTCCCCAGATGGCAGCTCCCCACCCTCCCTCCGCCAGCAGAGCCTGCTGCCCAGATCAGCTTGGGGCTCTCTTGATGAGCATCGAGTGCAAACGGCTCAAGGCAGCTGGCAAGATGCTAAGTGCGGCATCAATCCTAATTAGGATAAGAAATTAATAAAGGAGGCATTCGAGCCACTCTGCAGAGGCCAGGCTCGCCGGCATGGAGGAGTGAGTTCCAATTTCGACCGGGAACCTGGAAGGCCTGGGGCCCACATGCGTGGGCTTGGGTGATGACAGGGGCTTCACTTACTGGACCACATATACAGCACCTAGTGGGGCCTGCGAGGTAGAACACGGGGGCCCAGCCACCCTTGTTCTGTGTCTAACTCAGGTGCCGTGGCAGGCAGTGTAATGGGTACATCCTCCAGATGAGAGGAGTAGGTGTTCTTGATCTGAGCATCTGCACACCAAAAATGATGTTTTTGAAAAGAAAAGAGGAGGTTGTGATGGTGGGCCCGCCGGTCCTTTGTGTGGCTGTTTCCCAACCTATTGATTGCACATTCCCGCTCCTGGAAGACTCCACTCAGTCCGGGCAATAAGCTCCAAATTCAAAGGTCAAAGCAGCTTCGTTTGGGAGAGAAAGTGGGGGGCAGAGGGGGGCAGAGGTGGGCAGGATTCCAGATGAGAACAGGCATCATGAGGGTGAGGGAGAAAGGGAGCAAGCGCCACCTCACCTGGCGACCCTGCTTTACAAAGCCTCCTTTCACCCGACCCCAAATACGGCCAGAAGAAGGGCCATCTCTTCCAGAGCTGCCTACCAACCTCCAGGAAGACGCCACCCCGCCGAACTCTTCGCAGGGGCTGGAACTGCAGGAAGGAAGGCTGGGGGTGCGGAAGAACCTCCCCGACCACGGAAGGCGGAGTTGACACACGCGGAAAGGTTACAGAAAAAGGAGGAGGAAACTCTGTCCAAGGATTTTTGAGAGGAAGCCTCCACCAACGTCCCCCACCCCTTTTCCGGTCTGAAAGCCAAGACCAAGCGGCGAACCCGTGCACAGCCTGGAGGGGAACAGACCGCCCGGACAAAGCCACCTGTTAGTCCAAGTTCCGCAGCGGGGCGGGCGGGAGGCACTGAAGTCTGGCGCACGTCGCCACTGGAGGAGTCCGGGTCCCTCCCCCGGAGGGAGCGGTCCCCGCAGTCCGGGGACACCCAGTCCCGGCCCCCAGAGGCATTCCATCCGTACAACACCTAGTGCAGGACCCGGCCGCGCACCTGGAGGGCTCAGCGCCGCGTCCCTCCTGCCGGGACCGGGCGGCCACGCCCCTCCCAGGCAGTTCGCGGTCCGCGGGTCGCCCCTGCGCGCCCCAGTTCTACTGCAGATTCCCGGCCTTGGGACGACGGCGGCGGGCTCGCTGCCCTAGTCGGGGTGGGGGGAGAATTGGTGACCCTCCCCTCCCCTCCCCACCGAGCGGGGAGGAGTGGGCCGGTGGCCCCTGGAGGAGTACGTGGCGGAGCAAGGTCTCGGCAGGCGTCAGGCTCGGGCGACCCGGGTCCCCAGACCCGGTCGGAGCCCAGCCCCCCTCCCACCCCTCGGCCAGGCCTCGAGCGAGCGCGGAGCGGCCCCGGCGCTCCCCGCCCCCGGCCGGCCCCGCCCCAGGATGGCCAGTTCCCATAGCAATCGCGCAGACACCGGTTGCCAAGCAACCTCTCCCCCAGCTCCCTCCCTCCTCGGCCGTCCGCTCCCCCCAACTCTAGCTTCCTCCCGCCCCCTCGCCAGCCTCCGCCTCCCCCGGGGGCGCTGGCGCGGCCCCTCGGGATCGCTCCGGTCTCGGGCTGCGCGCGCGCGCGTGAGTTTCGGTGTGTTTCATTGTGTCTGTGTGAGAGGGGGTGTGCGTGTGCCAGCGGAGAGTTTGTAGGGCCGGTGTGTTGGGGGCGGGGGGCGTCCCCATCGGGAGGGACCACGAGGTGCTGCACAGCTGGCCGCGAGGGGACCCGCCCGCTCGCTCCGGCTCCTTTGTGTCTCGCGCGGAGCCAGGGCCGCGCCCACCCCTTCCCGGCCGGCTCCCCGAGCCGGGTGTGTGCGTGTGCGTGTGCGTGTGTGTGGTGTGTGTGTGTGCGTGCGCCTGGGCGCGCGCGCGCGTGGCGAGGGGGTGCCGGGGCCGGCCGTACCTTCGATGCAGCACACCCGCCACAGCCCCGAGTGGGTGAGGTCGCCGCGGGTGCGGCGGGGCGGGGGCCCGTCGTCCATGGTCAGGTTGGTGCCGTTGCAGATGTACGCGCTGGAGTAGAGCCAGTAGTCGGTGCCGATGGCGATGGCCATGAGCGCGAAGGCGGCGAAGGCTCCGGCCGTGGTCAGCAGCATCTGCAGCCCGCGGTCGCATCGCACCATGGTGGGCGCCTCATGCTCCGCCGCCCGCCGGCCGCCCGCCCGCCCTCCTCGCTCCGCGCGCCGTTCCGGGGGCGCCGGGGCTGGGGGGCCGAGGGCCGGGGGGCGGCGCCGCGCCGGGGCTCGAACTCCGAGGCGCGGCGGCGAGTGCGGGCTGCGCGGGCTGCACGGGCCGCCGGGCGGGCGGGCGGGCGGCGGCGACCGGGGCTCCTCCCTCTTGGCCCGCCCTCCCCGCTCGGCCCGCGCCTCCGCCCCGCGCCCTCCGCGTCGCCGCCGCCGCCGCCGCCGCCGCGCCCCGCGCCTCTCGGCGCCGCCCCTCGAGCCTCGGCCCCCGCCGGGTGTGCGCTCCCCGCTCTTCCTTCTTGCCCGGCCCGGATTTTCTCTCCCTCCGCGCCTCTCCGCTGTCCGCGCTCGCGTGCGCTCCGCTCTCCTCTCCGGTTCGTTCACATTATCAGAGCGCAGGGAGCCAAGGCACGGGTTCCCCAGGAGGATCGAGGGGAGACGGCGTGGCAGCCTCCCCGCTTTCCCAGCCCAGCCCCGGACACCCCGCCTTCCTTACATGGCCCTGGGGGCTCTTTAATATGTGGTGTGCGTGTGTGTGTCCCTCCTTCCCCGTGCATTATCCGCGCCTTTACCTGGTGACGAATGTATAGGCGTGAGCGTGGGAGTGGGAGTGTTCAGGTCAGATTTCCAGAAGCCCCAGATGGGGGTCACAGCTGGGAGACAGGCCAGGCCCCAGCCACTTCCCTCCCCCCACCTAGGTGGCTGCGGGCCACCAGCTCCTGCAGATCCGCCGGCAGGGGCTGCAGGACCCAGACTTTACAGTCGAGGCAGAAGGGAGGTGTCAGCCAGCGGCGCTTTGGGAAGAACACCTGATCCCTGTTTTATGGATGGACGGGGAAACTGTGCTGGCAGCTGCGACGCTCCTCCCCCAGTACATTTCTGATGGTACATGTCTGCCAGTCCAGGAACACCCCACTTGTACTGGATTCAAGCGTCTCCGCCCCCAGCTGGTTCCCTCTCTCTCCCAGCTCCCTCTTCAATGCCTTTATTTCTTTTTCCCTCTCGCTCGACTCGAGCTTAACTGGCTTTCCCTCACCTCCTCCCGTCATTGCCAGACTCTGCCTCAGGCCCTGCTGGCTTCACTTAATTTCCACTGCTTCTGGCACGATCCCAGCCTGGACACGCTCCCTTCTCCGGAGCCAACCGGGCTCCTCCTCCTTTAAGACCCAGCTCAAAACTCTTCCCTCTAGGAGGCTCTCAGAGACCAGCACCTGGATATCCAGCGTGCCTTTACTTCATCCCCTCCCAAGGCTCACATCGCTGGCATCACCGACGGGTGTCTTGCAGGATGCAGCGCTGGACCCCAGGAAAGGAGGTCTACGGAGAGCTGCTTTCTTCTTGCAAGATGCAAATTTCACCTCCTTTTGGCACTTTCCGTGGCCCCTACTACCCAAAGAAAGTTAATTACCCCATGCTGGAATTACTGGTCTCTCTTCCATGAGATTGGGAGCCTTTCCCATACCTGACATATATGGGAAGTGTTTAAGAAACATTTGCTGAGCGAGCAGTGTTTCTTGGCCCCCTGGAAAATGGTACTCTGATTGGGGAAAATAGAGCCTGTAAATAAGAGGGGGGAAATTCCAAGATAATATAGCTGCATTAATTACAACTTGTTGGCCCCTTCTCCTGCCTTTGGGGTGTTTGTTCTGCTTCTTCCAAGTCTCAAAGGACAAGAGCCATCATGTGTATTTCACTGTCACCCACCCACCACCTGGTCCCAGGTTCTGCACACAGCAGGTACCCAGCGTGTGTCTGAAGGTGTGCACCAGGTGTGAGACCACTCACTCTGGCCCAGAACAGGGCTGCCTACCTCTGCCCCTAATATCCACGAGGGTAAATTCTGGGTTCTGTTCTCAGAAGCTCCCAGAAAGGTGGATCTCAAGCTTCTCTTTTCTTCTTCTTCTTTCTCTTCTTTTTTTAAAAAAGCAGCAAATCTTTGCTTCACATTAAATCTTAAACAGAAGCCCACTGTAAACAAGCCAGGTCTCCCACCAGTTAGCCCTGTAGGCGATAGCTGGCATTGCTCTGGTTGAATGGGGGACCCAAGGTACCTGTACCCACCCCCACACCATCCCCTGCAGCCCCCAAAGCACCCCTGTGGACCTAGGCGTCCATGAAACATGGTGAGAAAACTGACACCCTAAGTCAGCCCCTGAGTCACCCGGGGACAAGCCCTCCCGTCTGTTCTGCTTGCAGCCTTCCTCAGGGACTTAGAGAGCAACTGATCTGATCTGTGGGAGTGGGTGGGTGGGGCGACTAGCTTCCCTCAATCTCCTCTGAGGTCAGAGAGGTGACGTCTGGATGATGGGGTCCACCTCCAAACAAGCGACCTTTGGGTTAGTCCCACGGAGGGAGAACTTTGTTCATCGGAGCACTGTTAGACCAGCTCCCACCCCGCCGTTCTCAGAGGAGGGTGTGGGAGAGTTGAAAAAGCGCCCAACTAGTAGCCAAGACAGTCGCCATGTTGTGCTGGTTCCACGACTAACTAGCAAGGTGATCTTGGACAAGCCAGCACCACTGGGGAGAAAGACAGGTCTCCAGCCCCCCTTCCAGAATTGTTTTAAGGGTCAAATAAAGTAGCCTTGCACACCGCATCCACTTAGCAACCCTTCATGGAATGAGCAGTAGATGTTCCCTTTTCTGCCTTTCTTTGGAGACCACCAAACAAATTACTTCTCTGTGCCTCGGATTCCTGAGGTGTTGTAAGGGGGGTAATAGAATAACAGAAAATGTAAAATACATCCCCTAGAGGGTAACTTCCTCAAGGTCTCACACCTTGAAAGACCCCAGCTCAGACCCCGATGACCTCAAGGCCAGAGTTTTCCAAGACACTGAACAGCCTCTTTGCGCTTGTTGAGTGTTGCTTGACCGTGTTATTTTTACCTGTTAATTCACTAGAGGGGAGGGGACTTCAACGGGAGCTTGGTGGTTTGCTTTTCTATCTGTGGATCCCCAGCTGGCAAGCATGCCTCGTCCTGAGATAGCGAGGGTGTGGAGTCACAGAAGGGCTTGGCTGCCAGCGAGGGGACTTAGAACAAACCCAAGACCGTCTGAGACCATTCATCATGCCTGGGCGAGCACAATTTAAATCTGGGATTTCTGCTCAGCCGGGTTAGAGAGCTCTAAATGGCAGTATGTAAGTCTCACCTGAGGTCCCTGGAGTTTCTCCCGGGTGACATTTCCAGAGCTGAGGGGTGATGTGTCCTTCGCTCTCTCTGGAGGAGGCTCTGGACCGCTCTTGTTCTGGAGAGGCTAGATGCTCGGCATCTTCCCCCAGGGGGCCACTCAGGATACGTTTTCCTCTTGCGGGGAGGGGACAAAGCATCATACACATTATTACCTCTCTGGACAGCTGAGAAGGTGGAGGTATTTAGACCGGCTCTCCAAAGCTGTCTTTTTCAAAACAAAGTGGTTTCCTTCCCCCTCAGCAGATCACTTGGGTAGTTCCCACAATTCTTGGCTTTTTACTTTGGCTGTGAATACAAAGCTTCAATGAGCTCAGAACCGTCCGACAATCCCAACTGCAGAGTGACGCGGCCGGGCAGCGGCTGTGGGAGAGGAATACAGTATTAGCCGCTCCCACCCCGTTAAGATGCATATCAAAGCCATGAGGCGGCTGCCTTTGCGGTCACAGGCAGAGGAAGGGGAGCAGGAAGGGAGACGCCCTTGGCTGGTTTGGGGCGCTCGGTCGTTGTTCAGCAGCGGCTCCGAAAGCCTTTATCAAAAGCTTGGTTTTCCACCTTTGTCCTCCAGAAATAATGACCTTGTGTGGCAACGTTTTGTCATATCTCATTTCCATGCCCCAAGCGGGTGGTTTGGCTGATTTCACAAGGCTTAATAGGGAGATTTGGGGAGCCTGGGAGGTATGTCAGGTGAACAGACATAAAGAGTGATTTTGAGTTTTTATAGCAAAGGGCTGGGGATGAGTCTTAGAAGGTTCCGGGGCCTGGCTCAGCGTGGAGGCTTATCTGCAACCCATCCAATCTGCTCAGAATCCGAGAAGAATGCCCCCAGATCCTGGTCCTGACAGCCTCTCCCCATCAGATTAGGTACGCCACAAGAATGACCTTTTTCTTTTTCTTCAGTATTTCAGCAGAATCCTTTGAGGGAGAGCGCAGATCAGACAATGGTACTCGGCTTTATGTATTCGAGTTTATTCCATTTCGTTAACGTATCACTTCTGTCTCAGGCAAGGTGATTGGAGCTGGATACGTGCTCTTCCAGCTCTGCCGCAGTGAAGCAGTGGCGGACTCAGTCTCCACGCCGGGCCAGCCCCTAGAAGTGCAGAGGGAGGGGAAGCGGCCTTTCGTGAGTGCCCTCTGTGTGCCAGCGCCTGTGTGCACATAGTTCATTTATCACGACAGCAGCTGTGGCAGGTGGATGCTTCCCCCCGCCAGTCTGTAGAAGAAGAACCTGCAGCTAAACAGAGAGTAACCCACTGAGCCCGGGCACCACCAGGCTCTGTCAGCTACACACTGCAACCACCCCCCCGGGAGTGGCAGAAACTCAGGGTCTTCGAAGTTCCTCTGCCCACATCTGCTTCCTCCCCCACTCCTTGTATTTATCCAGATGAAATCGAGTTCAAAGTCACACGGAGCTGGAGAGGTTAGGAAATGCCTGCACCTTGCAACTCTGGTGGGCCGAAGCAGACTCCCCATTTCCCCGGGAAGGTGGAGGTGAGCTGGGCCGATGGCAGGTGATGGAAGCCACCGGCCTCAGAAGCCCCCCACCACCCCCAGGCTGCTACCCCCATCGCCCGTCCTGGTTGGCCAGAGTGGAGGACAGGGGCCACCCCTGGTTCAGGAGTGGTGGCTTCTTCGTGACAGCTTTGGCCTTGGACTGCTACCCTCCTGGACCTGTGGGCTTATTCAAACCCATGTGTTTTCAAGCTAGATCCCATTAGGCCTGCGCTCGCTCGGGTCACCATACTGGGTGGTCTCCCCCTCTAGAATTTGTTCGGGAACCAGCCCCGCTCGCTGATGAGTGTATTGGTATTAACGACCTGACTTGGCCAAAGCTTCCGGCCCTGCATGCTGACAGTTAGCCGGTTATTCTGAGAACATTCTTTTCAAAACAGTTGACATGACAAACAGGCTGAGAGGTTCCTTTGTCCACAGCCAGCCTCTGAAAATGAGCAGAACTCCAAGGAAGGTGTCGGCAGTGCAGGAGGTGGAAACGTTTGAGAACGGGGCTGGACAAGATGGTCAGTGACCGCTTGTTCTGCCGCAAACGTGGATCATTTGTGCTCTTACCAAAGTGGACCTTTTCATTCCTAAAATATAACCGCCCTGCGCAGGAGCTCGAAGAAAAGGCAGCCTCTCCTGCAGAACTTTGCTGCCAAGCACTCTGCCGCGGAATGAAAGCTTTGGATCGGGGTAGGTCTGGCGACTTCTGACACCACCTTTCTTTTCATCTCCGGCTTCCTGTGGCTCCGGGCTGCCCACTGGGGTAGGGGCTGAGGCTGCTCTTGGCCCCCTTGGGGCTGCGCTTGCCACTGGGTGGGAGAGCTTGCTTTATTCTGCAGACACCTTTCTGGATCATGGAAATCGACCGAATATTAGCACTCTGCTTCCTCTTTTGGTGATTCCCACTCTCTTTGTTATGGAAGAGCTGCTGGGTCTTTGCTGCTTTCCTCTCTGAGGCCGTTTCTCATGAAGAGGAAAGGGAAGGTCATTGGAGTCAGTGGCCACACCTCTCTGGGCCCTGGTGAAATGGGGAACGAAGCACCTGCCTCATCATGGGGCTGTTGCACAGATTCAAGAAGCCCAGGCAAGGCACTGACACGAGGCTTCCAAGAGCTAAGGTTTCCTCAGCTCTTGGTGAGCATCAGGCTCCATCCTAAATGCCTACCGCGTACTAACGCACCTGATTTTCTCCAGAACTCTTTGACATAGGTAATATGATTGGTCTCATTTAACCGAGGAGGTAATGAAGGCTCAGAGAAGGTGAGTCCTTCTCCCAGGGTTGTGCATGAGGGAGCCCGATCCTGCACCTCGGCAGTCAGCTTCCAGAAGCCATACTTCTAATTTTGACTTGACTAAAGAAGTGGTATCATTCTGTCCCCATAGGAACCTATGACTGTGGAGCTTCTGGGTGACAAAGACATTAAAATCATTGCCGTCCTTTGCCAAAACCTTCTTCAAGATCTTGTTGTGGCCAGAGAGCTGGGCCGGTGGCAAACGGTGGGGTAGGGAACAGCTCTGGGGCATGTCACTCAGTGCTCCTCCGTTACCAGAGCTGCTGTCAGACTGGAAGGAGATGATCTCTGAGAAGTGTGGTCCCAGCTGACCCCGACCACACCTCTTACCCATCTCCTTCAAATCTGATGTCACTGCTAGATGCACGTAACATGAACTGAGAAGTCACATTTATTGTGCAGATGAAGAAGGTGGCCGAGACTCTGGGGCCCTCTTGAAGCGGTCCGAAAAATCACTGGTGTCTTCCTGCGTGTGTCTGCCTACAGTACCTGGTTCCCAGCACAAGGGCTGTGCCTCTCTCAGGCCTCCTCCACCCGCCCTGGCACAAGGCAGCACCAGGCAGAGTGAATTTGCAGATGCTTGCCTCTGGCTCCATACTCGGCTGGATCTGATAACAGACCGTTTCCACATAAACAGAGGATGGATGATGAATTGACTTCCTAGAGGGGTTATTTCAAATGCTCTAGATCTTTTAAAAATTCAAGGAGAAGGCTTCTCTGGGCTGGTGAGGTATCTGTAGAGAGTGCTGTCACCTGTGGGATGGCACTGCCAGGGGGCTGAGTTGCCTGCTCTCAGCCTCCACCCAGAGACAGTTCTGCAGGGAATGGTCCTGTGCATCTCAGCTCCCTGACCTGCGTCCTTGCTGGGCTCCTCTGCGTGTCCAGCTTCAACAACCTCTGTCCCACAAGATGGGTTCATGATGGGACATGATTAACAGAAGCTCTAATTTACTGAGCAGTTAATATGCCAGGCACTTTCATAACAAGAAAGATGTTGTCATTCCCATTTTATAGATCATAAAACTGAGGCTCCAAGAAACTTATTCAAGGTCAAAGCTAGTCGATAGAAGAGCTCGTGTTCTAGTTCTAGTTCTAGTCTAGAACTGGCTGTCTCCGTGGAACATATTCTTCCCACAGTGCAATAGTTTTCAACCCTGGATACCCTTGACAATGGCCTACCCTAGAAATGTATGCCCCACTCCCAGAGATTCTGACATCTCTGGACACACTCAGGGCATCAGAATTTTTTAAAGCTACCAAGGAATTCCTAATATACAGCCTGGGAAAGAATCAGGGCACAGGGCCAGCATGGCTTTGGACCCAAGTTCTCCTGGAAAGTGTTTGATTCTCAGCTGAATTCATTGCTGGCACCTGCAGCCTGGCTCAGTCTCTGTGGTAATGAACAGGGAATGGCGGGAGGGTGTATGCGTGGTGGTCCTGGCATCAGCTGGGCTGGCTGTGCCCTCGGATCACTGGGGAAGGCAGCTGTTAATTGGGTGTGATCTGGGAGATTCTATGAGGCTCTCCCTCCGCCCTGGGGTGGGTCACGCTGTCTGGCCCTTTGTCTGCCTTTCCACCCAGCAGGTGGGAAATGCTCCTTGGTGAGGACAAGGTGGGGCTGTGGCTCTACCTCCAAGCCACCTCCTGGGATGGGAGAGCCTGGGGACCTGGGGACCGAGCCAGCCCCTCCCTTCCAGCACCCTGCCCCACAGACAACGAGGGAGCTGGTTCCCACCCGCGTGGTTTACCTGGGAGAGTGGAGGAGCTCTGGCATCAGATCAGAGGGTTTGAAGGGTGAGAAGCAGGTGGGGATGCTCTGAGGGTCCTGTGCCTGGGCTCCCACGGGGGCTCAGGCTGTGGGACATCAGAGGGTGGATGCACCCTGCTCTCTCACGATGCCCGGACCCCATGCGCCAGGGCATCCCAGAGCTGGGTGCCCGGGCTGGGGGCTGCGTGGCTGCCCACCCTGGGTTCCTCCTCCCTCTGCCTCGGCCGATTCCCAGCAAGCTGCCCGCTGCACTTGCCAATGGAGCCAGATGCTGCTTTGGGGAAAATACCTTCTGGAGTTTGTTGTCTGAGCCCTCCCAGCTGACACCCACGGTGGAGAAGATGTGTCAGGATAAATGGAAAATCTCTTCATAAATATTTGGAAAAAAGCAAAAAGGAAGAGAAAAAAAGAACTAACCTTTTGGGATGCATTTGGGAGCATCTTAGTGATGGCCCTAACAGATGGAGGAAGCAGGTCGTTAACATTCGTCACTTTGCAGGAGGGTCCCCACAAGAGCAGCCAGGGGCCGTGTCTGGTTCAGGCTGCCAGCACCGAGGGGCCCGTGGCTCGCCCGCGGCTCCGGGGAGGGGACGGGCCTGCCTGGGTCACCAACAGAAGCTGTGCAGCACACTCAGATGCCGGGTGCCCTTTATTCATAATGCATAATTGTGTCTTTAAACCCAGCTGCCTTGGGACTTTATTACAAGTGGAGCACAGGCTGAAGAGGCTTTTAGGGGAGCCCCTGGAGAAGAGTAAAGAAGCCCTGGGGGCTGAGGCGCTAACAGGGTAGAGCTGGCACCCGTGCCAGGAGGAGAGAAACGCACACCTGAGCTGGGAGGCCCTTTAGACGGGGCCTCCACCTCCCAGGGGACTCGGCTGAGGAGAGACAGGGTGTTTTAATGCCGGTCAGTGTGGTCAGCAGTCCCAGGCCCTCCCAGGTCTGGAGACCACCTTCGCCTCACCCCGCCACTACCAGTTCTGGGCACACCAGCCTGTGCGTCCCTGGAAAGAGAAGCCGCTGCTCCGAGCTCCACGAGGCCTTCGGGCTCCTAGCGTGCTCTCCTGCCTGCCCTCCTGCAGGGTCACCTGCCCGACTCAGGGGCCTGATTCCCATCTGTCCTGGGTCACAGGAGGCGGACTCATCCTACCGGAGGAGAGGATGGTCCGCCGGGCAGCCACCGGGATGGGCAGGGTCTCCAGAGGACAGACCCTAGGGAGAACTTCCTTGGGAGGGGTGGGGTCCCTAAATCTAAGTGTTGGTGCCTGTGGTTAACCTGCGAAGGCAGACGTGCTCCGGGCATCTTTGCCTGGGAGGTGGGTGCACATACTGCCCTCCCAATCTGTACTGGCTGCCGTTCTTTAGTCTCCATGGTTGGCCCCATTGCACCAGGAGCGGGCCTTCCGCGCATTTGCAGTCGGGGCTGGGGGCTGGGCGGCGGAGGCTGTGGAGGAATGAGGGCGGGCGTGACGAGATGTCTGTTCCCTAGCTTGGGATGGAGGTCCCGGGGACCTTGACCGAGATATTTGGAGGAGCATTTCCTGTTACCTGTGTATCAGTCAGCATCCTGCAGAGGAACAGATCAATAGAACACATACCTGTATGTGTATAAGAGGAGATTTACTGTGGGAATTGACTCACAAATATAGAGGCTGAGAAGTCCCACAATATGCCATCTGGAAGCTGGAGAACCAGGAAAGCTGGTGGTGAAAACCAGTCTGAGTCCAAAGGCACAAGAGCCAGGAGCTCTGATGTCTGAGGGCAGGAGAAGACTGATGTCCCAGCTCAGTAAGAGAAAGAGAATTCGCCCTTCCTCCACTTTTTTGTTCTTTTCGGACCCTCACAGATTGGATGATGCCCCCCCGCGTTGATGAGAGTGGCTCTTCTTGGTCTCCTGACAAGTGTTCTTTTTTTTGGCTGCGTTGGGTGTTCGTTGCTGCACGTGGGCTTTCTCTAGTTGCAGCGAGTGGGGGCTACTCTTCGTTGTGGTGCACGGGCTTCTCATTGCAGTGGCTTCTCTTGTTGTGGAGCACGGGCTCTAGGCGCGCGAGCTTCAGTAGTTGTGGCGCGTGGGCTCAGTAGTTGTGGCACTCAAGCTCAGTAGTTGTGGCTCGAGGGCTCTAGAGCTCAGGCTCAGTAGTTGTGGTGCACGGGCTTAGTTGCTCCACGGCATGTGGGATCTTCCCAGACCATGGCTCGAACCTGTGTGCCCTGCATTGGCAGGTGGATTCTTAACCACTGCGCCACCAGGGAAGTCCCGACAAGTGCTTTTCTCTTCGGGAAGCACTCTCACAGGCACACCCAGAAACCATCGTTAACCAGCTGACTGGGCATCCCTCAGCCCAGCAGATGATGCAGAGAATTAACCATCACAGCCGGTCTCTTCCTCAAAGTGCGGACGTCGGAACTATTAACTACTTCTGGAAGGGTGCAGAACCTTCGAGCTGGCATTCGTTTCTCTGTCCATCTCGGCAGGAAGAGGGCTTCAACCACAGGCTGGGTCCGTGTCCACCGGTCGGACGTGAAGTCTGTCTTTCTGCGTCAAGTTCTGTCTGTGTATTGACAGTGAGTCAGTTCTATTAGACAGAAATGCTGGGTTCTGGACACAATTCTAAAAGATGGACTTAGAGAAACTGATGATGAATTAAAAACACCCTGAAAATAGGGCTGGTTGAGAAGCAAAGGATTTGCTTTCTTTCTTTTTTTTTCTTTGTAGTAGTACATCATTTATATATTTTTTTATTGAAATATAGTTGATTTACAATGTTGTGTGAATTTCTGCTGTACAGCAAAGTGATTCAGTAATACATATATATATACATTCTTTTTTAAAAAATATTCTTTTCATTACAGTTTATCACAGGATATTGAACATAGTTCTCTGTGCTACACAGTAAGACCCAGCTGTTCATCAGGATTGGCTCTCAGAGGGAGCACCTGACTTACACTTGGTTCTTCACTCAGCTGACCTCGTCCCACAGGTTCCTCCTGGCGTCTGGCCCTGGGCTGGTCACATTCTCTTTGACGAGTGATTAAGCAGAGCGAATGTGATGCACTTATTTATTGACCCAGGTGACACATGTTGTGGGTTGCATGGTGGCACCCCCAAAAGATACGTCCGTGTCCTCACCCCCAGAACCCGTGCAGGTGACCTTATGAGGAAAAAGGATCTTTGCAGGTGTCATCAAGACCTTGCGACGAGACCGTCCCAGATGCGGGGCAGGCCCTAGGCCCAGGGACAAGTGTCCCTACAAGAGAGCAGGGGGAGACAGAGGGGCAGAGGACGGCGGGGGGCCGCTGCGAGGCCACGACGGCCAAGGTTTCCAGCAGCTACAAAAGCTGGAGGAAAGGCATGGGACGGGCTCCCCTTCAGAGCGTCCAGAAGAAGCCCGCCCCGCCGACACCCTGACTTTGGATTTCTAGCCTCCAGAGTGCAAGAAAATATACGTGCGACGTTGAAGCCACCCGGCTGGTGGCAATTTGCAGCCCAGGAAGCTAACGTAGCACATCAGTGAGGCCCAAAGGCAGGGGGCACTGGGCTGCCCAGTCGGAACTGCAGGGCCCGGCCCTCGCGGACCTTCTGCTCTGGAGCAGGGACAGACCCGCAGGGGACACTGTGCCCAGGGCGCTGGCACCACGGAGTCTGTCTTCTTCCAGAGCCGCTTCTTCACCTGAACGGCATCGCCCGCTCTGGCTGACTCACCGCCCCCGGGCGCCCTCGACCCGCGTCCTCTGCAGTCACTCACCCTCGGCAGCCAGAGGGCTCCGTACAATTGCTAGTGACCTTGCTCCTGCTGACGCCAAGTCCCGGATCTCCCAGCCCGGAGAGGCAAACACTAAGGCCCGACCTGGCCCTCCCGCCCCTGCTGCCCTCTCCCTGCACGGCTGGCCGAAGCTCACCTTCCCTTCTCAGCCTGCAAGCGCTTTCCCAGCGCAAGGCCGTCACACACCTGGCTTGCTCTCTATCTAGCAAGTTCTTTCTTCTCCTTGCGGGTCTCGACTCTTGGTCTCAACTTCAGTGTCACCTTCTCAGAGAGGCCTTTCCAGACCGTCCGGCCGGGGTTGAGCACCTCTTTCTTCTTCCTCATGTACTTTTCTTCTCGGCTGTGATCGCCACCATCACTTAGTGATTGAGGGGGAGACGTTTCATGCCTGTCTTTTCCACACACGGCAAACCCCAGGAGGGCAGCGGCCGTCTCTGGTTTTATTCAGTTCTGATTCTCCACCACCAAACGTAGGACCTGGCAGAGAGAAATGCTCCATAAATATTTGCTGAGTGAAAAGGTAAATGAATAGCTTCCTTGAACCATATGGGGGAGGGGAGGAGAAAAAAGAGCCCGCACTTAGGTGGCAAACTTCTCCAGAGATCCTACAAGCTTATTGTCTCACTACAGCAGGCTTGGAATTGTAATTACTTTGTTTTTCTCTCTCCTCCAAAAGCCTTTTATTTAAAGTTTATTTTTTCCCCTGGGGAGTAAATATGTGCATTAACCCTTAAGGCAGCAGCAGGAGAAGGGTTTGCGAGTTTAGAGCCAGCTTGCAGAAGACTGCGGAAGTCAGTCCCCCAGAAGGAGAAACTTCCTGTCCAACAGAACATTGGATGAAAGTTAAAATGCACTTGCAGAAATAAATTGGTTGCTATAGCAACTGGTCCTGGTTCTCCCTCACAAGGAAAACAGACGAAAGGGGAAAAAAAAAAAGAGTCAGCCAACTTTGGTCTAGGCTTGAGAGAAGGAGCTGTCCAAATAGAATCAGCGATAATATTGTGAAATGTTTCACATCACCAGCATAAAATGACGTTTGCATGCTTGCATCGGTCTGGCTGCTGCTTCCCCAGCCTGATCTGTCGTTTCCATTGCTTCCCTGGCTCCTCGGGGTGGCAGAATGTTTGGTGCCCGCCTGACAAGGCTTCCCAACCCTCTCAAAGTGGTACAGTTTAATACAGCTCCTGTATTAAAACGCTCCTCTGTGCCAGGTCCTTTGGTAATGAGTAATCAACTTCTAGAAGACTCTCCTGGTAAATTCAGATTTTTATCGATATGTGGTTTCCCAGGGTGGCATCCACCCACCCGCGCTGGGAGAGTTCACCGAAAGTATCAGACGGGGGAGTGAAGTCTCAGAGGTGATTCTCAACAGTGCGTTTGGGATTCGTGGGGAACGGTGACCTGCTTACGGGAGGAGGGCAGCGATGGAGGAGGATGGGGTCAGGCACCCTGACCTGGCCACGTTGCTGGTGAAATGCAGGGGTCCTCGTGAGGGGACAGCCCAGCCTCGGCTGGTTTTCTCCGAGCAGATTATCTGTAGAGTGTTTGGTTCTACAGAAGCACTTTTAAGTGACGAAGAGGCACAAAGAATGTTCATGATGAAGGCAGTTGAAGGGGGTGTTGGTCCGTGACGTTTGTAGGTTCATTTCACCCTTCGTCTTTGTTCAGTGTGCATTTATCGAACCCCCTCTGTGGGAAGCAGAATTACGGCTCCACAAAGAAGCCCACGTCCTAATCTCTGGAACCTGTGAATATATGTATATGTTACGAGATAAGGGGGTCAAGGCCGCAGATGGAATTAAGGTTGCTAATCAGATGACCTGCACACAGGGGGTGATCCTGGATTAGCAGGGTGAGCCCGGTGTAATCACACGGGTCCTTGAAACCAGAAGAGGGTCAGAGTGACGTGATGTTGAAAGAGCTGAACCCGCTGCTAACTCTTAAGATGAAGGAAGGGCTGAGCCACGGAAGGCAGGCGGCCCCTGGAAGCTGGAACGGACGGAAACGATGCTCCCCCAGAGCCTCCGGAAAGGAGCACGGCCCTGCCGACACCTTGACCTTAGCCCGGGGAGACCCACACAACTGTAAGATAATAAACCCGTGCTGTTTTAAGCCATTAAATGTGTGGTGATTTGTTACAGAAGCCCTAGGACACTCCAAGCGCCAGGGAGGCGTGCTACCCACATCCCCACCCCGGGGTTACAGTCCAGAGAAGGGGCAGCCGGGCCTCTTGGGGGCGGATGGAAGGACTGGCCAGTGGGAGAGGGGCAGGGGGAGGACAGCCCGGACCAGGGAGCCAGCAGGGGTCGGGGGCTGGGAAGGCCGCAGAGACACGTAGCGCTGAGCCTGCAGCAGGCCTGGTGAGCTCACCTAAGCGGCTTGAATTTTCTCTGAGAGCTGCAGGGGGGCCTCGAAAGGTTTTGAGCAGGAAACTGACATGTTTTGATGAACCCGACCAGAAGAATCAGGCAGAAGCCGAAGCAAGTCCAAAACAGAGACAAGTGGATCAAAATCAAAGCTCGTCGGGGCCCTGGGCAGAGCAGGGTCGCCCTCCCCTCCGCTCATCCCAGCTGAGTCTGGACACCTAGAGTTGCCTGACCCACTTCAAATAAGTCCTAGAGCTCCCGGGACCGGCCTGCACCCCAGCACATGCTTTCCTCTGCTCAAGGGGCCCCGAGGAGAAAAGGCAGTGGACAAGGAGCTGTCGTCACAGGCCGAGTGCTGGGCCTGCCATCCCTTCAGAAATTAAACGCCGACTGTAAAAACTGAGTATCTAAGGCATAATTGCCATTATTTTCTAGTATAAAAAAAGCAGGAAATGGATCACCAGCCAGAATGAAGACAGGCATTTAATGCATTTCTCGAGCCTGCTGACAAAGCAATCCCCGGGGAGGGGGCGGCCTCGGGCCGCTCGGGGCTGCAGCCGGCTCTCCCAGGCGGACAGACACCCCCAGGCCTGGGGGCTGCTCGGGCCGGAGCCTGTCCTTGGCGGGCTGAGGCCTGGGTGGCCCGAGCTGGCGAAGGAACAGCAGGTTGCTGCCCTGGTGATGCTCGGGGCCCTGGGCTGGGCTCGGGCTCCGGCTTCGTGTCCGGGTTTGTGTGGCAGCCAGAAGGCCTCTGGGCAAGTGGGAGGTCGGTGGAGAACCGCAGTCTGGGCTCTGGAAGGTTGAGGTCAAGCGCAGACGCTCAGCTGAGCTTCTTGTCCTCAGCCGAAGCCACGGGGCCCACAGGTGGGCCTTGAGGAGGAGCCCGAATTCACTCCTCCTGTGACTGAGCTCGGGGACCCTCAGTCCTTTTGAGCAAGTCCCCACTGTCCTCTGCGGCTCTACTAGTTGGGTCCTGCCTTGTCACTCCTTCTCCAGTGTGTCCGGGTCCCTGGGTCACCGTGGTGACACCGCCATGTGATTCAAACCCCACCACGACCCCAGGTACTATGACAGCGGGTGCTCGGTACACACCCTCGAAGGGTTCGGCAGTTTTCCACGTACACGTTGTTAGGGGCAGGGTGACGCTTCAAACCCAGGTCCCTGGCGCCTGCTGAGCCAGCGTGTCCCCTCTGTTCCAGCCACTGTCCCAACCTCCTCCCCACAGCCCCCAAGGGTCCTTCTCAGACCCGTCCTGGGGTGGGCTTGCTCTACCGAGAGGGGAGATTTCTCGGGTTTGGGGCAGCCACTTTCAGAAGCAGCCACTTTCCAGGAGCGGCGTTTTGCGGCCACCTTCAGAGCTGGGTTGTCTCCCAGCCAGACCTGCTTCCCGAGTCATCGCGTGCTTGCCAGACTGAACAGCAAAATGCGGGTGAGAGGCCTGGCCTTGCTCCTGGTTTGGGGGGTCCTCTCTTTCCCTGTCTTCCTCTCCTGTCTCCATCTGGCTCACACCGTCTCTCACCGGCACCCTCCAGCACCAGGCCCAGAAGACACACATTTTCCTTCGCCAGAAGCCCCATCCCTTCACAGACAGCGATTAAACTGAGCTACAGGTACCAGCCAAAGGCTGGAGTCTACCTTCAGAAAGCTCCCAGCCAGGAGGGGAGGCAGACAGGTGACAACAGATTCTACATCCAAGTGCTGTGACGGGCAAGGCAGGGGCTGAGGGAGTCCAGTCTGGGTGGAGGTGTGGGGAGGGGGGAGACAGTTACACAAGCCCCCAGTGATGAGCAGAGCACAGGGGTGACTTCCAGGCCAGGTGCTCAGCACGGGTCTGCTCGAGGGAGGGAGGGGCATTTGGGGAATCGGGGGTGGTGGGGACAGGCTGCAGGAGGGGAGAGGGCTGAGGCGGGCACGGACTCAAGAGCTGGGTGGCAAAGGATCTTGTGTCTTTTCTTGAAAGGGTGGGATGTCATCGAAGGAATTTAGAAGCAAGAAACTGAGAGACATGGGCAAACCTTTCGGAGAGCTGAAACTAGCGTCAGCGGGAGCAGAGAGCAGAGGGTTCTAGAAGGAGACCCTGAGCTGGGAGGCTGTGGGCATCTGGGCAGGAGAAGGTGCTGGCTTGGGCTGGGCAGGGGCAGTGGGATGGACAGGGGGAGAGACTTGAGCTTGGATGGGGTGGGGGGCGGCACTGGGGGTTTGTCTCGGACAGAGGTTTCCATAAAACCGAACTGAGAAGGAAACAGCAGAGGGACAGCAGCCACTTAATCCCAGACCGTTTCCCGATCCCTTCTGGTCCTGGGACACACGCCGTGTTTATTTTCGTTCCCAGCTCCAGCTCTCAGGACGCGTCACTCGATGAGTGAACAACGCCATCCTGACACTGTGTGATTCATGGTCCCTGTGACGGGCGCTTGGGAAGCTGGCATGGCGTCTGTGGCCACTGGCGTCTAACTGATTGAATACATCAGCTAAGGAACTGCTGTTTCCTCAGTGAAACCTAAAATCGCATTGACACTGCAGCTGCAGCTGAGAAGGGCTTCAACCGTCCAAATGCTTCAACAGAGGTGGGCTTGCTGGGACTGTCGCTGGAGTTTATCACCGCGCCTTGAGCTGGTGTCACCTGCACTTCCCCAAGGGGAGGAACATACACAGGGGAAGCAGTGAGCTGTGTGGGAGACTCTTTAGAGGGTGACGATGGCCACTTTTCAGAAAACAGGCCCCCCTGCCCCCAAAACACACACACACGCGCACACGCACGCACGTGCACACACACGCACGCACACATGCACACACACACGTGCATGGCGGGGCTAAGACAACGAATGTTCTATGAGCAGCTCTCATCTGAAAGGAACTAACTGATCCCACTCTCCATTTTACCAGTCCCATAATTCTTTATCAAGCCTTCTTTTACGACTTGGGAGGTTTGGGGGCCGTGTGGCTGCATCACAGGAGAGCTGTGTAATCCACATGATAATCATTTATTCACCAGCAGGACAAAGGGTGCTTTGTATGGTAAAGAGGATCCCCAGCTCTCACCCCATCACTCCTCTCTCATGGGAGACAGGTGCGTCAATCTCAGAGCTCCCTGAGCCATCTTCCCCTCTGAGAAGAAAGAAAGGGACCAGGATGCCTCAAAGGAATCTCAGAGATGAATCCCAACTCGCCATCCCCTCCCCTCAAGCGTTCCAAGACAAATGGTAACATTTCTGGGAAAATCACGCTTCAAGATGGTTCCCTGATGGCAGGTGGCTTGAGACAGAATTTATTTCAGGAGAACGGACTCAGCTCTGTCTGCACGTGGGCAGGGTGTCCTGCTCCCCAAAGCTGCTGGGCAAAGTTCCAGGAAGCCAGGTTATTAAGCAGGTTTTCAAAGGCTGAGGTCATTGCCGTTCTCTCCTCTCTGCAAAAACACAAAATGTCAGCTCCTCCCAGCAGCTGACTTCCCAGGCTCCTGCATGCATGGCCCCATTCATTCACTCACTCATTCACTCCCTACTCCACACAATTTATCAAGTCCCTGAAGTGTGTCAGGCACTGGGGTACAGAGATGAATAACGCACGCGGTCCTGTTGTCAAGGAACTGGCTTTCTGGTAAAGGAGGAAGGAAAAAGCAGGCCAGTAAAAGAGCGAGAGAGCATGGCGTGAACAGCTAAAGAAGCGGGTCCAGATCCCACCTGGATCTGGGCCGGCCTCTGCGCCGGGGCTGGGGGGACAGAGTATGCCAAGGCTTGGGGTGCGTGGCCAGATGGCGACTTCAGGGAACCATTAGCAGAAGTTCAAGGAGAGGAATGGCTGAGGTTCACGAGCCAGGTCTTGAGGGCTGTGTCCGCTTTGCTAAGCAGTTTAGGTTTTATTCTGGAGGCAGTGGGGAGCCTATACAAGTTTTGAAGCCAAAAAGGGACACTCCTCAATGTGCAGTGTATGCGTTTTAGAACGATCCCTCTGGCTGCAGTGGGGTGAGGCTTAGGAGAGGGAGACGGGCAGCATGAGAACCTGACCTTTGACGTGAGCAGTGAGCAGAGCCAGGAGAAAGGAGGTAAGACACCGAGGAGGTGAGATCTCCAGGTGACTTATGAGACAGGGAGGGTGAGGAAAGAGGGGGTGGATCTTATTCCTGGGATCCCGGCTTGGGGAGCTGTGTAGGTAAGATTGCCCCTATCTGTTTCAGGAACGCTTTTGGTAGCAAGACACAGAAATCTAACAGTGACTTAAGCAATAAAAGCATTTTAATTATCCCATACACCAAGAAGTCTGGTGGTGAGCCATCTAGGGCTGGTTTAACATCTTGATAGTGTCATTAAAGATCTAGGGTCTTTCTTTCTGCTCCCCCATCGTCAATGTATTGGCTCTTTAACCTCATGGTTGCAAGATGGCTGCTGTAGCTCCAGACGTTTTCATGGTACTCAAGACTGGAAGAAGGGGAAAGAGGTGGTCACAGCCATGTCTGTTCCCTTTAATCAAGAAAAATAAAGTTTCCAGAAGATTCTGCCTATAGGTCACTGCAAGAAGGCTGGGAAAGTGAGTTTTTAAATTTCCATCTCCAATAGTGGAGGCAAGTAAGGAAGAAGGGGTTGGGAATGGGTGTTGAGTCAGCACTGTCACCAACCAAGATGGAAAGTGCAGAGGAAAAAGAGGCAGAGCCCCATGCCCTGGGGTGAGTGGGTTGCAGAGAAAAAGCAGCCTCCACCCAGGAAGGTTATGGGGACGTGGGTGCTGGATGGGGGGTGCGTTGATTTCCGGCCTCAGTGCCTTCTACCCGCAGCTTGCCCTTCCCCCGTCTCTGAGGCTGTGTTTCCTAGCTTATTCCGCCAATGGGACGCACCGGAGGGGCCTGGAGGGCAGGGGGAAGGGAGAAGTAGGGGTCTCCCTCCCCGTTCTTCTCTGTCTCCAGGGCTTGCATCTCCTTTCTCGGTCCCAGGTTTCCCCGCTTGACCCCAGGCCCTGTTCTCCATCCCTTCTGCCCAGCGGTGAGGGCGGCTCCCTGCTCTGCTGGCCTCGGGCACCCTGACTATCACAGTTGACTTCCCAGTGACTCTACCTCCTATGGAACCAATTCCCTGGATTCAATTCTCTCTATTTTAACTATTCAGAATGGTTTACGTTTTCCAGGTTGGACCCTATTTGAGCCGCCTGTCTTTGAACAGGCAGGGCATCAGTGGTGGTGGGAGGAGGGTTGTGTGTAGGAGTTTCTTTCCTGAAATAATGGCCCCAGTAAATAGAGATAGAAAGAGAGCAGCAGATAGGGCTGGGTCAGAGGAAAGGGGAAGAGGGAAGATGTCCTGGGGGTGACAGGATGAGAGGCCTCTCGGGAGGGACCCACGGTTGGAGACATGGCTGGGCTGGGGGCAGGGGGTGAGTACCGGGTGCAGGTCCAGCCGCTTCCAAGCTGTGCTGGAATCTGCAGTCTTTTGACCCTCCTGGAGCTGGTGCTCATGGAGCTGCAGCCACTGTTTACATGCAGAGTGAATCTGAGACATGGCAGCCGTCCAGCCTGCCTGGATGGATAGAGCAAGGGAGCAAGGCAGGATTTCTGTGTTGGCATTCTCTGCCTGGGGACCTACCTTCTTAAGTTTCTGCTTCCTGTGGACCTGCTAAGACGCAGCTACAGAGAGGAGACCATGGGAATCTGCAATGCCCCGGCGGGGGTTGGTGGGGGCATTTATCCATCAGTGCAGCTCGTCCAACACTGCCATCGTAGGCAACCCTCAAGTCCCAGATTAAATCAGTGGTTTAATGCCACAGAAAACCTATGTCTCTCTCACGCTACCAGCCCACTTGAAAGGCCAGCAGGGAGGGCAGTTGAGACGTCCCCACAGGGGTGCTGTCACCAGGGACCTGCCCGGTCACAGCATCCACGAGACCCAGTGCCGTGCACTGGTTCATAAAGCTTCCACCCAGGACCCCATCACTTCTTCTTTCTTTTTTTTTAAATTAAAAAAAATATTTATTTATTTATTTATTTATGGCTACATTGGGTTTAATATTTACTTTTTTATGTATGTATGTATTCATTAAGACCCCGTTACTTCTGCTCGTGTTGCTTTGGTCAAAGCACGTCCTGTGTGCCCAGAAAAAGAGGTGGAATCTTTGTGAACAGTCGTGACGAATGCATACCAACAGAGGTGCCCTGGAGCTGCCAGCCAACCGTGCTGAAAGTCACTCACACTTTAGTAAGAAGTAGAGCACCTACCTGGTGGTCGTGGCTCTGTTTGTATCCACTAAAATGTAAGCTGCGTGAGCGCAGGTGTCTCTGTTTTGATCACTGATGTATCTCAAGCACCCAGAACTGTGACCAACACACATGAGATGCTCAACAGATATTTGTGGAATGAGCGATTAACTCATCAAACCTCACAACAGCCCTGATGAAGGAGGTGTTAGAATCATCTCCGTTTTCCAGGTGAAGAAGCTGAGGGTCAGAAAAGCCAGTCAATCACCAGAGCTGAACACCCGGGCTCAGAAATCAGCACAGAAATCATCAGGGAAGTGAGCCCCCATCGGTCTGGAGACCCCATCACCCATCCCTCACAGACGCTGCACTCCTCTGAGGCAGGATGCTGCTGCCCGCCTTTGTCAGTCTGGAAATTTCATCTGCGCGGGGGTTACTTGACCGTCTGCATCGGTTGGCTTCTATCAAGGGCCTGTGTGTGCTGGACACTGTGTCAGGGCTGACCGCCAGGAATTCCCAGCAAGTGGGATCCTCCAAGACAGAGCTTTCTGGCGATGAGGGAAAACCCACCCATGGAAAGTGACCACGGGGAGACACAGCGTCTGAAAGCCTCAACAGCAACCGGCCTAGTTTTCCCAGGTTGTTTGTCATCTTGGATAGAAGCAGAAGTCAGAGCTTCCAGACCTCAGTCTCACCACCCAGGGGGGTGGGTGTCTGCTGGTTCTGCCCCCAGGGCTCTCGTTCCCCTCTCTGCAGGCCACAGCACCCCACCTCCCCTGGAGGACCTGGTCTCCCCTGAGTGCAGCCTTGGGGTGCAGTTGATCTGGGTACCCTGCTCTCTGCTGGCCAAGGAGTGGGGCCTCCTGAGGGTGAGGCAAGGACCCGAACCCCGTGCTGGTGCTGGTTCCCTGGAGAGGGTGTCAGTGGGGTCCAGAGCCCTGATTTCAGACCCTCTCTGGTTCTTGCCCCCCAGTTCTGTGAGCACCCCCTTCCCCCATCCCCTTCTGCAGAGCTCGGCCAGAGTTGCAAGTCTGCTGCGTGTAACCAGAATAACCTAACTGATGTACGCAGGGTTACTGGAGGCGACTCAGAGAGCATCTGATCCAACCGTTTTATCCTACAGCTGAACAAATTGATGGACGTAATGGCCAGCAGCCTGAGTGCTCTCTCTGAGTCAGCGCTTTTCCTAAGCATCCCGACAGCCCAATAACCCAATACGGGGTGAGCCTTTGTATTCTAGGGACAGGAGCCGTAGCACAAAGGTGCCAGCAACTCTCCCCACCGCTGTGAGGTGGCAGAGCCAGCGTCTGCATCTGGGGTCTCTGCTGTCTTCCTGTCGTGGCTTCCCAGGGCTTCTGGGTCCTGCACAGGGTCTCATCACAGGTCTTCATCGAATCCGTGGTCAACAGGCTGATGTCAGACTTGTCTGTTCCTTCCCTCCCGCTCTCCTTCCCTTCCTGCTCCTCTGGGTCCCGTGCAGTCCCCACTTTTCTGTTTTGAAGGCCGTTTCTTGAAAGCATGCTGAGCAGTCAGGGAATGCAGCTGTCCACTGCCCCCCACGCGGGTCCCCCTGCCACCACGGTTGAGAGATCGTGCCCGTCCCCTGAGGGGCCAGGACTCCCAGGCCCCAAAAGATGACCGGGGAGCAGCCGTGACCTTCCCTCAGGGGCCCCTGCATCATGCCCGACTCTGTAGAGTGTGCCATTGGGTAGGACGCACAGGGCAGTTCCCAGGAGGAGGCTCACTGACCACATGGCCCCAACCGCACCCCGTGAGAGGAGGGCTCACCCCACCACGGAGCCTTTCCGGACCCTTGCTGAGCCCCCTCCTGTCTGCCCCAAGAAGCACGTGCTCCTCCCCAGCATCTGTGGTCTTCCTCAGGCGGGGCTGGTGCCATCTTGCTCGGGGAGGGGCTGCCCCTCTGTTAGCAGGGTTTCGATGGAGCCCCTTGTGAAGGAAGCATGGACCCCAGCATTTTGTATCAGGGGACAGTGCATTGTATAGATGTCTATCCACGTGGCTCTTTCGGTGCTTTCCAAGAGAGGGGAGCGGAGCCAAGGGGGTTATGCTCTGTTCTCGGGAGGGTGGGTGGCTTTCTGTTACCTCTGCACATCACCATCCACTTCTCGGGTCCTCGGGGAGAGATGACGGGGTGTGCGACAATCCACGAGGCAGGTCTCAGCTCTGTTAGCACCGCACAGGGCAGACAAGCAGAAAACACACAGTGACAGGTAGGGGCCACGAGCAACATGTGACACACCGCGGGCAGCTGGGCTGACCTAGCGGCTGGGAAGCCTCCCCGGGGAGGGCACATTTAAAGTGACATCTGGGGAGATCAGGGCGGTTTAGCAGGACCCGGTAGGAAGGGTGGAGAGAGAACAGTCCAGGCAGAGAGTGGGTCCCCTGATGAATCGAGAAAAAACAAAAAAAACAAAAAAACGGAGTTCAAGAAGAAGGGTGAGGACATTTAGTTCAACAATTAACTGGACACCTACTGTGTTCTAGGTGCCAGAAGAGGACAGGGAAGGCTGCCAGATGGAGAGGGGCTTGTAGATCAGGCTGAGACCAGGGGAATCATTTACATATTTAAGCAAAGGAGGAGGGAGGGTGCATTCCCACCTCAGGGGGGTCATTCTGGCTAACATGTGGAGCCGGGAGCAACACAAGTGTCCATCAGTGAGTGACAGAATACACAAGATGTGGCTTATCCACACAACGGAATATGACCCAGCTTTGAAAAGGAAGGAGATTCTGACACCTGGATGAACCTTGAAGACATCCTGCCCAGTGAGATAAGGCGGTCACAACAGGACAAGTCGTGTATGATCCCATGCACGTATCAGATCCACAGAGACAGAACGTGCAACGGTGGTTGCCAGGGGCTGGGGGAGTTAGTGCTTCACGTGGAGCAGAGTTCCAGTGTCACAGGATGCAAAGCGTTCTGTGGGTGATGGTCATGGTCACCCAGCAAGGGGAATGTCCTTAATGCCACAAAACAGCGCACTTAACAATGGTTAAGATGGCAAACTTTACATTATGTATATTTTACAGCAATTTTTTAAAATCTCCTTTTTTTTTTTTTTTTTAAAGGAGATGGTCAGTGGGGAACAAAAGTGCAATCTCCTGGTTTTGATAAAGTAGGACTGATATGTGAGACGTTATCCTTAGAGGAATCTGGATAAAGGGTACATGGGACCTCTCTGCACTATTGTTGCACCTTCTTGTGAGTCTATAATTATTCCAAAATAAAAAGCTAAGAAAAGGGGGAAACATCTCTAGAGGAAGGGTAAAAGTTGAAATCTCCCTCTGCTGCCCTGGTCTCCCCAGGAAACCACTTTAGTTTTCTATTCATCCTTCCAGAATTTACTTTTGCATGTGCAAATGCAAATAGAGATGATGGGTTTCTCCTAATTTTTTATACAAAAATAGTAAGTTAACATACCCTTCTGCCCTTTGCTTTTTTTCACATAACACTAAATCCTAGAAATCCTTCTATTTCAACAAGAGAGAAAGAGAAATCCTTCTATTTCAAGAGAGCTTCCTGGTTATTTTTAAACATGCATATCATTCCATGGTATGAGTGCACCATAACTGATTTAACTAGTCCCCTTTATTTTTTTTTTTTTTATTTATTTTTTTTTTGGTACACGGGCCTCTCACTGTTGTGGCCTCTCCTGTTGCGGAACACAGGCTCCGGACGCGCAGGCTCAGCGGCCATGGCTCACGGGCCCAACTGCTCGGCGGCACGTGGGATCCTCCCAGACCGGGGCACGAACCCATGTCCCCTGCATCGGCAGGCGGACTCTCAACCACTGTGCCACCAGGGAAGCCCAACTAGTCCCCTTTAGATGGACATCTAGACTGTTTTGCTGTTTCAAACAGCACTGCAATGAATAGCCTTGTAGAGATGCCATTTCTCACTTCTGACTTCCCAGAATGGTAATAGCTATATCCTTTGCTCTCTTGTCTCATGATGGAGGAATAACCAAGGGGCAGTAATTGGGAAGGCTGCCTGCTGCCCTCTGCCCCCCGATGTCATAGGCTGGATCTGAGGCCCAGGGTTGTTTCAGAGGACATCCTGCGTCTCTGTAAAGCTGGAGGGTGGCTCAGTGTGAGATCATGAGGATTGGACTAGGCGGACCTTAGAGACCCACCCCAGCTCCCCGACAGTGTGACCTTGGGCAGGTCACTTCACCCGAAAGCTTCGGGGTCTTTTACCGTGAGACGGAGGTCACACTACCTGGCACCCTGGGGCTTCCCGTGCATCACCTCGCTGAATCCTCACCACAGCCCTGAGAGACTGGCATCCTCAGCAACCCCATTTTACAGAGGAGAACACTGAGGCTAAGAAAGTCCCCTGACTAGTAAATAGCAGATGCCGAAATCCAACCAGGTCTGTCTGACTCCAGAATGTGGGTTCCGTCCCATCACAGTCTTTTCCACCAGCTGAAGCTTTTATTCACCGTGAAGGCAGAGTCCGCTTGGCCAGTAGGTGGACGGTTGGCCAGAGGCTGGAGAGGAGTCTGGTGCCGGTGGGCTGGAGTGCCTGCCGTTTCTGACGGCGCTGCCTCCAAACAGCCCAAGCCCCTCGGCAACCTCGGGCAGCTGGTAGCGAGCTGGGGAGAGATACAGTTGGCAAAACACATTAGCATCTTCCTCTCTGCTAATTAGTTTTGTGAAAAATTATTTATTTGTCTATTAATTTTCACTAGAGAGCAACTGGGGCTGCGGAAATGTGGTGACACGTTTTACATGAAAAGGAAAGGAAGATGCCACTCACCCAGAGCTCGAAATCAACTCCCACGTGGGTAACAAGCAGGGGTTTGGGAGGCCCACGTGCAGGGGAGTGTGGAGGAAATGGAACCATCCCCAGGCGTGAATCAGAGGGGCACCCACACCACAGGGGCTGGAAAAACAGGCCCACAGCCCTGGACAGTGTCTGCCCAAGGGTCACACGACAGGTGTGGAATTGAAGGCCGTCCCCCACCCGCTGCCCTGTGAGTGCTGTCCCCTCTGCCTGGACCACTTTTCCTCACCTGTCCGCCTAGAAAACGCCTCTCCATCTCCCAAGTGCCAACTCAAGCAGCATTTCCTCCGGGGAAATCTTTCAGACCCTCAGGAGTAGAATACAGTCTTCCCTTCATGTCCTTTTCTAAGTCCCTCTGGGCCGTCCTGGCACGTGTAAACACGTTAAGCATCTCAGTGGTTTCCGGGGTTGTCTCATGACGGAGCATGCGTGGTGCTCGGTAAATGCTGGTTGGAGAAGGGGCAACTGGGATGAGGCCGTGCCTGCAGGCTGAGCGGGTGAAGGAGGGCTTCCCAGAGTAGGAGGCTGGGAGCTGGGTGTTCCGGGATCGAGGGACGAGGCCGGGTGGCTTGCGCACGGCCCCGGCTGGCTCACGAACCCAGGAGCCCTCCCCATGGCACGTCGGCTTCCTGAGGGCAGCAGCGAGGTTTGACCCTGGGCCCCGCCTCAGCACTGGCCTTGCTAGCGGAGCCGTGTGTTTGAGAGGCCCCACTACCGTGGGCGTTCACTCAGCACTTGCTGAAAGAATGAACGGAGACACTGATGGAACCAGAAGACACTGCCCAGGAGTCAGCGTGGGAGAAGATGCTGGTCGTGACCTCTCACCCTCCGTGTGATGCTGGACCAGTCCTTTCCCCACTCTGGCTCTCAGGTTCCTCGCCTGCTGATTGAAGGTGTCAGGCTCCATGCGGTCTCTAGGGTTCCGTTTGTCTTGGTGAGGACCGCCCTTCCCATGTTTGGAGAGCTTCCCGCACTATGAGTTCTCCTCCCCCGCCCCAGGTAGAAACCAGAACTCACTTTCCCAGCCTGCCTTGCAGCGCCAGTGCTGTCACGTGACCTGGACCCCGCGATCAGACGCACCTGCGCGGCTCTTCCCCTGGCGAGCAGCCTCAGGCAACAGAGAGGCGGTGCTTGCAGCTGCCGTTCGCTGGGGAGAGGTGGAGCTCTCGGGGCAGAGCAGAGGCGCAGGTCCTGGCGGGGGCACCCACGCAGGGAGGGCGCGCTTGTGGTGTGAGCCAAGGTGCCTGTGTTGGCGGCAAGAGCATCTCTACCCGGAGCCGCTGAAGGAACGTGGCGCTTCCTCCAAGTCTGATTCCCTGGCCTCCTGCAGAATTTGTGATTTGCATAATAGTCCTTAATAAATTCCTCTTCAGCTGAAAGCAGCTAGACTGGGTCCTGGTGCATGCACCTGAGAACTGTGGTGGATGCACCATCTGACCTGCAGATAACATGCCTCCCAACAGGACCTGGCGGTCTAAGACGAGGTCTTGTAAGAGAGACACAGAGTAGCTGCTCCACAGTATTGATTTACAGCAGGCCTGCTATCCAGCTCTCATTACCCGTTAGCACAGACTTCCTGGCCATCTTCAAAAGTCTGGGTAGCTGTGTTTCTGAGAGACCACACCACCACTTCAAATCAACAATTTTGAGAAAATGTCTGAGGCCATGATTTTGACCTTTACATCTCACAGAGGGCCAAGGCCAGTGCCATGTAGTTTTCTGACAAATGCATTCAGTTTCACACAAGACCAGAAAAGGACATGCATCCCCTCTCTTGGAAACCTCATTTCTTTACACATACAGGCGTCAAAGCTGTAGGTGCTGAGCAGTGGGCCTGAAACAAAAGCCTTTGGAATTTGACAGCCCTGAGTTCAAATCCCAGCTTGACCATACACAAGCTGTGTGACCCTGGCCACGCAACTTAAACTCTCTGAACCTCAGTTTTCCTATTTACAAATCAGAACAGTAATCCCTACATCAGTGGTTGTTATGAGGAGGCTGAGTGCTGCATGTATCCTTCAGAGCTAGTCTCTAAAAACAAGCAAATATATTTTTGTCTTCCTTTTTTTAAAGAAAAATAACAACACACTATAAATGACATTCTGTATCTTACTTTAAAAAACCTTATCAATATATCTTGTAAATGATCTGATTTCTGTATATAAGACCTTTCTTATTCCTTTTTAATGGCTGCATATTATTCCATTATGTAGATGTATCATCATTTATTTAAGTCCCTGTTGATTCGATGTTCCTAATCTTTAGCCAACACAAATAATGCCATAAAATCCTGTACATATGTCGTTTCACACACGTGCAATTCTGTAGTGCTGATAGTGGGCAAGTGCATTTATAATCTTGATCAATGTTGCCACGTTGATCTAGACAAGGTTGTACCATTTTACGTCAATGTACAGGAGCGTCTCCAAAAGTGTAATCAAACTTTTACTTCTTTGCCCATCCTCTAGGTAAAACATGGTGTATCCGGATAAATTTTCTCATATTATGAGAGCAGGTTCATAAGAACTTTCAGTGCCTTTTCCAGTGAACGCTCTGATCAAAACCTTTGCCTAGTTTTCTACTGGCCTGTAGGCTATTTTCTTGTTGATATGAAAGAGTTATGCCTTCAGTGGGGAGTTTGCAGCCCTGCCTGTTGATCCTCTCTGATTTCCTGGTATGGTGTCTGGAATCACAGTGTTTTGAGTCTTCATTGCCAGTGTTGTCCTCACTGATCTTTATTTTCTTGGAATCTCTCTGTGTTGTGATGTGTGATCGGCGTTTATGTATGTAGACCACCACTAGACGGACCCCTTAAGGCTGGAGCAGGTGGGGGGTGTGGGGGAATGGGAACCCACACTTAGTCTCTATTTCCCTCGGTCTAACACGGAGCCTTGTGTGAAGTGGATACTCCACAAACGTTTCTGAAATAAATAAATGAGAGAACAGATAGACGGTGTTCTTGAGACATTTCACATTTGTACATCTCACCCACTTTTGTGAGCAGAGATGGTGTCATCTAATTCTTCTGTGTCCCCGACAGCACCCCTGCAATGGACAGTAATAATTTCTTAAAATCTACAGGGACCAGAACTGAACCAACAAAACCTCCTTCACAGGGTGGTTACTGAGTGATCTGAATGAGCTGGAGAATAATAAATGCTTGTAGCAGGAACTCAATAAATAGTTGACTGTTACAAATAGTGACAATAACAATAACAGTGCCACTTACTGATTTAGTTGTCTTGACTGTACAGAGGCTATTTATTTCATGTATTATTCAGTGCTTTTATTTCACTGTCAATATTAATACATAACTTATACCAGTTAGCTTTGGCTGTGTAACAAACAGCCCTGGAATTTAGTGGTTTAAAACAATAATGATTTATAGACTTCAAATGGGTACTTTATAGTATGTAATGTATATCTCAATAAAGGTTAAAAATATCAATAAAGTGATCCTACTTTTTGCTTAACAAATTAGGGTTTTTCTTTCTTTAAAGATAATGTTCCATGGACTGCCCCTACCCCCAACCCCAGGGCTCCCTGAGGCCCTTTCAAAGAATCTAGGAGCTCAAAACTATTTGCATAATAATGTTAAGATGTTGTGTGACATTTTCACCCTCATTTTCTCACTAGTGTACTATGGAGTTTTCCAGAGGCTTCATGATCTGTGATATTGCAACATAAAATGCAGATATGAGAATCCAGCATCTTTTATTAAGTCACATGTTAATGAGATTTGCAAAAATGTAAAACAATGCCACTCTTTTCAGTAATTTTGTTTTGTTTTGTAAAATGTTTATTTTTCATTAGATATAGTTTTATGTTAACATTTAATGAATTTATTGTCATTATTTTAAGCGAATAGCTATTTTTAAAATCTCTATACTTTGATTTCTAAGATAGTATTGATAGAAATAACACACATTCACAAAAGCTCTTTGGGAGCCTCAATAATTCTTAAGAGTATTAAAAGGCCTCAAAATCAGAAGTTTGAGAAATGCTTCCATAGAGCAAGGAGACAATATGGTCCAAAGCCTAGAAAATGGAGTTTACCTTTAATTCAGCATTTCCATTTTTAAAAAATTGTCCTAAGGAAATAGAAATATATCTCAAATTATTTCTGCAAGTATACTGATCACAATGCTAGTTCAGACAGCAAAATGTCCATCCATAGGGGACTGTTTCAGGAAATTACAACAATGTAATAGAGGATATGCAGTTAATTACAAAGAAAATTATAAAATAGTATTTTCTTATGTCAAAAAATGTTTGTAATTCATTAAGTTAAAAAATATGATACAACTCAGTGTATAGAATGTGATCCCCTTTTGAAAAGGTGATATATCCACATACGCATAAAACTAAGAATACAACATGTTAACAGTAGTGTTATGTATTTTCAAAGTATTCTATAAAAACATGTATTGCTTTTTTAATTGAGAAGCTGGGGAAAAACTTTATTAAAGATTAAAAAACAATCATGATTTCTTTAGGCCACAGTTTTGTGAGTTGGCCTTTTGGACGAGGCTCTCTCAGCAGCTATAGATCAGCCGGGTCAGACTCAGCTGATCTTGGCTGGGTCTGGGCAGAAGGGCAGGTCTTGGCCGGGCTGACTTGGGTGTTTGTACTGAGCCAGGTAGTGCTGCCTCCGGAAGCCAGCCGGCATTTGGATGGGGCGATGCGGTAACCTGGGTCTCTCATCAGCCAGAGGGCTAGTCAGGGCTCCATCACATGATGGCTCAGGGTTCCAAGAGCAGCAAGAGAGGAAGGATTGGCAGGTGCCTGGTCTCTTGAAGTTTAAGCCGGGAAATCACATGTCACTTTCACTGTATTCCATTGGTCACAGCAAGACAAGGCCAGCCCAGGTTCAGGGCAGCAGTGAAACTGATGACTTCACCTCTTGATGAATGAGCTTGAGAGTGTTGTGGTGCTTTATGCAATCTGCCACGGACTGATGCTAGACACCCACTCATTTGACAAATGTTTACTCTCTGTTCATCACTGTGCTAGGTACATGGCCTTTCCTTTCCGTGGGGGAGAGACACACACATCTCACCTGAATACAGGTGAGAATCTCCCACCTGGAGTGCCAAGCACACAGTAGCTGCTCAGGAAATTTTTTTGGAAGGAGGGATGGAGCTGGCACAGCCTCGCTCCTCCTAGCCACCACTCTAATAAGCTTCGCTATTATCCCCTGGCGTGATATGCCACATGGCATAAGCGAATCATTCAGACACAAGTTCACATGAAAGCAAAGAAGGGTTTCTTCTAAGATGAACAAACACTATGCTGAACTGTCATGGGGTGCAGTCCAATCCAGTACAAGGAAAGTGCTGCCTAATCCACTTTAAGAGGAGAGAAAAAGGCGAAGATCTATTCATTTAGCAGAAAATCATTATTCTGGTTTGAGACACAGGCAGACGAGCATATGAAAAGAATACATTTCTTCGGTGGTGTCACTGGTACCAAGCCTAGACACCCCAGAAGACAGCCTTGCTAGGCTGAGCGTCACAAACAAGCTTCAGAGAGAGGGGGAGGCTGGGGAACATGTGTGTGAGAGAGAAAGAGAGAGGAGAGAAGTGGGAAGCTTCAAATCTTTTCACTTCTGAGAACAGCACACAGAATGCCTCTGAAGATGTTGGTTTACTTTGGGTTTTCTATTTTTAAAAATTGATGACTTCTTCTTCCCCAGGGAGAAGGTGCTCGGCGCAGCTGCTCCTGAGCCTGCCGTCTGCATCTACCTCTCTGCCTGCGCCTTCCGAGGCGGCCGCTTGTGGTGGTCGCAGTCTGTACCCCAGAAAGCAGACTCTCCTTCCGTCGGAACAGCCCACGGTGTCTCCTGGAATAGAGAGACGCTCAGCTATGACCCGTCCTGTCCTGGTCCTCTTGTAGCCCATGAATGCAGGACACGCCACGTTTCTTGCAAGGCAGAGAGGAGGAGGCTGGTTGGGAGGAGTGGAGGGGTCTCAGGCTGATGAGGTACCCAGGCAGGACAGCGGGTCGTGGTCAAGAGTATGGACTTGGGGGCTTCCCTGGTGGCACAGTGGTTGGGAGTCCGCCTGCCGATGCAGGGGACGCGGGTTCGTGCCCGGTCCAGGAAGATCCCACATGCCGCGGAGCGGCTGGGCCCGTGAGCCATGGCCACTGAGCCTGCGTGTCCGGAGCCTGTGCTTTGCAACGGGAGAGTCCACGGCAGTGAGAGGCACGCGTACCACAAAAAAAAAAAAAAGAAAAAAAGAAAAGAACTGTCTGTAGACAGAGGTATGTACGGACTTCAGGTCAAGGTCATGGGTTCAGCACTTGAATGGCCCAGTTAACTTTTCTCTTCCCTCAAACCACAGGAAGCTCCTCCAATATAGACCAGCATCTTCCCCTACTTGGACGCTTGGTCCCAAAAGGACCAGGCGCATGAGTCCTGGTGGGTTATCCCATCTCGTGTGCACCATCCTGTCCCACGCCAGCCCAGCTCATCCAGCCTCGCCTCATCCTTCTCCTGGAGAACTAACTTTGAGCACCTGCTCTCTTGAGAGATACCCAGTCCCACTGACGACCAGATATCACCTGGGATCACGCTGCCCCTTAAAATTAAGATGAGACCTGCTTGAATCCCCGTCTCACTTCCCCGAGCCTTTTGCAGGTCTCATCCGGCTCCTGGTCTGCACCTGTTGTCTGGCAGGATGGCCTCTAGCTCCACCCTGAGCTTGACCCCGCCGTGGAGAATCACCTTTTTACCTGGAGTCCTTCTCAAACTTCCACTGACATAGATTTTTTTTTTTTTTTTTAGTTTCTGCTTTATAACAAAGTGAATCAGTCATACATATACATCTGTTCCCACATCCCTTCCCTCTTGCGTCTCCCTCCCTCCCACCCTCCCTATCCCACCCCTCCAGGCGGTCACAAAGCACTGAGCTGATCTCCCTGTGCTATGCGGCTGCTTCCCACTATCTATCTACCTTACGTTTGGTACTGTATATACGACATAGACTTTTGCGGGGTATTGAGGGTGTGGCAAAAGGAAGGCACATCTAAGCGCCACCAGAAAGATCACTGCGAGTTGACTTTGCTATTTTAAATGGTCCCTTGGTTGTTTCCACTAACCTGGGCTACATTGTCCTGCCTCTGTCCTGTGTGCGGTCCTCCACACCCCGTTCTCCATGCATACCCACCACTAGACTTCTGCTCCTCTTTGGCTTTTGTTCTCTCTCTCTAATCATCCCCTGGGCTTCCCCTCCCCCCACCCCCCAAAGTGGTCTATCCTGGTGTTTTCCTAATCAAAGGCTGCCCCTCCATCCCTCAGAGCAGCTCTGGTGCAAACTAGTGGAAAAGGTTTCTTCCCTCTCTACACTACCATCTTTACCTGTAAATAACAGTACTTATTAATCAGATATTTATTGGTTCCACCGTGGCTTCTGGGACAGTAAGTAAAATTGGATCTCTGCCCCAGACAGACTGGTCAAGTAGCCTTTGGAAACACGGTTCACATTCTGTGCCAGCGACCACCAAGAAACCAAAGGATGACCAGTGGTCCACGGGGCACTTTCATCAGGCGGGCCAAGAACCAACACCCTGAATGAGGGATGAGAACAGAAAATCCATTCCCTTGGGGTCGTGGCTGCAATTTCCTAAGTAAGTATTCATTCCAGACACACAAATACCCAATTAAGATGCCAGACTAAAGGATGTGGGGACTGAACAGGTCACGTGATTTCCTTTCTTAGTACTCTAACAAGCTATTAGCTTCACCCCAATTAAGGAGCCCAAGTATGCAGGTCCCAGCCAACTCCCCAATGATGGGCTGAGTTCTCTCTCCACTATATCACCTATCAGGACCAAGGTTCCGTGGGTCACCCACGTGGCTTCCCTTTCTCCCCAATCACACCAGTGCTCATCTTACCTCTTCATTCCCCCTGACCAGCCCCCAGGCTCTGTGCCTAGCAGTGCCATCTTCACCAATATCTCTCTTAAATGTCATAGCAGGGCATCAGGCAAGGAGGAGGAGTTAAACTGGTTTTCTCCAAGCCAAGACCACAAGTGGTCAAGCAGTTGATTTCGTATCCTATGGGCAAAGGAGAGCCATTGGAAGTCATCAGATTTGTGTTGTGAAGGGGTCACACTGATGGAGACAGGAAGGAGGGACTGAACGGAAACACGACTAGAGACAGAAAGGCCCAGAGGCACCCATGGATATACCATAGGATCAGATTTGGCTGCAAGGAACAAAGTAAAAAAGCCAAAATAATAGTTTAACAAGGTAGAATCATACTTCTCTTTCATAGTCAAGAAATCCGGAGGTATGGCTAGTGTGCTTTTCTTGGTGTCAGGGCCCCAGACTCCTTCTATCTTGTTGAGATAGATGGTTTCCACTCACACAGTCATCTTGTGATCCAAGATGGCTGCTTGAGCGCCAGGCTTCACATCCACATTCCAGTTAGGAGGAAGAAGGGAAGGCGAAAAGGAAACAGATGCCATTGCTGCAAAGAGAGGCTAGGAAATGTCATCTTTATTCACGGCAACCATGTGTCCAGCCAAACCTCAGGGGCTCTGTGACTAGGGAAGAAGGAAAGAGCACCAGACTGGCTTTAGTTGGGAGTGGCATCCATTACCCTGACCACGTGACCGTACTCCCCTCCCTCCCTCTCCACACAAATCAGGCTGTGGAACCCATTTTACTCCTCACACTGGTCATCTCAAGGGATGGAGAAAGACAGAAGGCACTCTTTGTGTCTCATCTTGTTCACAACTGTATGTCCTACGGACAGGGAGTAGTCGGTGGGCAAGAGATGTTTTGTTTCTAAAGACTTTATTTTTTTTAGAGAGAGTTTTAAGTTCACAGTTGAAAGGAAGATACTTTGAGGGGAGAGGACAACAAAAATCACTCTGGCCCACTTAATTGAAGAAAACCTGTTGGAAGGATACAAGGAACACAGGATATTTGGGCGCGGGCTGGGAACCAGGTTTCAGCACAAGCTGCCCCCCGCCCCGGGCTGCCACCTGGGTCTCTGTCCTTCCTCTGCCCCCTGGATGTCTTAGCCTCTTTGCCTGCCTGGCCAAGGGGCTGCGCATTGTCTTCGGTCCAGCCCAAGCACCCACTCCTCTGTGACCCGCCCAGGTACCTCTGAGAGCCCACTTGTGGGCGCCCATGGTGCCCGGTAACTGTGTTAGAGCCTCTACCCCCCGGGGCTGCTCCCCCCCTGCCCCGTCCCCACTGGACGCTGAGCCCTTGAGGGCAGGGCCTGCAGCTCCCTACTTCTGGCCGCCCTGGGTGCAGCACAGCACCTGGCACACCGCAAGTGCCGCCACCTGCTAGCGGGACACCGATTCTCAAGCACCAGCAGAAATGGTTCTGATTAATCCTAGAAGGCCACCCCTAACTGCTCCGGGACCATGTCCTGAAGGCTGGTCTTTGTTCTCCGTGTTGGGCCCGAGGGCCTTAGGAGTGGGTGTGGGCGGAGTGCAGGGCTTCTGGGAGTGAGGAAGTTTGCTTGTGACCTGTGTCTCCAACAGGTCAGAGCAAGTCGGGGGCGACAGCTCCTAGAGAGGGTGGGGAGAGGTGTGCGCGGTGCAGGTGCGTCTTTCCAGACAGGGAGGAATCTCAGGAGTCTGTGGGGTGAAGGGGCTGGAAGAGACCCTTCCTGTTCTGTGCAGACACACACATGTGCACACGTGTATTCTGGTGGGGAAGGATCAAGGGTGTGAGACGCCAGGGTTTGTGCTGGTGCATTTACTTCTGTGCAGAGGGAGGAGGGGTGTGTGTCCTTTGTGTGTGCAAGGGAGAGGGGTGGGGACGGATGATTGTGGAGGGAGAGGGGAGGGGGAGAAGCAGCAGCACAGGAAGAGGATGAGGGGGAGGGGAGGGGGAGGGGAGGGGGAGGATGAATGTGGGTACTATTTTCATGAATGGCTGAAAGCAGAGGTTCCCAAATGATGGGTCACAGACCCCGAAGGGACAGTGACTGATTGTCAGCGTCTCAAAGTCGACTTGGAGAAGCAGCTCTGCCCACAGAGTAAATGCCGTGTCTCGCATGCACAGGCAGAGCTCAGAGAGACTGCGGGTTCAGTTCCAGACCAGCAAGATAAGGCGAATATCACAATAAAGCAAGTCACACAAAGTTTTTCGTTTCCCAATACATATAAAAGTTATGTTTACATTATACTGTAGTCTATTGAGTGTGCAATTAGCTTTATGTCTAAAAAAAGATGTGCATACCTTAATTTGAAAATACTTTATTGGGCTTCCCTGGTGGCACAGTGGTTGAGAGTCCGCCTGCCGATGCAGGGGACACGGGTTCGTGCCCCGGTCCGGGAAGATCCCACATGCCGCGGAGCGGCTAGGCCCGCGAGCCTGCACGTCCGGAGCCTGTGCTCTGCAACGGGATAGGCCACAGCAGTGAGAGGCCAACATACCGCAAAAAAAAAAAAAACCAAAAACTTTATTGCTAAAAAAATGCTAAGCATCGTCTGAGCCTTCAGTGAGTTGTAAGCTTTTTGCAGTGCTAACGTCAAAGATCACCGATCACTGATCACCATGACAAGTACAGTAGTAATAACAAAAATTTTGAATTATGACGGGAACTACCAAAATGTGACACAGAGATGTGAAGTGAGCAAATGCTGGTGGGAAAAGTGTTGCCACAAACCTTCAGTTTGTTAAAAAAAATGCAATATCTGTGAAGCACAATAAAGTGAAGTGCAATAAAACAAGGTCTGTGTGGGTACAGATTACTGTTTTTTGAAATTGTGTAGATGCCGTTGTGATGAATCAACCGCATGTATGTTCCAAAGCACTATGGAATTCGTAGTCACTTTCGGTGGACTCTGTACGTTCTCAGTCAGCGTGTACTAAGTGGCAATCACCAGGATGTGTGCTCTGAAAAAACAAGGCACCTTCCAAATCCTGGATGCTTCTCGTCCAAAAGCTGTAGAAATGTGAGGTCTTCACAGGCCTCTCCTGCTCTCTTCCTCCACCGGGAAATCAAGGCCATTGGCCTTTTAGATTCTGTGTTTTCAGAGCAGAGTTGGGCAGACAGAGCCGGGTGATGTGGAAATCTCATTTTCCGGCTGCCAGATCGCAGAGTTCTACTCTCTCCCTTGGAGAACACCCAGAGATGGTGGGAAAGATCCAGTCTTGGTCTGGACGGCACCCCCTGCTCAGAAAAGTAACCCTGTGGAAGACGTACAACCTGATCTCCTTCAGCCTTCAGAATCTCATCTTTAGCTTCCTGACCTTGTAGGCTGGGTCAGCTTTTTCTGTTCTTATTCCCAATCAGATTTTTTTTTAAATAACTAACTAACTAAATAAATAAATTTATTTAGTTATTTATGGCAGTGTTGGGTCTTCATTTCTGTGAGAGGACTTTCTCTAGCTGCAGCGAGCGGGGGCCACTCTTCATCGCGGTGCGCAGGCCTCTCACTGTCGCGGCCTCTCTTGTTGCGGAGAACAGGCTCCAGACGCACAGGCTCAGTAGTTGTGGCTCATGGGCCCAGTTACTCCGCGGCATGTGGGATCTCCCCAGACCAGGGCTCGAACCCGTGTCCCCTGCATTGTCAGGCAGATTCTCAACCACTGTGCCACCAGGGAAGCCCCAGTCAGATTTTTATAAGCAGATCCTTTCTTGGAAATGGAGCAACTGGGCCAGGAATGGGAACTGGCTAGTGACTGGTTAGCATGGCACCTGACCCTGGCAGCGTGTCAGTAAAGGAGAGCTGCCTTCCATGAAATCCCATCCTGCTCCAGGCCGCTGCCCAGACAGCCTCCCTCAGCTACACTGTCCCAAGTCCCCAAGTGCATCAGAAAGATACCTATTTCTACAGACTAATCAGGAGTGAGGTCGTGAAATGAAAGAACAATTGCTCTTGACAACTTTTCTGAAAATTTTACTTTGAAATTTATTTGTCAACCTAAAACTGCTCTAAAAATATAGCCTATGAATTAAAAAATGAAAAATTTAAAAATGCAAAAAAATTATAATGGGATCACAATTCCTCCTTTATTTTCCCCTTGACCACAAAATCATAATGCACAAATTTAATAAAAAGTACCCAAAGGATCATACACACCATTTGGATACGTTTTAAAACTGCTTTCAATGAATGAATAAGTTGTATTAAAGGAGGATTTTGTCCCCCTTAATGGATGACACTCACATCCCCAGGTGCAGAAAAAGAGACCTCATTTCTGGTTCAGGTTCGCGGCATTCAGTCTCCCGGGGCCAGGGTGGGGTGAGGGTGGGGTGTATTGTATGGTCACCAGGGCCATTTCCAGTGATTGTCATGAAGATTCCATGCCCAGAGAAGCATACACACGCAGTCGTGTGTTTTTGGAACCGCAGGGGCAGTGCACCCCTGAACGTTAGGTGGAGCAGGGCCTGACCTTAAATAGTATCCCATCTCCCTGTGAGAAAGTTTTTCTCCTCTTCGTGTCTTTCGTCCCTTCCGATTAAGGGCTCTGCTTGGTTCTGCTCCTCTGGCTCTGACATCCCAGCCGTACTTGCCAGCCTATCCCTTTAACAGAGCAAGGCCTGGCGTCCGGAGCGCTCAGGAGGCGGCAGTACCTGGCCAGAAGTCAACCATGAGACTCCATGTTCCGTGGATTTGCCTTGATCATAACTTTCTACTTTTGTGCATGATATTGGATTTCCATGTACTGCATGAGGTTGACAAAGATTTTTCTTTTAAATGAAATGCATTTCAGTAAACAAGTCAGTCAGTTCGTTTACAGAAAAAATGTTAATAATATTAACAAGTGACACCTAGATGTGGCCAAAAAATATGTGCGCACACATACAGTTACACATGAGGCTTGGAGATTTATTTATTTTATTTATTTATTCGTTTATTCATTCATTCATTCATTTATTGGCTTGTTTGTTTGTTTACTTACTTACTTGTTTCGGGGTTGAGAATGCCCACCGTACAGTCTCTGAATTGCAGGGGGCTTATAAAGGGTTGGGTCTCTCTTGCGCGTGTGGAGGTTAAATGCACCGAGCCTGCAGGCGCCATCCATGCAGTTGCGGAATCTGCCGCTAGATGGCGCTCTCCCCTTGTGTCCGAGCAGGTAGCCAAGACAACGGCTCCGCACCGAGAGTTATGCCACCATTTTCTGAACTTAATCCAAACCCTTACTTCTAACAGATTCCACAAATGTCCCCTACCGTACAGGGCTCAATCCAAATGTCACCCCCTCAGAGAGACCGCCCCCACTCTCTTAGCCCTGATCCTATTTTATGGGCCTCATCGCACCTGCACCTACCTCAGGTGTGTGTTACCGGGTTCCATCCCCAGCCCCGCCCACTGGAAGGTCCGTTCCCGGGGCGGGGCTGGGTGGGGGGCTCTTGCCGGAACGGCCTCTGGTGCGCAGTGGGCGCTTAACAGCTAACTTTCAATTAGGTAAAGCTTAGTTGAGGGTGGCAGGTGATCCTGGGAGCGTGACAGCAGGCAGTCTCCTCCACCTGCAGGCTGGGTGGTTTGGGGCAAGTTATTTGCTTTCTCCCAAACTCCAACTTCTCGTGAATGCAGTGGAAAAAAAGAGTCACTATTCCATCGGGTCATTCTGAAGAGAAGGTTGGAGACCATATACCTGAAGTGGCCCCTCCAGCACCTGGCAGGTGGCAGACACCTAACACGTGTGAGTGATTCTCCACCTTTTTCTGGGGCAATAATTCAGAATAAACACAAAATTCACACTAAAAACGTGATAACATTGTTCTCTGCTGAGTTCTCTTGCAGAGTGTTCAGAAATAGACAATTAACTCAGAACACCCGGTAGAGAAGGACTGAAACAGGCCCTTGTGGACTAGTGTCTCTGGTCTGGGCAGTTTTGACTTGACCATTTTTATGGAAAATGGTTCTGTAAAGTGCTTTTTTTTTAATCTCCAAAAAATACCAAGTAGTGTGCCCAATAGTTATAATCTGCATCCTTACCCTGTCCCTAACGCCATCTCTTAGCCCCTCCGCCCTCCTGCTCGCTGACCTGGGCTTCCTTCAAGTTCTCAAACACATCTCAGAGCCTTTTCACGGGCCGGTGCCAGCCTGGAAGCATCTGCCTGAGGCCTTTCCCCAGGAACCCTTACTTGTCGGGGCTGGGTTTCAAATGCCACTTCCTTGGGAAAGCCTTCCCTCATCACTGGCCCCACTAGCTCAGCTGCCCCTTTAGGCTCAGCCCTTTAAATTTGTATTTACATCCTCCATGTCTGGCTCTCCCATCCCCTGTTGACCCTCACTTGCTAGTGGACAGTATCTGAAAGTTGAAGCGGTTGGTTCTCAGCCACAGTCAGTGTCCACAGCACCAAGATGGCTGCATCAGAAGAGCAGGGCAGTTATGTTCCATCCCAGAATACGCCAGAACCTAAATCTGTGCGCTGGGCATTTCCATGGCAACCAGCTGGGCCCTGCTGCAGATAATTTGTTTCTCTAAACGGACCCCCGAGTTAATTACAGATGTGCCTCTTTAAGGCAGGGAACTTCCTGGGAAGTCATGGTTTGTGAATTCATAGAGCTGGGTCTCTGCTGTTGAGAAGTTCATTCTCAAAGACAGAAAGACTGCAGGGGGGGACGGGTGCATGCCCGCATCCGAGGTTGTGAGCCCCAAATGGGAGAGCCTGCAGCATTGCCCCCCCACCCCCCGCCCCCATCCTCCTCGCCCACTGCCCCAGACACCGGCTCAGACCTGGTGCTCAGGGCTTGTCCTCTCCCCGCCTTTCCCTCCGCCCATCACCGGGTAAGCTTTCAGAGGTAATTGCTAGATTCTCCACATTTTTCCTCTTTCTAGCTAGAGATGATGGGATTTCAGAGCAATCTGCAATGTTCTCTGGCCAAAGAACTGTCTCCATACATATCTGCAGCTTAATTAGCAGCCTCCTGATTGCACCGTTCTCCCAGCGGGACACACCTGCTCTGCCTTTGGAAGCTTGGCGTGTGTGTGTGTGTGTGTGTGTGTGTGTGGCAACTATCTTTTTTCTTCCTGCTATAAATGTTCTGTCTGTTCAGGTAAATGCGTTTGAACTATGTGAACTGTTGTGGGCTTTTGGTGCTTCTTTTAAAGAAATGAATTTAATCATCTTTGGACTGCTGTCCCAAAGGAAAGCCCTTCCTCCTATAAGGACCGTGTGTCAATGACTGCAACCAGGAAACGCTGAAGGCACGGCTTCCTTTCTGTCTAGCTTCCCCTCTGTGTCGGAGCACACCAGCAGACTCCGTGAGATCACGCTGGGGCTGTTTTCGCCTCTCCCCAGGTTCCCGGGGTGGGTCCATCCTGAGCCTGAACCCCAGACTTGAGTCCTGAGGACCCTGGGGATCAACGGGAAGGTCTTCTGTGCTCGGAGTGAATGGGAGACACATGACTACGTCTCACGCTATCCCTTCCTCCCCCACTTCACGCCTACCAGCCTCTCCCGACTCTGCCCACACCATCGTCTGGTCTGCTACATCCTGGTCCACCCATGGCCTCTCCTTAGTCTCTGCCCCTCAGCCCACCCCCTCGAGTCAAAGCATCTGTTGACCACTCTGCTGGCTTCTGGAGGCCAGCCTTCCTTCTGGAATCTTTCCGCCCCTTCGCTCTCCATCCTGCCCCTTCCCCGTCTCCATGCAAGCTCCTGGAGCCCAGCCCAACATCCTATTTCTTAAGAATTTACTGATGAAACAAACTGTTGGTCCTTATGTTGTCTCTGATGAAAGTGACCCCTTCATCAGGACACAGATCTTTCAAGAGGTGCGACATTAGCTAACATTTATTTTACGATTACTCTGTGCCAGGTGCTGGCTAAGAACCCTACACCAGTGTCTTCATTTAATCCCCATGACAACCCAGAGAGCGATTCTATCTTTTGGTGAGTGAGGAAGGGAGAGCATGATGGACCTGGAAACAAACACAAGCCGTCTGGCTTCAGACCTTCCAGAATTAACCGTGATGTTATGCATCCTGAGAGCTGACCTCTTCAATGCTGCTTCGTTTAGGTTCTCAGATCTGCATTTGGACATGTCTGCTTTGACATCATTAAGTACATGTTTGTGGAGCATCTCCCGCTGTGAGGTGAGCTGTGCAGTTCGTGAGATGAAGCAGACGATTGGCCTCCATCCTCATGGGCCTGGCTGGGATAAGAGGTCCCCAGGATAGGGCTCTCTGAGGGATGATCACCCCTCCAGCCCCGTTGGGTCTCCAGTCGGCTCCACCTGGGCAGGTGAACAGCTTCCCACTTGTCTCAGAGCCCAGCCTCTCTCCCTGCTCCTCCCCTCATCTGGGCTGTGGCCTGGGGGACCATTGTCAAAAATGTCATACAACTTATAGCAAAAAAAAGAAAAAATCAAAAAAATAGGCAAAGGACCTGAATAGACGTTTTTCCAAAGAAGACATACATGAAAAGATGCTCAACATCACTAATCATCAGAAAAAGGCAAATCAAAACCACAGTGAGATATCATCTCAGGCCCGTCAGAATGGCTATTATCAAAAAAACAAAAAATAACGTGTTGGCAATGACGGGGAGCAAAGGGAACCCTAGTACACATTTGTGGGAATGTAAATTGGTGCAGCCACTATGGAAAACAGTATGGAGGTTCCTCAAAAAATTAAAAATAGAACTACCATAAGATTCAGCAACTCAATTTTAGTTCTGGGTATTTATCAGAAGAAAATGAAAACACTAATTTGAAAAGATATATATATATCCCCACGTTTATTGCAGCATTATTTACAATAGCCAAGACATTGAAACAACCTAGATGTCCATTGATGGATGAATGAATAAAGAAAATGTGGTATAAACACATATATAATGTATATATATGTATACAATGGAATATTACTCAGCCATAGCAAACAATGAAATCTTACCACTTGTGACAGTATGGATGGACCTTGAGGGCATTATGCCAAGTGAAATAAGTCAGACAGAAAAAGAGAAATGCTGTATGATTTCACTTACATATGGAATCTAAAACAACAATAACAAAATAAAAACCCAAAAAAGATAACCAACAAACCAAAAACTGAGTTCATGGATATAGAGAACAGATTGGGGGTTGACTGAGGTGGAGAAAATGAATAAAGAGGGTCAAAAGGTACAAGTTTCCAGGTGTAAAATGAATACATCCTGGGGATGTAACGTGCAGCATGGCAACTCTAGTTAGCAACACTGTACTGCATTTTTTTTTTTTTTTTTTTTTTTTTTTTTGCTGTACGTGGGCCCCTCACTGTTGTGGCCTCTCCCATTGCGGAGCACAGGCTCCGGACGCACAGGCCCAGCGGCCATGGCTCACGGGCCCAGCCTCTCCGCGGCATGTGGGATCTTCCCAGACCGGGGCACGAACCCGTATCCCCTGCATCGGCAGGCGGACTCTCAACCACTGCGCCACCAGGGAAGCCCTGTACTGCATATTTGAACGTAGCTAGGAGAGTGGATCTTGAATGTTCTCATTATAAGAAAAAGAAATGTATAACTGTGTGTGGTGATGGACGTTAACTGGAATTATTGTGGCGATCATTTTGCAGTGCATACAAATATCGAGTCATTACATTGCACACCTGAAACTATTTTAATATTATGTCAATTATACCTCAATGAAAAAAAAAGTGAGTCCAGCCTGAAACCTCTTTGGCTCCCCACTGCCTCCAAAAGGACATCCAAAATCCTTAGTCTGGAGTTCAAAGTTCTTTGGTTTCTGGCACCAACCTATGTCTCTAGTCTCTGTGCCCCAGTGAACCCACATTTCCCAAATACACAAAGCTCCCCACTCCGCATGGTGTGGCTAGAAAGCCCCTCCTAGCAGGGCACTCCCATTCGCCTTTCACCTTAACGAAGAGTCCCAGCAGCCCTCCTGGTCACTCCTCCTTTAGTCCACTGTGGTCCTTTATACTGCCCTCTGTGGTGGCACTGGAATGGTAGTGATGTGTCACTGTTAACTGCCCACGGTGATGATTGCACTGGGCTGTGTAGGGCAATGTCCACCTCTGCAGGAAATGCACAATAAGAGTTCAAGGGTGATGGGGCATCAAATCACCAATTTACTGCCCTGGGACCACAGTTCCCAAACTGTGTACTGTGGTGTCCCAGAGCGCTGCAGTGAACTCCCAGGGGTGCCACAGGATATTTTAAAATCTAAGGGAAACACGGCAGCATCTACCAGACTACGGCTATTATGCCTCCCTGGAAATGGCCTGCCAGCTTTGCTCTGGGCCTCTCCAAAGCTGGCAAAGAAGTGACCATTCTTGAGCCATTTAGCCAGGGAAGGCTTCTTAGAGGAAGCTTGTGATATGTTTAATGTCCTTGGAGCAGAGGGAAATCACAGGGACCAGAAAGCGTAACAACATTGATATTCACTGCTCAGACACAGGTCTTGAAAATGAAGATAAGATCAGAGATAAGAAAATGAAAATAGGGGAGGCTTGGCAAAGTGTTACTAGGAGATGTTTTTGTTGGAATCAGCCCAAATGTTCACAGGTTCCTCTGCACTTCCACAAGCCGATGTATGTTGTTCGGAAGCAAATGCACACGAGGCAATGTCAAAGTCACAAAAGGAATAAGCTTGCTCCTTTCTATCCCAAGGCAAAGTATTAAAGAGAAGGAAATCAATAAATTGGCCATAAGAGGGCAGAGTTGTTAGCTTTTTTTCCTTATAACATTGGAGAAGCATTCTCTGCATTTCTGTGGGGTCTGTGCTGACTCTACAGGGTGTCAGAAATGAGTTGAATTGTAGGACACTTAGCTGGTGTCACTGAGAGTTGTTTGGTTTCAGGAAAACCCCACACAGCTGGTGTCAGAAGTATTGTGTATGGGTAAAGGAAGAAACAGTGAGCTTTTCCTACGCTGGCTGGCATCATGAATAGAGAGGGGAGACAAAGACTCAGGATTAACAAGCAGCTTTCAGGGGAACAAACCTTGCTTTTCTTTCCCACTTAATGAGAGCTTTCCTTCTCTATCTATCTTTGGATGGAACCTGGACTCTTTCTCTGATTATGGAAGTGGGTGCTTTGGCCGTGGTGGGCGTTTAGCACTGCAGACACCAACCATTTGAAACAGGACTCGCAGAGAACTGCAAATGTTATACTATCTGTGTGATCGTGAGCAAGTTCCTACCCCTCTCTAGGTCTCAGTGTCCTTCTATGTGCAGAATTGAGTGTTAAATGAGATAATGCTTGCAAAGCACCTACTACATGCCTAGCACCCTAAAAAGGGCTTTACATGCCTGTTGATAAGGCCGACATCTGGTGATGCCCATCTGCTGGAGTTGGAGCTGAAGTCACAGTGTTTAAACTGACAAGAAGATGAAACTTTGCAAAAAAGCGTGTCTGGATTCACGATGGCGAATCCATTTTCCCCAAACCTATCACTGACCTTGTAGGACAGCCGTCTATCCATCCTTAATCACTTAGGGCACCGAGAATTGCTTTGGATTTAATATGTGGTACTTGCCTGGAGCCTCTTGTGGAGTTTAGACTTTAATTTAGTCTTTGTACCATTTTGTTATAAAAATAACTTAATCCAAGGAGAACTTTACCGTTTACATTTTAAAAAAATAGACTTCATAGCATTTTCATGCAGATTGTCTTGTATCTGAAACAGAGTACGGGGTTGATGTGTGAACGTGAGTGGATTTAAGATAAAAATTGACCCAAGTGCAATCTGCTGAGAAGACTGTGATACACGGCCTCCTTGCTGCCTGATCAGAAACCTCCAAAGCCCTCAATCCTTGTTCTTACAAGTGCTGAGTATGGAATTAATTATTCAAAGATCAGTGGTAAAGATCGGTTTAAACTCTGCACTCTGAGCCCTGAGACTGCAAGGTCATTTCTGAGCATCCATCAGATGTACTCGGGGCCAGAGGCCCACCCTGGGCCCTGACAGTGGTGTGAAGAGCACATGGCTCCAGGATGCTGGGCGCTGCCGTCCTCTCTCTCAAGAGCAGGCTCTTGCTGCAGCCCGGTGAACACCAGCTCATCAGGGAAGGGGTCCAGGAATGCAAACGCTGGGCCTGAGCCCATGGACTTAACAGCTTTCCCGAAGCACAGCCTTGTCTAAGGAGGCGGAGCCTGGGGGGGCCGGGAGGGAGCAAGGAGAAAGCCTTGTACCGTTTCCCCTTCCTTTCCTGCGTCTCGTTTGGGAAGCCACTACTCCCTGACTAGACTCAGGACAAAGGACTTTATTCCCAAATCCAAGGCAGATCTAAGCCGGTGGCTCTCAACACTGTTTCGTGTTATTACTACCTGGGGAGCTTTAAAAAATTCAGCTCCCTGGAGCCTGGAGCACCGCACAGCCTGACCTTACCTGGAAGCTTGTCAGAGAAACAGACTCTCAGACAGCACCTCAGAACAAAGACAGAATCTCGGGGCCAGGAGAACAAAGCCAATCATGGTGTAGCAGATCCTGTTTTCCAAGGATGGTTTTACCATTACAGATCCCATCTCTCCTTCTTTCCTCCCAGTGGGAAGGCTCCTCACACCGGGAACCAGCAGAATCTATGTTCCCTCCCCTTCAGTCTGGGTGGTCTGGTGATTATGATGGAAATGACACCAGGTAGCTTCCCAGGTAACTTTAAAGAAAGGCAATACAGCTTCTGTCTGTCTCTTGGGAAGCTCCTTCTTAAGACCCAGCTGCTGTGTTCTGAAGTAGACCAGGCCTTCTGAAGAGACTGTGCATGGGTCTATAGCCACTGACCGTAACTGAGGTCCCAGGGGGACCTTGCTCAGTGTCCAACTGCTGGACAAATGAGCCAGGAAGCCTTGGAGATGATGGTCACTGCCACTGCCTGAGATACCCTGAGGGAAAACCACCTTGTTGAGCACAGCCAAACCCTGTCAGAAATAATCCCAATACAGTTGTGACTGTCTTGGGCACCTGAATTTTGGGATAATGTGTTATGTATCAGTAGGTAGCTGGGGCACAGTCACCCCTCCCCTTGCCAGGCAGTGGTTTGAAAATGGGCATGTTACCCAGTTTTGGTCAATAAGACATGAGGTAGTGCCTTATGGTTGGGTTGCTTCTGAGAAAGTTGCCTTTGCTTCTAAGAAGGACATAGAAGAAGACACAGCCTGTCTCTTCCTCCTGATGCTGTTGCATCTTGATGTGACCCTTGGAATTGCTGCTGCCATCTTGCTGCCACCCTGAGGATACAGCCAACCCCAAGGATAGCACAACCAAGGGATGGAAAGAACTTGGGTCTTTGATGGCATCCTTGAGCCACTGAATCAGCCAGTCCTTAAATCCACACTGACTCCTGCTTTCCTGATGTGAAGGAAATCAATGCTTTTATTGTCTAACACAGTTTGAGTCAACTCTTACTTGCTGTTGAGATGTCCTATCTGTCGCAGTGCCTAGGCCAGAAGCCAGTTGCCACCAGCTTTGAAAAGGGAAGAGCTCAAGGTCAGGTTCAATGGGCAATGGGGTTTCAGATATCCTGCCCCAAACCACTCCTCCTGCAGGTGAGGAGAGAGGAGAGGGGTGGAAAGAAAGCCAGGATGAGGGCAGGGCTCAGACAGCACGATGAGTCAGCGAAGCTTGGGTCACAGAGGTGGTGGCTCCAGGCCAGCACTCAGCCTGCACCAGCACATCCCCTCCACCAGCACCACCAGAACCCCCATCTAGGTTCTCACTGGGGCTCACTCCTTCTCAGGGAAGGGGGCCTGCGGAAGCTGCCCATCTTGTGGATGGAGAAACTGAGACTCCAAGTATGCCACCTACCAGCTGGCCCAGAGGGAGGGGCTGGGGCAGTAGAAGCTCGAAGCCCAGCTCCGAGGGGCCCCTAGCTTGCAGGGAGGCTGCACGGGGCTCAGCAAAGGAAGCTGAGATCGTACCCCCGAGTCCTCAACCCACCGGGGTAACCGGCTGGCGCCTTGCCTGATGATCCAAGGCAGAGGCCGAGCTCTTCATACCCTTTCTAGGCTGAACTTTTATAGGGAACCACTGATTCCCTCCCTTCACCCAACTCCCACCTGGAAGTTTTCAGTTCCTGACAGACAAAGCCACGACTTGGGTACCTTCTAGCTGGGAAGCGTTTTTCTGCCCTTCTTATGGCATGAAAGTGGTGCCACTTGACCTTGAATCTGCTCTTGAGCCTCTGAAGTTGGCTGAACGAGGGCGGTACGCCCCATCACGCTTTCCGGGGGAGCGGACGCTGGGTGGAGAAGCCCCGCCCCCTTCCCCGTGGCTGAGAGGGAGGGATTGGGTAACTGCTGGTCCCTACGCCCTCCGTCCCTCCCGCTGCTCTGGGGCTGCCATGTGCACTCCATACAGATCTTGCTCTTCCTCGGGGTCCTCAAGGATCTCATCTTTTATGCAAATTCCTGTCTTCGGGGTGTTGCCTGCTTGTTCCTGGAGGGAGGTGGGGTGGGGGTGCCTCATTTGGGCTTGGCTGGGTTTTGCCTCTAACACCTGCAGTCTTTAGAGCTGGAGACGAAGCATGGGGTCAGAGCATGGGGACGATTTTATCCAATGCTCTCATTCTATGAATGAAAAAACTGACGTCCGCTGGCTGCTGACAACACACAGAGGGTGGAGCGGTGCCCTGAGGGCATCTCAGGCCTCTGACCGCTGGGTCTATTGCTGCCCTGGAAGGAGCAGGGCAGAGGGCTCATCGTGTGCAAATACCCCAGGGCAGGGCCACCAGGCAGAAAATATTCGTTCCAGGACAGATGAGGAGCTCAGGCTTTACACAGACAAGAGAAAGCCTAGGTGGACCCTAGGAGGGTGAGACCTGTCCAAGGTCACAGAGCAGAGGTCTAGGATCCCAGTGCAGGGGTGTGTGGGAATCCAGGGACCTTAGTTCTGCCAGGAAGGGAGGGGCTCTGGCCGGGTACAGCTCACCACCCTCTACCCAACAGGGAGGGCTGGGGCTGCAGGTGGTGGCCGCTGAGCCTCCCACCATGGCTGAGCTCACGCTCCCTGGGTCCTGGCCTGTCTGCACCTGAGCGCAAGTGCATTCAGCAGAATCCACTCATTCATCCACTTCTGCGCCCGCTCTCAACGTGGAGAGTTTGTGTTCCAAAGGCTAATTAACTTCCCAAGCGTCATATTAGCATGTGAGAGTGCATTTGATGCGTGTGGGATAAAAGCCAAGGCTGGGGGAACTGCAAACGGGTTCCACGCACTCATCAGGCAAATGGCCTCAGCTAGAGGGGCATCCTGTGACGGAGCAGTGCCCCTGGCGTGGCTGTGCCTGGCTGTGCGTGGCCGTGCTGACTCCCCCATCCACACACCTGACACCCACTCTGCAATTCTTAAGGTGGTATGCTATTTCCCCTGCCCTTTATCCACTTGTGTGGGTGAATTACATGTGTCACTTTGGCTGGGCCATGCTGCCCAGATATTATTCTGGCTGTTTCTGTGAAGGTGTTTTTAGATGTGATGAACATTTAAATCAGTGGACTCTGAGTAAAACAGATTGCTCTCCATAATGTGGTGGGTCTCATCCAATCAGTTGAAGGCCTAAATAGAACAAAGACTGACCTCCCACAAGCACGAGGGAAATCTGCCAGTAGACAGCCTTCCCACTCAAACGGCAACTCTTCCCTGCGTCTCCAGCCTGTTGGCCTCCCCCATCAGATTTTGGACTTGCCGAGTCTCCACCATCATGAGAGCCAATTCTTCAAAATAAATCTATCTTCTTGGTTCTATTTCTCTGGAGAACCCCATACACCACTTTTATTTAGGCAGGAAGGACAGTTACCCAAACATTAAGGAGGGGGCACCCTGACACGTGCTCCTCGGGTCCATCACTGATAAGCTGGTGTGGACTTGCCCCCATCTGCTCCCCTCAACTCCGTGCAGCCCTGATAACGACCATTTCTTTGAAGGTCATCTCTGGGGGTGAAGAGACAGCAGTCACCAACCCCTGGAGGAAGAGGGAGGCTGGCGAGGTCCAGGTGAGAGGGAACAAAAGTCAGAATTGCCCCCCACCCCTGGCTGGTAACCCCGAGTAGTTTTATTCCATAATGCATCAGACTTTGGTGTATTAGTCTCTCCATCCCCTATTTTGAGGATGAAAAAATAAAAACTCGTCTTTTTTTTTTTTTTAAGTGCCTGAGGAAACAAAAGGTCAGAAAGTGTTTTGGGGAAGGGGCCCCTAATTTATGGTTTATGAGTTGAGTTTATACACTTTAATGTCTGAGAAAAATCTTTTGATTGTGGAGAGGCTGCAAAGGTCCCAGTTCTGAGATTTATAGACAGAAAAGAAACTGTCACGGTTGCACAGTAATTCATACATTCACCCGTCACCCAGGAGGGGAGACACGGACCCAGAACCTGTCCCAAAGATAGGTGTAAATTGCACATTCCCAGGGTAAGAGCTGCCTGACTTAGCAGCCCAGCATCTAGGCCGATAAAGGCCCATCCTAATGATGTCACTCACAGTCAACCATCAGCTTGTGTTCAGGAGTGGCTTCTATTTTTTCCATGTGCATGAAAACAAGCCTGGCACATGGACAAGAGAGAGAGAGTACTTCAGGGAGAGAAAAGTGCATCCGAGGAGCTAATTACATTGACAGCAGTTGGAGTAAAGCACATCTAAACAACTGTCCAGTTTGGAAATGCTACCTAACGGTCTCCAAGTACACTAAACGAGTCCTTTGCTGCGGGGAGCACTGGTTTCCTTGTTAAGCTGTAAGCGGTTACCAAGGATACAAGTCACGGCAGGTGCCTGTGGAGCGGAAGGCAGGCTTTCCGGCTGCCATCAGTGTACAGGGGAGGAGTGAACAGTCACACAGGAGGGCTGTCTGGAGCTTTCTACACGAGGCTGGATCATTAGAGTTGGGGGTAGGTGTGGGAGGAGGGCTTGGAAATAGTTTAGGAGCAGAAGGGGGTTTCCCCAGGACACACACGGGGACAGTGGCAGGACTGGGACCGCAGTCGGCTTCCCTCGTTTCTCCTCTATTATCCTGTGGAACAAGGGAACAATCCAGCAACGAGGCAATCTGCCTCTTATGGGCGGAACTGTCCCCCCTCCCCCTCCCCCAAACCCCCTATCCGTATATTCAAGCCCTCCCCTCCACGACTTAGAATATGGCTGTATTTGGAGACAGGGCCTTTAACGAGGTGATTCAAGTTAAAATGAGGCTGTTAGGATGGGCTCTTATCCAGTCTGACACCAGGGGGGCATGCAGGCGTGCAGGAAAAAGACCCTGTGAGGACACATGGAGAAGATGGTCATCTGCAAGCCAAGGAAAACAGGCTAGAGAGAATCCAAATCTGCTGACACCTGGATCTTGGACTTCTGGCCTCCAGAACTGTGAGAACATAACTGTCTGTTGTTTAAGCCACGCAGCCCGTGGCAGCCCCAGCAAACGAATGCGTTCCCCTTCTGAAGGCCACCCCGGCCACAAGTACGGTTTTCTGTATTTCTTTCCAGAGCCCACGTGTTGCCCACGGTGGCTTTTTGCACCCAGAACTGAATGCTATCTTAAAAAAAGAGCAAGAGAAAGAGTGAACAGCTGGTGTGGCAAAAATACACAGCAGAGAGCCTGGTGTTGTTTTGCTACTCAAAACCTCAAATCCCAAAGCGGGCATGCGAGAAGACGCATGGAGACCCGAGGGGCTCCCGTCCAGCGCTGGGCCTTTCCCGTTTCCCTCTGTGAACTTCACGGAAGGGGCTTCAGGTTTCCTGCCCGGAAAACGGGCATCACGCCACCTCATCTTCTGGAGGCGTCTATCTGCCTACATACGCCCCATACCCAGGAAGCAGATGCTGCCCTGTATAAGGATTAAACTGCCAACCCCCGATGTCGGCAGGCATCCTCAGGAGAGCAGCAGGGTCATTCTGAGTCTGGCTTGTTTAGACTCAGGTGTCAGCAAATCCAGCTCCAAATCCCAGGTAGCCTCTTTGAAAGCTGCCTTCTTTCTACTTTGGTGGTATAGACGTCCGTCTACCTGAGTAGATTTTAGGGACCTGGACCAGAAATATTGCCCATGTGAGTGGGGACGGCATCCCCCGGGCCTGAAACAGTGCTTGGTAGTATTAACCCGGACCAGCCACCTTCTGCAGTTCTCATTGTCAGAGTCACTGCTTTGGGTTAAGGCATTAAAGGCCCTTGTTAAATATGTTACTACGGGCCATGCATATTAAAACATCATCAGCCATTAACACCTCTTTGTGACTTCATCAGAGTGGCCTCAGACCCCTCTCAGCCCCTTGGGGACCAAGGCTGGGGCAGCTGAGTTCTGGCGGGAGAAGAGGAAGAAGACCCACAGGCCGTGGGGCAGGGGGGAGGTGGACAGGGCACACGGTGGGGGGGTGTGTGACAACAAACGGTAGAGGACTTCACAAGGACAGCGCTAGACGACTCTGAAGCAGCCAGAGCTCCGTATCAGAGCCACCTCTCGGCCCCATAGCCCAGATCACGACGCGAGGGCCAGGCCAGTTGGCAAGCACACAAGTCCAGCTGGGTCTCCGGAAGGAACCTGGCATCGCAGAGCTGGCCTTGGCCTGGGTCCACGACGTAGGGTGCGGGGGGAAGACAGAGCTGGAAGGCCCACCTCTCCCAGGGAAGGATAGCACCCAGTGATTGGCTCTCAAGAGGTGGGTTGACCCCCAGCTCTCAACCCGTCATCCCGCCCGCTGGCTCTGGACTCCTGACGCCCACCCTGGGCTGCAGGAGCTCCTCTGGGCGAGCAGGGAGGGGACACGGGCCAGGTGAAAACAGCTAAGCACGGGGACAGCTGGGCCGTAGACCAAGGGGCAGCGGGGGCAGGGAAGTCTGTCTGGGCCTGGCAGTCCCGGGGCGGGGACTCAGCAGGGGGAGGAAGACATCTGGCGGTAGTCGGGGCACTTGAGCAGGGCTGGGTAGCTGCTGTTCATCTGCAGGGAGACGTCGCTGGAGATGTCGGACGGGCTGCGGCCTCGCGCCCAGGCGTCCGGGTGCAGGAACTGGCCCGAGTGATCGGAGCAGTTGCTCAGACGCGGGCGGTAGAAGCCGGGGTGAGGCCCGTACACGTCCTCGGCGGTGCACCTCTTCATGAACAGGTACACGGCCATCACCCCCGCACTCTGCAGGCAGGGGGAGCTCGTGCTCGGGGCCTGGCCTTGGACGCGGCCGCGGGAGCACAGCACGAGGAGGGTGGAAGGCGGGCGCGGGGCGGGCCGGGGAGTGAAGGGCGGGAGAGCGGTGGGTCCAGGGCGAGCGTGGCCTCCTCCCCCGCCCCTTCCCGGGGCAGCGCCCCGCCTGCGGGGAGGGGTTTACCTCCGTCAAGAGGAAGGAGATGGCCGCGAAGGCAAATGACCATCCGTACTTGTAGGTGAAGTAGGCCTCCGCATCCTTGGTCCTGTTGAGCATTTCATCGTTGATGCTGGAGATGTACAGCACCAGGCCCACCACCAGCGAGAGGCCTGCAGGGGGGCAGGGGCGCTCGGCAAGGAAGCCGGGGAGCCGCCCATGGGGCACCGCCTCCCCTCGGGGCTCAGGGAGAAGGTCTCCGCCTTGGGTGACCATGACCCCACTCTGGAGTTCAAGGAGGGCTGGAGCCCTCCTCCTGAAGGCCCTGTTTAGACCTTACCTTCTAGAAAGCGGACGGCTGCAGGTAAGAAAGCTCCTGTCCAGCCACCTCCCGAGCCACGGTGAGCCCGAGGGTTCTCACCGCCCCCCCCCCCACCAGAACCACTGGTTAGATGTGCGTCCCATGAGCCCCATCCCCGGACCTTCTGAGTCACGTGGCCTGGGCTGGCGCCTGGCACCGTGTTGTCCTAAGTGCTCCCCAGGCAAGGCTCATGTGAACTCAGGGTGTGAACCACTGACTTTAGCAAGTGGCTTCCCCTGAATTGAGGGGTAACACAGGCTCCCCTGGCAGAGATAGCCAGGGCCCCCAGAGCCTGGAGAGATGGTCATGTAACTGTGGCTCTGTGCAGCCCACCTGCCCCTGGGCACGGCCAGTTACTGAGATCGTTAGGCAGGAGAGGCAAGAGAGATCGTCCAGGCGCTGGCGAGCGTTACATCAGGGGGCCAGCGCTGCCCAAATGCCTTCCGCCACTGTGCAAACGACCGACTGTGCATCAGTCTCATCAGTCAGTGACTAACTGAAACAGGACATAATTTACTCTGTTTTGAGCTGCTCAGGTTTAATTCCATGCACATGATTAAGCTGGGGCATCTTGAAGGATGAACGTTACAGGAAAACAAGCACGATTCAGGCCCTCCTTGGCACTTAACTCACACTGGAATGAAGCTGGCCCAAGGGAACCCTGTCTATTGCTGTCATTAAAACACTTCATGTGGCCAAGCTCAGTCTGAGATCTCTGGTCCTGCTGCCTGCCGTGCTTTGAAGCTGCTGTGTGGCCTTGACTGTTGTGAAGTTGATAGATAAAGAAAGAGCTTAACCTGGGTCTGCAGCTCTTGGACTAGGTGGAAACATCATGGTGCAGAGGGTGGGCTGAGGACACTGCAGGTGCTCAATGAACATTTGTTAGATGGATGGATGGATGGAAGGATGGATGGATGGATGGATGGATGGAAGGATGGATGGAAGGAGGGATGGAAGGAGGGATCGATGGATGAATGGATGGATGGAAGGAGGGATGGAAGGAGGGATGGATGGATGGATGGATGGATGGAGGGTGAATGGATGGATGGATGGAAGGATGGATGGATGGAGGGTGGATGGATGGATGGATGGAAGGATGGATAGATGGAAGGATGGTTGGATGGATGGAAGGAAGGAGAAAGAAAGAAAAGCTCTTGGGCATCTAGTGTTCTGACCACCACCTGGCTCCCAAGCTATATTGACAAGACAATGTTGGGGGAAGGTACCTAAAGTGGCTTGGAATTTGGGTGGCAACCAGAATGCCTGCTGCTGGCAGCTGTTTATCTTTTTCCATCTGTCCATCCGTCCATCCATCCATCCATTATTCAAGCCATCCACCTACCCATCTTCCATCTGTATCTCCTCTCTTATCAACAAATCCAGGGCTCCAGGGCATCTACAGTCCATGCCCTGAGAGCCATGCCTTTGGCTCGATGCATTAAGAAAAGGTGCTCATGGAAACGCAGAGGACACCCTGAAGGGGAGGAAGAGCCGACCTTCATTTACCACCTTTTCTTCCCAGCTCACTCTCCACACCCCCTTCAGTCATCTCCTCCACGTCTGATTTCCTCCCCTAGTCCCTAGGCCAACAGCTCTGTCTCCACCTTTGGTGTCTCTACTCCCAGGAGCCCCAAACCCTGACCCCTAGCAGCCTTCTGGGCGCTGCTTCCAGCTGTCACATCGGCACCTCAAACTTTGCATTTCCCACTCTACATTCATGATCTTGGCTCCAAATCTGCTGCTTCTCCTGTGACCCCTGGATGAGGGATGCAGTGCACGGCCCACCCAGGGCCTGAGCAGAATCCATGCTAGCCCTTGGCTCCTCCCCTGAAGCCCAGCCCTCGTCCTACTGAGCTTACCTCCCAGGTGTCCAGTGTCCAGGAGCCTCTCCCTTCTCTCTTCCCTGCGGCCAGCCCCTCCCCATCCCCTCCCTCCTGCACAGCTGAAGTAGCCTCTCGCCTGCTCTCCCTGCCCCGTGTCTTGCTTCCTTCCTCCCCTCACTCTCCAGAAGGATTATTCTAAAATCCAAATCTGGTCATGTCCTTTCTCGGCTTAAAATCCTCCTGAGGCTTCTCACAAAGTCCCCAACAAGGCGACCTCAGCTGCCGCCCCCCACCTCTCACCACATCCTCCTGACGTTCCTGCCACCACGAGTCACGATTGAGCTTAGTCTCCCCTGGCCTCATCCTCCCTCTTCCCTCCAGGCTCCCTTCCGCCCACCCCGACCTCACACTTTTTACCTAGTTCCTACTCACCCTCCATCTCGCCTGCTCCTGGCGGCCGTCCCTGACCAGCGCCCAGTCTGAGTTTCCGCCGCTGCCCTTGGCCCCCATAACAGTCCTTGCTGATGCTGTCAGAGCCCTTGTCAGGCAGGGTCCACATTTCCTGCCCACTTGTTTATGTCCCCTAATACACTGCCCTTTCTGGAGGTAGAGATCCCAGCTCCCAGTGATAAGGCCTGGGAGATACATGAATGGATGAGTCGGCACATGAATAAATGAAAGAGTGAATGATCGAGTACAGTCTGGGGTCGGTCCAGGAGGACAGATCCATGCTGAAGGGGCCTGGGTAGCCCAGGGTAGGGGGTAGGGGGTCTATAGAGGATGGCTGAGGGATGGGAGACGAAGAGGCCATCATTCCAAAGGCAGATTGTATTTCTTTCATGTAAACACACAAAGACATAGCCCTCAAAAAAAACAGAAATACTCATTACCAGTGGGAACTAGAGGAAAGCAGCAGTGATGGTATGGCATGAGGAGGACCCTGGGTTCTCATCCCAGCTCTGCCCAGGGGGAGCTGTCAGGTCACTGCTCCTCCAGAGGTGATGGACGGGCCCGGGTCCTCGGAACCCTCCTCCAGCTCGGACTCAGTTGTGCTTGAGCCACTGACATGGCGGGTCCTGTGCAGGGGCTGACCCGCAGCTGGGACCAGAGCCTCCCAGAGCAGAGTGGTTTAGGAATCAAATGTCAGAAGTGCAGAGTGCACAAGCGAAAACGGCACCACTTACCAGAGAGGATAAAGAAGATGCCGGAGACAAAGGCCAGGATTGTCCTGTGGAGACGGACATGTCCAATGTTGCTTAGGATGAAGCCGATGAACATGAAGAAGAGGCTGACCAGGGGGAACGGTGTGGCCGAGCGAATCATTTCTGACCGAGGGGATGGAAGGATGCCATCAGCCTCCAGTAGCCTCACTCAGTGCTCACCCTCCCAAGTCAAGTGTTCCTGGCAGTGTACACCAGCTGGTCCCCAAGCCCCTGCCCTGCCTGAGCAGCCTGGGCTCCATCCCCTCCTCAGTGGGGCTTTCGTTCCTTGGTCCTTAGCCTTCAGGGCCTATGCTAACTCAGAACCATACTGAAGGTTCACATGGGTCTGAACCAGCTCTGGTGAGGCCAACGCCATGAGGTCAGTCTCGCTGGGGGCCGGAGTGCTTGGTTCAGTTCCCTGGGTACTATGGTGTGAACGTCTGTGCCCCCACCACCACCAAAATTCACTTGCTCAACCTAACACCCAAGGTGATGGTATAGGAGGTGGGGCCTTTGGGAGGTGCTTAGGTCACGAGGGTGGGGCCCTCATGAAAGGGATTAGTGCCCTTATGAAAGAGACCCCCCCCCAGAGCTCCCTCACCCCTGCCACCGTGTGAGGACACAGTGAGAAGGCAGGAAGAGGACCATGCTGGCACCTTGACCTTGGACTTCTAATCTCCAGAGCTGAGAGAAATAAATTTCTGTGGCTTCTAAGTTGCCTTGCCTGTGCTATTTTGTTAGAGCATCCCAAACAGAGGAAGTCACTGGGTATGGATGCCCTCTCACTTGCCAGGGTCACAGCAATGGGAGACTCCAGCAACCTGTCACCACCCTGGATAAATAACTGGCAGAGCAAACTCTGTGAGCTCAGCCAGCACAAGCATCTGAGTCTTAGGGCATCGGCTCTTGAGAAACAAGCAGTCACCCTGCCTCTTCCCTCTGCCCTGCTCTGCCCTGTCCAGCCTGTGGCCCAGGTTGGAAAGTTGGAGGCACCTACTTAGCACATTGACCGTGGACTCGGAGGTGAGCTGGGTGCTCACAGGCATCACATACTCTATGGTAAAGCAGCGTCCCCGCTCCTCACCTACGGAGACAAGAGCCACTTACATACACTCTGGGTCCTTCTGAACACGGATTTGAAGTTAACATATTCAAATGGTATTCCCAGGTGCTTCTAGGATGTTTGACCCTCTGTGTATTTACACCTGGGCTGGATTCAAACCCTAGGGGGCCCCGTCCCTAGCTGATGGCCCAAAGCAGACGTGGACACTGGTCCTGACATCACATCTTTCCCAGAGAAGCACCAAGAGCTGCATGAAAAGCAATCACTGCAGACTCAAGGTAGAGTCAGATGTCTGGTGGCCGTCTTGTGGCTTTGGGACGGACTCCACCGAGGATGGCGTGTGGCTGGCTTAGGTGCCCCAGTGTGGGTGTCGTGGAGCAGAACCCCCAAAGCCTTGTTGACCACTTTGGCAACCAGACCCTGGTGACTTCAAACTCTGCTTCAGATTTAATCAGAGATGGATGCCACACAGTCTAGGCACTGGGAGGTGAGGTCAGTGTTGGGTGCCATTCCCAAAGTAGACTTAACACGTCATGGGGAGGCCAGGCCTCCACGGTCCTCCCTGCTAAATACGGGTGGGCGCCAACCACCAAAGCCCTACCATGAGGCTGGGAGGACCAAGTGTTCCCTGTGCCCCGTGCACACATGGGTTACAGAGCCCTCCAAGAAAGGCTCCGTGACCCCACTGTGGTGTTTCTGACTAGCCTCACAGGGCACAGAGAGGCTCTTCTTGTGCAGCCTGGTTCCGGGTCATGATGAAGGGATAAAGGACAGAGCCCTTGGAGTAGCAATTCCAAGGGTTCCAGAGAAGCCCTAGCAAGTGGGCAGGAGGCCCTGATGGGCAGGATCAAAGCCTGCACCATCTTGCAGAGTTGCAAAGACCTGCACCTGCGTTTTCTCCCTGCAATTTCACGGACATAGGAACAGAGAAAGTGCTAAGAATTTCCCATCCTCATGCTCAGGTCACAAGGGTGGAGCCCTCATGAATGGGATTAGTGCCCTTCTAAAAGAGACCCCGCGGAGCTCCCTCTCCCCCTGCTGCCCTATGAGGACACAGGGAGAAGGCGGGAAGAGGGCCCTCACCAGAACGTGACTGCTGGCACTTCACCTCCCTGCATCTTCCTGCCCTCATTTGTGAGGTGGACGTGATAACAGGGCCTGCCTTGCAGAGTCAAGGGGGAGGCACTGAGACAGAGGACTCAGGGAGCTGAGGCCACCTCTCTCAGCCGGGGGTGGGTAGTGTGGCAACAGCGGGGCCACGGGCATCTTCCAGATGGGAAGACCCAGGTCCTGGGCGTGAGAGGACTTGCCCAAGTGGACAGGGAGACTCAGGCCTTGAGTTTGGAGTGGGTCCTGGCCACTGGAGGGAGCAGGCCCAAAGCTCATGAGCATCCTCCACGGTGACCAGCCTCCTTCCAGCAGGGACATCGCCTCCCCGGGGGGGTGTGAGGTGGCGGCTGCTCCTCTCTGGGGGCAGGGCTGTCCCCAGCCCTGGGCGCCCTTACCTGCGAGGAAGCAGACCCTCCACAGGCCTGAGTGCAGGGACATCTTGGTCTCAGTGCTCTGGTTCTGGGGCAGGACCACGCCCTCCTCCAGGTACAGCCAGTGGTCCGTGCTGACCGCGATGCCCAGCAGGCCCAGGCCGCACACGGCAAAGACGCTGCTCAGCAGGGTCAGGGCCTTTCTCCTGCAGGCACCCATCTTCCCGGACAATCCAGCAGGGGTCTGCGGCCGCGATGCCACCAGCAGGGAGTGGGCCCTGGCGGCAGGACAGCGGGTGAGCCGGAAGTACTGGCCACGGCTCCGAGGAGGGGCCCTAATGTCGTCAACCCAGCCAGGCTGAATGGATGAGTGAAGACCAGCGGGCCGGCTCCCTGGAAGTCAGGCCATGGGTGACAGACATACCACCTCCCTCTCCCCATCAGGAACGCACAGCTTTCTTGACAGGCCACTGCGAGGGGCCCCCTGTCCTCTCTGGGAGTCCCCCTTGCTGGATAATGTCATTCATTCATTCAGCAACCCACTGTACCCAACGTGGAGACAAAAGGATGAATGTGACCCCATCCTTGCCCTTGAAGAGTTCCCTCTGGAAGACAAAGCGCCCCCCACCCCCAAAGCAATGAAAATGCAGCTTGATGGGTCTGTGGGAGAGACCTGCCCAAGGATGTGGGAGCAGGGAGGAGGGATGGAGGCCTGAAGTCTGCCTGGTGGGCTTCTCCGTGTCGAGAAGGACTCTGAGGCCCAAGGACACCTGGCAGGGAGTAGCGGGACCCAGAGGGGACGCGGCAGGCGGCAGAGAGCCTTCTTGGGAAGGTGTCTTCCGCAAGGATTCCAATCAGTTGTAGATCTGGGTCCACCCCGCTAAAGAAGCCACACCACAGTCCAAGCTCAAGGGGCCCCTTGAGCCCACCTCATCAGAAGCCATCTGACTCGTCTGCCCAGCACATGGTATTGGCCGGAGCTGGCTCTGAACCAGCCAGAGTGAGGCTAAGCGTCTACACAAGGTGAGCCATGAGCACACCTACCACACCTGCCCAGCCAGCCCCAGGCTCAGAGACGGAGCTGGGAGTAAGTGAGGGGTAAGATGTTGCCCCAAGGAGCCCACAGCCTGGCTCAGGGCTTCTGAACTCTGCCTGGAACCTAGAGCCACCCAGGGAGCATCTAAAAGTCCCGAGTGCCCAGGTGCCACCCCGAGAGATCCTGGTGCAACTGGGCTCACATAGGGGCCGTGGTACCGCTGTGCTCCCTGCGAGGCTAATCGCGGCCCAAGCTGAGAACGACTGCTCTTTGCTACTCAAAGTGTCATCCGTGGACCAGCAGCCTTGGCATCACCTGGGAATTCGTTAGAAATGCAGAGTCTCAGGCCCCTCCAACTTTGTAAATCAGAATCTGCATTTTGTATACCTGCTAAAGTCAGCCAAGCAAACAGGTGACTACAGTCCAACGTAGTAACGGCTGTGGCGGGGAAAGCCCAGGATGTGATGAGAGCCCAGAAGAGGGTCACCCAGTGGGGCTGTTGGAAGTGGGCAGAGCTATTTCTGGAAGAAGGTGGCGTCTGGGACCTGGAAGCCTTCCCCAAGGCCTGGTGTCACATCTCAGCCAAGGCACAGGGGGATCCTGGCTCAGCTGCTGAAAGGGGACAGAAGCCACACTCAAGCCTGGAGGCTTGATTCCTCTGTGGAGTCTCAGCTTGCTGTAGGAGGGGAGAGGGGGGAAGGGGAGGAAAACGGGTGCTCTTTGCAAGAAGGAGGGACATCCTGGCCTGGATTCCACAGCAAAAACCCCCTCTGTGACCCCAGGAGGGTTGACTGATCTGCAGACTGAGCCCTACGCTGGCTTCCTGGAGGCCTGGGAATGCAAAGGCTCCCGTCCGCCAGGCTGGAGAGCACAGGGGCTTCATGCACGCCAATCCCTCCTGCACTGGCTTTGACAGAGAAGGAGAAAATGAAACGCAGAAGAGCCAGCCCTCCCCCGCTCCCCACTTCCCGCAAACCCGGCCATTCCCCAGGCAGTGGGCTGGGAGGTGGAGCGGACAGCTCAGCCCCGATTTGGTTACAAGTATCTCCCAGAGCGCCTACCGCGTGTGGGCCCCGTGCTCGCTGCCACAGCAGAAGCAAAGGAATCAGAGGCTCTGTCGGAACTCACAAGCCGGAAAAATAGGAAACGATAGCAAAACAACTGCGACACGAGGGTGGGCAGTGTTCTAATTGGTGGAATCCGGGGTCCCGAGGAGGACGTGAGGGATGGCAGGGCAGGCTGCCTGCAGGCACCTTGGGAATGACTGCGCGGGCTGGTGGATGGGTGCAGTCATGAAGATTTTTACAGCAGTTTAATAAGTACTTTCACTTACACTTGGGGGTCATAAAACCCCAATATCTGCCAGAGGGAACGGAACTGGAACCCCAAGGATGGTGAAAGGGGGCAAGGGGAGGAGAGAGGAATGAGTGAGAAAACCAGCCCTGTGTGATAGAGAGAGCCTGCAACGGGGGCTGCAGACGACATAGTTCAGTGGCACGAAGTCTTCACTGTTGGCAACCAGAAGCCTGGCCACCTGCTCACGCAGCTACCGGTGCCTTAAAAGCCAGCGAGAAACGAAAAACAGTTTTGTACCCTGTGTCTTAATACGTGTAGACAGGAAAAATGTTCAGACTTGATCTAATTCTGGTGACACTGGCCATCCATCAGATTCAGACCGAAAAAGCCTGCAGGGAGCTGACCCAGGGTTTTCTCCTTCCTCAGCACCACCTAACGGACACTCTGCCTCCCCTGCTGCCGCAGGCTGATGGTTACTGGGCCAGGACTCTGTACCAGACACTGTTCATAGCAGCTACACGTAACTCACAACCACCGTTGCGCTAGGCACTGTTATTAAAACGGGGATGTTTAATATGCAGAGTAACTTCTGCATAAGGTTATGAGGACTCAATGAACCAGCACACATAACCAGGTTAAAATGGGGGCTCCAGCCTGGCGCTCTGCAGGTGCACACAGTTCATCCTAACCGGGGTCGTTATCCCCTCTTTACAGGTGAGGGGGGTGGAGGCTAAGCCATTTGCCCAAGTTCCCCCAGCTAGAGATGGAGGGAGCCAGGATTTGAACCCCCGGTCTGGCCCTGTTCTCTGCCAGCCCCAACTACCCCTCCCTCCTCTCTCAGCCTGGTGCTCGTGAGCTGCAGACGGACGTTTCCAGAGTGCTGAGCTCACCACCTTGGAAACTGTCTCTGCCGAAAAGTGCAGATTCCTCGCTGTCAACGTGACTAGGCTCTTGCCTAAGATAAGAGGGCTGAAGATTTCAGGTCCTTTTCTCCTCGGCCTTTGTATCACTCAGGTGGACAGACAAACCAGACATTTTCTGTATAAAGCAGTGATGATGGAGGAGGGGAAGGAGGCAGCTGAGCATCCCTGCTGGACACTCCAAGTTATTCTTGGTTATACCCAGCGCCCTCCATGCTTAGAACCAGAGTCTAGAGAGACACTGCTTTTTCTGCTGATGCTTCCTTCTGGGAGAAGGGAGAAAGGAGGGGGTGGGTGGAGAGTGGGGCGGGGGGAAGCAGTCTGGCTTTGGAGAAGCTACCTGGCCGCACTTGGCGGCCAGCTCGGAGCCCCGCGACAGGCACGCCTCTCCGGAGAGCAGCGCTGCGGCCGGAGGACCCTTGCAGGACAGTCGACGTGGCCCGGCTGGGCGACACAGCACCGGGGTGCGCCTCTGTAAACACCCCCTGCCGGTACGGCTTCCCTGTCTCCAGCACAATTTACAATACCTCAGCATGCTAGTGAGGATGCTAGTGGTCCAAGCCTCCCGCCCTCCTTGTCCCTGCGTCCCTGTCCTCCCACCATGCAGCCCAGCCTGGCCGCCTTGAGTCCCGGGCATGGGGTCATGCAAAGAGCCGGACGGGCTGCTGCAGGTCCAGGAGGGGCCCCCATGAGCCCAGCGTCCCAGGCCCCCCACAGTGTTAGAGCAGAAGGCAAGTGCAGCCACTTAGGGGCGAGAGCCTTGGACCAGATGGGCAAGGAGAGAAAAGCGCAGAAGAGCCTGATGTGTTTCTCTGAGGAGCTTGTTCTCAGCGTGAGGCTTTCTGTTTCCCTCTCCACCCCCGTGACTTAAGGCGAAACACTGTCTAGGACACCCCACGGCCTCAGGGGCCTGCCCCTGAGCACCCCTCCCCGTGAGCTGGAGGCCCAAGCATACACAGGAGGCTGGGGCCAAGGCCCACTGGCCTTCTCGGTCCCGGAAGGTGACCCGGTGGCCCCTGGAGGATTGGCGCTGAGCCCACAAGTCTGGGCTCCAGAGACACCTCGTGACTCTCAAGAGAGGCAGTCGAGGTGCTGACTGTGCTTCTGAAGAGGCTTCAGTATTTCCTGACTGGATGACGGAACTGAAGGCCTGGGGAGGGAACTCAGGGGCCCCAGGAGAGGGCTGGTGACAAGGTGGGAGAGGCGAGGCTTGCTGCTCTGCACGCTTCCCAGCCGGCAGCCCCACCTCACAGGCCCCAGGGCCGTGGGGCCCGGAGGAGCCTGGAAAACGGGCACAGAGCAGGCCAAGCGTGCCCCGCGGCCTGATGCGTCATTTCATCACCCCACTGAGGCCGCCTGGACACCCAGCGGGGCCCTGGGCCGGGAGGTCTGGCTTCTGGCCCCCGGCAACCGGCTCAGCCTCTGAGAGTCCCACCAACATCACAGGAAGGGGCGTTTCTTTCCCGAGTGGCCGTGAGGGCTCCGTACCATGGAGCAGGTCACGGGCTCTTAGCAAATGCTCATCTCCATTCCTTGACCCAGAAAGGAGGCAAGACTGGCCACCGAGGCAGCTGACCCCAGGGCGCCAGGGGAGGGAGCTTGTGTGCAACTCACTTTAAAACCAGCCTCATAACTACACAAGGCAGAGGCAGAAACTGGGGTGGGGCTTTGCAGGGTCGGAAGCACAGAAACCTCCAGAATGGCTAAGAGAGGAAAGTGCCTGCTCTCCAAGAGGTCAGGGCAGGAACTGAGATGGGGATGGGGAAGGGGTCCCCAGGGCCTCTCCCAGATTCCCAGGGCACATCAGGACCCGACAGGAGACAGCCCCAGGCCTCCATGCCAGCAGGCCTACTCCATGCCAGCAGGCTGCCCATCAGTTTCACCCGGGGAGTTTTAAAGAAATCCCAATGATGCTGGTTTGCTTCCAAGACCAATGACTGCCAACCCTCTGTTGGGGCTGAAGGAGTGGGGGTGGGCAATGAGGCATCAGTATTTTTAAAAAATCCAAGTGATTCTAATGTGTAACCAAGGTTGAGAGCCACTCGCTAACTCGGGGACCCTCCCGAGTCTGGAGATGCACAGACCCCACGCTCACGGTTTGATTCATTCACACTGGACCAGGGCCGAGCCATCCAATGTGGCAGCCACTAGCCACATGTGTGTCTCGAACACCTGAAACGTGCATGGCAGGTCCAAGTCGAGATGTGCTGTTAGTACAAATACACACTGGATTTCTAAGACTTAGCATGAGGAAAGAACGTAAAATATCTCATTAATGGTTTGTAAAAACATTGGTTCCATGGCGAAATGGTATGCTGTGCTAAAAAATACATTAATTTTACCTATGTCTTTATACTTTTTTAATGTTTCCTCAGAGAATTTTAAATTACATTATGTGGCTCACATTATATTTCTATTGGACAGTGCGTGTCTAGAGACTACCTAATTCAAAATGTATTTTCTGTAGTTCTGTTTGTAACTTTGTTACCTCTGCTTTTTCATAAGAATTTTCCTTAAACTGCACCTCATGGTTCCATTTATATAACATTCTTGAAATGACAAAAATAAAGAAATGGAAGAGCAACACGCAGGAACCTTGCGGTGTGGAATGTCCTGCATCTTGACTGCATCCCTGTCAATACCCTGGTTGTGCTATAATTTTGCAACATGTTACTATTGGGAGAAACTGCGTAAAGGGTACATGGGCGCTCTCTGTATGATTTCTTACAACTGCATGTGAATCTACAACTTATCTAAAAAATACAAGTTTAATTAGAAAAAAAAATCTCACCTCTGAAACAGTATCTTTCATACTCTGTGTGAGAGTACTAACTGGTTTATCCTTCTGGAAAGCAATTTGGCAACATGCACTGAGCATTAAGCATTTCACTTCTCTTGGTCCTAACAAGTCTACTTCTGGGAATTGCCACTAAGGAAACAGACAAAAATACACAAAGATGTTGTCTGTAATAGCAAAATGCTAAAAACCACCAAAATGGCTTTCTGAAAGGAAGGTGTTCTTTATATGAACTATGGTTTATCCACTCAATCTACCATTACGTAGTCATTGTTGCAAAATGTTAAATGAAAAAAAAGTGAGACAAAATATCAGTGGTTTGCTGATTTGTAAAAAAAAAAAAAATCTGTTAACGTGGGATGATGAAAGCAAAAATATATGTAGTGGCTGTTTTGATCACAGGATTATGGGTGAATATGTCTTTAAAAAATGTATTTATTTTTATTTTTGGCTGCGTTGAGTCTTTGTTGCTGCACGCGGGCTTTCTCTTGTTGCGGCGAGGGGGGGCTACTCTTCGTTGCGGTGCGGTGCACGGGCTTCTCATTGCGGTCGCTTCTCTTGTTGTGGAGCACGGGCTCTAGGCACGTGTGCTTCAGTAGTTGTGGCGCGTGGGCTCAGCAGTTGTGGCTCGCGGGCTCTAGAGCACAGGCTCAGTAGTTGTGGCGCGTGGGCTTAGTTGCTCCGTGTCATGTGGGATCTTCCAGGGCTCGAACCCATATCCCCTGCATTAGCAGGCAGATTCTTAACCACTGTGCCACCAGGGAAGCCCAAATTTGTCTTCCTTTCTACTTTATTGTCCCTCTTTCCTGATTTTGTTGAATAAATGGCACATTTTCCCTTAAATGACATAATGATCTTTTCCCTTTTTAAATTAGCTGTCTTCCTGCCACTAAAGGACAATGCCCCACCAGGGAAGGAGGTGGGTGGCTGACCTGCCCCCTGGTAGCTGACCGTGCGCTGCATCCTGCAGCATTGAGAAGTGGAAACACAGCTGGGACAGACGACCAATTATGAGCAGCTTTAGGGCCCCATTCCTGCCTCAAAGCCTCTCAAGAGAATCATGGCCTGTTAAGAGGATAGAAAGAGGAGTCTGAAACTTCAGAGCTTCTGTGAACTCCGGCAATACTTAAGCTTTCTCAGCCTCATTCAGTAAAGATATAAAATGGTGACAATATAATGCTTGTAAGTGGGGTGACTGAGAAATGAAATGGTGCAGGACTACAGTGACCTAGGTGATGGGTTTTATTTTACCACATAATGCCGAATTCTTTTCCAAAGCAGTTGTACCAAGTTACACTCCCACCTGCAGTGTGTAAGAGCTCTCATAGCTTCATATTCTCAGCAACATTTGGTATTGTCAGATTTCTTAATTTTTGTCAGTCCCACTGGGAATAAAATGGTATCTCATTGTCAAATTAACTTACATTTCCATGATGACTAATGATATGCAGTATCTGTTCATGTCTAGTCACAGTCCTGTTCCCATTTCTATGAAATGTCCGTTCGTGTCTTTTTCCCATTTATTTTTCTATTGAGTTCTTAATCTTTTTCCTTACTAATTTATAGGAGCTCTTGAAAGAGTCTGGATATTGATCCTTTGTCATATTTATATGCTAAGACATTTTCTCACAGTCTGAAGCTTTTCTTTTCATTTTCTTTATGGTATCTTCTGAGAGGTCCTTAAATATATTGAAACATACTATTATTCATTTTTGTATGATTATCTTGTATTTAGCAGCTTCGCTGAACAAAAATTCTCCTGGATTTTCTATAAAATGAATGATCATATAGTTTGTGAATATTAACAGTTTTGTAGTTTTTCGTTCCAATTCTTATAGTTCCCACTTCTTTTTCTTATCTTGGTGTACTGTCAAGTAACTCTAGGACATAGGAGGGATGGTAGAGACCTACTCAACTGATTTGAAAGAGAATGATTCTAACATTCTACCATCAAGTCAGATATTGTTGACAGTATAGCTTAGGATAAAGAAGTCCTCTTTTGTTGCTAGTTTTCTGCAAGGTTTTTTTTTTTTTTTTTTTTTTTTTACAATCATACTGACTTTTATTATCTTTTCTACATTTTTGACATGTTTATTTTCCTCCTTTAATCTGTCAATGAGATAAATTACATGAATAGATTGCCTAATGTTAAACTATTCTTGCATTATTAGCATAAATCTTGCTTTTGTTGTGACATATATGTATGTATATATATACATGTGTGTATAACACATTTATATATAATATAGTTTAACATTATATTTATAACATTTGTATGTATATTCATAAATGAAATTGACCTATAATTTTCCCCCAAAGTCCTGTTTAGTTTTGTCATCAAGATTATATTAGAAATACAATGAGAAACCATTACACAGATGCTAGAATGGCTAAAATCAAAAAGAGAGACAATACTAAGTGTTGACAAAGATCTGGAGCAACTGGAGCTCTCATGCATTGCTGGTGGGAATGCAAAATGGCGCCATTACTTTAGAAGTTCTTATAAAGTTAAACATGTCTTTGCCACACAACCCAGCAATTCCACTCCTAGGTGGGACTACCAGAGAAATGAAAACTATGGTCATGTAAAGGCTTTCATTTGAATATTCATAGAAGACTTATTCATAATAGCCCCAAACTAGAACCAACCCACTGTCCATAACTGGTGAATGGATGAACAAACCATGGTATATCCATACAATCGCAATAAAAAGGAATAAATTACTGATACACATGACACGGATGAATCTCAAAATGCATTATAAGCAAAAGAGTCCAGACACAAAAAAACTACGTATTGTATGATTCCCTTTACATGAAATTGTAGAAGAGGTAAAACTATAGGAACAGAAAGCAGATCAGTGATGGTAGCTCCTTGGTCATTTTAAACACAGTGGACGAGCTTTACAGACTTTTTCGCATGGTTCTACGATCAAGTTCAAGTTCTACAGTAGAGATGCTGATGTCCCCATTTGCTGTCTGTGCTAACTCGCCTCAAGGTAACCCATGTCCTCGAGTGGTTTGTAGTTTCTATTGTGAGCTCATATTCAGCAGGGCTTTTTTCCCTGTGGGAATCCTATGCACTCTGGGTCCCGGACAAGCCCTGGAAAGCAGTTTTGAATTTGATTCCGCTGGGTGAGTTAGGGGTTCTATCAGTCCAGGACCTATTTTTACATTAAATTTTAGTTCAGGACTTCTCCCCTTTGGGGGTGTTGTAAATTTAGACTTTGTACCTATGGGTAGCTCAGTCTTTGCCCTTAGGTTTCTTGAAGGAAACATTTTCCCCCCTACCTAGAGCATCTGAACAGAGTTAATGTCCTGGCAGCTTTCTTGCACTGGAGGTTAGCAGCCTGTCCATGGAGAGGTCCCAGGGACAACCTCTGGCCTTGTCAGGGCCCAATGTCACATCTCCCTGTCCCTGGATGGGCGTTAAGATTCTAGACTTGAGTTACTATGACCATATCTGGGTCCAATATCCCCAATCCTCCTCGGTGTCAGTTTACATGCTCAAGACTCTGAGTGTGAGTTCCTTGAAGACTTCTGTCTTTCTTATGAGTCAACTATGTATTTAAAAATCTTCCTAAGTGCTGGTCATTGGATGGGTATGTGTTAGCTGAGCTTAGCTCTGTTGCCAAAACTGGAAGTCTCTAATTCGGTACCTGCTTTTCATCCCTCCTGCTCTCCTGGGGTTGTGGGGGGGCAGTTACCAAAGAGTTCTAACACGCCCACCCAGCATTATGGAGCCAGGGAGAGGAGGGAAGACTGTTTCTTTCTACTTTTCTGAATTTCCCAATGTGCTGTAACAAGCACAAATTATTTTTCCAATTGGAATGTGTGTGTATGAGCGTGTGTAAACTTTCATTTAAAAGTTAGCAAAGGATGACCTATATATAAAGAAAAAATACATTTTAAACCGGAGCAACTTCCTGGCAGAGGGGGGCTGGCAGTGACTTCCCCACCCCCATCCCCAAAGATGGCCTTCCCTGCTCCTTCTTGGGGCATAACCCAGCCTGCCTCAGGCTTTTGCACTGTTCTATTTTTGTTTTCATTATTTAACTGTGTCCCAAATACATGCCTAAGTGGAGTGCTCGGTTCCATAGCTTAATGGTCAGCTGACCTCCGCCTGCAAACGCCCAAGTCATACTGAGCGCGGCAGGCCATCAACAGGGCCCTGGGGCATCTTCCCGAGGTCAACTTTAGTCCAAGGCTGAAGACCATGGAGAGGGCTGGGGCTGCCCAAGGGAGACCCAGGAGGGGGTGAAGCAGGTGGCACACGCCAGGAAGCGGACAGTGCTGGGGACAGAGTATGCAGACGTGTGGGCAGCGTCTGCCTGCAGCTTGCCTTCGGGAGCTGAGTGGCTTGTAGGGCTGGAGGCCGGCTGTCCATCACCTTGTTCTCGCACCCCTCCTGGCTTGCTTAGGATTCGCAGCTCAGCTCCTGGCCCGATTGGCTATGAGCCGCACTGAGAACCACCTTTTGGAGGACTAAGGAGTTTGAATTCTTCCTCATCTCCTTTCTTAATTATTTAATTGCTAGACCTTTCTGGTGATCTCAACGGTATCTTCTAACCATCCAAACCCACAAAGGCTACACACTCCGGAGCCTGGAACACAACGGGGTGTGATGTTGACCCCCCAGCATTAAAGATGCTTTACTAAATGCTTTCATACGAGATTGGGACCTCGTTAGCTCCCTCCGTCAAGCGGAGGAAGACGCTATTACGAATGGCGTGATCCATTCTACAAGTGAGAAAACAGACTGCGAGTGGTGTCCTCCCCAGGGAGGCTGGGTCAGGACATGAACTTGTGTCTTCTGGGGTACAGGCCTCTGTCTGTGTTCACCCTGTTCTCCCCACAAAGAGGCAAGATGCTCTTCCCAGGCAGACCCAGAACAGAGCCCCAGACTCCCCAGTGTGAGCCCCAGGATGCGGGGTCAGGGGGCACACTGAGCTGATCCAGGCTGGGTCAGCCCCTCCCTGGGGTAGGCGTGGCCCAGTCAGGAGGCAGGGGTCCTGAGGCTGCTCTCCCGCTGCCCCCCACCCTGGACTGGCTTTACCCCCCTCCGCGGCCCTGCCCGCACCCAGTGCGCTGTCCTGGGGCCCTCAGATGATGAGTGGTCCTCATCCTTCCCACAACAACACATTCATCAGGAGGGTGACAGATGTTCCAATCTGGAGGGGAGGGAGAGGAAGGGGAGGAAATCAATACCCAAGAATGATGTCTCTATATTGTGCCTCCCATGCTTTATTTCCCTCGGCAAAGGCAGGACGCAAAAAAAGTGTTGGCGGCAGTTTGATACTAATTGATCTTGACGTAGGGTGAACACAGGGTGCTCCCTTAATGGCCAGCCATCGCCGGCTGGCACTTGGATTGAAATGGGTTCTCAGTCAACACGCACGGGCCACCCACATGTCTGAGTTGGACATCCTGGCCTTCTCTCTGCTCACAGCGCTGGGGCTGCTCAGCAGGGTCTGACGCAAGTCACCAGCTGGCTGGGCTCATCAGGGAAAGGGCCGAAAAACCCAAAGTGGGGTCTCCCAAACCCATCTTTCCTGCAGACATAAAAATGCCTGCCTTGAGCTCAAACACCTTCAAAGCTGAGCTGAAATCCATGTGGTACAAATAGCATTGTCAGCCAGTAACACTTTAGTGTGAATCGGTAGAGCCCTGTCCTCAACAGGGACAGTCACAGGGTCTAAGGAGTGCAGGAGGTGATCCATGCAGAGGGCCTAGCCCACACCTGGCCCTGTCGTGAGCTGCTCTTAAAGCCAAGCTCTGGCCTTGGCCCTCTGGCCCCCAACCTGTCTGGCATCAACTGTTTTGCCAACTGTGTGCTCTCACCTGGACCTTTCAGTTGACCCCGCAGGCCTTCCACCTTCTCATCTGGGGATCTGAGAGAATACTTCTTGGTACAGGCGCTAAGATGATGAAATACAGTAGTGTAGGTAGGGTTGGGACAGCTCCTAGCACATGGCAGCTGCCCCCCTGAAGCTTCTGGGAGTTTCCCGTGGGGGGCTGGCTGAGGAGAGGGCATCGAAGTGCTTGGAGGTCCAGAGCAATGGGCCGTAGGAAGGTTTCAGGGAGGCAGCTGACGGTGCAGAAGGCAGAGTGGGTCCCATGTGCCTACGATGGCTCTCAGAGCTGGGGCTCAGAGGGGGTGCCAGGCCCAGCCTCTACCCTCACCCAACCGAGTCCAGTGCTACTAAGCCCACAGCCTGGGGCCCTTTTCTTTGCATCCCCGGGGGCAATCACTGCCCCCAGAGCAAAGGAAGCAGGAGAGGTGATGACTCAGAGGGGTGGTCCCTTTCTGCCACCCCTCTGAGTCACCAGATGGGGGAGGGGGAGGGGAGGGAGGGGGAGGGGAGGGGAGGGAAGGGGAGCGTTTAGCTTCCCTCGACCTCCCTCCGGAGATTTGGGCTTTGACCTCATCAGATGGCAGTGCTGCAGCTCAGTGAACGGATGCACGAATCCAGAACAAGAGCCTGTGGCTGGGAGAGATAGGAGGCTGCTGCCCACCCCCTGGCTTCCTTGGGGCACGAGTGCTCGGACAGGGAGGGGGCACGAGGGGACAAAGGATGACACACGCCTCCCTACAGCACCCCTCCCCAGAGAAACCAAGGCTCAGCGAGTTTCTGGGACTAGTCCAAGGCCACATACAGCTAGTAAGTGACTGAGCTGGGATTTGAACCCACTACTGTGTGGCTCCAAAGTCCCCGTTTTAGTGTCAGACAGCAGAGCGCGGACCACTCAAGTCCATGTCCCCGGGCTAACCCCACACTGCCTAACCCTTCTGGGCTTTGAAACGTGAGGTACGGAAACAACGCTCACCTTAGAGGACGGCTGGGAATACACGTGGAAAAATGCTTGGGCTGGTGTTTGCGCCCAGCGGGCAGTGAGTAGTCTCTGGGGCTCCTGTACACTCAGAGACAAAGCTGACGGCCTTGCGGTGGCCTCGTGGCCCAGGGGAGCCTATCTGACTGCTCCCCACCTCCCCACACCATCTCCTCCTGTCCATGCGCTTTCTCTTCCTGCTGCTTGGAAGGCCCTTCCGCCCCTCCAGCCTCTGCCCCAGGGCCCCTGACCAGCGAGGCCTCGTCCGCGCGCCCCTGGAAGATGGCGTGGCCTCCTCACCCCGGCGCACTCTCACCCCACCCTCCCTTGCCTTCCTCTCTAGCGTTTGCACCACACAGGTTGCTAGATGTGTTCCTTCTTTAGCACACACGGTGTTCGTCTCCCTCGTTAGAACGTTTGCTTCTAAGGGAACAGGATGGGATTCTGTCCATTTTGTTTGTAGCTGTAGCCCCAGCGGTTGTCAGCAGTGGGTGACGCTGGCTCCCGGGGGACAGTTCTGGATGTCACAAAGGGAGGAGGGTGCTCATGGTATTTAGTGGGTAGAGGCCGGACATGCTTCTAAACACCCTACGGTGCACAGGAACCCTCATCCCCCCAAAAGAATACTCTGGCCCCAAACGCCACAGTTGTATCCCCATTACTGCCAACAGTGGCCGGCCCGTACACAGTAGGCGCTCAGTGATGAAGAATGAAGAGCTACTATCACTCTTGTCGCCGCCATGGTTATTATTTAGGAACAGAAACGGTTGAGAACAATCTTTAAGAATGGCCATCAGGGGACTTCCCTGGTGGCGCAGCGGTTAAGAATCCGCCTGCCAATGCAGGGGACACGGGTTCAAGCCCTGGTCCGGGAAGATCCCACATGCCGCAGAGCAGCTAAGCCCGTGCGCCACAACTACTGAGGCTGCGTTCTAGAGCCCGTGAGCCACAACTACTGAGCCCACGCGCCACAACTACTGAAGCCTGCACGCCTAGAGCCCGTGCTCCGCAACAAGAGAAGCTACCACAATGAGAAGCCCGCGCACCGCAATGAAGAGTAGCCCCCGCTCGACGCAACTAGAGAAAGCCCATGCGCAGCAACAAAGACCCAACACAGTCAAAAATAAATAAATAAAATAAATTTATTTAAAAAAAAAAGAATGGCCATCAAGTCGTCCTGGGGAGCCATAACTTCGTGGCTCTGGCTTGAGCTCTGCCCTCAGCAGCACCCAGAATGGGCTGCAAACTGGTCACTGCTGGGCCATAATCAGGCGGGACCAGTCCATGGCTCAGGCCACTAGAGGGCCCACGTGATGCTGGCCTGCCGCTCCCGCAGTGGGCCTGCTGGTGCCCCTCAAGCCCATACCCACCAACACTGGCCCCCATGCCAGGAGGCTCAGGGTCGTGTGCCCAGCCGGGCCAGGGGCCGCCTCCATGAGCCTTTTAGGTGACCCCAGCCGAACCCTGCACCCCCAGGCCTTCTGAGTGAATTATGCTGTTTTGCTCTTTTCGACATAAGGCCATAGGAGGGTGTGGGGAATGTGTGAGGGGCCACAGGTGTTGGACCCTCCCCGGCCCAGCTCGGCCCAGCCTCTTGCCTACCTGACAAATTACCCCTGACAGTTTTAAATGGCCAGTGCGGCTCTCCCAGGCTCTCCCAATGCAGAGAGCACCACCTAGAATACAGAATACATCACACACCACGTGGCCGTGCTCTCACAGGGAAGGGAGGGCAGCGTGAAAAGGAAGGTGCTGGCTCTGCCGCAGCTACAGGACTGGGGGCTTCTATCGGCTCCCTCAGCAGGCCACCCAGCCCACAGTCCCGCTGAGAATTCCCACTGAGGTTCACAACTTTCCCTGCCTGCCACCTGCCCCCACCCCATCTCCCCAAGCCCTTCCTTCTCCTGAGGGGCCTCCTTGGGCTCACTGCTGGGCCTTTCTGTGCAGAACCCAGAGGCTGGCACATCACCTTCCTCTCCCACTCTCCCCACTTTCTCTTTCCTCCTCCCTCTCTCTCCCCTTGCAGGTCCTCAAAGCTTTTAAACAAGTCACCGATACTAAGGTTTAGTAGCTCACTTAACTGGGTACAAGGCCATAGACAAAGGAGTGAGTCTCTAATGGTGGAGCATTAGGCAGCAGACTGCTCAGTTTGGGGGTACAGGATGATATTTGGTGAGCAGGGTTTTTCCTGGTGTCCCTGAGGTCACATGTAGCTGGCCCCGATTCTGCCAGGGAGGAAGGCTGACTCCAAACCCCAGATGGACTGAAGGAGCAGGTGTGTGCCCAGTGACCACCCAGAATGAGCCAGGACGCCGTGCAGGGCAGGCCCAGGGCACCAAGGGCTAGAAGGTAGGGCTTGGTGGAGACTAGATTCCAATTCTCCCAGCTGCCTTCTGGGCACCCGAGCACAATCTGTGAGCTACCTGATCAAAGACTCCCACCCCTGCCCCAGCTCTAGGATGGCATGAGGCATCTTGGCGGCCACAGGGCCCTTTCGATGCAACGTCCAAGAATCAGGCCGGGGCTGCAGGAAACAGAGACGACCGGCCCTGGTCATCTGCTACGAGCCCAACACTGACACCTATGTCCTTGCATTGCACATGCCCATGGCCCCGCTGTACAGAGGAGGAAGCTGAGCCTCCAGGACTCAGCCAAGGTCCAGCCGTCAGAGAGCTGGCTGCGGCTGGAGCCCGTGTTTTCCACCACGACCTAAGATGGCCTCCTCAGGTCAAGTGTGAACAATCCAGGCAACCTGCCCCTGCATCCCCTCCCCCAACCCAAGTCACGGAACCCCAACTCACAGCCTGAGAATGGCCAAGGTCTCAAAGCCTGCTGCCAGCTGGAGGGTGGGTGCGTGCAGTCCACCAGGAGGCCAGGCATCTCACAGCCCGGATGCACAGGCACAGGGCAACCCTGGCTCCACCCCGCCCCCGGGGGCATCCACCGAGTTTCACCGTGAGAGGGAGGCTGAAGTGTGTCGGGGGGTGTCTCAGGCACAGCTACAATTTCCACCCTTTCTAAGCACCCTGGGGACCGGGCCCTGTGACGAGATGTCCCCAGCTACCTCAAGTTGCCAAGTCAGTGGAGGAGTGCGGCAGAGCTAGTGCTTCTCAGGCGGGCGGGGGGCTCCGGAGGGAGCGCTGGCTACAGGGTCAGCAGAGGCTGCTGCCAACCCCGATGCCCATGGTCCTGGGATGTCCTGGAGCCAGGACATCAGATCCGAGCCGAAGTCCCCCAGTGCCCACCTCCAGGGCAGTCCAGGCTGTTAATTCATCAGACCCTGGGGATGTGGAGACGAGGGAGTGGGCCTGAGCTGGCCTGGAGGCAGGTCCCATCTTGTGATCCCTGTGGAGCAGCGGCCAGCACTGGTGACAGCTGGAGCGTGCCTTCTGTCAAACTAAGACAGGCCCCCACTTGGGGACCCTCTCCCGGGTCCTGCTCTTGTCCAGTCACTGATAATTCAGTGCAAAGTGGGTGAATCCTTTTCTTAACAAAAGTCCTCAACCACGAAAAGGGACACCCATGTGCCTGGCAGGCCCCAGGGGGCAGACAAGAGCCTGTGGCCCCAGCCTGCTCACAGGCACCCCGGTCAGCAACGGAGAGGCTCAGAATATGAGCCTCCCCCCCGCCAAGCCAAGTCCCAGGGAATCATCTCTTCAGTCCTAGGAAGAGGCAGTCTGACTTCATTTAACAATTTTTAGCACACTGCATCTTCATCAATTGCCAAATTAGGATGAGGGCAAAGAGACAGGTCAAGTAATTAAAATGGGGAGGGGGGCTCTGGCGCGACTGGGTAAGTACCCTGGTGTGTGCCTGGGGGGCTGCCGTCTCACACTCTGCGTCTGCCTGCAGGTTCCCCAGCGCCTCCCCGCGTCTCCCTCCATCCCCCCGCCCCCGTGGCCTCCAGCAGGGACACTTCCTCCTAACCCAGCCGGACCAAGCATCCCCGCCAGTTCCCACCACCCCCGCGGCCAGGCGGGGGCCGTCCGGGGGCAGGCGGACCCGCGGGGCTGTCTGACCGCTGGGGGAGGGCGGCCACCCGGCAAGCTGAGGTAAGCGGGGAATTCGACTCGCGTAGACGGACAGCCCAGCTCGACAGGTGGGGGTGGGCTTCCCCGCCCGCACTATCCGGATAATGGCCGCCGGCGCTCTTCGAGTTTGCTGTGGGAGTCCGCCCTCAGCTTCGGGGTGGGCAGCGCAGCAGCGTCCGCAGAGAGGGGGCGTCGTCACCACCCCTCACATTCACGAGACAGACAGACGCGCACACGCACTCCCCCCACCCCGCCCCTTCCTCTCCGCGCCCGCCCGGGATGCGCGCACGCGGGGACTGTGGCTCCCGCCCCGCGGTCAGGGGGGCAGCCGGCGCGGCGGCGGCGGCTCGGGCTCGGGGGGGAGCTTGTCCCCTGCGGGCCCACGCGGGGACAGCCGGTCTACCCCGCTCTTCCCGGCTCCTACCTCGCTGGAGCGGCAGCGGCCCCCGGCCCTGGTCAAGCGTCCCTCGCAAGCTCCGCGCGGGGCAGGAGATACCGAGCGAGACTCCGGGGCGCCCGCCCCGTCCGCCCGCACGAACCGCCTGGCACCAGTGGCCGCGGCCGCCGCTCGAGCCGCGGCGGGGGAGTGGGCGGGGCCGGGGCGGGGCCTCACCCCCCACCACCACTGCGAGCCGTCGGCGGGCTTGGGGACCCTGAGAACACTGGGTCCCCCCCCCCCCCGCCCCGAGGTGCGCCCGTCTGGGGAAGCACCTTCGCGGGAGTTGCTGGTGGCTAGTCGCGGGCTGGGGTCTCGAGGGGAGGAGTTCGGGGGCCTCATAGAGCTTGGCCGAGCCCTCCCGGACTTGAGTCAGATTTACCTTCAGATTTCAGCCGCTGCTTCTGCTGTTCAACCAGCATCATCAATGTCATCATCAAAACAACACAACTCCACCACCAGCTAGTATGTACTGATCACTCCCTGTGCACTAGGCACGGTTCAAAGCGCTTTGCTCCCATGAGATCCTCCCTCCCAACAACCCCATTGTACGGATGAGAAAACTGAGGCCCGGAGTCCTGAAGCGATGTGCCTGAGGACACGCGGTGCAGCTCAGTCTGCCTGGCTCCCGGATCTGTGCTTTCTTTCTGTGTGGCCTTAAGCACACTGTTTGCCCCTCGGAAGTATAGAGTGGAAATACATGTGCAATAATGATAGCAACCAATATTTTTTTATTTCTTCTTTCTTCCGTTTATATGTCTCCTTTATTCTCTGGGCTCCAGACCCCCAGTAGGTGCTCAATAAATATTTGTTAATCAGTGACTTGTTTAAAAGCTGCAGCTGGAGTCTGGTTGGATGGTTCAACCCATCCAACAGTTAACTCCTTCTGGCCTGAATCCTTGCCCATCTTTGTTTCTCTGTGACGACGGCCCTTGTCCAAGACGTTCGTGTGACTTGCTCACAGAACAGCAGCTTCTGCCCTCTGCTCTGAGAGGTAAGGGTCACCCTGCAAGGAGGAGCCGCCGGGAGGTGAGCTTGGCCAGCCAGGCCATGGGAACCCTTCCACTGGAAGGTCTGTAAAGTCTCTACAGACGGTGACGTGGTCAAATACATGGGATGTGCATGAGTTTGAGGGCAGAAGTAGGCTTCCGAAGAATGCGACACCATCAATGAACGTATTTGCTGAAAACTGTAAGGCAGCAGTGCAACAGGAGCCTGTATGCTTCTAAGATCTCCTGACCTGGGCGTCACAGGACATTGTCACCTGTGGACGGGGTCATGTGGAGTTGAAACCACTGAAGGTTTATGGGAAGGACACACCAGGTTTCTATTCACAGCATTTTAGGCCTGAAAAATTCCCAGCTTTTTCTCTCTTCTCCCATCTTCCCCAGGAGTGTTCCTCTCCACGTCCCATGATGCCCTGATGGAGAGGCCTCTCATCCCGTTGAAGGTGTCCACATCTCTCAACTGGGACCGAGTCCCACATCTCTCAGACTCCCAGACCCCACCACCCCCAAACTCTTCCAAATGTGTAGCTCCTCCTGCTTGGCTTGTCTTCTTTGCCACATGGAAAACTCCTATAGATCCTTCAAAACGTTACTCAGTTTGCTCCCTCTGACCCAATACATAATTTCTTCCTTCCCTCATCTGGGCCCAGGAGCCTCTTGACTAGCTCTTTCCCATTTAGCAATGGTGTGTTTATTGTCAGTCTCCCCAGCTATGCTTGTGAGCTCCTTGAAGGCAGGGGGTCTTGCACATAGTAGGTACACAGTTAATGCACCGTTGAATGACTGAATCTAAGTAGGATGCATTTCCCCAAGACTGAGGTTTGTCAAGTCAAGGGGAAAACCACCCACCAGAGCAACTGAACTGGATCAGTGATATGAAAAGATGAAAAATGGACAGAGCAGCCAGGAGCTGTGCCTCTCTCAAGGGCTGCATTTAATGTTCCCAGCAAAGGCCAGAGATGCTGCCCTGGGATCTGTGTCGTACAGGGTCAGCTCTGCTTGACAGCAGCAATGTCTTCAGGCAACAGGAGAGTGTGTATTAGGGTTGGGGGTGAGCAGGCTGCCTGAAGGTGGGTTTGAAGGAAGGGGTAGCTGGGGCATGGGGTGTCCTCCTTCGTGGGCTGATTGAGGGGTGCTAGAGTGCCCACTTGCTCCCCAGACTGGGCCCCTCTTTCATCTGATGGTGCTGTTCTCCAGGGTGAAGGAAGAGACCCATTGCCCGCCGAAGGCATCCTTCAGGACAGACCGTCTCCGGGGGTGTTCACAGCCTCTTCCCTAGTCATTCTGCCTGAGGCAAGTGGGGAGGCCTCACAAGGTGGGTGGTTGAGAGGAAGGGGATTCGGATCAGATGGAAGGGGATCTTCAACCTGATTCTGCCCCTAACTAGCTGTGTGACTTGGACAAGTTACTTGACCTCCCTGAGTTTCGCTTTACCGCCCTATAACCAGGGCTGATTTCATGGGTATGTGACTTGTGCACTCACCCAGAACCTGCTCTTAGGCTTGGTTGGTCTAATGATCTGCTTTGGCAGTCTTAAAATTTTTAATCATTTTGAACAAGGGACTGCATTTTCATTTTGCACCGGACCCCACAAGTTATGGAGCTGGCGATGACACCCCCCGACGCACGCTTCATTGGGATAATGTTTGCACAAACGTCTAACACCCGGCTCGCAACAGAAGCTAGTTTCCCTTCCTCTGATCTGGGCTTGAAGAGGAAGAGGTCGCCAGGTGGACAGAGGGACAGGAAGGCAGTCTCAGGCAGGAAGACCGGCCTCGGCAAAGGTGGTACACCAGTTGCGTTCAGGGAAAGGCAGGCGGTCTGGGGCAGGCGGGGTGGAGGGCTGCGGGAGATAAACCTCAGGACACGCGGTGGGGACAGAGGGAAAGGCCTTCTGGTTCCTTTCAGGAGTTCAGGCCTCAGGCCTGGGGGCCTGTGAGGGGCAGGGTGGGCCCTAAACACCAGCATCCTGAGCGGAAGGCTGCTCCCCGTCGTGTTGAGCTGATGAGACAGGCAGTGGAGGGCGTGGGCGGGAGCCCTGCTTGGAGCTGCCTGCGCGCTTGCTGTAGACTTGATGGGGAAATTCTATAGATGTTTGTTAAGCCCAGCAGTTGTGCTTGGGGACCTGGGGACTCTGGGCCTGATGAATAATGGAGCAGTCCTTCCTCTCTGGGCCTCTTTCTCGCTTTTCAACAATTCGTGCATTCCCGTGGTTGAAGCGTTGCATAAAACCTCAGCTTTTTCTGAATCCGAGGCCAAGCTCGGCAAATCTGATGCCTGCATGCCTGAGGTCTTAATTAGAAACATACATACACGGAGCGCACTCAGCCCATGTGCCTTGTGCTCCTATCAAGGAAAATGCCCCACTATCTCCCAAGGAGGCGTGAAGGTCGGGCCAGGCCCCCTGGAGGTGGAGCGGAGGCTAGCTGCCCCGGTGGGTGCAGGGTTGGGAAGGTCCACAGAAAGTGCGCCCCGCCCAGGGTAGGAGACCGTATGTTGTGATGCTCAGCGCCCTTCGAAGTCAAGCCTGTTCAGGGGACCTACTCTGGCTGACGGAATATGAGGAGAAGTGGCGTGTGTCACTTCCAGGTGGAGGCTTTAGGGGCCACCGAGCACTTTGCCATTCCATTTTCCCTGCCTTTGGGATTGTGGAGATGCTGGTCAGGATGGAGCTTCTGTCGCTCTGAATCTCCAAGTGACTGAGGATTAGAGCTCCCTGCTGACCTCTGATAGACACACCACGTGAGCAAGAAAAAAACTTTCTTGTGAGGCCGCTTGGGTGGAAGCGTAGCTCGCCGCGGCTGCGGAGCTTGGTCTCGCCTGATTCGGCACCCTGCCCGCCGGCCGTTGCTTGCACCTTCTAGCACCCACTGTTCAATCGTTTAGCAGCGCGTGGGCTGCACTCTCCGTGCAATGAGCAGATGGGCTGGGGAAACCCTGAGCCCCAGGTCTCCGTGGCTGCCAGCGCTGATGTGGGAGGACGGGTAACAGAGAGAGGAGGGCACCTTTGAAGGTGTCGGGATGGAGAGCAGAGTTTCCCAGCAGATCCGGATCAAGTTTGAAATGGGCATGACCTCAGGGCCTGGGGGGCTTCTGTGTATGTGTGTGTACCAGAGGAGGGAGGGGGGAGGCCCAGGGAAGAGAGAAGAGGGCCTCGAGGGTGTGTGTGTGTGGGCAGGACCGGGCAAGGCCGGGGCGAGGAGACCTGAGCTCAAGGGAGTGGCGCTTCTATGGCACGTTGGCCGATGATAATATTAGCGTCTGCTACCTGCTGCAGTCTGCCGAGCGCTTTCCACGCATCGGCACTTTCGGTTCTCACAACGACCCTCTGAGCGAGGACATCGGTACCCTCCATTCCAGATGAGGAGGTGGAGCCTCAAAGAAGCAACTTGCCCCGGAAACGGCAAAATGATAGCGCTGGAGGGAGCATGGCCCATTCAGGCTCCATCCTCACGGGCATCATCCACGCTGTGTGTGGTTACAGCACACCGCGACCTCAGGCTGGCCGGCAGGGCCCGGGCACGTGGGATCTGGTCTCAGCAGGGAGCTCTTTGGGACCCACGTGTTCGGGATGACTGGGCAGACAGGGAAGCCTAGGGACACAGGGCCACTGGCCGCAAGAATATTCAGGGCCCAAGAGACACTGGGCTTCAAGAAGCAGGAGACCGATTCTCTGCTGTGCCTCAAGGAGGGTGCCCGGTCACTCAGCGACGCTCCCTGGTGAGCTGGTCGGCGGGGCCCTACGGGGGGCTGGGCTCGCGGATGTGCCAGCCCCCAGGTGACGTTGCTGACTCACCTGCTCTTTCTTAGCCGTGGGTTCAGGCCTGTGAGTTTCCCTATTTTCCTCCTGAACTTGACTTTGCTGGTGGGGGAGGGGTCGACAGGGACCGTGGGGCCACCTCCCTGTCCCTCATTCCTCCAGACCTCACTGGCCCCTCCTTTGTGGTCGCCCCTCTCGTTCAGCCTCTGCTGTTTTCACGGCCCTCCCCCTCCTGCCCCGCAGCCCGCTAAGTGGCTCGGCAGGTTTCCCAACGTGGCTGGCCAAGAGCTGAGTCCTTTTCTCAGCAGGACGTGCTCTCTCCTCCTCTGGATGCCGCAGGGCGTGGAACCTGGGAGCGCTCACGCCACTGCGCGTGTCCTTGCCGGTGACCGAGCAGCCACTGTGTTCCCCGCACTGGCCGTTCTCCAAGCTGCCCTCCCTGTCCCCCAGGACCAACTGTTCAGCCTCTGCTCTCATAATTTGTCCCCTTGGCAACTGGATGATTGCTTATAAAACAGTTCCAAGGGCAGGGCAGCCCATCAACCAAATGAAGACTCTTCTCCATTCCGTCTGCTGACAAAGTTGCCGGGTGCTCAAGGAAACGGCCCTGAAATGAGGGCCCTGGACGTGGCTGAATACGGCAGGGCGGGAAGACAGGAGCGGGGGAGGTCTTGGCAGGAAAGGTCTGAAGGTGGCCGGGAAGATGGCCTCGTGGGGACAGCTCCCTGCGGGGCTCAGGAAGCAGGTGGCTGGAGGAGGGTCTTTGCAAAAGGTGATGATTGCAGCCGGGTCGTCTGAGACTTTTTCTTCTGTTCTCTACTGATCCCGGGAAACTCTCTGCCTGGTGATCATGCTCTTGGGCCTCAGGGAGACACCAATCCTATGTGGAAAGTTAATCCACGCCAACATCAGTGTGGACACACGTGGGCTAAGGTGTTAAATAGGCCAGGTGGCATAGGCCCAGTTCCTTAGAGACTGTCCAAATGTTCCCGCCATAAAAAGAAGACCGACGACAGTGGTTATAAGCCCAGCAAGCTGGTCAGCGCTCCAAGGGCAGGGGAGCAGCTCAGCTAACTGGGCAGCTTCAGGGTGGGTGAGGGACCCTGTAACAAAGGGCAAGAACCCCGAGGGTGGAAGGGGTGGTGGGGAGAAGGGGGCCAGGAAAGGAGAGCATGTCCATGGACTTCAGACAGAGGTCAAGAACAGGCTCCTGAGCGGACAGAAAGCAGCATTTTGTAGAGCTATTTCCCAGCTTTGAAGGTGATGGAAAAAACTTTGAAAGGTAGGAGTGAGGGTGGTTTTCTAAGCAGGCAGCATCTGGGAAGGAAACACAGAGGAGCCAGCCGGGGTGGGGGGCGGGGCGTGCTGATGGCCCCCCCGACCCACTCCCCCTGCAGCCATGAGTGACCATGTCCTGCAGCCCCGGGTCTGCTCCCATCCCAGCCTGATGGTCAGGCCCCTCCCTCAGGCAGTGATTAAAGCTCGAGAAAGGGACCCCTTTCGGTGGGGTGATCTGGCTGCAGATATCAAAAGCACTGAAGTTGTTAGCAGCCTCTGACCTCGTAATCCCTCTTCTCTGACCCCAGTGATCAATATTCATCACAGCCTTATTTATGATGGACATGAACAGGAAACTCCCTCAACACCTACTATTCAGAAATCCATTGGGGGAGCATGCTACATATCCAAAGAACAGAGTATTATATAGCCATTAAAAATCAAGTTTTTGGGGAGGGTGGGAGGCAGGGAGATGCATGAGGGAAGGGATGTGGGAACAGATGTATATGTATGACTGATTCACTTTGTTATAAAGCAGAAACGAATAAAAATAATAATAATAATAATTTAAAAAATCAAGTTTTTAATTTAAGGATACAGAAAATGCTCATAGTATCTAAATATTATTTACTATATATACATATATATTTATTAGATAGCTAAGTAAAAATCAGGACACAAGAATAGTTATGTAATATGACCCACTTTGTGGAAAAAATAAAATTATACGTGTATACAAGTGAAAACTAAAAAGGTCTACAAGGAAATACACCTAAGTGTGTATAGTTGTTAGCCCCTGGGGAAAGATTATGGGTGATAATTATATTCTTCATTCTTTTCTGTATTGTTTAAAATTTTCTTACTGTGAATATATGTATATGAATACTATAATAAGAAAAAATAACATTCATTATTATCTTAAATTAAAGTAAAATATACATCACATAAGATGTACCATTTTACCCAGTTTTAAATGTATAGTTCATTGGCATTCAGTACATTTACGTTGCTGGGCAACCATCACTATCCAAAAAAAATAACATTTTTAACTTGCAGTTTTCTGTACAGATTGAAGGAGAGGGCTGGAAGCTAGAATTTTCAAATTTCCACATGAACAGGCAATTTCCCAAAATTGACTCAAGCATAAACTAGGGTCTGCTCCACAGAAACATTGAAACTGACTGTATCATCAGGATTGTTTTGGTTGCAAGTGACAGAAAATCAGGAAAGGGAATTAATTGACTTATGTAGCCGGCATCTGGGCTTAGAGAGGATGGTGGGGACAGGTCCTCAGAGGAAAACCTGGGAACAGATCCCGGAAGAAGGCACGGATGTCGCACGGATGTTTTTCACCAAATCAGCAGATGCTCACCACACAGAGGTTAGGGAAACATCCTCTCATCATGCACCAGCCCGGCCCCCTGCCGAGGCTGGTATAACTGTGACACTGATGTTTCTCAACTGAGTTTTTTTATGGAGATGAAATTCACATGACATAAAATAAACCATTTTTAAAGTGAACGGTTCAGTGCATGTAGGTAGTACATTCACATTGTTGCAAAATCGCCACTTCTATCTAGTTCCAAAACACTTTCATTACCCGACAAGGAAACCCTGGACCCACTAAGCAGTTAATTCTCACTCCCGCTACCCCCAACCCCTGGCTACCACCAACTGCTTTCTGTTTCTATAGAGTTACCTATTCTGGATATTTCATACAAATGGAATCTTACAATATATATAGCCCTTTGTGTCTGGTTTCTTACACTTAGTGTAATGTCCTCAAGCCTCATCCACACTGTAGCATGTGTCAATACTTCATTCCTTTTTATGGGAACATTCTACTGTATCAGAATTTGTTTATCCATTTACCTGCTGATGGATATTTGAGTTGTTCCACCTTTTGGCTGCTGGGAATAGTGTGACTATGAACATGCATGTACATGTGTTTGTTTGGACCCCTGTTTTCAGTTCTATTGGGTACATACCTAGGAGTTGAACTGCTGTATCATAGGATGATTCTATGTGTAACTTTGTGAGGAACCAACAGAATGTTCCACGGTGGCTAAACTGTTTTACATTCCCATCAGCAATGGACAAAGGTTCCAACTTCTCCACATCCTTGCTAACACTTGTTATTTTCCTTTTAAAAATTATTATTATTATTATTAATTATTATTGTACCATAGCCCTCCTAGTGGGTGAGAAGCGTGACACTGATTTCCAGGATAAAGAGTCTGAGGATGTGGGTAGCGAAGGTGAGAATCAGAGTCTGGAATGGGCAGAGCTGGTCCCAGAAACCTTAGCAATGATGCTTGTCCAGCGGCTCTGGCTGTCCTTTCAGAGTAAGCGAAGGTCTGTAGGATTCACCTGGGCTTGGTTCTAGGAAGTGGGACTCCTTCTGGGCATGAAAAATTGGCCTCTCAAAGAAAGAAAAAAAAAAAAGGACCTGCTTCAGGTTATCTGGAAGCCTCTAGCTTCTGGAAACCGTGATGGAGAATGACATATCCCTCAGCCATCACATGTAAAGATCATAGATTCTACTCATGCGTGGGGAGAGAAAACAATCTCCTTCTGTCAGTCATTACCATCTACTGGCAAATGTCTAAAATTTCCTGGCAGATCTGCTGTCCATTTGTGGGAGAAACTAGGTCAGGCTGTGTTTCCTGCCCCTTTTCAGGTCAGTGATAATGATGGATGGCCCGCTGGGGTGAAAGGTCAGGGCTACTCGACGGGCTCAGGGACTCTGGCCACTCCAGCAAGCCACACCTCTGCACACCTTGGTGATCCCCAGCGGAGTGCACTCACGTGCCCTGGAGAGAGATGGGTCTGAGATTCAGTTCCACGTGTCGGCCATGAAGTGACTTGGGCAAATTGCTTGATCCCTCTAAGCTCTGGTTTCATCATTTGAAAACCGCACAGATTGCCCAGAACACCCACCTTGAGGGTTTGTGGGGAGAATAAAGGAGACAATGTATTCCAAGGGTTCAGCACGGGGTCTGGCTAAAAGGGGCAAGTTTTATTATTTATGACACGTTCAGTTATAGATTCCTATGGCGGAGGGTGTGTTTCTAGACTGTTCATCTTCTAAAGCCCCAGGCGCGTCCCTGAGAGCACGGGAGAGGCCGACAGGGAACGAGAGGGCGGAGAGTTCTCTGGGCACCTTGGGCGCACCTGGTACCAAGCAAGTGGGATGGGCCAGGAGCCCTCGCGGGCCCACCAGGTGGGTGCCGACGGCCGGCACCCCAGGCTGGCTCTGCAGCGGTGTGGGGACAATGCCGGCACCTGTGGGTCATAGCAGAGCTTCCTGGACGACACCGGGTGGAAGGGTGCCCATTTCCCCCTCCTCCCTGGGGTGTCCTCCACGTGTCCCCCCGTGCCCACCCCCATTCGAGGCCCCTGCCTTTGGGCCCCGAGATGACAAACCTTGTTAACTGTCTAGAAAGCTTTAACCCGTAAGCAAACCGACTGCGGTCCTTCTCCCAGTGAGAGGATGCGGCCAGATCCATTGTTCTCAGCCGGGGTGGCTTCGCCCCCGACCCCGCGGACATTTGTCCATGTCTGGAGACGTTTTCGGTGGTCACGACTGGGGAGGGGGGTGCTAGTGGGAGGAGGCCAGGGGTGCGGCTGAACACCCTGCGGCACGCAGGACACTCACCACCACAGAGAATAATGAACCCCCAAACGTCATGGTGAGACACTCGTCACGGGGAGAAATCCTGAAATAAGTAAAATATCAGATTCACGGGCACCTCCCAAAGGGCGGGGCGGGGCGGGCGGCAGCTCTCCCCAGAGGTGCGCAGGTTGCTGGGCGACGCTCCCGCCCGGTCTGCTGCGGTGGTCCCGGTTTCTGTCCCGGCAGAACGGACAGGCCTCTGTTTGACTTCATGCGTTACCTGGTTGGGACGATCAGTTATATAGTCTTCCTATCATTAGGGGCGAACAACAGCCACCTGAGTGGAGGCAAAAGCCCCTGGACGAGGGGACGGGTTCTGCTCCTTCTGAGTCACGGCCGAGCCTGGGGAGGGGGCGGAGCTTCACCGAGACCCCGAGATCACTCAGGGCCTGTGGGACCAAAAGATCCTCCTACCTCCTCAAATGATTACTCTGTGTGTTTTCATCCTGATAAAATTTCCCAGCTTCTCCTCTCTGGCCTTTAATCTTTCCTCCAAAGTCAGTTTATTGTTTTTTGCACTGCTTTGCTTTGCTATAAATCCTTCTGGCTGCAGCAGTGGGTTTTGCAACTGAGCCCTGGGTAAGGACTTCTGCGGCAAGTCCGGGCGGCAAGATGCTCTCTCAGACCTGAAAAACCCTCTTTGATGTCGAGCTCTTCTCTCCCGACAGCCCCTCCCGGCCCCCGCAGGCCTTGGAAGGTCATCTGAGGCAGCTCGCAGAAGGGGCCCCAGCCAGGACTCGGTGTGTCCTGGGCTCTCGCCTAAACCGGCCAGCGGCAAGGAGTTCCAGGATTGGCTTACACCACGAGCACCCATCCTCGGGGGCACTAGAGGACCCATGGTTACCCCAAGTCAGCCCCAGATGGTGTTCCGTTAGCCGAGAGGAGCCCGGCATGGCGATCAGGTAGGCCACGGACATTCAGGGTTTCCCCAGGGAACTGCGCGGTAGCTGGACCAGGTAAAGCACCTGCCCGGCCCAGCCCCCCTCAGAGGGGAGCTTCCTTTGCTCCTCTCTTTGACGACAGGGTGGGGAGCTTTGTGTCAGATGGCTTCCCTCCTCGGCCACGGATGACTGGGCCACACGTGGGAGCCCGACCCCCAGCAGCCAATCCACGGGCTTGCTGGTGACCAACGACATGGCCTGACCCAAAAGGGCCCCAGGCCAGTGTGGTTGGTTGGAATTTTGAGGAAACAGACAAGTAGAGGGGGCGGAGCACATCCAGAAGATTACATCCTGGCGCTTCTGTTTGTATACCTCTCGAGATGACAAAAGTACAGCGGCGGGCAAAGACCTGTGGTTGCATGGGAGGTGGCTGGGAAGAGGTGAGTATAACGTAGCAAAAGGGAGTTTCTTTCTGGAAGGAACAGCTCTTGATCTTGAACATGGTGGTGGTTATGTGACTCTACACACGCGGTAGGGTTTCATGGTATCACACGCGCGCGCATACACACGCGCACGCTCACAGCATGTAAAGCCTGGTGGGATCCGAATAAAGTCTGTCGTCAGTTAATAGTATTTCACTGGCTCGATGTCCTGATTTTGATGGTATGCTGCGGTTATGTAAGACATCATCATGGGGAGAGAGGGGTGACGGGTATGTGGGCCCTCTGTATTATTTTCGCAAAGTCTTTTGAGCCTTAAATGATTTCAAAATAAAGGGGTTTAGAAAGAGAAAGAGAAGCTGAGATGCTGATGTGAGGGACAGAAGGAATTCACCTCCCAGAACTGCCAGAGACCTCAAGATTTCCAGGCCCTGCTGGGCACACCTGTGTTGATTGCAAACCTAGGCACCTGAGCGGAGTGAGCTCCTGGCACGTAAGTCTTGATGTGCAGTTTTTATTATTTCCTTAGGAAACAAATCCCCACAGCAGAATTGCTGTGCACAAGCGCATTTTTAAGACTCTTGTTACCCGGTGCCAAATCGCCCTCCAGAAGAACTGTACCGATTTATATGCCACCCGCAGCATATGAGAGGGCTGGCTTCTCCAAGTCTTGCCAAAATTGGGTTTTAATCTTTAAAGAAGGCTTAATCTTTGCCAAGTTGATAGATAAAACTTGGTATCTCATTGTTTGTTTGTTTTCCTCCAGGAATTCTAAATTCTTGAACCAGGTTGGACCACATAATTGGCTACTTACCTGGAGATTTGGGTTTATTTATTTATTTATTTATTTATTTATTGGTCACCTTCATGAAGTTGCATTTCAAGGTTAAGCCCCTAACTTGATAAAGGTCACTAAAGAAAGGTCATGTGAAATTTGCTACTGCATTTATTTTTTTTTTAATCCCCAAATATTGTAGAGGACATCATTTCTTATATTGCTTACTCTCTCTTCCATGTAATAAAATCACACCCAAGAATTTCCTTTGGGATTCAGTGCTAGGAGAGGCTTTCATTCCTAGAGGAATATATATGCTTCCTCTTTTCCAGTTGTGAGAATGCTACAGCTGAACATGGTTCCCAATTTTTTTGTCTGCTAGGAAATACAAAGCCAAGTTTGAGGGTCAAACAGCAATTTTGTTAACTCTTGTGGGAAATATATTTATGTTTTTATTGTCTTTGGTCCTGACCTTCTGTTTTTATTTTATTGTTCACTTGAAGTGTTTTACTTGTAAGCCACTTCAAATCCCATGGACAGAGGCAAAAGCCAAAATTTCTCTGGACTATGAGCTCTGGTTGTCACCTGAATACATTGCCACCTGAATACATAGCCCAGACCTGGCACCTAATATAGTGCTCACATAAATATTTGTTGGATGAATTAAGGAAGGAACTTGACAACAAACCAACAACAGCATTGACATTGATTGAACAGAAATGCAAGTTACTAGTTGATCCAAGAACAAGAAAATGTTACCCGGGAAAGTAGAGCTTCAAGAAGCAAAACAGAAGGAAAAAAGTACCGAGAGTCTCAAAAATGTTCAGTCATTCTATTTCTGGGAACCCAACTGAGGAAATGATCCAAAATGTCTTCAAAATTTTAGGAACAAAGATGTTCATCGCTGAGTTGTTAAAAATAATTAAAAAACTGGAAACAACCTAACGTCCAGTAATAGGGGAATTAGTAAGAAAACTAAGGTAGTAGCCATTTAAAATATTCAGTACAAAGAGTTCTAATGACTTGAAGAAAAAAATGTATGCAGTATTACATGAAAAAGCAGGATACAGAATTGTATACTCATTGTGTTCCCCACAATGTAAGACAATGCACATAGAAGAAAGGAAATAAACTACACTGTGATCGGTGGTTGTCTCTAGGTGGTGTGATGAGGGGTGAATTTTATTATTTTATCTTGACTTTTCTATATTTTCCAAATTTTCAATAACAAGCATGTATTTTATAATAAAAGGCTTGATTAAAAATAGAAAAAAACCCACAAAGCAATAGCAAGACTTACTGAAATGCATTTTGGGACAAGAGTCTCATTCCATCAAAGTGCAACTAAAGTGGTTTCTTGCTTCTCTTCCTGACAGCGGTCACTGCCCTGGAAGGCTCACCTACCTGTGTTGTGGTGTTATAAATATATCCCCAAATCCAAAGTGGCCCTTAGTCCTCTCCCCTTGAGTATGGGCTAGACTGAGTGACTTGCTGCTAAGAAATAGCAGATGGTGGAAGTGACGATGCATGTCGTCCAAGATTGATGGTCAAAGGCATTGCTTCTTTCTTGCTGAGTCTTGGATCATTCGCTTTGGGGGAAGCCAGCTGCCCCGTTGTCAGACGTTCGAGCAGCGCTATGGAGACCCGAGGGGTGAGAAGCTGAGGCCTCGTGTCAATGGTCACTAGAGTGAGCCTTCTTGGAAGCTGACACTCCAGCCCCAGAAAAGCCTTCAGATAACGGCAGCCCTGAGTGACACTTGACCACAACCTCATGAGAGACCCTGAGCCAGTCCACCCAGCTAGGTCACTACCAAATTCCTGACCCACTGAAACTGTGAGATAATAAATGTTTGTTGTTTTAAGTTGCTAAGTTTTGGAGTAATTTGTTATGCAGCAGTAGATAACTAATACACATGGTAACTATTAGCTCTACATGCAGGTATGTAGAGTATATGAGTATGTATGAAACTTCGAAATGATTCAATTGGGTAAAAATTCGAATTCGTGGTTTCCTTTACTTCTTACTGCATTTTGACAATGTGTATCAAAAGCCCTGAAAAGGCTCATAGCCACTGACCAAAGATTCCAACTTTTGGGGGACTTCCCTGGTGGTCCAGTGGGTAAGACTCCATGCTCCCAATGCAGGGGGCCCGGGTACAATCCCTGGTCGGTGAACTAGATCCCGCATGCTGTAACAAAGAGCCTGCATGCTGCAACGAAGAGCCTGCATGCTGCAGTGAAGGTCCCACATGCCGCAACTAAGACCCCATGCAGCCAAAATAAATAAATAAATAAATAAATAAAAGATTCCAACTTTTTGAAATTTATCCTAAGGACGTGGAATCTTCCCACAAGAATATAATTCCAAGAGCAGGGATTTTGTTGGTTTGGTTTATTGCTGTATCCCCAAGATCCAGAATAGTACCTGGTCCATAGTAGGGGCTCAATAAATATTTTTTGAATGAAAGAAAGAATGAATGAAATGCTGGTTAAGTGTGTAAAGATTAGAATATTCAACACAGTGTTGTTTATGATAGAAAAAGTTGATAACCTCCTAAACATTAGGACATGAGGCTGAAAGTAAGTGATGGGTTAGGAGGCATTATAATGCATATGTACAAAATGGAATATTATACAGCTCTTAAAAAACAATACAATTATGTGGAAAGATCTATATTTTGTAGTGGAATCTTTCTTAGTTGATGTCCCCTGAATGACATAACTGAATGACTGGATAGAGTAACAGACTTTTTTTTTTTTCTCTACAAAACACTAAATAATGCCCATAACATGCGGAACATCTTCTTTTCTCTGTGGAATTGTGTTCTCACTGTGACTTAGCACAAATCAGCCAACTTATTCCCCAAACATTTGATGCTGCTATATTGTTTTTTAGTTAAATAATTTAAGCAAATGCCTCAGAAACTGAAGATATACGAGTGCAAAGAACAGAATTGTTTCAATGAAGACACAATAGAATGTTTAAGAAGGATAATGAAGATGAGTTTTTAAAAACGGCTCTAGAGCTGGTTGTGGGCAAGGCTACTACAAAATACTAGAAAATATTGCAAACATCAAGAAGGACTTTGCATTCAGGTTGTTTTGTGAATATTTTGCTTTTCTTCAAATAACCTCAAATTGGCGATTTTTAGTCAAGAATTATGGGTATAGTTTATGCAAGAAGGAGGCACAGAGAGAGAAGACCTCATCCTTTCTGAATGTTGTGTGTTTACAGGCTCTAAGTTACATAAAATGTTTAAGGAACTTGCATGTCAACATTTGCCATCCCCATTTTAGACGCCAACCTTAGGGTCCTGGTAAGTTTGATATGAGAACCTCACTGTCCCTGTTATGAAAATGTAACAAAATAATTAATAATAATTAAGTGAAATGAGCAAGTTATCAAGAATTTTTTTGTTTTCTAAATTTTATTTATTTGTTTGTTAATTTATTTATTTTTGGCCACGTTGGGTCTTCCTTGCTGTGCACAGGCTTTCTCTAGTTGCTGCAGGTGGGGGCTACTCTTTGTTGCGGTGCGTGGGCTTCTCATTGCGGTGGCTTCTCTTGTTGCGGAGTACAGGCTCTAGGCGTGCGGGCTCAGTAACTGTGGCTCGCGGGCTCTAGAGCACAGGCTCAGCAGTTGTGGCGCACGGGCTTCACTGCTCCATGGCATGTGGGATCTTCCTGGACCAGGGCTTGAACCCGCGTCCCTTGCATTGGCAGGCGGATTCTTAACCACTGTGCCACCAGGGAAGCCCCATCAAGCATTTTAAGTATGACAGTGGTTATCTTGGGATGGGAGGTTTTCTTTCTCCTATCTGTATTAGCTACAGGAATCAGGTGTTATTTTGGTAAAATTTCCAGAAAGTACAAACACCCCCAGAGTATTCTGCCCACACTGCTCCAAGTCCAACCTTTCCTCCCTGGGCTGCCCTTTGCCAAAGAAATCAGCTCTTCCCCGTTGACAAGGTCTCTGGCCACTAGCTGATGCTGACCCCGCCCAGCCAGCCTTGACTCTCTCTCCCACATGCCCTGCGGGTCACCTGCACTCACTACTTCCATTTGTTTTTGACCTCTGGGAGGTCTCAACACCAGGGCTGTCCTGTGGGGGGAGAGTGACCCCAGAGCCAGCGCCCCCTGCCTGCCAGCTTGCTCCTTCCTCTGGGGCTTCTCCAGGTGACAGCAAGCCAGGTGGGGCGGCTGCAAAGGGACCTGCTGGGTTTTGAGAACCGCAGTGCTACTTTTCTCTCTCTACCCACAGCCAGACAGCTCAAAAAAAAAAAAAAAAAAAAAATCAGATGAAGGTGGGAGAGAGGCTTCCAGAAACAGTTACAGAAGGGCCTCTGGTCTCAGAGGCATCAGAGTCAGATGAGAAAAGGAAACTTCCCTTGGTGATGGGGTGGGCTTTGCAGGAAGCCGTAAGAAGAGAAGGCCCCCGGGAAGGTCCCGCACACCCCAGCCAGGCTGCCTCTTTGGTGCCCTAAGTGTTCAAGTTCAGAAAAGACAGAGAAACCTCGCTGTGATGCTTAGGACTTATAGAACTGGAAACCAGTTAATTAACCTGGGTCTCAGTTTCCCCATCTGTAAGGTGTGAACAATGGCTTCTATTTTGCAGACGTGCCACGGGGATTAAACGAGATGATTACGTGGGAATTGTGCAGCGAGCACTGGATACGAGTCAGTCCTTCCCCTCCCACCTGTTTACTGATTTCTGTATGGTTTTGACCCCTCCCACCCATCCTTTCCCCCATCAGACCATAGCCTCCCGCCCCCTCCTCCAGGAAGGCCCCCCAGTGTGGCTCACATCTGTGCTCTTCCATTTGGCTAGGTTTGCCTGGTGTTGCTCACCCGGGAATTGTTCTTTAATCTCTCTGGACTTCGCTTTCCTCTTCTGTAAGATGGGCACAGTAGATAGGACCCACCCCAAGGAGTCATTGTGGGCTTTAAAAAATGCACTTAAGGTAACCAGAAGAGTGCCTGGCATGCTTTTGGTACTCACTCAGTGTTTGTGTGTGTGTGTGTGTGCGTGTACTTTTATTTTTTGCCTTTTTCCTCCATCTGTTGAGTCCACCACTAGCTCTTCCTGTTCTTTAGAACCAAATTGTATTTTCCCCTCTCCTGCCTAGAATAGGCCTCTCTGCAATGTATTTATTGAATTGGCTTTTTAAAAAAAGCATCTCAGGGAGACATCCTGTTCTGCCTTCTTAGAGCCAAAGCACTGCTTGCACACTCCCCGCAGGCTCCGCTCTGTTCCCCGCCCATGATGTGGGCTGTCGCCTTTGCCCGTGTGTGTTAGCATTTCAGCTGAACCAGGATTTCACTCCAGAGCACACAACAGGCTGGAGAAGAGAAAGCTCAGGGCCGTCAACAATCGCCCAAGTGTAACTGCAGCAGCCGGTGCCTCTAGGTGCTGCCTGATGGCACAGATTGACAGCTTGGGTTTCCTCAGCTCGCGAAGAGCACAGAGAGCTGATCCTGAATTAATTCTCGTGTGCACGTCTTGTCTCCTTAATCAGCCTGCGAACACCTCGAGCGCACGGGCCATGACACAGTTATGCTTTGGGTCACAACTTGCCAGGCTCAGAGCAGTTTTCACTCATTTATTCATGCAACAAACATTTTTTGGAGCCCCTACTATGTGTGAAGTACTGTTCTAGGTGCTGGGATCCAGCAGTGAATGGGATGGACCAGCTCGGTTTTCTTGTAGAGCTTATATTCTGATGGAAAAGGGCACACACACACACACCACAAACCACACAGGAGTGAATAATCAAGCCAGCACTTTTCTGAGCTTACCTCCTACCCACTGAATTCATGTGCCACGAGCCAGATTGTATGAGGCTGGTGGGTAGTGTGAAAGTTTGCATTTATTCTAAGGGTCATGGGAAGCCACTGGAGGGCTTTAAGCAGCAGGGAAAGGATCTGCTCAGACAAGGTCACGCTGGGTGATGCACAGAGGGCCATGGCGGGGGTCGGTCAAGGGCAGCCTCAGGAGCCAGGCGGGGAGACCGGTGGACGTGGGTGGAAGTGGACAGCCTGGGGGCCTGTTTCAGAGCAAGGTTCTCAGCAGCAGCACTGCTGCCATTTGGGGCTGGATCATCCTTTGCTGTGAGGGCTGCCCTGTGTGTTGTAGAACATTTAGTACCATCCCTGGCCTTTGGCTTTTACCTACTAGACGCCAGTAGCCCCTCTCTCCAGCTGTGACAACCAAAAATGTCTCAAGACATCGCCAAACGTCTGCCCAGGGGGCAAAATTGCCCCCAGTAGCGAACCACAGCTTTAGGGTAGACCCAGCAGGTCTTGCTGGTGGACTGGATGTAAGTGGGCAGAGCTGGACACAGGCTGGTACTGGACGCAGGACAATCGGAGAAGCCCCTGCCACCGCAAGGCGCACTGCCCACCGTTTCAGGGCAAGGACAGAGGGGCAGAGGGACGGGGAGACTCTGAAGCCAGAGCGACACAGGCTCGGGTCCCCCGGGTGTTAACGCTTTCACTCTGTCTCTTTCAACAGCTGTTCGTTGCTCAGCGCCGGCGGGCGTGGGCCCCTCCCCCTCCTCCTCCCTCCGCCCCCCCCCAGTCCTCCCGTGCAGAGCGGGACGGGGGGCTGCTGAGCCCGGGGTGCCTCAAGGCTCGTCAGTGCCCCTCAGTCTCCCTCCCTCGCGGCTCAACCGCCCCTTCTCACGAGGGCCCAAGTCCTGTTTACAGAACATCCTCATGTTGAGCACACGCCCCCATCAGCCCTGTTCCTGGAGGCCGAGGTCAGCTCAGTGATGACCTTCCCACCGAGGACCCCCCGATCAGCTGGCACGCGGCCCCGTTTCTTAAAAAGGACTGAAGGAGAGAAGAAGCCGTGCTCTTGCTGCAGCCCTGGCCCGGCTTGGTCTTGGGGGCCTCGCGCCGGGGCTCCCGCCGGGTCGTGAGAGCTGGCGTCCATCTCGGGAGACGCTCCACACAGACGCTCGGCCCGATGGGGCCGCACCGTCATAAGCAGCGCCTTTTGCACGCGAGGAAACTGAGGCCCCGGGAGACACAAACAATTCGGCCCCGATCGAGCGGCTACCAACCGGGGGGAGGCCAGCAGGATGGCTGCAGAGCTCCGCTCTCAACCGCCCCCTGGGCTGCCTCTCCTGGGGTGGGAGACGCAGGGTGAAGCGGGGGAGAAGCTCACGGGCGTGAATGCACCAGCGGAGGTGGCCACGGGCGCCAGGCCCACGCGAGGATGGGCACAAGGGGGACGGGGAGGAGCCACGAAGGGAGGAGCCACGGGGGGACGGGGAGGAGCCACGGGGGCCACGTCAAGCTAAGCGACCCTCTGAGTTGGCTCAGCTGTGAGCTGCTAGCCCAGCCAGAGCCCCACCTGGGTCGTAGGTACCAGGTGTGTGTGTCTGGGGGGCCGGGGACAGGCTTCCAGGGCAGCTGGGAGCCGCGATCTCGAGCTTAATGATGCATCAAGTCCTGACCTTCTGGTGTTCAGGCCACCCCCTAGGCCTCCGTGGCGCCAGGAGGACCTGCCCACCTGATCTTGCTGGGCCTTGGGGTTGCCCCGCAGGGTGAATCGCGGTGGGCTGAGCCAGGCCCTCCCTGTGGCCAGCTGCTCCGCGGATGCTGCCCTGCTCCGTGCCGGATGCACGCGCTCCATCCCGCATTGCAGTCAAAGGGAAAGAGAGCGCGGGGCTGAGCCTGACGCACGGAAAATAAAACAGCACCTGGTGGGAGCGAGGGCAGGCTGAAAAGCCATTTTACGCCGCCCTTCACATGGCCTCTTTGCCAGGCAGCGGAGTAGCAGCCACGAGCCGCATGTGCCTGTGCGAGAAACCAGCCCCGAGTGAAGCTCAGGGCCAGCCCAGGAGCCAGCTACCAGTCGCCGCTCCCAGGGCCCTAAACGTGCTCCTTGCTGTTCCTCATCTAAACCGGCAGCTGGAAGATCCTGACCTTTCGGGAGATGCAGGGGGACTACAGCAGCTTGGGGATGGGACGTTAGCCCCGTGGACACTGGCACTTGGGTCATCTAGTGAGCAGGCTGGGGCAGGACCTTGAGGAAGGGACCACAGGGCAGAGCAGGTCGGGAGAGGCCGGGATCGGATGACCCTGAGAGCGTGAGTGGGGAGCAGCCCCCCAAAAGGAGGTGAGTGGGCAAGCCAAGACTGCCGCGGCTTTCAGAAGTAGTTATTTGCTTGTTTCGTTTTGTTTTCTTGGTCTTTAATTCTTTTTGAGGCTAATCTCCTCAAGAGTGTTGACTTTTTGTTTTCTTGGTCTTTCTTTCTGAGGCTAATCTCAAGAGTGTTGAGTTTTAAGACACTGGGTATTTTGGAAGGCTCCCTGTTTCACATGTGAAAATTTCCCCCCGTTTTTCACCCATGAGTAAGTACAGGGTGAAGGCTGCTGACACTGAATGCGGGGAATCCTGAAGCTGAACGCACAGTGTAGCCGACAGGATGCGTGGGAAATGTCTGTTCCTGGAGAAAAATTCCCAAGACTTGAATTCCTTCTGGAGCCCTTCTTCCAGGGTGGGTCTCTGTCTTGGGACGACATCCTCACCAGTGGCTGTGTGTCCTGTGCAGTCTCGGGGTGCAGGGACCTGGCAGGCGGGGGCCATGCCAACCTTCCCGTCTGTGCTGTTCCCCAGCTGGCACAAGCCCTGGCCTCCGTAAATGAAAGACTAAATGACCTGCCACTATTTTTATCCCCGTAACTCTTTGGGTTTCAATTCAAAGCAGGAAGTATTTTAGGAAATAAAGACAGTGACCCTAAATGGAGAGGAACACACGACACAGGTGAAAAGACAGTAGCGTCCACAGGGTGCACCCAGACGCAATGCTAGACTTGCCAGGTGAACACGATGAAAAATAATTGTGATGCCACAGAAAGATGCAAATGAGACCGAGGACACGAGGGAATGATCATTGTCTTTATTCATACACACTTGCTTCCAAGCTACAGTTAATGTATCTAACAAAGCGTATCATGCAAACAAAGATTAGAGGTTATATGACTCAGAGCAATGCAGTAATTTGTACATCCATTTCACCTGTGGTAGACCAAATGTGATCTGACAGCTGAATGGCCTCTACGTTTTGCCAGCAGGTGCTTGACAAAAGGGAAAACTGCAACCTCCACCTCTTCCTCTTCCTCTTCCATACAAATTTGGGGTCTGATATAGGATCCTTTTCAAAAATGCTTTAAACACGGCTTGTCCTTCAGTCCACCCTTCCCCCAAATTCATGCAGCAAAGCAGTGATTCCAAATGTTTCTGACCATCTACAAAAGACATTCGAAAAGACCCTAATAGAAGAGATATGAGGTGAATTTTTAGACTCAAAAGGATAACAGCCTTCATGGATGATTTTGAATAGTCCACTAACCCCCTCAAGAAAAGAATCACAGTTTTCCAGGAAGAGTATCCACAAGAATCTACCAACAATCACAGGAATAAATACTCCTAAAGTGAAGCAGGGGGGACAAAGACAGAGCTGTTTAATCAGAAAAGGTAAAGCCACCTTTTGCCTTATTTTAGAAAAAAAGGTTCTTATAAAGTAGCCTTGACAAGTAGGGTCCCGTCTACTCACTAGAGATGATGCCAATGCGCACATTGGCCGCTTCTTTCTTGGGGATGTCGGGGTAGTTCTGAGCCGCCCAGGGACCAAGTTCTCACAGGGCATCACTGAACTTTCACCATATATGCGAGACCTGGGGGCCCGTGGGGATGGGAGACAGAGCTGAGGAGGCGCCCCCCATCCCCAGGCCAAAAGGTGGTCGCAGAGTCTCACAGGGCGAGGACACGGGAAAGCTGTCCTAGAGCTGCATCTGGAAAGGGGACAATAAAGCCATCTTTCCCGTGGTCCAAAAGTTTCTAGACTTTAGACAGTTGTCCCCAGTGTCTCATTAAAAACACGGAGGGCATCATTCTGCTCACATGTTCCACCTGGACTCCCAGTCATTGTGATGAGGACTCCATATGCCACTGGATGGGAAAATCCTGCAGGGGGACTGCAGGACAGGGGCGCTCTAGCTGACCCCAGCTGAGTCCTCCTACAGGCTCCATGTGATTGGAATCTTATGAAACTGTCAGTAGTTTTATTTTAAAAAACTCATTTCTAAGGAAGAATTGAGTTAATAAAGTTCTCTATAAAAAAGTATAAATAGCCCAGTATATTCAGATGTTCTGTTGGAATTAAGAGATTAATTTCTTCCATAAGGTTTCAAAAAAGTCTTTGGAACGTGTGGGCCTTAGTGTGGGTCATTTTAAGGCTGTTTGATGACTGAGTTGGACGCACACAGCTATTAACTGACAGCCGATCACACAGATCAGAGGCCCTGGGATCCCAGTCATTCCGCTCTGAACCCTCCTGACGAGCCCCTGACATTATCGGATTAACAGAATTGTGGTCAACACCATTTCTACACGGCTGCCTTCACCCACGTGTAACTCAGGTAACCTTGCTAACAACAGAAATATACAGCATTCCCTAGATTTGCTGCAGCAGCCCAAACGGGAAATGACAGAAATGTTGAGTCAGTATATTTCATAAAAGGTAACCCAAGTAACTCAAGGAAAAGGTTTAAAAAATATTTCCCAACACTCCCTGTCAAATTAGGGTGTGGTCACTAACAGCCAGAATGTCTTCTGCTTCCTGTGACTGTCAGGCCTTCGCTGTCCCCGTGACCCTGAGAGTCTTCCTCTCTGGGTCCCTGCCCCGCGTCAGGTTCACGATGGTGACTCTTTAGTGCTGTCCCTGCCTGGCTTAAAGAAGCAGGAAATGACACAAGAAATAGGCGACTTCATAAGACCAAGGTGAGAAAATGACTGTCAGATGGTGTTTCCTTTCTGAGGCTTTTAAAGACATAAGACCCTCACTTTGTCCCCCGCTTCAGCACTGAGAAAACAAACGCTAGCAAAACACTCAAATTCCTCCTGCTACGTGGAATCGGGGAGGTGGGGGGGGACCTGCAGTGTTAGTTGCTTTTGCTCTGTCCCCGCTCCCCGCCCTCAGGCCCCCCAGCTACAGGAAGTTACAGGGGAAAAGTGGGTGCGAACCCACCTGCTGGATGCTTCGGCCCGCCCAGAGAACCGGGAGCCTCTTCGAGGGGGCAGGGAGGATGCTGCTGGCGCTTGGGAGATGCTCGGGAGGAGGGCCAGCAGCTGCTTGCGACACCACCCGCGGCTCAGCCTCGGGAACTGCAGCACCCCTCCCTCCCGCTTCCTCCTGCTGCAAGCCTCCGCCAGCCCTTCCGCACTCAAACCCACTCTTCCCTAAACTCCCTGCCGACCACAGCTAAGGACCACGGCTCAGAGGGGCTCGACCCTCGTTCGCTGAATCGCGTTAATCCGGGTCCTCACGCTCTCCTAGCTGAACATCTCAGACCAAGTTTCCGGAGATCTCTTAACCCTCTGGCTTTCTCCCAAAATCCTAATAGGAAAGCCTAACCATCTCCGAAGACACGAGAAGGCAGAGACTCTGCATGAACGTGAACCAAATAGGAGTAGACGTGATGGAGAGCCATCGCTCGGTTCCCGGGGGCTCCTATCGGCCTTCTGAATTGTTCCAGCCTCGAGCAAACCTCCCATTAACCTCTGCAGGCTGCACACCCCATATCCTTCCTTCAGCCCAAGCCCCTCGTGGGTCTGACGCGATGCCCAGAGCAGGGCCGCCAGCGCACTGGCCGAAGCCTTGGAGGGAAGTCCGGCCTCTGAGCAGCCGCCTCCCAGGGGAAGGTCACGGGACCAATCTGCACGGCCTTTCGCGTCAGTGTCTGGCGGGGACCCAGCTCGAGGTGGATTCCTCTGCGGGCCTGGACCTCCACGGGCCCCAGCGACACAGGTCGCGCCCGGGGCTGGCCCTTCCCGGGTCCCTCAGTGACTTGGCCCTTCAGGGCCTCCTCGTTATCCCAGCCCCTTCGAAACGGCGGCCCCTTCCCTGTGGCTTTACTTTACATGACCTCCACGAAGGGGCATAAAGCCACAGACCTTTATCAATCCGTTCTGCTAACGGTTACCAACATGACGTGCGCTTTCAGCAGAACTGTCTGGGGTTGCTCAGATTTTTAAAAAGCATTACCTTCTATCTACATTCGGGACATGGCAACGTACCAACACGCCCCATCACGGTAACACTTGGCTGGCACTGGAGCTTTTGCTGTTTTCCCCCCAAGTTTGTCCTCAAGCCTGCAGTCCCTCACACAGAGTACACAGCCCCCCAGACACGGTATTTCCTTTAAAACTTTGCCACACACTCAGAAAGGATAAAAACCAGCTGGGATGTTTCCTAGAGAAAGATGAATAATTTGGAGATGTGTTGGCTGTGTGAAGGAGAGCGTGACTTGCCCAGGGCTGAGCGCGAGCAGGCAGCGAGGGGCTCGGGAACACGCGGTTCAACCCCGTGGGCTCCTTTCTGGGACCTTCCTCACCTCTGGGGCTGGGCTGGGGATCTGCCGTCCTGCTGTTGCTCCGTTCTGGGGCAGGTGGCCGGCTCTTCTGCTTCTTAGGCTCTTTCTATACTTGGGTCCCTTTTCTATCAGACCAAACGAGGTGCACCTGGGGAAGATGTGGCCCCCGGACCCATGGGGCCACAGCTCTGCAGCCGGGGCCCCTCTGGAGCCCTTGAGTCTACGGTCCGTAAAAGGTGGCGGAAGAATTTGCTCTTTTCTGGTCTAACCTGTTCCCTACCCCATCTCCTCCTCCAATCAAGGGTTCCCAGGATGTCCGAGGCCTCTCATCCCTAAGACCCCTCAGCAGTCGTGTGGCAGCTGAAAATCAGGCAAACAGCCAGAGAGTAAAAATGAGAAGACGCTTCGCTGGGACACGCTTTTGGGGGACAAGGCGGAACAGAGCAGCCCCCCGTAAGGACTGACAACCATGTTCCTTGTAAACGTTCTTTCTGCTGTTGCTGACCGGCTCCCCTGAGGACCGCGCACTGTGATGCTGTGACCCACGGAAGTGCTCCTTACAAGACAGGGAAGGCCGCTTCTAGCAACATCTGGGAGAGCATCTGCAGCCTCCCCAGAGCGTCTGCTGACAGCTCCAGGGCCTGGCTGTGCCTCACCAAGGCTGCACGTGCGGGAGCAGACGGTGGGGCGTGCCGGGGACGGTGAGATGGACAGCACGCTTCCGGGGCGTCCGCACACCCATGTCAGGCAGGGCGTCCTCCCGTCCCTCCTACCCCGAGCCTCCAACAGCAACAAGGCTGAAGGGAAGAACTAACCGAACAAAGTGCAGCCCGTGGGCCGTGACGACACCACACCTGCACGAACGTACTGGGGGCACGGGAGCTGAACACCTCCTGCTACCACAGGAGGAAGCGTGATGAAGGCGACAGGGCTCAGAGGCTGAGAGGGAGTCTCACCTCGACAGTAACCCCTCCCTCCACGATGAAACTTTTGTTTGCAGGTAGAATCAAATATTTTTATGTATATGTGTAGGTAAGCCTAATTGATCATGCAAAGTAGCCATTCACCTTCGAAATTAGATCTACTGCAATAAAAAATCAGTACGCCCGACACAGTGCCAACGCAGGGTACGCACGGAGTCGGGCTGGGGAAGAGGAAGCACAACGGCACAGAAGGAAGCTAACACTTAATCAGAAAAGCAGACTAGAAACTGGAGCCTTCACAAACATAGCACAGTTGTGTCTTATAAAATTATTATAATACTCTTTGTACTTGATACGATTATATCAATAACATAGATTCACTTGTTATTAAGGTTTATTCTAAACATGCAAAATTCATTGCATGATGCCTTTGCAAAACATATTAAAATCCTTCTAGCAATAAAACCTTTGAGCTGATACGCATCCAGGTTTCCTGTTCTACAGCTTCAGGCGTGTCATTCAACATGGACCGGAAATGGGGGACCAAAACTGTATTGTTCATCCCAAGAGGATGTCGAGGGCTGGAGACGCGAGGGAAATCGATTCTAGGGGCTGAAGTTAGTCAACACTTGGATTAACTTACTGTACATCATACTCTCATAAACACCGCAGCCTATTAAATAAATAAGTACAAAAGGGGTGGGAGGCGTACACTTCGGCTTCTTAGGAAGTAGGCAGCGGAATATCGGTGTGAGGGGGGTTGGCTAACAACACTGGTGAGTAGTGGCATGACGGCTGATGGCACCCTGGATCCAGAATGATCTCCCAGAGATTAAAATGAACATCACACGCACACTGATCTGCCCTTGATCTGAAGTGATTTCACATGCTCATTTAGCGGAGTCCTTAGAAGATTTGGCCTCTTAAAAAGAAATGCAAGTATCAAGACAGTTATCAGCCAAGTAGGGTACAAGGTGACAGACGCCCCCAACGCTCATCTGAGGTTTTCTTCCTCTCTTTTTCTAAACTGGTAACTGCTGGACTGTAACTGTGAGTGGGTCACGACTGTCCGCATCTGGGAACAGTGAGCTTGCGGATGGGACTAGATTCCTCCTGGCCTCTTGGGCTCTAGGGGCCGTTTCCATCGAGGCAGAGAACACAAGCAGCGGGTCCTCTGAAGCCCCAATCCCACCTCCCCCGGGTCCCGCCTTGCTCACTCTCTGGGCTCCCCGTACTTTTACTCCAAAGACGTCTTGGGTGGAGATGTTTCCGGTTCCCTGGACTGGGGCGGGTTCCTTTGAACATGTCTGGTTGGGGGATCCAGATGGTGAAAGTCAACAGAGGGTTTGGAAAACATGTCAAATTGTACCAAAAAAAAGAAAAAAAAGGGGCAGAGTCTGTTTGCCTTCCAGGAAGGGTTAACCTACCGCCAATGTGACCTCTACACAATTAAACGGGATGCTGTACGTGACATCCTCTGCCGCTAAGATGATGCTCTTGGTTGTGAGAGACCCTGAACAGCTAATCACGTTTGGACTAATAACCCTACAGTTTTCAGGCCTCCACCTGGAAACAAGGCAGTGGCCTTCAAACTTTAGGGCTGAGGATCATTTCCCACGGCTGGGGGCAGGGGGCAGGGGCTGGGGAGGCGCCTGTTCTCGGTGCTGAGTTTCATACTGTGCTCTGTAGGATGGGGTGCACGAACTGGGGGTTGACATATGAGAACCCTTCAAAATCAGACTGGTCGATGTTAGCGATGACCAGCTGATCGGGTGGCGTTAAGACAGGCTGCCCTCGCGTGAAGAACTTGTCAAAGTTTTCTGCTCCTTTGCCACACTGTGGAGAGAAAAGAAAAAGAAGGAGAGGTCAGTAGGTATCACAGACCCCAGGCAGCAGCTCTCTGGGCCTCTGCAGGGAGGAGCGTGGCCGGGGGCATCGGGGCTGGCTGGGCAGGAGGAGTTCTGGAGGATTTGCAGGCCAACGGGATTCGGAAGCCAGGCAGAGCGAACAATCACAGAGAGCCACTCAGCTGTAAACCATCCAGCAGCCTCGGGACGGACACCCCAGGCGGGAGGGCCGTGTTGCCGGGAAGGCGACAGCGAGGTGACGGCCTCTTTTATTTCTCGTCTCGTCCCGTCACAGAGCCACGAGCATGAGGCCGCACGCGCGGGGCCAGCGGGCACACGTCCACGCTGAACGGCCGGGATGTGGGTGGAAATGAGGGCAGTGGCCCCTGAACTGAGAGGCTGGCATACTGTCCCATGTCTGGTTCTTTGCAAGCCTATCTGTAATACAGTAAAAGCTGTGTTATTCTTGTCTTCCAACTGGGAGGTTCTAGAATATCTCAGCCCCAAAATTAATCTTCAACCAGGAAGGGGTCCGCGTAGTGGCAGGGCTGGGCCGTTCCTTCCTGTGCTCAGCAGTCTAAGTGCGTCTGGTCAACCAGCGGACAGGTCGCTGTGGCTTGCACCGCCGGTGGCTTCGGTCTGGATGAGGTTTGTGCTGGTGCCCCGAGAAGGCAAAGTCTCTGTCCTGGACACTCATCCCTCTCCCCCTGGGTCCATCAGGGCACTTCGTGAAGACGGGCTGCGGGCAGAGCTGCCCTGGAGGGGTGGGGGCGGTCTGGAAACCCAGCCGCTTAAGCAGCACTGCTTTGGGAGCCTGACCCCGAATGACAGGAAGGGGTGTCCCGTTCGCTTTCCCAGCCACTGGAAGGCTGTGGCATGCTGGAGTCCCAGGATCCCAGGTGACTCTGAGACAGAGTGCTGGGAGGTGTTCTGGTGACACAGTGACCCATCTCTTCCCCCATCCCCGGCTGGTACTACGGGGCAGCGTGAATTGATTGAGCTAGCCTAAGGCGTCCTTGCACCTTTAACAGAGCACGGCTCTAGGTAGACTGCGAAGCGGGGTCCACCCCTTCTCCTCATCTGTAAAATGGGGAGAATGGCTGGGGCCCCCTCCTGGGCTGCCATGAAGGTCGAACGTACAGTGTCTCACACAGAGCCCAGCACGTGCGGGAGCGCACGACACCCACTGCTGCTCTTTTTGTAATGGCAGTTGAGTCTCGGGCCCTACTTTCTCACCTCCTCCATCACATCTCCTCCCCGTCTTCTAGAAGCTCTCCTCGAGAATCTAGCTTCGTTATACTCTCCCCACCCTCTTATCAAATAACATGTCTCGGTGGAAAACACGCCATAAATTCCAGGTAAGGTCTTCCTCACTGATGCCTTTCCTTTCTGGGGTGGTTTTTGTTTTCTTAAGCAACCACCTGCTTTGTAACTGGAGGCGAGTTCAGACCAGTGACTGCTGGGTGGTACGTGGGTGAACGGGTGGGGTGATTGCTGGGGCCCCTCCAGTCACTCTGCAGGGGCCATGCTGCCGGTCCTGCTCATTCCTCGGGCCGCGCCACCTGCACGTGGGACGGTGGGGCCTTCCCTTCACTCTCCGCCTTCCCAAGGAGTGCAAAGCACCTTTGGAGCAAACGTCAGCAGAAGCGGGGCCTGCGGCCTGCACCCCCTACACACATAGGCCACTGTGAACCAGTCAAAGGACTCTTCAAGGAAGAAAGGGCACGACGTTTCTCCCCAAGAATTAATCAAGGGTCTGCACTCGATACGTCAGTGAAACCAACCAACAGCAACCAGCGTCCACGGAGCGTCACGTTCGGACACCGCTGTGAAGGTGACAACAGAGAAAGAGAGAGCCCTGATTTGGAGATACCGGTGGTTCTCAACCGGGGAAGGTCTTGCCCCCGCCCCGTGGACATCTGGCAATGTCTGAACTCTTTTTTGGTTGTCTTGACTGGGCTGGGTAACCACAAAGAGGTGTTGGCCCCGACGTCCACAGGGCTGTGGCTGAGGAACCTGGAATATTCCAACTGCGAAGCAAGGCTCCGTGGGTCCCAAGGTCAGTGTGAGGGCAAAGGTGGAGGCCAAACAAGGAAACCAGGCAAAACAGCCGGATCTGAGAGCAGAGAATGGAGAAGCTGCAGAAGCTCAAGGCAAACGTCTCGTACGCAAGTGTTATAGCCTCAGTGGACTTGGCTTTGAGTAGAACATCCTTCGGGACCCCGATTAATCAACACCCATTGCCTGGAAGGTTTCAAGCAAATCTATTGTGGGTGCTCCCAGCAGCTGGGACGTGTGCTTCCTGAAATAGAGGTTACTTCCTTCACTGATTCCTGATATTCACTAACTACGCAAAGATGAGCGAGAAGGAATTTCTGGGAAAAGAAATAAAAGGAGGTGAAGTCCCTAAGAGGAAGAGGAAGGCGAGCCATGG